>NC_086128.1:34634680-35900593 GCF_963921235.1 Mobula hypostoma
GTGTCTGTGTGTGAGTCTGGCTGTCTGTGTGTCACTCCGCATGTGTATGTGTGTGTGAGTCTGTCTGTCTGTGTGTCACTCCGCGTGTGTATGTGTGTGAGTCTGTCTGTCTGTGTGTCACTCCGCATGTGTCTGTGTGTGAGTCTGTCTGTCTGTGTGTCACTCCGCGTGTGCATGTGTGTGTGCGTCTGTCTGTCTGTGTGTCACTCCGCGCGTGTGTCTGTGTGTGAGTCTGTCTGCCTATGTGTCACTCCGCATGTGTATGTGTGTGTGTGTCTGTCCTTCTGTGTGTCACTCCGCGTGTGTATGTGTGTGTGAGTCTGTCTGTCAGTGTGTCACACCGCATGTGTATGTGTGTGTGAGTCTGTCTGTCTGTGTGTCACTCCGCATGTGTCTGTGTGTGAGTCTGTCTGTCTGTGTGTCACTCCGCGTGTGTATGTGTGTGAGCGTCTGTCTGTCTGTGCGTCACTCCGCGTGTGTATGTGTGTGTGCGTCTGTCTGTCTGTGTGTCACTCCGCGCGTGTGTCTGTGTGTGAGTCTGTCTGCCTGTGTGTCACTCCGTGTGTGTATGTGTATGTGAGTCTGGCTGTCTGTGTGTCACTCCGCGTGTGTGTCTGTGTGTGAGTCTGTCTGTCTGTGTGTCACTCCGCGTGTGTAGCTGTGTGTGTGAGTCTGTCTGTCTGTGTGTCTCTCCGCGTGTGTATGTGTGTGTGAGTCTGTCTCTGTGTCACTGCGCGCGTGTGTCTGTGTGTGAGTCTGTCTGTCTGTGTGTCACACCGCATGTGTATCTGTGTGCGAGTCTGTCTGTCTGTGTGTCACTCCGCGTGTGTATGTGTGTGTGAGTCTGTCTGTCTGTGTGTCACTCCGTGTGTGTATGTGTCTGTGAGTCTGTCTGTCTGTGTGTCACTCCGCGTGTGTATGTGTGTGTGAGTCTGTCTGTCTGTGTGTCACTCCGCGTGTGTCTGTGTGTGAGTCTGTCTGTCTGTGTGTCACTCCGCGTGTGTATGTGTGTGTGAGTCTGTCTGTCTGTGTGTCACTCCGCATGTGTATGTGTGTGTGAGTCTGTCTGTCTGTGTGTCACTCCGCATGTGTATGTGTGTGTGAGTCTGGCTGTCTGTGTGTCACTCCGCGTGTGTCTGTGTGTGAGTCTATCTGTCTGTGTGTCACTCCGCGCGTGTGTCTGTGTGTGAGTCTGTCTGTCTGTGTGTCACTCCGCGTGTGTATGTGTGTGTGAGTCTGTCTGTCTGTGTGTCACTTCGCGTGTGTGTATGTGTGTGAGTCTGTCTGTCTGTGCGTCACTCCGCGTGTGTATGTGTGTGTGAGTCTGTCTGTGTGTGTGTCACTCCGCGTGTGTATGTGTGTGTGAGTCTGGCTGTCTGTGTGTCACTCCGCGCGTGTGTCTGTGTGTGAGTCTGTCTGTCTGTGTGTCTCTCCGCGTGTGTAGCTGTGTGTGAGTCTGTCTGTCTGTGTGTCACTCCGCATGTGTATGTGTGTGCGAGTCTGTCTGTCTGTGTGTCACTCCGCATGTGTATGTGTGTGTGAGTCTGTCTGTCTTTGTGTCTCTCCGCGTGTGTTTGTGTGTGTGAGTCTGTCTGTCTGTGTGTCACTCCGCATGTGTATGTGTGTGCGAGTCAGTCTGTCTGTGTGTCACTCCGCGTGTGTATGTGTGTGTGAGTCTGTCTGTCTGTGTGTCACTCCGCATGTGTATGTGTGTGCGAGTCTGTCCGTCTGTGTGTCACTCCGCGTGTGTATGTGTGTGTGAGTCTGGCTGTCTGTGTGTCACTCCGCGTGTGTATGTGTGTGAGTCTGTCTGTCTGTGTGTCACTCCACGTGTTTATGTGTGTGTGTGTCTGTCTGTCTGTGTGTCACTCCGCATGTGTATCTGTGTGTGAGTCTGTCTGTCTGTGTGTCTCTCCGCGTGTGTTTGTGTGTGTGAGTCTGTCTGTCTGTGTGTCACTCCGCGCGTGTATGTGTGTGTGAGTCTGTCTGTCTGTGTGTCACTCCGCGTGTGTATGTGTGTGCGAGTCTGTCTGTCTGTGTGTCACTCCGCGCGTGTGTCTGTGTGTGAGTCTGGCTGTCTGTGTGTCACTCCGCATGTGTATGTGTGTGTGAGTCTGTCTGTCTGTGTGTCACTCCGCGTGTGTCTGTGTGTGAGTCTGTCTGTCTGTGTGTCACTCCGCGTGTGCATGTGTGTGTGCGTCTGTCTGTCTGTGTGTCACTCCGCGCGTGTGTCTGTGTGTGAGTCTGTCTGCCTATGTGTCACTCCGCATGTGTGTCTGTGTGTGAGTCTGTCTGTCTGTGTGTCACTCCGCGTGTGTATGTGTGTGTGAGTCTGTCTGTCTGTGTGTCACTCCGCGTGTGTATGTGTGTGTGAGTCTGTCTGTCTGTGTGTCACTCCGCGTGTGTCTGTGTGTGAGTCTGTCTGTCTGTGTGTCACTCCGCGTGTGTATGTGTGTGTGAGTCTGTCTGTCTGTGTGTCACTCCGCGTGTGTATGTGTGTGTGAGTCTGTCTGTCTGTGTGTCACTCCGCGTGTGCGTCTGTGTGTGAGTCTGTCTGTCTGTGTGTCACTCCGCGTGTGTATGTGTGTGTGAGTCTGTCCTTCTGTGTGTCACTCCGCGTGTGTATGTGTGTGTGAGTCTGTCTGTCTGTGTGTCACTCCGCATGTGTATGTGTGTGTGAGTCTGTCTGTCTGTGTGTCACTCCGCATGTGTCTGTGTGTGAGTCTGTCTGTCTGTGTGTCACACCGCATGTGTCTGTGTGTGAGTCTGTCTGTCTGTGTGTCACTCCGCGTGTGTATGTGTGTGTGAGTCTGTCTGTCTGTGTGTCACTCCGCGTGTGTATGTGTGTGTGAGTCTGTCTGTCTGTGTGTCACTCCGCGTGTGCGTCTGTGTGTGAGTCTGTCTGTCTGTGTGTCACTCCGCGTGTGTATGTGTGTGTGAGTCTGTCCTTCTGTGTGTCACTCCGCGTGTGTATGTGTGTGTGAGTCTGTCTGTCTGTGTGTCACTCCGCATGTGTATGTGTGTGTGAGTCTGTCTGTCTGTGTGTCACTCCGCATGTGTCTGTGTGTGAGTCTGTCTGTCTGTGTGTCACTCCGCGTGTGTATGTGTGTGTGAGTCTGTCTGTCTGTGTGTCACTCCGCGTGTGTATGTGTGTGTGAGTCTGTCTGTCTGTGTGTCACTCCGCGCGTGTGTCTGTGTGTGAGTCTGTCTGCCTGTGTGTCACTCCGTGTGTGTATGTGTGTGTGAGTCTGGCTGTCTGTGTGTCACTCCGCGTGTGTGTCTGTGTGTGAGTCTGTCTGTCTGTGTGTCACTCCGCGTGTGTAGCTGTGTGTGTGAGTCTGTCTGTCTGTGTGTCTCTCCGCGTGTGTATGTGTGTGTGAGTCTGTCTCTGTGTCACTGCGCGCGTGTGTCTGTGTGTGAGTCTGTCTGTCTGTGTGTCACACCGCATGTGTATGTGTGTGTGAGTCTGTCTGTCTGTGTGTCACTCCGCATGTGTATGTGTGTGTGAGTCTGTCTGTCTGTGTGTCACTCCGCGTGTGTATGTGTGTGTGAGTCTGTCTGTCTGTGTGTCACTCCGCGTGTGTATGTGTGTGTGAGTCTGTCTGTCTGTGTGTCACTCCGCGTGTGTATGTGTGTGTGAGTCTGTCTGTCTGTGTGTCACTCCGCATGTGTATGTGTGTGTGAGTCTGTCTGTCTGTGTGTCACTCCGCATGTGTATGTGTGTGTGAGTCTGGCTGTCTGTGTGTCACTCCGCGTGTGTCTGTGTGTGAGTCTGTCTGTCTGTGTGTCACTCCGCGCGTGTTTCTGTGTGTGAGTCTGTCTGTCTGTGTGTCACTCCGCGTGTGTATGTGTGTGTGAGTCTGTCTGTCTGTGTGTCACTCCGCGTGTGTCTGTGTGTGAGTCTGTCTGTCTGTGTGTCACTTCGCGTGTGTGTATGTGTGTGAGTCTGTCTGTCTGTGCGTCACTCCGCGTGTGTATGTGTGTGTGAGTCTGTCTGTGTGTGTGTCACTCCGCGTGTGTATGTTTGTGTGAGTCTGGCTGTCTGTGTGTCACTCCGCGCGTGTGTCTGTGTGTGAGTCTGTCTGTCTGTGTGTCACTCCGCGTGTGTAGCTGTGTGTGAGTCTGTCTGTCTGTGTGTCACTCCGCATGTGTATGTGTGTGCGAGTCTGTCTGTCTGTGTGTCACTCCGCATGTGTATGTGTGTGTGAGTCTGTCTGTCTGTGTGTCACTCCGCATGTGTCTGTGTGTGAGTCTGTCTGTCTGTGTGTCACTCCGCGTGTGTATGTGTGTGTGAGTCTGTCTGTCTGTGTGTCACTCCGCATGTGTCTGTGTGTGAGTCTGTCTGTCTGTGTGTCACACCGCATGTGTCTGTGTGTGAGTCTGTCTGTCTGTGTGTCACTCCGCGTGTGTATGTGTGTGTGCGTCTGTCTGTCTGTGTGTCACTCCGCGCGTGTGTCTGTGTGTGAGTCTGTCTGTCTGTGTGTCACTCCGCGTGTGTATGTGTGTGTGAGTCTGGCTGTCTGTGTGTCACTCCGCGTGTGTGTCTGTGTGTGAGTCTGTCTGTCTGTGTGTCACACCGCATGTGTATGTGTGTGCGAGTCTGTCTGTCTGTGTGTCACTCCGCGTGTGTATGTGTGTGTGAGTCTGTCTGTCTGTGTGTCACTCCGCATGTGTATGTGTGTGTGAGTCTGGCTGTCTGTGTGTCACTCCGCGTGTGTCTGTGTGTGAGTCTATCTGTCTGTGTGTCACTCCGCGCGTGTGTCTGTGTGTGAGTCTGTCTGTCTGTGTGTCACTCCGCGTGTGTATGTGTGTGTGAGTCTGTCTGTCTGTGTGTCACTCCGCGTATGTATGTGTGTGTGAGTCTGTCTGTCTGTGTGTCACACCGCGTGTGTCTGTGTGTGAGTCTGTCTGTCTGTGTGTCACTTCGCGTGTGTGTATGTGTGTGAGTCTGTCTGTCTGTGCGTCACTCCGCGTGTGTATGTGTGTGTGAGTCTGTCTGTGTGTGTGTCACTCCGCATGTGTATGTGTGTGTGAGTCAGGCTGTCTGTGTGTCACTCCGCGCGTGTGTCTGTGTGTGAGTCTGTCTGTCTGTGTGTCACTCCGCGTGTGTAGCTGTGTGTGAGTCTGTCTGTCTGTGTGTCACTCCGCATATGTATGTGTGTGCGAGTCTGTCTGTCTGTGTGTCACTCCGCGTGTGTATGTGTGTGTGAGTCTGTCTGTCTGTGTGTCACTCCGCATGTGTATGTGTGTGCGAGTCTGTCCGTCTGTGTGTCACTCCGCGTGTGTATGTGTGTGTGAGTCTGGCTGTCTGTGTGTCACTCCGCGTGTGTATGTGTGTGAGTCTGTCTGTCTGTGTGTCACACCGCGTGTTTATGTGTGTGTGTGTCTGTCTGTCTGTGTGTCACTCCGCATGTGTATGTGTGTGTGAGTCTGTCTGTCTGTGTGTCACTCCGCATGTGTATGTGTGTGTGAGTCTGTCTGTCTGTGTGTCACTCCGCGCGTGTGTCTGTGTGTGAGTCTGTCTGTCTGTGTGTCACTCCGCGTGTGTATGTGTGTGAGTCTGTCTGTCTGTGTGTCACTCCGCGTGTGTATGTGTGTGTGAGTCTGTCTGTCTGTGTGTCACTCCGCGTGTGTATGTGTGTGTGAGTCTGTCTGTCTGTGTGTCTCTCCGCATGTGTATGTATGTGTGTGAGTCTGTCTGTCTTTGTGTCACTCCGCATGTGTCTGTGTGTGAGTCTGTCTGTCTGTGTGTCACTCCGCGTGTGTATGTGTGTGTGAGTCTGTCTGTCTGTGTGTCACTCCGCATGTGTCTGTGTGTGAGTCTGTCTGTCTGTGTGTCACACCGCATGTGTATGTGTGTGCGAGTCTGTCTGTCTGTGTGTCACTCCGCGTGTGTATGTGTGTGTGCGTCTGTCTGTCTGTGTGTCACTCCGCGCGTGTGTCTGTGTGTGAGTCTGTCTGCCTGTGTGTCACTCCGCGTGTGTATGTGTGTGTGAGTCTGGCTGTCTGTGTGTCACTCCGCGTGTGTGTCTGTGTGTGAGTCTGTCTGTCTGTGTGTCACTCCGCATGTGTATGTGTGTGCGAGTCTGTCTGTCTGTGTGTCACTCCGCGTCTGTATGTGTGTGTGAGTCTGTCTGTCTGTGTGTCACTCCGCATGTGTATGTGTGTGTGAGTCTGGCTGTCTGTGTGTCACTCCGCGTGTGTCTGTGTGTGAGTCTATCTGTCTGTGTGTCACTCCGCGCGTGTGTCTGTGTGTGAGTCTGTCTGTCTGTGTGTCACTCCGCGTGTGTATGTGTGTGTGAGTCTGTCTGTCTGTGTGTCACTCCGCGTATGTATGTGTGTGTGAGTCTGTCTGTCTGTGTGTCACACCGCGTGTGTCTGTGTGTGAGTCTGTCTGTCTGTGTGTCACTTCGCGTGTGTGTATGTGTGTGAGTCTGTCTGTCTGTGCGTCACTCCGCGTGTGTATGTGTGTGTGAGTCTGTCTGTGTGTGTGTCACTCCGCGTGTGTATGTGTGTGTGAGTCTGGCTGTCTGTGTGTCACTCCGCGCGTGTGTCTGTGTGTGAGTCTGTCTGTCTGTGTGTCACTCCGCGTGTGTAGCTGTGTGTGAGTCTGTCTGTCTGTGTGTCACTCCGCATGTGTATGTGTGTGCGAGTCTGTCTGTCTGTGTGTCACTCCGCGTGTGTATGTGTGTGTGAGTCTGTCTGTCTGTGTGTCACTCCGCATGTGTATGTGTGTGAGAGTCTGTCTGTCTGTGTGTCACTCCGCGTGTGTATGTGTGTGTGAGTCTGGCTGTCTGTGTGTCACTCCGCGTGTGTATGTGTGTGAGTCTGTCTGTCTGTGTGTCACTCCGCGTGTTTATGTGTGTGTGTGTCTGTCTGTCTGTGTGTCACTCCGCATGTGTATGTGTGTGTGAGTCTGTCTGTCTGTGTGTCTCTCCGCGTGTGTATGTGTGTGTGAGTCTGTCTGTCTGTGTGTCACTCCGCGTGTGTGTCTGTGTGTGAGTCTATCTGTCTGTGTGTCACTCCGCGTGTGTATGTGTGTGAGTCTGTCTGTCTGTGTGTCACTCCGCGTGTGTATGTGTGTGTGAGTCTGTCTGTCTGTGTGTCACTCCGCGTGTGTATGTGTGTGTGAGTCTGTCTGTCTGTGTGTCTCTCCGCATGTGTATGTGTGTGTGAGTCTGTCTGTCTGTGTGTCACTCCGCGTGTGTCTGTGTGTGAGTCTGTCTGTCTGTGTGTCACTCCGCGTGTGTATGTGTGTGTGAGTCTGTCTGTCTGTGTGTCACTCCGCGTGTGTATGTGTGTGTGAGTCTGTCTGTCTGTGTGTCACTCCGCGCGTGTGTGTGTGTGTGTGTTTGTGTGTGTGTTTGTGTGTGTGTGTCTGTGTATCTGTGTGAGTTATTTCCCAGGAATGCATGCTCAACATGTTCAATAACACATTTGTGATGCAGAAATAAATATTGAAATCTTACAAAAGCATTCTTACAGAAAACAGCCAACTGACGCAAATTGTGATGTCACGTAAGATATAGGAGCATTTTGCCCTTGTTTAATGATTTATCAGCTATGACGGTGAATCCCATCTATCCTGCAACTATGATCAATGATCTTATCGCTCTTTATTTTATTCCTATTTCAATACAATATCAAAGAAAACCATTTATCCCACTGAGTGTCAGACATACTTCCTTGTAGCAATTTTTTCTCACACATCCATCTACTCATTCAGATGCACCTACCTACACTAGAGGGAAGTTAGAATGAACATACCAACCAGAATATCTTTGGGATACAGGAGGAAACCAGAGCACGTGGGAGAAACGCATCTGATCTAAAGAAAATGTGCAAACTCCACACAGACAACATCAGAGAGCTGAACTCTGGAGCTTTGAGATGGAAGCACACTTGCAGAGCTATAGTGCTCATCGCGAGTGTTATGTCACTGCTACTCATAATCATGTCACAGTTGATGAAAAAAATGCCCTGCCCTTTCATCTGCTAAGCAAGAATTTAAGAGTAGATTAGGTAATAAGAAACCTGAAATATATCGGTTTCAAATGTTGGCGACTAAAACCTGGTATTTCAGTAATCACCAGTACAGTATACGAACAGGGTCCATGAATGTACACACACAATTGGCTGCTTATTAGATTCTGAGGTATAGTACATATTAGAAAAGACAAATAGTAGAATCATGTACAGTATAAAGATACCCCTGTTCCTGTTCTATGCTCCTAACCACCAGTTCACTCTAATTAATCACTTCAGCAAAGTACCAGCGTGTTCTAGTTGTCATGGATTTGATTCGTGGAGCCATCTTAACAAGTGAGGTTGAATCTTGTGTTCATTGGTTGGAGGAGCATGGTTGCTAGGGAAATAATACTCTGTTAAGCCAGTTTAAGGAATAAAGCGGTCAAGGTTCAGATGATTTCCAAATCTGTCCAAGTTCCAAGACAGTGCATCATTAAAATAATTTCATGTATAACTGGTTAAACAATCCAATAATTTGCTTTTTAGAATCTTTCTCCCTAGAAACAGGTTCATCACAACTGTCCAAAACCATACAAATTAAGTCAGAGGAGAGAAAAGTCCTTTAATCTGACAGGGTGATATTGAAATAATGTGACAGGTTTCATTCCTGCTAATAGCATGCTATCAGCAATTCAGTAACCCACGTCATTTAAAGAGAATTGAAGGTTCTCTCTATTGGGTCAATGATTATCTTATTAAATGAGTGTCTGAACTGTATCAACTGTAATATAGTAAAGCATCAGAATTTAGAACAGTGTTCCTGATCTGGAGCAGAACTTCCTCAGATTGACCTCCTTTGGAAAAGAACTTTCTCTTAACGCAGCAACACTGTTCAATAGCCAGGTTTTTGTACACACTTCCAAAGTTTTCTGAGAATTTCAGCAGATTGCTTCACTTTTGCAAATTCTCCTGGAATATTCTCGCAAAAAAATTATTTTCATGATATCATTCCTGATGTGTTGAATTTGGAAATACTGGTGGTAATTTATAATAGGGAGTTCATGATTCTGAATACTCTTCACTTTAATCCCATTACAGCTACAAACATCCAATGGAAGAATATTGCAGGCATTTTCCAGTAAATTCCAAATGAAATAGCAGGTTTTACCATATTGACGGGTCTCCATTGCGGTGTCAGCAGTGGAAAGGGTGATCATACTTGCAGACAGAATGGGGATCCAGGGTCATAGCTGATAAGTCATGGAAGTCTTTGCAAAAAGTACAAGGCAAATGGAGTTGTGGGTGCATTACAAGGACGAAACAAACATACGACTAAAAAACATACACCATGGGCTCAGATGAAATAATATACCCTAACTTGGGTTCATAAAGCAGGGACATTTGGGCATGAATAGCCTTCATTACACGTGCCACAGTTATCTGAATATTCTACTTAGAAATAATTTGGCTTTCCACCTGGGTGAATATGATGAGTTATCAATGACTAATTATATTACATTGGAAAAAAATGGCAAAAATTGCAGAAGACCACATACAGTGAGAATTTTAATGCAGATTATGACTGCTTATTGGCTCAACAAGACTTTAATCCACTTATGTTTACAACTGGAAGAAGTAACCATTAAATGCTGAAACAGGAGGAAAACAGTGTAAATTTGGGATTGTTCTCATCTTAAGTTATTTTTTTATAGACATCCATTAGTCTCATGAGACCATGGATTTGCGTCTTGGAAGGTTTCTAGGGCGTAGGCCTGGGCAAGGTTGTATGGAAGACCAGCAGTTGCCCATGCTGCAAGTCTCCCCTCTCCGCGCCACTGATGTTGTCCAAGAGAAGGGCACTAGGACCCATACAGCTTGGCACCAGTGTCATCGCAGAGCAATGTGTAGTTAAGTGCCTTGCTCAAGGACACAACACGCTGCCTCAGCTGAGACTCGAACTAGCGACCTTCAGATCACTAGACCGATGCCTTAACCACTTAGCCACGCGCCAACACCATCTTAAGTTATGCCACAATAGATTCTGGAAAATTATCTGGGATAAATAAATCATTTCCAGGAGGGAAAAAATAGCTTCAAATAACCTAAATTTGTTGACGGCCTGCTAGTTCATGTAAGGGGTAAGTTATTGCTACTCTGGTTCTTAGAGAGTCACAATCCCAAGCCTTCTAACAACCCTATTTATTTTTTTGTGCATTACATTACACTTCTTTTTGATGTTCTCCAGTAAGAAGCAAGGGAATCCACAGGCATCTCCTGAGACCTAAGAATAAAAAAAGTTGTTTTCTGTAGCCAAGATTATACAATTTGCCCAGTGTAGCCAACAGGAAAGACTACCATTCCTTCAAAATGCCAACGATACTTTACAGCAAGTGGTCACTAACCCTCAGCCACAAACCAACTCAAGGGCTTCTTGTGTGCTGCCTTGTCCAGCTGTGACTAGGGTTCTTTGCCTAAATGGGTTTATTCACATGAGTAGGAGTATTTTCTTAGAAAATGTAGCTTTTCCACAAAAAATAATTATCCCTCTGCTATTCTAAGGTTCTTTCCATCACCTTTAACGCCTTTGTTTATGAAACCAGCCGCAGTGATCGACCTGCAGTAAGCAGACCACGATTGTGCATGCACATGCTCAGAGGCCATCTCAAAGTCATTGCTGATTAATTTGCAGAAGCATAAAGAAGAAGTGAGCACTCAATATCCACAAATCAACACTCCACTACCAACCTGTGTCAGCGATATTATCTCATCTCTCCAATAATAAAGTCCATGATGAGAATACAGAAAACCTAAGACTTTCCAGATCCAAGGAACCACCTCTCAGGGAAAAAAAAGAAAAATTACCATAATCTTCAGTGCACCAGCACAGACACTGAACACCTGACAAAAAGGGTATTTAAAGATCACGACCTTAAACCGAGCACAGCACTGTGGCTTACAGAGCAGCTGAGGCTGCTGTCCCTTAATGTGTTTACCTACAGCAGGCAAGTCAACTGGCAGGAGAGTTACTCCCAATGCTCTCTCCACAAAGTCCATTAAATTCTCTGTCAGGATAAGCAAACTATCTATGTCATCTCTCAATCCAACATTCCAAATTCAGGGTCCCTGACTGCAGTGAGATAAGCAGGCCACATCATTCACATGCCCAATGGTAGATTCCAATAACAGATAACCCTCTGACCCTTGTGAATTCCTGACCAATGACCACTCAAAGTGGAGAAGATTTTAGGATAGTGTTCAGAAAAATCAAACTTATTTTCAAGGTTACACAAAATCCAGGTGTAAAGAGGACCATTTCCCAAACAACGTTCCCTTTTAATTTTTACAGCTTTGTGGATCAACTATTGATCTGAGCAAGAAAGTTTTATATGGCCTGAAAGCTACGTGGAACTTTAAATGCAAGCACGAGGAAATCTGCAGATGCTGGAATTTCAAGCAACACACATAAAAGTTGCTGGTAACTCTTCTTTCAGTTAGTCCTGACGAAGGGTCTCAGCCCAAAACGTCGACTGCACCTCTTCCTATAGATGCTGCCTGGCCTGCTGCGTTCACCGGCAACTTTTATGTGTGGAACTTTAAATTTTTTTTTTGTAAAATGCATACATCAAACAAACACAAACCGCGACTCACAACACAAGTAAACGATGTCAGGCAGTCAAAACAACTGACAGGCTCAATGATAAAAGTAAAATCTTTTGACTAAACAGCATTGGTGTTCAGCAGGCTGGCCGTTTATTAACAATGAGCTACCGACTTCCATTCTGTGTGTATTGTTACAATTTCTAACAGTGCTGTAACTTGAAACACTGGCAATGTAAATACATTGAAGCTCTAGGAATGTTTCAAAGTAAAGGTTGTGGTACCTTTATTATTTAGAAAATTTATGGATTATATTCATTAACATAATTAATTACAGGATATTTCACAATTATATTAACATAGATTTCAAAATTATATTATACAAAAGAAAATTCCAGCTGTGCAGCAACAAAGGCTCTGTGTGCAGGAGCATTTCAGTTACTGCAAGGCCACACACCTGCCCAGCTTAGAGGGAACCATGTTCTCAAATAGGCACACCTACCCCACCAGTGCCAAATTTAGTCACCTCAGAATCCATGCAATCAGAGTGGGATAAAGCTCTCTTTCATCCAGAGGGACCACCTATGAAATTTGTAATACCCTGGTTGACAGATGACTCCAAATATTTCTCCGTCTTTGAGCCAAGTTAGATCCACACAGAGCCAAGGAGAGCATTTGTCCCTTCAACACAGTGACAGTCCTTCAACAATGTTCCCTCACTGTTCACAAATTCCTTTACAACTTTTCCAAGTACCTACTTATTCACTTTTAAATGAGATAATTTTGCCTTTTTAGCACTTCTGAGATCTATCTAGTACCTGCTTCCAACATCTGATCAAAATGTACAAGATACTAATTTCCATTTGTGTGCTGGTTGCAATTTCTTTCTCTGCTTTGAAGATGTATCGTAATTTAAGTGATCATTGTTCTCACAGTGCGATGCTTTATACTGTTTGATGAAGTTCCCCTTTTACAAGCACCTGTTTGTAAAGATGAAGCCTTCTAATCTTTCTTCATGTTACAAAGCCTTTACACTTGGGAGCAACATTTGCCAATAATTATAATTATATTTTTTATGGTCTATAGCATTTTAAAAATGATTTTAACATACTGATCAACAGATCCAAGTGAAATTCTTTTGGGTGCCATTTAACATAGCTATTAGCTCATTTAATATAATTAAATTAATGATATTATGAACATAGTCTGCTGAGACCTTTC
Source organism: Mobula hypostoma (assembly GCF_963921235.1). Taxonomy (NCBI): domain Eukaryota; kingdom Metazoa; phylum Chordata; class Chondrichthyes; order Myliobatiformes; family Myliobatidae; genus Mobula; species Mobula hypostoma. The sequence continues at coordinate 34,647,467 of NC_086128.1, forward strand.
AACTCAAGTGTCGTCCAATCAGTACACAATTTAGATTGATTACGTTGCCTGTGGGTATTTAACTCAAAGAATAAAACACTGTGTTACAGCGCTTGATAATATTAAACCCATCTAGAAATGAAAATGTTGAGATAATGTTAAAGGGCAATTGTGAGTTTATTGACAATGTGCAGGTGATTGAGTATTTGTTGGGAAGTGTATAATTGTATTAAAATATGCTCTACACATTTTGCATAGAATATGTGTGAGTAAGAGGTGATTGAATGCTAATAACAACCCATGCAGGTCAGAGATAAAGCAGTCATTTTCTCCACACTATTGGCACAAAGTGGGCTGATGTAGGTTCACTAATTTTATTTAACTTGATTTTGTAGGTAAGTAAAAAAACATGTAAAGTGTAAAGCAAACTTCGGATCTGGAATCGGGCAATTGACTTTACTGGGCAACACACACAAAATGCTAGAGGAGCTCAGAAGGTTGGGCAGCATCTATGAAAAAGAGTAAACAGTCGACATTTTGGGCCAAAACCCTTCATCAGGACTAGAAAGGAAGGGGAGAAGTCGGAGTAAGGAGGTTGGGGGGGGGGGAGAGGGAGAAGTACAAGGTGGCAGGTGATCGGTGAAACGGGGAGACAGGGAAGGGTGAAGTAAAGAGCTGGGAAGTTGATTGGTGAAAGAGATAAAAGGCTGGAGGAGGAGGGAATCTGATGGGACAGGACAGAAGAGCATGAAAGAAAGATGGAGGAGCACCAGAGGGAGGTGATGGGCAGACGTGGAGATAAGGTCAGAGAGGGAATAGGGAACAGTGAATAGTGAAATGGGGGAGGGAGCGATTACCGCAAGACCTTACTGTGTTGCATTCTAAGCTTGGTTTCTGTTTTTGTTTTAGAAGCTTCAACAAAACTCCCATTTTGCCCTCTGTATCAGATATTATCATTTTTATATTATTATAGATGCATGATCTCAGTGGCCACTTTATGAGGTACACCTGAACACCTGCTCGTTAATGCAAAACATCTCATCAGCCAATCACCTGGCAGCAACTCAATGCACAAAAGCATGCAGACATGGTCAGGAGGTTCAGTTATTGTTCAGACCAAACATCAGAATGGAGAAGAAATGTGATCTAAGTAACTTTGACTGTGGAATGATTGTCGCTGCAGATGGGGTGGCCTGAGAATCTCACAAACTGCTGATATCCTAGGAATTTCATGCACAACAGTCTTTAGAGTTTACAGAGAGTAGTGTGGAAAAACAAAAGAAAACTTCAGCAGTTCTATGGGTGAAAATACCATGTTAATGGGAAAGGTCAGTGGAGAATGGCCAAACTGACTCAAGCTGACAGGAAGGCAACAGGAACTCAAATAATCATGTGTTACAACAGTGGTGTGCGGAAGAGCATCTCTGAATGCACAACATGTAGAACCTTGAGGTGAATGGAATACAGCAGCAGAAGACCACGAACATACACTCAGTGGCCACTTTATTAGGTACAAGAGGTACCCAATAAAGTGGTTTCTGTGTGTATATTAGGTGTACAGAGCCTTCTATACTGAAGAGTATAATATTCACATTGTGATGTTCCAACTGTATAGTTACAGAGCAATTTGTATCCATAAACTAAAACACACACAAAATGCTGGAGGAACTCAGCAGGCCAGGCAGCATCTATGGAAAAAAGTACAGTCGATGTTTCAGCCCGAAACCCTTCGACAGGACTGGAGAAAAAATGCTGAGGAATAGATTTCAAAGGTGGGGGGAGGGGAGAGAGAAACGCCAGGCGATAAGTGAAGCTTGGAGGGGGAGGGATGAAACAAAGAGCTGGGAAGTTGATTGGTGAAAGAGACAGAAGGCCATGGATGAAAGCAGGAAGGTGGGGGGGTGGGGAGCACCAGAGGGAGGTGATTTGCGAGCAAGAAGATAACATGAGAAGGGGACAAGAGGATGGGAAATGGTGAAGGGGGGCAGGTGGAGGCATTACTGGAAGTTTGAGAAATCGATGTTCATGCCATCTGGTTGGAGGCTACCCAAATGGAATATAAGGTGTTGTTCCTCCAACCTAAGAGTGGCCTTATCCCGAGAGTGGAGGAGGCCATGGATGGACATATTGGAATGGGAATGGGAAGAGGAATTAAAATGGGTGGCCACTGGGAGATCTGGTGTGGCGGACAGAACATAGAATCTCAATGAAGCGGTCTCCCAATCTACTTCAGGTCTCGCTGATATACAAGAAGCCACACCGGGAGCACCGAACACAGTATAAAACCCCAACAGACTCACAGGTGAAGTCTCGCCTCACCTGGAAGGACTGTTTAGGGCCCTGAATGGTAGTGAGAGAGGTGGTGTAGGGGCTGGTGGAGCACTTGTTCTGCTTGCAAAGGCAAGTGCCAGGAGTAAGATCAGTGGGGAGGGATAAATGGACAAGGGAGTTGCGTAGGGAGCAATGCCTGCAGAAAGCAAAAAGTTGGGGGAGGGAAAGATGTGCTTGGTAGTGGGATCCAGTTGGAGGTGGTGGCAGTTTTGGAGAATTATCTGGAGGCTGGTGGGGTGGTAGGTGAGGACAAGAGAAACCCTATCCCTGGTAGGGTGGTGGGAGGATGGCATAAGAGCAGATATGCGTGAAATGGAAGAGATGTGGTTGAAGGCAGCATTGATAGTGGAGGAAGGGAAGCTCCTTTCTTTGAAAAAGGCAGACACCTCCTTCACTCTAGAATGAAAAGCCTCATCCTGATAGCAGATGTGGCAGAGACAGAGGAATTGAGAGAAGAGGATGGCGCTTTTACAAGTAGCAGGGTGGGACGAGGTGTAGTCCAGGTAGCTGTGAGAGTTCGCTGGTGGATAAGGTGTCTCCGGGGATACAGACAGAGAGATTGAGAAAAGGAAGGGAAGAGTTTGGAAATGGACCAGGTGAATTTGAGGGCCGGGTGGAAGTTGGAGTTAAAGTGGAAGAAATCGACGAGTTCAGCACGGGTGCAGGAAGCAGCACCAATGAAGTCATCAATGTAGCATAGGAAAAGTGCAGGACGGTCTCCAGTGTAGGCTTGCAATATAGACTGTTCCACGTAGCCAACAAACAGGCAGGCATAGCTGGGACCCATGCAAATGCCCATGGCTACTCCTTTTGTTTGAAGGAAGTGGGAGGACCCAAAGGAGAAATTATTGAGAGTGAGGATAAGTTCCGTTAGGTGGAGGGGAACTGGTTGCATCCGGTGTCCAGAAAGAAATGGAGAGATCTGAGGCCTTCCTGGTAGGGGATGGAGGTGTATAGGGACTGGACATCCACAGTAAAAATAAGACGATGGGGGCCAGGGAACCTGAAATCCTTGAAAAGATCAAGAGCATGTGAGGTGTCATGGATGTAGGTGGGAAGGGGCCGAACCGAGGGGGATAAAACTGAGCCGAGGTATGCTGATATGAGTTCAGTGGAGCAGGAACAAGCTGAAACAATGGGTCTACCTGGACTAGCGGGCTTATGGATTTTGGGTAGGAGGTAGAAATGGAGGGTGTGGGGTGAGTGACAATGGCCTAGTGTTTCTTAGCATCCAGCACATAAACTAAAACATGGCTACAGTTACCATATCTCCTTCTTAACAGTGATTGTCAACATTCTTACCCTGGAGTGAGATACTCAGACAAATCACTAATTCATTGCAAACCCACTAATTTGTAGCAAACCTAATAATCAAATTATTGTGCTGAAGGGAAATTGCAGAACAAACAAACAATCTCAAGTAACTTGCAGCGAGAAACAAGATTTAGTGGTGCAAAATTATTTCTATGAGGTGTAATTTGAAGAGCAACTGATGTTCAATAGCATTAGAGTTCACGGAAGAGTATATCCATATGGTGAAATTTACTGAAGCTTCCATTCTCTGTGAACAAGTGGTTTATGATAGAAAAATTGGTGCATGAAAGTGTAAGAGTTTTAATGTGCTACATAAAATATTCACTCAAATGGAATTGCTAGTCTCCACAGTTGTAGAGAAGGGAGTGATTCTACCAATCAAAAATTCTGAATAAAGTTAGCTGAAATTGGTGGACCAATACTCAATTGTATCTTGGCTTAGTCAACTCTTCCATCTCCATTTTTGACAATTCTCAAAGGCTTCCAAGGGCAGTTGGGGGCAAGACATCTTTACTGTGCCACTCAAAACCTTTTTGTTGCATACTGGACTTGGGGATGCAGAGGACGAGAGATGGGGGACATATTTTATCCAGACGGCCATTTGGGACACAGGCAACAATTCTGGGCAAGCCTAATAATAAATCAGCCATGATCAAATGGAGGAGCAGACTTAATGGGCTGAATGGCCTAATTCTGCACCTATATCTTATGGTCTTATCAAAGGAATATAAGCTACTGAGTCTTCCCTTCATTGTCTTAGAAAGATTGTTTTGGTTCACTAGGCAACTTAGTTGTCAGTGTTTTACAATCCAAAAAGGTCCATGTTTGGCTTGATACTTTAAGTCAAAATGTAGTTACTTTATAGGAGAGAACTGTCATCAGCCACATACTCTAAGAATGTGATATAGCACTGGGAATGTGACTGCCTGCTCCTGAAATTCGGTTCCTCTGAGTCTGTTGGAAACAAGTTTAGAAACAGAGTTCAGCATGTAGTCACACTATATGGCACATAAACTAACTTGTCTTAAGTGTATTTGTTAATTAAAATAAATCCTCATCAGGTAATTACATTCTCATTCAAAATCTAATTTACTTGCAATTTCAACTCAATGTTACAACACTCCAGATCCAAAACACTAACAGCTTTGGAATATCAGAGTTCTACTGAGAGCTTAGATTTCTGAATAAAGCCTACAGTGTTCTTACTTTCATGATTGTCAGCAGTAATAATAGAGTGAGAAGTACTTCTTAGTGAATAATGTTTGTGACATTTTAAACATCAGCATAAGCTTGAAGTATGAAGTGACTCATTTGGGAAGGTCATAGTTGAAGGCAGGATACAGGGTTAATGGCAGGATTTTTGGCAGTGTGGAGGAACAGAGGGATCTTGGGGATCACATCCATAGATCCCTCAAAGTTGCCACACAAGTTGATAGGATGGTCAAGAAGGCATATGGTGTTTTAGCCTTCATTAGTCAGGGAATTTGCTTCAAGAGCCATGAAGTAATGTTGCAGCTCTATAATAACCCTGGTTAGACCACACTTGAAATATTGTATTCAGTTCTGGTCACCTCATAGCAAGAAGGATATGGAAACTTTAGAGAGGATGCAGAGGAGGTTTATAAAGACATATCTTATAAAGATAGGTTGAGTGAGCTACAGCTTATCTCTTTGAGTGAAGGAGGATGAGAGGTGACTTCATAGAGGTGTACAAGGTGATCAGAGGATAGAATAGATAGCCAGAGGTTTTTTCCCAGTGTGGAAACGGTTAATACAAATAGGCATAATTTTAAGATGATTAAAGGAAAGTATAGGGGGATGTCAAAGGTAAGTTCTTTACACAGAGAGTGGTGGGTGTACCACCACCTGCCAGGGGTGGTGATAAAGGCAGATATAATAGGAATATTTAAGAAAATCTTAGATACACGTGGATGATATAAAAATGAAAGGTTATGTAGGAAGGAAGGGTTAGATTGATCTCAGAGTAGGTAGAAGGGCCTGTACTGTACTATAATGTTCTATGTTCTAAGCTTCCTGTGTCAAAGTTTCCACTTACAAATTCTCTGCTTTTCTACATACTGGAAATTCCAAATAAACTTACTGTAAAAGTGTTATCCAGTTTTGATGTTTCTCAGTTTATCACCCTGTATTACGAGGAACTCCAGTGTAGCAAGCAACTCTCCTTTTCTGCTTTCCAAGTTGGTCCATGTTTTCCTAAATTTCCAAAGGAGTTTGTGAGTGGTGCCATTAAAATATGTAGAGAGTTATTTGTAAATTTGTGTTTTGGGTACGTTGACATTTTAAGGACTGTGGTGAGGAAATATTTCTTCCTTCAAGCAGCCTCTGTGGGAGGTAAGGAACTGTCAATATTTTGAGTCAAAACTTTGTATCAGGACCATCCTGGAAGAAGTTTTCCTCTTCTCTCCACCAGGAGTTCTGTGAGACACTCTCACTGCTCCCTGTAAGTGTTTCCTATTCTTATCCCCCTCCCCTCCAAACACACACACATACACACACACACACACACACACACACACACACACACAGAAGCTGCTTGATCCATTGATTTCCTCCAGCAGATTGTTTGTTGCACAGGTTTCCAGTATCTGTAGCCTCTTGTGTCTTCATTTCATCCTTCAAACTGTTTGCAAATAGGACATAGTTCATCCTTTACAGCAGTAAGTGGAATTAGTGCCCCAAATCTTCCACTAACTTGCTGTTGACTCAATTAAACCTATGTGGAGTAGGTGACTTCATCAAGAGTAAACTTCTTCAGGTCAGCTGCTCTGAAATGATCAGTGAGAATCATGATAGCCTTTTCAATCATCAGTAGTGAGCATTGCCCATAGAACAAGTTAGAAACATAGAAACATAGAAAACCTGCAGCACAATACAGGCCCTTCGGCCCATAAAGTTGTGCCGAACATGTCCCTACCTTAGAAATTAGTAGGCTTACCTATAGCCCTCTGTTTTACTAAGCTCCATGTACCTATCTAAAAGTTTCTTAAAAGACCCTATCGTAGCCGTCTCCACCACCATTGCCGGCAGCCCATTCCACGCACTCACCACTCTCTGTATAAAAAACTTACCCCTGACATCTCCTCTGTACCTGCTCCCCAGCACCTTAAACCTGTGTCCTCTTGTGGTAACCATTTCAGCCCTGGGAAAAAGCCTCTGACTATCCACACGATCAATGCCTCTCATCATCTTATACACCTCTATCAGGTCACCTCTTATCCTCTGTCACCCCAAGGAGAAAAGGCTGAATTCGCTCAACCTATTCTCATAAGGCATGCTCCCCAATCCAGACAACATCCTTGTAAGTCTCGTCTGCACACTTTCTATGGCTTCCACATCCTTCCTGTAGTGAGGCTGCCAGAACTGAGCACAGTACTCCAAGTGTGATCTGACCAAGGTCCTATATAGCTGCAACATTACCTCTTGGCTCCTAAATTCAATTCTATGATTGATGAAGGCCAATACACTGTACACCTTCTTAATCACAGAGGCAATCTGCACAGCTGTTTTGAGTGTCCCATGGACTCGGACCCTAAGATCCCTCTAATCCTAAACACTTCCAAGAGTCTTACCATTAATACTATATTCTGCCATCATATTTGACCTACCAAAATGAACCACTTCACACTTATCAGGGTTGAACTCCATCTGCCATTTCTCAGCCCAGTTTTGCATCCTATCAATGTCCCGCCGTAACCTCTGACAGCCCTCCACACTATCCACAACACCTCCAACCTTTGTGTCATCAGCAAACTTACTAACCCATCCCTCCACTTCCTCATCCAGGTACTTTATAAAAATCACGAAGATTAAGGGTCCCAGAACAGATCCCTGAGGCACTCCACTGGTGACTGACCTCCATTCAGAATATGACCCATCTACAACCACTCTTTGCCTTCTGTGGGCAAACCAGTTCTGGATCCACAAAGCAATGTCCCCTTGGATTCCATGCCTCCTTACTTCCTCAATAAGCCTTGCATGGGGTACCTTATCAAATGCCTTGCTGAAATCCATATACACTACATCTACTGCTCTTCCTTCATCAATGTGTTTAGTCACATCCTCAAAAAATTCAATCAGGTTCATGAGGCATGACCTGCCCTTGACAAAGCCATGCTGATTACTCCTAATCATATTATACCTCTCCAAATGTTCATAAATCCTGCCTCTCAGGATCTTCTCCATCAACTTACCAACCACTGAGGTAAGACTCACTGGTTTATAATTTCCTGGGTTATCTCTACTCCCTTTCTTGAATAAAGGAACAACATCCACAACCCTCCAATCTTCCAGAACCTCTCCCATCTCCATTGATGATGCAAACATCATTGCCAGAGGCTCAGCAATCTCCTCCCTCGCCTCCCACAGTAGCCTGCAGTACATCGCATCTGGTCCCGGCGACTTATCTAACTTGATGCTTTCCAAAAGCTCTAGCACATCCTCTTTCTTAATATCGACATGTTCAAGCTTTTCAGTCTGCTGCAAGTCATCACTGCAATCACCAAGATCCTTTTCCATAGTGAATACTGAAGTAAAGTATTCATTAAGTACCTCTGCTATTTCCTCCGGTTCCCTACACACTTGCCCACTGTCACACTTGATAGGTCCTATTCTTTCATATTTTATCTTTTTGCTCTTCACATACTTGTAGAATGCCTTGGTGTTTTCCTTAATCCTGCCCGCCAAGGCCTTCTCATGGCCCCTTCTGGCTCTCCAAATTTCCTTCTTAAGCTCCTTCCTGTTAGCCTTATAATCTTCTAGATCTCTAACATTACCTAGCTCTCTGAACCTTTTGTAAGCTTTTCTTTTCTTCTTGACTAGATTTATTACAGCCTTTGTACACCATGGTTCTTGTACCCTACCATAACTTCCCTGTCTCATTGGAACATACCTATGCAGAACTCCACAGAAATATCCCCTGAATACTTGCCACATTTCTTCCGTACTTTTCCCTGAGAACATCTGTTTCCAATTTCCTGCCTGATAGCCTCATAATTCCCCTTACTCCAATTAAACACTTTTCTAACTTGTCTGTTCCTATCTCTCTCCAATGCTATTTGTAAAGGAGATAGAATTATCATCACCATCTCCAAAATGTTCTCCCACTGAGAGATCCGACACCTGACCAGGTTCATTTCCCAATTCCAAATCAAGTACAGCGTCTCTTCTTGTAGGCTTATTTAGATATAGTGTCAAGAAACCTTCTTGAACACACCTAACAAACTCCACCCCATCTAAACCCCTTGCTCTAGGGAGATGCCAATCGATATTTGGGAAATTAAAATCTCCCATCACGACAACTCTGTTATTATTACACCTTTCTAGAATCTGTATCTGTTTCCCTATCTGCTCCTCGATATCCCTGTTATTATTGGGCAGCCTATAAAAAACACCTAGTAAAGTTATTGACCCTTTCTTGTTCCTAACCTCCACCCACAGAGACTCCGTAGACAACCCCTCCATGGCATCCACTTTTTCTGCAGCCGTGACACTATCTCTGATCAACAGTGCCACGCCCCCACCTCTTTTGCCTCCCTCCCTATCCTTTCTGAAACATCTAAAACCCGGCACTTGAAGTAGCCATTCCTGTCCCTGAGCCGTCCAAGTCTCTGTAATGGCCACCACATCGTATCTCCATACTGATAATTAAGCCACCGTGCTTATTGATAGTCAAAACTGTCAAGGTCAATGTCTGTAAATTTCTCTGAAGTTCAAAATTAAAATATAGATACAAATCTTAAATTTTGAAAGCCATAGAAAACACTTTGAAATAGCCAAATTCATATAAATTAATTGAATTAAACTAGAGAAAGTAAATTGCTGTCTTCATGCCTTTCTTCTTTGTTGTATTGCTTTGCCATTCAAATGATTGGTTTACTATTCCAAGGCCGTGACTTACTTCATGCAAAAATAGTGAGCAGATTTCTCAAGATAGCTGCAAAATTTTGAATTCCATTGTTGGAGTGTAGGTGGAAATGCCTGACAGTCAGCACTGTGGAGGCTTGGGGCTTGTGCTTTTGCCCAGTATGCCCAATCTTTACACATTCTTTGCAGTAAGTGCTACGCCAATAAATATGAACAGTGGCCATGAAAAGGAAAACTGCAGTAGATGTTAATGGCCTTCAGAAAGCACAAGATCACACCCATGTTCACATCAATGAGAAAATGTTGATAAGGAACATCATCTCAATGACCAAATTAGATCCTCCCATTGATTTTCTATTCGGCACCATTCCATGCAATATTCTACAGGAATATTGTCAATCACAAGATAAGTTTTACAAAAGCAGAAGTAACATAATGGACTTGATTTTGCAGTTAATGGTAAAGGAAAGACATTCACTACCCAATAATAACATTCCTAATGGCCAAAACTTAGCGGAGAGGACAATAGTTTCTGCCTCAAAGCAATCCTTAATCAGAATCACGTTTAATATCACTGGCATATGTCATGAAATTTGTTGCTTGGTGGCAGCAGTACATTGCAATACATAATAATAGAAAAAAAACCTGAATTACAGTAAATATATATATATATATATGTGTGTGTGTGTATATAGATAGATAGATAGATATAAATATATAGTGATATGCAAAAGTTTGGGCACCCCTGGTCAAAATTTCTGTTACTGTGAATAGCTAAGTGAGTAAAAGATGACCTGATTTCTGAAAGGCATAAAGTTAAAGATGACATATTTCTTTAATATTTTAAGCAAGATTTCTTTTTTATTTCTATCTTTTACAGTTTCAAAATAACAAAAAAGGAAAAGGGTCTGAAGCAAAAGTTTGGGCACCCTGCATGGTCAGTACTTAGTAACACCCCCTTTGGCAAGTATCACAGCTTGTAAACGCTTTCTGTAGCCAGCTAAGAGTCTTTCAATTCTTGTTTGGGGGATTTTCACCCATTCGTCCTTGCAAAAGCCTTCTAGTTCTGTGAGATTATTGGGCCATCTTGCATGCACTGCTCTTTTGAGGTCTATCCACAGATTTTCGATGATGTTTAGGTCAGGAAACTGTGAGGGCCGTGGCAAAACTTTCAGCTTGCACCTCTTGAGGTAGTCCATTGTGGATTTTGAGGTGTGTTTAGGATCATTATCCTGTTGTAGAAGCCATCCTCTTTTCATCTTCAGCTTTTTTTACAGATGGTGTGATGTTTGCTTCCAGAATTTGCTGGTATTTAATTTAATTCATTCTTCCCTCTACCAGTGAAACGTTCCCCGTGCCACTGGCTGCAACACAAGCCCAAAGCATGATCGATCCACCCTCGTGCTTAACAGTTTGAGAGGTGTTCTTTTCATGAAATTCTGCACCCTTTTTTCTCCAAACATACCTTTGCTCATCACGGCCAAAAAGTTCTATTTTAACTTCATCAGTCCACAGGACTTGTTTCCAAAATGCATCAGGCTTGTTTAGATGTTCCTTTGCAAACTTCTGACGCTGAATTTTGTGGTGAGGATGCAGAAAAGGTTTTCTTCTGATGACTCTTCCATAAAGGTCATATTTGTGCAGGTGTCGCTGCACAGTAGAACAGTGCACCACCACTCCAGAGTCTGCTAAATCTTCCTGTAAGTCTTTTGCAGTCAAATGGGGGTTTTGATTTGCCTTTCTAGCAATCCTATGAGCAGTTCTCTCGGAAAGTTTTCTTGGTCTTCCAGACCTCAACTTGACTTCCACCGTTCCTGTTAACTGCCATTTCCTAATTACATTACAAACTGAAGAAACGGCTACCTGAAAAAGCTTTGCCATCTTCTTATAGCCTTCTGCTGGTTTGTGGGCATCATTTATTTTAATTTTCAGAGTGCTAGGCAGCTGCTTAGAGGAGCCCATGGCTGCTGATTGTTGGGACAAGGTTTGAGGAGTCAGGTTATTTATAAAGCTTTGAAATTTGCATCACCTGGCCTTTCCTGACAATGACTGTGAACAAGCCATAGCCCTAACAAGCTAATTGAGGTCTGAGACCTTGGTAGAAGTTACCTGAGAGCTCAAATCTCTTGGGGTGCCCAAACTTTTGCATGGTGTTCCTTTCCTTTTCCCCCCCCCCACTCTAAAATTGCACAAAACAAAAATAATACACTAATCTTGCTTAAAATGTTGAAAAGAATGTTTCATCTTTAACTTTATGACTTTTGGAGATCAGTTCATCTTCTACTCACGTAACTATTCACAGAAACACAAATTTTGACCTGGGTGCCCAAACATTTGCATGCCACTGTAGATATAAAACAGTTAAATAAGCAGTGCAAAAAATAAAAATAAAAAAGTAGTGAGGTAGTGTTCATGGTTTCAATGTCCATTTAGGAATCTGATGGCAGAGGGGAAGAAGCTGTTCCTGAATCATTGAGTGTGTGCCTTCAGGCTTCTGTAGCTCCTCCCGAATGGTAGCAATGAGAACAAGGCATGACCTGGGTGATGGGGGTCCTTAATTGTGGCCATCACCTTTCTGAGTCATCGCTTCATGAGGAAGTCCTGGAGGAGGCTCGTGCCCATGATGGAGCTGACTAATTTTACAACTCTCTGCAGCTTATTTCGATTCTGTGTAATTGCCCCCACCCCCACCCCAGATGGTGATACAGCCTGACAGAATGCTCTCCACAGTACATCTGTAGAAACTTTTGCGTGTTTTTGGTGACATACCAAATCTCCTCAAACTCCTAATGAAATATTGTCACTGCTGTGCCTTCTTTACAGCTGCATCAATATGTTGGGCCCAGGATAGATCCTCAGAGATATTGACACCCAGGAACTTGAAACTGCTCACTCTCTCCACTTCTGATCTCTTGATGAGGATTAGTGTGTGTTCCCTCATCTTAGCTTTTCTGAAGTCCATATTCAGTTCTTTTGTCTAATTTGCTTGTAGATCACGTGGAGCGTGTGAAACTAGATTCACACAAACCTAACTGAGGCTATCAAGAAAAGTACTTTAAATGACCTCTTAAACATAGTTTAATTGTAGAGAAGCTCTGTGAAAACTTAAGATAAAGTGACAAAGTAAAACGAATAGTTTGGAAAGAACAAAAAGCAGTGAACATTTTATAGAAAGTCATTTACATAACTAAGGCAACTGAGGGAAAGGAAGAAGTACTTGAGGTTCGGTGATGGAAATGTCAACATAGCCTTAATGAAATGCCGGGAGTTGCTGAGAATGCGAACTGTGGGGTACCGTGAAAAAGTTGGCACAATAGCTTGGAAGGATGTGGACCAACTATGGATGCTAATTATACTATTGCACTAAATGCTGATTAATCAGAAAGAAATGTGACTGATTTAGTGTAATTTGCTGCAGTTTGGAATTTTGAAATTTATAAATTAAAGCCTGTTAAAATTGTGCTGTTTACAATAAATCGCAAACAGCTTGCTTATGGGTGTTGTCTTCAGTGTTGAATGCAAATTCAACTGGTATTAAGGTTCAATTGCTATTGGAGATAAGCCTTGCTAAGTGCTTGTAAAAGATCTTTTATTTGTGCTCCACAGATCTGCGGTGTGAAATTGCAATTAGTGAATTATACCCTTTTTCCAAAGCAACCATTAGTTCCCCGACACCAATAATCAAGTGCTTTAATTGATTTCCTATGTCAGTGTTGAGTAGGTGCCCATGAGCAGCTGTGAGCCCATGTTGCATGAGGAACCTTTCTGAAGGAGACGAAAGAAGGGCCAGTTAGTTACTAGCCATCAGAAACAATTCACTGTCTGGCACCCATTCAGACAGTGGATGGAAGGAAGTTGAGCAACATATAGTTGCTTTGGTCAGCTGTATGATGTCTTCAAATTCAACTTTGCATGTGCGGCATACATGCTTTAATCAAACATGTTTTATCATTGTACCATAAGACCATAGGACAAAAGAGCATCATCGAACATTTTCATTGCTGGGGTCATTCTTGTGGAACTTCTCTGGACCCTCTCCAGGACCAGAACATTTTCCTTAGATACAGGGCCCAAATTGTTCACAGTAATGGTCACAACTTCACAGTTCTATATACTGATTCATCCTCTAAGTTCATCATCCTTATTCCTGATACTTCGCAGTTTAAAATAACATATTTCAACCAATCCAACTGATTGCATTCATGCCCTGATTTATTGGCGGACAGCAGGGGAAATGTGCAGCCTCGATCGTAACAAGGACTAGGTCTCAAGCTGCGGTGTCACCTGTTTACAGGAGAGAGGCATCAGAGTTGGGTAGTCCACCAAAGTGCTGGGGGCGGTGTGGCATGGCGTCCAAGCTGGAGTCAGTGCTGCCGCCCCGGGATTTGCTCAACAAAAGACAAGTTGTATTGTGTTCAACTGCAGACTGCAGCAACATTCATAGATTCAGGGTCTTGGACTATATTTTTTTCATGTAATTGTACTTTTACTAATATCTTATATGTGCGATGTGTGCCTTGTGCTCTGTATGACTATTGGTACTGTGTTTTGCACACTGGCCTGGATTAATGCTGTTTCATTTGGTGTATTCATGGGTATTCATGTATGGGTGAATGACAATTAAACTTGAACTATCCACTGCCTATACTTCTTCACAGTCTCTCTGCAGTTTACATCTACTTTTACACCAACTGCTCCATCCTCTGACCTATCATTCTGGTTCACATCCCCCTGCCAACCTTGTTTGAATCACCCTCAACAGCTCTAGCAAACCTGTCTACAAGGATATTGGTCCCCCTCAAGTTGGGGTGCAAACCATCCCTTCTGTGTACATCATACTTTCCCCAGGAGAGATCCCAATGATCCATAAATCTGAACCCCTGCACTCTGCACCAATTCTTCAGCCATGCATTCATCTGCCAAATCATTTTACTCTTACTTTCACTGGTGCATGGCACTGTGACAGTACTGGGTTTGCTGTCTGCAAATTTCTAAACTCAAAAGAAGATCTTAAGCCCTATCTGATATAGATAGCTATGAATAGCAATGTGTACCATAACTTCTGCCTGCTTATCCTCTCCCTTAAGAATACTGTGGACTTGATCTGAGACGTCCTTGACCCTGGCACCTGGGAAGCAACATAACTTCTGGGTGTCTCTGAAACGTCCACAGAATCTCCTGTCTGCTCCCCCAACCATTGAACCCTCTGTTACTACCACTCTCCTCATCTCCCCCTTCCCTTCTGTGCCACAGTGCCAGACTCAGTCCCAGAGGCCTGGTCACTGCAGCTTTCCCCTGGTAGGTTGTCCCCCCACCAATGGAATCCAATGCTGTATACTGGTTACTGAAGGGAACAGCCTCAGGGCAACTCTGCACTGGCTAGCTATTCTCTTTCAAATTTGCCCTTTTAAAGTTTTTCAGTTCCTGTCGAAACTGAAGCTGGCCATCAGTGAGCAGGTTATTCACATGTGAAATACCATAGGTATTACTTAAACCCGTGATATTTTATACCCATGATATTTCACGTTATTTTGCATACTTGATTGAGATAAATCAGAATTAGTTTTGTTATCACCGACATATGTCATAAAACACTGTGGCAGCAGTACGGCGCAGGACATAAAAAAACTAGTTTTCTTCATGCCAGCTCACCCCTGTCAAGTTCTGCAGAAAATAAAATGTAGAAGGAGCATGTTTAACTTCTGGAATGGAGCTGGCTACTTGACGCGAGCCCCAGTGCAACCAAAATGTGGATGTCAAAATATCATGAATGCTCGCGGATGGGCTGTGTTCCGATTTGCTGATTGGCTGGCTTTGCATCAGACTTAGATTATATATCTGAGTAGAACATCGTTCTGCAAGACTAACTGAAATGGGGTGTTTTCCCCTCATCTAATAAAAAAATGTTTCATGTATTTTTATTAGCAAAAAAATGTTTATTTTCAAAGAAGTGAAAAGTTAAAAGTGTTTTCCTGGGGCACCTGTAACATTGATTTGTCATAGCATGACTGACAGCTCTGTAAAGTACTTGGAATGGATAACTTTCCAATACAGATAGACATGAATTAAAACCCAGTATTGGGCATAGCTCAAGAGTCAAGAGCTTAACACTGGGTGCAATTTGTCATCCAAATACACTTGTGTCTATCTATGACCTGTAGGTAAAATGTATTTGTCGGATGGCTGTGGTGTTAAAGTATTATTTAGCCTACCACAGAAATATATAATGACTGTCACAACTTGCACAGGTTGGTCTGGGTATCAGAGGCAGAGAGAAACAAAAAACACAAGGCATTTCGGTCTACCTGAAAAATATGTCCAAGGCTTTAGTTATAGAGTCGTAGAGTCATGGAGTACTACAGCACAGAAACAGGCCCTTCAGCCACCTAGTCCATACTGGCCTGGTTTTCTGCCTAGTCCTATCTACCTGCACCCAACCATAGCCCTCCATACCTCTCTCATACATGTACCTGTCCAAGCATCTCTTAAATGTTACAATTGAACCGGCAGCTCGTTCCACACTCGCACCACCCTCTGAGTGAAGTAGTTCCCTCTCAGGTTTCCCTTAAATGTTTCACATTTCACCCTAAACCTATGACCTCCAGTTCTAGTCTCACCCATCCTGAGGGAAAAAGCCTGCATTTGCTCTATCTATATCCCTGATAATTTTATATACCTCTATCAGATCTCCCCTCACTCTCCTGCACTCCAGGAATTTAAGGTTCAAAGTTCAAAGTAAATTTATTATCAAAGTACATAGATGTCATCATATACAGCCCTGAGATACATTTTCTTGAGGCCATTTACAGTAAGTACGAAGAAACACAATAGCGTCAGTGAAAGACCACACACAAGACACCAATGTGCAAGAGACAACAAATTGTGCAAATACAAAAAGAGAAAAATATATTGAGAAATAAATATTGAGAACATGAGATGAAAAGTCCTTGAAAGTGATTCCATAGGTTGTGGGAACAATTCAATAATGGGATGAGAGAAGTTGAGTGAAGTTATCCCCTCTGGTTCAATAGCCTGTTGGTTGTGGGGTAATAACTGTTCCTGAACCTGGTGATGTGGATCTTAAATGTTAAATCTTAACCTATTAAACCTATTTCTGGAACCAAGGTCTTCAATCCTGGCAAAATCTGTGTAAATTTTAGCTGTACTCCTTCAATCTTATTGATGTTTTCCTGTAGAAAGGTAACCAGAACTGCACACAATACTCTAAATTTGGCCTCACCTGGACTCAATGCCCTGATTTATGAAGGTCCTGTGCTAAAAGCTCTCTTTATGACCCTGTCTACTTGTGATGGCACTTTCAAGGAATTATCGATCTGTATTCCCAGATCCCTCTTTTCAACGACAAACCTCATTGCCCTACCATTCACTATGTAAATTTTACCCTGGTTTTCCCTCCCAAACTGCAACAGCAGACACTTGTCTGCATTAAGTTCAATCTTCCATTTTTCAGCCCATTTTCCCAGCTGGTCCAGATCACCTTGTGAGCTATGATATCCTTCCTCGCTGTCCACTTTGTCCTTAATCTTGATGTCATCCACAATGGGCCTGCAGCACAACACTAGTTACAGGCCTCCAATCAGAGAGCCAATTATCTACTACCGCTCTCTGACTTCTCCTAAGTCAACTTTGATTCCAATTCAGATATTCATCCTGAATGCCAAGCAACTTAACCTTCTGGCCCAGCCTCCGATGTGGGAAATTGTCCATGTAGACAATGTCCATTTCCTTCTGTTCATCAGCATTCCAGGTAACCTTCTTGAAAATCTCTGAAAGTTTGATCAGACGTGACCAATGGCTTTGTAGACAGGAGGAGCAAATAAAATGTGTTGGATGACTGATGGCTCATGTATTGGAACATAGTTTAATTGGATTGTTTAGTGTTCATTTTCATTTTAATGCACAACACATTTGTGTAGATGTTGTAAATGCCAACAAGGAACCACTACCGTTTACCCCTTTGAGTGCCAGATGGTCCAGGACTTCAAGACATGCATGGGCAAATGTGAAAGTCCCTAACAGTGATAATTGTCATTTTGATTAAGTATTAATATTCTTTAGTGTCTTTAATTTTTAAAATTATATTTTTAATATTCTTAAATTCTTATTTTTTAACAGTGTTTCTGCTCTCAAGGTCATTTAGAAACACTTCAGCAAAAACTTTAACAGCTTTCAAAGCTGTGGACAGCTGCCAAAATCTTTCCATTAAGTTTTGGGGCATCATTTTTCCAGGGCAGCATTCAAGGCCCAGTCTGCATTCATGGTCTTTTTGCTAGATTCAAGGGTGAATCAGCCATCCACAGGATGATGTGCTGCAATTCCACTGCAAATTTCCAAAGAACATCTTATGAGAACAAAATCATCTCATGCACGGTAACATAGAATTGATCCCAAGGAGGCTGGGATAACTCACTTCAAATTTCTGGAGCAAAAAGATCCAGAACTGGCAATTATCATAGTTAAAATGGAGGAATAATTATGTGTTATGAAATAGAATGACTTGGCATGTGTAACTCAATAATCCCTATTCAATTTCTGTGAAAGAATTACCTTTACTCAATTGGTTGTCATAATTCACTTACTGTATCGAATTATTGGCAGCCAAATGCAGGGTCAGTAAAAAAAGTATATCCTTTAATTCTATCTTCATTCACTAATAGTAGATCTGCAGCTGGTGATGAATCATGAATTATGAAAGTTTAATCTTTCTGGTTTACCCAACAGATAGCATCCAGGTAGGTTATACCTTTTGCATTTCTTCAAAATAATAGCCCTGATATTTATTCTGTTTTATCTTGTATAATTTCTGAGCCAAAATTCAGTCCAGTTGTAATGGATAGCACTAAAATTTAACAAGGAGTTTCCTATTAAATTACACACAAATACAAATGGCATTGAACATATCAATCAAAGTTTTAATTTGACATCTGCATAGTAGCATAATGGTTAGCGCATTGCTTCACAGTGCTAGGGATCCAGGTTCAGTTACACTATCTGTAAGGAGTTTATGATTTCTCCCCTGGGTGATCCAGTTTCCTCCCGCATGCCAAAGACATACGGGTAAGTTGTGGACATGCTATGTTGGTGCCAGAAGCATAACGACACGTGCAGGCTGCTCAGCATATTCCTCGGCGATCTGATTCGATTTGACGCAAATGATGTGCTTCACTATATGCTTCGATGTTAACATGTGACAAATAAAGCTAATCTTTCATCTTTCATTCTTTCTTCTCTTTAGTTTTTCTTTGATTTTCAAGGAGCAAACATAATCCGCTATTGTACCTCCATGCATTCCGACCAGGCAAACTGATATCAGGGATTGCAATTATTTTCCATTCCCTTGGGAACACTCTACAATTGATTTAGTGCAGAGACGTAACTTTTAAACTTTCTATGTTCTCCTCTGTTGTTTCCTAGTCCATTCATGCTATCACTACCAACCTCCATGAAACCCAACCAAACAAGAAAAACAAAGTACTCCAGGTCTCCAACAAAAACAACAGGAATTCTGCAGATGCTGGAAATTCAAGCCACACACATAAAAGTTGCTGGTGAACGCAGCAGGCCAGGCAGCATCTCTAGGAAGAGGTACAGTCGACGTTTCAGGCCGAGACCCTTCGTCAGGACCAGGTCTCCCATCGCCTCCATGAGCCACATTGCTAAAAACCTTCAAAGTCAACCTTGAGAAGGGCAATTTCAACCTCAGTGATGACCAGAAAACCAAATGGAACTCACACAAAATTACAAACT
Source organism: Mobula hypostoma (assembly GCF_963921235.1). Lineage (NCBI taxonomy): Eukaryota > Metazoa > Chordata > Chondrichthyes > Myliobatiformes > Myliobatidae > Mobula > Mobula hypostoma. The sequence goes on from NC_086128.1 coordinate 34,666,742, forward strand.
GGCAGTTAGTAAAAGATCTGACACAGAAAATCTTTGGTCTTCCAAATTATGAGCATTTCCCAACGCCATTGACACAGCCATGCCAGATGTGCATACATGGTGCACAATGTAAGATTCTTCAGTGAAGGCCTGGCTTGCAGAGATGATGTGATTTTAGGAAAGTCATTGCTGACAGTTATTTTGGGATAACCTCTTTACCTGTACAGGTAAGAACACTAGATTCAGCTAATCATAAACACGAGAAATTCTACAGATGCTGGAAATCCAAAACAACACACACAAGATGCTGGAGCAACCCAGCAGATCAGGCAGAATTTATGGAAATGAATAAACAGTCGATGTTTGGGCCAAAACCCTTCTTCAGGACTGGTATAGCTGTCAGATTTACCCTGCTATAAGGGCAAACATTGGCAATTTCGACAGTACTAGTTCAGCAAATTTTCAGCCTTACCTCAAAGCCTTTATTTTTAAAACCCTAAACAGCATTGCTTAAATTTGAATATAAATGGGAAATATTTCTTCTTGATGAATGTTCAATACCGGAACCATTATGAGTCTTTAATATCTAATGACTACTTGAAAATAAAAACGTAAGTCATATTTGTCAAGATCTGTCAATAAAGGCACAGTTTTTGCACTATTACATTTTAATGCACATTTTGTATTCTCTTTCATACTTCAATGCTTGTATTTTGTATTTTAAAGTATATATTTCTGACTGAGCAACCTTGCAACAATAATTTCCTTCAGGATAAATAAAGTTTTATCTTATCTTATTTTATTTTATCTTAAAGAACATGCTTAAATCCATCACAAGCCAACCCTGGCAAATGTTAGGATACTTGGCTGCTTGTGCTAAACAAAGGAACATCATTGAAACTAAATTTCAGAGGGAGAGTACAACATGCAGAACTTCTGTAAATGGTTGTTCATTGCAAGTAATTGAGGTGGAGGCCTTTCTTCCTTTCCATAGATGCTGCCTGACCTGCTGATTTCCTCCAGCATTTTGTGTGTGTTGCTTTGCATTTCCAGTATCTGCAGACTTTCTCGGGCTTATATACATTAATTGATTGTATGTCTATAAAGTGATGCTCGGCACAGGAGTGTCTGGACATAAGGCGACTGACAATTAATGATAAAGTTGTGGTGGTGGAGGGTGTGGGGGGGGGTTAGTGGGTGGAGGTGTTGATCAGCCTTACTGCTTGGGTAAAGTAACTGTTTGGCAATCCTGGTGTGGTTGCTACATAGCCTCCTCCCACATAGGAGTGGTACAAACAGTCTATGAGCAGGGTGGGTGGGATCCTTCATGATATTGGCCTTTTCCGGCACCTATCTTTATATATGTCCTTGATGGCAGGTAGGCTGATGCGGGTGATGCTTTGGGCAGTTTTGTCTGCCCTTTGTAGAGCCTTCCTGTCTGCCACAGTGCAGTTTCTATATCAAGCAGTGATGCAGCTTGTCAGGATGCTCTCTACTGCACATCTGTAGAATGATGTGAGTATAGATGTGCGAAGTCCAGCTCTCTTCAGCCTCTTCAGAAAGTAGAGGCATTGGTGAGCCAAATCCCTCCTCCCCACACAAAAAGAATGAACAAAAATAGAACAAGCACATCGACCCCCAAATCCCCCTCCTCTGCATACAAAAAAAATGAGAAAGATTGGGCAAAAAACACAGAATGTAAAAAACTATCAGGAAAAAGTCCACAGTCCAAGTTCATATCCTAAACACAGAAAACCTGGGTAATATTCTCCAGCAGGCCACACAGGCTACCCTCTCTGGCAGCAGAACGATCTCACCAGTGATCAAAAGGCAGGCAGTCGGCGCTCACCTTCAGTATTAGCCTCGACGTTTCAATCTCCCTTGTTACTTTAATTGGCAAAATGAAGTCGAACATCGGCTTGCAGCCTGTTCGCCATGAGGTTCACACACGCTGCCTCTGCCTCCCAAAGACTGCGGAGAGCTGAAACACCCAAGCGATTTCCAAACTGTAAATCACAGGCTCCAACGGTTCCAGGATCACATTCAAGATGAAAAGCAAATGTAAAAGACATAAAGGAAGTGAAATATATGGTTTCATGCTCTAGCCAAAAGATGTCGGCTGTGGGAGCGTTGTACACAGGCGCGACCTTGACCAGAAATTTCCATCGCTGTGCCGCCAATGTAAAGAAGGGTGTGAGTAGTGTGAGTTCTCCTGAAATTGATAACCATCTCCTTTGTCTTGTTGACATTGACGAGGGGTTCATTTGCCTGGAAGCAGGACTCCTCTCTCCAGGTCGTCTCATCATTGTTGGTGATGAGCCCTACCACAGTCATGATATCAGCAAAATTGACAATGTGATTACTTGGGTGTTTGGCCGTGTAAGAATAGTGTACAGCAACGGGCTCAGCACACAGCCACAGGGGTGGGGGGCACCCTTGCTGAGGATGACTAGGAGGGAGAAGGGGTTAGTGGTTCTGCATCCCCTCTGAAGTCTGTTTGTTAGGAAGTCTAACACCCAGTTGCACAGTGGTGTATTTAGACCAAGGAGTAGGAAGTTGTAGAAATAGGAGGAGTATGCGTGAGCACCAGTAAGATTATCTCAACACTAAGAAAATTGTGGGGATTAGCTGAAGTGGGAATTAACCTGCTAAAAATCTCAAAGGAAATAAATATTTCTGTGAGCAAACAGACTGCAATCCTCTGTAGAGCAACTTGTACTAATAATTAAATAGCAATGCCATTTGTGGCCAATCTATTTCATTGAATGGCAACAAATGAAGACGTCTGTTATTGCAGCCGTGATCTTTTCCCACTGCACTACTTAGCACACAAGAAACAATTCCCTTTCTACCTGCCATCCACTGCATCACACCAACTCCCCACACAACCAACACACAAACTCTGCCAGTAAGATTGACTTCAACATTTTCTATGTTGTAATAGTGCATATTTATCACTTTGCTCAATCTCTCATAAGCAGGTCTCTGCTTCCTCAGCTGTGCAAAAGGCATAATTACAAACCTTTTGCACAAGCTAATCTGTCATTTAAAAAATAGGGCAATCAAAAATATTCCACATGCTCTTTTTTTTTCTTCTTTGCATTAAAGCAGAGTCAATTCGCCCCAAATCACACCCCTGTGCTTGACTCAAACCTCATTGGTCTGTGCTGGGAGATCACAGCAGTAAACTGAAGTGATGGATTATACGTTATTGTACATTTATTGCAGTATTTCAGAGAGCAGCTGTTCGCAATGATCCCTCATACCTTGAAGGCACAAAAGGACACACAAGGAACGTAATGTACTCAAGGCTATCATAAGAACTCTGCAGGGTTATGATGCTATTTTGAGATTAGCAATCACAAAAATCCTGCCACTGATTAATTAACCTAGATTATCTAAAACCAATAAAGCTTCAAAAATTGACAATCAGTTCCTTTTTTTCCCTGAGCTGGATAAAGGAAACAGGAATTACTGTAATTTAGTTCATCTGAAGGGTTTGGAAATTATTCTTCACCTTGCAATCATTTCTAGTGTTCTTTTGTTGCTTTTCATAGAGCTGTTCATTTCATCTGTAAAGTCAGTGAGATGAAGTGTAAAGAGTAATGAAAGAGAAATGTCCCATTTAATGCAGATGCATTGCACTATCTCGAGTTCCTTAAGTCCACAAAGGTTACTTCACCCTTAACTAAGCATAAAATGCTTACCTTACATAATCCCAATGATCCTAGTCACCTATCGTATTAGCAGTAGACACAAATGTCAACCATTTTTCCTTTTGGTGGTCATTTGCCAACACGCTTTGTATTCTTGTGCACCAGGGTAAACATGCAAGGGATTATATTTAGAGGAGGTACGTGGCATCCACTGCCCACTGTCCTGAATTTGTTTTATTGATTTACAGTAACAGGCCCATCCAGCACAAGAAGACCGTGCTGCCGAATACACCCATGTGTCCAATTAACCTGTACGTCTTTGGAACGTGAGACGAAACTGGAAACCCATTCGTTCACGGGGAGAACATACAAGCTCTTTACAGGAAATGAACCCGGGTTGCTGCCGCTATAATACAGTCACACTAACTGCTACGCTATTGTGCCATCCCCAAAATGCAATTTTGTTACATGTGAATAAGTAGAAATTTCCAACTTAATTGGCAATGGATTTCCCATGCGTTCAACATAATTTCAGTCTCCACCTTAAGTATTTCTAGTGATTTGGTCCAGACCTCCATTATTTGCAAAATGCAGATACAAGGCAATGTGGTGTATAACTAAGAAAGCGTGTGACACAATCCATATGAATCGGTTAAATCAGCAGTCTTAGAGAAACAATTGTGCAGGCAAGAATTTTTATACTAATTTCACTCTGGGAATGTGCTCTGTGCATGCCTTTTAGCTCAGATCTGAAAATGAGCCAAATAAATTTTTAGATGAACTTGGGGAGATTTAGGGATTGTCATGGAGTGTCAGTAATGTCCACATCCTGTGAAACACTGCCCCTGTTTCCATTTCAACAAATCTAGATTGCATTTGTTGAAATTCAGAATGCCAAGGATTAATCTGGTAGAAGCTTTCTATGGTACTGTGGAAATTAGACCATCCAGAAAAAAAGCAGAAGGGGAAAATATCTAGAATATTAGAACCAGAGATATTAGAAATTTGAAACATTTTTTTTAAAAAGCAATGGTGCTAAATATGAGATTGACAGCTATTTGATAACCAAATGGAGTAAAAAATGTAAACAATTCAGCTGCAGTCTCACAGAATGAGCAATCGTGGACTAAATGAGCTCTTCTTCCTCTCTCTGTGGTCCAACAGGATCATTATGAAAAAGTTCAAAGTTCAAAGTAAATATCTACTATAAGTACGTATATGTCACCATATACTACCCTGAGATTCATTTTCTTGCAGAAATTCACAGGAGAACAAAGAAGTGCCATACAATCAATGAAAAGCTACACACAAAGACGGGCAAACAACAATGCCAAAAAGAAGATAAACTGCGCAAATACAGAAAAAAATTATAGATAAATAAATAATGTTGACAATATTAGTTGTAGGGTCCTTGAAAGTGAGTCTGTAGGTTGTGGAATTAGGTAGTGACTGTTCCTGAACCCGTTTATGAAAAGAACATAGAACAATGAACAACCAGAGACACAAGAGATTCTGCAGAATGTGGAAGAACTCAGTGGATCAGGCAGCATCTGTGGAGGGAAATGGACTCTCAATGGTTTTAGGGTGGAGATCATGTCCAAGTGATAGGTTGAGACAATGTCTAGATGAAGGGTCTCAACTTGAAACATCAACTACCCATTTCCCACTGCACATCCTGCTTGACTAATTGAATTCCTCCAGCATGTTGCTTGTAACAACAAAAAGCAGTTTAGCGTAACTGGCCATCCAATAACTGTGTTTTATTTTTCAGTTTTCCAAAGGTACACAGTAATTTATAGCTTAGTTTCGGGTAAGCGGATTATTTGAATCTCCCAGTTGTATTTGAATTCCTCTGCAAAAATTATTTTTTTTAAAAATACCTTGGACAGGATGCCTTTTTTCTTTTATTGAGGGGACCTCATGAAAAGATACACCAGGCATAACTCAACCAGCTTCACTGATCATAGTCAATTGCTTCAGATTGGGGGATTGTGTCTGGAGTATGTGCATAACGGCAGAACATAGTTAATGTTGGCAACATTATGAAAAAGTGAATGTCTGTCAATAACTGATCAGAATGGATTATCTCCATTTCATGTATTACCCGTAGAAAATGCAGAGATAATGTGAGCCAAATAACAATCTTATATTAAATATTACTTTTCTAATAACATACAAGTTAGCTTTCTTCTGAGCTCCTGAGCTCAGAAAAATGAAATGTGCATTTCTGCAACACACGTCTACAATGAATGGCTTTTGCATTCTGTTCTATTACAGCAATAGTATATGATAAATTATAGTAGTTCTACAAGGTCTATAGCTACCTAGATAAAGTGATGACAGCTGGCAGCAGATTTAATACTTGGGGAATAACTTACAGCATATCTGCTTGATGTATTTTTAAAAAATAAAGTTAATCCAACGATACTAACATACTGCCTCTATAGAACAACCATGATTGCCTATGGGAATCTTTAAGTCTCAATTTATACAGATCATTCAAATATTTGGATGTGTCATTCTTTAGAGATAACAACCAAATGTTGTATCACAGAGAGGAAAGAAATCAGGACAGAATAAACTGGGGAACAGATGTGTGCCAAAGAAGTGAATATACAGTACTTCCATTATAAAATGCTAACACTCCAACAGCATTAATTTATGTTATATAATGCATTCAGAACACTGTCCCAAGGCTCTTTTCTTGAATTTCCAGCAGCATTGACTCTGAACCACATAAGGAGATAGCAAAGTGAATATTCTCTTCACTTTTGTGAAGAGAGAAGAAAAAGTTTGGGAAGGAAGTTAGACATCACAATATTCTGTTCCTCATCACAGCACTTGGCACTTTATTATCTACCTGTACTACACTTCTGTTCTGCGATTGTAACATTTTATTCTGCATACTGTTCACGCTTTTCACTTGTACTACCGTGATCCACCGATATAAAAATTATCTCATTCCATCCATACAGATGGTACGTGCGACAATAATAAGCCAATTTTCAAATCTGGGGTTGGTGAGCTTAAAGGACTTATCACAAAAAAGTACAAGGATTTATAAATTTAACTGGAGCAAGCTTCACAGAAAAAATGTATTATGTGATTTTGTTGCCAACATTAAAAAGCAAAGAGTGAGAGAAATAATTTGACCAAATGTTTCTATTTTTTCCATGAAGAATGGACAATGAAAAGTTTGCTCAAACTTTAATATTTTACTTAATTATTTAACTATTGCCTATCTAGCTTTCAACATATCTGCTCTCCACTATATAATTATTTTTGGATGAATTTATTGACCAAGCATCAGGAAATTGTACACAGGCAGTCAAAGATATATGTTAATATTTAATTATACCTTTCCTTCATTCCCCCACATTTCAAAGAGAGCTTCCTGCACCTAAAGACCTAACTGATCACCTGGAAATATTCATCTGAGAGAGAAGTAAAGGAGATATTTACTTGTTGCACTTTCAAGTCTATTGCAATCTATGAACTACCATGAATTTGCTCTAGTTTTGTCTAAATGGAAGGGCATCAATTTCAAACAAAATCAAATGACATTTTTGCAAACAGTCATAAAGTTACAATAATCTTTCTTTTACAGGAAGAAACAATTATGGTTCCATTTCTGTTTGATAAAGTACTTGTCCCTAAAGCACCATTTAATACCCCAGAGAATCCCAAAATGCTTTACACCAAATTAACTACTTTTGAACTACAGTCACTGCTATAAAAACACAGTAACCAATTTGTACATAGTAGTCTCCCACAATCAGCAATGTGATAATTATCAGATAAACTATTATAAAACAAACTGCTGGATGAACTCAGCATTTCAAGCATCATCTGTTGGAGAAAGCAACTAATCATATTTTGGGTTGAGTTTTATACTCCAGGTTCCAGCATTTCCAGTCTCCTGTGTCTTCAAGCTACTTGCTGTGATTCTGATTGAGAGATAAAAGTAGGCCAAGACCTGGGGGATAACTCACCTGCTCTTATTTCAAATATTGTCATGGGATCATGGAAAAAAAATACTCTGGCCTTTAATACCTACTTGTGCAGAGAATAAGTATTCAGTTTAACAACACCTCCAACAAACTAACACTCCCTTCAAGCTGTACTAGAGTACCAGTTTAGACTATGTGCTCAGAACTCTGGAATGGAACTTTGAAGAAGGATGTTTCCTATAGCGGGCAAGTCTGGGACCAGAGGGCACAGATTCAGAACACAAGGACGTCCCCTTAGAGCAGAGATGAGGTGAGGATTCTCCCTAGCCAGAGGGTAGTGAATCTGTGGAATTCATTGCCACAGACAGCTGTGGCGACCAAGTCACTGGGCATTCTTAAAGGAGAGGTTGAAAGGTTCTTGATTAGTAAGGGTATCTAAGCTTATAGGGAGAAGGAAGGGGAATGTGGTTGAGAGAGATTATAAATCAGCCAAGATGGAATGGTGAGCAGACTTGGAATGTGGTCAACTTAAGTATCATATGAATTAGGAAGAGATGATGTGAAAATAGGCCAATGGTGAAGGTGCCTTAAAGGTCTCTCAGAAGGAACAGGATGGTACTTAGATCAAGAACAATTTTAAACACAGGGTATTGCTCACTGGAGCGGAGATTAACAAATGGAAGTTGGGATGCAAGTTAAGTGCAGGAGAGCTGATCATAAGGAAAGAGAAAGGACAAGACCATAAATCTCTGCAGGGGGAAAATGGCTGTCTGGAAAAGGAAGGCATTGCCAGGTAGCTGGAGGTGACCCCTGCAGAGATGCAGCTATGGTCAAATACCACAAAGAAATCTGGGTTACTGATAAAGTAGTGATATTTGCATGTAACTATTGTTACTAATTTTGGGGTCATTTGAGTATCTTTGAACTCTCACTCAAAATCCACTCCAGCATACATTGTAACAGAGCCTGGATAAACTGACCTGTTTGAAAGCCAGATTCAGGGTGTAGGTTTGATACACAAATTCCTCTGATAAACTTGAATCCACAATTGTTCGACTGCTAAGCTGAGAGCTACAGGCTGATCTGCATCATATTATTTGAAGAGAAATTGTAATTCACTGAAGTTCACCTCCCTGGACTGCGACATCTGAAAGTTTAAGATTCATTCATAGGTATCATTAACTTCTGACTCAGCCCCATGGGGACCTGGAGGAGGCTTTTATACAATGCATGTCCTTTGACAGGAACAGCACAGTAATAATTGCTGATTACTTCCACTAACATCTATGTCACATATGGAACACAGCAAAAGATATTCTCAGTGTGAACATTACCAAGAAAATTTAAATAAATCTGCATTGCATTTCAAACTATTGCTCTTTAACAGGGAATACATTTCTAACCATATTAAATGACAACCCTTCCTGTGTAATTCAAGTATAAATCTTAAAAAATTCAAATCCCTGACTTGAATGACGCTTAAAGATGCAAACACAAATATTGGCTCTAAATAATGTTGTCAAGAGTTTATTACTAACCACCATTTTAGAAATCTGAACGTCATCCTCCACTTGTCTTTAGCAGATACTCTTTCAAAAGTGCCAGCAAAAAGAACTTAAGAATAAAAGAAATGGGAGCAGGAGTAGGCCATCTGACCTGTCGAGCCTGCTTCACCATTCAGTAAGATCCTTGCTGATCTGGCCATGAACTCATCTCCAGCTGTCTGCCCTTTCCCCATAACCCTTAATTCCCCCACAATGCAAAAAATTATCCAATATTGTTTTAAATATATTTACCGAGGTAGCCTCCACTGCTTCATTTGGTAGAGAATTCCACAGATATACCACTCTCTAGGAAAAGCAGTTCCTCCTCATCTCTGTCCTAAATCTACTCCCCTGAATCTTGAGGCTATGTCCCCTAGTTCTAGTCTCACCTACCAGTGGAAGCAACTTCCCTGCCTCTATCTTATCGATCCCTTTCATAATTTTATATGTTTCTATAAGATCTCTTCTCATTCTTTTGAATTCCAGCAAGTACAGTCCCAGGAGACTCAATCTCTTCTCATAGTCTAACCCTCTCATCTCTGGAATCAACCTGGTGAACCTCCTCTGCACCACCTCCAAAGCCAGTATATCCTTCTTCAACTAAGGAGACCAGAACTGCACGCAGTACTCCAGCTGTAGCCTCAGCAGTACCCTGTACAGTTGCAGCATAACCTCCCTGTTCACAAATTCAACCCCTTGAGCAATGAAGGCCAATATTTCATTTGCCTTCTTGATAGCCTGCTGCACCTGCAAACCAACCTTCTGTGATTCATGCACAAGCACTCCCAGGTCCCTCTGCACAGCAGCATGCTGCAATTTTATTTAACATTTAAATAATAATCTGCTCTTTCATTTTCCTTCCAAAGTGGATGACCTCATATTTAGCAATATTGTACTCCATCTGCCAGACCCTTGTCCATTCACTTAACCTATCTATATCACTATGCAGATTTTCAGAATCTTCTGCACAATTTGCTTTTCCACTCAACTTAGTATCATCAGCAAACTTAGATACACTACACTCAGTTCCCTCTTCCAGATCATTAATGTATATTGTGAACAGTTGGGGGCCCAGCACTGACCCCTGTGGCACACTGCTCACCACTGATTGCCAACCAGAGTAACAGCCATGTATCCCAACTCTCTGCTTTCTATTAGTTAACCAATCCTCTATCCATGCTAATACATCACCCCTAACTCCATGCATCCTTATCTCATGGATAACTCTTTTATGTGGCACCTTGTCGAACGCCTTCTGGAAATCCAAGTAAATAACGTCCATCTGTTCCCCTCTATCCACTGTGCTCATTATGTCCTCAAGGAACTCCAGTAAGTTTGTCAAACAGGATCTGCCTTTGCTGAATCCATGCTGTGTCTGCCTGATGGATCCATTTCTTTCCAGATGCCTCGCTATTTCTTCTTTAATGATAGCTTCAAGCATTTTCCCAACTACAGATGTTAAACTAACTGGACAATAGTTACCTGCCTTTGCCTACATCCTTTTTTGAACAGTGGTGTGACATTCATCATCTTCCAATCTGCTGGAACCTGCCCAGAGTCCAGAGAGTTTTGGTAAATCATCACCAAAGCCTCTACTATAACTTCTGCCATTTCTTTCAGTACCCTGGGATGCATTCCATCAGGACCAGAGGACCTAGCTATCTTCAGGCCCACAAGTTTGCTCAGCACTACCTTCTTAATGATAGCTATTGTATCGAGGTCCTCACTTCCCATCACATCTATAACATCGTTCTTTGGCATGTTAGACATGTCCTCCACCATGAAGACCAACACAAAATAGTCATTCAAAGCCTCTGCCATTTCCTCATTACCCAATATCAATTCCCCCGTCTTGTCCTCCAAGGTAGATAGAGTTGTAAGAAGAACTTTTGGCAAATTGGCCTTCATAAATCAGTGCACTGAGTACAGGAGATGGGATAGTATGTTGAAGTTGCATAAAACGCTGGTGAGGCCTAATTTACAGCATTGTGTGCAGTTCTGGTCACCTACCTACAGGAAAGAAATCAATAAGCTTGAAAAAGTGTAAAAGAATTTACACAGATGTTGCAGGACTTGAGAACCTCAGTTACAGGGAAAGGCTGAATATGTTAAGACTTTATTCCCTGGAGCGCAGGAGAATGAGGGGAGATCTTGTAGAGACATACAAGATTATGAGGGGTATATGAATGCAGGCTTTTTCTTCTCACGCTGGGTGAGACTAGAACTAAATGTCATAGGTTTAGAGTGAAAGGAGAAACACTTAAGAGGAATTTAAGAGGAAACTACAGTACTTCACTCAGAGGGTGGTTGCAAATGTGGAATGAGCTGCCAGTGGAATTGGTAGCTGCAGATTCAGTTGTAACATCTAAGATACGCTTGGATAGATACATTAATGAGAGGGCTATGGTCCAGGTGCAGGTAGATGGGACGAGGTAGAAAACCAAGCTGAAATGGCCAAGGGACCTGTTTCTGTGCTGTAGTGATCTATTAAACTATATCTTCAGATCTGCACAAATTATTCATGCTAATTCTGGATCATCCTTCTTGAAATAAATTGGGACAGCAAACCTTAAGACAAGTGAGGAATAAAAAGCATATCCTCCATTTATATTTTGTAAGACACCTCATTGCTGGCTGCATCAACAATCATGCCCTATCACTAAAGTATTTCTCAAACATGTTGACTGATAGAATGCTGACAGATTGTGTCAAGTAAGTATCGGTTTCGTCAGTGAAACTGAAATATTCCTGGGCAGGGTATCGTATTAGACTGAACTTCCTTGTCAAGACTGAATGGTAAAGAGACGAATATAAAATATGGCCAAATAGAAGGCACCCACACAAGTAGAGCCAAAATAACTGAAATTGCAACATGTACAATTCTGGTAAACTAACTCGGAGATCAGGTGAATTTAAAAGCCTAAAATTCTAGAGGCCCTGTTTTGTCAAAACAAATTTGATGAGGTGGGAATTACACAAACCTGCTAAACTTGACCCCACTGACCCACTGCACCAACTCTATCATATAAATGCAGAGTGGGTGTCAGTTGGGTTATGGGGCATTTAGCGATGATACTTTAATGACCCAAATTAGCAGGGGTGGGAAGACCAGAGCAGGAATTATTTGGTTGTGTAAAAGTGATCCTGGCATTGTAGACAAAGCTGACCAGATTTCCAAAACCATGATCTCTGGAAAAGCATTTACTGAGGTGTAAATATACCGTGTTTCTCACAGGATCCTGTCCCGGCGCACATCCACCAGCTGAATTAGGAACTGCAGGGTGCCAACCTAATAGAAATTTGAGGGATTCACATTTGGGACTTCAGTTGAGCATTAGTAGTCTTAATGCATTCCTTTCCCTGAATATTTAAGTCCAAATTCTGTTAAGAAAGTTCCCACCACCGATTTGCTTTCTGCAAGTGCATATTGGAATAGGTTCATCTTTCAGCTTAAGAACTTCCTCAGTTACATTCACTTCTGGGAATGTAGGCAAGGTTGACACTATTCATCCTTAATTGTCCTTGAGAAGGCAGTGTTTCTCAAACATATTGACTGATAGAATGCTGACAGATTATGAACCACTTTCTTGAATCACAGTCGTCCTTCTGTTGAATGATCTTGCAGAGCACTGTTCGGGAGGGAATTCCAGGACATTGATCCAGAAAACACGAAGATTGATGATGTATTTCCAAGACAGGATATTGAGTGTATTAGAGGAGATGGGGCCCCCATGAGCTTGGTGCCCTCCTCTTTCTGGACAGTAGATATTAGGGGGCTGGGAGATGCTGTCAAAGAAATCTCAGGAAGTTGTTACAGGACATTTTGTATTTGGCCCATATTACTGGGAGAATTAAGGTATAGGTTGGTGATTGGAATGGCAATCAAACAGGCCGTTTTTGTTCTTGACGGGGTTGAGATTCTTACTACCTTGAGCTACACTAGTCTAAGTAAGTGGATAAAGCCCTTGATTTGTGTTTCATGAATGTAGCCCAAAAGCCTTGGGAGAAGGACGCTACTGCTGGCACCAAGACCAGGTGCTGAAGGAAGTGGCAGAAAGTATCTCCTTGGCGGTTAACAACAGCAGGCACCTCCGCCAACCCCAAAAGCCTTTGTCAAAGCTGGAGGCTAACCATAGGCTCAGCCCAGACCACCAGCAGGCTTGCTTGCCACGGCATCTGACCAGCAACACCAAGTCGATCTTGGCAAGCAATTAGAGATCCCTGACTTCATTGCATCATCATCATCACGGAGGCCTGACGCAGCTATTCTGTCAGAAATCTCGAAGCAGGTGGTCATGGTAGAACTGACAGTTCCTTGGGACCACCAAATTGAGGAGGTGTTTGAGTGTAAAAAAGTCAAATACCAGTAGTTGATGGAGCAGTGCCAGAGACTGGGGTGGAAGGTGCAATGTGAACCAATAGAGGTGGGGTTTAGAGGTTTTGCTGGTTGCTCGCTATGCAGAACCAACTCTTTCCTTGGCATTATAGGGGTTGCAAAGAAAAGAGCCATCAGGACTGTCACAAAGGCTGCTGAGTGAGCTTCCAGATGGCTATGGATAAAGAGCTGTGACCTGTGGACCAATGCCACTGGGAGACAAGCCGGGATCTGATCCACCCTGGATGGGGCGCCTGGGTGAGAGTGTCTGATGTTGAAAGACCCAAAATACCTGCTGACCCCAGGTTGCGTCACTGATGATGTGTCCTGGAGTATCCTAAGATGTATCTCAGAATCAATGAATGGCTTTGGTGCATCAAGGTTCAAATCACTTGCGACAGGAAACCCAGTATCTGACCTGCTATTGCATCCATGGTATTTACATGGCTAGTTCACTGAAATTCTGAACAATGCTGGACGTGAGTTGATGAGGGTCCTAGGGTGTAGATATTGCTATACTTCTGTGACATGAATATTACCAGCTATTTCTCAGTCCGTGCCAGGTCTTGCTGCATTAGTACATAGATTGCTTTATTACCTGAGGAAGTGCAAATGGAATTGATTATTGTGTTAATTCCAAGCACAATGAAGTTACAATTAAACTGGGCTGTCATGAGCTGCCATTCATGAATTGTTTCAAATTCTTCTACCAGTTGACCTCACTTAAACACAATTGATTGCAATTAACTCTAAATGGAGGATATACATTGGTGGTTCTACCAGTAGCCTGTTGAAGTGATATGAGCAAGCACTAAAACGTGTAATAAATGTTGCTCCCTCTTCCAAGCTTCTTCATGTAGACAGGATCTCACCCACTGGGAGCTGGCTACAGCACCGGGCATGTGAAGAAGCCCAACTTGGACAGAGTGCATGAAATTCAAATGGTAAATGTTTTCTCTTCCAAGAGTGCTTGTTGTTTCTGGCAGCATCTTGGTAGCATTGATATGGTACATAGTGGAGCATTTGATTTCTCTTTACAGCCGATTCACTCAGAAATGTTCTGGACAGAAACCCTATACAGGTTTAATATGGGGAGCAGCTGAATGGGAGTTCTGCTAAGTTACTCCACACATGATGGGTTCTGCTGACATTATAAACCACACACACACATATCATAAGTACTTTAGAAGCCATTAACACCCTAGTTACTGCAAAGTTTATAAACGATTTCAGCTCAGCAGTTTTATTTAAAGATTTCAATGATATTGTAAGATTAAGTCCTCAACTGTGGAAGTTATGGAGGTTTCCACTTTGTAATTCTGCACATCAACTGTTCTTTTTTCGTTGTTATTGCATCCAAATTTGGACTGGAACAACTGATCAATTTTGGGATCAAAACTGTTTGCATTGCCTACAGCCAGTTTCTCTGGTTCTTGTTTATTCCAGTTTCTCCTCTCCCCAGTTCCTGCATTTACCATCATCTAAACCCTAATCACCATCAAACTCATCTCTCCGTGTTCTCCTCTCAAAGCCTACTCCTTTGAGAAACCTTGGATTCAACTTCTAACTGCCCTACTTTCACTTCTTGGCATCAAGCTCAAAGGCCCTAAGAAAATAGTCTCAGTTTTCATTCAAAACCCCTCAGCATCCATTTCCTAGAAGGGTTCAGCTTTGTCCCTTTCATTTTCTACTCTTGTTCCCTCATTATTCAATCATGTGATGCGATTTTCAATGCTAGCTGGTAGCACCTAAAATAGAAGATCATGAAAGAAAAATGATAGGCATTTTCAAACCCAATTTTCTGGTTACTCACTGCAAAACTTTATAGTTTTACTTCATGATTCACTGAAGGTTACTATGCAGGGTCTGCAGGGTGTTATGTAATGAACCGGAGGTGATTAGGGAGCTTAA
This sequence comes from Mobula hypostoma, assembly GCF_963921235.1. NCBI lineage: Eukaryota > Metazoa > Chordata > Chondrichthyes > Myliobatiformes > Myliobatidae > Mobula > Mobula hypostoma. The sequence goes on from NC_086128.1 coordinate 34,682,157, forward strand.
GATAAAAGAACTCTTAGGAACCAGTGATCACAATATGATTGTATTCAACTTGAAATCTGATAGGGAGAAAAGGTCAGACAAAGAGTCATGAGCATCATTGTCCAAATCCCTCAGTATCATGTATGTTGCACTCATTATTCTAAAATTGCAGTTGGTACATGCCAAGCCAATTAACTACTCTTGGACATCCTGTCCATCAGTCTGATGAATCATCCCTAGACTGCTTTTACATATCAGTATTGTCCCTGGAAGGGGTCAACCCGCACAAGACAGAGATCAGATAGAGTAATTTCTCTTAGAGGGTCATGAGTCTTAAAGGGAGGTAGAAGAAGAAGAATCTTTGAATATTGTTAAGGCAGAGGTGGATAAGCAAGATTACAGATGAAAAGTGAAAGAAAACAATGAGTAGGTGAGAGTGCACCAATCAGATTATAATCAGACCAGCCACCATTTTATTGAATAATGCAGCAAGGTTAAAGATCTGAATGGACAATACCTAATCCTAATTCATATGTAAATAAATCTAAACTTAATTTTGTAAACTTGTAAGTCTTTTTTTCAATCATGTGATGTTGAAACATTTACAAGTTAATGCCTAGGTTAGCCAATAATCTTCTTAAGCGAATAGATTGTAGGAAAATATAACCTTCTGAAGATGTGGTATCTGGAGTTAAAGTATTGGTGTTGATATTAGTTTACTATTATCATATGTACCGAGCTTGTCTTGTTCATACAGATCAAATCAGTACACAGTGCATTGAGCTAGAATAGGATAAAACAATAACAATGCAGAATAAAGTGTAAAAGCTACTGAAAAAGTGCAGAGCAGGTAGACAATAAAGTGCAAGATCACAATGTGAAAGAGGTGCTGGAAGAGACATATAATTGGCTTACTTATGCAAAAAAAATGAATTATTTTGTTCCAGGTAGAACTTTCCTGTCAACTGAATGCCACAGTTGGGTCAGGTCTGTCATATAAAGAAAACCGACTAAATGCAAAATCTAATGGGTGGCTTCTCAATAGTGTTATGATGTCACCTAAAACAGGAGAGAGAAATTTTCCCAGCAAATGCTTCAAAAGTCAAACATTGAATAATTATAGGTTCAGCGATACTGTGGCTGAATACTACTGGTTGAAGAACATTTCCTTCAGGAAGATCAAGTTAAACATTTGCAACATTTTCGGCCACAAGTACCAAGTGAATGATCTATTTGGTTTCTTTTTGCCATTCCCACCATTACAAAAGCCAGTCTTCAACAAGTTGTTCCATGTGTGTAATGTCAGTAAATGGCTTAGACAAACGAAATCAGCCTAACCAACTTCCTATCTGTAATACTGAAGACTCGTAGTCCAAAACTACTTGTGCCTCCTGCCAAGCTGTTACCAAAGAATTAACAATATTGAACTTTGTGGGCATGCTGTGTTGCTGCCAGAATGTGTGGTGACATTTGTGAGCTGCCCCCACCACATCCTTGGCTGTGTTAGTTGTTAACACAAATGATGCATTTCACTAAATGGTCTGATGTACATGTGATAAATAAATCTGAATCTGCAGGAGGAATGACATCATCAGGTGAGCATCCAGCAGAGAAACTGTTTCTGAATGAGCACCCGTACCTAAGTTCTGGAGCAGCATGACTTGAATTGGGAATGGTCATAATGGTGCTGCACTCCAGCAAAAAATAAAGAATGTTTTATTCATTCAAGCACTGATAGAAGATTTCTACCTGCTTATACTTCTCGGTATTGTACCTGAAAAATGTTATTAAATTTTTTTTATTTGCTTATTTCTAAATTAATATACTATTGCTGTTGCAACTACTACTAACACAGAGCCTCAAATATTTTCTTCCATTAGATTAAGAGTCATTTGTTATAGAGTAAAGTGGGACCCGCCTGAGCAGAGTTGAATATTCGGTCCTGTAACCATTATGGTTCTGAGAACTTTCCAGACAGTTTATTTCCATCAAGTGACAAATGGATTAAAACTAAAACTTTCAAGATAAAATTATACTATGAAACCTCTCCGTAGCCAAAGGTAATCAAATAGAATTTCCCAACTGCTATTTTAGCACCACTGGACTAAAAGGATTTCTCATTCTTTATTATTGTTAGTCTAATTGACTCTTTACAGTGGGAACTTTTTATAACTCAATGATAAAATAATCCCCAACCCTTCATAGAATTTCTCTCATACAGATTATAAGTAGAAAATAAACTTGTGAATAATTACCTATTCAAGTAGTTTTATTGACACTGTGTGTATTGGGTGTAGCCAAATACTTATTTTAATCAGTTGGTGTTGAATTCCATGTTACGAATTTGGGAAATGCCTTGGAGTGAGTTTCCAGTACATCCCTCTAATGCTGCAGTGTTATTGGTGAGTTTATCAAGCCGAGGACATCAAAATATCCCATTGTGACTTCAATTATATTAAAGATTTCTGACTGAAAATGTTCTACACATTCTGTACTTGCACCGTAGCTTCATTTTTCACATTACTGCCAATAATGAATATGATGAACACTACAATGCATGGCAACTGTTTCTGAAAAATACCACAACATGGCACATTACAACCACAAACACTATAAAGTTATGGAATAATGAAAATCCTTTACAAATTTGATCATACTTCTACAGAACCGTTCAAGAATGCTTCCCACTTTAAAACTGTAATCTAAGAAAAGTCAGGACTTTGACATTTTTTCAGTGCATTCTTAAAATATTCTATCAGAAAGCCTCTCTGAGGATGAACTAAATGCTGTCACATTAAATACAGCCTAGCTGACAACACAGCTCTGTTCTAGTTTCTTTCAAACATTCCTGTCTCTACATCTTTCCTATAAAGTTGTTGAAAAGATGCAGAAAAAGGGTTACCCCCGCAAAGACCTTTTCCTTTCCTTGTGTGCAAAGTTTTTCTGTTCTTTTTGATGTGAATATGCAGCATATAATTTGATTCAAGCCTCAGCTGTTACTTTAGATGGTGTAGAAACTAACCTCATTTAAAACTGTCAATATATTATCAGTTGTATGACAACACAATCCCATAAATCCCCAATGACCCCTCTATCTGATAGTCATTGCTACAAAATACTCTCTTGGCTGTTTTGTTGCTTAATTTAGGCTCCGATATCAACAGCAGCTAAAACTGTAATGGTGTTTGGTTACCTCCAATTTAGCAGCATTCCACTTTATGTGATTACCTCACTTATACAGTTGTTTGAAATATTGTACTGCACTACTTAGAACTGAGACCTCAGCTACTCCCGAGTTCAAATCCTGGCTAATTAAATAATCCTGGATTTAAAAGATTGTGGTCTGGACATTGCAAGCGCATCTTAAAGTAACTTCATCACTGGCCCATGCCAATTTGTAAGAGGACCCATATTCTTCTGTACACAAGTTGAATAAGTGAAAGCTCGGTGGAAAAAGACTTGAGCAAGAAAGCTCATGCTAAAGCCTCCTTCCATGTGGGTGGAGTGGGGACTGGAGATAACAGGGAGTTCAGCAGTAGACTCAGACTTGTTTACCACATGTACATCAAAACATACAGTGGACTGCTTCGTTTGCACTAACAATCAACATAACTTAAGGATGTGCCGGAGGCAGCCCCCAGCTCGTTACACATTCCCGCGCCAAAACATCACACCCACCATGTTCAGCAGAACAATACGAATAACAACAACAACACAACTGCAGAGGCAGCAAATGAAACAACAACGGCAGCAAAACAAGCCCCTTTCCAGATGCCTACAGACAAGCCTCCAATCCCAGAATCCTTGGTCCTGGTCTCTCAGGCTCACAGACGTTGGGTCTAGATTGATTGGGAATCGGGAACGGAGATCGGATGGGGGCATGGAGGGAGGTGCATAGTACATTGGCAGGGAGGGAAATAGGTGAGGGTGATTGCTAACAAAGAAAATTTAATGTAGGCACCTGCATGAAATGCATATGCGTGGGATGTCCCAGTAGTCGCTTAAGAAAAGTTGGACTTTTCAAATAATGTTGAAACTGGCCATTAGCTTCCAGTTAAAGCCTGCTACAGCAGGTCTACAGAATGCAAATGCCTAAGCTGATCAAATAGTACAAAGTTCAAAGTAAGTTTATTATCAAAGTACATATACTATATGTGACCCATATACTACCTTGAGATTCATTTCCTTGCAGGCATTCACAGTAAAACAAAGAAATGCAATAGAATCAATGAAAAACTGCACACAAACAAAGACTGACAAACAACCAATGTGCAAAAGAAGGCAAACTGTGCAAGTAGATAAATAATATTGAGAACATGAGCTGTAGAGTCTTTGAAAGTGAGTCCATAGGTTGTGGAGTCAGTTCAGAGTTGAGGTGAGTAAAGTTATCCATGCTGGTTCAAGAGACTGAAACATCAAGGTAAGTGTCCATCCTATTTGCACCCAGAAATCTCCATGCCAATTCATACAGTGTGTACAGAGGACCTCGACTAGTATTCCAAAAGTGTGTCACTGCTGCGCTTTGTGACTGATTTCATTTAGTGATTGAGCTCATCAAGGAAATTACTTTGCACGGGTAGTGCAATGTCTTTATACTGGTCAAGCATCCTGGCCAGTATCAGTGGTAATGAATCTACTAGATTTTTCTATATTCCATCCAGTTCCTCATGTCTTTCAGTGAAGGAAATCTGTCATCACTACCCCATCCGGTAAATGTGTGACTTCGGACCTAGAGATTGTCCATAAGACCATAAGACCATAAGACAAAGGAGCAGAAGTCGGCCATTCGGCCCATCGAGTCTGCTCCGCCATTTTATCATGAGCTGATCCATTCTCCCATTTAGTCCCACTCCCCTGCCTTCTCACCATAACCTTTGATGCCCTGGCTACTCAGATACCTATCAATCTCAGCCTTAAATACACCCAATGACTTGGCCTCCACTGCTGCCCGTGGCAACAAATTCCATAGATTCACCACCCTCTGGCTAAAAAAATTTCTTCGCATCTCTGTTCTGAATGGGCGCCCTTCAATCCTTAAGTCATGCCCTTTCGTACTAGACTGCCCCATCATGGGAAACAACTTTGCCACATCCACTCTGTCCATGCCTTTCAACATTCGAAATGTTTCTATGAGGTCTCCCCTCATTCTTCATTCCTCATGCCATCTACTTGCAACGCCTCCTGAAGAAACCTAGCATGTCATACCATTCCAGAGCACAAGAAATGGAAAATAAGGGCTGATGACTTTTTTTTTCTGTCTCTTTGTGAGTTCAGAGGTGGCTAAGGAGGCCAATATCAAAGCTGAACACTTTTCCACAGATGGGATGGAAGTGGCTAATGGAGCAAGAATTGAATGAATTAAATTGAATTGAATTGACTTTATTACTTACATCCTTCATATACATGAGGAGTAAAAATCTTTATGTTATGTCTCCATCTAAATATGCAATGTGCAATCATAGTAATTTATAATAAATATTATGTACAACAGGACAGTCAATATAACATAGAAATACAGTTGCATCAGCATGAATTAATCAGTCTGATGGCCTGGTGGAAGAAGCTGTCCCGGCACCTGTTGGTTCTGGCTTTTATGCTGCGGTACCGTTTCCCGGATGGTAGCAGCTGGAACAGTTTGTGGTTGGGGTGACTCGGGTCCCCAATGATCCTTTGGGCCCTTGTTTCAAACCAGTCTTTGTAAATGTCCTGAATAGTGGGAGGTTCACATCTACAGATGCACTGGGCTGTCCACACCACTCTCTGCAGAATCCTGCGATTGAGGGAGGTACAGTTCCCATACCAGGCAGTGATGCAGCCAGTCAGGATGCTCTCAATCATGCTCCTATAGAAAGTTCTTAGAATTTGGGGGGCCACACAAAACTTCCTCAACCATCTGAGGTGAAAGAGGTGCTGTTGTGCTTTTTCACCACACAGCCAGTATGTACGGACCACATGAGATCCTCAGTGATGTTTATGCCGAGGAATTTAAAGCTGTTCACCCTCTCAACCCCAGATCCATTGATGTCAATAGGGGTTAGTCTGTCTCCATTCCTCCTGTAGTCCACAACCAGCTCCTTTGTTTTTGTGACATTGAGGGAGAGGTTGTTTTCTTGACACCACTGTGTCAGGGTGATGACTACCTCTCTGTAGGCTGCCTCATTATTATTTGAGATTAGGCCAATCAGTGTAGTGTCATCAGCAAATTTAATTAGCAGATTGGAGCTGTGGGTGGCAACACAGTCATGGGTATACAGGGAGTAAAGGAGGGGGCTTAGTACACAGCCCTGAGGGGCACCTGTGTTGAGGGTCAGAGGGGCAGAGGTGAGGGAGCCCACTCTTACAACCTGCCGGTGATCTGACAGGAAGTCCAGGATCCAGCTGCACAAGGCAGGGTGAAGACCGAGGTCTCTGAGCTTCTTGCCGAGCCTGGAGGGAATTATGGTGTTGAATGCTGAACTGTAGTCCAAGAACAACATTCTCACGTAAGCATCCTTCTTCTCCAGATGGGTAAGGATCGTCTGCAGAGCTATGGCTATTGTGTCATCTGTCAATCGGTTGTGTCAGTAGGCAAATTGTAGGGGGTCCAGTGTGGGTGGTAACAAGCTGCAGATGTAATCCTTGGCCAGCATCTCAAAGCATTTGCTTATTATTGAGGTGAGTGAAACAGGACGCTAGTCGGTCAGGCATGTTACCTTGGTCTTTTTTGGTACAGGGACAATGGTGGATAATTTGAAGCAAGAGGGCACTCTACACTGGGAGAGGGAGAGATTAAAAATGTCTGTAAACACACCTGCCAGTTGTGCTGCGCACATCCTGGGTACTCGCCCTGGGATGCCGTCCGGTCCCGCAGCCTTGCGACTGTCCACCTGTTGAAAACACCTACGTACTTCAGCCTCAGAGATGACCAAGCTGCCGGTCGCATCATCTGCATGTCTCTTCAGCGGCTCAGTATTGGTGACATCGAGTCGAGCGTAAAAAATATTTAGCTCGTCTGGGAGAGAGGCATCAATGTTGAAAACTCCACTGCGTTTAGCTTTGAAGTCTACGATGGTGTGTTGACCTTGCCAGAAGCTGCGTGTGTTGTTGGTGGAAAGCTGAGTCTGAATCTTGTCCCTGTATTGTTGTTTTGCTGCCTTGATGACTTTGCGCAGATGGTAGCTACGTTTCTTGAGCTCTTGCTGATTATCGGCAGAGTAAGCTCTGTCTCGTGCGGTAAGTGCTGCTCACAAGGAACTGTTGGTCCAGGGTTTCTGGTTTGGAAAGACTCTGACTGATTTCTGGGGGACAACGTCCTTGATACACTTCTGGATGAAACTCATGACCCTGTGAACTCGGAGACATCCTCATCATGGAAAACATTCTAGTTGGTGTCATCAAAGCAGTCCTGCAGCATGGAGGCCAATTGGTCGGACCAACAGTGGACAGTTTTAACAATTGCTGTCTCTCGTTTCAGCTTCTGCCTGTACTTTAGGAACAGCAAGATGGAGGAGTGATCTGATTTTCCAAATAGGGGGTGGAGAAGTGGGCATTGAGGAGGTGCATTCATTTCAACACTTTTACAGGTCCTCTGTGTACTCGCAATTCATGTCCTCAAGGATCTCGGCACCACTCCTAATGCTCCTTCTCCACTTTGAGCAGTGGTTGGCCAGAGGTTCTCCTGAGTCAATGGAATAATGCTTCAAGGAGACTCAGAGCACAACCTTGAATCTTTTCCTTTGCCTACTTACTAATCTCATTCCCTATACCCACATGCAATATCTCATTCCCTATACCCACATGCAATTAACAACAAGTTAGAAAGATACACTAATGCAGTTGTAATAATGCTCAATAATAAGGAGGGGCAGGAAAAGTTCCATTTGTTTCTATCCATAACAATTAATCTCAACCCTTTAGCAGTACAAAAATAACTACCAGCTTGTAATCTCATCATTTGCTGCTTATTCATGAAGTTTCTCCCAATCAATGCAAAATTCAAGTGCTCCATTAGCCTGGTCCAATTTCCAAAGGAAAAGAATCTCACACCCATTACTTAGCTCTATTATTTGAACAAAAATCCCACATTGGGACCTCACACAGACTTAGGGAAATTTAAATATCATCTGAAGCGAAACTTACGTTGCAAATGGAGGATTTTTCAATGGTAGTTTTGAATGAAAGAGGCTGGCATTTGAAGCTGAAGTGCAATTTCCATTCACCTATGTTACGCATGAACTTGTTGCCATAAGTGGCTGCGGAGGCCAAGTCATTAGGTGTATTTAAGACAGATATAGGTTCTTGATTAGCCAAGGCATCAAAGGGTATGGGGAGAAAGCAAGGGAGTGGGGATGACTGGAAGAATTGGATCAACCCATGATTGAATGGCGGAGCAGACTCGATGGGCTGAATGGCCTACTTCTGCTCCTATATCTTATGGTCTTATGGTCTTATAATGATCAAAAACTGCTCTGTAAGAATGTACAGGTTGCCTTCTATTAGGAAGTGCCAAGCTTCTAACGATGATTAGGAGGATTAGAGTATGTGAAATGCTAAATACAAGAAATCATCCAATGACATAGCACGTTGGAACAGTCAGGCAGAGTTCACGGTGGTCTTCCAAAGGGCATATTCTCATTGACTGATGCTATTCTCACAACAGAATAAAGGGAGAAAATAGTTGCAACACCACTGGATCCCATTTCATTTCAAAGTTACAGAAGGTTGTGTCTGTAGGGACTGATGTAAGTACAAATCAATCAATAAGACAATAATTCAGAGGAACAAAGATAACACAGAGAATGAAAAAGAAGGATAACTTAGACTCAGAGATGCCCAGAACACACCATGACCACGTAGGCTTTTTTTGGTCATCCATGTTATCCGATTTTTCTACATTAGACCTGTATACCTCTGACTGGTTGGTTGTATGGTATGTCCAATGATGACAGTTAGATTTGTACAGATCTTCTGTTTAGATAGTGTGAATTGCACGAAGAAACCTGTGCAGGAGCACCTTTACTGAGGGAGAGGCATATCTCTATGCCTTGCCTATTTAAGTGCCTGTCTAAATGTATCTGACTCTTATCACCTCCTATGACAGCAAGTTGTAGTTATCAACCGTACTCTGTGTAAAAAAATTCTACCTTCAAATCCCCTTTAAAATTTCTTCCTCTCACTTTAACCCAATGATCTTTTGATTCAGACACCCCTTCCTTGAGAAAAAGATTCTACCTATCCCTCTGATAATTTATATACTTCTATCAGGTCACCCCTCAGCTTTCTTTCCTCCAGGGAAAACAAGCTCTCCAATCTAGGCAACACCCTGGTCAATCTCCTCTGTACTCTCTTCTCCACAACTACGTCCTCCCTATAGTTTGGCAATGGCAACCAGAACTAAGCATGACTCTAAATATCAGCATGGTTACCACTTTTAACAAGCCACAGACTTGAACCCCAAGATCTCTCTGTTCATTAACATTCCTTAGTGCCCCACTGTTTATTATATATGTTCTATCTCTATTTGACTGTCCAAAATGCATCATCATACATGTGGCATCATATATCGGTCAATATTTTCCATTTGATCGATATCCTGAAGCAGTCTTAGACAACCTTCCTCACTATCTGTATCACCACCAACTTTTGTATCATTTGTAAGGAACTTGTATAGGCTATGCACATCAAAGTTGCTGGTGAACACAGCAGGCCAGGCAGCATCTGTAGGAAGAGGCGCAGTCGACGTTTCAGGCCAAGACCCTTCGTCAGGACTAACTGAAGGAAGAGTGAGTAAGGGATTTGAAAGTTGGAGGGGGAGGGGGAGATCCAAAATGATAGGAGAAGACAGGAGGGGGAGGGATAGAGCCAAGAGCTGGACAGTTGATTGGCAAAAGGGATATGAGAGGATCATGGGACAGGAGGCCCGGGAAGAAAGACAAGGGGGGGGGACCCAGAGGATGGGCAAGAGGTATATTCAGAGGGACAGAGGGAGAAAAAGGAGAGTGAGAGAAAGAATGTGTGCATAAAAATAAGTAACAGATGGGGTACGAGGGGGAGGTGGGGCCTTAGTGGAAGTTAGAGAAGTCGATGTTCATGCCATCAGGTTGGAGGCTTCCCAGACGGAATATAAGGTGTTGTTCCCATCCACATCCCATTCCCATTCTGACATGTCTATCCACGGCCTCCTCTACTGTAAAGATGAAGCCACACTCAGGTTGGAGGAATCATTGTCATCATCATGTGCTCTGTCACATGATGTGGGCGATCATGGTCTTCTCTCTATCCATGACCATGATTATTCTTGGAAAATGTTTCTACAGAAGTGCTTTGCCATTGCCTTCTTCTGGGCAGTGTCTTTACAAGACAGGTAACCCCAGCCATCATCAATACTCTTTAATACACTTCAAAGATTGTCTGCCTGAAGTCATTGTCAGTGGTCACATAACCAGGACTTGTGATATACACCAACAGCTCATATGACCATCACCACCTGCTCCCATGACTTCGCATGACCCTGAGCGGGGGGGGGGGGGGGTGCTAAGCAGGTGCTACACTTTGTTCAAGGGTGACCTGTAAGCTAACGTTGGAAAGGAGCACCTTACACCTCCTTTAGTAGAGACATAGCTCCACCCTGTCACCCTCTCTGGTTATCACCTGATAGATTAATCTGTTTCTCTCCCCACATAAGCTGCCTGACCTGCTGATTATTCCCAGCATTTTCTCTTATTATTACTTTAAAAGATTCTTCCTTGCATAGGTAATCAACTCAGCACGATCTTTTCAAGGATGCTTGGCATATGCAATAATTGCTGACTTTGTCAGTGAAAGCCATTCCCTTTTAACAAATAAAAACAAACACTAGAATAAAAGCTTTGAGCAACATCATTTTGCTAAATGTGTCTTCCTCCAAGTCCTTAACAGCTTTATTCTTGGCTGTAAAGTGGTACAGAAAATGAAATGACTTGCAGTTCAGTCTTGCGTGCTTCTTGTGACAATTCACTGTACTTAGACAGGTTCATCTCTCTTTCTTTGACCTTGGAAACCTTAGGAGGGCTGGATGCAAAGTCACAGTCCCGTGGAAAGCACTGGTTATCACTATCAGTTGTCTGATATTTGGCAACAATATAAAGCCAGGATTTGATGTGAAGCAGTTGATGACATTAAGTTATGCATTTAGGCGACCAATGCTGGAGAGCTGCTAACATTCAGACAGATCTTCATCACCTAAGCAAATGAACAAAGCAATGATTTACTGTAAGTGTGTGGTAATGCCCTTTGGAATGGGGGACATTAAACATGGTCAGGCTTCGGTGCTTGTCGAACGTACTAATTGTTGGATGCACATGTATTGAAAATTTGGTTTTTCTGAAGTCAATGGAATGAGTTACAGAAACACAATCGAATGCATATACACTGATATGTATTTAGCATACATAACAGTGGACTAATTTCCATACCAACACATTTACAATTGGATAAGAATAGCTGATCCCCCAAGTCAACTGCATGATTCCCTAAGTGTCTAAGATTCTTATAATCTTAGATTTGAACATACTCGCTGGCTTGGAGACTTCTGGGAGATGGGGTGGGGAAAGGCCTGATGAGCGGTGGAAGTATTGCAAGGTAGAACATTCACAAAGTGGAGGAAAGTTGTTTCCTTTTAGCACTGTCCTAAATAGCCAAGACTTCATCTTGGAACTATGACCCTATTTCCAGATTTTGCAGCCAAGGTACAATCATTTTCCGTGATCTATCCATGACTCATCTGTCTGTGTCAATCACTACCCTGTTTCCAATGCCTGTCCATTGAATTTCACTTCTGATATTTCAGAACTTGCCTGTTAAGTGCAGATAGAGAATGAACTCTTGCACTGCATTATGCTCTTTGTGAGAGTTTGCTGAGTGCACATTTGACAGCCAGCAACTTTTCCTATAGTGGGATAGTGACTATGGTGCAACAACTCTAAAGTACTCCATCGGATATAGAGTACTTTGAGACCATCCTAAGACCTTGAAAGGCACTCCACCAATGCAATATTTATTCTCTTCAAATCAACTTCTTATTGATCTCTCATGAACTTTTGAACCATATAGTTCTTATAGCCAATACGCCTTCCAAAGCTCTGTCTTTCTCTTTCACTTAATGCAGATGACAATCAGGAATTGGCTTCATTATTCTCTGAATTAGAGTCTCAAAAGCTCCTCTTTGTGGAAGGTTAGTCTCCGAACATTCCTTAGCCACTTAAAGTAAGGTGGGCATTCCATTACTGATGGTCAACAACATTATAAACTCCAGTGAACCAAAGGATTCTCTCAAAAATATTGAAAGAGAATAATTTATTAAAATAGTTTTGAACTAAATGTGAATACGTCTACACCAAACAACACCCCACCCCCACCAGCTAAATGTGAATTTCCCAGCTACAGAAAAAGATGAGATGCAAGGAGTAACATTTCAGATTCAAAAGAAGAAAATCATTACACAGTATCTTAAACAAAAACTCTTCAGTGTAATGGACAAACTGGTCTTTTTTCATTATACACTTCAAGCATCACTGATTATCTATCTGCCTTGCAGGATTTATCCACAGTAGATAAGTTCTAATAAATAAAGCAAAAGTTTCTTTAGAAATCCATGCATCACATTTGCTCTTGCCTGTTGACTAATTCCAGCCATGTCAATAAGACAGTTAGGCTTTTGCCCATGACAATTATAGAAAAAAGCCCACAGACAAAAGGCTCATAATTACCTTCAAAGGATTCACTAAAATGAATGCATCCTTGGATCAATGGTAAACCTTTTGTATTTTTCATTTCACATTTTAATTTATTCAGGTCAATAAGTGCCTGAAACTGTTTCTAAATTGCATCATTATTTACTCTTTCAGGCTTTTACTATCAAAATCAGAGAATGCTAAATCCCTTTTCCATATAGCTACACTGCTGCTTAGTCACCATCAGACAGATTGATCACCTCCAATGTTTCCCAACTTCCTCATTGTGTCATGTTGTTCCAGACCTGAGTATTGAACTTCTGTTGCATTCATTTGATTATTACTTAGAAAGACAAAGCATTTGTAAGTAACTATGTTCCCCACAGCATCAGGCACAGTGTATGCTTCCTAGAACATAAAAAATTATGAGATCTTAGTAGTATTAGCTCCCCACCCCCAACAAACCCAAACCAACTCTGCCAGTCTAGAATATCATGGCTGATCCTGCTTTCTCACTGGACACTTACTCTTTATTGCAAATAGGAAATCCAATTAAAGGTTAAAACCTCCATTCCCATCACCCACACCTCTGCCCTTCACAGAGCCTCTTCAACAGAAGCACAAAACCATAAGACCATAAGACATAGGAGCAAAATTAGGCCATTCAGCCCATCACATCTGCTCCACCATTCCATGATGGCTGATCCTGGATCCCACTCAACCTCACACACTTGTCTTCTCACCATACCCTTTGATGCCCTGACCAATCAGGAAACTATCAACTTCCGCCTTAAATATACCCAAGGACTTAGCCTCCACCACAGTCTGTGGCAGAGCATTCCACAGATTCCCTGGCTAAAAAAATTCCTCCTTACCTCTGTTCTAAAAGGTCACTCCTCAATTCTGAGGCTGTGCCCTCGGGTTCTGGATACCCTAACCCTAGGAAACATTCTCTCCACATCCACCCTATCTCGTCCTTTCAACATTTCGTAGGTTTCAATGAGAATCCCCCTCATTCTTCTAAATTCCAGTGAGCACAGACCCAAAGCTGCCAAATGCTCCTCATATGTTAACCGCTTCATTCCTGGAATCATCCTCGTGAACCTCCTCTGGACTCTCTCCAATGACAACTCATTCTTTCTGAGATATGGGGCCCAAAACTGTTGACAGTACTCCAAGTGTAGCCTGACCAGTGTCTTATAACACCTCAGCATTATCTCTTTGCTTTTATATTCTATTCCCCTTGAAATGAATGCCAACATTGCATTTGCTTTCTTTACCACAGACTCAACCTGTAAGTTAACCTTCTGGGAATCTTGCATGACTCCCAAGTCCCTCTAAACCTCTGATGTTTGAACCTTCTCCCCATTTAGATAATAGTCCATACTATTGTTCCTTTTACCAAAATGCATTATCATATATTTCCCAACACCGTATTCCATCTGCCACTTTTTTTGCCCATTCTTCCATATTGTCTAAGTCCTGCTGCAATCTCATTGCTTCCTCAGCACTACCTACCCCTCCACCTATCTTCATATCATCCGCAAACTTTGCCACAAAGCCACCAATTCCATTATTCAAATCACTGACAAACAATGTGAAAAGCAGCAGTTCCAATACTGACCCCTGAGGAACACCACTAGTCACCAGCAGCCAACCAGAAAAGGCCCCCTTTATTCCCACTTGCTGCCTCCTGCCTGTCAGCCATTCCTCTATCCATGCCAGTATCTGTCCTGTAATGCCATAGGATTTAATCTTGTTAAACAGTCATGTGTGGCACCTTATCAACTGCCTTCTGAAAATCCAAGTAAATGACATCCACTGCCTCTTCTTTGTCCACGAATAACTCCAACAGATTGGTCAGGTAGGATTCCCCTTTACAGAAACCATGCTGACTTTGACTTATTTTATCATTAGTGTCCAAGTACCCCGAAACTTCATCCTTAATAATGGTCTCCAACACTTTCCCAACCTTTAAGGTCAGGCTAACTGGCCTATAATTTCCTTTCTTTTGCCTTCCTCCCTTCTTAAAGAGTGGAGTGACATTTGCAATCTTCCAGTCCTCGGGAACATGCCAGAGTCTTGAAATGATCATGACCGATGCATCTGAAGGAACTTGGACCAATGACTAAGGAACTGAATCAAACAACTGAAGAGACACAAACTCGTAAATACCTATCACATGTCTCCACAAAGTACCCCAACCATGGCAGGGACATTGGATACCACACATGATTCTTAAGGTAATTCAGAATTCAAAAAACTGGACTTGAAGCAAAACACCTTCATCACCAAGTACTTGCTAAGCAGGAAGTAGCCTCGCTCTGCAGCATGCCTCTGCTTTACTGCTAGTGCAGTGGTAAGTCCAGCTACAGCGTAGACAATTAAATGTGTCTGTATATGACTTCCAGGATGTTTTGAACTTCTACATTTTATTGGAACACACGTCTGAGATGTCCAAGGCATAGAAGAGCTAATGGCTGGCAGTTCCTCATAAAAGCAGTGATTGGCAATAAGTACATTTCAACCCAATTATTTTCTCAGATTTCAAAGAAACTCCAATCTTCATAAATTGTATTTTCTAGCTTAAGCTCCTTTGAGTAAAAGTTGCAAACGTGAGGATCAAATAACTTGCTCAAGCCTTTGACAAGGGAGCACATATGCCTCCACGTGTAGTTAATTTCCAAATAACTACATTTGGATTCCAATCATCCAACTTGTAGTATGATTAGAATTAGAATTCTGAAAAAATAATGTGATAAAGTATTATAATTGATTTTTCTCACTATACAAATAAAAGGTCTGTGATAAGATTCTAGAGTGCAAATACAGACAATGCAAGCCATGCAAACAGAACTTTAATTTTGCAAATTTCTTCTCACCTCATCCATTTCCAGATCTGCAGCTTCCATTGTCTCATTAGCAATTCAATCTTACTTTCCTTTCATCACCAAATTTGTGTTTAATTTTTAAGTGGAAATGCAAAAACACACACTTTTTATTCAGTTAATTATTTTGATTGAACTTGCTTGTTTAACCATACCACAAAATGTTCCTCTTGGCTTCTAGATTAAAGCATTCTTCTGGGGGATTCGATGAAAACTAAACATGAGTCATTGAGCAAGAGCACACTGGACCCAACCACCCCCCCCCTGTATTCACACTCTGTGCCAGCCCCATAGTCATACAGCTCAAAAACGGGCCTTACCCCCCAACTGACCGGGGCTG
Source organism: Mobula hypostoma (assembly GCF_963921235.1). Classification (NCBI taxonomy): domain Eukaryota; kingdom Metazoa; phylum Chordata; class Chondrichthyes; order Myliobatiformes; family Myliobatidae; genus Mobula; species Mobula hypostoma. Next base: position 34,698,053 of record NC_086128.1, read on the forward strand.
TCCAAGTTAGTCTCATTTGCCCACATTTGGGCTATATGCTCTAAACCTTCCCAATACATGTACGTGTCAACTGTCTTTTAAAAGTTGTTATTGTATTTGCCTCTGGTTGCTCACTCCAAATGCAGGCCACCCTGTGTAAAAAGATTCATATTAAATAAGACCATAAGACCATAAGACCATAAAAGGAGCATAAGTTGGCCATTCGGCCCATCGAGTTTGCTCCGCCATTTTATCATGAGCTGATCCATTCTCCCATTTAGTCCCACTCCCCCGCCTTCTCACCATAACCCTTGATGCCCTGGCTACTCAGATACCTATTAATCTCTGCCTTAAATACACCCAATGACTTGGCCTCCACTGCCGCCCGTGGCAACAAATTCCACAGATTCACCACCCTCTGGCTAAAAAAATTTCTTCGCATCTCTGTTCTGAATGGGTGCCCTTCAATCCTTAAGTCATGCCCTCTCGTACTAGATTCCTCCACCATGGGAAACAATTTTGCCACATCCACTCTGTCCATGCCTTTCAACATTCGAAATGTTTCTATGAGGTCCCCCTTCATTCTCCTAAACTCCAAGGAATACAGTCCAAGAGCAGACAAACGTTCCTCATATGTTAACCCTCTCATTCCTGGAATCATTCTAGTGAATCTTCTCTGAACCCTCTCCAACGTCAGCACATCCATTTTTTGTGTGTGTTGCTTGAATTTCCAGCATCTGCAGATTTCCTCGTGTCTGCCTATTAAATCTTTCCCCTCTTGTCTTGAACGTACAGTATTCCCTCTGTTTCTTGATTCCCCAACCCTTGGGTAAAACTCTGAGATGCATTCTCCCTATGTCACATTTATCTTCAGTGGCCCACTGAGTTCTTACCAACCATCAAGTGTTCATTTATACCAAGGTTTACCAACCTGGGATCCATGGCATAAAAAAGGTTGGGAACCCCTGATTTATACTAATCCCATTTTATTCTCTCCATGTTCCCATCAATTGCCCCCAGATTCTACCACTCGCCTACGTACTGGGTGCAATGTACAGTGGCCAATTAACCTACCAACCCATATGTCTGGGATGTGGGAAGAAAATGGAGAACAAGTAGGAAACCAACACAGTCACAAGGAGAACATGCAAACTCCACACATATAGCACTAGAGGTCAGAACCGAACTTGAATTCACTAGAGCTGTGGGGTCACATGTCCAATACCTTTAAGTGTTTCATCAGAGACATTGGGGGCAGGGGGAGTTCAATACTCTTTGTAAACAACAGGTTTGTTAAAAGACCTCAGGATCCACCTATAGTTCCACTGCCTGATGCCTAGCTATTGCCTCACAGAGCAGCCATATCAACAAGGCCCCTTTCAACTCAAAATAAATTTACATAGGCTTAAGGACACTTGTCTGATTCCCAAATGGAGAACAGAGGGAATTAGCAAAAGAATATAAAGAGACAAAGAATCAACTACGTCTACAATTTCTCACAATCTAACAGTCATGTTATAATTGCAGAAATGTGCCTTCTCCCCCCCCCCCCCCAATTTGAAACAGTTCTCAGCTTGTTAACATTTGTTTTAAGGGTTTGGTGTCTGACAGCACCACACGATCAGGCGTTCCAATCAATCAAGTCCTGAAGCAGTCATGTGCAAAAATGCTAGATTTTTCTGCCAATTGTACGTTTTTAGACTCCTGAATCGGGCGGCTTAATGGACATTGAGCAAAGAACAATAAACAGTAACTAAATAAGTAAGGAAGCAGTTAAATGTGCCACAGAACCTAAGAGGACTGTAAAGCAGCTGATTAAGCAAAGAGCAGGTTCTCTTATATATATCAGGGGAATTAGTCCAAATTATCCCAAATAGCAGAATGGTGTAGTATCTGTGGATCATCACTGTCAATTATTCTGAACCTCAAAAAAGCCTATCTCGTTGGCCTTTGCAAATGGGTTAGTGTAATTCTATCAGGGGTGTAACATTACTGTAACTGGAGGAGGGGTACAGTCTGCAACCTGATGTACAGTAAAGGCAGCTGCAAATACCATGGGAAATATAAGCTCGTAAAAGCATAAGAAGCAGGAGTAAAATCACGCCATTAGGCCCTTCGAGTCTGCTCCGCCATTCCATCAAGACTAATGTGTTATCCCTCTCAACCCCATTCTCCTAACTTCTCCCCATAACATTAATCAGGAACCTATCAACCTCCGCTTGGCTTCTATAGCTATCTGTGGCAATGAATTCCACAGATTCACCAACCCCTAGCTAAGGAAATTCCTTCTCATCTCTGTTCTAAAGGAATGATCTTCTATTCTGAGGCCGTGCCTTCTGGTCCTAGATTCTCCCGCTATAGGAAACATTCCTCTCTATGTCCACTCTGTCTAGACCTTTCACTATTCAATAGGTTTCAATGAGATCCCCCTCATTCTTCTGAGCTCCAGCGAGTACAGGTCTAGAGCAGTCAAACGCTCCTCGTACGTTATTGGATAGGAGGCCAGTTCCTTGCTATGGGAAAGGGCAAGACAAAACCTACTCACATGTATATCAAAACATACAGTGAAATGCATCATTTATGCTAACAACCTACACTACATAAGGATGTGCTGCAGATAGACCACAAGTATTGCCATATTCATGAATTAAAAGAAACCGTGACAGAGAGTTTTGGAGAGGAATTTCCAGAGCTCAGATGTCTGGCTGATGGTGGAGTGATAAAAAGCAGTTACAGACTTCTCTCCAGCTCTTTTCATTCTTGGTGGGTTCCTGCCTTGTAGGCTTGGGCGCTCAGGTTCCCAGAGCAATAAAGAAAGAAAATGCTGGAAACAGACGTCAGATTTCCATTCTTTGACCAACATTATCCAACACCTTCTCCCATCCTTTCCCTTCCAATGCTCCCTGACCTTGTGTGTTTACAGGACTTCAAGTTATTTCTCATTTTCCTTTTGGTCACTGAACTCCTTGATGTAGCATTTCTTTCACATAGGCTGCAGGTAACAGTCATCTGTTTGCTCATCCACAGTGTTACTTCCTATGCAAGAAATACAGAAAGGACGTCGTTTTTGTTGAAGTCTTATAAAACATTGTTGAGGCTGAATTTGGAGTACTATCTGCAGTTCTGGTCTCCTACTTACAAGAAAGATATCAATAAGCTTGAAAGTGTGCAGAGAAAATTTACTAGGATGTTGCTGGGACTTGAGGACCTGAATTATAGGGAAAAGTTGATTAAGTTAGGAATTTAGTCCCCGGAATGCAGAAGGACGATGGGAGATCTTATAGAGGTATTCAAACTAAACGCAAGCAGGCTTTTCCCCCTGATATTGCCGAGACTACAACTAGAGGTCATAGGTTTAGGGTGAAAGGTGAAATATTTAAGGGGAACTTGAGGGGGTCTTCTTCACTCAGAGGGTGGTGCAAGTGTGGGATGAGCTGCCAGTGGAAATGGGACATGCAGGTTCAATTGCAACATTTAGGAGAAGGTTGGATAGGTATATGGATGAGAGGGGTCTGGAGGTCTATGGTCCAGGTGTGGATTGATGGGACTAGCAGAAAAAGGATGGCATGGACTAGATGGGCCAAAGGGCTTGTTTCTGCCCTGTAGTGCTCTATGAATCTATGACTCTTTTCTGTATGGACCACTGTGGTGCTGTGTATGGAAAACAATTAAGCCGTGCGGACTGAGCGTATACACATTACGTCACCTGTCTATCAAATGCACAACTAATTGGACAGGCTTCATTAAAAATTGTTCTGTCATTTCTTCTAAGGTCTATGGATTCAGCCAGCTTTTATTGGCCTTCCCTAATGTTATTTAGAGGGTGATAGTGAATTGCAGCTTTGAACCACAGCAGTCCTTCAGGAGAAGGTACTCACTTGTTGCTATGTACCCTGAGCTCTACAACTCGGAAAGAGTTAAAAGGCAACCACATTGATATTTATGGTTTCAGATTAACGTGTAAGTCAAACAATAATGAAGCCCTAAGGTTTTATAGCCATTATTGATATTAATCCAAATTTATTTATTGAAATGAATTTAAATTCCCCAATTGCCCAGGGTGAGCTCTAAATCTATCTCCAGATCATTAGTCTAGACTTCTTGAGTACTAGTGCAGTAATAGAACCACTCAGCTAGCATTCCCACAGCTACTTGCTACATTCAGACAAACCAGAGAGCCCTAATGCAGAATCAGGCTGGCCTGCCCCACTGTTCTCTCACACATCAGCATACAATTCCTTTTAAAAAAGGCCTCTCCAGCTTTGGTTTGGCTGCTGAAGAAATTCCCAAATTCTGCAGGAATGCCCACAGTCCTCAATAAACTGGACTCCACACTTTCTGTGAAGCAGCACATAATTTGACAACACAGTGGACCCCTAGGGAAGGATCTGCTGGAAAAAGATAACAATATTTGCATTTCTGTCACACTTATTAAATCAAAAAACTCTGAAGGAATTGCAGCCAGTGAAAAAATGAAGGAACCACTCTGCTCCAGCAAATTTCTAAAAACAATAATGATTTTGTCGAGCACCTTCACTCCATCTGCCACAAAAGCTGGGTTTTCCCAGTGGCCACCCATTTTAATTCTACTTTCCATTCCCATTCCAACATGTTGGTCCATGGCCTCGTCTACTCTCACGATGTATATGTACCAATGCGAGACCACTCTCAGGATGGAGGAGTAACGCCTCATATTCTGTCTAGGTAGCCGCCAAACTGATCGCATAAATATTGATTCCTCTACTTCCAGTAATTTCTCCCACCCCCGCCCCTCTCTTTTTTTCCATTCCCCATTCTGGCTCTCTTCCTCTCCTCACTTGTCCATCACCTCCAGCTGATGCCCGTGCTCCTTCCTTTTCACCCGTGGTCCCCTGTTCTCTCCTATCAGATTCCCTCTTCTTCGGCTCTTTACCTTTTCCACCTATCCCCTCCCAGCTTCTCACTTCATTCCCCCCTCCCCCAACAAATTACCTTCCCCCTCGCCTGGTTTCACCTATCACCTGCCAGCTTGTACTCCTTCCCCTCACCTCTCTTTCTTATTCCCCCTTTCTTTCCAGTCCTGATGAAGGGTCTCGGCCTGAAATGTCGACTATTTATTCCTCTCTATAGATGCTGCCTGACCTGCTGAGTTCCTCCAGCATTTTGTATGAGTAACTCTGGATTTCCAGCACCTGCAGAAGTGCTTGTATGAATGAAATGAATAACTAATTAGTGAGTTGGAGGCCTATGGCCCACTCTCCTCTCCTATCAGATTACTTCTTTTCCAGCCCTTTAACTTTCCCACCCACCTAGCTTCACCTATCACCTTCTAGCTAGTCCTCCTTTCCTCCTTCTACCTTTTTATTCTGGCATCTTCTCCCTTTCTTCCCAGTCCTGAAGAAGGGTCCCGGCCCAAAACCTCGACTGTTTGTTCGTTTCCATAGATGCTGGTTAACCTGCCGAGGTCCTCCAGCATTTTGTGCACGTTGCTCTGGATTTCCAGCATCTGCGGAGTTTCTTATGCTTATGATCACCCACACCTGTTCAAAGCAATGCAGCCTATTCGCTTACATAATTTTAGCATGGAGCCATGGCTAATTACACCCTTAATTGGCTACGTGCATCAACGGGAGAGTCTAAAATTAATAACTATTCACACTAGTTAAAGTTAGCCTGCACTACTTTGATGACACAGATCTCAGCAGCAGAGTGAACTGTAGGCAGGATAGAGGTAGATGTTGAGGAGACACAGGCAGGCCAGTGGAATGGCTGAATGGTGGACCAATGAAGTTTGATACTGAGAAATGTAAAATGTTACCTGTTGATAGTCAAAATGAGAAGAGGCAGAGTGAACGAGAAAGCACCATTGTAAAAAGAGTGTAAGGACAGAGCTCATTCGATATATGTTGAAAATAATTCATTAAAGTAGTAGAGCAAGTTAAGTATGTGGCTGAAAAAGCAGGCAGGATCCTGCATTTCATACATAGAGGCATGGAGCACAGGAGCAAGGTAATATTGGTTCAGCAGTAACTGAAATATTGAAGCACTGGGTGCATTTATTTATTTAGGGAAACAGCACAGTAACAGGACCATTCAGGTAATGAGCCCACGTCACCCAATTACACCGATGTGACCAATTAACTTACTAACCCATACATCTTTGGAATGTGGGAGGAAACCGGAGCACCCAGAGGATGTCCACGAGGTCACAGGGAGAACGTACAAACTCCTTACTGACAGTGGCGGGAATTGAACCTGGGTCACTGGCACCGTAATTGTGTTACGCTACTGTGCCGCCCCCTCGTGAGATTAGCTTTGTTTGTCACGTGCATCAAAATATTGAAACATAGAATGCAAGTGTGTCATTTTGTGTCAACAACCAACGCACTGCAAGGATTGTGCTGGGGCAATATTGCTTCACTAACTCTAACCTATACGTCTTAGAAATGTGGGAAGAGATTAGAGCACCCGGAGGAAACCCACACAGTCACAGGGAGAACGTACAAACAGGGAGTTCTGGCCTACATACTTTGGAAGGATTTAAAGAATTTCAGGGAGGTGGGGGAGGGTGAGAAGGGATTCATGAAGAAGATTTCAAGGATGATGGACTGTAATTGTGTGAATATTTTGGAAAAGTTGGGTTGCCTTTCTTTGGAAGAGAGGAGATTAAGAAAGGATCTGGTGGAACATGAGGAGAATAAATAGAATAAATGGAGAGAAATGTTTCCATCAGATAGAAGCAGCAAGAGTTCTGGGACCTGGATTGAAGGTATTGGGAAAAGAAACAAAAGTAACATGAAGAAGAGGTACTTTAAACCAGAACTGGCTATAATCTAGGATGCACTTCCAGGGGGGGTGGGGAGCTGTGCTGGCAAATATAAATGTAGTGTTCAAGAGCGAGCTGGATAAGAATCTGAAAGGACAGAATTTGAAAGGATAGAGGAAGTGAAGGAAGAGTGGAACTAGGAGCAACAACCAAGTTGCTGAGGAACTTTGCAGGTCAGGCAGCTTCTGTGGAGAGAAATCGACAGTGGACCTTCAGGGTTGAGATCCTTCACCTGGATTAAAAGACAGAGGAGAGATAGCCAGTATAAAATAGTGAAGGAAAGGGGTGGACCGAGAGCTAGCAAGGTGTGGATCCAGCTGAGGAGGGGTGAAAGGCAGATGGAGGAGGGAAGAGAGGAAATGGCAACAGAGAGTGGAACTATCTGTATTGCTCTTATAAAGAGACAGTACAGACTCAGTGGGTGAAATGGTCTGCTTCCACTATAACCACTCAGTGATTCCACACTTTACCCTAAACTGCATCAATGAAGGTGAGTTGAAGTGTGACTGGAACAATGCTCAGTGAAATTAATCTAGCCTGGGGCAGACTGACAAAAGGTTGAACAGTGGAGAGAATGGGGATACTGCTTTTCCAATAGCGCACTTGTTGAAAGACATGAAAACAAAAGGAATGCTCCTCTGTCTGAGAACCATGACATTCCCTTGACTCTCTGGCAAGAGGCAGTGGGAGCAAATGGTATTTGAGTGCAGTGAGATAAGAAGCATAATGCCCTCAAACAGGAGTTAAGATCAACTTAACTACAACTTCAAATGCATGTCCTTCCTATCACATGACTAACCTCAGTTTTTGCTCAGACCTTCATCCATCCTACAGTAAATTCTTCTAATCAGAACTTTATCATAAATGCATGTGCTCCATCATACTTGGTGCTACTATGAGACCTCTCATCCAGATATCACGCCTTGTTCATGCTGCTGACTATTTACCCATACCTGCCACATCATCCGTAGAGACTACATGTCACTCATGGACACAATTACATTTCCCCAGCACAAAAAAATAAGTGAGAAGGTAAGCAGTGGAAGAGGGGTGGCTCATGTAGAAAGGTGCTCCTGGCTGTGCCATTGCCCAGGGAAAAGGATCCTAACAGGAGTTTTCCCAAGATACTGCTTGGATTATGAGGATAGGTTAAGCGATCTGCGGCTTGTCTCTTTGGAGCGAAGGAGGATGAAAGGCAACTTAATAGAGGTCTGCAGGCTACAATATTTGCTGTTTGTGAGGTTAGCAGAGGTTGTAATGTGACTTCTATGTTCTTTCACCCGATTTTATTTCTTTTTTAAAGGGTTTTGATAAGATAGACAAGATAACGCTATTTCCACTCATCAGTGAGTCAAAGGTAAAATAGATTATTTCGGGTTAAATAAAGAGCAAAGGGAGACAATGGGAGAATATCCTACACAAATATCTATTAAAATATCTCATGATCTCTCAGTAATAGTGGAGGAAACAATGGACATAATAGCATAAATTGAAAGGAAAAGAGATAAGTAATTGTAAATTTAAAAGGTCAGGTGGAAATGACCAGAGACAGAGAGTAGGTAAATGTCTTGGACATGATGAGTTAAGTGGCCTCCTTTGTTGCCATCTCTTATTTTGCGAAATAGTCTTAAAGGCCAATAGTGCAGAGTAAAGGTATTGCCATTACATTATGTCAGTTAAATAATTACCCAAGACTGACTTATGTTCGGATTATCTACCTTCACACCTGATATACTGAAAAGTCATTGGTTAGCAACTGTTTGGGGGCAGTTAACAGATTTTAGGAAATGGCTGATGCACTCTAAAACATTCCTCTATAGACATCGTTCACATTCTAAAAGGAAAAAACTCTAAGTTTATGAAACAACATAATTCCTTCAAAGGCTAAGAAAAATCAACTGGAACTTGAGTGTCACAATTTCTGTAGCAATCCTAGTACAAAATAGCTAAGGCAAGACATAAAGTTTGTTGGTTTCACAATACGTGTCAAACATTGTCCATCCTCCAGCTTCGAAATCTTATGCTTTGTAAGTTGCTTTATTTGAGGATGAGGAATAAATAAAGGGAACTGTAGATCTGCTATTCTTAGTAAAGTATGAAGAAAGAAACAGAGAACAAAATAGAGAAGCAGGGTGAATTAAAGGCAAGTCAACTACAAAAAGTGAAATAGAGGAAAGAAAGTTTGGATTAAAAGAGAAAGAGGAAGAGAGAAAAAAGATATTAAAACTTTCTTTTTAATCTCCAAGAATAATTTATAGGAATGAGACTCACAAATGATATTTCTTCCTTTTGAAGATTTGTTGCACAAACCACTATCAAGCTCATACTTTTAGTCATAAGTTTTTGCCATACAGTGAATGCAGCGTTTTTTTTTTCAAAAGCAGTGGAGATATTGAGGGCAAGTTGTGTTTCAGCCAGGCAAGATAGCCAGATAGCGTCAAATTGACTAGTAAGTTTGAGTGATTCATAACTCATGACCTGTCATTTTGCTAAATGTGTTGATTTGAGCATTTCTAATAGTGTACATCATCTCTTTCAGAGGAAAAACTAATCCAGATCAATTAAACTAGATTTTACACGTCATGTAAAAAGGAAATGGTTCAGCTCCCTAAATACTTCCAAATGTGGGATTCCAGGCAGACCTCTTGTGATCTTTCCAAAGATAAATTGGCTCACCTGGAGAGAAACACTTCTAGATTTAAATATGAAAGAAGAAATGAAACCTTAAGAAAATATGCTCTCAGTAAAATTCCACTCTCACTACCCCAGGTTTTTACCTAAGGGGATCTGTCCTGATAAATAACTATTGTTTCCTCATGTTTCTATCACTCTTAAAAATTTCTTAGAGAATAATTCTAATATTAATTAAATGTTAAAATAAATTAAAACAACATGGCCAGAGCCAATACACAAAAGTACAAAGTAAAGTTATTATCAAAGTTGTCACCATAAATGCCCTGAGATCCATTTTCTTACAGGCATTCACATAACAAAGAAATACAATAGAATTAATGAAAAACTACACACAAAAACTGACAAATATAACCAATGTGCAAAAGACAATCTGTGCAAATATAAAAATAATAAAAGTAATAAATAAATAATATTGAGAACATGAGTTGTAGATTCCTTGAAATTGAGTTCATAGGTTGTGGAATCTGTTCAATGTTCATTGCAAATTACCCAGGCGGGTTCAGGAGTTTGATGGTTGTAGGGTAATAACCATTCCTGAACCTGGTGGAGTGGGACCTGAGGCTTCTGTACCTCCTTAGCAATGGCAGCAGTGAGAAGAGAGCATGGCCTGGGTGGTGAGGGTCCATGGTGATGGATGTTGCTTTCTTGTGACAGCACTCTGTGTAGATGTGCCACCACTTTATGGACGTGCTGATTGCTCGAAGAGTTCTGAGCCATGGGCAGGTGTCTCTATTACATTTGATATTCTTCCTCCTTGTCCATTTGACACTCTCCTCTCAACTCCTTGTTCACAATTATATCATGGCTAACTGCTTCTTGTGTACCTTATCACGCAGGACATCTTTAAGGAGCGATGCCTCAAAAATGCGGCATCCATCATTAAGGACCCTTATTGCCCAGGACATGCCCTTGACTGATTACGACCATCAGGGGGGAGGTACAGGGGATGGAAGACACACATGCACAGTGATTCAGGAACAGCTTCTTCCCCTCTGCCAGCAGATTTCTGAATGGACAATGAATCCATTAATACTACCTCACTACTTTTTTGCACTGCCTATTTAATTTAACATATACATATATATATATGCTTACTGTAAGTCACAGTTTTTATTGTTATGTATTGCAATGTACTGCTGCCACATGACAACAAATTTCACGACATAACGGCGGTGATATTAAACCTGATTCTGATTCAGTTGCCCCTGCCCAATGCAATAAAAAATGCTTAAGGAAGCCAGGAATTCTTTAAACATATTTTAAAGGCTGAATCAATGCAATATTCCTTTAATTATCTCACCCTCCATTCGCAATGTAGGTCACAACATCTATATCAATGTTTTTACTCACAATGGGATTACTGTAGTACAATTCAGTTCCATTTATAGTAGTAATAGAGAAGAGTTTTCAAAGGACGTATTTGAGAAGTTAATTTACAAATTGTCCAAGTTATGAAGCAGTCAATTGATCTTAATTGTTTTTTTTGTTTCTCCAATGAACAGGAAATTGTAGTGGCTGATCCAGAATAAACCTGAATGTTACGGTTTATAGCATTTAGTTAGGAAAGCAAACTAAATCATAAGTCAACCACTCCTTCATAAAGTCATAGAGCACCACAACACTGAAAAAAGTCCCTTCAGCCCATCCAGTCCATGACTATTGCTCTGCCTAAAAAGTTATCTAAACTTCTCTTAAAAGTTGCCATCGAATCCGTATTCACCACTTCCACTGGCAGCTCTTTCCACATTTGCTCCAGCTTCTGAGTGAAGAGGCTCCCCGTCAGGTTCCCCTTAAATGTTTCACCCTTAACCTAGTTCTTAAGAACACTGGAATGAATGTGTATGCATTGGACCTTGTACAGGAATATTATTTATTTCTGAGAGGAACATTTCACTAACAAGCCAGAATTTATTGTCTTTCCATATTTTGTCTACAAGTAGACGTGGTGATCTGTCTTCTCAAATTACTGCAATCCTTCTGATGAATCTAGACTGATGTCATGAGTCTGTATGCTAATCGCTTTAAAGGCTTTCCCTGAAGTAAACGTATTTACTCCCATCTATGCTCCTAAGAAATCTGAAACTGGCACAAAACTATCCAATAACTGAATTCCTCCAAAGTGGAAGTTCTGTTTGCTAGGCTAGTTAAATAATTTAATGACAGTTACTATGACAGGTCGAGCAGCATCTGTGCAAGCAAAGAACTGTTAACATTTCAGGTCAAGACCCTGCATCAGGACTGGGAATAGAGAGGAAAGCTAGCTAGTATAAAAAGGAGAGGGGAAAGAATGCGCTAGTTGTCAGGTCTGTTCTCGCTGACACTTCCCAGCCTGCATGTGCAGGCACCTCTCAGTCTCCACCCAGCTAAAGGGATTCACCAGCCGCTCACTCCAGGCTCAGCACCTGCGGCCTATTTAACCCCAGTTGTCACCTACAGTCCTTGTTCACTCATCAAACCAGCTGACCTCAACCAGCTTTCACTCTCCCTGTCTGAAGTTTGCCTTGTTCCCTGTTGTGTTTAGTTTCTGTTCTATCTTGTTTTGTGGCCCCTCGTAGCTTATTATTTTGTGGTCTGTTATTAAAGTTATCGCTCACTGCTGGGTCACCTCTGCTGCTTTGTTTTTGGGTCAAGCCTTCTCTGCATGTCCTGACACTACCAGGTGATTGGTGGACCAAGCATCATGGACCTCCTACTTCAGAATGTCCTTAACATAGTAAAAAAATGTCCTAAAGTTAATTATAGAGTAATAGAATTTTTGGTACAGAAACAGTTCTTTCAGCCTACCACATCCATGCCAACCATCAACTTATCTATACTAATCTCATTCACCCACATGTGCTCCATGGCCTTCCTTAATTCAAGTGTTCATTTAGATACACCTTAAATGTTATGAGAGTATCTTCCTTGGCAATTTGAGAATGTTCAACAGATCCTCTCTAAAGCTTATATCTAGCTCGAAATCTATCCTTTCTAGTTCTAGATACCTCTGTCATAGGGAAAGTTCCACCTATCTATCCATCTATCAAGCCTAACTATGCCTGTCAAAATTCTCTGTTCCTCAGCCTCATCTGCTCCAAAGAGAAGAAACACAGCTTCTCCAGTCTTGTCACATATCTGAAACATTTCAAGATGCCACATGCGCTCTGCATCTCCTCCACTGCAATTATGTCTTTCCTACAGTGTGGCGACCATCATAGCCGTGTTATTCAACAAAAGAAATTGACACCAAGCCGCATCAGCAGATACTATTACAGATAACAAAAGGCTTGCTCAAAGAAATAGAATTCAGAATCGCTGGAAGCACTCAGCAGGGTTCTGATGTAGGGCCTTCACCCTGAAACACTAACTGCTTCTCTTTCCACAGACCTACTGGTGTTCTTAGCATCTTCTGTTTGTATTTCGCATTTTCAGCATTTTCCGGTTGTTTTGATTTTCAGGGTTGGTTAGGCAGTAAGTACTAAGCAGCATCTTTCAGGATAAGAGAGAGAGATGTGGAGATTCAGAGAGGAAATTACAACGTTTATGGTCTAAGCAGCAGGAGATGTGGACATCAATAACTAAATTTGAACATTCCAGCGTGAAGCTTCATACCTAGAGGAACATAAATATACTGTATAACCCACCATAATACTTAAAGGAAAAGTGAATACTTGACATAATACAAACAATGGATATTCTTCTGAGGTTACAGTGGTGTCCACCGCAGATTGGGACATGTATGATTTTAGCATTGTATAGCCAAAGTGGGGTAAGGTGATATGTTGCTTTCCTCAACACTGGGTCTCCTTACTTTTAATGCCATAGCTCTTTATCAATAAAACTGTCATCTGGACTTCTGCAACATTCTGTTGCATTGTAAACCTTGTATACATAAGCTTAACCAAATTACTTGCCCCAGCCATGGTTTGCAAGTGTCAGGCTATTAATGAAGAGTGTCAGCACTTACAGGCAGAAATTTACAGCATATAATTATAGTGCATTAGAACATCCATTAACAAGATGGGAACATGACCATTTTCTGCAGAGACTTATCAACACAGACATATCAAAATTGCCATGAAATTTTATGTATTGATCAAGATTTCCTTTTGAATTACAGTTAGAAATTTTGCCAACCGGTATTATGAAGGAAAACTCAAAATGCAGATTTTTTATTCAACATACTTCCCCAGTAACATAAAAACAAATTATGGAAATATTCGTCAAAAGGCACCATTAATTTTTAAAGGAGGAGTGAATAATGCAAAATAGAAATGCTGGAAATGCTCGGCAGGTCAGGCACAATCTCAGCCCATCCAAGGCCTCCAGTCCCACTAATATCCTCACGAACACAAGAGAAGAGATATGAGGCAGCGCGGCAGAGTAACGGTTAGCGCAATTGTTTTTCAGTGCCAGCTGGGAGACTGGGGTTCAATTCCCACCACTGTCTGTATGGAGTTTATACATTTTCTTCGTGACCTCCTGGGTTTCCTCCAGGTGCTCTGATTTCCTCTCTCATCCCCAAAACATACAGTTATAGTACTGGTGAATTACGTTGCGCTGGAAGCATTGCGACACTTTCGGGCTGCCCGTGGCTCAATCCTCGCTGATTTGATTTGACACAAACAGCGCATTTCACTGCATGTTTTGATGCGCATCGGACAAATAAAACTAACCTTTGACCTTTGAGATTCTGCAGACGCTGGCAATCAAGAGCGACACTCACTCAAAATGCTGGAGGAACTCAGCATCTATGGAGGGGAATAAACAGTCAATATTTCAGGCTGAGACCCTTCATCAGGACTGGAAAGGAACGGGGCATGAGCCAGAATAAGAAGGTGGGAGGCTGGGGGGGAAGGAAATTCTTTGTGGACCTCTCCACTTTAATAGTCAAAAACAACATTCATCCCAGCTGCCCTTGACCTGTATGGATTGCTAAGGTATTTCAGGATCAACTGCATCGGATCTTGAGTGGCATCTAGGTTAGGTTAATGATAAACAACAGATTTACTCTCCTCTGGAATATTCATAATCCAGGAGTTTTTTTCAATAATCTGGTATTGAATCACATTGCTCAATCTACCTTTTTAGTTCCAGATTTATTGAATTAGTATGATTACATATTAATGAGGAAATGATTGGGTCATTCCCCCTTTAGTCAAGATTAGACAAGTTTGGTGACTGAACTGCTGTAAATGCCTGACACTAAGTTTTTGCGGATAAGTTAAATGCAACTATATTCTACTCCTGCCTTTTGGAGAAAGCATATTACTTTCACTGGGAGAAGATGCAGTGATATGCTGCATCCAATCTTCAAAGAGACTATTTCCTGAGTAAATAAACTTCATTATTGTGAAATATTTTGTTTACTGTGAATGATCTGCTCTACCGACCTTAAACATCGGCTGAGGCAATATTGCCAATAAATTCTCCATTTTTTTGGGTGTTCAGAGAGCTTGACACCCAGAAACTTGAAACTGTTCACTCTTTCCACTTCTGATCTCTCTATGAGGACTGGTACGTGTTCCCTCATCTTACCCTTCCTGAAGTCCACAATCAGTTCTTTGGTCTGACTGACATTGAGTGCAAGGTTGTTGCTGTGATACCACTCAACCAGCTGATCTATCTCACTCCTGTACACCTCCTCGTCACCAACTGAAATTCTGCCAACAATGGTTGTATTGCCAGCAAATTTATAGATACTATTTGAGTTGCACCTAGCCACATGGTCATAGGTGTAGAGAAAGTAAAGCAATGAGCTAAACACACATCCTTGAGGTGCACCAATATTGATTGTCGGGGAGGTGGAGATGTTATTTCCAATCCACACAGATTGTGGTCTTCTGGTTTAGAAGTTGAGGATCCAGTTGCAGAGGGAGGTACAGAGGCCCAGATTCTGGACCTTATTGATCAGAACTGTAGGAATGATTGTGTTAAATGTTGAGCTGTAGTCAATAAACAGCATCCTGACATAAGTATGTATATCTGAATGGGGAAGAATTGTGACCTAAGTGACTTTGACCATGGAATAACTGCTGGTGCCAGGCAGGTTGGTTTGAGTATCTCAGAAACTGCTGATCTGGGATTTTCACACACAACAGTCTCTAGAGTTCACAGAGCATAGTATGAAAAACAAAAAAAAACATTCAGTAATTAGCAGTTCTGTGGGCAAGAATGCCTTGTTAATGAGAGAGGTCAGAGGAGAATGGCCAGACTTGTTCAAGCTGTCAGGAAGGTGACTTTAAGTCAATTAACCATGTGTCACAACAGTGGTATGCAGAAGAGCATCTCTGAATACACAACACATCAAACCTTAAAGTGGATGGGTTACAGCAGCAGAAGATCATGAACATACACTCAGTGGCCTCTTTATTTGGCACAGGAGGTACCTAACAAAGTGGCCACTGAACGTAAATGGGATTTGATACAGCAAATGTCTAAGGGCAGTCCTTCAAATTCAACAGCCAGTAATTTTTATACATGGACACTAAGAGGGAGAAAACATTTTTCTAGAATGTACTTACCATGATATCATCTGCTAATCAAGTAATAGACTCAGACAGAATAAGTGCCTAATTACAATTTACTATTGATGATTAAAAAATAGAATTCTGTTTCCTTCTAATCCAAAAGGAAGTAGAAGCTGAATATCTGAGCTAAAAACAGAGATTGCTGCAGGTACTCAAGAGTTCAGGTGGCTTCTTTGCGGAGATAAATGGAATTAATACTTAACGTTGGTTACCTTTCATCAAATAACCCACTGCATCAAACTGAAACAAAAACCTTTCCTCCATAGATCCTGCCTGACTTGATAACTATTTCCAGCAGTTTCTATCTTTATTTCGTGCACTGTGGTAAATTTGAATTATAGACCTTTAACAAGAAATATTTTATCTATAACTCAGTGATTACAGATTCTAAATCAATTGTACAATGAAAATCTCAAACAATTAAGTAATTTGTAGAGATGGCATTCATTACAAATGTAAAGTGCTTGGAATGTTGGAGCTGCAATCAGAATTCTAATATTTCAAATCAGATTAATTTAATGAGGAAAAGAAACGTCGACCTGAATTCAAGAAGTTAAGGCGATTCTAAACTCTGAAGCAAAGTCAAAATAAATTCACTTCTTTAATGTAAGGCTGCAGACCCAGATATCCAAAGGTTAAAACCAGCATGGTCTCTGTTAATACAGTCAACTATGGAAAGCATTTGAAAGCCAATTATCTAGAAGTTCAAGTGTGCCCCCAAGGACGTGTTCAAATGATGCAGATCCTTTGACTAATATCCACCTCGGGTTTTGACCCATCTCTTCTTACCTCATTTGCAACCAGAGTTAAAAATATACTGGGAGGTCCTCCCAAAGGAGATCTGGCTCCTGGGAGGGTGGCCGCAGATTTAATCAGGGGGTTGACATTGGGATCAGGCCAGTAAGGAATACTGCTCTTAAGGCCAAGAATGAGGGAAGTCAGAAGTTGGGAGATAGCCAGTGAGAGGGAGGGGAGGGGATGGAACTAGAGACAGGAAGGCCAACTGATGTTGGTAGGGGCACAAAAAAGAGTCACCAAGAAGGTCGGGTGATGTTCATCAATCAGAATAGGTGTTGAGGAGTTGGTTTAGTTTCCTCTGATTGTCATCTTGTCATGGTGGACAGGCTAGAGAATTCATGAGATCCTGAGTATGATGTCATCTGGAGCGTAGCCATCTGGCCTTAGCTCATGGTGGGATCACCCATGGCGGTAAGGTCAAGGGGGAGGTTCCAGACAAAATAGCTCAATGGTGGAGCTGGTGGAAGATTAGGACACATCACAATGGCAGTGAAGGTGGAGGATGGCTGCAGTAATGAACGTCCCCAGTTGCCTTGCGTTCCATGCCACTGGACTCTGACCCGGATCAATCAAAGACCGTGTGGTGGCTGCCTGTACATCAGCATCCCCATGTTAAGCGAAGTCACACACAGGCATTCTCCATTAAAGGAATCCATACTAACGTTCCATATTAAGTCCCATGTCAATCAGCAAGTGACAAAGCGGGTAGGACTGTATGGTCTGGAAGCCCCTAGTCCTCTTTATGAATCAGCCTCCACAGCCACCTGAAGACCCACCAATAGGCAACCCTTTAAAGAACATCATCAGCGACTCGAGTGATCACACCACTACTATTACCTAGTGCCAAAAGACTACTCTAGGATGAATTGAAGCCTTCAAGCTGTTCCTCCTGCAATGGTCCAAAAGGTGAGCTGCACAAGGCACGGCATCACCATGTGCACCCCAAAGTAGAAATCTGGAAGGGTGCCAGGCTGACTCATGACAAGGTGACCACTCAGATTAACAGAATGGCATGTAAAGTGGCAACAACAGTCATCATTGTGCTTCAGCCGTGAGGAAAAAATCGATTTCAATTGCATAATACTGTAAAAAATAAGCATTATGTTCTTGAATTTCCTGGCACGTCAGTTTCAGCTTGAGCGTTAAGCACTTTACTGCCCATGTAAAAATAATGCTGATTCTAAAATCAGTACCTCTGTTTTAAGAGGCTTATTGTTAGGACTACTTGTTTATATCTGTGGGAATTCTGGTTAAGCAGATAGAAATTCCAGAATGCCAACAAATTGCCCACTATCCAGTGCAGTGTGGGTGGACAACTTCCCACCAGCCTTTCAATAGAAAAGAGTGCAGCATTGAGAATGTAACCTACACTCAAAATGGAGGCAATTTTGTTGAAGCACTTCAGTGATTTTGCTATAAATACTTATCTGGTGCTTTGTACGTCATGGGTGTTAACAATTCACACTGCTCAGGAGCATTCACTCTCGCCCAGAGACTGATATCAGGAAAGGACAGGGGTTACATCTGTTAGACTCTTGCATTAGTTCCAAATTTAAAATTATATTCGAGACCTTATCTTCTTGTAAACCACTGAGTAGGAGCCCATTGATGTTTCAGTGTTGTACATCTAAATTTACATGTGTTCAAGTGCTGCAATTGATACCAGTTGGGCTGCATGTGTTCTCTGAGTGACCTCTCTCTCACCTTCAGTTTCCCACTCACTCACTCACAAGATTACTTGTCTTAATTTATCAAGGCTGCCCGGTCATCGTTTTTTTTAACTAGTTCATTCTGCTGTCCTTAAGAACATTGAAATAGTTCTCATTGCGTTTACATCTGCTCAGTCCTTCTGACTTCATAAAAATTGTGGCACTGAACTCGATCTTCCTGTTGGATCCTGCTGGCATTTGACATCGAATAGCAAGTTGGGTGCAGTTCCAAAGCACTAGTCTCTAGCATGTTACATGAGAGGCTGTTACTCACTCTGCAGTTTTCTCTCTGAATTTCTGAGGGGTGATTGTATAGAGGAATGTCAAATTATGTGAGGGCAGGGTGTGCACAGATAAAGTGAATCATTACAGACCTTCCCTCATGATAGGGGAGTCTAAAACTAGAGGGCAGGTTTTAAGGTGAAAGGGGAAAGATGAAATAGGGACCTGAGGGGCAACTTTTCTTCGCAAACATCCACAAAAACAGAGGAGTGCCCCAAAGAATGAATGACAGTTAAATGTTGGAACCCTAAAGCCCCACCCCAACTCCTTTCCCTCCCACGCATAAGCAGCAACAAAGCAATAATCCTCCCCACCACTGCACCCACCAACAAAAAAGCATTGGCACCCCTCACTGAGCACTCAAGTATGCAACAAAGCATCAACAAAGACACAGACTTGCAGTACCCCAAAGACTACTCATTCATCCAATATTCCCACATCCCTCAGGCTCTCTCTCTCCCTAATAAGGGAAAAAGAGATGTCCCCATTTCACAGTGAGAGGGGAGACACAACAAAGCAACTCACTGATTAATGGTGTTAAAAATCTGTTGCGTTGCTTTATCCAAGCTTTGTGCCCAAAGAACTCTGGGCACACAGCCAGCAGCCAGCTTGCTGCCTACAACCTTCCTTCTCCCACGACACATCAGGCGGCAGCACTGGCCTTGAATCAGCCCGTCTCCGGAGCCACGAAGATCCGGCACCCTAAAGGCACGCCAGTCTTCCAGGCCGCATCCTTGGCATATTGAAAAGTGGCCAGTTGTGAGGCCCCGAGAGCGGGTCCCATTCCCGCAAAGAACCAAAGTCAGTGTGTAACTCCAGGTCAGGGTCTTCAAAAGGACCTCGAAAGGAAAAAAAAAGAGACATCAAACATAGAAATCGAGCTGTTTCCGAAGATGCAAGCAAAGGAGTTGCCATCAGGTGCCATCGTCCTCCTAAGCTTCACCTCCTGCTACCAATGGAAGTGGCAATGACAGATATAATTACAACATTTGAAAGACATTTGGACAAGTACCTGGATGGGGAAGGTTTGGGGAATTCTGGGACAAATACTTGCAAGTGGAACTAGCTCAGTTAGGCAATGCATCGGGCCAAATGGCCTGGTCCCGTGCTGTATAACTCTATGATGGATCCTTCTGGAATTTGAAATCCGACAGGAAGTTGGGAACAATTCTAAGCACAACAGCTACTGTCTAGTACTTTTTTGAGAGGTTTGATCTCTGAATCCTTTCACTCTGATTGAGCTTCTTACTGCTCTCTACTAAATCCCCCACCCATCACTCCCCGAGACCCAATGCCTCATTTCCTTCCATGTGCTGTGAAGTGTAACACTGACTTGGTGGCACCAAAAGCCTTGGGCCCTGGGCCCTCCTGAAGTTTACTATCCCTAACCCATGACTGAATAGCTATTGACATGTTGTACAATGGTCCTTTATCTCATTAATTACCATCCATCACTAGGTCTATGCACCTCAGAATTTCAATGTACTTCTTTTAAAGTATCTTTGTACAACATTTAAAAGACATTCAGACAGGTACAAGGATGGCGGAATTTGTGCCAAATACAGACAACTGGGACTAGCTCAGTTAGGCAACTTAGTCAGCATTGACAAGTTGGGTCAAAGGGTCTGTTTCCCATGCTGTATAATTCTATAACCCTATGACTCCATGAAAGATACCACAAACCCCCCAAAATAGCAGGAAGCATGCTGTTGGTTATTTGTGGGCATGTGACACCATGGGCAAATGTAAGTGAATAGATCATCTGGAATTAATTAAAACTTGAAGTCTCATTGCAAGATTAAGAAGTATCTTGCTCCAGTTGTATAGGCCACTGGTGAGATCCCATCTATTACTGTATAATCCTTGCCTCGATTGTCATAGAGGCATAGGATTCTACAGCATGGCAATAGGCACTTCAGCTCACCAGGTCCATTAAACACTATATTAATTTTATTTTAATCCTACCTACGTTCATCAGCTCTCCCTAAAGCAGGGTTGGCGAACCTATGGGAAGCACAAAAATTTTGTTGGCATGCGGCATGATATGCCACCTCTCGAATCTTTAAACCTCACTCATAATAAAAAGATACATAATGATTATCTTTACTGCCAATTGAAGCAATGAATGATTTTTTACAACCCAAGAGCAGTGAGATGTTTTCACAAGAAGTATCTCATACCAACTTTGTGCCAGCTATACGATTGCAAGAACACGTGACATTGAATGGTATGTTTTGAAATTCTCACAGACCTAGTGTACACATCAGTATTTGGATAGTAAATGGTTAACATAATGATACTATATATTATTATTGTAACTGTTATAGGATATATTATTATATAACAGTTACAATAATATATTGTATAACAATACTATTTAGAAATAATGATATTTTTCAATAGTCTTTTTAAAATATTAATATTAATAATTTTTGAACAGGTTTTCTAAAATGCTTCATTTATTTCAATCTGTCTCTGTTATACTTTTATTAATAGTAAAACAATAACTACATGTAAATAAGTAGCAGGACTCATCTTTTCCTTAATAAAAGTCCATAATTATTGTCACTAATTCATTCATCAATGATAATCTCTGCTCAGGATCACCATGGCATACAGGAGAATTTTTTTCGAAGATTATCATCAATTTAGGCACACGTTCTCAAAACGGTTTGCTACCCTTGCCCTAGAATCTGCCACCCACCTATAGAGTTGTCAGTGGTCGATTAATCTACAAGCTCCAACATCTTTGGGATGAAAGAGGAAACCAATGCACCCAAGAGAACATGCAAACTTTACACTGATAGTGCCAGAGGTCAGGATTAAACTGGAACACTTGAGTTGTGTGGAGGCAGCTAGCTGTGCTGCCTATTCTGTATAGGTCTAGTCTACAAGCGTAAAGAAAGACCTATTTGCACGACAGAGAGTGTAACTAGGGCTCAGCTGAATGGTCCCTGGGATGGGCTGGTATTCCGCAAAACTTAAAAGGAAGAAAACACAAAATTCTTATGATGCTGGACAGGGTAGATCCAAAGTTAATGTCTCCTCAAATCCAGCTGTTCAGAACAAAGGGTTACCAAAGACTAAAGATTAGCTTTATTTGTGATATATACATTACATCAAAATATTCAGTGAAATGGATTGTTTGTGTTAACGACCAACACAGTCCAAGGATTGTGCCGGGCTCAAGTGTCACTGTTCTTCTGGCACCAACATATCAAGCCCACAACTTACTAACCCTAGCTCTAACCCTAACTCTTTGTAACGTGAGAGAAAACCGGCACACCGGGAGGAAACCCACATGGGCAGGAATTGAACCCTGACTACTGGCACTGTAAGTGGTTTCACTAATCGCTATGCTACCATGCTGCCCTCCAGTTACTGTTTCAAATTAAGGGGCATTGACGAAGGAGATAGGAAGAAATTTCTTCTTCCAAGAGGGCAGTGAATCTTTGGAATTCTCTAGTCAATTGAGGTATAGAGGCTCAGTTGCTCATGTCAGGAATTGACATATTTTTGGATATTAAGGGAATCAAGTGGTATGGGGGTTAGTGTAGGTAAGTGTGGTGAGGCAAAAGATCTACCATGGTCTTACTGAATCGCAACTAAAATCTGAAAGGGCCAAATGGCCTTTTCTTTATCATTCTTATGTTCCTGCATGTGAACATAGTTGTTACTTATACAATGGGTTGCAAGTAGGCCACCGTAAGATATGAAAAGAGAGAGAGAAAAAATCGACATAGGACCCTGAGGAAAGCTACAACCCCTAGTCTGCAGACTCACCTCCACCTGGTTCACTGACATCATCTCTTGGCAAGGTAAACTGAGACAGAATGAGAGAAAAAGACGGTCAAAAATTAATCAATGCATTGAATTTTGCCAGACAAAAATAAAAATGCTAATTCTCTCTTTAGGTCTTCATTGATTCAAAGGGTTTTAAGCTGAAGTTAAGTGGAACTATTCATTTATGAAGTGATCAACAAATATCGACTGAGTGAACTATTAGCACCATCAAGAGAAAACTCTGCCAGTTCCTAAAGGTCACAGAAGGAGGATTTCAAGAGTGTGTCCAAAGACTAAAACTGGGGACATTAGAGCACTCTCCATGATGTCTTTATAGACTCTAAGGCACTGTTCACCAAGTGTGGTCACAATATTTTACAAACTTCACTTTTCTGGATGAAGTTTGAATGCTGTATTTTTGCTGTTTATTAAATTAAACAATTGGTAGTTATAACAAAGTTCTCCCAATCATCCCAATTCACAGCACAAGTGGGCCTCCAAATGTTAAGGTTCCAATGAAATCCCTAAACCACTGCTTCACCTCAGCCAGGTGGGGTTTACATAGATTTGGTGAAGGTTTGCAAACGTTTCACTTCCTAACCCAAGCACCTGGCAGTAAGCTTTAAGTCAGTAAACCAGTTTCTACATAGAATCATAGAGGGCCACACAGTCATTGAGGAGACACAGCACAGAAAGTGGCCTTCAGGCCCTTTAGGCTGTGCTGACCTTCAAGCATGCATTTTTACACTAATACTCTCCCAAGCCGTTTTATTCTTCCCCTGTTCTCGTCAACTAAACAACACTCCTAGATTCTGCCTCTTGCCTACACAAGCAACTTAATCTAGCAACCTGCACATCTTGGGCTGTGGTAGCAAAGTGGAGCTCCTGTGAGAAACACACTCTGTCATGGGGAAAACATGCAAACTCCACACAAGCAGCTCCCAAGCCAGGGTCGAAACTGGATTGCAGAAGTTGAGAGCCAGCTGCCCTGCCAACTGCACATCCTGCCACCCCATTGAATTAAATTGAAGTAAGTGTTAATACCTGAACACAGTCTATATGTATGGTGAGCCTGCATTGTGGCAGGGAAGCATCTTACAGGGCAGTTTCCTGAAGGTGACTATGGAAAAAGTTTGAATTAATTTGTCCTTTCAAAGGTTCAAGCATTTTCAGACAAAGAATAGTTGTTCGTGTTTCCTTCAATTACTCGAATCGTTGGTCCTGTCATTGGAATTGCCCAGTTCTCACTATTTATTAAGCACTTTGTCAGAAGTTGTGAAATTCTTACAAGCAGCAGTAGCACTGAGCACTGGAAAACCCTCAACATTGTGAAAAAATGCCGAGGTGAGTTTATAGCTGCATGTTTCCATGGTGTGGAGGACTGAATTTCAGTACATGTCCACTCTCTTGAAAACCAAAACTCAACTTTATGCCTACTCAATTAGAAGTCTGGATTTAATCTGTACTTCTGTAAATTAAATCCTTTGTTTCATGCAAAAATGCCATAGAAGAAATTGCAAAACATTCATGCAAATTTCTTTACAAATGTACAGTCAAGTCACAGACATAGAGCAAATTATTTTTTTTTAGAGGCACTATAGGCTCAGTTCTTCTACCTTCTTCATTATGTACTAAAGAGATCTGGTAGGGGTGTTGTTCTGGTGTAACTATCCCCAGAAGTTCTTTGCCTGGGTTTCACCTGACTTGAGAGTGTCTTACAGTTCATACCCCATACTGTGGAATGCATTAGTAGGCAGCATTGCATTTTGTAAGCCTGTACCCATTCAGCAAAGTTCAATTTAAATCTGTTTCTGCCCTTAACACTGCTCACTTCTAATTACTTCAGATTTACAACAGCTTAGGAGACACAAGAGACTGCAGAAGCTAGAAATCTAGAGCAACAAAAAAGAGGGCTGGAGGAACTCAGGCAGCATCTATGAAGAGAAACGGACAGTTAATGTTTCAGGTCATGAACCTCCCTTCATCGGGACTGGAATTCCTTCTTGCTGGCTGGCAGCTTAGAATTCCTGCTTGCTGGAGGAGATGTTCTTCACTTACTGGACTCTTCATAGGAATTTGTAGGCATCTGTCCAGTTACAACCTTGCTGCATATAGACCAATAAATAACAAGGAGCGACTTGGAATTACAGAACCAGATACCTTATTTCACAAAAGCAAAATTTGTCCAATAAAATGTTTAGTTAAGAGCAGAACTTTTCTTTTGACCAAAGAAGAATACAGGGTGTTGCATCACATATGCAATGGAAAGTTGAGAAGTTTATTAAAATTATATCATCAAGTATTCCCATATATTTCTTTCACGTTATTTATTGGCCAGTAAAATGTTATACCAATTGATTACTACAATCTGCCATCCTTTACTTCACTGATGAGACTTTGGCCTTTATGACCATGTGTCTGTGATGCTGTTGCAAGCGGGTTTTTCAGAGCACCTCTACCTCACTCTACTCGTGCATTTGACAATAAACTTGACTTGACTTCACCGGAATAAATACTGAGGCAATTCTTGGAACTCGGAGTGGTTGGGGAGCACTTCACTTGAAATAAGGGATAGGAAGTGTTGGATTCAAGGTCTTTATCTTTCCAAGCAATTTTCAGTGGAAGATGTTTTTGAATCTTGAGCTGTGGATCTTCAGGCTCCTGTACCTTCTACCTGACGGCAGCATTAAGAAGAGGGCATAGCGTGGATGATAGGATCCTTAGTGATGGATGATGCCTTCCTGAGACATTGCCACTTGAAGATGTGCTTGATAGTGGAGAGTGCTGAGCCCGTGATGGAAATGGCTGAGTTCACCACTCTCTGTAGCTTCCTGCACACCTGTGCATTTGAGTTTCCATATCAGGCCATCATGCAGCCACCAGTCTGCTCTCCACTATATCACCAAGTGTGAAATGTAAGCCTTTTGTGGAATTTAAGATAGAAATAAAGTTACTGGCCTATTATTATTACTGGCCGCTGAGTTAATGTTGAGTTTATATGCAAAATTTTAAACTCACAGAGAGACTATTCTTTGCTGGTTATTTCTGACTTTACAGCCCCTTGCTTGTAACAGTGGATCTGTTTTATTTTCCTACCTATGTCACTGACTTTCAACAGTAATGAAGGTGTTTCCTGGCAATATGACTGGGAGCTATTCACGGAGAAGTCTCATTATTTATTGCAGTATTGGTTTCAAACACTGACATTAACGACATTACAGGGCTGCTCATCTCTGACTTGTGAAACCATGTTTACACAAGCAGTTAGGTGATCATGATACCTCCATAAATTGCAGCTGGTTCTAATCGTAGCATCAGGGATAATGGCTACTTTTGGATTACAGTGTTTCAATAGAGGCTCAAGACATCAAGATTACCTGAGAGAGTGAAAACCAAAGTTCATGTTCTGTGAAACTGAAGAGCATAAGAAACTCTTTTCCCATCTTGAGGAAAGAGGTAAATGAGGTGGGATGGGGGAGTTGCACTACAAACCAGAGACAATATCACAGCTGGACTCAGGGGGAGACATAATGCAGGGGTCAGACACTGAGTCCATTTGGGTTGAACTCAGGAATAGAAAGGGTGCAATCACACTGATGGGATTTTACTACAGAACCCCCCAATAGCCACCGGGACATTGAAGTACAGATTTGTAATCACATTAAGGAAATGTGTAAAAATAATAGGGTTGTTGTCATGGGGGGGGGTTTCAACTTCCCTTATATAAACTGGACCTTCTTGGTATAAGGGGTTTGAACGGAACAGAATTTTTTCAGTGTATCCGGGAGGGTTTCGTCAATCAATATGTGAACGGTCCAACGAGAGGAGGGGCTGTACTGGACCTGCAGTTGGGTAAGGAGCCTGGCCAGGTGACTGACCTTTCAGTGGGTGAACAATAAGGGGACAGTGACCACAACTCCTTAATTTTCAAGTTAGCTATAGATAAGGATAGATATGGGCCTTGTAGGAGAGTTTTAAATTGGAGTAGGGCAAATTGCAAGAGCATTAGGCAGGAACTAAGAAGAGTCCATTGGGAACAACATTTTTCTAGCAAGTACACATCAGACACGTAGAGGATGTTTAAGGATTCTGCACAGATTCTGTACAGGACAGGTATGTTCCTGTTAGAAGGAAGGACAAGAATGGAAAGATAAGAGAACTTTGGATGTCCAGAGAGGTGATGAATTTAGTCAAGAAGAAAAAGGAGAAGTATGTAAAGCTTCAGCAGTCAAGAGCACATGAGGATTATAAAGAAGCCAGAAAAGAAGTGATTGAAGAGACTTATTCAAGCTGGAGGTCAGTAATTAGTGGTGTTCCATAGGGAACTGTGCTGGGACCTCTGCTTTTTGTGAATTATATAAATGACCTGGATGAAAATGTGGATGGGTGGGTTGATAAATTTGTGGATGATACTAAAATCGGTGGAGTTGTGGATAGTATGGAAGACTGGCAAAGAATACAGTGTGATATAGATCAGTTGCTGATGTGGGCAAAGAAATGGTAGATGGAGATTAACCCCTATAAATGTAAGGTGTTGCACCTTGGTAGGACAAATGCAAGGAGACAGTACATGGTTAAGGGCAAAATCCTTAACAATGTTGCTGAGCAGAGAGGCCTTGGGGTCCAAGTTCATAGCTCCCTGAAACTGGCTACAAAGATCGATAGGGTGGTTAAGAAGGCTTATGGAATGCTTGTTTTTTCTATTCAAGGCATTGATTTCAAAAGCCAAGAAGTTATGTTGCAGCTTTATAAAACTCTGGTTAGGCCACATCTGGAGTATTGTGTACAGTTCTGGTCACCTCACTGTAGGAAGGATGTTGAGGTATTGGAGAGGGTGCAGAAGAGGTTTACCAGGATGCTGCCAGGTGTAGAGGGCATGTGCTATCATGAGAAGCTGGACAAACTTGGGTTGTCTTCTTTGGAGCAACAGAGGCTGCAGGGAGATCTGATAGAGGTTTATAAGATTATGAGAGGCATAGATAGAGTAGAGGAGTATCTTTCCAAGAGTAGAAATTTCTAATACCAAAGGACATGCAATGAAGGGAAGAGGGATTGGTTCAAGGGGGATGTGAGGGGTAAGTTGTTTACTCAGAGGGTAGAGGATATCTGGAATGCTCTGCCTGGTATGGTGGTAGAGGCAAATACATTAGCGGCTTTTAAGAGACGTATGGATAGGCCCATGGATGTAAGGCAGGTGGAGGGATGTGGACATGGTGTAGGTAGGAGAGATTAGTTTTTGGTGTTTTTGATTTATTTCTTAGCTGGTTCAGCACAACGTTGGGGGCCAAATGGCCTGTTCCTGTGCTGTACTGTTCTATGTTCTATGTTCTGATTTATTCCTGCACTTTGCTTACAAGTAAGTTCAAAGTGCAAAGCAAATTTATTATCAAAGTACATATATGTCACTGTATACTACCTTGAGTTTCATTTTCTTGCAGGCATTCACAGGAAAATAAAGAAATACAATAGAACTTATCAAACAATACATAACAAAGACTGACAAAAGAGGACAAACTGTGTAAGTAACAAATAAAAAAATATCTAAATAGTACTGAGAACATGAGTTGCAGTCTTTGAAAGTGAGTCTATAGGTTGTAGAGTCAGTTAAGCATTAAGATGAGTGAAGTTATCCACGCTGGTTCTGAAGTCTGATGGTCGAATGGTAATAACTGTTCCTGAACTTTGTAGTGTGGGACCGAAGGATCCTGTACCTCCTTCCCAATAGAGGTAATGAGAAGAGATGTTGGGGGTCCTTTATGACAGATGTTGCTTGCTTGTAAATGTGCTCAATGATGGGGAGGGCTTTGCCTGTGGTGGACTGAGCTGTATCTATCACGTTTGTAGACTGTCCTGTTTCCAAGCATTGGTGTTTCTCTCCCAGGCTGTGATGCAACTTGTCAGGATACTCTCCACCGTGCATTCTGACTGGTTGCATTATGGCCTGTGGTATGGAAACTCCAATGCCCAACAAGTTATTCTTCACCCTCTTCCAGTCCATAACCGCTTCTCAGATCATCAAAAGTCATCTTGTTTGGTTATTCCTTTCTTATTTCTCTGAAGCCCCTTCCTCAATTTTCTTGCATACTGTTGAAATCAATTGACACCTTCATAATTATCCTGCAAATGCTCCAATTCATTGGGGTAAAAAAACTATTTTGTTAAGAGCATATTTTGTGCAGACTGGATCCCCTTCGGTGTGTAAGCAGCATCTAAAGGTGTAGTTCACCCATAAGGACGCCTGATTTCATGTGTTTGTGCTACAGAGAATGCAGAGGAGATCCAGCGGGATGTTGCTTGGCTTGGAGGAATTTAGTTATGAGAAGAGATTGGATAGGTTGGGTGTGTTTTCCATGAAAATAGAGGAGGCTAAAGGATGACCTGATGTAAATATATAGAATTATGAGAGACATTAATAGGTGAATAATCAATATGTTTTTTCCAAGGTAGGGGCACCAAGAACAAGAGGGCATAATTTTATGGTGTGCGGAAGGCATTTCAAAGGGGGCCTGAGAGGTAAATTATTCTTAAGCACCAAGTGTGGTTTATAATCTGAAAATTACTGCCAGATGAGGCGGTGGAATCAGATACAAATCACTACGTTCGTAAGGCATTTAGACATACAATTAAAAGAAAGACACAGCAAAGAAAGATACAATCCTAATGGCAGAGAAAGGGAATTAGTGTTGACGGGCAAAGAGGCTGGCATGGCCGTGATGGTCCTAAGAGCCCATTTCTATATTGTTTCATTGGAGTGGAGGAGGCTGAGGGAGATCTGATAGAGGTATACAAACTTAGAATCGGAATCAGGTTTATTAACACGGACGCATGTCATGAAATTTGTTGTTCTGCAGCAGCAGTACAGGGCAATAAATAAGAAGATCACAATAAATTACAACAAAAAAATTAAAGAAGTGCAAAAATGAAAATAAAATAGTGAGTTAGTGTTCCTGGGTTCATTATCCATTCAGAACTCTGATGGTAGAGGGGAAGAAGATGTTGAGTCTGTGTCTTCAGGCTCCTGTACCTCCTCCCTGATGATAGCTGTGAGAAGAGGGCAAGTCGCGGATGGTTGACGGTCCTTAATGAAGATATCCTCGATGGTGATGAGCCCAGTACCCATGATGGAGCTAGCTGAGTTTACAACCTTCTGCAGCTTTTTCCACCTCCATATCAGACAGTAATGCAGCTAGTTAGAATACCCTCCACAGTACATCTGTAGAAATTTGTGAGTGTCTCCAGTGACACACCAAATCTCCTCATACTCCAAATGAAGTGAAGCCACTGGTGTGCCATTTTAGTGACTGCATTAATATATTGGGCCCAGGATAGATCTTCAGAGATGTTGTAAGATTAGTGTAAATGAGTGTTCGATCATCAGTATGAATTTGGTGAGCTGAAGGATTCATGCCGTGCAATTTTAGGACATATTTTCAAGGGGAAATAAATGTCTAACCCTGTATCTCCTTTAATTTGTCCCTCCCAAAATTAGCAGTTTTTAGAACAGTCACCTCTCATATTCTTATTACGCTCTACAGTTAATTTGAAATAATTATTTTCATTCCCAAAACTCAAATTGCCCTGTAGCCAAAATTAAGCAATTTTTTAAAAAGTACAGTACTGTTTCAATTTAATTCAAATTATGTATGATGGCTTGGTTCCATGGGTATCTGGGAAAAAAATAGCACATTATTGAACAGAAGATTGGAGCTGTTAGATTTTTAGTTCTGGGTGGTTTTCTGTGGAAGTGTCATATGGATCAATTAACAGTACTGTATTGATTGACTGACTGCTTTTGATGTACCAGATGCTGATGCTACATGTGGTGTACCATCGATTTGACTCTTTATTTGGACTCAAACGCTGATGAGGATAGCATAACAACATAAAATCTGTAAAGGTAACACTCATCGTTGACAGACAATCCATCCCTGTATTTACTATAAGGTTGCAGTTCTGATGATAAAACTCCTACAGCAAGCCAACCTCTCACCATGTGACAAGTACACAACTCAACAAGGTACTGTCCATTGTGCCCATCAGCAACTGCTCTGATATAAACCACGTTGTGCTCAAATCTTCAGAAGTCCTTCTGTCTGTTATTGATAGGAATGACTAAAAAAGATTAAAACTAACATTTTGCTAACCTTTAATTTTCTTTGATGTCCTATCAAAGTATTTCCAAGATCTCTAGCATCTGGAATTTAAAATTTTTTATTAATCAAAGAGCCTTGGCATATTCATCTACTTACAATAGGAAAACAACATGGTGCAACACAGGCAAAATACTGAAGGAATTCAACAGGTCAAGCAGCATCTATAGAAATGAATAAACAGTCAACGTTTCGGGCTAAGACCCTTCTTCACCATGTAAACAACATAGCAACAGTGTGAAACAGGCCACATCTAGGTTACAGAGTGGAATAACTGACCTGGAAAACAGGGTCTCTTGCATGACATATTAACTAGTTCTCTTTCCACAGATGCTACCTGGCCAAGTGAGTATTTCCATCATTTTCTTTCCATTTAGGTAACAGCTGACTCATTCTGTTCCCTAAATGGAATTGTGCTTCCTAATGTAAGCATGTCTTCCAGAGGTAGGGATGAAGTGTTGATAAACTGGAGGAGGTAATATGGAGGATAGATTTGCTTTGAAAGGACAACTGGGGAATTTAAATTCAGGTAATTACTTTGATCATGGAATAATAAGGGCATAAAAATACAAAATGTTGAAAATACTCAGCATGTCAGCAGCATTTGTAGAGAAAGAAACAGAGGTAGTGTTTAAAAATGTTTACCATTCATTACAACTAGGAAATGTTAGTAAACAAGCATGTTCTATGTTACAGAAAAAGAAGAAAAGATAGAGAGATCAAAGGGAAATTTCTGTGCTAGGCAGAGACCAAGAGAGACTGACTGACATTGGTGGCAGTGGTACCTGCTGAGAGAGGATGGTGAAGGCTTTTCAGATTCATTTCAGATTATCTACCTATACGAGGTACACATAGAGAGAGATAAACAGGAACAGATGGAAAGAAAAAATGGTAATCGTAGTAATCATGACATTGCCATCACTGGTATTAAAAATCCATCTGGTTCATAATTGTGATGAGGCCTAGGTGAGGATGATAATGACTGAAGTGCTGGAGTACCCAAGACTAGAATCGAGACATGATTTTGAGACTGAGATGAGAACAGGGTTCTTGACTAGATACTAAACAAGAACCTGACAAGACTCAATGAGAATCCAAAGGAGACAGAAATCCTAAATGCAATTGCAGACTGAACCAAATCTGAGCTGGTAATTAAGCACCGAACCTGAGTTCAGGTGCTCTTTAAATATCCAAACCTTAGCGCTAAAACATGGCCACCAATTCGCGTAATCTGGGATGTATCTCACCCTAACCATGGACTTTTTACTCTCCTCCCATCTGGTAGGCGCTACAGGAGCCTCCGCTCCCGCACCAGCAGGCATAGGAAGAGCTTCTTCCCTGAGGCTGTGACCCTGCTGAACTTCTCATCACAGCACTAAGCAGTATTGCACCTGTATTGTACTGTCTCAGTACTTTTATATTTGTGTGCTGTAGCACTTTTTTTATTCGCAGTTATTTTGTAAATAACACTATTCTTTGCATTTCTGGTCAGATGCTAAATGCATTTCATTGGCTTTGTATCTGTACTCAGCACAGTGACGATAAAGTTGAATCTAATCTAATCTAGTGGGCCAGAACCTTTATAGGGACCACACCAGCTATTCATACTCTGGAGAATGAGAGTGTCTAAACCCCAGAGGTTGGCACGGTCTGGTGAGTCTGTAATATATAATATCCTTAAGAGAAAAGGTTCTGCAATTTTAAACCTGGTCTTCAGACCTGCAACAATAGTTGCTCTTAGCTGCCCTGCGCACTTTAGTTTGTCACTATTCAATGGCCAATTATTAGCAGGTAATAAATTTAATGAATATTTTAATTAAAAGTAAGGGACACAGGGCAAAATGGATATGTGGAATTAGGCTACAGATCAACCAAGACCTTATTGAAGGACAATATAGTTTTGACAGGCTGAATGGCCTCTTTCTTATCTGCCAAAATCAGCTCTTGGCTGTTACCATTCCTGCTGAATTTTCACCCCCTCCTGTTGCTGGCACTGAGAGCTTGGAGTGTCCTGATTCAGGACTAAGGGAAACAACAACAGGGAGCAATCCTATAGTTGTATAAAATATTATTAACATAAAGGAGGAGATGAGTAATATCAAAACAAATGCACTGGCTTTATGACTCAGAATATCAAGTTCGGACAGCCTTTATTGTTGTATTTACCATGAAAATACTGAAGCTTCTGAACACTGGCTATCTTTAATTTCAATTGTTTTGGCCAATGGCTCAGCCAATGCTGGAAAGCTTTTGCTCTTGTATCGAGCCTCTTATCCTGAGCAGCAACATGCTGCAGTCTTGAAGGAGCACGCTGCGAGCACACCCAGAGATGTGTCAAAATTCCATTACATCATTAATACCCATCAATTTAAGAACAGAGTGGAAAACACTGGGTGATCATAGTTTAGAAGCAAAAGCGCTTTCTAGTTTCTCCACAGAAACCTTTCAATGCTTGATTGGTTTCAATACCTGAAACTGGTTAAACCCTCATTTTGTTCTAGTGAGCAGTCAACCACTTGTATCAAACGACTGTCATTTTAGCCCATGTTAGGACAATTGGCGGGCATGAGGACAAGAAGGTGATATCAGTCACTGCCTCTTATAACGCCCTGACCCTGAGAGCCAGCCGGGGCTTGTGAGAACAGTGCTGTGGCAACCAGAAATAACAGATGTTCCGGTGGGATAGACAAGAGCTGAGATATTTTGCATTTGGCCTTTTTATTTGTTAAGCGGCTACTCCATTGTGATAATGTCAAAATTTAAAGATGAAATTGGTACTTTCAAAACTGACATTCTTTGTAATGTGGGAGGAAAGTGAAGCACCTGGAGGAAACCCGCACGATCACGGGAGAATGTACAGACTGTAACAGGAATTGAACCCAGGTCGCTGGTGCATTAATAACGTTATGCTAACCGCTATGCTACCATGCCACCCCTGAATCTGAATATGGCATGCACATTGGAAATGCTTATATCATTGCATGGTGAAGGAAATTGTCTATAAATGTCAAGAAATGTGTGCAAGAAACACAGCGGAAAGAAACTGTGAACGGTTAAATATATATTAGTTTCTTCAGCAGTCAACTATTTCATCACTTTACACCTTTTTTTTTTGCCTTCAATAAAAGTTTCAACCTCTGGATGTTCTAAGAGCCTTTCAGCTCCTCCACAAAAATTGTGTGAAATTGGACAAAGTTGTGTTAACAGTGCTGGAAAGGTGTTTTGCACCAAGAAGCACATGTTAACATGAGACCTGTATGGCTGTTATCGCATGAAGAGCTTTCAACTGTCCCGTCATTGCACGACGAGGGGCTGAGAAACAAGAACAAGTTCATTTACCTCCGAGACTTAACGGTACTTTTTTTTTAACCCATCGCTCAGTTGGTAGCACTCTTGTTTCTGTCTCAGAAGGTTCAGGGCTCACTACCTGTCAGAAAAACTGGAACACAAAATTCTGTGTTGCCTCTCCAGGGAGCACTGTATCATTTACGATGAGGTGAGAGGTCTCATAAGTACTATTTCAAAAAGAACAGGGGAGGCATTCTTGCCAATACTTATCCCCTTATTCATCATTACTAAAATAAAACAGGTTAATTTGTATTATCACTTTGCAGCTTACCAGAGCTTTTGTTTTGTCTATAATCTGGTTACCGCATTTCATACAATACAAAAAGCATTGGTCTTCTCAAGTTGCTGTAATATGCTTTTAAAGGGGCATTAAAACCAATAGATAAATGCAAGATTATTTTTAAACTTCCTTCATTGGAATTTAGGCCAAACTGGTTGGAAATGATTGCTGAAAGTGCCCTGTGTGAAATGAGTTTGGGTATTGCAACCCAGATTGTAATTGATGGTAGCTCGACATATCTTGAGACAACATCTGACCGATGCTGCATTGAGACGTTGGAAATAATTTTGAAACAGCAGCACTGAAGCGGACTGCACTTCACTTCACAAGGATATTCAAAGCTTTCCACTGTGGGAAAAATTCCTGAAGATTCTGCCTGCCCACTGTTCACTTCTTTGAACAGTCACCATAAAGGACAATAATAACACAGACACCGAATACTGAGACCTGCAAGGATAACAGGGTCCAGCAGGTCATGGGCAACTTTCCTCTTGTATGCCTCAGATTTTATTGTCTTGACTATTGGTAGCGGTGTTCTCAGTCTGAAATTCCTTCCCTCAACTAGCTCTATATCCCTCTTTCCTCCTTTAAGCTGCTGCCTCTTTCACCAAGATTTGAGATATTTGCCTCAACAAGCCACAGCCGAACCATGCTGCTGTGAAATGCACTGAGATATTTTGCCATGTTAAAGGCACTGTGTAAGGGGAACTTGCTGCTGTGACTCTGATGGCCATAGGTGGAGTCCTTGGCCCAGAGCCCAGATCTTAACTAGTAAACTCAGCTGAAATTTGGGCACCTCTGAGTAATAAAAACTGTCAGTTCCAAATGAATTTAGAATGATCTATGATGGCAATGTGACTGAACCTGCTTCCAGCAAGTGAGGATTTACTCTACCCTTCATGGGGTACAGAGCCAAATGCATTTTATATAATTCACCAGGCTCTCATTTGCATAATTTATTCAGCTGCGGGAGCTACAACTAATTTCCTGCATCCAGAACAGTCCAGTTAGTGCTCAGAAAATGTATATATTTTAATAAATTTGCTTTGGTGGAAACCTAAATTGCCATCGCTTTAAATCACTGTGACTATAAATTTATTCTGAGCAGCAACTGTCAGTGAGGGGCATTGCCCTGGTACGTAGTTCATGCCAGGGACTGAATACCCAGTGGCAACAGGATGGACGTCCGCATTGACATCAGGATCCAGTTCCTCTAGTACCTTTCCCCCTGGTTTTGCTGATACTGGGTGCATTTTGCATGTCACCCTAACGAGGCAATTCTCAGGGAAAAAGAATCAGCGTGTTCTGCTGAATCATTGAGTCATGCAGCCATGAGCAGGCCCTTTGAAACAATGTTCACATCACCCATCAGGCACCCATCTACTAATCCACTTACCAGCACCTGCTCCATGGCCTTCTATACCCTGACAATTCAAATGCTCATCTAGGTACTTCTTAAATGTTGTGGGTGTGCCTGACCCCACCACCCATGAAGGCAGTTCATTTCAGATTACAACCCCAATCTGGTTGAAAATATTCTTCTACAGATCCCTCAAAACCTCTTACTTACTTGCTTGAAACCTCTGCGCTTTAGTATTAAGCAATAATCCTCTCTGACAAAGATTCCTGCCATCTCCCCATTCTGTGCCCCTCATAATACCTGGGTGTCAACATCTCTGGGCCCAGCATATTGATACAATCACGAAGGAGGCATATCAGTGGCTATATTTCATTTGGAGTTTGAGGAGATTTGGTATTTGACCAAAGACTCTAGAAAATTTCTACACATGTACTGTGGAGAGCATTCTGACTGGTTACGTCACTGTCTGGTACGGAGGTGCCAATGCACAGGATCGGAAAAAGCTGCAGAAAGTTGTAAACTCAGCCAGCTCCCTCATGGCCACGAGCCTCCCCAGTATCAAGGACATCTTCAAAAGGCAATGCCTCCAGAAGATGGTATCCATCGTGAAGCGTCCTCACCATCCTCTTTTCATTCCTATTATCAGGAAGGAGCTACAGAAGTCTGATAGACACACACTCAGTGTTTTATGAACAGCTTCTTCCCCACTACCATCAAATTTCTGAATGGTCCATGAATCCATGAACAATACCTAACTAATTTTTTCTCTTTGGATTGTTTATTTTCATGCCTTTCTTGTTGTAACTTATGGATTTTTTTTTGTATTCCTCTGTACTGCTGCCGCAAAACAAATTTCAGAATCAGAATCAGAGTCTGGTTTAGTATCACCAGCACATGTCATGAAATTTGTTAACTTAGCAGCAGCAATACATTGCAATACATGATAATAGAGGGAAAAGTGTGAATTACAGTAAATATCTATACATATTTAACAGTTAAATTAAATAAGTACTGCAAAAAATATGAAATAAAAAAGTAGTGAGGTAGTGTACATGGGTTCAATGTCTATAAGACCATAAGATATAGGAGCAGAAGGAGGCCATTTGGCCCATCGAGTCTGCTCTGCCATTCAGTCATGGGCTGATCCAATTCTTCCAGTCATCCCCACTCCCCTACTTTCACCACATACCCTTTGATGCCCTGGCTAACCAAGAACCCTGGCTAATGATGAAGGAAGAGCAGTAGGTGTAGAGTATATGGATTTCAGCAAGGCATTTGATAAGGTACCCCATGCCAGGCTTATTGAGAAAGTAAGGAGGCATGGGATCCAAGGGGACATGGCTTTGTGGATCCAGAAATGGCTTGCCCACAGAAGGCAAAGAGTGGTTGTAGATGGGTCATATTCTGAATGGGGGTCGGTGACCAGTGGTGTGCCTCAGGGATCTGTTCTGGGACCCTTACTCTTCGTGATTTTTATAAATGACCTGGATGAGGAAGTGGAGGGATGGGTTAGTAAGTTTGCTGATAACACAAAGGTTGGGTGTGTTGTGGATAGTGTCGAGGGCTGTCAGAGGTTACGGCGGGACATTGATAGGATGCAAAACTGGGCTGAGAAATGGCAGATGGAGTTCAACCCAGATAAGTGTGAGGCGATTCATTATGGTAGGTCAAATATGATGGCAGAAGATAGTATTAATGGTAAGACTCTTGGCAGTGTGGAGGATCAGAGGGACCTTGGGGTCCAAGTCCATAGGACGCTCAAAGCAGCTGCGCAGGTTGACTCTGTGGTTAAGAAGGCATACGGTGTATTGGCCTTCATCAATCGTGGGATTGAGTTTAGGAGCCGAGAGGTAATGTTGCAGCTATATAGGACCTTGGTCAGACCCCACTTAGAGTACTCTGCTCAGTTCTGGTCGCCTCTCTACAGGAAGGATGCGGAAACCATAGAAAGGGTGCAGAGGAGATTTACAAGGATGTTGCCTGGATTGGGGAGCATGCCTTATGAAAACAGGTTGACTGAACTCGGCCTTTTCTCCTTGGAGCGACGGAGGATGAGAGGAGACCTGATAGAGGTGTATAAAATGATGAGAGCCATTGATTGTGTTGATAGTCTAAGGCTTTTTCCCAGGGCTGAAATAGTTACCACAAGAGGACACAGGTTTAAGGTGCTGGGGAGCAGGTACAGAGGAGATGTCAGGGGTAAGTTTTTTACTCAGAGAGTGGTGAGTGCGTGGAATGGACTGCCGGCAACAGTGGTGGAGGCGGATACGATAGGGTCTTTTAAGAGACTTTTGGATAGGTACATGGATCTTAGAAAAATAGAAGGCTATAAGTAAGCCTAGTAATTTCTAAGGTAGGGACATGTTCGGCACAACTTTGTGGGCCGAAGGGCCTGTATTGTGCTGTAGGATTTCTATGTTTCTATGTTTAACCTATCTACCTCTGCCTTAAATACACCCAATGACTTGGCCTCCACAGCCGCTCGTGGCAACAAATTCCACAGATTTATCACCTTTTGACTAAAGTAATTTCTCCACATCTCAGTTCTAAAAAGACGTCCTTCAATCCTGAAGTCATGCCCTCTTGTCCGAGAATCACCTACCATGGGAAATAACTTTGCCATATCTAATCTGTTCAGGCCTTTTAACATTCGGAATGTTTCTATGAGATCCCCCCTCATTCTCCTGAACTCTAGGGAATACAGCCCAAGAGCTGCCAGATGTTCCTCATACAATAACACTTTCATTCCTGAAATCATTCTTGAGAATCTTCTCAGAACCCTCTCCAATGTCAGTATATCCTTTCTAAAATAAGGAGCCCAAAACTGTACACAATATTCCAAGTGTGGTCTCATGAGTGCCTTATAGAACCTCAACATTACATCCCTGCTCTTATATTCTATTCCTCTAGAAATGAATGCCAACATTGCATTCGCCTTCTTCACAACTGACTCAACCTGGAAGTTAATCTTTAGGGTGTCTTGCACAAGGACTCCCAAGTCCCTTTGCATCTCTGCATTTTGAATTTTCTCCCCATCTAAATAATAGTTTGCCCATTTATTTCTTTCACCAAAGTGCATGACCATACACTTTCAAAAACTGTATTTCATTTGCCACTTCTTTGCCCATTCCCCTCTCTGCAGGCTCTCTGTTTCCTCAACACTACCCGCTCCTCCACCTATCTTTGTATCATTGGCAAATTTTGCCACAAATCCATTAATACCATAGTCCAAATCATTGACGTACATCGTAAAAAGCAGAGGTCCCAACACTGACCCCTGTGGAACTCCACTGGTAACCGGCAGCCAACCAGAATAGGATCCCTTTATTCCCACTCTCTGTTTTCTGCCGATCAGCCAATGCTCCACTCATGCTAGTAACTTCCTTGTAATTCCATGGGCTCTTATCTTGCTAAGCAGCCTCATGTGCAGCACCTTGTCAAAGGCCTTCTGAAAATCCAAGTACACCACATCTACTGCATCTCCTTTGTCTACCCTGCTTGTAACTTCCTCAAAGAACTGCAATAGGTTAGTCAGGCAGGATTTTCCTTTCAGGGAACCCTGCTGGTTTTGGCCTATCTTGTCATGTACTCCGTAATCTCATCCCTAACAATCGATTCCAACAACTTTCCAACCACTGATGTCAGGCTAACAGTTCTATAGTTTCCTTTCTGCTGCTTCCCACCCTTCTTAAATAGTGGTGTAACATTTGCAATTGTCCAGTCATCCGGTACAATGCCAGAATCTCTCGATTCTTGAAAGATCATTGTTAATGCCTCTGTAATCTCTCCAGCTACTTCCTTCAGTACCTGAGGATGCATTCCATCAGGTCCAGGAGGTTTATCCACCCTCAGACCATTAAGCTTCCTGAGCACCTTCTCAGTCATAATTTTCACTGCACATACTTCACTTCCCTGACACTCTTCTTGAATTTCTGGTACTGCAGATGTCTTCCACTGTGAAGACTGATGCAAAATATGCATTCAGTTCCTCTGCCATCTTTGCATCTCTCATTACAATATCTCCAGCGTCATTTTGTATTGGTCCTATATCTACCCATGACTCTCTTTTACCCTATATATACTTTAAAAAGCTTTTAGTATCTTCTTTGATATTAGTCACCAGCTTCCTCTCATAATTCATCTTTTCCTTCTGAATGACCTTCTTAGCTTCCTTCTGCAAGTTTTTAAGAGCTCCTCAATCCTTTATTTACCCACTAGCTCTAGCTCCTTGTATGCCCTCTCTTTTGCTTTTACTTTGACTCTGACTTCACTTGTCAGCCACAGTAGTGCCCTTCTTCCCTTTAAAAATTTCTTCTTATTTGGAATATATCTGTTTTGCACTTCCCTCATTCTTCACAGGGACTCCAGCCATTGCTGCTCTGCTGTCTTTCCTGCAAATGTCCCTTTCCAGTCAACTTTGGCCAGTTCCCCTCTCATGCCATTGTAATTTTCTTTATTCCACTGAAATACCGACACATTGGATTTTATTTTTTTCCATCTCAAATTTCAGTGTTAACTCGATCATATTGTGATCACTGTTCCCTAAGGGTTCCTTAACCTTAAGCTCTTGTATCATCCCTGGATCATTGCACAACACCCAATCCAGCACAGCCGATCCCCTAGCGGGCTAAACAACAAGCTGTTCTAAAAAGCCATTCTACAAATTCTCGCTCTTGAGGTCCATTACTGACCTGGTTTTCCCAATCCACTTTCATGTTAAAATCCCCAGCGATAATCATGACTTTGCCCTTCTGACGTGCCTTTTCTATCTCCTGCTATAATTTGTAATCCACCTCCCGGCAAAAAGCAGAAAGTGGGGGAGAGGGAGGGAAAGATGTGCTTGGTAGTGGGATCCCGCAGGAGATGGCAGAAGTTACAGGAAATTATGTGCTGGATGCGGAGGCTGGTGGGATGGTGGGGAGGATCCTGGATGTCCATTCAGAAATTGGATGGCAGAGGGTAAGAAGTCATTCCTGAATCACTGAGTGTGGCCTTCAGGCTTCTGTACTTCCTTCCTGATGGTAACAATGAGATCAGGGCATACCCCGGGTGTGGGGATCCTTAATGATGGACGCCGCCTTTCTGAGACACTGCTCCTTGAAGACGTCCTGGATACTACAGTGGCTAGTGCCCATAATGAAGCTGACTAATTTTACAAACCTCTGCAGCTTACTTCAATGCTGTGCAGTAGCCCTCCCATAGCAGACAGTGATGCAGCCAGTTAGAATGCTTTCCACAATACACCTGTAGAAATTTGCAAATGCTTTTGGTGACATACCAAATCTCCTCAGACTCTTAAGGAAATAGAGTCACTGTCTTGCCTTCTTTATAGCTGCATCGATATATTGGGTCCAGGTTAGGTCCTCAAAAATATTGACACCCAAGAACTTGAAATTGCTCATTTTCTCCACTTCTGATCCAGGTATAAGGATTCGTATGAGTTCCCATGTCTTACCCTTTCTGAACTCCGTAATCAGTTCTTTTGTCTTACTGACATTGAGTGCAAGGTTGTTGCTGTGATACCACTCCACTAGCTGGTATATCTTGTTCTGGTACGCCCTCTCATCACCATCTGAAATTCTGCCAGCAGTGGTCGGATTGTCAGCAAACGTATAGATGGTATTTGAGCTGTGCCTAGCCATACAGTCATGGGTATATAGAGAGTAGAGCAGTGGACACCATGTCTTTCCTTTAGTGTGTTATCCAGAACAACACACAGTACTCCAAGTGCGGCCTGACCAATGTTGGGGATTCGAAATGGAGTACAATCCTCTCCCCACCTTCTGTCGGCTCTCTAGTAATGATCAGATGCCTGTTAATAATCTTTTCTCCTCTCCAGTCAAAGATGCCAAAACTAATGTTAGATTTTGTCCTGATAACCTCCATCAATTTGCATAGACAATAAGGACGCAGCCGCCTTGTCATCTTGAAAATTGTTCAAATACTATGAAGTGCTGGGGAGATAACCATTAAACCAGTTGGAAGATAAGTTGATAAAGTATATACATGTAGCCTATAGCCTCCATTTGGCTATAACTTCCATATTTAATTCTCCTTTATCATTTAGCTTTGAAATGGTGGAGCAAGCCATCCACTCAGAAGTGAAAGCTGTTCCCTATAAAGATTCAAGCATTGCTAAAGTGCTTTCTCCAAGCACTATTATCTTCATATTGATATAGTAATAAAATAGATGTTCTTGGATTATATTCTTAGTGTAACATCGAAATAAGGGATATTCAGTGGTGCATATTTAAACCAGAGTTTGTCAGAGCTTGTAATTTATTTCTTCCTTATGAGTTCACTTGACAGCTTACCCATGATTATAAATACAAGCTAATGTTACAGACTGGTATATACATACTTTGATTTTAACTGCAGTGTCTTTTCACTTTATTCTACCATGGGAAGTGGAACTAATTTTCATGT
Source organism: Mobula hypostoma (assembly GCF_963921235.1). NCBI lineage: Eukaryota > Metazoa > Chordata > Chondrichthyes > Myliobatiformes > Myliobatidae > Mobula > Mobula hypostoma. The sequence continues at coordinate 34,740,176 of NC_086128.1, forward strand.
TTCACCAAGGCCCCAGGACAGTCTCAAAATAGTAACAGATTACTAATTAAAGTTTCTATTTTGCATCTTGTTCGCACTACAAAGTTAAGCAGGTTATAAAACTGCCTGCATGGGAAGATGAAGAGAGAGTGAGGGTCCTGCCCTCATCTGGTGTCATTCTCCTGTCACCTCACTGAATATTGTCCAATGCTGAATTAAAGCTCACCAGAGTAAACAAAAATTAATGCTGATGTTGATAATGAGGAAGATGATGTTAGGTTGCTGTTCAGCTGGGAAGTGGGCAGAAATATGGCCAATGGTAGTTAATCCTGATGAGAGCAAGCGGATGCTTTTTGAGATGTCTAATAATGGTAGGACATACACCATGAATAGTGTCAAAGTCAAAAAAAAGCTATTATCAAAGTTTATTATACATTGCCATATACTATCCTGAGATTCATTTTTTGCAGGCATTTTTAGGAAATAAATACATACAATAGAACTTATGAAAAACTATACATAAACAAAGATTGACAGATTACCAATATGCAATAAAGGCAAATTGTGAAAATATAAAAATAAATAACACTGAGAACATGAGTTGTAAAGAGTCCTTGAAAATAAATCTGTAGGTTGTGGAATCAGTTCAGTGTTGAGGTGAGTGAAGTTATCCTTGCTGGTTCAGGAGCCTGATGGTTGCAGGGTAATAAATGTTTCTGAACCTAGTGGTGTTGGCCCCAGATATAGAGGGTATATAAGCCCACAGATCCATAAGGGTGGATAAAGTGGTGAAGAAGCATATGAGGTTCTGGCCTCATTAGTTGGAGCACAGAAGAATGGAACAACTTTATAAACCATAGTTAGACTGTACCTTGAGTATTGCGTTCAGAGTTCAAAGTAAATTTATTATCAAAGTACATATAGTATATACCTGAGATTCATTTTCTTGCGGGCAGTCACAGTAAATAAAAGAAACACGATAGAATAAATGAAAGACCACATCCAACAGGATGGACAGACAACAAATATGCAAAATAACAACAAACTGTGCAAATACAAAAAGAAAGAGAAAAATAAAAGAAATAATAATAATAAAATAAATAAGCAATAAATATTGAGAAAATGAGATGAAGAGTCGTTGAAAGTGAGTCTATAGGTTGTGGGAACAGTTGATTGATGGGGCAAGTGAAGTCGAGTGTGCATAGTTTTGGCCACTCTGTCATCTGCAAAGATGTTGATACACTGTGACCCATACCTGCCCTCATGGAGACTGTGGCTATCTTTGCTGCACCCTTATCTGGGATTATGCTTTCTCTTGTTATCACAGGTATGATAGCGGTCAGTCTCTCATTTGCCATGATTACTTCATTGGAGCTACAACCTGCCATGGTGGTCTGGCAGAGTCTGTGACTAATTTGAGTAGGACTGGGTTCCTAGACCCCAAGGACTCCTGGATCTCTTCACGGACTGATGCCATGATCCCTTCAAAGCCACAATCTCTCAGCCCAAGTTCCACAACCCCACCTAAAACAATGGTAACTATGGAGGGCTATTTCAAGAGCGAAGAAACAACTCCGAGCCCAACATCATGAATGGCAGTGATGCTTCACTATCAAATGAGCTTAATGCCTTCTATGCCCGCTTTGGGAGGAAGAATGTAACTATAGCTGTGAAGATTCCTGCTGCACCTGATGACCCTGTGAGCTCTGCCTCGGCAGCCGATGTCAGGCTGTCTTTCAGGAGGATGGACCGTCACTAGGCGGCGGGTCACGATGCAGTACCTGGTAAGGCGGGAGTATTCAAGGACAGTTTCAACCTCTCACTGCTACAGTCGGGAGTTCCCACTTGCTTCAAAAAGGGCATCATACCAGCGCCCAAGAAAATTTGTGTGAGCTGCCTTAATGACTATTGTCCAGTAGCACTCACATCTACAGTGATTAAGTGTTTTGAGAGGTTGGCCATGGCTAGAATCAACTCCTGCCTCACCAAGGACCTGGACCCATTGCAATTTGCCTATCATCACAATAGGTCAACGGCAGATGCAATCTCAATGGCTCTCCACACGGCTTTAGACCACCTGGACAACACAAACACCTATGTCAGGATGCTGTTGCTCAACTATAACTCAGCATTTAATACCATCATTCCCACAATCACGATTGAGAAGTTGCAGAACCTGGGCCTCTGTACCTCCCTCTGCAATTGGATCCTCAACTTCCTAACCGGAAGACCACAATCTGTGCGGATTGGTGATAACATACCCTCCTCGCTGATCAACACTGGCGCACCTCAGAGGTGTGTGCTTAGCCCACTGCTCTATTCTCTCTATACCCATGACTGTGTGGCTAAGCATAGCTCAAGTACCGTCTATAAATTTGCTGATGAGACAACCATTGCTGACAGAATCTCAGATGGAGATGAAAGGGCGTACAGGAGCGAGATATACCAGCTAATGGAGTGGTGTCACAGCAACAACCTGGCACTCAACGTCAGTAAGATCAAAAAGCAGATTGTGGACTTCAGGAAGGGTCAGACAAGGGAACACAAACCAATCCTTATAGAGGGATCAGAAGTGGAGAGAGTGAGCAGTTTCAAGTTCTTGGGTGTCAAGATCTCTGAGGATCTAACCTAGTCCCAACATATTGATGCAGTTATAATGAAGGCAGGACAGTGGTTATATTTCATTAGGAGTTTGAGGAGATTTGGTTTGTCACTTAAAACACTCGAAAACATCTACAGATTTACTGTGGAGATCATCCTGACAGGCTGCATCACTGCCTGGTATGGGGGCGGGGGAGGTGGCTACTGCACAGGATCAAAAAAAGCTATAGAAAGTTGTAAATTTAGTCAGCTCCATCTAGCCTCTGTAGTATCCAAAACATCTTCAAGGAATGGTGTCTCAGAAAGGCAGTGTCCATTATTAAGGACCTCCAGCACCCAGGACATGCCCTTTTCTCACTGTTACCATCAGGTAGGAGATACAGAAGCCTGAAGGCATGTACTCAGCGATTCAGGAACAGCTTCTTCCCCTCTGCCATCAGATTCCTAAATGGACAATGAACGCATGAACACTACCTCATTACTTTTTTAGTTAGTTAAGTTAAAATCTGTCCCGAGCCTTATAAGCTCATCAGGCCAGCTTCTGTGGCGTGAAGCAACTGAGAGTACTAGACTCCCCCGCTTCCCCCGGATAGTACGCCAGTCTATCGCGAGGTTAACCCCCAGCATTTGCCGGTACCCATTTTCAGCTGGGTGGACTGGAGCAGTGTGTGGTTAAGTGCCTTGCTCAAAGACACAACACGCTGCCTTTTGCACTATTTCTAATTTAACTATTTAATATACATAATACTTACTGTAATAATTTACTTATTTACTTAATTTTTTGTCTATATTATCGTGTGTTGCATTGTACTGCTACCGCTAAGTTAAGAAATTTCACAACATATGCAGGTGATATTAAACCTGATTCTGAAATTAAACCCATACATCTCCACTGGCATCCCAACAGCACATTTCCCTCATAATATAACCTGATGAGGTTTTCACTATGTCCACTTGGGGGATCTTGTTTCTGATGATATTTGGCTCACATATTTTTCATGGCTCTTTAGCCATACCACCAGCAACAACATCATCTTCCTCTTCTTCCAGGTGCCCATGTTTCTCTATTCTGTGCCCTTCCTGTCACTTCAGCAATCTCATTCACGTAGAGGGCAGTGAGTACCTGGAATGAGTGCCAGAGGAATGTGATCAAGGCAGGTACAATTGCAGCATTTAAGAGGTATTGGTACTAATAGTGGCTTATTTTTGCCACATGTACCAAGATGCAGTGAAAAGCTTGTCTTCAATACTGTTCATACAGATCAAATCATTACCCAGTGCACTGAGGTAGAACAAGGTAAAACAATAATAATGCAGAATAAAGAGTAAAAGCTACCAAAAAGTGCAGTGCAGGTAAACAATGAGGTGTAAGGTGATAACACGGTAGATTGTGAGGACAAGAGTCCATCTAATCATGTAAGAGGTCCATTCAGGAGTCTGATAGAAATTGTTCTTAAGTCTGGTTGTACATGCTTTCAGGCTAAAAGTACAAAGAAGGGAGGGGCTTGGAGCATTATGGGCTGAATACAGACAAATGGGATGAGCAGGGAGGATGCTGTAGTTGCCATGGACTAGTTGGGCTGAAAGATCTACTTTATTGCTGTATTACTGTATGACACTTGGTACAATTTCACTCATTTCCCATACAGGGCAAATTATTTATACCGCTCTTATTTCCCCAGCTCATCACTATATCCAATTCAAGTGTAACGCTCAGCTATATTGGCTCGTGTATGTCTATGAAGTTAATATAAGTTCGATACAGAAAAGGAAGTAATGGGGGAAAAAAAGGTGCCAGACTTATCAAAGTCCAGGTTCTTCGTGCACAAGTTGGAGCTCAGAAATTCCTGGCGACCACCCGACCCTGTCGACTCAGGGCTCGGGACCACCCGGAGTGATCGATCGGAGACTTTTTGCACGTCCGCCGTCCTCCTCGTCTCTCCTCCGACTCCCCACCAAAAAACCCCCGTCCCCAGTCATATGAGACAGCATTATCACCCCAAGAAATGATAACATGAACACCCATTGGCTAATAGCACCCTGCTGTCTGTATTAACCCAAGCAAATGTCTAGCTAGAGACTTTCTCAGCATTTAACATAACATAGAAGCCATTTTAATCCACATACACAGCCATTTAAAAGGTTAACATAACGAAGAAGCCATTTAAAATTTGACATACAAAGAAGAGACCGCGTACACAAGTTTTGCTAGAGAGATCTGTTTTCTGTGTGATTTGAACTGGATCACCATCATGTTACACTATCAAGTAGCAACATCCTGAACTTGCTGCCATTGGCACTGTTGCTCTGTAAAATTCATAACAGAGATAGAGGAACTGATCTGGAGGCAAACAGCTCTCAACTTAAAGCAGCTGGGAAGGGAAGGTACAACAAAAGAATAAAAGTCATACTACATATACAAATCCATGATACCTTGAAAGTTGTGTCATAGGTAGATAGGGTTGTAAGGAGAGCTTTTGGCACATTGTCCTTCATGAATCAAAGTATTGAGTACAGGAGTTGGGATGGTATGTTGAAGTTGTATAAGACATTGGTGAGGCCTAATGTGGAGTATTGTGTGCAGTTTGCTCACCCTCCTGCAGGAAAGATTGAAAAGGTTAGGAATTTATTCCTTGGACCTTAGCAGAAAGAGGGGAGACCTGATGGAGATTTACAAAATTATGAGGTGTATAGATAGGGCAGATACAAACAAGCATTTTCCACTGAGGTTGGGTGAGATTAGAACTAGAGATCATAGGTGAAAGATGGAATGTTTAGGGGGAACTTCTTCACTCGGGGGTGGTGAGAGTGTGGAATGAGCTCCAGCAAAGTAGTGGATGCGAGCTTGGTCTCTATATTTAAGAAAGGTTTGGATAGGTACATGGATAGGAGGGGTACAGAGAGATACAGCCTGGGTGCAAGTTAATGGGACTGGGCAGAGTAATAGTATGGCACAGACTAGACGGGCTGAGGGGCGTGCTTCTGTACTGTAGTGTTCTATGGCTTTATGACTACATGTTATCCTCAGTCCTTAAAGGAATGCTAACTCTGAGGAAGTGGTTATTCCTCATTCTTCTACATTTCTGTTTCTATATATCCATCTCACTCTTAGGACAAATATCCTCATTCCAGTATTCAATTCAGTGAATCAAATTGCCTGAGGAGCAAGTTCAGTCTATAGCTTAGATGAAATATAAGTTGGGAGGCTGTGCACAACATACACCATACTTAATGAGAAGATAGGTATCTGGAAAAGGACAGGAAAAATCATATTGAAGGGACAGATAAGCGGGGCAAAGTGTAACCATTATCATACTTCTAAAAAATCAATTCCTACCATTGGGATTTCAGAGATAGTGGTCAAAATCCCTACTGATGCATGTAAACATTTCTGCTCTGAAGTCGAGAAAACATGACCTGCCATACGTAGTGCAGTGGTTAATGTAAATCTATTACAGCACCAGCAAGCCCGGTTCTATTCCACTGCTATCTGTACATTCTTCCTGTGACCATGTGGGTTTCCTCCCACATTCCATTGACATACGGGCTTGTAGGTTAATTGGGCACGTGGGTGTAACTGGATGGTATGGGCTCATTGGACTGGTAGGGACTGTTACCATGTTGCATCTCTAAACAAATAAACGTAGGAGCAATCAGCCAAAACTAAAATTAATTCTTAAATAGAATCTTTAAAAAGCGTTTACATTCCAAACCTGCAGCAATGCTCCTGGGTAACATAATGAAATGTATCACAAATCATTCTTCCTTCATGATGATGCAGAGCTTATTGGTCTCCCTACTTACAAAATAGATCTAGTTTTAATAGACTGTGACATCCTGGTTCTCTGCAACCCCCATTATTCTAGAATAAGTATCTCATTAGGTTGGTGGTTAAAACCTACTGACCTGTGAGGACTAAGCTGAGCACCTGCTTCTCCACCCCTCCTTTGGTAAGAAGGCTAATAGATCAGCATCTGGAGCAGGACGGAAGGGCTTCATGAAGGGAATACCATCTAAAGTCTGATAAGACAACATTTTAATTAACTTAAACGGAAATGTCAGAGCTGTAGTACCTGCCAATGAAAGTGTCATCCCTGGTGTTGGACTGGGGTGTAGAGTTGTTATTTTTCTTGTCTAACCTTCCTATGCTTGTTTGTAATTTTATATAATCACCCCTATACACGTAATTGTTCAGTGAGTTTTCCAGTAATTATGGTACAGTGCTTTTGTATTTTTCTAGAAACTTCATAGTTTTCAGTAGCATCTGCCACGCTTGAATCTGGCTATTTTATAGGTTAATCGTTATCACTGGAAATTTTGGTTATCACTCATCTGAGTACGAGCCCACCTTGAATACTTTTCATGTAACAGTTAATAAAATTGCTAGCAATAAGTTTTATACTTCATTTTTGACTTCCAAAGACCCTCTGGATCACAAAAGCATCACCAACATGGACAAACTGAAGCATGACTTTCTGTTTCAGGAACCCCAACTTATAAAGTAATGCAGAAGAAACTCCAGGAACATAGACATCCAATAATAATGAAGAGTACTTACTTCTAAAGCTGAAGACTATGATTGCTGACATTGAGAGAGGTACATAAGAGTACATTAAGTAGGTTAAAGTCTCATTAAGTTAGCCTATTGAGAGATGTAATCAGGTCTTGTTAAATATTCATTAATACCACCAAGGGTAGTTTATTAAAGTCTGTCACGAGCCTTTGTGGCCCATCAGGCCAGTGCTTATGCTGGTTTCTATGGCATGAAGCGACTGAGAGTACGAGACTCCCCCCCCCGATAGGACGCCAGTCTATCACAAGGTTAACCCCCAGCATTTTTGCCGGTACCCATTCTTAGCTGTGTGGTTATGTGCCTTGATTAAGGACACACACACTGCCTCGGCCGAGGCTCGAACCCACGACCTTCAGATCGCTAGTCCAATGCCCTAACCACTTGGCCACACAGCACACAAAGATAATTTGTAGACTGAAGTAATTTGTTTCTAATATTCAAGCAATAAGCAATGAACTGGAGCTCCCAGTGCAGTGAAGCTTACAACACAAGGGTACTGAACAGAAGATGATGTCCACAACTGCATTCAGTGGAAGATGATCTCTTCCAATCTGCTGACTGCTCCATAATCTTTCACATGGAACTTGTTTTTCTTTGGTTGAAATTAAGTTTATTTGCATTTTAAGTAGATTTCTTGACCACAAGAAAGCAGCACCCATCATCAAGGACCCCCCGCCCGCCCCCCGCCAACCAGGCCATGCTCTCTTCTCACTGCTGCCATTAAGAAGGAGGTACAGGAGCCTCAGACCCCACAACACCAGGTTCAGGAACAGTTATTACCCCTGAACCATCAGGCTCCTGAACCAACGTGGTTAACTTCACTCAGCTCAACACTGAACTGCTTCCATAACCTATGAACTCACTTTCAAGGACACAACAACTCAAGTTATCAATATTATTTGTCTTTTTAATATATTTACACAGTTTGCCTTCTTTTGAGCTTTGGTTATTTGTCAATCTTTGTGCGTAGTTTTTCATTATTTCTTTGTTTTGCTGTGAATGCCTGCAATAAAATGAAGCTCAGGGTAGTATATGGTGACATTATACATACTTCGATAATAAATTTACTCTGAACTTCGATTCAGCAACACTGTCATACTGCCCAGAGGGAGAGTCCAGTCCATGAAAAGCAAACAATGGAATTTAAATTGGTTCTTTATTGTCACATGTACTGAGATACAGTGAAAATTTTCCATACAGATCATTCTAAGGCATAGAGTGAATACTTTGAGGCAGTACAATGGAAAAGCAATAACAGAATGCAGAATATAGCATTGAAGCCACAGAGAAAGTGCGATGCAGGCAGGCAACAGGGTGCAAGGGCAGTGATGAGGTTGATTGTGAGGTCACGAGTTCATCTTTAACATACAAGAGGTCTGTTCAAGGATCTTGTAACAGCGGGATAGAAGCTGTTTTTGAATCTGGTAGTGTTTGTTTTTAAGCTTGTGTACCTTCTGCTTGATGGAAGGGGAAAGAAGAGAGAATGACTTGGGTGGGAGGGGTCCTGAATACTCCTGGTCAGCCAGCAACTGGAAAAATGGATTGCTATTTGTTCAGACAACTCACTCAGCACTCCAAGTGGGTGGGATTGACTTTTGCGCGGCCAAAGGTGGGCACCTACTTACTTCACCATCTGCACTTCTTCTCCATCGCCTAGAAACAAAACTACCTCACATGCTTGGCTTTGCTGACCAACATATGTTGGCTAAATTCTTGAGGTTGATGGCACTGAGTAGAACAGCCACACATTTGGTGCCTTGTGTGATTGACATAAAAGGCAGAGGGTGAACTTCTCACTGAGGGAGCTTCTCTCCTTTCTCCTCTAAGCAAGCAGAGAAGGCCTTGGCTTTACCATTCACCAAGGAGATGGTCATGCCAACACTGCAACATTCCTTTGCATTATCTGCCATGGTCAAGTGCCAAGGACCTGACCTGTGATGTATTGAGTGAGCAAAGAGAGGCTTACCAGCTGAACCAGTACAACAATAACAGGGGGATAAAACCTCCCACTTGGGAAAAGAAATTTGATCTAATAATTCAAGATGGATTCCCTAACTCCTATTAGCTTTAAAAACACAGGAGTCAACTGAAATTACCAACTCTAATCAAATAAATCAAAGAAAGGAAAAATGGAATGAAATACTTCATGATTTGAAAGTTAAAAATCGAGTTTACTGTCATATACACACATATATACAGTATATGCACAGCTGCAATGAAAATTTTGCAGCAGCATCAAAGGCACATCGTATCAGATCAGCAGCATTCACAAGAAAAAATATAAATTAAACAAATTATACACAATATTTCCATCTTGCATTGCATCTTTCAAAAATGTTTTTTTTCCCTTCTCCCCTCTCTCTGGAGAACTGTTGCATTGAATGTATAGTCAAAATTGCAACAAGAAAAAGATACACAATAAAACATTTATAGATGACTTTTCATTAAACTTATCAATTAATTGACTTCTGAAATGCACTGCACTCATTGAATCTGACAGAATGGCATCATTCAACTTAATGGGCTTTGACCCATTGAACATTGGCAAATGGTGCCATCTTTCTGTGATATCCATTACAGGCAGAGTGCAGCTCATTTACTCACTACTGAAATGTCATCCGAAATGCACTATTGCACATTGAGGCAAGATTAGACCCTTATAAATGTTTGCTTGTTTACTGAAAGCTATTAGATAAGGTGAGGCTTGATGGAATGACAACAGCGATGGAAAGCCTCTGTGCATTAACCTGGCCTCCACAGCAGAAATTTCAAGAGTAATGAGGCCGATATGAAAATTCATGACAGAAGTCCAACGTGTAGACACGGTGCATTAGTGATTTGCCTCGCTTTCTACTAAAAGCCATCCAAGTTCCCAGAGGAAGGAAGTATACAGCTGTTAGTTTCTTATTACCATGTTGAGGGGAGGGGGTGGTTGAGGATGCAGCATTGGTAGAGGGAGTAGGTTCGAAAATAGAGAAAAGTATGAAGCAGCTTACTGAGCTGGCCATTGCTGTCAGTGGAAGCTGGCTTGTAGTGTCTGCAATACATCAGCAGATCAAAGCTCGTGGATGAAGTTTAGCCTTTTAATATTACACTATTTAAAGGCCAAGCATTGGAGAAAGCACAGTTCCTTGATGCAACAGTGACATGTCTCAATCCTGCAGTGTGGGGAGTTTTCACTGCAATCCCACAGCCTCTATATACTTCAACTTCTTTTTCACATAAGCTACAGAGCTTCTGTTTGAATTTTTTATTGTCTTTTCTTGTCAAAATGTCCTACCTTACTGAGGTTCTGACCTCTCTACAGCCTGTCTATAGAGATATACCCATCCATGGATTAAAGACACCAGGAAAAAACCTCCTCCAGATTTCTGTCACCTGCCAGATATTTGGCGTCACAAACTTTCTCTTTCTAACTCTGCCACAGCGCTCCTCTGCCACACAGGAGATGGTCGGGGTAACACAGCCACCTGGTGACACAGATATCATTGCTTGAGCTGTGTCGAAGGGTGGTCTCGAAGGACTCTCTCCAAGCTGATAAGATCGTCAGGTAGGTTCAGATTCAGGACCACTGTGGGTATGGGACATCTGCATTCATCCCAAATAATAGCTCGGCAGTTTTACTGTCGTGGAATCCAGCTTCTTCTGCTCTGGGACCCTGGATTCAAACACCATTTCTAGTGACCCAAGTCTGGCTATGAATCATTCTGCAAATAAATACCCCAAACTTATCCCTTTCAATGCAGAACACAAGAGATTCTGCAGATGCTGGAAATCCAGAGCAACACACACAAAATGCTGGAGGAACTCAGCAGGTCAGGCAGCATCTATAGAGGGGAATAAACAGTCGACATTTTGAGCCAAGATCCTTCATCGGGTCTTTCATGTTTAAAGACCATAAGACCATAAGACAAAGGAGCAGAAGTCAGCCATTCGGCCCATCGAGTCTGCTCTGCCATTTTATCATGAGCTGATCCATTCTCCCATTTAGTCCCACTCCCCTGCCTTCTCACCATAACCTTTGATGCCCTGGCTACTCAGATACCTATCAATCTCTGCCTTAAATACACCCAATGACTTAGCCTCCACTGCCACCCGTGGCAACAAATTTCATAGATTCACCACCCTCTGACTAAAAAAATTTCTTCGCATTTCTGTTCTGAATGGGCGCCCTTCAATCCTTAAGTCATGCCCTTTCGTACTAGACTCCCCCATCATGGGAAACAACTTTGCCACATCCACTCTGTCCATGCCTTTCAACATTCGAAATGTTTCTATGAGGTCTCCCCTCATTCTTCTAAACTCCAAGGAATACAGTCCAAGAGTGGACAAATGTTCCTCATATGTTAACCCTCTCATTCCCAGAATCATTCTAGTGAATCTTCTCTGTTCTCTCTCCAACGTCAACACATCCTTTCTTAAATAAGGAGACCAAAACTGCCCACAGTACTCCAAGTGAGGTCTCACCAGCGCCTTATAGAGCCTCAACATCACATCCCTGCCCCTATACTCTATTCCTCTAGAAATGAATGCCAACATTGCATTCGCCTTCTTCACCACCGACTCAACCCGGAGGTTAACCTTAAGGGTATCCTGTACAAGGACTCCCAAGTCCCGTTGCATCTCAGAACTTTGAATTCTCTCCCCATTTAAATAATAGTCTGCCCGTTTACTTCTTCTGCCAAAGTGCATAACCATACACTTTCCAACATTGTATTTCATTTGCCACTTCTTTGCCCATTCTTCCAATCTATCCAAGTCTCTCTGCAGACTCTCCATTTCCTCAGCACTACTGGCCCCTCCACCTATCTTCATATCGTCAGCAAACTTAGCCACAAAGCCATCTATTCCATAATCCAAATCATTGATGTACAATGTAAAAAGAAGCGGCCCCAACACGGACCCCTGTGGAACACCACTGGTAACTGGCAGCCAACCAGAATAGGATCCCTTTATTCCCACCTTTTCTCTGTTTCCTACCAATCAGCCAACGCTCTATCCACGTATGTAACTTTCCCGTAATTCCATGGGCTCTTATCTTGTTAAGTAGCCTCATGTGTGGCACCTTGTCAAAGGCCTTCTGAAAATCCAAATATACAACATCCACTGCATCTCCCTTGTCTAGCCTACTCGTAATATAGAAACATAGAAACATAGAAAATAGGTGCAGGAGTAGGCTATTCGGCCCTCCGAGCCTGCACCGCCATTTATTATGATCATGGCTGATCATCTAACTCAGAACCCCGCCCCAGCCTTCCCTCCATACCCCCTGACCCCCGTAGCCACAAGGGCCATATCTAACTCCCTCTTAAATATAGCCAGTGAACTGGCCTCAACTGTTTCCTGTGGCAGAGAATTCCACAGATTCACCACTCTCTGTGTGAAGAAGTTTTTCCTAATCTCGGTCCTAAAAGGCTTCCCCTCTATCCTCAATCTGTGGCCCCTCGTTCTGGACTTCCCCAACATCGGGAACAATCTTCCTGCATCTAGCCTGTCCAATCCCTTTAGGATCTTATACGTTTCAATCAGATCCCCCCTCAATCTTCTAAATTCCAACGAGTACAAGCCCAGTTCATCCAGTCTTTCTTCATATGAAAGTCCTGCCATCCCAGGAATCAATCTGGTGAACCTTCTTTATACTCCCTCTATGGCAAGGATGTCTTTCCTCAGATTAGGGGACCAAAACTGCACACAATACTCCAGGTGTGGTCTCACCAAGGCCTTGTACAACTGCAGTAGTCCCTGCTCCTGTACTCGAATTCTCTCGCTATAAATGCCAGCATACCATTCGCCTTTTTCACCACCTGCTGTACCTGCATGCCCACTTTCAATGACTGGTGTATAATGACACCCAGGTCTCGTTGCACCTCCCTTTTTCCTAATCGGCCACCATTCAGATAATAATCTGTTTTCCTATTTTTGCCACCAAAGTGGATAACTTCACATTTACCCACATTAAATTGCATCTGCCATGAATTTGCCCACTCACCCAACCTATCCAAGTCACCCTGCATCCTCTTAGCATCCTCCTCACAGCTAACACTGCCACGCAGCTTCGTGTCATCCGCAAACTTGGAGATGCTGCATTTAATTCCCTCATCCAAGTCATTAATATATATTGTAAACAACTGGGGTCCTAGCACTGAGCCTTGCGGTACCCCACTAGACACCGCCTGCCATTCTGAAAAGGTCCCGTTTATTCCCACTCTTTGCTTCCTGTCTGCTAACCAATTCTCCACCCACACCAATACCTTACCCCCAATACCGTGTGCTTTAAGTTTGCACACTAATCTCCTGTGTGGGACCTTGTCAAAAGCCTTTTGAAAATCCAAATATACCACATCCACTGGTTCTCCCCTATCCACTCTACTAGTTACATCCTCAAAAAATTCTATGAGATTCGTCAGACATGATTTTCCTTTCACAAATCCTCAAAAAATTGTAATAGGTTTGTCAGGTAGGATTTTTCTTTAAGGAATCCATGCTGAGCTCTGTCTATCTTGTCATATGCCTTCAGGTACTCTGTAACCTCATCCTTGACAATCGACTCCAACAACTTCCCAACCATCGATGTTGTCAAGCTAACGGGTCTATAATTTCCTTTCTGCTTCCTTGCCCCCTTCTTAAATAGCGAAGTGACATTTGCAATCTTCCAGTCCTCTGGAACCATGCCAGAATCTATCGACTTTTGAAAGATCATCGCTAATGCCTCCACAATCTCCACAGCTACTTCCTTCAGAACACAGGGGTGCATTCCATCTGGTCTGGGAGATTTATCTACCCTTGGACTATTCAGCTTCCTGAGTACTTTCTCTGTCGTAATTATGACTGCATACACTTCTCTTCCCTGCCACCCTTGAGTGTCTGGTATACTGCTGATGTCTTCCTCAGTGAAGACTGATGCAAAATACTCGTTCAGTTCCTCCGCCATCTCCTTATCTCCCATTACAATTTCTCTAGCATCATTTTCTATCGGTCCTATATCTACTTTCACCTGTCGTTTACTCTTTATATACTTGAAAAAGCTTTTAGTATCCTCTTTGATATTATTTGCTAGCTTCCTTTCATAGTTAATCTTTTCCCTCTTAATGACCTTCTTAGTTTCCTTTTGTAAGCTTTTAAAAACTTCCCAATCCTCTGTCTTCACACTAATTTTTGCTTCCTTGTATGCCCTCTCCTTTGCTTTTACTTTGGCTTTGACTTCTCTTGTCAGCCATGGTTGCATCCTTTTTCCATTCGAAAATTTCTTCTTTTTTGGAATATACCTGTCTTGCACCTTCCTCACTTCTCGCATAAACTCCAACCACTGCTGCTCTGCCGTCTTTCCCGCCAGTGTCCTTTTCCAGTCAACTTTGGCCAGTTCCTCTCTCATGCCGCTATAATTTCCTTTACTCCACTGAAATACCGACACATCAGATTTCGGCTTCTCTTTTTCAAATTTCACAGTGAACTCAATCATGTTATGATCACTGCCTCCTAAGGGTTCCTTCACCTCAATCTCTCTAATCACCTCCGGTTCATTACACAATACCCAATCCAGTACAGCCGATCCCCTAATGGGCTCAACAACAAGCTGTTCTAGAAACCCATCTCGCAGACATTCTACAAATTCTCTCTCCTGAGATCCAGTGCCGACCTGATTTTCCCAATCCACTCGCATGTTTAAACCCCCACAATTATCACAACACTGCCCTTCTGACAAGCCTTTTCTATTTCCTGTTGTAATTTGTAGTCCACATCACTGCAGCTGTTTGGAGGCCTATAAATAACTGCCATCAGGGTCCTTTTACCCCTGCGATTTCTTAGCTCAACCCATAAAGATTCTGCACCTTCTGATCCTATATCACCTCTTTCTAATGATTTAGTATCATTTCTTACCAATAAAGCCACACCTCCCCCTCTGCCTACCTTCCTATCCTTCCGATACACCGTGTATCCTTGGATGTTCAGCTCCCAGAGACATGCATCCTTTAACCACGTCTCAGTGACGGCCACAATATCATACCTGCCAATCTGTAGCTGTACAACAAGATCATCCACCTTATTCCTTATGCTGCGTGCATTTAAGTATAACACCTTAAGGTCAGTATTTGGTACTTTTCGCTTTGATTTCACTGCAACTTTATTGCACCGCAACTCATCTCAATGGCTACAAATTTGCCCCATCACCTGCCTGTCTTTCCTGACATCGTTACTGTTCACTGTTTTAGATTTATTTCTGTTTTCCCCTTCCTCTGCTCTATCATTCTGGTTCCCATCCCCCTGCCAAATTAGTTTAAACCCTCCCTAACAGCTCTATTAAACCTTCCCGCCAGGATATTGGTCCCCTTTGGGTTCAGGTGTAACCTGTCCATTTTGAACAGGTCATACTTCCCCCAGAAGAGATCCCAATTATCCAAGAATCTGAAGCCCTGCCCCCTGCATCAATCTCTCAGCCACGCATTCATCTGCCTGATCCTACTATTCTTGCCCTTGCTAGCACGTGGCACAGGTAGCAATCCTGAGATTACTACCCTGGAGGTCCTGCTTCTCAGCTTCCTTCCTAACTCCTAGAAATCTCTCTTCAGGACCTCCTCCTTTGTCCTATCTATGTCATTGGTACCAACATGTACCAAGACAACTGGCTGCTCACCCTTCCCCTTTAGAATATTCAGGACCCGATCCAAGACATCCCGTACCCTGGCACCTGGGAGGCAACACACCATGCAGGTATCTCTGTCAGGCTCACAGTATCTCCTGTCCGTTCCCCTGACTATGGAATTCCCCACAACTACTGCATTTCTCTTCTCCCTCCTTCTCTCCTGCACAACAGCACCAGACTAGGTGCCAGAGACCCGGTCACCGTGGGCGTCCCCTGTCAGGTCATCCCCTTCAACAGCATCCAGAACAAGATATTTGTTGCTGAGGGGGACAGCCACAGGTGTGCTCTCCACTATCCGGGCATTTTCCCTCCCTCTCCTGACAGTCACCCAGTTTTCTGATCCCTGTAGCCTAGGGATGACTACCTCCCTGTAGCTCCTGTCTATCACCTCTTCACTTTCCCTGATAAGCAGTAGGTCATCAAGCTGCAGCTCCAGATCCCTAACACGGTCTCTGAGGAGCTGCATCTCGGTGCACCTAGCGCAGATGTGGCCATCAGGGAGGCTGGAGGTCTCCCAGGATTCCCACATCTGACACCCTGAACAAAGCACTAACCCTGCAGGCATGCTATCTAATTCTACAGGAATGAAACAGGAAAACTAAGTCTACTCACCCACTTACCTCGCCAAACGGACAAACTTTTTAAAGCGTTAGCTCATACCATTAGCTGTGTGAGCCCTGCTGTTCCTGTCTGCCCAGGCCGATTCGCCGGTGGAGGGGGGAAGAGTTGGTGCTTCGTTCTCGCCTCTTCTCGTTTACCACCAAAGCCCATTGAAGCCAAAGCCCTACACACTGCTACCACTCACTCCGCTGCCTGCTCCGACAGCTGCCCGCTGTATAGGGTGGCCTTCTTTTTAAACTCTCCGTGCGGTCCTGTTATGTCACGTGCCTGCGCAGTCTTGTCCTTCTTGCACTCAAAGAAGTTTTTTTTAAAAACTGCCTTCCTTCAGAATTCAGCTCCCACGCCGCTCTGTTGTCCCGATCCAAAAATGCTGGACATCTTTTCTCTACAACTGATCCATATTCCATTCAGCGCACAAATGCCCAACTGGGATCTCATTGGTAATCCCAAAAACATAGGACAACTTCAAAGTTCAAAGTAAATATATTATCACACTACATATACGAGGGGTGATTGATAAGTTTGTGGCCTAAGGTAGAAGGAGTCAATTTTAGAAAACCTAGCACATTTATTTTTCCTACATTTACACACTTAGTCCAGCAGTCGTGGAGCATACGGATCCCTTCTTTGTAGAAGTCAGCATCTTGACCTCCAGAAAGCGGTCCACAGCAGGGGTGATTGATAAGTTCGTGGCCTAAGGTAGAAGGAGATGAGTTATTAACTTCAAACTTTCTGCATTTTCACTCAAAGGGTTGAACTGTACGTGCATGTAATGAGACCAGTATAACCCATCTCCTTTGAGTGATAATGCAAAAAATTTGAAGTTAATAATTCATCTCCTTCTACCTTAGGCCTCGAACTTATCAATCACCCCTTGTATGTCACCATATACAGTCCTGAGATTGACATACTCAGCAAATCCAATGAAAGGTTACATCCAACAAGACAAACAAACAGACAGTGTGCAAAAGACAATAAACTGTGCAAATACAAAAGAAAAAAAATAAATAAATAAATAAGCAATAAATATTGAGAACATGAGATGAAGAGTCCTTGAAAGTGAGTCCAAAGGTTATGGGAACTGTTCAGTGATGGGACAAGTGAAGTTATCTTCTCTGGTTCAAGAGCCTGATGGCTAAGGAGTAATAACTGTTCCTGAACCAGGTGGTGTGGGTCCTGATGCTCCTGTGTCTTCTTCCCGATGGCAGCAGTGAGAAGGGAGCACGTCCTGGGTGGTTGGGGTCCTTGATAATGGGTGCAGCTTTCCTGCAACAGCGCTCCACGTAGATGTGCTCAAAGGTGGGGAGGGCTCTTCCCGAGATGGACTGGGCCGTATGCTCAACTTTACAGGACTTTCTGTTCAAGGGCACTGGTGTTGCCATACCAGGCCACGAGGCAAACATCGAGGAATTTAAAAGTTGCTGACGCTATCTACCTCTGATTCCCTGATGAGGACTAGCTCGCGGACCTCGAATTTCCTCCTCCTGAAGTCAATAATCAGCTTCTTGGTCTTGCTGACATTGAACAAGAGGTTGTTGTTGTGACACCACTCAGTCAGATTTTCAATCTCCCTGCTGTACGCTGATTCATCATTACCTTTGATTCAGCCAAAGTCAGTGCTGTCATCAGCAAACTTAAATATGGGATTGGGAGCTGCGCTTCGCTACACAGTCAAAAGTATAAAGCAAGTAGAGCAGGAGGCTAAGCACACAGCCTTGTGCTGATGGAGATTGTGGAGGAGGTGTTGTTGCCAAACTGAATTGGCTGGGGTTCTGCAAGTGAAGAAATCAAGGATCCAATTGCACAAGGAGGTATTGAGCCCAAGGTCTTGGAGCTTATTGATTAGTTTTGAGGGAATGACAGTATTGAAAGCCAAGCTGTAGTCAATAAAGAGCATCCTGACGTATGCATCTTTGCTGTCCTGATGTTCCAGGGTTGTGTGAAGAGCCAATGAGATGGCATCTGCTGTGGACCTGTTGCTCCTGTAGGCGTATCCAACTCGCTTCTCAGGTAGGAGTTGATATGTTTCATCACCGACCTCTCAAAGCATTTCATCAATGTGAATGTAATGTTACTGGACGATAGTCATTGAGGGTGTTCTGTTTAGGCACTCGTATTATTGAAGACTGCTTGAAGCAGGTGGGTACCTCAGACTGCCAAAGTGAGAGGTTAAAGATATTGGTGAACACTCCAGCCAGTTGATTAGCACAAGTCATAGAACATAGAACATTATAGCACAGGAACAGGCCCTTCGGCCCATCATGTTAGGCCGAACCTGCTAAAACGTAAATTTTAAAAAACCTAAAAACTAATCCACCTGCCTGCACAATGTCCCTCCATCTTCCTCGTATTCATGTGCCTGTCTCTTAAAAGCCTCTAACGTACTTGCCTCTATCACCACACCAGGCAGTGCATTCCAAGCACCCACCACTCTCTAAGTAAAAGACTTACCCTCACATTCCGTTTGGATCTACCCCGTCTCACCTTCAATGCGTGCCTTCTTATATTAGACACTTCTACCCTGGGGAAAAGATACAATACTGTGTACTCTATCTATGCCTCTCGTTATCTTATAACACTCTATCAGATCTCCACTCAGCCTCCAGCACTCCAAAGAAAACAACCCAAGCTTGTCCAGCCTCTCGTGATAGCCTGTGCCCTCTAAACCAGGCAGCATCCTGGTAAACCACTTCTGCACCCTCCCCAAAGCCTCGACATCCTTCCTATAGTGGGGTGACCAGAACTGTATGTAATACTCCAGATGTGGCCTAACCAGAGCTCTATAAAGTGGCAACATAGCCTCTTGATTTTTGAACTCAATGCTTTGACTCATAAAAGCAAGCATTCCATAAGCTTCTTAACCACCTTATCGACCTGTGTAGCCACTTTCAAGGGGCTATGGATAGTTTGAATCTGAACTGTATGATTGACAACTTTGGATAATATGCAAAATATATACATCTTTCAAGGGGCTATGAACTTAGATTCCAAGATCTCTCTGCTCAGCAACACTGTTAAGGATCTTGCCCTCAACAGTGTACTGTCTCCTTGCATTTGCCCTACCAAGGTGCAACACATCACATTTATCTGGGTTAAACTCCATCTGCCATTTCTCTGCCTATATCTGCAACTGGTCTATATCACACTGCATTCTTCTCCAGTCTTCTACCCTATCGACAATTCCACAAATCTTGGTAACGTGCATACTTCCCAACCTACTCATCTACATTTTTATCCAGGTCATTTATATAATTCACAAACAGCAGAGGTCCCAGTGCAGATCCCTGTGGAACACCACTAATTACAGACCTCCAGCTCAAGTAAGTCCCTTCAACCACTGCCCTCTGCTTACTATGCACAAGCCAGTTCTGAACCCAAACAATCAATTCGCTGTGGACCCCATGCATCCTGGTCATCTGGATTGGCCTCCCACAAGGGACTTTGCCAAACACCTTACTAAAATCCATGTGGACAACATCCACTGTCCTACCTTCATCAATTTCTCTCATCACCTTGTCATAAGTCTCAATCAGGTTTGTAAGACCTGACCTGCCCTGCACAAAGCCATGCCGGCTCTCCCTAATTAGGCCGTGGGTTTCCAAATGCTCATGTATCCTATCCCTAAGAATTTTCTCCACAATTTCCCTACAACTGACATGAGACTCTCCTGTCTATAGTTCCCATGATTTTCCTTTGTTCCCTTCTTAAATAGAGACACATTAGCCACTTGCCAGTCCTCAGGACCTCACCTGTACCTAGGGAGGACACAAATATACTGGTCAAGGCCCCAGCAATCTCATTTCTCGCCTCCTTAAATAACCTGGGGTAAATCCCATCAGGTCCTGGGGTCTTATCCACCTTAACATTCATTAGGAGGCCAACACTTCCTCCTCCTTGACCTCTAAATGCTCTAACGTATTTATACACTCAGCACTGATCTCCTGGTCCTCCATGTCCTTTTCCTTGGTAAAAACTGAAGTAAAATACACTAAGTGCCTTACTCACATTCTCTGCATTCAAGCAAATGTTCCCCACTTTATCCCTGAGTGGCCCTACCATCTCACTAGTTAGCCATTTATTTTTGATATATGTATAAAATGCCTTAGGATTTGCCTTAATCCTACTTGCCAAGGACCTTTCATGGCCTCTCCTGGCTTTCCTAATTCCCTTCTTTAGTTCTTTTCTGTTTTCTTTATACTCCTCACGTGTTTTATTTGATCCTAACTTCCAAAGCTTTACATACTTTTCCTTTCTCTTCTTGACTAAATTTATCACCTCTCTGGACATCCAAGGTTCTCTTATCTTTCCATCTCCAGCCTTCCTTCTAACAGGAATATACCTTTCCTGTACTCTGTGCAATTGATCTTTAAACATCTTCCACATGTCTGATGTGGACTTGCCAGAGAGAAGGTGTTCCCAATTAATGCTTCTTCGTTCCTGTCTAATACCCTTGTAATTTAAGGGTATTTAAGACTCCTATTTAAGACTTTCCCACAAGAATCATACCTGTCTTTATCTACAGCTAACACGAGGAAATCTGCAGATGCTGGAATTTCAGGCAACACACATCAAAGTTGCTGGTGAATGAGCAGGCCAGGCAGCATCTCTAGGAAGAGGTACAGTCGACGTTTCAGGCCGAGACACTTCGTCAGGACTAACTGAAGGAAGAGACAAATCTCTTACCAGCTCTTCCTTCAGTTAGTCCTGACGAAGGCCGGAAACGTCGACTGTACCTCTTCCTAGAGATGCTGCCTGCTCTGCTGCGTTCACCAGCAACATTTATGTGTGTTGCTTATCTATAGCTATCCTGGAGGTTAAGGAATTATGGTCACTGTTCCCTAACTGTTCACCCACTGAAAGATCAGTCACCTGGCCTGGCTCGTTATCCAACAGCTAGTCCAATACGACTCCTTCTCTCGTTGGACTGTCCACATATTGATTTCAGAAACCCTCCTGGATACACTGAACAAACTCTGCCCCATCTAACCCCCTTCCACTAAGAAGATCCCAGTTTATATAACAGAAGTTGAAATTCCCCCATGACAACAACCCTATTTCTTTTACACATTTCCTCAATCTGTTTACATATCTGTTTCTTAATGTCCCGGTGACTATTAGGGGTCTGCAGTACAATCCCAACAGTGTGATTGCACCCTTCCTACCCTTAAGTTCTACCCAAATGGACTCTATATTTGCACCCTCCACGATGTCTCCCCTGAGTGCAGCTGTGATATTGTCCATAAGACCATAAGACCATAAGACAAAGGAGCAGAAGTCGGCCATTCGGCCCATCGAGTCTGCTCCGCAATTTTATCATGAGCTGATCCATTCTCCTATTTAGTCCCACTCCCCTGCCTTCTCACCATAACCTTTGATGCCCTGACTACTCAGATACCTATCAATCTCTGCCTTAAATACACCCAATGACTAGTCCCTGATTAGTAGTGCAATTCCACCCCACCCCCCCCCCCCCCCACCAGCCCACTTTTACTTCCTTCTCTATCTTTTCTAAAACTTAGAAAATCTGGTACATTTACCACCCATTCCTGGCCCTCTCTCAACCAAGTCTCTGTACACATCGTAGTTCCATGTGCTGATCCATGCTCTAGGTTCATCACCCTTACCCATTATACTCCTAGCATTAAAATATACACACTTCAAACCATCTGTCCCATCATACTTGTTATTTCGATTTTGCCTATCAATACTTTCTCTGACAGCTACCTTCCTGTCCAATCCTTTACTCACTGACCCTGTGCTTCCCTGCTCCTGGCAAAACTAGTTTAAAACCTCCCGTAGCATTAGCAAACCTCTGCCCAGGATATTAATTCCCCTCCAGTCCAGTTGCAACCCATCCCTCTTGTACAGGTCACCCCCTTCCCCAGAAAAGGTTCCAATGATCCAAGAACATGAAACCCTGTCCCCTGCACCATCTTCCCAGCCACTCATTCATCTGTGCTATCATCCCATTCCTACCTGCACTAGCCTCTAGCACCGGGATTAACCTGGTGATGACTACCTTGGAGGACCTCATCTTCAACCTCTTTCCTGACTCCCTATACTCAGTGTACAGGACCTCTTCCACTTTTCTGCCTATGTCATTGGTGCCAATATACACCACGACCTCTGGCTGTTCACCCTTCCCCATGGGAATATTCTGCAACTGCTCCGAGACATCCTGGACTCTAGCACCCGGGAGGCAACATACCATCCTGGTGTCTCTTTTTTTGGCCACAAAACCTCCCATCTGTCCCCCAACTATCGAGTTTCCTTTCAGTACCACACTGCCTGACTTTACCCTTCCCTGCTGAGCCTCAGAGCCAGCTACAGTGCCAATAGCCCGACTGCTTCTTTGCCCTGATGGATCATTCCCCCCAGTGTCCAAAAGAGTAGACTTGTTGCTGAGCGGAATGGTTACAAGGGAACCCTGCACTGACTGCTGGCTCCTCTTACCTTTCCTGGTGGTCACCCATCTACTGGTTGAAGCCTGGACGCTGGGTGTGACCAGCTCATCAGAAGTCCTGATGAAGGGTCTCAGCCCAAAACATCAACTGTTTACTCTTTTCCATAGATGCTGCCTGGCCTGCTGAGTTCCTCCAGCGTTTTGTGTGTGTTTCATCTTCAGCCTCCTGGATGATTCTGAGCACATCCAACTCTCGCTTCTTGACCCGCTCAGTCAGGAACTGAAGTTGGGTGCACTTTCCGCAGATGTGGTCATCAGGGAAACCGTCAGGTATCCTGAATTCCCACATCTGACAGGAGGAGTATTCCACCCTGACTACTCTACACTAAAAAAAAGCTTTACAGTCAACAGGGGAAAAAAAAGCTTACCTCGTCTTATCTCTGCCTCCACCTGTTCTCACCAAAGCTTGATGGGCCAAGGCCTTCCCACTCGAATACTGACACATTTCAAAAATGGCCACTCCAGTTGGCCCTTCCTTCCTTTTATCTGCTGCTGAATTTAGGCCTCAGACACCAACACTTACCGCGCCTGAGCCTCCGAAACAAGACCAGCCTTAACCGAAGCTGCTTCTTTTATATTCTCACTACAACCACTGGTGTGCCTCTGATGCCAACACATACCGCACCTGCACAGCCAAACAAGACCAGCCTTACCCAAAGCTGCTCCATTTGTACTCTCTCTCTCTCTCTCTCTCCCAACCTTTGGTAGGGCTCTGACACCTAGGTGTTTAGTACTCAGCCAGGTACCCCACCCGGGCCGGATTCCTCGACCTCGACAGCATATTTTTAGCTTCAAGATTGTTTCACTCACAAGTAGAAACTTTAAACAATTTAAACAACAGAATTGATCTCAATTCTCATTCCTAATCAAGATGTTTCTCCAGTCTTATCTCAGGAACTACATACTTCCCTCCTTTTTGCCTCCAAAGGCAGTGAGGTCACCAAATTCCTCCCATGGTCTACTCAAACTAGTTGCATGTTGTTGTGGCACATATTCACAGGATTAATTGCAGCTATGACCACTGAAGTGGAATTGACTTTATTTCTTACATCCTTCACATACATGAGGAGTACAAATCTTTACGTTACGTCTCCGTCTAAATGTGCAATGTGCAATCATAGTAATTTATAATAAATAGAACAGTCAATGTAATATAGAGTACACTCAAATCAGCGTGAGTTCATCAGTCTGATGGCCTGGTGGAAGAAGCTGTCCCAGAGCATGTTGGTCCTGGCTTTTATACTGCGGTACCATTTCCCAGATGGTAGCAGCTGGAATAGATTGTGGTTGGGGTGACTCGGGTCACCAGTGATCCTTCGGACCCTTTTTACACCCCTGTCTCTGTAAGTGTCATAAATAGTGGGAAGTTCACAACTACAGATGTGCTGGGCTATCCGCACCACTCTCTGCAGAATCCCGCAATTAA
Source organism: Mobula hypostoma (assembly GCF_963921235.1). Lineage (NCBI taxonomy): Eukaryota > Metazoa > Chordata > Chondrichthyes > Myliobatiformes > Myliobatidae > Mobula > Mobula hypostoma. The sequence continues at coordinate 34,764,480 of NC_086128.1, forward strand.
GGGAGGTACAGTTCCCATACCAGGCAGTGATGTAGCCAGTCAGAATGATCTCAGTTGTGCCCCTGTAGAAAGTTCTTCAGACCTGGGGACACATACCAAACTTCCTCAACCATCTGAGGTGAAAGAGGCGCTGTTGTGCCTTTTTCACCACACAGCTGGTGTGTACAGACCACGTGAGGTCCTCGGTGATGTGGATGCCAAGGAACTTAAAGCTGTTCACCCTGGTCGCTTCTGGACTAACACCTCACTCACTTCATCTGGGCCACGTGGCAAAGTACTGAATAGGTCAAAGGGAATCCACTAGGCAAAGCCTCTGGCCTCAAACAACATCTCCAAATGATTCAGACATGTGAATCCCCAAAATATTTGAGAATTACTATGATCTGGATGATTTTAGTTGGATTGGAGGAGTTTGTGAAAAAAATAGAGTAAATACATATAGCCACAGAATTACATGCATCCCCTTGACAAACCATGTCCCAGCAGAGTGTCTGTTATTGAGAAAGGTGGAAATTATTTACATTTTATCAGAGACTGTGACATACCAGACTTTTGGGAAATTCATCCAGTTCAGATTCGAACTATCTAACTTCTCCATCACTGCCAAAAATCTAAGCATGACATACATAGATTTAGAGAGGGGAACCGTAGAATTTTAATCCTCAATACTCTCTCATTTGTCAAAAATAAAACTACCTTCAACCAAGACTTCAATAGAGATCTTATTTTAATTTCCTTGGTTGGTAACATAGTGGTTAGCACAATGCTATTACAACACCAGCATTCACCAATCAGGGTTCGATTCCTGCCATTGCTGTAAGGAGTTAGTACATATTCTCTATGACCGTGTGGGTTTCCTCCAGATGCTCCAGTTTCCTCCCACATTCTAATGATGTACATTTAAGGTTAATGAGTTGTGAGTGTGCCAAGTTGGTGCCAGAAGCATGGAGACACTTGTGGGGTTGCCCAGCACAACTCTCGTTAATTTGATTTGATGCAAACGATGCATTTCACCTTGTATTCCGATGTATTGATGTACATGTGACAAATAAGGCTAATCTTTGTTATTATATATTTCTAATCCTGAGAAATCCATTCCCGCAGTTTTATCCTTGTTGGCTCAGTTTAGTAATTTTTCTGGTTATAAATTGAACCTTAATAAGAGTGAACTGTTTCCCCTAAACATGCAGGTGCAAATATATGGATGTTTACCATTTAGATTAGTTACCGACTATTTTACTTATTTAGGGGTTAAAATTACAAAAAAGCACAAGGATTTATTTAAGGTTAATTTTTTACCTTTAATTGATCAGATTAAGCATCTGTTTACTAAATGGTCATCAATGTCTCTATCATTGATAGGTCAGATCAATGCTATCAAGATGATTATTTTCCCTAAATTCTTATATTTATTTCAAGCGGTGCCAGTTTTTATTCTGAAATCCTTTCTTGATAATGTTGATTCTAAAGTTTCTTCATATATATGGCAGAGAATCCTAGGTTAGGTAAAAGATACTTACAGAAGTCTGAAAAGGAGGGTGATCTGGCATTGCCAAACTTTAGATTTTACTATTGGGCAATTAATATTCGATATTTAAAATTTTGGTCATGGGACTTGGACATAATTTCAAGTCCACATTGGGTAAATCTTGAATGTAAATCTGTACAAGGGTTTTCACTGGGTTCTATCTTAGGGTCTTTGCTTCCCTTTGCTCTTTCTAAATTGCACAAACAAATGGATAATCCAGTCTTTAAATACTATTTCAAAACTGAGGCAATTTCCATCACCTTCTCAAAAGGGACATTTCAGAGTGGATTCCTAATCCCAGGACTGCCAATTTTCCTAATCTAAACAAACATTTTCTCTGTGGAAGGAGACTATTTGGCCCATTGAATCCATAAAGGCAATGCAGCAAAGTAAAAAATCCTCCAAACCCTCTCCATAATGCTGTAAACTCTTTCATTTCAAGTACAGATTGATTCATAGTCAAGACAGAATTTCCCGCTACTACCATTCCTGGCAATGCACTCAATCCACTTGTTCCATGAAGGAGCTTATTTTCACATCACTCTTAGCTCTTCTGTTAATCCCCTTCATTCTATGTCCTCCATCCACAACTTCCTGCCAATGTAAACAACTATTCTCTCATCCCATGATCCAGGCCCACATTGATTTTAAATATCTCAATTAGACACCCTCTTAAACTCTTCTGTTGCAAGGGTAACTCCACTTTTTCATCCCTGGAATCAAATCATTCTAAAAGCCTCTTCTGCATCCTGTCTAAAGTCTTCACATATTTGTTCATGTGTGAGACCTAGAACTGTACACAATAAGCCACACCAGTGTGGCACAAGTATTCATTATGACTTTCTTGATCTTACACTATTTATAAAGCTCAAGCTTCTTTTTATGCTTTTATAACCACTTTCTTGGTCTGATTTGTTGCTTCCAATAAATAATGCACATGCACTCCAAATCATATCGTTCTTGTGCCTACTTCAGATTTGTAGAACTAAGCTGTCAGTACAGACGTTTCCATATTTAAGTGTTTACAAGTGTTTAAATATTGCAAACCATTTGAACTGAGCAATGCAAACCCCTCAGTGTTATCTCCTGTACAGTTTTATTGTGTATCTTAGCATTTAATATGGTTATCTGCTTAATCAAATCAAGTTAGAAGTACTAAACCATCAAGAAAGATGCATTAAAATGGTAAAAAGTAGGGGCCCAGGTTAGACTTTGCAAGCGTCTGACATCAATATCCTTCTCTGTACAGGACCTAAAGCATCATGTCCTGTAATCAATACCTCAGTCAATGGCCTTCCATTCAACAAACTCCCAAAATTGAAGAGATTGGAATTCATGAAGATACTACGTAACTGGAAGGTAGATCATGGTAGTGTGTTGGACAATTTCAGTAAGAGGGGATTAGCGGAGAATCAAATCAACTGGCGACAGAAGGAACCAATCGGGAGAAAATCAGAGGAGATGTGGGCTGTTACGGGTGGAGGAAGTTAGTAGAAAATGCTGCCAGCATGAAGATGAAAGGAAATGATCAAAAATATCAATCAGGGAAGGATGAAGGTGCAGCAACTGAGGGAAGAGGACCAGAGAACTCCAGTCAAGGCCACATTCAGTGTGCAAAGCCTGAACCTAGTTGTACAGAACACTTTTGTTCAAATAACAATAAGGTCAAACTTTCATTATTACACACACCTAGAGGCTTCCATTCGGGTAAACATCTTGCGCTTGGGGGATCCACAGCCATTTTCTGGAAGCAGGAAGGAGGAGCATTGAGTAATCAGTTATATATTTGATAAAAGTCTATTGAACAGCAAACAGACACATTGCAATACTCAACAGAATTTCTACAGTGTGACCTTTACATTGGTCTTCATCCCTTTGTTTCTCTTCCTTGATTTATTATTCATATATCTTGAGCAATAGACCACAGAACAATGTAGCACAAAAGCACAAGAACAGGCCCTTTGACCCACAATGTTGTGCTAAACTAATTACACTAGTAATTAAATGCCAAACTAAACTGCTTCCTTCCGCCTTCACAGGGTGCATATCCCACATTTCTCTGCACATGCACGTGCCTATCTAAGAGACTCTTCAATACCTCTCGTATCTGCCTTCCCCACCCCTCCTGGCAGTGCTTTCCAAGTACCCCCCACTCTCAGTGTAAAAAAACCATTTGAATTTATCCCTCTCACCTTAAATGCATGCCCTCTGATATTAGACATTTCAACCCTGGGGAAAAGGCTGTCTGCACAATCTATGCCTCTCATAATCTTATAAACCTCTAACAGGTCTTCCTTCAGTCTTTGTCTCTCCAAGGAAAACAATCCAAATTTGTCCAGCATCTCGTTATAGCACATAATGTTTTCCAGTCGTAAGTAACATAATTTGAACAACTCTTCTGCCTATTTAAGAACAAAACAAAATTCCTCAGGAAATATTTTGTTGCAATTTATGGCTTGACTGCTCTCTGTTTCTGTGTTATTGGCAGCTGTGATATTGCTATCCAGTGTATACATGCAAATTAGCAGGAACAGGCATACATGTACTGACCCCTGCTGGTCTCTATTGAAGTCCTACCACATACTGACATCCCTCCTCAGCCAAGTTTTCACATTTTTTTACTGCATTTACTTTAATCCAGTTCCAGTTTGTACCTTCCATTGCCAGCAAAATTTCCATAATTTGCTCTCCAACTACTTGGAAATCACGCAACACACATAAAAGTTGCTGGTGAACCCAGCAGGCCAGGCAGCATCTATAGGAAGAGGTACAGTCGACATTTCGGGCCGCGACCCTTTGTCAGGGCTAACTGAAAGAAGGGTGAGTCCTGACGAAGGGTCTCGGCCCGAAATGTCGACTGTACCTCTTCCTAGAGATGTTGCCTAGCCTGCTGCATTCACCAGCAACTTTTATGTGTGTTGCTTGAAATTCCAGCATCTGCAGATTTCCTCATGTTTGCGACTTGGAAATCACTGTGGTTCTGCATCCTTAACACTCATAATGTCTCCCATGCTCCCCTGAAGCTCATCAGTCCTTGGCACCTGTGCTTCCCTGAAACTTACCTGGGACTCCTCTGCAATCCCACAGGGACCCGGTACACACGTTCCTCTGAAACTCACCACAGCCCCAGTTTTCGCATTCCCCTAAATCTCACCAAATTTTCTAAATAAAATAAATTATTTTAATACTGTATAATCTCTTTAAAAAAGGAAACTGAAAGTGTGCCAGAATATTAGAAAAAAATAATATGCAATAGGTCCAAAAATCTGCTAATCCTGCGCCAAAGGGCCAAGCAAGCAGGTTATTGTAATTTTATTTATTAGGCTTAATTTTTAACGTGGAACTGATCAAAAGCTTAATAAATAGTTGCATTAACTAAATAATGAATAGTCATCAGCTTTATGTAATTTCATCAACAAAATTATTTAGGTTTGTTCGGGATGAGTTACCATCTAATTCTGTATTGGCCTTCTCCTGTTATTCCCTCAAAACTGTTCCAAGCAGCCACTGGAACGCTCTCCTTCAGTGTTCATATTATTGATAATAGACCAATGGACCTCCAATTGTCAGAGTCAGATTTATTGGCCCATTTAAATTGATCTAAGGTGAGATGCCAAAGGCGTGCATGCAAACTGAGTTCTCCTTCAGAACCCAAAGACGTCATTCAACTTGTCTTGTTTCCACAACTAATCAAGTATTCTGCTCAGAAGCCATTAAAAAAATGAAAATTACAGCATTACTAACAGTGAATAATAAAAAGCACAAAAATAATCTCAAACAACTGACTTTATAAAGTTGGAATCAAGATTGATACCTCCTTAGATGTATACATAAAGGACACTGGGCCTCCATTTTATCTCTCTGGCGTTTACCAGTTACAGATAGAAACCCAGGTCAGAGGTTAATAAGCCAGGGAACCAAAAATCAAGTCAGATAAGTGAACTCAGAATTCAGGTCAGAGTTCAGAGTCTAATATTGTAAAGCAGTGAACCAAAAACCCAAGTCAAAGGTCAGAGGTTAATATTATCCACCAGTCGATTAAGAACCCAAATCAAAGGTCACAGGTTATTTCTATGAACCAGTGAACCAAAAATCCATCTCAAAGGTCACTCAGAGTTGAAATCAGCACTATTTTATAGGAACCCCCCACCTTCCAGGCCATGCTCTCCTCTCGCTGCTGCCATTGGGAAGGAGGTACAGGAGCCTTAGGTCCCACACCACCAGGTTCAGGAACAGTTAAGTCCTTCAACCATCAGGCTCCTGATCTAGCATGGGTAACTTCACTCACCTCAACAATGAACTGATTACACAACCTGTGGACTCACTTTCAAGGACTCTACAACTTATATTCTCAGTATTATTTATTTATTTGTTTGTCTGTTATTAATATTATTAGGTTTTTTTGTATTTACACAATTTGTCTTCTTCTACAGGTTGTCTGCCAGTCTTTGTGTGTAGTTTTTCATTGATTCTACAGTATTTCTTTGTCCTACTGTGAATGCCCGCAAGCAAATGAATCTCAGGGTTGCATATAGTGACATATACGTACTTTGATAATAAATTTACTTGGAACTATGAACTTTAATCAGACTTTCTTCCGCAATTAATTATTTCCAATTATTTCCATCTTCACCTCCAACAACCTGTTAAAATCTAGGCATGCCATACACTGTCACCGTCTTCTCTCTAACTGCTCACAGCAGATGGCCTCCTGCATTACAGTCCACTAATACTTCACTAACGACTGAAAGCAAGGCCTGAAGAAGCAAGGCCCATCAAACCTCAACTGCCCAGCATCAACAGATTATTCTTCTAGCATGTATCCACTACTCGGATCTCCAGCAGTACCATCGCTGGTTCCAATGCACGCAAAACTCTCCTTCCACCCCTCGTAAACATCAGACACTGAGATGAACACCCAGTAATTCCCAAACTCTACCTGCCCTCCTCAATTTAGCAATCCAAGTCTAACAGCCGGGGTGATTTCTTCATTAGCTTACCAGCATGCTTTGTTGTCAAGCCTCAGGCATGGATTTTGACTAATTGGATTTAATGTTTTATTTCTAAAAGAGGTTAAAGGAACCGGGGGCTAAATTATTCACACAAATAGTAGTTGGTATCTGGACTGAGGTGCCAGAGAAGGTGATGGTGGCAGGGACGGTAACAACATTAAACAAAAACTGTAGGGCAGTGTTCACCTGTCAAAGTAGGTGCTGGATGGTCAGGCTGAAAATATATTAAAGCATAGAACGTAGGAGTACGCCCTTCGGCCTGCAATGACCAATTAAACTAATCCCTTCTGCTGACGCACGGTCTATATCCCTCTATTCCTTGTATATTCATGTGCCTATCTAAAAGCCTCTTGAACGCCACTATTGAATCTGCTTCCATTACCACTCCTAGCAACGCATTCCAGGCAAACACCACTCTCGGTCTCTTACCCCGCATGTCTCCTACACTTACTCCTAATTCACAAGTTTGTGTGTTTGGATGTATTGTGAGACTGTAATCCAACTTCTAGGCTCCTCAGCCCCGGGGAGCAACCTTTCAAGCCCTCTTAAGGGTATCAATAACTCTGCCACTGACTGCCCCAAGCCCGGCTGCAAAAGGAGGAGGGTTGTGCACAAGGCGAGCAACCCCATCCCCTAAAAACTCAGAGCTACAGAAATGTCAACCAAAGCTCCAGAGGTCTCATTCCTGGGAGAGGAGGGAACTTCGAAGATGGGCTACTCCTGGGTACAACTTGAAAGACTGGCCCAGGACAAAGGGCTCTGGCAAGCTGCTGTTGGCAGCCATCTCAGTAGGAGAGATGGGCTGAAAGTAAGAGTGCGTTGCCCTTAAGGCATTTATTTGACTTTGTTGGGTCTACATTTTAAATGATTTGTTTGTAACTATTTTCTAGTTAAAGTTAAAGGTTGATAATTAAGTTACAGTATAACAAAGGTAAGTTCATTGTCTATGGTATATCGCGGCATGTGATGACATCACCTCCGGTTTCACCGCATCTTGTGTGTAACCGGTTCGGAGAAGGTGTGAAGGCGGGTGCCATGCATGCAGCATGATTGTGAAGAGCTCCGTTTCTACCCACAAAGAAACATTATAGAAGCAACACCTTTTCACCATACGATGTTAATATGGAAGAGTGAACAGTAAATGGTTAACCTTACTACAACTCTCTCGTCATTGGCTCCGGTTTAACTTGGTGTTTAGTCAGAGTTTCAACACACTGCACGAGAACACTACAGTGAAAAGGCGTTGTCATTAGATGTCTTGACAAGTGGTACGATGGCTTCGCGATCAAGCATCAAGTCGCTTGCACTCAGCGCCAAGAGCAGTAGGATGTCTTCAAGTGTGGCTGCCCTCGCAAGAGCTGAAGCAGAAGCCGCCAAGGTGCAAGCGTCATATGCTAACCAAGAAGCAAAACTGAAAATGGAAAAAGCTGCCAGAGAAGCAGAAAACCAGAGGGAAAATGCTGCCAAAGAAGTGGAAAACCAGTTGGAAAAGGCAAAGATAGATACAGAGTTAGAAGTGATGACGCTACAACGAGAAGCTGACGCGGTGGAAGCACAAGTGTTGGAAAACGCTGAAGAAATGCACGTTCTAGACGAAGCAGGAAAATCTATGTCAGAAAGGGCCAAATTGGAACACACCAGCGAATATGTCCAATCTCAGATTGACCTGCAGATTCATTCTCCCTCTCCATACTTGCCTGTTGGCGTCCCATCTCATGTGAAATCACAGGGAAGCTTCATTGCATCGTGTCCACCTGGGGAAGACAACTCACAATTGCACCCTTGCCACCCCAGCTATCACGCCACCTGCAGCAGAACCATTGGCACAGTATTTAGCGTGACGAGACCTCGTCAATTCAGGACTGTACCAGTTTGACGATAAGCCTGAAAATTACCGTGTGTGATACTCCTCATTCACCAGTGCCACCGGCAGAGTCCAGCTCACAGCAACCCAAGAGTTGGACCTTATGACTAAATGGCTGGTAAAGGAATCAAGTGAACAGGTGAAACGCATACGTTCAGTGTACGTCAACAACCCCAAGCTAGCCTTACACAAAGCGTGGGAGAGACTTCGGGACTGCTATGCGGCCCCTGAAGTTATTGAGAGGGCGCTATTTCAACGGCTGGACAATCTTCCTATGGTGTCAGCCAAGGACCACACTAAATTACGAGAACTCAGAGATTTACTCATGGAGATTCAAGGTGCTAAAGAAGGCGGCTATTTAACTGGCCTGTCATATCTGGATACCTCACGTGGAGTTGGACCAATTGTGGACAAGCTTCCATTTGGGCTGCAGGAAAGATGGGTGACTATTGGCTCAGAGTACAAGGAAGAGAACTGTGGTCGATTCCCTCCCTTTGAGTATTTTAGTGTGCAAGGAAGTGAAGAGGCAAAACGACCCTAGCTTCATGAATCAAGGCAGCACCATAACTCACACCAACCCAGTCAAACCCATTTCAAACAATTTTGTCATCAATAAACCCATCTCAGTGCATAAAACTGAAGTCTCCGCAATCAACAATGACCCTAGCAAGAATTATCCATTGCACAACAAACCCCACCCCCTCAAAAAATGCAGAATGTTTCGAAACAAACCCTTTGACAAAAGAAAGGCCCTTCTCAAGGAAAAAAGAATATGTTTTAAGTGCTGTTCCTCTACCTCCCACCTCACTAAAGAGTGTACGTTCCCCGTAAAGTGCTCGGAATGTAACAGCACTAATCACGATGGGGCCATGCATCCCAGCCCGTCACCGCAAACTGCCAAGGCTCCTCCGCTCCCACAAGAGGATGGCGGGGAGGGAGAGCATCATTCTGATACAACTATTGTCAGCTCAAGCTGCACAGAAGTTTGCAGTCCAGGTCAGTCGAGCCGTTCGTGCTCAAAGATCTGCCTCACTAAGGTATACCCTAAGGGAGCCAAAGACAAGGCCATCAAAGCCTATGTAATTCTGGATGACCAGAGCAACCACTCGCTAGTGAGCCCAGAGTTCTTCGAGTTGTTCAGCATAAAGGGTAATCCATTCCCATACTACCTCAGAACTTGCTCTGGCATCACAGAAACATATGGCAGGAAGGCAGAAGGCTTCCAGCTCGAGTCGATGGATGGCAAAGTCGTCATCAGTCTCCCTCCACTCTTAGAGTGCAAGGAGATCATGAATAACCGATCCAAGATTCCGATGTCAAGCACAGTGCTACACCAGCCCCATCTCCACCACATTGCCAAGCACATCCCAGAACTGGATCCGGAAGCAGAAATACTCCTGCTACTCGGAAGAGATGTTCTTAGGGTGCACAAAGTCAGTCAGCAGGTCAATGGACCACACAACGCCCCCTTTGCCCAACGTCTGGATCTGGGCTGGGTGGTGATAGGAGAGGTGTGCCTTGGCAACGTACACAAACCGACAGTTAACACGCTCAAGACTAACGTGCTAGAGAGTGGCTGCCATTCAATTTCTCAGCCCTCCACAAGTGTTACGTGTATCAAGGAAGCACAACAAAGGCACGAGCATAGTAAAGTAACTGAGAAGACACTGGGACAGTCAGTCTTCCCTCAAACTAAGCATGATATAAACTTGCTCCATTGGTGGAAGACGCCATCTTCTTAAAAATAATGGACACAAAGGTCTTTAGAGATGAAGTGAACAACTGGGTTGCCCCACTACCATTCAGAGAACCATGCCAGTGCTTACCAAACAACAAAGAGCAGGCAGTCAACCGGTTCACATCTTTACAACGAACCCTGAAAAGGAAACCTGAGACCAGATACAGAGGTTGTTCTACTTCTACCTGAAGCCTGATCTAGAGACTAAAGTTCTATACCATGTTTATAGTGACCTTACAAAGGTCAGGCATGGAGTGTGTTGCCCTTAAGGCATTTATTTAATCTTATTGAGTCTACGCTTTAAATAACACACATCAAAGTTGCTGGTGAACGCAGCAGGCCAGGCAGCATCTCAAGGAAGAGGTGTAGTCGACGTTTCAGGCCGAGACCCTTCGTCAGGACTAACTGAAGGAAGAGTTAGTAAGAGATTTGAAAGTTGGAGGGGGAGGGGGAGATCCAAAATGATAGGAGGAGACAGGAGGGGGAGGGATGGAGCCAAGAGCTGGACAGGTGATTGGCAAAAGGAATATGAGAGGATCATGGGACAGGAGGTCCGGGAAGAAAGACGGGGGGGGGGGACCCAGAGGATGGGCAAGGGGTATATTCAGAGGGACAGAGGGAGAAAAAGGAGAGTGAGAGACAGAATGTGTGTATGAAAATAAGTAACAGATGGGGTACAAGGGGGAGGTGGGTCATTAGCGGAAGTTAGAGAAGTCAATGTTCATGCCATCAGGTTGGAGGCTACCCAGACGGAATATAAGGTGTTGTTCCTCCAACCTGAGTGTGGCTTCATCTTTACAGTAGAAGAGGCCGTGGATAGACATGTCAGAATGGGAATGGGATGTGGAATTAAAATGTGTGGCCACTTTAAATGATTTGTTTGTAACTATTTTCTAGTTAAAGTTAAAGGTTGATAATTATGTTACAGTATAACAAAAGTAAATTCATTGTCTATGGTATATCACGGCATGTGATGACGTCACCTCCAGTTTCGCCGCGTCTTATGTGTAACCTCCGGTTCGGAGGAGGTGTAAAGTGGGTGCCATGCATGATCATGAAGAGCTCCGTGTCTACCCACAAAGAAACATTATAGAAGCAACGCCGTAAGTTCCTATGAAAGTATTTGAAGTAAAAATATGAATGCGGTTTCTGTTAAGGAAGCAGCGGTTTGGGTGGCACGCATGTCGGCTTTTCCATTTCAAATGCAGGGTGGGCTCGGGCCCGGCGGCGGTTTGACGGGACCCCCCTCGCTCCCTACTCGGAGCAGCTGGAGACACTCGCTAAAAGAAGAGAGAGCATGTGGTCTCCAGAATGAAACAGACAATGTATATGTGTGTATTTTTTTATCAACAGCTTTCACCATACGATGTTAATGTGGAAGAGTGAACAGTAAATGGTTAATCTTACTACGACTCTGTCTTCATTGGCTCCAGTTTAACTTGGTGTTTAGTCAGAGTTTCAACACACTGCATGAGAACAATACAAAGAGTATTGCTGGAACAGACAGAAACCAGTCATTGGTCACTAGACCTGGCATAAAGGCAGCCTAAAAGAAGTCAAGTAATCATTTTCTTTTGGTGGGAATACCTTTTTCATTTGACCACAGAATAACATGACAAAAGGTCTTCAAATTGCAACAGTGACTCTGATTTTTGATTTATATTAAATATATTTCTCTTTCCACAGACGCTGCCTGCACTACTGAGAGTTTCACAATTCTTCTGTTTTTATAACTTTTTGAAGACTTCCTTTAATTTTTTTGTCATTAAAATCTGAGATACAAGGATCAGATCAGTATCACGAGTGGCACTGGAAGTTAACGGAGAAACTATGATGATGCCGTCTCTCTGGGAACTGTCCTCCCAGAGATAGTTGAAGAGGCCAACATTGGCAAAATATTAAGAATGTAAGTTAGAACGAAATAAGGTGAGACAGTTGTGAGTGTTATGCTGGCACTGGAAGTGTGACAATACTTGTGGGCTGCCCCCAGCACAATCCTTGCTGATTTGAATTGATGCAAACAATGCAATAAAGCTAATCTAAAAAAATCTTCTAATTGGAGGAAACTATAGAAAAGCACTAAGTTAGCAAGACAAACCATGGTCACTATTTTTACTTAAAGTATCTGCAAAAAAAAAACTACCCATCAAAACTTCGGGAAGAAACGTACTATCACAAAGTCTCCATGAGAAGTGCAAGTCATATCCATTTAGATTCAGACCACATCTGCGGTTTGTTACTTTTTCTTGCTACATCACTCCTCCTGCTGGTCAGTATCTCAAGTACAGGTTTCCCCCGCCATCCGAAGGTAGAGCGTTCCTATGAAACGGTTCGTAAGCCGGAATGTCATAAAGTGAAGAAGCAATTACCATATATTTATATGGGAAAATTTTGTGAGCGTTCGCAGACCCAAAAATAACCTACCAAATCATGCCAAATAACACATAAAACCTAAAATAACAGTAACATATAGTAAAAGCAGGAATGATATTATAAATACACAGCCTATATAAAGCAGAAATACTTTTCCACAATCATTACTGAACTGTTCTCTGTAGTGAAAATCTCACGCAAGCACTGTTGGCAAAAACACGGCACAAGCGCTCTCCAGTAACCTTTAAGCTATGAAGCTACCAAATCATACCAAATAACACGTAAAAATACACAGCCGATATAAAGTAGAAATAATGTATGTACGGTGTGGTATCACTTACCGGAATCGGGACAGCACCGAGCACACTGATGATGGTGTGTTAGACTGAGTCGTTGTAGGTTGGGTGGTGCAGTGTCCCCACCTTCCAGGCCGCCGACAGATACCGAACCGCGAAGCACAAAGGGGTGCAGCGGTAGCCGGGAGGCACCCAGCACATCTTTAAGAAAAAAGCCGAAATAAACATGCTAATTAATTACGTGTCGGGTGGCACCTAATTAATTAGCATTTTTATTTCGGCATTCTTCTTAAAGATGTGCTGTGTGCCTCCCGGCTACCGTTGCATTCTCCGCGAATCGCGAGGTGGTGGGACACTGGGGTGTCATCTCATCATCGTCTGTTTCCACTAGGGCAGTCAGGTCATCTTCTATCTCTGCCCACCTCGATATCGAAGGTCGAGGTTCATCGTCTGCTGTGGCTGATGTGGAAGGCTTGCTTGACTGCTGAGCCTCGCGCATTTTTCTATCACACAGTTCTTTGTAAGGACTCAAACCATCCTGAAAATATCCCCTAAACCGACGTACCCTTTCAAAATTAAAGTCGTACTTTATCATTGCAGCGAAAATCTCACGCAGTAGCTTCACATTCAGTTCTTGGACGACTTCACTTTCGGTCCGTTCGCTACTGTATTCAGTTTCAATTGTTATCCTTTCCTAATCCAATTGCATCAGCTCTTCATCTGTCAGTTCTTGGTCATGGGATGCCAAAACCTCTTCAACATCATGTTTGTCAGCTTCCACAAGCCAAACTCACGTTGTCCTTACTTCGTTCACCACGATCAAAATGCTTAATTATGTCTAGTTTTACGCTAAGTGTAACACCCTTACGAGCACTTTCAGGCTTTTCCAATACCTCAGAACTCATCTTGCAAACGACTGCTCACAGGCACGTGTTTAAGCAATGCTGGCGAGAATCCGGGGGAGAGTGGCTGCTCGGGTCGCGCTGCCTTTTTCGCACGCTTGTTTTTTATTGTGCGCTGCTTTTTTTTCATAACAGTGAAAACACCTTCTGAAAGCGAAAACAGGGTACTAATGTAGGTCTTTCGTAACAGTGAGGTTTCGTAAAGCGAACGTTTGAAAAGCGGGGACACCTGTATACTCGATGAGACCCAGAATTAGAATTGTTTTCACTGACATGAGGTGAAATTTGCTGTTTTGCAGCAGCAGTACAGTGCAGTACCTAAAAATGTACTATAAATTACAATAAGATGATACAAAAACAATAAATAAATAGTGCAAAACAAAAGCAAAGAGTTGTTCCTAAAATGTTGAGTGTGCGTTTTCAGGCTCCTGTACCTCCTCCCTGATGGTAGAAATGAGAAGAGGGCATGTCCTTAATGATGCGTTCCACCTTCTTAAGGCAACACCTGTTGAAGATGTCCTCGATGTTAGAGAGGCTAGTGCTCATAATGGAGCTGGCTAAGTCTACAACCCTCTACAGCTTTTTACAATCTTGTTTATTGAAGCCTTCATACCAGACAGTGACATAACCAGTCAGAATGACCTCTACAGTAAATCTGTAGAAATTTGTCAGAGTCTTTAGTGACATATCAAATCTCCTCAAACTCCTAATGAAATATAGCCTTATGAATTATTGGGCACCACAGGAAAGACAATAATTGCTGACTTTTTATTATCAAAAACAAAATTGCTGGAAATCTGAAATAAAAACAGAAAATGCTAGAGATACTCAGTAAGTCATTCAGTAACTTTGGAAAGAGAAACTGAGTTAATATATCAAGTTGGTGACCTATCAACGAATTAAAGGTCATCAATCAGAAAACCTAATCCAGTTTCTCTCTGAGTATTTCCAATAGTTTTTGTTTTTGTTTCAAAAAAAGTCCTCAATATGCAACACACACAAAATGCTGGAGGAACTCAGCTGGTCAGGCAGCATCCATGGAAGCGAATAAACAGTCAACGTTTCGGCTGAGACCCTTCTTCAGGACTGAGCAGTGGGAGAATATGTAGATGGTCATTCAGGATACTGACAAATACAAGCTAATATTTCACATAGCAAATCTTATAGCTGGGGGAAGGTTGATGTCCCATACGGTCTGTTGTGCTCAAGGAGAGGAACCTTGGAGCACGTCTTGAGCTGCTGCCTGAAAGCTCTTGGAGAGGGCCGATACCACAGGAGACACGACCAGGTATAGAAGACCCTCGTGGAGGCAACCTTCTTAAGAATCAATAACAGTGAACGAGCTCGAACCTGCAATCAAGCCATCGCCTTTGTGAGAGATAGAGAGCACCAGAAGCAAGGGTAAAGCCAACCACAGGGATTCTGGCACCTGCTCCTGACTGGCAGCTCATGACTGACCTGGGGAAACAACTGAAATTCCCACAGCACTTTGTCAAGACCACCTTCAGACCAGACATCCTCCTGGTCTCAGAGGTAGCAAAATACATCATCCTGCTGGAGCTGACAGTGCCATGGGAGAAGTTCTGAAGGTGGAGAGGAAGCCTGCCAGATACGGGGAACCGGACAGTCTGCCGCAGGCAGGGATGGAAGGCAAAGAACACGTCTGTTGAAGTGAGCTGCTGCGGCTTCACGAGACAATCTCTTCACAGAGCCCTCAGCGCACTGGCGTCACTGGTACGAGGAGGCAGAGAGCCATCGGAAACATCACCGAGGCAGCAGAGAAAGCCTCAAGATGGCTCTGGATGAAGAGAACAAGTCCCTGGGGATCTGCAGCACATGCTCTCTGAACACAAGTCGTGGCTTGATCGACCACGGCTGGGTCGCCTGGGTGAGGGTGTCTGATGTCGAAAGACCTGAAGCACACAATGACCCCAGGTTACATCACTGATGATGTGTTCAGAGCATTGCGAGAAATATTGTTCAATAAATAGTGGTGTTGAAAGACATTAACAGGCCAATCAAATCAATAACAACACTCAGTGTAGTGATGCTAATTTTGTGTTCCACCTCACCCTAGTTCCCAGTAACTTATTCTCTCTGATTTATACCCAGCAATTCCTTTTGCCATTAACTTACACCAAGTGGTAATTTACAAAAGCCAATTAGCCTCCTTCATTGGGATGCGAGAAGAAACTGGATTAGCCATGGAGATAATGTGCAAACTTCACAAGACAGCACCCGAGGTCAGGATTGAACATGAGTTACCATGACTCCCATCCTCACTCACATTTGCTGGGGTACTAAATGTCCTTCATCATCCCTGGACTATCAGCAGTAATGAGTCTCCAGCCTTCGCAGATCACACAGGAAATACCCAGTCTCTACAGCCTTGCACTGAGAGCCTTCAACACTCATCCTGAGTTCCAGCAGTTTTAGCTGAAACAAACCTTTTTCCCTACCACCAGCTCCTTGCAAAAGACCTCTCAAATCTTGCATCCTTAGCCTCATCATTAATCATCTGCCAAAACCCTTACTGTGTTTGACCCACAGCTTACAGATACTGACTAGCCTAATGTAATAAAACTTTTTATAAGATTGCACCTATAAAAAAACTTCACCTAATCACAAGACCAGTGCAGGTGATGATGATCATCTTAGTTCACCAACTAGTAAAAACACAAACATCATCCACGCAGTCAACAAATGATACAGGGGTTCTCATCTACAACTCCTTACCTGGGTCTCATTAATTAATCTCCACCATTGGTACAATACAGCATTACAGCATTGGCGACCTGGGTTCAATTCCCGCCACTGTCTGTAAGGAGTTTGGAAGTTCTCCTCTGACCGCATGGGTTTCCTCTGGGTGCTCTGGTTTCCTCCCACATTCCAAAGATATACAGGTTACTGTTGATAAGTTGTGAGCATGCTTGGTTGGCAGCTGAATTTTGGTCACATGGGTGTAATAGTGCAGCGCGGGCCCATTGGGCCAGAATATTAAAAAAATATAAAACCTGCAGGTGCCTGATTGGTACTCTTGCCTTTGTGTCAGATTCCTCCCTGTTTCAAGTCTTACTGCAGGGATTTATGGACAGACAATGGTCTACATTAATAGCATACTGCTAGACCGTCTGCAATGGTGCCTTTTGGACAAGTAATAAAACCAAAGACCTCTCTGCCCCTTCCGGAGAATTTAAGTGATCATATGGCTTGGGAAAATTCAGATGATTTCTGAACAGTCCACGAAAACTACCTCACTATTTCCATTTTGCACTATTAATTGACTTTGAGTGTGATTTAGAGGAATTTTTTATGTCTTGCACTGTGCTGCCACTAAACAACAAATTTCACGACATACTGAGTGTCAGTGGTAATACAGCTGATTTTAACTCTAAAAAAAGATACACCTTAATAGCAACAAGTAAAATCTGCCACATGAATTACAGAGAATAAGAAGCATAGATGGTTTTCTTCTCATTGTACTCAGTATTTTCTAGAAACTCTCCCGTTTCCAAAGTCTCATGATATTTGCACTTTCTTCCCCCACCCCAGCCAACCCCTGTCCCTCTGCAAACCAGGGTCAGTGATTTACACCGTTCAAGGCAAAACCAGGGACCACTACAAAGCTGAAACTCTGTACCAGCTTCTAAATATTGGCCACTATTTCTTGAGTTACACTTGTACTTCATTTTACCTCCTTTATTTCTCAATCTCAGCTATGGTCATTTGAGCCCTGGGGCCCGAGGGCAAATATGAAAGCCAGCAACTTGACTGTGGACAGTGAATGAATAAAATGGGGGGAAAATGCAAGCAGTGTCCTTCAAGTCTGCTCAGCTTCCTTGTGTGTGAAAACTGCTTTTTGTCACCTCACTCACAAGTCCCTTGCAGTGAAGCTGTAATTCATAGAGGGGGTTGAGTCAGCATTTGCTGTTGAAGTCAACAATTGTGTACATGTTGATATTATGTAGATGTTAGTATTTTATAGTTACTGTATATATTATATAATATATACAACATGAATATATAATGGACTCTATAATATATGTATACAATGTACATTACTATATACAATATACAATATAATGTGTGTGTATATATATATGTAAGGAGTTTCTTTTTTTATGTCACTGCGTAGTCTAATTAAAATGGCTTCCTTGTTATGTTATAATTGAAAGGGCTTCTTCATTATGTTAACTGCTGAGAAAGTCCTTCCCGCTCGCAGTTTGTTTTGGATTATCTATTGATAAGAGGACGAATGAAGCAATTGGGATAGTTGTTATGCTTTGGTGTGTCTGTAAGATATTGTATGCGCGGGGTTTTGGGGGAGAAGGCGGGAGAGAGAGACAGAGGATGGACGAGGTGCTGTGAGTCCGCTAACGGGGTCAGACCCCGAGCAGGGTGTTCGGCAAGGAGAGGAGACGGAGACGGACTTGTGTGGAGCGTCTGGTCGACCACCGTTGTTGGTCCCAGGAGGCCGGTCGAGGTGGTCCAAGGGGTCGCAGGGTGAAGAAGAAGGTCCTGAGCTCCAACTGTTTGTGCACGAAGAGATTGAACTTTGATAAGTGTGGCGCCTTTTATTTTCCTTTTATATTTTATTCTCTATTAATTATATAGTTCCAGTAATATCTATAAACTGTAAATCATTTAATCATATCTTGTGTATTGTCTGTTATTTGGGCGGGGTGAGGTACATCACACAGCATCCACACAAACTGATTCCCCAGTATGGCGGGGCTGAAGCTGTTTCCCTAGACGACAGCGAGCCGAGCGACCCTGAGGCTGGCCGGGGGGCTACATATATATATATATATGCATTATATATTAAAATGTGTTTTATAGTAATTCTTTTTTGTTCCAATCCATGCCTGGTAGCGCATTAGGCAGCAATTGCCACTTCTTTGGCCTTTATCTGTTATTTACAAGGCCGAGTTGCCAGCTCGATGCTCAACCCAGCACAGATGGAAAGTGTGCAATGGGTCGGACAGATTTGAACCCGAGACCACTCGCCTCGAAGTACGGAACGGACGCCACTACACCACCGGCTGGCTTTTATAGTAATACATATTATATACTGTAAGTTATATACAATCAATGGTGATGTCAGTGTGTATGTATATGAGAGATCAGTGTGTGCGTGTGTGTGTGTGTGTGTGTGTGTGTGTGTGTGCTTGCACATACGTGCGGGTCTGCATGTAAATATGCTAAGTCTGCATCTGAGCCTGCCCTCCAACTACCTTAGCCCTACTGAACTATTGAAGTAAAAGGGAATGTTGCAAAAAATACAGTTAGAAAATAAAGTGTACGTAAACAGCTTGATGTTAGGTAATGAGACACTACCATATTTTGACTTGCTCAACACTCCATCAAGCTACATTGTGCGTACAAAAACAATATTACTGAGGATACAAATACTGATGATGGACCTTACAAAAGAACATGTGGAGTCAACACCAAAGACGTGCAGGTTGAAAGTCACAGTTGTCATTTGGGGGTAACTGGGCGGTAGGCTCGTTGGGCCATAAGGGCCTGTTGCTGTGCTATATCTCTAAATAAAATAAAACATCGTCCATTTTGAAATGCTTTAGTTATGAATTAAATGCTTGCATCCTTTTCAGATTTGTGAGTCCATGATAGCTTTTAGAAGAGTTTTTATTGTTCTGAGTATTGTTAGGATATGCAGTGTCCTACAAGTGCATAACTATTTCAAAAAAGCTAGTTTGCATTAAAGAGAGAGAGAGATCGATCTGAGCCTCTGACTCCTCCATGAGATGGACTCAATGGACCGGGTAACCTCCTTGCACATTGTATCTTTCTATTAGTGCACTTTTGTGGAACAAATTGTCAGATCATTGCCAGACAAAAGCCAAAGGAGAAAACATTAAGAGACTATTAGATAGGCATATGGATGACAGAAAAATGGAGGAGGTGTTAGATTGATCTTAGAGTAGGTTATATGGACCAAAGGGCCTGCACTGTGCTGTAATGTTCTATGTTCTAAAACTTTCCTCATGGATGGATGGACAGTTATCAGCCACGTCGCCCTCACCATCCCCAATAAATCACCAGGCAACCTTTCAGGGGACAGGATAAGTAGTAGTCAAGCAGCTGGTAATCTCTTTACTCTCAAGGGACTAGGAATGCCCCTGCAAGGGGTAGGAGGGGTAGCAAATAAAGCAAGATGGACATTAGATAAATAAAATTACCAAGGCTATAACATCTGTAATCTCCTTGATGTTGCTGCTTACTAAGGCAAATAACACGGACTGATTGAGGCCTCTGTCAGTCAGGGTCAACCATGGATGCTGCAGGCCGGCTGTCTAGATACACAACCTCCCACTACCTACAAGTGCTTCTCACGGCATGCGACTCAAATAGCCTCTGACAACCAACTCCAACTCCTGGCCTTCTCATGTGGCTTAGCCTCTAAGCCCGGCGGAACTGTTACTCCTGACAGGAGAAGGTGCGAAGGTGGGTCCTGGTGCCTTAAAACCAGTGCTTCGGGTAGATGGAGCTCGTCAGCCTGGGAAGGCAGTCCATCTAAGAGAGGGAAACTCTGATTTCAAACCTCCGCTGCCTTGCAGCCATACCCACTCATGGGAAAGGCTTCGGGAGTAAACCCTGAGGACAAATCCGGAGCTGGAGTCCCTAAGGCAATCCGATGTTGCCTTCAACCTCGTTCTGGCAACTTCTGCGATGACACTGGTGCCAAGCTGCATGGGTCCTAATGCCCTTCCCTTGGACAACATCGGTGTCGTGGAGAGGGGAGCCTTGCAACATGGGCAACTGCCGGTCTTCCATACAACCTTGCCCAGGCCTGCGCCCTGGAGAGAACACTCCAGCGTCGCTTCACCGCGACGGCACAACACGGAAAGCAACAGTCTACAACATAGAGAGCAAGCTGTTGCCCATGTAGCAGACTCCCCCTCTCCACACATCCTGATGAACCCAAAAGAACAGTAGAGACCAATACAGTTTGGCACCAGCCAGCATTGACTCAATGTAGGACCACCTTAGGGACTGCAGCTCTGGATGTTCCCTTGGGGTTTACTCCTGAAGCCTTCCTCATGAATGTATATAGCTGCAAGGCAGCGGAAGTTTAAGATCAGAGTTTTCCTTCTCCTAGATGACCTGCCAACCACAACTGACGAGCCCCTTCTGCTCCAAGCGGCAGGTTTTAAGGCACCAGATACCTGCCTTTGCCCCTTCTTCTGTCAGTAGAAATGTTGGGCTTAGTAGCTAAGACACATGAGAAGGCCAGGAGCTGGACTTGGTTGTCAGAGGCTACTTGAGGTGCATGCCATTGGGAGCATTTAATAGGCAGTGGGAGCTTGTCCCCACTACCAACACACCCCCCCCCACCCCCCGGCTATAACAACCTTAAGGAACAAAGACAATGGTGTAGATTTTAACAGTCTCCTTTATTTCAGATGATCAATTAACAACTGATGTTTACAGGGAACGAAGGAAATTGCCTTTTAAACTCACGGGGAGCATAGGCCATCAACTTTTTGAAGTTCAGCGCTGATGCCATTACGCCACCAGCCGACTGATTTTTCTTAACAGCAATGTATCAAAAATCATTCATTTCTTAAATGCTCATACCTAATAACACAAGAAGCAGTTTTTAACTTTGCTTTGAATAATACCAAAAGTTTGGTTACAGATTAATAAGTTCCAACAGAGCATGCATTACAGTAAAAGCTCAAACTAACAACAGAGCAGGCATTACAGTAAAAGCTCAAACTAACAACAGAACATGCATTACAGTAAAAGCTCAACCTAAGTGCAAGTATCACTTCCCTAACTAGTACTGGGAAGTAAGAACCTCTGAATTCATATTGTCTTCCAAAATCGTTTTACATCTTTGTTTGCAAGGTTTTTCTCATCATTGCACACTGGAATATGTAAATTACTTTCTATGATGTCCAAAGTAAAAGCTAGTTGGACAGTGTCATTCAGAATTAAATGCTTATTACGCTCATTCAGATATCTAGAATGTTGTTTTTACAATATTCAGTGTAGTTGAAGTCCTGGATCTGGCAGGGAACACTTTTCCATTGCTTGAAGGGTCTTCTCCCACTTGGCAGCTCCACCACAAAGTTCTTGATGCTTAAACTGGGAATGGGCACTTTCTTGTAGATCATCTGCATTCCCCAGTTCTGTGTGGAGATATATATTAGAGGGACAATTAAATGCCATTTCAAAACTGATTTTTGGAGACAACACTAGTAGTGTGATCACTTGAGTCGAGCATGATGCTCTCCCAGGGAGTTATTGCCTCAATGGAGAATGCCTGTGTATTACTTTGTCTAACATGGGGAGGCTGAGGAAACGGGCAGCCATCACATGGTCCTTGACAGATTGGGGTCAGGGTCCAGTGACGTGGCATGCAAGGTGACTGGGGACCCCGCCCTGCTGTTACCATCCTCCGCCTTCACTGCGGTTGTGATGTGTCATCACCTTCTGCCAGCTCCACCGTTGAGGTCTTGGCTGGAACACTCTTTGTCTGGGACCACCCCCTTGACCTCACTGCCATGGGTGACCCTACCAGGAGCTAAGCTCCAGACAGCATCGCTCTCGGGATCTCGGGAACTCATTAGTCTCTCCAGCACAACAGGATGATAACACTATCCACAGTTAGCGCCAACAATCTGGATTTCAAGGAAAAAGGCAGTTCACATTGCTAATGCAGTCTGCATCCTATCTGATTTGGAGATGGAATCACGTACACGGCTGTGAATCAAGGCAGAGATTAGGCAATGCCATCAGCTTAATTTGTCAATTGGAGATTGCTTCTGATGGGCATATCATTAACACACAAAGTGGGATTTAAATACGACAAAAGCTGTATGAATGCAGTGGTAGGTGAGTCACAACACTCAGTTGTACCAATCCACACAGAATAACAAAACCCATATTTATCCCCAGATAGTCTAGGTTGGTTTGTGATAAATAACTATAATAGAACTCAATACATTGTGGTTCATAGTGTCTCCAAAATACTCTTGTTAAATTTACACAGGGTCTTCAGTCACTCTTTCCAGTTGCATACATATTTTTGGATATTAATGAAGCTCAAGATGAGTTTTGCCAAAACAGTTGTCTGCTTCATTTCCCATGTTGCAACTGGTCTCCGTGGGGCTCACTGGATCAAACATACCTGGCCACATTGACGACAGGCAATTCTGCCACCTAGTTCCCAGTCTTCAAATTTCCTTGGAAGGTTAATTTTTCCAAAGACTTTGTAGTAAATACTGGAAAAACAAAATAGGAGTCAAAAGCAAGTAAAATATTTATATTTAGCTTGGACCACAGATTATGGCTCATCCTCATGTTAATGTTCCATTTTCAGCCTTTCAAAAAAAAACTTCCAAAATCTTGAAGCCCAAAAGCAAAAAGTAGATACCAAAAATCTGAAATTTTAAAAAAATGCTGGAATTAATTGTAGCAATAATCTATGAGAGAAAGACACACAAAATGCTGCAGAAACTCAGCAAGTCAGGCAGCATCTGTGGAAGGGAATAAACAGGCAATGTTTCGGGCCGAAACCCTTCATCAGGACAGCACCAATTTACCAGAGGAACTCTGCAAGTTAAGCAGCATCTGTGGGAGGAAAGAAATCGCTGACATTTTGTGTCAAAATTGTCTTGATGCAGAGAGTATTTACAATCTGGAATTCAATGCCTTTATGAGCAATGGAAGCAAACTCGACGCCTTAACAATGAAATTGCAGCAGCACTTACTGGAGAATAACCTGCATAGTTATGGGGATTGGAGCAGGGCAACAGGCTTGCTTGTCACAGAGCTGGCCTGGCCTTGTAGAGCATTTGTGCCATAACTGTTATTCTGAACACTTACTCGAAGTTTGGATTCACATTAACATGATGCATGCCCTCAATGATTCGGAGGTCACTGGCATGACACACTGCCTCATTGCAGTTCCGACAGTAAAATCTCACATCTTCAGGAAGATTTTCCATCCTCGTGGTACCTTGTTTCATATCTTTCATCTTCTGGCTTATTATGCCTTCCATCTGCAGCTCTCGAATCTAAAGCAGAGAAATCATTTTGGGTTTAAGTGGTTTCTTGTTTTGTATGAAAGCAGGTTAACAGCTCTTTCAGAGTTTGAAAGCACCAGCAAGAGCAAGGATGGCAACACAGGGGTGAGTGAAGCTGAACTGTGGTATTTTTTCATTAGCTTTCTATGTTACACGTACATTGAAAATCTAAGCACATAGTGACACGCTTTGTTTGGCGTCGATGATCAACACAATCCGAAGATTGCTCTGGGGCAGCCCACAAGGGTCGGCATGCTTCTGGCATCAACATAGCATGCCCACAACTTACTAACCCTAACTGTACCTTTTGGACAGTGGGAAGAAACTGGAGCACCCAGGGGAAACCCACTCGGTCACAGGGAGAATGTGCAAACTCCTTACAGACACTGGCAGGATTTGAACTCAGTTGACCCACCTGTCTATCTCCAGTTCCTGAACCTCGCCCTATCCCAAGCCAAGAACCTGGCTCCTGAGTCTGGCTACTCACCCAGCTGACATTACCAATGCTGACTACAGCAATGAACCCTGCCTGTGCTCCCAAGCTCAGCTCCAGCCACATGCCCTCATGCATTCCTGACTCTGGGCCATACGTGGCTCATGGTCCCAGCTCTCCAGCAGCACAACAGGTCCCCCATTCCTGACACCTGGCTCCACAGTTCTTTATTTACAGATCACCATCCATTTATAAGGGTGATCCTCAGCTTCACAAACCAGTTCAGAAGAAGCCTCAATAGGCTACAATAGTTTGAGTGATTTGTTCATACTGTGGATCACAAACTGTCCGAGTTGTTCAAGATAATCAGCTTTCTTTTTCTTTTTCTTGCAGTAACAGACCTTTTCGGCTCAATAGCTCCAGGCCACCCAATTACACCCATGTGACCAATTAACCTATCAATTAACCCGTATCTCTTTGGAAAGGAGGAGGAAAACCAGAGCACCTAGAGGAAACCCACACAGTCCAAACTCCTTACAGACAGTGGCGGAATTAAACCCAGGTCACTGGCGCTGTAATAGCGTTACACTAACCGCTACGTGACCGTGGCACCCAAGTTTCGAAACAACTTCACCATTCACTTACTTTACAGTCCCAAAAGGCTCTGTACACATTCATTCAATGCCTGGTAAAATGGGAACCTATCATTCCTCTTTGTGAAATGTTCCGAGATACCATGAACTTATGTAATTGTTTTGGCAACTCTGTTGCACTTATGGTCACCCTGCCACAAGAAAGACGCCATTAAGCTGGGAAAAGTGCAGACGAGTTTTAGAAGGACGTTGCTAGGTCCCAAGGCACTGACTTATGGACAGAAGATGATCAGGCTGGGATCAGCAGGAGAATGAAGGGTGATCTTAAAGAGGTATATAAAATCATGAGGGGGCATGGGTGTATCATTTTATACACCTCTTTAAAATCACCCTTCATTCTCCTGCTGATCCCAGCCTGATCATGGTGTGTCATGTGGCCAAGTGGTTAGGGCGCTGGACTAGCAATCTGAAGGTCGTGGGTTCGAGCCTTGGTTGGGGCAGTGTGTGTGTCCTTGAGCAAGGCACTTAACCACACAATGCTCCAGTCTACCCAGCTGAGAATGGGTACTGGCAAAAATGCTGGGGGTTAACCTCGCGATAGACTGGCATCCTATCCGGGGCGGGGGGGGGGGAAATCTTGTACTCTCAGTCGCTTCATACCATGGAAACCGGCATAAGCACCAGCCTGATGGGCCACAAGGCTCGTGACAGACTTTAATCTTAATCATGGGTGTATGCATTCAACCTTTTTCCCAGAGGTGGGAAATCGAGAACTGGAGGACATGGGTTTAGGATGAGACGGGAAAGATTTAATAAGAACCTGAGGGGCAAACTTTTCACCGAGTGGGTGGTCAGTATGTGGAATGAGCTGCCAAAAGCAGTGGTTAAGGCAGGTACACTTACTTTTAAAAGGCACTTGGACACGTACATGGGTAGGAAAGATTTAGATATGGGCCAAATGCAGGCATATGGGACTCACTTAGATGGGAATCTTGCTCAGCATAGACCCATATGGCCAAAGGGCCTAATTCTATCTTCTATGATTCTAATTATGACTAGATTTTAAGGTTGTGTACAGAATAGATTTACACACAGGGGTCAAAAGTTGCAGATGAACAGTCTCCCCAAATTATGTTGCATTTCCAAAATAAAGCAAATCTCGTGTCAGATAATTACCTTTATTTGGTAGGTACGTGGAGACATACTTTGCACATGCTCTATTGCACGTTTCATTAGACCCTCACGGAATTCATTGACAAATTCCCGTCGCATCTCTTTCCCTCCTTTTTCAGCAACAACTGAATAAACACTGTTCTCAGCTCTTGCTCGCCCTCTGGCCTTGAAAACGGAGATAAAAGCCAGTCAATTATACAGTAGCAAGGCACAGTGAGTTGTTCAAGATGATTACCTTTTGAAACAATGGAGATGAATTGTTTATGTATTATTTGCAAACATCTACATTGCACCTGTAATCTAAGAAGAGCTGTGATCAGGCAAGCTGGATGAAACCCCAACAAGGAGATAATAGGAGAGGTGACTGTAAATATGGTTTGAGAATTAAGTATTAAGGAAGGCCATAAAGAGGGGAGGAAAGGCAGGTATAAGAGCTGGAAGGGAAAGGTTGGTGAATACAATAGTGAGGATATATAAGAGGCCAGAAGCAGAAGACGAGAGAGTTTGGAGAATGTAAAATAGAAAGATAGGCCATCAAAGACAAATCTTACTTTTGAACCTGGTCTACTTTCTCTTACTCCCCAAGTCAAATCTGAACATTCCAGGTGAAATGAGAAATCCCATTCCCTTCGAAGTGTTTCAACTACATACCATCCATAACACTAGGTGGCGGTGTAGTCCACATGGTAATGCTACCTTGGTCTCTTCAGCAAGCATTCAATGTGCTCTCTGCTGATGTTGATGATTACTTCCTAACATTACTTTAAGAACTTCAATCATGACCCCATTCATATCCTTTCCAGTAAATATACATTTTAAATCAAGCCCTTTTTTCATTAGTTAGTCATCCCAACCAGCACTTGCAACGGTTGAACCCCATCTATTCCCCACTTGGGCACCTCATAGGTAGCACCTCCTCCACATAACTTCAAGGACTCTAAATGAAAGTTCTGAAAAAATACCTTTGACCTGAAATTAACTCTGTTTCTCTTCCCACAGATGTGGCCTGACCTGTTAAGTATTTCCAGAATTTTTTGTTTTCATTTTAATTTCTGGGACTGGTCCCTATCGCCCAACAGCATCAAAGAGGAATTCTCTAAAGTGTTTTACCTGTTATTGGCTCGTGGTATGTTCCTTAGAAGTCTGCCTTTGATGGAAAAAAATTAGTCTTCACCTCACCCATAACACATGTGTGCTATGGGCTCTTTACTCCCAGTGAACAAGAAGATGGACTCTGAATAGAGGAAATTAGTTTACCTGAACCATGGAAATCTCATTAGTGATAAGTCCATAGCGGATGATGATGTTGCATGCTTTTATGTCGAGGCCTTCTTCTGCCACACTGGTAGCAATAAGGAGGTTGACTTCGCCTGTTCGGAACTTCTGAATAACTTCCTGTTGCTCTTGCTGAAAAATCATCGTCGCACACAAAGAAATTAATGTTCCATGCACAGGTCATTCAAATGGGATCTTAATGCTTACTCCTATTTCCTCTGTGGATTGTAACAAGGTCAAAACAAGTCACGGGTGATAAGATTAGTATGGAAAGGTACCCACAGGGTCAGTGTGGATGAGTTGGGCCAAATGGTCTGTTACTATGCTGTATGATTCTATGCTTAAATGTCAGACTTTTAGAATTCGACATCAAGTGATGCTCGTGAAACCCTGCACACTTGCCACCAATAAAACAAAACATCCTTTGGTTGGATGTATCTCATCCTTTCCCGTAACATTTTTCTACTGTAAGTTCTGCCAACACATGTGTAAAGGAAACTAAAAACTGCAGATGCTGGAAATCTGAAATAAAAACAGGAAATGCGGGAAAAGCTCAGCAACTCGGGCAGCATTTGTTGAAGGAGAAACAGACAACATTTAGACTCTGCAACTCAGTTCAGATGATTCGCTTTCCACAGATGCTACCTGACTTGATGAGTTTTTCCAGCATTTTCTGAATTTGTCTATGGGAAACTGTCTATGTAAACTTTCAATGTTGAAATTACAACTTCTGGCCAAGAGTGGCATTGCAGGGTTGATTTTGCATCTTCCAGCTATATGATTACAATGCAGTGAATTCCATTCTTAGTTTTCAGAGTCATTTTATTTTATTGGATATTGTATTTAGCTGCTTTAAAAATGTTGTGAATTCCATCTGAGGATTCACTGCTATACCACAGCTTGTGCTCTCTGTAAAATAGCTTAACAATACACAAGATTCCCACAGAACAATTCATTACTTCAAACATGGCAGCTCCAATCAAGATACTAAGGTGAAATATTTACTTCAAATACGCTATTACTATAGATTACCATAGATAAACATACTAATAAAGAGCATCAGTTGGGCAAACAACTCCTGAAGCCTTCCATAGATGCAACCTGACCTGATGATTTCCTCCAGAATTTTGTGTGTTGAACCCCTGAAGCCTGGTAAAATGGTGGCGCGCATGATTACAGTGGCTTCTCTGGGGTCAACCAAAGGCATTATTGTCCTTTTTAAATGTACTTTTTTATGATGGCAAGATCCTGATGGACATCATGAACTAAATGCACTGCAGTTCCACCCCATCAGCAAGTTGCTCTACGGCAGAGGAACTGAAGGAGCTGGACTTGGTGCAGATCGTACTGCAGCCTGCGTCAGAGAGGCGTCAAAGGAGTTGGTGCGCGAAGGCAGTGTGCAGTGTAACAGCAAGTGATCGTCTTAGTCACTTTTCTTGTGATCGCAAGACCCTGTTGTACGTTGTTAATGTGGAATGCTACAAGTCTGATTCGCTCATTTATTGGCGGACAGCAGGGGAGCTGCGTGGCCCTGGTTGTCGTGAGGACTAGGCCTCAATCTGCAGCGTAGCCTGTTTACAGCCGCCCAGGAGAGAGGCGTTAAGAGTCGGTGCATTGCAGTGGAGGCAGTGTGGCGTGACATCCAAGCTGGACTCGGTACTGCCCCAGTGATCACTCGGCAGAAGACAAGCTGTATTGTGTTCTCCTGCAGTCTCCTGCAACATCCATGGACTCAGGGTCTCAGTCTATTTTTTTTTTGTGTGACTCTATTTTACTGACATCTTATACATGCTTGCTATCTTATATGTGCTATGTGTGCCTTGTGCGTGTGTGGCTGTTGGTACCGCGTATTGCAAATTGGTCCCGGAGTAACACTGTTCTGTTTGGCTGTATTCATGGGTATTCATGGTTGAATGACAATTCAACTTGAATTTGAACGTCTAAAAAATTGTGTTTTTTCTGACTCAAATCCCATTTCCTGTCTACTTGCCATAACTGTTCATTCCCTTGCTTATCACCTCCACAAGAGGAAATATCTCTCCACATCCAAGACGTCAAAACTTCTTAGGTCCTAATATGTTTTTGGTCAGGTGTCCTTTGACTCTTCTGAAGTCCAGCAGATGCATGCCTAGCCAGTCCAGCCTTTTATCAAGAGACAACATTCATGCCCATTCCAGATTTTATTCTATTGAGCTTTCTCTGAACTGCTTGCAACGCATTAAGATCCTTCCTTAAATAATGAAAGCAATTCTGTACTGACACTCCATATGTGGTTTCACCAATGCCCTACGTACCTCCCTCCTTTTACATTCAATTCCCCTAGCACTAAACAACAGTTAGCTTTCTTAACTTCTTGATATATCTGCACATTAGCCTTTTGCAAATCGTACAGTAGTTCATCCAGATCTCTCTGCAGCTGCCATTTCTTAAATCATTTAGATGGTATTTTTTTTATTGTTGCTGCCAAAATGAACAAGGTCACAATTTTCCCACATTTCCTCATTACCTCTACATAACTTTGCTACCTCCCTTTTTCTTGTCAGCAGATTTAGCATTAATACCTTTAGCATCTTTAGGAGGGGAGGAGAAGATGGCGGCGCGACGCAGCGCGCGCGGCCGCTCCGAAATGATGTTGTATTTGTTAAATAGGGTGCCGTGCACAGTCCTGATTTGATGGAGACGGACGTGAGAAGCACAGAGGAACATCTGGAGAAACTTCTGAAATGCCTGCTTTGCTGCCGCTGCTACTGTGCGATCCAGAATCTCTGGAGGGGAAGGCCCCAAATCCTTGGCTTTGCCTATTGCCTGTTGCCGAGGCCAGGGTCAAAGCGCTCGGCAGAGATGGTGCTTGGTGCTCGGTGTCGGAGGGCTGGTCGGAGGCGCGAAGTTTTTGGACGGACTCAGAGTTGGACTGTGGTCGGGTGCTTCCAGGATGCTGCATCGGCAAGTTTGCGGCGCTGGAAGCTCATGGCAGGGCGAGTTTCTCCTTTCAATCGTCTGCGTGAGATGATGGGACTTTCGAGAGACCTTGAGACTTTTTTTTTACCGTGCCCATGGTCTGTTCTTCATCAAATTATGGTATTGCGTTGCACTGTTGTAACTATATGTTATAATTATGTGGTTTTTGTCAGTTTTTTTTAGTCTTGGTTTGTCTTGTGTTTCTGTGATATCATTCTGGAGGAACAAATTGTATCATTTCTTAATGCATGTATTACTAAATGACTATAAAAGAGGACTGCGTGTCCTCATAATCTAATAATCTCATCTAATCTAATTTTGGGAGTAGCACGGTAACATAACACTTAGCATAACGCTATTACAACTCCAGCTGTAAGTTACGGGTTCAATTCCCTCTGTTCTCTGTCAGGAGTTTATATGTTCTCCCCGTGACTGCGCGGATTTCCTCTGGTGCCCCTCCCACACTCCAAAGGCATACCGTTAGGGTTAGCCAGTTGTGAGCATGCTATGTTGGCGCCAGAAGCGTGCTGCCCAACGCAATCCTTGCTGATTTGATTTGCCGCAAACTGTTTTGCTATACGTTTCGATGTACGTGTGATAAATAAAGCTATACTTTAATCTTTAAATCTTGGTGTCTTCATCCAAACTCATTTACTTAAATGGTAAAAAAATTAAGGTCGCCTCACTGATCCCTGTGGTGGCCCACACTTGCCAATGAGAAAACAGTTTAGTTAAGCCACATAAGTAGCAAAGCTTCCACCTTTGCCAATCGTTACTGTACCTCATACACCAGGAACTTCTATTTCCTTTCAAGCAAATGTCCTTGCTGCCTATTTTCTATGACCTCCTTACTTGCCTATCTTTCCATCACTGCCCATTGTTTGAAAAACTCTATAAAGAGTTGAATTTCTGGATCTTGCATGACTACTGACAGGATGTGATTGTTTTGAAATGGACTATGAACTCTCTCATTCCTAATTCAAAAATTACTTTGAGCCCTCCTTTCCCCATCTATTGACAACTCAGAGTGAACAGGAAAATCTAAATCTTAGTGTCTCTTAATGCTCTTGGGCTGGATAAGCTGTAGTAGCGAATTCAGAGTGAACCAAGTAAATACATTGCTGTAGGTAAATACTTGAGGTCAACCCTAGACCACCTCAATGATTTCATTCTTCTTTTCCTACCGGTTCAGGAACAGTTATTACACCTCATCCATCAGGCTCTTGAACCAGTGGGGTAACTTCGCTCAGCTTCAGTTGCCCCATCGCTGAACTGTTCCCACATCTATGATGCACTTTCACTTTCATTTCATGTTCTCAAAATTTATTGCTTATTTATTTATTATTATATTCTTTTTCCTTTTGTATCTGCACAGTTTGTTGTCTTTTGCATATTGGTTGCTTGTTCACCCTGTTGGGTGCGGTCTTTCATTGATTCTATTATGATTCTTGTATTTACTGAGTATGCCCACAAGAAAATGAATCTCAGGGTTGTATATGGTGACATATATGTACTGTACTGCAATAATAAATTTATTTTGAACTTTGAACCCTCAGTCTCTTTATATCATAATTTCAACTTATCCCTTATTAGTCTCTCTGGCACCAACAATCTCGTTAACTTTCACCTCCGGCAATCCTGGCTCTGTCTGATGCAGCAATTCATCACACTGCAAATTCGGCTTAGTCCAATATCATGAAATGTCAGCTCTTTCTCTTTCCCCAGATTTACAGCTTTTTCTATTGTTATTATAACACATTTCTTTCCTCACACTCACTTAACCTCCCTTCTGAACTATCAGACTGGGATTTTAGGTTTTTCACTGGAAATTCCAAATGGACTTACAATTGATTTTAAGTGTTCCCTCACATTCTATATAAAAGGGTCTTCTGAAAACTGGATCAGGGAGAAAGTGGCAAGAGGCGGGAAATCAGTTAACCTCTCAATGCCACCACCACCCTCAAACATCCATCTTTCTCCAAGACATTCTGAAGCATTGCTATTCCTGCAGAACTTGCTGTAAAACATAATAGTAGCTCTGTGGGGCAACTCCTTTAGCTTTGTGTTCTGCCTCACATTTTAAAAAGACTGTAATCTGTTCTTTGTACATTCAGTTGCTTACACTGCATTGACAAACATGACAAGTATTCAGGAGCATTACTTCCTTGCGCCACCACTGAGGTAAAATGTAATCAAAGTACTTCATACTAACAGTTGAAAGAAAAGTTGAACAGATCTCACTGAAGTTTTTTTTAGGGAGAGTGGTGGCAGACTGGAATTCCCTGCCAGGGGTGGTGGTAGATTCAGATACATTAGGGACATTTAAGAAACTCTTAGCTGGGCACATGGATGATAGAAAAATGGAGGGCTATGTGGCAGGGAAGGGTTAGACTGGTTTTAGAATAGATTGAAAATTAGGCATAACATTATGGGCTGAAGGGACTGTACTGTGCTGTGTTCTGTTCTGTGTTCGTGGAATATTGTTAATGATTACTATATCAACTCTAGGCACATTTCCACACATTGAACTTCCTTGAAGCCAGTACCGGAGAAGTTAAGAGTGCAAGAAGGATGAAGAATTAAGGTGACAGTTTGCAAGTTATTTGCCTAGGCTGACAGTTGTGAGAGATACAGAGCAAGCTGCTACCACTAGGAGAAGGAAAAGTACTGGGGTTATAATTATGTTATATTTTTGAAGAGTATAAAAAGGGCATTTCTTTATGCAAGTGGGAATCTTCTCTTAGTTGAGTTGCTGATCTCTGGAGCTAAGAGCTAGAGATAAGACAAACAGAGGGGGGAGGGGGACAAAGCGAGAGTGAGAAGGATGGGTGGAGGGGGGAGGGGGATAAAGGGAGTGGAGAGGGGCAGGGGAAGATGTGGAGAGATGGGGGAGGGGGAGAGAGGGGGAGACTTTAAAAGCTATCGGACACTTGCAGTTCCCTTTGACAGTATATTGTGTAGAGTCGCTTAGTGATTGGATGATAATTACTATTTTGTTTCTTTTACTACTTCATTAACAATTTTTCTTTTTTCTGTATATTATTCTTTATATTGCTCTAAAATAATTTCTTACAGCACTTAACCTGTGTACAGTCCCTCCTTTATTTGTGGATATCTCTTGCTGCTGAATCAGAAAAGAACAAGGAACAAAATTTAAAATATTTTCATCACAGAGACAGACTTGAACCTGAACCCTTCAGATACAAAGGCAAAAAATGTAAGAACTGGATCAGTGTTGAGCAGAAGTGAGTGGCTCCAGGGAAACAGCACCAAAAGAAAGACATTAGTACTGTATCTGGAATTGCTACCCACTCTCAATGCAGTTTATTTTAAGAAGCACAGAAAGCTGGAGGAAGTCAGCAGGTCAGGCAGCACCTGAATAAACAGTCAACGTTTTGGACAGTGACCCTTCATCAGGACTGGATAGTGAACAGGGAGGTTAAAATCTGGCAGGTGATAGGCGAAGCAAGGTGAGGGGGAAGGCGGGTGGGTGGGGGAGGAGAGATGAAGTGAGAAGCTGGGAGGGGGTAGGTGGAAGAGGTAAAGGGCTATAGATGAAGGAATCTGATAGACAGGACAGTGAACCATGGAGTAATTGGAAGGAGGAGGGGAATCAGAGGCAAAGGTTAACGAGAATGGGGAATGGAAAAGAGAGAAGGGGAGAAGGAAGAATAATTACTGTAAGTTACAGAATTCAATGTTCATGCTGTCAGGTTGGAGGCTACCCAGACAAAATATGAGGTGTTGTTCCTCCACTTATTACTAACTTATTTTAAGTTGCGCCTTTTAGAATATGCTGAAAAGGATAAGAACAAAACACGCAGACCAGTGTTTCATCAATTGGCCTATAGCAGTTGATGTCACAATCTTTGTGGACATCAGATGGAGTTGAAGACCTAGAATGAAATGTCCTGGTGAAGAGCAGAACAGGAACAAAGGTGGGGTTTAGTTTTATAGAGAATCATAAACTAATAGAGTAATATACCACAGAAACAGACTCTTCAACCTAAACCATCCCTGCTGACCAAGATACCCACCTACAGCAATCCAATTTGACTGCATTAGGTCTAAATCCCCGAATACCTATTTTAATCTATGTTTTGTTAAGCATAATTGTACCAACCTCTACCACATCTTCTTCAGCTCATTCTCTGTGTGAAAACTTACCTCTCAGATCCCCTCATTCCTTCCCTCTCATCTTAAATCTCTGCCCTTAGTTTTAGACGCTGGGAAAAAGACTGGGATTCTTCACCCTATCCTTGTACCTCATAATTTTGTAACCTTCTCAGCCTCCTTCACTTCAGGGAAAACAGTCTCTCCTTATAACGGAAGCCCTCCAATCCAAGCAACATTTTTGTGAATCTTTTCTATGCCCTCTCTAACTTACTCATATTCTTCCTACGGCATGTTGATTAGAACTGCACACAATATTGCAAGTTCAAGGTTCAAAGTGAATTTCATTATCAAAATACATCTATGTCACCATATACAACCCTGAGATTCAATTTTCTGTGGGCATACTCAGCAAATCTATAGATTAGTAACTTTAACACGATCAATGAAAGATCAACCAGAGTGCAGAAGACAACAAACTGTGCAATTGCAAAATATACTTAAATAGCAAAAAATAAAGAGAACATGAGATAGAGTCCTTAAAGTGAGATCATTGGTTGTGGGAACATCTCAATGATGGAGAAAGTGAGCGTAGTTATCCCCTTTTACTCAAGAGCCCACTGAGTGAGAGGTAGTAACTGTTCTTGAACCTGGTGGTGTGAGTCCAAGTGTGGTCTAACCAATATTTTCTGCAACTGTTACATCACCCACCAACTTTTGTAAGCAACGCCATGGCCTTCTTCACCACAGTATCTACCGTGTTGCCACTTTTAGTGGGTTCAACACTATTTGTACAAAGAGCTACCTGTTCTAAAACAGGCAGGGAGTAATGTCCATCTTCTTGTATTCTTCCCCATTACTTTGTGCAACCAGCTCAAGTTCAAGTTTATTGTCATTCAACCCTACATATTTATACAGCTAAACGAAACATCGATCCTCTGGGGTCAAGGTGCAAAACACAGTCAATACAGTCATACACAGCACATGCAGTTGTAATCCCATACATACAGTCATAGAATAATAGTTGTAATTGAATAACTAAAATTATGGACTGCTTCTGCCAAAACGCCTAAATGCTTGATCATACTTAATATGTATAGCAGGTCAAACCAGCTACACAGTACAAATATGCTTTGATGAAGGGTCTCGGCCTGAAACCAACTGTTTATTCCCCTCCATAGATGCCCCTTGACCTGTTGTGTTCCTCCAGCATTTTGTGTGTGTTGCTTAAGATTTCCAGCATCTGCAGAATCTCCGGTGTCTATGACACAGCAAAAGTGATATTTCCCAGCTCACCTGAGTCATGTGCTTTGTCTGACTGCTAATGCCAGCCCCCGTTAAGCTTCTTGGTCTGATATTAGATGCCATCAACTGTTCACTTTTCATAATCCAGCCAAACAAGGCATGGGTGCTCTGCCGCGTCTTTGTGAAGAGAATTCCTTGGGAATTTGGGTTCTTAAATTGCTCCAGGAGTATATTCTCCAATCTGTCCAGCTTTGGATTTTCATAGTCTTTATTGTGCGCAAGTAGGAACAGCTCTTCAATATTATCTGGTGGATGAACCAGACGGCTTGTGAATGTAAAGAACACTAGAATTATCCATAACTAAATAGTTTGCATAAATTATCAGTATTCTGCTATCAAAGTTCAAATTAAATTTATAATCAAAATACATGTATGTCACCATATACAACCCTGAGATTTTCTTGCAGGCATTCACAGTAGAACAAAGAAATACAATAGAATCAATGAAAAACTACAAAGGCTGACAAACAACCAGAAGATGACAAACTGGGCAAATACAAAAAAAAACAAATAAATGAATGAATGAATGAATGAATGATACTGAGAACATAAGTTGTAGAGTCCTTAAAAGTGAGTACACAAGTTGTGGAATCGGTTCAGTGTTGAGGTGAGTGAAGTTAACCAAACTGGTTCAGAAGCTTGATGGTTGAAGGGTGGTAACTGTTCCTGAACCTGGTAGTGTCCTGTACCCCCTTCCTGAAGGCAGCACTGAGAAGAGGGCACGGCCTGGATGGGCGGTGGGGCGGGGGGGCGGTCGTTGATTTTTGATGCTGCTTTCATGTGGCAACGCTCCTTGTCGATGTGCTCAATGGTGGGGAGGGTTTCATCAGTTTTATGAGAAGGGCTGGTATAAAATAATGGACTTCCTGTTGTAAAGCTCTGTTCTTATTTTCTCCCTACAATTGTGAGTATTCCTAAATGAATCCACCAATCCAGTGACTATACTTTAATATGCTAGCATGGCAAAAGTTGTAGGGAAGGTACTTGACTGTGGAGAATTATAGCTAAACTCGGCTGTGCTCACCAGATACCCACACAGTTCCAGCACAAGTTAATGAATAGCAGCCATGAGTGGAAGTTTGGCCTCTTCTTCCTACTCCCTTTCCAGGGTGGGTACTTAACTTATCCATGGCATTGTACCCAACATGCGTGTCAACAGTAAGCTCTGTCTCCCCATCACCCCTTTGCTGCTTAGGCCCGAATGTTTCACAAGGCCATTGCTTTGAGTTCAAGTTTCTTTATTTTCAAATTACTTCAGAACTTTTCATGCCCTGGACTCGCACTTCATCCTGATAAGCACCTCTCACTCCTCAAGCACAGATATCGCCTTAACTGTCAAACCTCCTGAGTTTATGCAGTCAAATACCAAATACCAAGCCCACATATTCACCTCACTTGTGGGGTTGTGTGGGCACTGCACTTGCATATCCATAACACAAAATACTCTGCAGATGACAGACTGTCCACTGACATCTTCTACAAGCCCAATGACTCTCATAACTCCCTCCCCACGGATCTCCCACCCGGCACTTATCCATGTAAGCGTAAGTGCTACACCTGTTCCTACACCTCCTCTCTCCACCATTCAGAGCCCCAAACAGTCCTTCCAAGTGAGGCAACACTTCACTTGTGAGTCTGTTGGGGTCATCTATTGCATCCGGTGCTCCCGGTGTGGCCTCCTCTACATCGGTGAAACCCGACGCAGATTGGGGGACCGCTTCGTCGAGCACTTCTGCTTCGTCCGCCACAACAGACAAGGCCTCCCAGTAGCCACCCACTTCAACTCTGCTTCCCACTCCCATTCAGATATGTCCATACATGGTCTCCTCTACTGCCATGATGAGGCTAAACTCAGGTTGGAGGAGCAACACCTCATATACCGTCTAGGTAGTCTCCAGCCCGTTGGTATGAACATAGAATCCTCCAACTTCCGGTAATTCCCTCCCCCTCCCTTCCCCTATCCCTATGTCACTCTGCCCCTCCCCCAGCTGCCTATCACCTCCCTCATGGTCCCGCCTCCTTCTACTACCCATTGTGTTTTCCCCTATTCCTTCTTCACCTTTCCTGCCTATCACTCCCCGCTCCCCTCCCCCACCCCTTTATCTTTCCCCTTACTGGTTTTTCACCTGGAACCGACCAGCCTTCTCCTTCCCACCCTCCCCCCACCTTCTTTATAGGGCCTCTGCCCCTTCCCTCTTCAGTCCTGATGAAGGGTTCCGGCCTGAAACGTTGACTGATCATTTCCACGGATGCTGCCCGACCTGCTGAGTTCCTCCAGCGTGTTGTGAGACTTGCCTATCCACTCTGCAAGCTTCAGCTCACTCAAAAAGCCACAACGCAGACCTACACACGATCCACCGTATTTGGTAGGTTGCAGTGCCAGACTGCAAACAGGCCAAAATCACATAGCAAGTCTTAAGGCATGCTTACCATTGAACAGCTTAAATAGGAATCGATCTGTTTGATCCAGAACAGCTTTCGTTTTTTCTTCATTCTCGTAGAATTCCCCCAGGAAGTGAAGTGCATCAATCATCTGCACCGTGTCATTGATCAGAAGTGTGTCGTTGTACTTACGGAGGTGAAGTGCACAGACACGCTTCACTCTGTTGGACTCAATAGCACCTGGCACAGAAAAAAATATCAGACACTCAAGATTGGGAAGTCCAGTTACTTCAGAGAACAAATAGACAGTTTGCAAGCTATTTATTGCTGACTGGTGATAACAGGTCCAGCAGTTCATTACAGAATCATGGAATTTTATAGTACAGGAGGATGTTCGGTTCATTACATCCATGCCAGTCAAGAAGGAGCTATTCAGAATCAAATTCAAATTAGGTTTATTATCTCTGTCTTATATGATGTGAAATTTGTTGTTTTTCAATGGCAGTACAGTTCAAAAACATAATTACTATAAATACAAAATTAAAAAGCAGTGCAAAAACAAGGAATAATGAGATAATGTTCATGGGTTCATGAGCGTTTCAGAAATCTGGTAGTGGATGGGAAGAAACTGGCCCTAAATCGCTAAGTGTAGATCTTCAGGCTCCTGTACCTCCTCCCTAATGGTAGTAGCAACAAAAAGAGGGCATGTGCCAGATGTTTAGGTTTCTTAGTGATGAATGCCACCATCTTGCGACACTGCGTCTTGAAGATGTCCTTGATATCAGAGAAGCTTGTGCCCATGATGGAGCTGACTATGTCTACAACTCTCTGCAGACCTTTGCAATCCTGTGCATTGGAGCCTCCATCCCAGGTTGAGACGCAACCAGTCAGGATGGTCTCCACCATACATCCACAGAAATCTGCAGGAGTCCTTGGTGACATAATGACAAAGTAGAGCCGCCGGAATGCCTAAGCCAGGATTAAAACTAATGCCTTTCTTTTCATCCTGCAAACTACAGTATTTCACCTGCTCGATATAAATATGATGAGCTTTTGTTTGTAAAAGAAAAAGTAATTTCCCCTCTAATCAATCCTCCTTGGTTACAGATCTCTCAGCTAAAGGAAATGGATGTTGTTGTGTATGTGGCCGTTTACACAACAATATCATTAATAAAAACGCTGGAGACTGGAGCTACGTTAACAGGGTTCTTTACTAACTGAAACCGGACTGAACACACATGTACAGATCAATATGCGCCTAATAGCGCATGCTTAATGCGATGTATTACTACAATATTAAGTAGTCCTATATTATACAATAGAGTATATGGTACACTCCTCCCCTTTTATTTTAATAGTGTATCAACTTTTTTTTTACTGGGGGCACTACGCTAAACAAATGTGTACCCTTAACATACAAACGCTTACCAATTAGTAAATTAATAATATAAAATTATAATAAAGTAACATAATAATAATAATTATAATAATTATAGCTCAAGTCTCTGGAGAGGGTCTTCTCTGCCCCTCTGGGTAACGTCTGTCAATAAATTTGTTTGTTTTAATACAGATTTCCATATAAAAGTCATGAAAGTTGACCTCTGAGCATAGGGAGTTTCCACAGTCTGCTTCACAGGTCACTTGCCAGCAGCAAAAGAAGTGGTTGGTGATCTGCTGTCTCTGCTAGTTATTCAAAAGTAGGGGCAATCCAATGACTCACATCAGTACTTTACCGTAATCTTTCACCATTTGATGAGGCAGTTGATCGAAATCCTGTTGTTCGTTCCATTGTTCTTAAGCTGCTGTTAAAGTACAGTTTTGCTGATGTTAAGGATTACCTGCAGTGCTATCTGTCTGGCTCAAGAGGGAGAATTCCTTCAGATGCACATTCAGCACAAGTGTGAAAATACAACAATAGAAACCTTACAGTTTGTTGCCAGAATTCGCTTCTGTTTCGATGCTGTTTCCCAACTTCTTTGTGCAAAACAAGACACATTGCCTGAGGATTCAAAATATGTACGTGCAAAAGAAACTTTCCTGCAAAGGGTTAAGTGTATGATTCTCAATGGAGGAAATGATTGGTTCAAGATTTACCTTGAGCGAAAGCTGTTCTATTTGAATGGAATTGATTTTGTCCTCTGTTAGGTTTACCTTCTCCCCCAGCAACCTGGTTTTCATTTATTTCACCACCCTCAGTAATTTCTCCCTGAGACTGGTTGCTATATTGTGGGTGGTGACCATAGCGACAACGAACAAAGTAAGGTGGGTAATGCTGCCTTCTGTAAGGAGGGCGATGTTGCTGATTTTGATAAGCTTGGTTTTCTCCATCTGTTGCTGTCTCTGCTCCATCTCCTTTCTCTCCACCTTCAATGTTCTGTTGGTAATTACGTGGTGGACCTCGGTGGCCAGGGTTTCTGGCTGCGACGATAACGATTTCTGTCTGCGGCATATCGGCTTCCTTGGACTGGAACTCCTCCGGAACCAGTTACGTTTGCTGCTTCTGCCTTCCACTACGTCGAACTCCACAGTTTCACCATATCCAACACTGCGGAGGTATTTCCGTGGATTATTCTTTTTTATAGCAGTCTGATGTACAAACACATCTTCCTTTGTATCATTCTTGTTGATGAATCCGTATCCATTTCGTACGTTGAACCACTTGACTGTTCCGAGAACCTTTGTTGCACTGACTTTCTTCTCCGCAGGGATTTGGGTTTGTCTGGCTGTTGCCGCTGCTGCTGTTCGGGTTGCCGCTCCGTCTCAGCCTCACTCATGGTGTTGACGGGCTGCGTGAGGTGGTTGGGGCTCGGGCCGGTCTGAGGTGGGGGCTCCTGCGCTCTCTCCGCTCCTTTCTTCTCTCCAATAATATTCCTTTCCACTTTTGCTGTCTCCAGTTGCAGAAAAAGCTCTGCATTTCATATTCCTGCCTTGTATTGTTGATCTAGTTTCTTCATCCTTTTCTGATACTCCTGCAAAGTGCCTTCCTGTAACTGCTGTAGCTGTCTTTTGAGAGATGTCAATTTCTCCTGGTACATCTGCTCTTTTGCTTCCAGGTAGTCTTCATCATCCTGCTTATTAGCAATATCTGTCTCCCTTGCATCCTCTGTATCTTCATCCGAGTCGCAGCCACGGATACTGTGTTCGTCCTCATCGTCGACGCTGTCTAGCTCCTCCTCGTCATTGTAATAGTCGACAATAGGTGAGAGGAGAGCTGCAGACATCTTCCCCGTCGAGCTGCCCTCCTTTGTTGACACATCTGGTGCCTTGATGGTGTGCCAATCCAACTGGATTTTCCTGAGCCATTCACATCCCAGCAACGATGGTCCTCCATTTTTCAGTACATAGAGGTTCAGCTGCTGTGTTTTGTCTCCGTAGGTCACTGTCACTTTAATTTTACCTTGTTTCACCTCAATGCACTGTGTAATGATCTGATCTCTATTAACAGTGTGCAAGACAAGCTTTTCACTGTACACCTGTCAATAATAAACCAATACCAGTCATTCCTGCTCAGTCCGTGTCGAATTTTCATCATATGCTAAACCTTAACCAAATTTCTCTTAAGATCCCCTTCTTCCAAAAAAACCTCAGACTATCACTATTTCTCCTCAAACAACAAGACAACAATTCTGGGCATTGAGTTTGGATTATTCCAAAACAAAGGAACATTTAGAAGCTTACCTTGGTTTTTTTGGTAAATCGTATTGCTTCCTCCATTTTCCAATGGGCTATTTGACGCTGAAATTTCCTGATTAAAACTAAACAATATGGATATAGGGAGCATTTTATCTTACTTACCTTCTGAGCTGATGCAAATTGCTTATAAGCAAACAACCAGAAAATATTATCTCCTCACCTGTTTTTTCCAGCTCTACCACAGCTTGTTCATAAATCTGTGTCCCGAAATTCCTTAAGATTGAAGAATCACTTAGGTAGGAGTGAATTCTTGACATCATCACCTTAATTTTGTCCCCAAAAGGGTCCTGTGAATGAGTCGGGAGAGAAAGTGAAAATGCAGAAAGAAAAAGCTGCAAAACACATTCTGCTTTTAAGAACAGATTTGTTAAAAGAAAATCTTTATCTGAGATCACTTTTTTCTTTGTTCTTGCATTCAAGTCTTCATATTCAATATCCTCCTTGAGTTATAAGTCATGAAATAGACAGTATGGACTCCATTAAAATTCAGTGTGTCAGTCTGAATGATATAAATGGGCAGTGGTGTTCTGGATAACTACAAAACACTTTCATTCATAAGATCTGGATGTTGATTGAATTATTATATTCTACACAACATTTCTCTGCAATGTGAAAGAGTGGGAAAGGGCTCATTCCATTAAGTTTTAATACAGGTGAATGTTGGTACACAGAACTAGCTGCATCTCTAGTCAAGTTGTTCCAGTGCAGGTACAACACTGGCATTGTCCCAAAATCCATAAAGGCAGCATAAATCAAATCTGGTCAATTAGGCCTCATTCAGCCTACTCTTAATCATTAAAGTGCTGCAAGGTGTTACCAAGTGGCTCAACAAGGCTTAATCTGTTTCACCAGACCTTAGCAAAGGCTTGGTCCAAGTATAGACCAACAAACTGGATTCCAAGGATGGGATGAATATGACTGTCCTTGACATCAAAGTTGCTGGTGAACGCAGCAGGCCAGGCAGCATCTCTAGGAAGAGGTACAGTCGCCGTTTCAGGCCGAGACCCTTCGTCATTCTGTACCTCTTCCTAGAGATGCTGCCTGGCCTGCTGCGTTCACCAGCAACTTTGATGTGTGTTGCTTGAATTTCCAGCATCTGCAGAATTCCTGTTGTTTGTCCTTGACATCAAGGCAGCATTTGACTGAGTGTGACACCGGGGGGGCCTGGTAAAACTGAACGGGCATCAAAAGGAAAAAAAAACACTTCAGTGCTTGGAGTCAAACCTCACTCAAGGGAAGATAATTGAAATTAATGGACTAAGGTGTCTCTGCAGGATCTATGGAGTTATCTAGAACTACAGCATGTTATTCAAAGGGGCTGCCCCTTTAAGAAGGAAATTATAATAAAATTCTTCTCTTAGAGCAGGGGTCCACTGACCCCTTGCTTAGTGATATTGGTCCATGCTATAAAAAAGATTGGGAACCCCTGTTTTAGAGGAACTCATTGGAATTTTCTACCTCAGAGAGCTATGGACACATTGAACGGAATCCAGCTGGAGACTGGCAGACAGTGAAACCTAAAAAATGCCAAGGGGTAGGTATGCGGAGAGCGTGAGAAAGTGGAGCTAGTGGTTTTCAGTCATTTCTCTTGAGCAGTCTAATCAATCACTCATGTCCAAAGCTCTGAGTGCAAAACAAAAAGTAACTCCAGCAATAGGATTATTTCCAGAGTTCCAGAATATACAAACTAGGCTTATATCTAAATTTATTCAGAAAATCATTTCATTTAAAGATTAAAGTTAAAGACTGGGCAGAATCTAATCCCGATGCCCGGATTATGCTCTTTTCTGCCAACAGCAGAGTACCTGTGCAGGGAAATCTGCCGACTGAAGATACTCCAAAACCTACAAGCATTTGAATGGAGGGGGATACAGAGAAGTCAGAAATATGCAAAAAAAAAAGCAACAATTTCCTTTGTAAGTGATTCAGAGATATTGTGGAACATTCAAAGATTTTGATGCTTTCAACAGCTGGATAAATCAGGGGGCATGATTTAGCTGGATGATAACTTGTTTTGTCATTTTTTTTGGACAGAGCACTGCACGTGACAGTAGTGTTTCATATAGGACCTCATAGCTTTAAGCTTCAAGGCAGACCCGGATTGTGTTGACCACAGTAAATCTAATAAAGGTAAATTCACACTTACTGCACGGTTTGACACCTTGCTGCTGGTAGGAATTTCTGAACCAAGGTTGCATTCCATAATTCCATGTGCCAACATATCCAAAGTTACATAGCTAATCATGGATACAGCAATCCAATGAATCAAAGATGAATCCAGTGATACTGAGGTAAATGATCTTGTCATGATTTTATGAATAGGGATACAAACACAAGGGGACAAATCACACTCCTGCTTCTATTTCTTATATTCGATGCACTGAAGAAGGAATTT
The DNA here is from genome assembly GCF_963921235.1 of Mobula hypostoma. Classification (NCBI taxonomy): domain Eukaryota; kingdom Metazoa; phylum Chordata; class Chondrichthyes; order Myliobatiformes; family Myliobatidae; genus Mobula; species Mobula hypostoma. The sequence continues at coordinate 34,808,571 of NC_086128.1, forward strand.
GGCATGCTGGTCTTCGTTGGTCAGGGCATTGAGTACAGGTGATGGGATATAGTGGCACCATTGTACAAGAGGTTGATGAGACTACACTTGGAGTATTGTGTTCTGTTTTGGCTGCCCTTTTATAGGAAAGATTATATTAAACAGGAGAGAGTACAGAGTTTTACAAGAATGCTGCCAATACTTGAAAGTCTGAGTTACAGAGAGAGGTTAGACAGGCTAGGACTTTATTCATTGATGTGTAGAAGTTTGAGGGGTGGCTTTAGTGAGGTGTATATGATAATGAGGGGTGTAGATAGGGTGACTGCATCTTTCTCCCAGGGAAGGAGAACTTAAAGTAGAGGGCATAGGTTTAAGGTGCAAGGTGAAAGATTTAAAAGGAACCTGAGGGACATGAGCTGCCAGAGAAAGTAGTTGAGGCACTTTTAAACCAACATTCAAAAGATATTTGAATAAGTACATGGACAGGGAGGTCTAGAGGAACTTGAGCAAAATCCAAGCAGCTAAGCCGAGTTTGCGTGGGACTATGATCCCCATAGACAAGTTGGACCATAGGGCCTGTTTCCATGTTGTATCACTCTTTGACTCAGTAACACTGCACAGTGTTAAAAGTGTGGACTAGGTAATGTGATAATTTCATGGTATTTGTATTCTTTAAATTTTGTACCTGTTTTCTTTCTTCCGTAACGTCATAGTTCTTTATAACCTGAGGGACTACTGCATCCAATTGTGGTTTACACTTTGTAGAGGACATGATAAACTGAGCATCCATATTGGCGCAGATCTGTGATTAACAATAAAATATGCATCAACAGATAACACTGGAGCTTTACTAAGTAGTTAATGTTAAACATGGCAATGCTTCAAAATTATTTTTCTTTCCTTCCATGCACATTAAAATTAGTTCCCTCTACTCCTTCAGCACTTGGCAAGCTGACCCTGACCTAGTCACTTGCAGAAGTCAAATGAGGAAGTCAGCAAAAATTGGAATCTCGAATGCGCTTACCCATTCACAATACATTAAAGGCCGTATACTGTAATTGGAATGTGAAAAGTGTCAAAACCAGATAAATCTGAGTTTTATTTCCATTGTGGATTAACTTTGAATCTGAATTTCAAAAACTCCTGAAGGAGGCAGAAGGCACACTATTTATTGCGAAGTCAAGTAGACCCTAGCCTGGGGTATTACACAATAGTGCTGGCTCACTCTGCGTTTAGTCTCATTGACCTCCATGTGAACCATTTCAAAACAGCCTTCTTTTTAAAGTATGACCTAATGAGCTTTAGCTAATTACTATAACCCAAGTGAGACAGAATTGATTAAAAGGATTATTCAGTCTATAACTATTATTTGAACTGTAAGATTAGATTGTGGCCTTTGAAATTACTCTCTGCCACTTGGTTTATGAAGTGAAAATCCTTATTAACTTGGGTGCTGTTGCATTTTGAGCTGTGATCTTATTGCTGTCAAAAAGCATGCATCATGTATTATGTCAATGAAATGGAAGATGAACAATATGGCAAAACCAATCTTTACATTAGAAGATATAATTTATGCTGAAAATATAACATAACATTTTGCACTGAAGCTTTATTTATTTAATTAAGGAGTCAATATTTGTAAATGTGTCTGGATTCAAAGTTGCTTTCATGTACTGCTTTCATGTACTACTTTAATTTACCTCAGAGATGTCAAATGTTTCATTGCCACGTATATGGGTTCCTATGTCAAGTGTTTCAATGATTGTTCTATCAACCTGATTATGTCTCAAGCTGCCAACACCAATCTGTTCTGACACAGGATCTACTCAATGAAGCAACGGTCCAAAATTTTTTAAGCAATTAGTCCAGTCCAAAACCTTCAGATCCATAAGACTTATGATGCCTGAGATTATAAACCCTAATCAGACTCACTATCATTCAACGATTCACATATTTCCATGTGTGTGATATAAAACCATGGAGGCAGAGGACCTGTTGATGGATCTGAAGCACCAAATCCTTCTGTTCACCTGACTAATGAATTCCCTATGGAGCCCAGTCTTGTGTCACTGTGGGAAACTTCCCTTCGGACCTGGCTCAAGATCCCTGATGCCAGTGATTTCAAAAGACTTCATGGGACACAGATTTTGCGGGGGAAAAGAAACAGGGCAAAGGCAAGTTGCATTTTTTAAATTACCTTCCCTTATTTTAATCTTTGTAATAATTTTGCTTCAGATGAATATTTTAATTAGTTTTGTGTTTTATTAATTCATATTTCATTTGAAAAACATATTTTATTTAGTTCAATTAAAGTAGTTTTGAAATGTTTGAGATAGTTTCAAAATTTTAACATGATTTATGAATTCAGAGTTGCCAAAGCTGCAACCCTACATTTCAGGCTGTTTTGAAGACAAGGCCTCTGCATAATGTTGCCTGGATACCAACCTACCAACTGGACTCCAAAGAACAATACATGGCCCCACACTCAGTGTGACAATGTGAGTACCATATGTAACCTAGGTTAATATAACACAAAGATGTAATGTTAGAAAGCTCCACCTATGAAGAGATGGAAACACGGTTTACTGAATTTAAAAAAAGAGAACTTGGGGGGAAAAAAAAGCTATGTGAGAACAAGGTGTGGCTGACAAGGTATGGACAAGTGACAGAAACACAGCAAACTATAGAAACTGATTGTGGACAGTCAGCCATGATCACAGTGAATGGCGGTGCTGGCTCGAGGGGCCGAATGGCCTACTCTTGCACCTATTGTCTATTGTCTATAAACTAACTAAAGATATAAACTGTTAAAAGTGAAGTTAGTAGTTCGTATCTCTACCCTACTTACTGGAAGTACTCAGGGTAAAACCCCTAGAGCAGAAATGATATCAATAAAAGGTTTATTGAAGCTACAGCTATAATGCGCATCAGCTACAGCAAGACGATATCAGCAGAGAGTGGTGTCCAAGATTTCTACTGTGTGCCCAGGAATTAGTTCTGTTAAATTATACCAAGGGACTTGGTGAGTTTAAAAACACTTTTACTGTTCCAAGTGTATAATTTGTGTGTGAAATGTGTTGTAACTGAGAAACGTTCAATGTGATATTGAATTATTTTGAAATAGAAAATAGAATTCATGTAAGAACTTACGGATTGTAATCCTGTTGTATACAGGTCAGGTTTTTGCTGTAAGTTTTGTGAATCGACTTTCTGTGGATGACCCGCTATTTCATCCATCAGACCAAGGAACAAGATCGAAGTGCCAGCACGGGAACAAAATGTTTCAAGAAGTAGAGGATTTAATACAATTGGATGTACAAGTTTATTTTTCATTCAAAGGATTTGAATTTGATTTTCTGGAAGAACTGATTATTTTTTCAAAGATTTTGATTAGTGATTGAATGAGATTTACTTTGTTAAAAAGTTGTGATATTGGAGCATTTGTCGTGAAAGGAGTTAAGAGATTTTCTTTTTGGGATTGAATTTGAATTTGTAGACATACTGACCTGAAACTGAAACTGAGGTTAAGAATAGGAATTGAATTAGCTTTCTAACTAACTAGGGATAAATAAAAGTGAAAGATTAGTCTGTAAACCTCAAAATAGGGGAATAACAATAGATCTAATTAGTTAGGGAAATTGGAGTAATAAAGGTTATTCTAATGAATTTCACTGATTCTAACTACAAACGTAAAAAGGAGTTTGGTTTTCGTTGACATCTGAGATTTAGAACCTAAACAGAATGTTGGAGTTTTGAATTGTTCTTATTCGTGTAAATATTTTGTATATACTGCTATTTTTATAAACAAAGCTTACCTCCAGAAGTGTGTGTTTTCTATTCACTCCCTCCTTCCGGTACCTAGAGTTTCTACTAGCACCTAGTGTAGTACTGTGACACTCTCATAAAGGGTGCTGCAACCAGTCACACTAGATAAGACGAGCACTACACAGGTGTTACACATGGGCAGTGATTCCTAAACAGCAGTTGTTCAGCATGAGCTGGCCCTAAGTAAGCAAACCTTGGTAAACAATTATTTCATTTTAAGTTCCCTGGCCCCCACCGCATTTTTTTCCACCATGGATGTCCAGTCCCTATATACTTCCATCCCCCATCAGGATGGTCTCAAAGCTCTCCACTTCTTTTTGGATTCCAGACCTAACCAGTTCCCCTCTACCACCACTCTTCTCCGTCTAGCGGAATTAGTCCTTACTCTTAATAATTTTTCCTTTGGCTCCTCCCACTTCCTCCAAACTAAAGGTGTAGCTATGGGCACCCATATGGGTCCTAGCTATGCCTGCCTTTTTGTTGGCTTTGTGGAACAATCTATGTTCCGAACCTATTCTGGTATCTGTCCCCCACTTTTCCTTCGCTACATCGACGACTGCATTGGCGCTGCTTCCTGCACGCATGCTGAGCTCGTTGACTTCATTAACTTTGCCTCCAACTTTCACCCTGCCCTCAAGTTTACCTGGTTCATTTCCGACACCTCCCTCCCCTTTCTAGATCCTTCTGTCTCTTTCTCTGGAGACAGCTTATCTACTGATGTCTACTATAAGCCTACAGACTATCACAGCTATCTGGACTATTCCTCTTCTCATCCTGTCTCTTGCAAAAATGCCATCCCCTTCTCACAATTCCTCCGTCTCCGCCGCATCTGCTCTCAGGATGAGGCTTTTCATTCTAGGACGAGGGAGATGTCCTCCTTTTTTAAAGAAAGGGGCTTCCCTTCCTCCACCATCAACTCTGCTCTCAAATGCATCTCCCCCATTTCACGCACATCTGCTCTCTCTCCATCCTCCCGCCACCCCACTAGAAATAGGGTTCCCCTAGTCCTCACCTACCACCCCACCAGCCTCCAGGTCCAACATATAATTCTCGGTAACTTCCACCACTTCCAACGGGATCCCACCACTAAGCACATCTTTCCCTCCCCACCCCCGCTTTCCGCAGGGATCACTCCCTATGCAACTCCCTTGTCCATTTGTCCCCCCTGTACATTTGTCCCCCCCATCCCTCCCCACCAATCTCCCTCCTGGCACTTATCCTTGTAAGCGGAACAAGTGCTACACATGCCCTTACACTTCCTCCCTCACCACCATTCAGGGCCCCAGACAGTCCTTCCAGGTGAGGCGACACTTCACCTGTGAGTCGGCTGGGGTGATATACTGCGTCCGGTGCTCCCGATGTGGCCTTCTATATATTGGCGAGACCCGACGCAGACTGGGAGATCGTTTTGCTGAACACCTACGCTCTGTCTGCCAGAGAAAGCAGGATATCCCAGTGGCCACACATTTTAATTCCACATCCCATTCCCATTCTGACATGTCTATCCACGGCCTCCTCTACTGTAAAGATGAAGCCACACTCAGGTTGGAGGAACAACACCTTATATTCCGTCTGGGTAGCCTCCAACCTGATGGCATGAACATCGACTTCTCTAACTTCCGCTAATGCCCCACCTCCCCCTCGTACCCCATCCATTATTTACTTTTATACACACATTCTTTCTCTCTCTCTCTCTCCTTTTTCTCCTTCTGTCCCTCTTACTATACTCCTTGCCCATCCTCTGGGTTCCCCCACCACTTTTCTTTCTCCCTAGGCCTCCTGTCCCATGATCCTCTCATATCCCTTTTGCCAATCAACTGTCCAGCTCTTGGCTCCATCCCTCCCTCCCCCCCCCCCCCCACCGTCTTCTCCTATCATTTCAGATCTCCCCCTCCCCCTCCCACTTTCAAATCTCTTACTAGCTCTTCCTTCAGTTAGTCCTGACGAAGGGTCTCGGCCTGAAATATCGACTGTACCTCTTCCTAGAGATGCTGCCTAGCCTGCTGCGTTCACCAGCAACTTTGATGTGTGTTGCTTGGCACACAAGGCCTCATGGCAACTGGTTAGCACTTCTGGTAAGAGGATGGACCAAGAACATAAATTTTCCCCAAAGCAGAAAACATTAAAGTTATGCACAAATAGTTGATGGTTGAGTTCATGGAGGTGTATTAACCTGTAAGATGTGGTTCACCGCTCTGTCAAATGTATTGGCACCATCGGTTCCAGGTGATGCTGTGAGTCCAAGGACTTGCGGTAAGTTGCTCCCATTGTTATGCTTTGCTTCAATGTACCGGGTCATGATTTTGTTATACACACCATTCTTCTGAGTGTGATGACACTCATCAATTATCAGCAGAGAAAACTCTAAATTCAGAAGAATAACAAAAGTTATTTCCTCAAGAAAATCTGTTAATCTGGAAGTTACAGTTCCATATTTCACCTCTGTGGCCGAGTCTCTTCAAACTCAATGAGATTTTAATTTTCTTGAACTCTCTAACATCAGTCAAAACAAAATCTGTGGAGAGACACCAGAAGTTCATTACATCATGGGATTTCAGAGGTATGTATGTAAGGAATTTGTGTATGCAAAAACATGTTCTAGCATATGGGTGGAATATGGGAACTCACAAGAAGATTGTTGAGACTTCCATTAATATTTCTTTGGGACCCTATGATTATAGCACATGGATCTAAAGACTAGAAAATAACAACCATGAACTAATGGGACATGAAGTGCAGAGTATAAGCCATTAGTGTATAAGGTAGTTAAACTAAGGGGTGTATGGAGTGTCAAGGACGGGTAGCACCTCTGGTGGGGGAACATGTCGCGTCTTTTTCAAGGCGGTTAGCCCACCTTTGGTCCCCACCTGGCAATCAGCTCTCACCTGTGGCTCCCATAGCTGTTTGCATGCGACAGCGGCCACACCCCGGGCAACGGCTTCGACAAGCCGGCTAAACCAGGTGAGGGTAGCCGACGGGTCTCAAACCCTCGGTGAGATAGGGAGTTGTCTATCCCAGCATGTGAAGACAGACTCTGGCGGATTGAGCGGACGAGACCAATGGAAGGTCCAACGGTCAAGAAGGCGGTCTCTGCAAGCATCGTGGAACGTGTAGAGCACGACAAGACACAGAAGACGTCCTGGTCATCCACTGTGCCTAGTCCCATCTCCAGCCGTTTCGACTCTGTCTTGCCACTGGATCCAGATGGGAATTGGGAAGAGAGAGTGAGGCTGACGCTGCGCAACTCTCCCTCACTTAAATCCAAATCACGCGCTAGTCTCGACACCATCATAATGGTATCGAGGTCTTCATTGACATCGACGATGGACAAACACACAGTTAAACTCAGGTCAATGTTGGAAAAATACAATGGTACACATAATGCTTTTAACATTCACCTTCCAACCAATCTGTGTCCTAGAAAAATGCATGTGAATATTTGTTAACCTTCTGGGATCAGATGTTGAATGATCAAAAGTGCCTGGGCAACTGGCATATTGGCCTGGAGAGAGAAATTTGATCACCAATCTATCTGTATGCAAAAGCAAAAACAAAAGCTGGAAGAACTCAGTGAGTAAAGCATGAAGGCGAAGATGTACTGTATGTTAGACATGAGGAAAGATTGCGTCATCTGGGATCACACTCACTGGAATTGAGAAGGATGAGAGGGGATCTTAAAGTTATGAAAGGGATAGAAATTATAGAGGCAGGAAGGTTGTTTCAACCGGTAAAGAAAACTAGAACTCGAGGACATAGCCTTAAGATTTGAGGGAATAGATTTAAGATAGAGATGAGGAGAAATTGTTTTTTTGGCAAAAGTAGTGAATCTACAGAATTCTCTGCCCGGGAAGCAGTAGAGGTTACGTCATTAAGTACTTTTAAGACACAGTTAGATATAAGTTTGTATAGCAGGGGAACTAAGGGTTAGAGGGAAAAGGCAGGTAGGTGGAGCTGAGTCTGCAGACAGATCAGGTATGATCTTATTGAATGGTGGAGCAGACTCAATGGGCCAGATGACCTACTCCTGCTCCAATTTTTTATGTTCTAATGTATGTCGACTTTTCAGATCAAGACCTTGTATCAGGACTGAGAGGGAATTGGAAAAATAGCCAATATATAGCAAAAGCATGTGACAGAGGATGGTAGGTGATAGGCTGGGGAGGAGATGATGGGTTGATGGAACCAGATTGGGGAGGTGAGTAGCAAAATGACTCATTTGTCTGTTATGCACATGATCAAAGCCTTCCATTGTAAACCTGTTCAAAATTAAACATTTTAGCACAATACATAATCCTGAATCCTTTGCCAGAAGGGAAGAAATAAATAATACTAGTTACCAATGCATCCTTTACACCCAAGCTAATTGAAACAAGTCATCCCATCGAGCTTATCCGGTTAATTGTTAAAAGTGCAACCATGTGGTCTACTTTCCCTCCATGCAACACTTTATAAACCAAATTGCTTCTACTCTGAAGGGCACAGAGCTGGAAGATTAAATTGTTCTACCTGTTAACTCTATGTGCTTTTCTTCTTCTGTGCTGATCAGTGAATTTTGCAGGATCTGTGCTGTGCAGATGATAACATCATTCTTCCGTACAATGTATGCAAATTGCTCCTTAAGCTCAGTGTCACCGGATACTGGAATCACTTTATACTTGGGTGTTAGGGATGGCTTAAACTCTTGTTCATAATGCTGATTCACCAGAGGCACCTGTAAAATGAATTCCCATCATTTTGTTTACCATACAGATACTTATATTTCAGTACTACTGATAAGCTTCTTTCCAACTGTGATAAGACTGCTGAACAGATCCTGACCCGGATCTGGGCCGTACCCTCCGAATATCTGGACCTGCCTCTCAGTTTTTTTGCACTACCTTACTTTCCATTTTTCTATTTTCTACTTATGATTTATAATTTAAATTTTTAATATTTACTAATTTTTACTATTTTTAATATTTAATATTTGTAATCCAGGGAGTGGGAAGCGCAGAATCAAATATCGCTGTGATGATTGTACGTTCTAGTACCAATTGTTTGACGACAATAAAGTATAAAAGTAAGAATTCCATACCCTGATCATAATGTGTGTACATTTACTTAATCAAACTTATTATTGCTTTCCCAGGGAATTTCACCAATACTGCTCAAGACGAGGGGATTTTTGGGAGCACTACAAGGAAGAAAGGAAGAATTTTGTTTATTGTGATACAGAATGGAATAGGCCCTTCTGGCCCTTTGAGCCATGCCGCCCTGCAATCCCCTGATTTCAGCCTGAGCCTAATCACAGGACAATTTACAATGACCAATTAACCTACCACTGATACGTCTTTGGACTGTGGGAGAAAACCAGAGCACCCGGAGGAATCCCACGCAGTCATGAGGAGATTGTATGAACTCCTTACGGGCAGCAACAGGAACTGAGCCCAGTTTGCTTGTATCGTAAAGCGTTGTGCTAACGACTATGCTACCGTGCCTCCCTAAGAGCTGGAAAATGATATAAAGTCCTTCAAATCAGTTCCGACAATCATTATGACCGTGCCTAAGATTCTAGGTAGAATTCAACTTTCTTCCTCAGTTCCTCTGTTTCACAGAATAGATGACATCCTTTTAGAATGGAGATGAGGAGAAATTTCCTTAGCCAGGGAATGATGAATCTGTGGAATTCGGTACCACAGGTGGCTGTGGAAGCCAAATCTTTGGGAATATTTAAGGCAAAGGTTGATAGATTCTTGATTAGTCAGTGCATGAAGGGATACAGGGAGAAGACAGGAGATTGGGACTGAGAGGGAAAATGGCGGAACAGACTTGGTGAGCCAAATGGCCTAATTCTGCTCCTATATCTTATGGTCTTATGGTCTCATTCCTATTTTCTTCCCTTTGTACCCAAAGTTCAGCAATGGATATACTTATAAACTTGGCTTCCATGAAGAATTTCAAAGATGTGCCATCTTTGAATGAAGATGTTTCTCCTAATCTCAATCTTAAATGTCTGACCCTCACCCCGACTTTGTAATCCATATCTCTGGATTCTCCTGCAGGAGAAAAATTCTCAATCATCATCCAATTTGGCGACCCCTCTAAAATTCCAATAAATGTTAGTTACATCTTATCCCTCCAAACATAAAATGTAACATAAATCTAAAAGCAAAAGTTGGAAATGCTCAACCGGCAGGCAGCATCTGCGGAGTGAAAAGCACAGGTAGCATTTCGGGTCAAGGAAAGATCATTGATCCATATATAAAATTCTTGCTTCCCTCTCCACAGATGCAGCCTCGTTTGTTGAGTGTTTTCAGCACTTTGTGAAAAAGCAGACCTATTTAATTCAACTCTCGTGGCAGATACATCAATCTAACGGATTCACTGAAAGCACTTTGCTGTAAAGCTCAAGACTAAATTTCAAGAATAATATTTCAACTGGAATTGTTGCCTGAAAGCAATGAAGAGATAATGGACTCTCTGCCTTTAACAGGGGAATTATCTCTTTCAATCCACACAATGATGTTATACAAGAACAAAACAATCCCTTTGGGAGTGTTTCAAGGCAGGGTAAATTTGATCAGTTTAACCCAGATTTTTGCTTTGTCTCTGTCCACAGGTGAGATTCTGAAAGGCTAAAGGGTACCTTGGTTTGTGGAGCATTTCAAAGACAAGCCTGAGAACTACAGGCCAATGAGACTGACATCGGTGATGAGTAAATTGCCGCAGGAGATTCTCCTAATCTCAATCTTAAATATCTGACCCTCACCCCGACTTTGTAATCCATATCTCTGGATCTACCAGCATTTGGAGAGACAGGATTTGATTTGGGACTGTCAGCTAAGCTTAGTTCATGGGAAGTTGTGTCTCTTGGAGTTCCTCAAGGAGGTGACCAAAAGGATAGATAAGGGTAATGCAGTGCCTGTTGTCTATATGGACTTTAGCAAGAGCCTTTCACAAAGTCCCTCATGGCAAGCCGGAAGGTTAGATCGCATGGGATCCAGGGGAAGATAGTGGATTGGATTCGTAGTTGGCTCAGTGGCAGGAAGCAGAGAGTGATGATTGAAAGTTGTTTATCAGGTAGAGGCCTGTGTCTAGTGATTTGCCATACAGGTTAGTAGGGTTGTAATTTATATAGCTACTTGGATGTGAATGTACAAGGCATGGTTTGCAAGTTTGTGGATGATACTAAAATAGGTGGTGTTTTACATATTGTAGTATGGAGGAATTACTGGGGGAATCTTGATCAGCCAGAATTGGGGCTGAGAATTGGCAAATGATTTTCAACCCAGAAAAATATGAAGTATTTCATTTTGAGCGATCAAACCAAAATAGGACTTACTGTATACAGTGACTGGTAGGGCCCTGGAGAGTTCTATGGAACAGAGGGGCCTAGGAGTGCAAATGCACAGTTTGCTGAACGCAACACTATAGGTAGAGAGGGCGGTGAAGAAGGTGTTTAGCATGCTGTCTTTCATCAGTTAGGGCATTAAGATTAGGAGTTTGGGAATTATGTTGCAGTTATATAAAAGGCATTGGTGAGGCCAAACTTGGAACATTGTGTACAGTTTTGGGCACCCTGTTATAGGAAAGATGTTGTTATAATAGAAAGAGTGCAGAAAAATATTACCTGGATGTTGCATGGACTTGGGAGCCTGAATTACAAGGAGAGGTTGAGTAGTCTGGGACTTTACTCTCTGGAATGTAGGACACTGTGGGGTGACCTGATAGAGGTATATAAGATCATAAGGAGCACAAATGGGATGACAGCACATAGTCTTTTCCCCCAAGGATGGGGTGCTATAAACAAGAGGGCAAAGGGCTAAGATCAGAGGCAAAAGGTTTAAAAGGGACATCAGGGTCAGCTTCTTCACACAAAGGATGTTGCAAATTTGGAATGAGCTTCCAGAAATGGTGGTTCAGATGGGCACATTCGCAAAGCTATCTAAATAAGTACATGGATAAGAGAGGTTTAGACGCCTATGGACCAAATGCAGGCAGATGGGACTAGCTCACTGGGCAAAAGAGACAGCATGAACAATTTAGGCCAAAGAGCCTGTTTCCATGCTGTATGACTCTGTGACCAAAGCTCAAATGAGACAGCACTGGTGATGTTCATCCAGTAAATGTGAGAATTCCATTTTCTGAACTACATTGGCAGCTGCTACTTGTTCAACATTGAACAGCCATTGACTACCAGCAAGTTCCTTTGTCAGTAATAAAGCTGTTCTAAACAATACTGACTCAGTAATCCCTGGTTTACAGGTGTCCCCCGCTTTTCCAGCGTTCGCTTTACGAAACCTCACTGTTATGAAAGACCTACATTAGTTACCTGTTTTCGCTAACAGGAGGTGTTTTCACTGTTACGGAAATAGGCAGCGCGCGGGGAAAAGCAGCGCGCAAAAAAAAAGCAGCGCGCACCCCGAGCAGCCACTCTCCCCTGGATTCGGAACTGCATTCTAGCCAGCATTGCTTGAACACATGCCTGTGAGCATCTGTGCTTTATGTCAATTTATTTTGAGCATCCGTTTGCAAGATGAGTTCTAAGGTATCGGAAAAGCCTGAAAGAGCTCGTAAGGGTGTTACACTTAGTGTAAAACTAGACATAATTAAACGTTTTGATCGTGGTGAACGAAGTAAGGACAAAGTGAGTTTGGCTTGTGGACATTGACGAAGATGATGTTGAAGAGGTTTTGGCATCCCATGACCAAGAACTGATAGATGAAGAGCTGATGCAATTGGAAGAGGAAAGGATAACAATCAAAACAGAATACAGTAGCGAATGGACTAAAAGTGAAGTTGTCCAGGAACTGAACGTGAAGCAACTGCATGAGATTTTCGCTGCAATGATAAAGTACGACTTTAATTTTGAAAGGGTACGTTGGTTTAGGGCATATTTGCAAGATGGTTTGAGTGCTTACAAAGAACTGTATGATAGAAAAATGCGCGAGGCTCAGCAGTCAGCATACTGTCGTTTTTCAAGCCTTCCAGATCAGCCATAGCAGATGACGAACCTCGACCTTCGACATTGAGGCAGGCAGACATAGAAGAAGATGACCTGCCTGCCTCGATGGAAACAGACGACGATGAAATGACACCCCAGTGTCCCACCACCCCAACCCCCGGGCCGCGGACAGATTCCGATTCGCGGAGAATACAGTGGTAGCCAGGAGGCACACGGCACATCTTTAAGAAAAAAGCCAAAATAAACAAGCTAATTAATTAGGTGCCACCCGGTCTGATCTGGGCTGACAATTACGTGCCGGGCGGCACCTAATTAATTAGCTTGTTTATTTCAGCTTTTTTCTTAAAGATGTGCTGTGTGGCTCCTGGCTACCGCTGGACCCCTGCATGCTTCGTGGATCGGTATCAGTTCGCTGCCCGGAGGGTGGGGGCCACAGCACCACCCCAACCTGCGACGACTCAGCCTAACACACCATCATCAGTGTGCTCAATGTCTTCCCGATTCCCGTAAGTGATACTACGCTGTACATACATTATTTCTACTTTATATCGGCTGTGTATTTTTACGTGTTATTTGCTATGATTTGGCAGCTTCATAGCTTAAAGGTTACTGGAGAGAGTGTTTCTGCTGAGAGCGCTTGCGCCGTGTTTTTGCCAACAGCACTTGCGTGAGATTTTCTGCCGAGAGTGCTTGCGCGAGATTTTCGCTATGGAGAACAGTGCAGGCAATGATTGTGGAAAAGTATTTCTACTTTATATAGGCTGTGTATTTATCATATCATTCCTGCTTTTACTATATGTTACTGTTATATTAGGTTTTATGTGTTATTTGGCATGATTTGGTAGGTTATTTTTTGGGGCTGCGAACGCTCACAAATTTTTCCCATATAAATAAATGCTAATTGCTTCTTCGCTTTACGACATTCCAGTTTACGAACCGTTTCATAGGAACGCTCTACCTTCGGATGGCGGGGGAAACCTGTATAATATTAAAATGCTGACTGTATATTTTACCTTATTTACAAGAACAGCTACTTTGCCTTGTCTTCTTGAGTCCAAATGGTGTCTGGCAACAAACACAGCTGCCCGAGTCTTGCCTGCACCGGTCGGTAGCCATATGATGATATTTTCTCCTCTGAGAGCAGGCTGCACAACCTCCCATTGATAATCTCTCAAATCAATTTGCATTGTGTATCTGCAACAAGGCCAAAAGAAGTTAACCCTCTCAATCATTTTAAATTCAAAGAAGACTGTGGATTTAGCTTAGGGTTGATATAACATCTTTTTAACACTTTGCCACTAAAGTAATCTGCTTTTTCTTGTCACTTTCACTTAAAAGGTGTGGTTTTCCTCATCAGTTAAATGCTGAGAATCTTGAAGAATAAGGGTATGAATGTTGATGTCAAGATCAATAAGATACCAGATTTGACAGGATTGAAGTGTAAGAAGATTTTAGATAGATAGATGCTTTATTGATCCCAAAGGAAATTACAGTGTCACAGTAGCATTACAAGTGCACAGATATACCAATATTAGAAGAGAATAAATAACAGTCTAACAGGAGGGGGTCATCACTTCCCCAGCTATAGGTTGACTCATTATGGAGCCTAATGGTCGAAGGTAAGAATGACATCATGTAACGCTCTTTGGAGCAGCACAGTTGTCTTAGTCTATTACTGAACATGCTCCTCTGTTCAGCCAAAGTGGCATGCAGAGGGTGAGAGACAGTCCGGAATTGCCAGGATTTTCCACAGGATCCTTTGTTCTACCACAGCCTCCGGTGTGTCCATTTTGACTCCTATAACAGAGCCAGCCTTTCTAATCAGTTTATTGAGCCTGTTGGCATCACCCGTGTTGATGCCATTGCCCCAGTACACCACCACACAGAAGACTATACTGGTGACGACAGACTGGTAGAACATGTGAAGGAGAGGCCTGCATACTCCAAAGGACCTCAGTCTCCTCAGGAAGTAGAGGTGACTCTGGCCCTTCTTGTACACGGCCTCTGTGTTGGTGCTCCACTCAAGTCTGTCATCCAGGTGCATCCCCAGGTACTTGTAGGTCCTCACCATCAGTAGTAACAGGGTGCAGTGCAGGCTTCGTCTTCCTAAAGTCCATCACCATCTCATTTGTCCTACTCCATGAAAAAATTGGAGTATCTACAGCATGGCCTGTAAGGTGATGGGTGTGCTTAGGAGAGCAAAAGCAAGCAGTGAGAGAGAGTAGCTTTAGGGATAGAAATTATGGATCATGTACTGCTGAAAACTGCATTGTGAAGGCTACACGTAAAGACTTAAGGCATAGTTTTTGAATCTCCATTGTCATTATTCGCATTCAGTCAGAAAAAAATATTATCCCTTTAGCTCTACTTATATTGTAACTCCTTTATTCTTGAAACATTTTATCAGATTTCCAATAAACAAGATAAATGGAAATGAAAACTGGGCATTTTCGACAACAGCCAGCACACATTGACAGCTCCACTTCTAAGTAACAAGTTCAAAATCAGAATCAGGTTTATTATCACCAGTATGTGACGTGAAATTTGTTAACTTTGCCATGGTCCGGTCCGTTAAGTCTGCATTCCAGTTCACGGTCTGGTCCATCGATCCTTGTTCCGGGTTTTCCTGTTTTCTCCCTTGTTCTGTTGAGTGCCTCAATTGAGGCACCTGATTCTCATTTTGGGCTGGCTACATAAATAGCTCCTGGGTTCAGCTTCAGTCACTGGGATTTAGAATGTATGTCTAGTGCACATTCTGGAGCAGAGGGTGATGGTAATGCACCATTAAGCTGGATGCCAACCGCCGTAAAACAAGATACAGAGAGAGAGAGCTTCATTTGCTGCAGTACGGAGGAGGCCGGCTGAGTTGGCTCGACTGGAAGATGGCTGTGTTTTGCTTGATGCGTGAATGTGGTTTGGAACCTGTTGAGGGAAGGAGAGTGGGGAAGGAACGGAAATTGCTGGGAGGGGGACGTGTGGGTCCAGTAATGGCGGACAAGATAAGAGGTGGGGTTGAGGGAAAGAAAGTGGAGAAGGAGAGGGATAGAGACTTGGGACCAGAGGTAGGCAGCTGGGGAGAGGTGGATTATTGTGAAGGGAGAAATAAAGGGAATGAGGAGGTAGTGAGGGGTCGGATGAATAAAAACCAAGACAAAGGGAATAAAAGAATAAGAAATGATAGTGGAGAAAGCTCTGAAAGTGAGAAAGATGAACAAGCTCAGAGAGGAGGTGTTGTCATAATTAGGTTTAATGAGAAGGCTCAGGGACATATGAAGAAAATTAACCCGTTTGTGCTAACAACAACTCTGACAAATAAGGTAGGGGAAATAGTATTTGCAAAAGTCCTTAATGATGGCAACTTATTGGTAATATGTGCGAATGAGGAACAACTTGAGAAAGCACTCAAGCTAAAAGAGATAGGAAAATGCAAGGTGGAATACACTGGGGGGGTGGGAGCACAAAACAGTGGTTGTAAAGGAGTGATCACGGGGATACCAATGAGTATAAATATGGAGGAGATAAAGAGGAATATCAAAGGAGGGAAAGTAATGAATGTTCAAAGACTGAAAACAAAGGAGGGAGTGAAAAAGGAAAGTGAATCAGTACTGATTGAATTTGAAGAAGAAAGAGTGCCAAGGAAGGTGTTCCTGGGTTTCATGAGTTACCCAGTAAGGGTGTATGTGCCAAAACCACTGAGGTGCTATAATTGTCAAAGGTTTGGACACGTGGCTAAAAACTGTAAAAGGCAGAGGAGATGTGCTAGATGTGGGGGTGATCATGAATATGGAAAGTGCGGAACAGGAGTTCAACCAAAATGCTGCAATTGTGGAGGAGCTCATAATGTTGCATATAGTGGGTGTGAGGTTGTCAGACGGGAGACTAAAATTCAAGAAATAAGAGTGAAAAGAAAGATCACTTATGCAGAAGCTGTAAGAATGTCAAGAGAACAGAATAATCCTCCTAATGAACAGGGAGCAATAGGGATACGAGAGATGCAACAAAGAACAAATGACAGGATTTATGTAGACAAAAAGGCTCTAGTAACATTCATTGCAGGAGTAATTAATAGTACTGCTGAGGTAAAGTCAAAAAGTGACAAAATTCAGCTGGTGGTAAAAGCAGCAGTAAACCATTTAGGGTTAGTAGGACTGACATGGGAGGAAGTGAGGGAGAACGTCAGTAATCAGTCAAGCCAGGAAGTGTCATGTGTTGGTTAATACTAATTATGGTGATTCTTTTACAATGGAATGCAAGGAGCTTACTGGCCAATAGCCAGGAATTCAAGCACTTTATTAAAGAAATGGTTGTAAAACCGGATGTAGTGTGTATTCAGGAAACTTGGTTGAAACCAACTTTAGACTTTGTGGTATATGGGTATACAATGATAAGGAAAGATAGAAATCTAGGGGGAGGAGGGGGTTGTGCTATGTTAATCAAGCAAGGTATACCATATAGGGTACTGGAGAAAGGAGATGATCAGGAATACATAGTGGTGGAAGTGTGGGAGAGAGGGGAGGGAGTGGTTATAATTAACTACTACAATCCATGTAAAAGGTTGGATTTGGACAGCCTATTAAAGATACAAGGACAAAACAGACATAAAGCAGTGTGGTGTGCAGATTTCAATGCTCATAGCACAATATGGGGGGGATCAGATTACAGATCCAAATGGAAAGGTAATTGAAGATTTGATGGAAGAAAGGGATTTGGTGTGTATGAATGATGGTAGCGGCACAAGGATAGATATAACAACAGGAACTGAGTCAGTGTTAGATATTACGTTAGTGTCTAATACCTTGGCCGGCATTAGTAACTGGGGAGTTTGGACTGCTTCAACAGTAGGCAGTGATCACTACCCAGTTTTGTGTTCAGTGGGTGAAAGAGTTGAAGTAAGACCAGGTGGCGGAACCCCAAAGTGGGTGTTTGAAAAAGCTGATTGGGGTAAGTTCCAGAAGTTGAGTGAAGAAGGGTTGACAAAGATTGATATTTCTGGAAATGTAGATGAATTAAACAGTCAGGTGACTTCAGCAATTATCATGGCAGCAGAAGGATCTATACCTAGGAGTAAAAATAGGATGAATAGAAAACTGGTACCATGGTGGACAGAGGAATGTTGTCAGGCTGTAAGAAACAGAAATAGAGCATTCAGGCTAGTTAAGAGAACCCATAATATGCAGCATTTGGTTCAATATAAGAAAGCACAGGCAGTGGTGAGAAGAACTATACGTCAAGCTAAAGGGGCAAGTTGGAGGAGTTTTTGCGACAAGGTAGGAAGAACAACACCTGTGGGAGAGGTATGGGGAATGATTAAGAGGATGGGAGGAGATAGAAGGGAATGGGAATATCCAGTAATGATATCTGAGGAGAAAACTGCAGTCTCCAGTAGGGATAAGGCTGAGGTCATGGCCAAGTCATTTGTACTGATACACAGTTCAGAAAATTTGTCTGAAGAAGGGAGAAGAAGAAGGGAAAGAATAATGAGCCAACACCCAGGTGTGTTAAGCAGGAGGGAAGGAACAGATGATATAATTGATGATCCATTTACATTAGCAGAAATGGTGAGAGCAATAAAGAGATCGAGACCAACCTCCCCAGGGAAAGATCTGATATGCTCTGTGATGCTAAAAAATCTAGGAGAAGGAGCACTCTTGAAGTTGCTGCATTTTTATAACAGAGTGTGGGAGGAGGGAAGATTACCAAGTGCATGGAAAGAAGCAGTAGTAATTCCAATAAGGAAGCCTGGTAAGGATCTGTCAAAACCCACTAGCTACAGACCAATTGCATTAACATCAAGTATATGTAAGATAATGGAAGGGATGATAACAGAAAGGTTATCATATGAGCTTGAGAAAAGGGGAATGCTGACAAGTTATCAGATTGGTTTTACAAAGGGAAGGAATTCCATGGACTCAGTGATTATGTTAGAGACTGAAATAAGGAAGGCCCAGGCAAATGGAGAGTCAGTAGTGGCAGTGTTCTTTGACATTGAAAAAGCCTATGATATGATGTGGAAGGAAGGATTATTAATTAAACTGCACAAGATGGGGGTTGGTGGGAGAGTTTTTAATTGGATTAAAGATTTTTTGTTTGGTAGAAAAATTCAAGTTCGGATTGGATCAGAATTATCAAAACAGTACATAGTGGAAAATGGCACACCTCAAGGTAGTGTGATTAGCCCGTTACTTTTCATGATTATGATCAATGATGCCTTCACAAAGGTACCAGTGGATATAGGTAGGTCACTGTTTGCGGATGATGGGGCCTTGTGGAAAAGAGGCAGGAACATGGACCATATAATCAGAGTGGGGTTATGATTGGGGATGTAGATTTTCAGTAGACAAAACTCAAACTGTATTTTTTACCAGGAAAAGGGTTGAGGTAGGGAAGAAGTTAAGGATGTATGGGGTTGAATTAGAAAGGGTTGCATCATTTAAATTTCTGGGAGTTATATTTGATTCACGATTAACATGGGCAGACCATATCAGGAAAGTTGAGGAGAAATGTAAAAAAGTAATAAATGTGATGAGATGTTTGACTGGTAGGGAATGGGGAGCAAGTTGTTCAGCTTTGAAGAGAATGTATGTGGCTTTAGTGAGATCTGTATTGGATTATGGAAATATAGTATATGGATCAGCAGCTAGGTCTCTTATAAGGAAACTGGATGTGATTCAGGCTCAGGCCTTGAGAGTGTGCAGTGAGGCTTTTAAAATGTCACCAGTGTCAGCCCTACAGGTAGAAATGGGAATAATGCCTTTGGAACTAAGAAGGATGCAACTGATGGCAAACTACTGGGCTAACTTGCAGGGGCACAATGATTCTCACCCTACTAAAGGAGTGTTGCAGGAGTGCTGGGAAAATGGGAGGTTTCAGAGGGATACCTTTAGTCGGGTAGGGAATGATATCGCGAAAGAATGTGGAGTATTTGATCTGAGGATAAGTCCTTCAGTAGTTTATCCAGTTGTAGCTCCATGGAAGCTTGTGTGGCCTGACATAGACTGGCATTTGTTAGAGGTAAAAAGGAAAGAAAGATATAAAACAGATTTGGTAAATGCATTTAACTGTCATGTGATGGAAAAGTATAGTGATCACATTTATACGGATGGTGCGAAGGAACCTGAAACAGGAGTGACAGGGTTTGGGGTGGTAATACCAGCAAAAGAAACTGGAATCAGCAGAAGAACATCTAATAAGTTAGGGGTGTTTACAGTGGAGATGCTGGCAGTGTTGGTTGCGTTGCAATGGGTGCAGAAAGCCAGACAAGCCAAAGCATTGATATGTTCAGATTCATCCTCAGTTCTAGCAAGTTTAAGGTCTTTTCACACAAACAGTCGGCAAGATGTACTTTATGAAGTCCTTCAGTTAGTTACAAGAATTGCAAATCAGGGAGGTCAGGTAAAATTTCTATGGGTTCCAGCACATGTAGGGGTGAAGGGGAATGAGAGGGTGGATGAGTTGGCAAAGAGGGCGTTAAAGAAAGAAAATGTGGAAATGCACATTAGTATCAGTAAAGCAGAGGTTAAGTGTGTAATCTGGGAAAAAGTCAACCGAATGCGGCAAGAAAGATGGGACAGGGAGGGGAAAGGGAGGCATTTATATCAAATACAAAAGAGTGTTGCAGGTACTAGGGTAGGTAATGGAAACAGAAGAGAGGAAATTGTGTGGACTAGGTTAAGGCTGGGGCACTGTGCATTAAACAAAACATTGAAAATGATAGGGAAACACCAGACAGGATTGTGTGAGGAATGTCAGGAAGAGGAGTCAGTAGAACATGTAGTTTTGTGTTGCAGGAAGTATGGGATACAGAGAGAAATGATGAAAAATAAATTAAGGGAGTTGGGGATGCAGGAATTCACATTAAAAGGGTTGCTGGGCATGGGTGAGAGAGCACAAGTCCGGGTATTTTTAGCTTTTTTAAGGGATACAGGGGTTTTTTATAGAATATGACGAATAAACAGGAATAGGATACTAGGATGGTCAAAGATGGGAGGGTGAAGTGTAGGTTTGTGTGTGTGTGTGTGTGTGTGTGTGTGTGCGCGCGCGCGATTGGGTGAAGAGATCTAGAATGTATGTCTAGTGCACATTCTGGAGCAGAGGGTGGCAGTAATGCACCATTAAGCTGGATGCCAACCGCCGTAAAACAAGATACAGACAGACAGACAGCTTCATTTGCTGGACTGTTCCCTTCCCTTCTCCTTCCTTCTGAAGCCTCGCCTGCAACCTTCACCTGTAATGCCGTCAAGTTCAACCGCCAGAGGAAGCCCGGGGCCTTGCTGTGTCAAGATAAGGAACAGTCTGAGGTTGTTTGGAATTGTCTCTCTGTGTCCTCGCCTTCGCTAGGTAGGTCCGGCAGTTTGCTGCTACTGTGTGTTGAGAACCGTCTCTTTGTCCTCGCCTCTGCTGCTTATGTCCAGCCATTTGCCGCTACCCTGAGTGGAGAACTGTCTCTTCATGTTCAGTGTTCTGTGTATAGAAAGAACCCCGACCCTTGGCCCTGGTCCCAAGGAGGGGGTCCTGGCTCTGTGTGCTGTGTACAAGTCCCAGCCCTACGTCCTGCTCCCAAGGAGGGGTCCCGGCTCTGTGTTCCATGTTTCCTGTGCTCAAGTCAAAGGCTCTGAGGTCCCTGAGTTCCCAGTCCAAGGCTCTGAGGTCCCTGAGTTCCCAGTCCAAGGCTTCGAGGTTCCTGTCTCCCAAGACCAAGTCAAGGCTTTGTGTTCTCGTCCTGTCCATGTGCCTCGCCCAGTCCAGGAGTACCTCGCCCAGCCCTGGAGTTCCCTCATCCTGTCCAGGAGTCTCATGTCCTGTCCTGTAGCCACGTCTTGTCCTAGCCTAAACCTGGATTCCGGTTCCGAGTCAAGACCCAGGTTCCTAGTCTCAACCAAGATCCAGGTTCCGGGTCCTTGTCCAGGCTCTAGTTCCGGAGTCCTGTGTCCCTAGTTCAGGCTCCTTGTTCCTAGTTCCTTGTCCGGGTTCCATGTTTCTTGTCCATGCCCTAGCCCAGGCCCTGCATCCTAGTCTTGTCCAGGGCCTGTGTCAATGTCCAGCATCCTTTCTTCCCCACTTCCCTTGCTTTGTTGACACACTGAGTCCTGTTCCTAGTAATTCAGTGTCTGTGTCTTGCATTTGGGTCCGCTCCCATCACCCCCTTATGACAAACTTAGCAGCAGCAGTTCAATGCAATATATAATCTAGCAGAGAAAAAAATAAAATAAAAATAATAATAATAAATAAACAAGTAAATCAATTATGTATATTGAATAGATTTTTTAAAATGTGCAAAAACAGAAATACTGTATATTTTTTTAAGAAGTGAGGTAGTGTCCAAAGATTCAAATGTCCATTTAGGAATTGGATGGCGGAGGGGAAGAAACTGTTCCTGAATCTGAGTGTGTGCCTTCAGGTTTCTGTATCTCCTACCTGATGGTAACAGTGAGAAAAGGGCATGCCCTGGGTGCTAGAGGTCCTTTATAATGGACGCTGCCTTTCTGAGTGGAGAAGTCCTGGGTACTAAAGTTCACCCTAAAGATTTCCTGGGTACTTTGTAGGCTAGTACCCAAGATGGAGCTGACTAGACTTACAACCTTCTGCAGTTTCTTTCAGTCCTGTGCAGTAGCCCCTCCATACCAGACAGTGATGCAGCCTGTCAGAATGCTCTCCATGGTACAACGATAGAAGTTTTTGAGTGTATTTGTTGACATTCCAATTCTCTTCAAACTCCTAATAAAGTATAGCCACTGTCTTGCCTTCTTTATAACTACATCGATATGTTGGGACCAGGTTAGATCCTCAGAGATCTTGACACCCAAGAACTTCAAGCTGCTCACTCTCTCCACTTCTGATCCCTCTGAGGATTGGTATGTGTTCCTTCGTCTTACCCTTCCTGAAGTCCACAATCAGCTCTTCTGTCTTACTGACGTTGAGTGCCAGGTTGTTGCTGTGACACCACTCCACTAGTTGGCATATCTCACTCCTGTACGCCCTCTCCTCACCACCTGAGATTCTACCAATAATGGTTGTATCATCAGCAAATTTATAGAAGATATTTGAGCTATGCCTAGCCACACAGTCATGGGTATATAGAGAGTAGAGCAGTGGGCTAAGCACACACCCCTGAGGTGCACCAGTGTTGATCATCAGCGAGGAGGATATGGTATCACTAATCCACACAGATTGTGGTCTTCTGGTTAGGAAGTCACGGATCCAATTGCAGAGGGAGGTACGGAGGCCCAGGTTCTGCAACTTCTTAATCAGGATTGTGGGAATGATGGTATTAAATACTGAGCTATAGTCAATGAAAAGCATCCTGACGGAGGTGTTTATGTTGTCTAGGTAGTCTAAAGCTGTGTGGAGAGCCACTGAGACTGTGTCTGCCATTGACCTATTATGGCGATAGGCAAATTGCAATGGGTCCAGGTCCTTGCTGAGACAGGAGTTCAGTCTAGTCATGACCAACCTCTCAAAGCATTTCATCACTGTAGATGTGAGTGCTACCGGGAGATAGTCATTAAGGCCGCCCACATTATTCTTCTTTGGCATTGGTATAATTGTTGTCTATTTGAAGCAAGTGGGAACTTCTGCCCGTAGCAGTGAGAGATTGAAAATGTCCTTGAATACTCGTGCCAGTTGGTTGGCACAGGTTTTCAGAGCCTTACCAGGTACTCCATCGGGACCTTCTGCCTTGCGAGGGTTCACTTGCTTTAAGGAAAGCCTAACATTGGCCTCTGAAACTGAGATCACAGGGTTGTGAGGTGCAGCAGGGATCTTCACAGCTGTGGTTGTGTTCTCCCTTTCAAAGCGTCCATAGAAGGCATTGAGTTCATCTGGTAGTGCAGCATCGCTGCTATTCATGCTATTGGGTTTCGCTTTGTAGGAAGTAATGCCTTGCAGACCCTGCCAGAATTGCCGAGCATCTGATGTCTCCTCCAACCTCATTAGAAATTGTTTCGCCCTTGAAATAGCCCCCCGCAAATCATACCTGGTTTTCCAGTACAGGGCTGGGTTGCCAGATTTAAATGCCACAGATCTGGCCTTCAGCAGATGATGTACCTCCTGGTTCAGCCACGGCTTTTGGTTTGAGAATGTACAGTAAGTCTTTGTAGTCACACACACATCCACACAGGTCTTAATGAAGTCGGTAACAACTGCAGAGTACTCATCCGGATTCAAAGATGAATCCCTGAATACATCCAGTCCACCGATTCAAACAGTCCTGTAGGTGGTCCTGTGCTTCCCTTGTCCAAACCTTCTTGGTCCTCACTTACTGGTGCTGCAGTCTTCAGTCTCTGCCTATACTCAGGGAGCAGAAGTACAGCCAGGTGATCAGACTTCCCGAAGTGAGGGCGTGGAATAGCACAGTAGGCATTCTTGATGGTGGTGTAACAATGGTTCAGTGTGTTGTTTCCTCTGGTATTGCAAGTGATCTGTTGATGGTAATTGCTTAATGATTTTTTTTCAGACTGGCCTGGTTAAGATCTCCCAAAACAATGGTGGAGGCGTTAGGGTGCGCTGTTTTGTGCATGTTGATCCCATTGCTCAGATAATCTAAAGCCTGCTTGACATTAGCCTGAGGTGGAATGTAAACTGCTACCACAATGACCCGAGAGAACTCCCATGGTAGGTAAAAAGGACGACACTTTACTGCTACATATTCCAGGTCTGGTGAGCAGAATTGGGACAGCACTGATACAAAGCACTCCAGCATGTGGTGAAAACTGCCCAGCAGATTATTGGTACCCAATTGCCCACCATTGAGAACATCTACCATAAATGCTGCCTGGGCAGGGCGAAAAGCATTATCAAGGATGCATCTCACCCTAACCATGGACTTTTTACTCTCCTCCCATCCGGTAGGCACTACAGGAGCCTCCGCTCCCGCACCAGCAGACACAGGAAGAGCTTCTTCCCTGAGGCTGTGACCCTGCTGAACCTCTCATCACAGCACTAAGCAGTATTGCACCCATATTGTATTATCTCAGTACTTTTATATTTGTGTGCTGTAGCACTTTTGATTCGCAGTTATTTTGTAAATAACACTATTCTTTGCATTTCTGGTTAGATGCTAACTGCATTTCATTGGCTTTGTATCTGTATTCGGCACAATGACAATAAAGTTGAATCTAATAATCTAATCTAATATTTGTGCACCAAGAGGAGTTAATCATGAGGCATACTCCTCCACCTCTGCTTTTGAGAGACTCTATAGATCTATCCTGACAGTGTATAGTGAACCCCTCGATCTGAATTGCAGCATCCAGTATGGAAGGGGTTAACCAGGATTCCGTTAAACTAAGAACACACATGGTCCTAATGTCCCCAGGGTGATTCAGCACCTAGCTCTGAGATCATCGATTTTATTCACCAGAGACTGCACGTTTGCCAGCAATATAGTCAGTATTGGGAGTTCAAAACCTCATTTCCTTAAGCGCACTTGTAACCCTGATCTACACCCACGCCTCTTCCGAGGTGGCCTCCAGGGGCACTTCCGATTACAATCGGTGTTGTTTCCGTTATTTTTAAGCAGCGAAGTTGGAAATCTATCCAAATTTTGTGGAAAGTGCACTGACATAAATATCCCATGAGTGTTACAAATATACTAACTTGGTGCATTTAATTGTTCTCCGTGGTAGATAGCAAAATGAAATTTAACGTTATTATAATTCAAATCACGATTCAATCAAAGATTTTCTCTCACTCTTCAGTTTGCCGTGACACAGATTGCTCAAAGATACAAAAATTCATAGAGTTATTGGACAGGAAAGAGGCCCTTTAGCCCAGCTCATACTTACTTAAACTGCACTGTCTATGGCATGATCCAGGAAATACAAGGACATGAATTGGAAGCAAAAATAAGCCACTCCTTCTCAAACTTGCTCCATCATTTAATGGGACTAAGACAGACCTTATAATAATCTCAATTCCACATTCCTATTTTTGTTTGATTTTCTTGTTCATTGAGTATTTTAGTTCCTCTGTCTTAAAACTATTCCAAGAAAATGCTTCCTCCACCCTATCCACTCAGTGACCTCTTTATTAGGTACAGGAGTGGAAGCCGGTGTGGTCTTCTGCTGCTGTAGCCCCCCCCCCCACACACACATCAAGATTCGACGTGTTGTGTGTTCAGAGATGCTCTTCTGCACACCACTGTTGTAACGTGTGGTTATTTGAGTTACTGTCACCTTCCTGTCAGCTTGAATTTATTTGACAAGGCATTTTCGCCCACAGAACGGCCACTCACTGGATATTTTCTTGTATTTCACGCCACTTCCTGTAAACTCTATAGAGACTGTTGTCCATGAAAACTGCAGGAGATCAGCATCCTGTCTGGCATGGTCAAAGTCACTTAGAGATCTCATTTCTTCCTCATTCTGGTGTTTGGTCTGAACAACAGCTGAACCTCTTGACCATATCTGCATGCTTTTATGCATTGAGTTGCTGCTACTTGATTGGTTGATCAGATATTTGCATTAACGAGCAGATATACAGGTGTACCTAATAAAGTGGCCACTGAGTGTACATGACTAATATTGATTGCACCTTTTAGCATTCGTTGCAACAATGGACTTTGCCTGTAGGCTACGAAATTAACAAATCTCACAAGAGATTTGGCTCATTAAAGTTACTTCAAGGTACGACATAAATTAAAAACCAACTCACTGGGACTTACCAATCACTCATTGAATGAAACTGCATCACAGTGGCAAACACTCAAAGAACGGCTGCTTGCCTGAGATGTTAGGGGTTGCTGAAACTGATAAATCTGCATTCAAGCTCAAGTAGCCATCCACACAAGAGAGGAAAACAAAACAAACACTGTAATGTGGAATCCATACCTACAGTCGGGTTCTTAGAATTATTTTAGTCAAACTAAGCCAATACTTAATCAATTTCAGGATGTCACTTACATCCACAGGAGTAAGGTACTACCAAGGTA
Organism: Mobula hypostoma; assembly: GCF_963921235.1. Classification (NCBI taxonomy): domain Eukaryota; kingdom Metazoa; phylum Chordata; class Chondrichthyes; order Myliobatiformes; family Myliobatidae; genus Mobula; species Mobula hypostoma. The sequence goes on from NC_086128.1 coordinate 34,835,246, forward strand.
AAGTGCATATAGCAAGCTCCCACAGGTAACCAGATAATTACACAACATTTAGCGAAACAACAGATTTCATGACATATGCCAGTAATATTAAACCTTATTCCAATGCTTAAGTTCCGATGTCCTAGATGCTCCAGAAAGCAGATGGGTCTTCATTCAACAAACAGCACATCCGATAATGCTGGACTCCCACCAGCACTACACTAGGACCACAGCCTAGATTCTTGCACTCAAACCTCCCAAGCAGGAATTGAACTCGAAAAAATATTTTAAGGAGAATTTCAGCAGAAGCTCCAGCCAAGATGCAAACACCACGTTTTTGAATCAAAAACCCAACTCACCTCTAAGCTCTTTTTGTTCTTTTCCGATGAGCAGCGAAGGAAATGACAATATCTGATCCTGCCTTCACTTTTGAATAGAACACTAAATTCCGTTCTATTTGCTTCCGGAATAGAAACTGAAACTAAGTCTGCTGGTACAGTACCTGCATCAAGGGCCCTTAAAGGGGGTACATCGACTACCGACAGAAACTAAATGTTTGAAGTTCAAATGACATTTGAGTGAAAAAAAAACTCACTTTTGCCACAAATAAACAATGTTCTGATCTGTACCAGTGGATTGACAAGATATTGATCAAAAATTGAAACTGCAAGCTAACCTAGTCAACAGAGGAAAGATTTTAACTTTTAGTGCACAATTTCTCGTTCACAGACTATAGACATTACCCTTAAAAGTACAGGTTTTTTTTACCATATTTTTTCTATATTATCATGTACTGCTCCTGCTAAGTTAACAAATTTCACAACATATGCCGGTGATATTAAACCTCATTCTGATTTATTTATATAAATGTATTAACCTTTCATTTTTTTCTTTCTTTTTCAATTTTTTAATTAATATCAAATTCTTAAGCATGACAAAGAATTGACAGAAAGCTATACATCGTTACATAATTGATACATTGTTAATAATTAGTGTGTTTGTATGTAAATTTTGAACACAGTTAACACACAGATGTTAACCTCCAAAATCTTATAAAGTACAAAAATAATATATAGAAAAAAATACAAAAATATCATGGAAAAAGATTAAAAAAAAGGGATAAAAACCCTAATCTAAATCAACCTAATCAAACTAAAAAAAGAAAAAGAAATGGGCTGTTATGTTACATCAGATAAAACCAGGTGTCGTTAAATCCGCTCCTCTCTCCACATATTTAAAAGTAGCAGAATAGAATTTTTTTTTAAAGTGTAGGTTATTTTAGCTTAAGGATCAGGATTTTTAATGGGGTTGAGAGCTGTGAGAAATTTTTAGCTAAAAATTTGCCAAATACATCAGATCCAGAATTAGGTTTAATGTCACCGCATCATGTCGTGAAATTTGTTAAATTAGCGGCAGCAGTACAAGGCAATACATGATAAATATAGAGATAAATAAATTAATTACAGCAAGTATATATATGTATATTAAATAGTTAAATTAAGAATAGTAGTGCAAAAACAGAAATAATTTTTAAGAAGTTAGGTAGTGTTCATGGGTTCGATGTCCATTTAGAAATCAGATAGCAGAGAGGGAGAAACTGCTCCTCAGTCGCTTGAGGGTTTTAGTAGCAGAACTGGGCAATATTGATATAAACAGAGAGGAATTACCTAAGAGGGAGACACAAAGCCTGCAGATGGAGCAAAAAGCACGGGGTTGGGGGGCACGATGAGACCAAGAATCACAGAACTTTCAAAGAGGGGAGGGGACTTTTTCAAAGTGCAGTTCCACATCAACTTTCAAAAATAGAACAAACTGCTGGAGAAACTTAGTGGGTTGAGCAGCTAAAGTCTGTTTATGGGAGTTGGGGGGCGGGGGAAGGAATTGTTGATGTTTTAGATTGAGACCCAGCCCAGTGTGGATGGTATGAGAGGGAGGGGTGAGACAGCGGTCGGTAGATGACAGGTGAAAGCACATGAAGGGGATCGGGATGCATCCTCCATTTCTCACATATTTGGATATAGAGCTAGGAAGTATGATTAATCTGGTCTATTTTGCCCAGATATAGTTATGATAGATTGCTGTGCTTTGAATTTGTATGACTTAACAACAACACGGAAGCACGTAATGCAGAGAAGCTACTTTTTTTTAGCAGGGGTCCTTTAGGGGGCAAATGATCCCATGCATAGCAACTGAAACCATTGTACCAAACAAAATCATTTGGTTTGCTCTAAGCCTAATTCCAAATAGGAAACATACCTGTGTCAAAATCGTCACCAAATTCTGTTCCTCCCTTGTGTTTGGCCAGCAGCCAAGTAAAAATAAAAGTGCCAATGAGGCTTTCTCCCACCCTCTCTGCAACTTTAAACTAACTCATTTCCACACACTTCCATCTCTGATGCAGGAACTGATTTATACATTAACTCAGTTTCTCTTTCCACAAATGCTGCTTGGCCTGCTGAGTGTTTCCAACATTTTCTATTTTATTTCAGATTTTTCAGCATCTGCAGCTTTTTCATTTTCATGCATCAGGGGCTTAAGAGATGCCATCGGAGTAACCATCTTCAAGACAGGAATCAAGTCTAGCTATGATAACTACCATATGTGCTATTGCAAATGTTATCATCAGGGCTCTTCTGACTGAGCTCCTGCCCCCACCACACCCAACTCCTCCAGTGACCGAACAGCAACCCCTCAAATTGCTCTGTAAGTTCCCTCCAACTGGAGGCGCAGCTGACGTAACCTTCATTTCACAAAAATACAAGGAATATCAAAACTCACAATGCAAGGCCTTTTCCCACTTATTTTTAGCCTTTGGCTCTATAAATCACAAAGTACCATGGAACACAATGATCAAATTTGTTTGCCCATAGAATGAACCTTCATGTTTGTTCCATAGCTTCCTGGAAATTTCTTCCTCACTATCAACCACAATGTCAATCTTGATGTCATAGAACCATATAACATTACAGCACAGAAACAGGCCCTTTGGCCCTTCTTGGCTGTGCCGAACCATTTTTCTGCCTAGTCCCACTGACCTGCACACGGACCATATCCTTCCATACACCTCTCATCCATGTACCTGTCCAAGTTTTTTTTAAATGTTAAAAAAGAACCCGCATTTACCACTTCATCTGGCAGCTCATTCCACACTCCCACCACTCTCTGTGTGAAGAAGCCCCCCCCCAATATTCCTTTAAACTTTACCCCGCTCACCCTTAACCCACGTCCTCTGGTTTTTTTTCTCCCCTAGCCTCAGTAGAAAAAGCCTGCTTGCATTTATTCTATCTATACCCATCATAATTTTATATACCTCTATCAAATCTCCCCTCATTCTTCTACGTTCCAGGGAATAAAGTCCTAACCTATTCAACCTTTCTCTGTAACTCACTTTCTCAAGTTCCGGCAACATCCTTGTAAACCTTCTCTGCACTCTTTCAACCTTATTTATATCCTTCCTGTAATTTGGTGACCAAAACTGTACACAATACTCCAAATTCGGCCTCACCAATGCCTAATACAACCTCACCATAACATTCCAACTCTTATACTCAATACTTTGATTACTAAAGGCCAATGTACCAAAAGCTCTCTTTACGACCCTATCTACCTGTGACGCCACTTTTAGGGAATTTTGTATCTGTATTCCCAGATCCCTCTGTTCTACTGCACTCCTCAGTGCCCTACCATTTACCTTGGGTTGTCCTTCCAAAGTGCAATACCTTACACTTGTCTGTATTAAACATCTGCCATTTTTCAGCCCATTTTTCCAGTTGGTCCAAATCCCTCTGCAGGCTCTGAAACCCTTCCTCACTGTCCACTACATCTCCAATCTTTGTATCATCAGCAAATTTGCTGATCCAACTTACTACGGACATCCCACCTCTCCCGGAAGTTCTGGGAGTCTCCCGCATATTAATAGTGGTTCCTTGATGCCCGCAAATTACATACAATGTCACGGAAATCAATTTTTTTGAGAGCGAGCGAGCGAGAGAAAGCATGAGAAAGTGCGAAGGCGACGAGAGAAAGTGAGAGTGCCAGAGCGACCACGAGAGAGAGAGAGAGCGCGTGTGTGCCATGGCAGAGTGTTCCAAAAAAAGAAAATATAAAACATACGTCACCCCAGACTACACTGAAGTGTACCCCAGCCTAATAGGGGTCAAAATAATGACAGTGTTGCTCGCTACACTGTTTGCAACAGTGACTTTTCTATTGCCCATAGTGGGTTAAGACTGTAAAAGACATGTTGTGGTGAGTTTAACAGGTCACGTTAAACATAGCTAACGTTATTTAAACTAGCTGGCCAGCTGCTACTCTATTGCAAACATCCCATCTCTCCCGGAAGTCTTCCGCAAATCGATGGTGCTACCTCCCTGAAATGAGTTTTTGCAGGGTGGGATGTCTGTTACCACATTATCATCCAGATCATTAGCAGCTTTGTGGTCACCTTTACTAAGTATGACTTTAGTTCCAGTGATTCAAACAGGTTCTCCTGCTTCAGGGACATCCTTATCCTCATTAAAGAGGATATCCAGCATCAGAGCTGAAAGGTTCACAATCACATGCTGCCTGAAGTGCCAAGCAGAAAGAAAATAGACAATGATCAAACTTTACATCTGCTCCTATAAGGAGCCATGACAAAAAAAACAATTTAAATGTTCAAGCTATTAGATTTCTGAACAATAAATGAACTAACTCATGAACACTGCCTCACTATTTTCCCTTCCTTTTGCACTACTTATAAATTACAATGAGAAATGCATTTAAAAATTAAATATCTCATTGTGATTTATAGTAGTTTATGTGTTGCACTGCATTGCTGCTGCAAAACAACAAATTCAGATTCTGAAGTTCAACAATGAGAATAGACTGTATTCCACACTATGCCGGATAATTCTGAAAACGCCGGTTTTGAGTAAAAACGACAGGCATCCACACTACGCGTTTTTCAAACTATCTCTGTCCACATCAAAACGGATATTTGGGAGAATCTACTCCTACTGGGCATGCGCAGATACATCTACAGAAAACAAGCGAAGAGGAAACGGTATAATATTTACATTTCTGCGGCGGCGTTGTGCTATTTCCATAAAATAAAACTAGAGTACCAACAACAACAGCGAAAGAAAGTTTTCAACAATGTCTTCGAGGAATACAAAGAAAACCTCCGCTGGAAAAATCAGACCGGACTTTTTTGTTTAGACAGACAATGAGGTCGAGCTGTTTCTGCGAGTTACTAACAACTACAAAGTCAGTAAAGCAGTAGGGATGTTTAAATCCAAACTATTGACGTAGACAATAAAGTAAACAACACATGCATGAAGCCGTCCTCTACCCAAGATCAACAAGAGAGTGGAATCTCCTGCTGCCAGACCTGCGCAGTATTTCTGACATTATTATTTATTAAAGATAGACTCAATCAAATCAATTTAGGGGATCTAGCCAAAAAAGCTCACTTTACAATTTAACTCTCACGCCGTTCACACCGACTGCGCGTTATAACAGCGGTGGTCAGTCAGCGACAGTGCCGGCTTGGAGACCCAGGGGTACAGGAGATCAAGGTTACGACCACCGCAGACTGTGAGACCGGAGGGTACGGGCAGAAGAACAGAGGATGCAAACAGAGAAACCGAGGGGCCCAGCTTGAAAGCCACCTCCAGTTTAAATTCCATGTGGAATATTTTGGAGGATCAAGAACCAAGAACAGCTGTCCGGCAGTGCTTGCGCAGTCCCAAGCAGAAGCAGAAAAAGCATTGTTGTTGTGGTGTTGTCATGACAATGTTTTAAAATCTCTCCATTTACCCTGTACACACTACAACGTGAAACAATCGTTTTCAAATTTACACACTCTGGAGTGTGTTTTCGAGGGATGAAAACGCTGTTTCAGTGTGGATGGAGGGTCAAAACGAAGAGAAAAAGCTTCATTTTCAAAATTATCCGGCGTAGTGTGGACATAGACCAAAGCTTCCTACTCATTGTAGCAGGCTCAGAAAACAAAACTTTCATTGTAATGAAAGCCATTAACTTAATTAGCAAACATTAAAGAAGTTTCCTTTCTTCAACATTAAATAATTAATCTGACCCTTTTAAGTTGTTCATTTGGTTTTATTTTACAATTTATCAAAAAATCTCCACCAAAATCAGCTTATCATTTAAATCGATATTAATGACAATGAGACACTGATGATTGTAAAAGAGAAAATTAAAACACCAAAGCAGTTCCCTGCAACTACCTTTCTCATTTATAAATTTTCAATTCATGTTCATTGTTAATGACTTATCAAAATGATCATTTGTGCAAGTACATTTACAATGTTATCTAATTATATAAAAGCAAACTGCATGATTAACAGACCAGTGAGAGTGAAACAAAATGTGCACTGTAACCCTCAAATCTTCCATGTGCCCTGCATTTACCTTTGTTCGCAGAGCTATTTTTCTTCAGTGAGAAATTATGATTACATTTCCGAGTGAATTTCCTGTTTTTATTTACATGAGCAAAATGTTACAGCAAACGTACAAAATGCAACTTGGTTTAAAAAAATTACAAAAGCAAAAGTAGTCAGGCATCTTTGCACCATGCTGTCATTGTTTATTGACAGGCAATGCTGAAGTCACAGACTCCACAGAGTGAAAAGTGGGAAGCTCACTGTGGTATGCATTTTGGTGAAAGAATCAGTTTTTTTTCAAGTTCCATTATTGATTTATATAAGCCACAATTGCAACCTGGTGATTATTTCTGTAATGCACATCATCTCTGTGAATCATTCGATATCCAGGCAGAGCATTTAATGTCTCAATTACGTGTACATTGACAGTAGAAACTGCATGCAGCGAGATGGAAACTTGAACAGTTAAACACTCTGGACCTTTGTAAAGAAAAGAATGCATTGTGGGTACCAATGGCCAGCCCATGCAATTACCATGGCATTCAAACAAATTTCAGTGATCCCATTTACTGAACAGACTGAGTTACAGATTAGTTTACTTTACTGTCTTCACAGTCTGTAAGATTTGAATGCCCAAACTTTCGTCCATCTCATTCACAAGTATCTTCACTTATCCAAGAGCCCCATTTCTTTGATCTTGAAGTAGAAAAATTTCTCCAGCATATTGGCACATTTGCAGTATTCACTTTCTGGGGGGTTATATTCACGGCAGTTTGTGATGATGCGTTGAAGATCTGCAATAAATAACTTCTTGGAAACATAGTAACGATTCTTCAACCGGTCACTCATACTTTTCAAGTCTAAAGCAACAATAAAAAATAAACAGGACTTTTTATTGCATAGAAGGAACTTCTTTTTAATTTATTTCAAAAGAAAAAAATCAAACAATGGTAAATAATTGGATTTTATGATCATGGCACAGACTTGAAAGGCTGACCATCAATCTTCTATGCCATTGTTACTCTGTGATCCTCCTCATAAAGTTTGCACTTTAAACACGGTGGCAGTTTGCAATGCTAATGAACATATTCATTAACCTATACAGAGTACTTTGTAAAAGTCTAAGGCACATATATCTAGCTAGAGTCCTAAGACTTTTGCACAGTACTGTTGTAATTTTATCTATTGCACAGTACTGTTGTAATTTTATCTATTGCACAGTACTGTTGTAATTTTATCTATTGCACAGTACTGTTGTAATTTTATCTATTGCACTGTACTGATGCCACAAAAAAAACAACAAATTTCATGACACATGCGAGTGATGATAAACCTGATTCTGATATGGGTCTCTATTGCAAACTGAGAGTGGGAAGGGGCCAGGGAGAGGTATCATGGTTGGGAAAAGGGGAAGGGAGAGGGGAGGGAGCAGAAGGCACCAGAGACACATTCTGTAATGATCAATAAACCAAATGCTTGGAATCAAATGACCTTGCCTGGAGTCTCAGGGCTGGGTGTGACTGCACCTGCAATACCCGCCCTGTGCACCCTCCCCCGCTCCTGGGGCTCCTCCACTGCCACCTGTCCCACACCCTTGCCGTGCGGTGCTCCACCCTCGCCATTCCCAACATGCTTTGCTCCCACCAGATTTACAAATTCATTCTCTGCTCCATGTTGACAAATACAGTACTGTGCAAAAGTTTTGGGCACCCTAGCTATATATATGTGCCCAAGACTTTTGCACAGTACTGTAAAAGGCCAAAGCGAACAATTTTTAGAGACTGTTAGCCTGGCTTACTAAAGGTTAGGGAATGTGATTATAAATCCCACAATAGTAACTGCATGAAAATGAAATCCAAGTAAAATTCTTCTATAAAAGCAATGAATGAGGCTAATCAAAATATATTGTGTCCATTACAATATATCCACATTCAAATTCCATTAACTGATGCAAAATACAAAATGTTCTTAAGCTCATATAATTACTATTTTTGAGCCTCTCATTAAAAAATAAGTTTTGCTCAGCTGATTAAAGTTGGGTTGTATGAGAATCCATTTCAAAATGCTGATGAATTAACAACAGAAACTAATGGCACTTTTGCTCAAACATTAATCTGATCAAATAGTTAATTAAAAAGTAAATAGCACTGCATGCTGAGTTAATTATCTAAATACTTTCAATCTCCTTTACAACAAAGTTGAATGAGCAAAACTAAGTACGTGCAGTTACTGAAACATACCAATTGGAAATCGAATAATTTCATAGTAATCTGGAGCTTCAGACTTCTTCACTGGTTCCATGAAAGGCCAGGCACTAGGATGGCTCTGAAAAAAGTTGAAATACACAGGACAGTTGATATGAAAATAAACTACAGGCAGTCTAAGTAATAAACTAGGCCTTGATTCAATTCCATGAAGCAGGTGGATGTGACTTTGTAAACCCTTATATTGCAAGTTCACAACCACAGCACGGTGCTTTGTCTAGTGCATCCACTCAAAGATTCTGAAAGCAGAACAGTACAGGTTGTTCCTGAAGAGGATACCTATTTACCATCTCAACCCAAATGTTACATGAAGACCCAAAAGGGTAGGGAGACTTTAACAATGACTTCAAAACCCGAATTTTAAAGACACAGAGAGGTACAACACAGAAACAGGCCCATCAACCCATGTCTAAGATCAAATAACCACTTACATTAAGCCCTATTTAATTCTCTCCACATTCTCAATAGCTAACCCCGAGCACTACCTCTCACCCACACACTAGGGGCAACTCAGTAGCCAACAAACCTACCAACCCACACATCTTTGGAATGTGGGAGGAAACCAGAGCAACCAGCGGAAGCCTACATAATCAGAGCAACAATGTGCAAACTCCATGCAGACAGCAGCCAAAGTCAGAATTGAGCCCGGGTCTCTGGCGCTGAGACGCAGCTGCACTGCTGTGCTGCCAAAGTTCACTCAATTTCAAATCAAGCTGTATGATTTAAACCTTTTAGCAAAAAATGACCATTCAACATCGGAAGGCTAGGAATCAACCTAGAGCCATTGCATTTACAGAAGAAAATTATTTAACTATGTTCTTAGAATACTGTTCTCAAAACCTTTATTTGTGCCAGTAGATTTTTCAAAGAATTGTGCAGCTGATCTGGATCCTTCAATTCTTTTCTGGAATACAAGCACAGTAGAAATTGATCAGAATATATATTATCATAGATTGAATTTCCACAGCTGTTAACTGAAAGACATATAATTGACTGACTGGCAGGATCTTAATTCAAGCATGAAATATCATCTCTATTAAATATGTTGGTGTAAAGAATGAAAAACATGTTCGTTTGCCATATATATTCAGTATTCATTTATTTAGTCAACTTTAAAATGCTGGTTGACTGAACAAATAACTTTTTTTACAGCTGACTTCATAAAATATCACTGCAATAATACATAGATCATATACTTAGGATACTAAATGAGCACAAAAGCAGAATAAGCTTCATTTCACAAAGGAAAGCAATACATTTGTTATGGTTCCTACTTTCAAAAGTCAATAAACTTAATTCAAGTACTTTAGAGAGCAGAAAGCAACCTGTTAATAGCAATCCTTCAGGATCCAGCTCTTCATTTAAGACCATTAAGCATAATCACTCTGCATCCCAAAGATATGTTTGTAGGTTAATTGTCTCCTACAACTCAGGTTTATAGTAAAAGGAGTTAAAGGGTAATTGAGAAAATGTGAGAAAACTGACTGAAAGTGTACAGGGAAATGGGGTGAATGGGGCTCTTTCTGTCAAGATTAATGACTGTGAATTAACTTTGCCTTGGAAAGTTGGTTCCATTGAAAATAATGCACATGATGTCTCTGGGGGAAAAAAACTAAAAAGTAATTGGGGCTGTGGGCACAGGAAGTAGATATATAATGAGTTGGAATTAATATAATGATAGCTACAAATGTAGCTCCCTCTTAACAAGGTTTCTTAAACTCATTAGAAAAAAAACTGGTAATTATTCAAACTTAAAACAAATACTTAGATAATATGATTAGTTTATAAGCACTTAGAAATAGATATCAGAAACAGGTTTATTATCATTGGCATACATCAGCACATTTGTTGTTTCTGGATTCATTGTGCATTCAGAAATCTGATGGTGGAGAGGAAGAAGCTGTTTCTGAAATGCTGAATGTGTGTCTTCAGGCTCCTGTACCTCATCCTTGATGGTAGCAATGAGAAGAGGGCATGTCCTGGGTGGTGGAAATCCTTAATGATGGATGCCGTCTTTTCGAGGCATCGCCTTTTGAAGGAGGCATCGCCTTTTGAAGGAGTCCTCGATGCTGAGGAGGCTGGTGCCCATCATAGAGCTGGTTGAGTTTACAACTTTCTGCAGCTTTGTCCAAACGTGCAGTGGCCGCTCCATACCAGGCAGTGATGCAACCAGTTAGAATGCTCTCCATGGTATATCGATAGAAATTTGCTAGAGTATTTGGTGACATACCAAGTCTCCTCAAATTCCTAACAAAATATAGCTGCTGTCCTGCCTCCTTTGTAATTTTATCAATATGCTGCATCCAGGATAGATCTTCAAAGATGATGACACCCAGGAACTTGAAACTGCTCACTCTTACCATTTCTGATCTCTCGATGAGGACTGGTGTGTGCTCTTTTACTTCCTGAAGTCCACAACCAATTTCTTGGTCTTACTGACATTGAGTGCAAGGTTATTGATAAAACTTCATAAATCCAATATTTCATTAATGAATGTTCCTCCAATAGAAACAGGAGTATTCAATGTCCAGAGAGCACTAACCCCCACCCTCTATTCTCAACACTGGCAAGAAAGAAGTGCCATTATAACAAGGTCTGGATGTCACACGGAAATACTAACTGACATCAATTATCACTATCAAGTGCTTGGTAATGATCATTCCTAAGAAAAAGCAAGCCATGTCTTTGAACTACAACATTTATCTTCATCCCACCAAACATCAACATATTCTGAGCCCAAAACTAAATTCAGACAATCAAATTCAACATTATGTCACCTAGATAAGAGTTTAAAAACTCTAAATCACAAATCGTGTCTGTGATTCTACTTATCATCAGTGCACTGTGGCTGCCACCATCATCCTCCCATGAACTTCAAAATAAATACCTCTGAACTGAATCAATTGTCAGCGATAGTCAAGAGGATAAGAGCAACAATACTGTGGACAGAATTACCTCCAAATCACACACCATGTTGATTTGAATGTACATGTCTATTCTTTTAATGTTGAGTGAATTTACTAACTAACATTATGAGAGCACCATTAACACAAGAATTATCATACCTTACTGTCTGCCGGCACTGCATTTTCTCTGTAACTATCACACTTCATTTTACACGCTGTTCTTGTTTTCCCTTGTACTACCTCAATCCACTATTGTAATTAAATGATCTGTATGGATGGCACACAAGCTTTGGTACATGTGAAAATGAACCAGTTTACCAACTTAGTTATGGCAATTTTTTTTGCTATGGCTCTCATCCAGTCATTATTTTCTTAAGATTCAAATTCTGAAATACTTTGCATTTTCTCCTAACTTCAACATGCCAGTATTCCTGCATAACTTACATGGAAACAAAAAGCACTGACCAATTGTTCTTACCCTTTATCTTTGCCACTAGGTTTCCATCCAGTTTCCTCTGTTAAAGGGAAAGAACAAATTAAAAGAGAATTCTTTTCCTTATCACTATCCGCTTAGTAGCCACATTATTAGGTACACTTGTACACCTGCTTTTTAATATCTAATCAGCCAATCGTGTGGCAGCAAACTTTTATTATGCCACAAAGCCTTACCATTAACCAGTTTAGGAACCCCTGGCATAAAGGCATATAGACATGGCCAAGAGGCTCAGATGTTGTTCAGACCAAAGTTCAGAATAGGGAAGAAATGTGACCTAAGTGACTTTGACCATGGAATGATTGTTGGTGCCAGACAGCATCTCAGAAACTGCTGATCTCCTGGGATTTTCACACACAACACTCTCTGGAGCTTAGACAGAAAAGTGTGAAAAACAAAAAACATTCTGTGAGCAGCAGTTCTGTGGGCAAAACCGCCTTGTTAATGAGAGAGGTCAAAGGAGAATGGCCAGACTATTCAAGCTGACAGGAAGGCAACAGTAACTCAAATATTCACATGTCTGCAGGAGAGCACCTCTGATTGCACAACACATTGAACCTCAAAGTGGATGGGCTGAAGACAACAAACATATAATAAATATCTACTAAATAAAAATGGATGCTGAATCAACAGAGAAATTCAACTGCTGATTTGAATCAATGAAAAATATAGCATGAAAATTCAAACTTTACTTCACTTCCTTGTGTATTAGAGATCCCCTTAATATTACATGGAGCACATATTGGCAGCTTTCTTAATAGAAAGTAGGATTAAAAGGTAAAATTTAGACAATGTACACTAATGCTCATGGCAAGGAAAGCAAAAATCCAAAATAAAAACAGAAAATATAGAAATATTCGGCAATTCAGGGGACATTTGTGGAGAGAAGTCATCACAGGCTAGTGACCCTTCATCAGAACGTGATGCTCATGGAATACTACCACACGTTATTTTACAACAGGAATTTTGAATCATTCATTTGAAATGAATATGTTGTAAGGCAGCTAAAATAATTCTAGATATTGGGCACCAGTACAAGTAGTTATAACATTCCTTCTGAGGACTAGCTTTGAAACTATTCTTTTAAAGCTCAACATGATAAAAGACAATTTATTAAATCCAATCACACAGCCAGTTCAATCCCCTCCTGAATCTCTCAAAATGTGGGTACAACCTCACTTACAATGTGCCACAAACAGCGGAGAGGAAATGCTGTTGAAGGTACCCCAACTGGATGCATCATGGTCTGGCACAGAAGCATCAGAAACTGCAGAGTGCATGGACTCAGCCCAATACATCATAGGCACCACTAAATTATCTCAAGAAGACACCTATCATCAAAGATCCTCACCATCTGGGCTATGCCATCTTCTTGCAGGTAACATTGGGCAGGAGGCACAGAAAGCTTTATCCCTCCCTCTAAGCCCTGCCTGTCCATGTACCTATCCAAGTGCTTTTTAAGTGATACTATTGTACCCGTACCTGACTTCTTCTGGCAGCTCACTGCATATACTCACATCCTTCTGCATAACAAGGTTGCCCCTCATGTCTGTTTTAAATTTTTCTCCCCTCACCCCAAATCTATGACCATTAGTTTTGGACTGCCTACCCCGGGGGAAAGAATGTTATCATACACATTATCTATGCCTTTCATAATTATAAATGTTTCTATTAAGTCACCCCTCATTCTCCTACTAAGGAATTGTTACGTATGTGCACACTGCATGCTCGTGCTTTTGTTTTCTATTCTCTCTCTCTCCACCCAGCCAGCCTTATTTTAAGTATGCCAAGCCGCTGTCAATCTGCTGGACCTGCATTCTTGTCAGGACTGCTCCAATCAGGAATTGTAGAGCACAATTTAAAGATGCCGGCATCCGGGAACCAGGGAGAAGAGAGAGTGCCGCTGCAGAGAATCAACCATTAAAGAATCGCGCTAGTTTCCATATTAACAAACTTGCAGTCTTTGTGTTCTGGCCTATGTTTTTGTATTGTGGATTGTGGCTTTTGTATCACTTCCTTGGATTTGGTTGCCCTGGCTCACTTCTGTAAATATGTGCAAATGCTGTAAATATATTGTAAATAGGACCACTTGTGTCTGCCTTGTCCTTTCATATCACAAATAACATACAACACTGAGGGTGGACTTGTTTTTATGGTGCTTCCTCAACACCCCTAGACTACAGCCAACAAGGGGATGAAACAGGAATAAAGACCTAACCTGTCTAACCACGCCTTATAACTCAGGCCCTTTAGTCCTGGCAACATCCCTGTAAATGTTTTCTGCGTGCTTTCTAGCTTAACCACATCTTTCCTATAACAGAGCAACCAAAACTCCCCAGTACTCTAAGTGTGGCCTCACCAATAACTTGAATCAACTGCAACATCGAGTCCCAACTCCTATAATCAGTACCCTGACTGATAGTCAGCATGCTAAACACCTTTTTCACCACCCTGACTGATAGTCAGCATGCTAAACACCTTTTTCACCACCCTGAGAACATGTGACACCACTTTCAATGAACTATGCACTAGCACTCCTAAGTCGCTCCGTTCTATTACATACCCTTGTGTCCTACCATTCATCATACAAGTCCTACACTAGTTTGACTTTTGCTCAATGGTCAACATGTGCAAGTTTTTAATCAAAGAAGTTAAGTTACCAAATATATTTAAGGAGGTAGATGGAGCTCAAAGTTCAAAGTAAATTTATAATTAAAGTACATAAGTGTCACCACATACAACCTTGGGATTCATTTTCTTGCAGGCTATATCAATAAATCTATAGAATAATAACCATAACAGAATCAATGAAAGACCGCACTAACTTGGGCGTTCACCTAGTGTGAAAAAGGCAACTGTGCAAATACAAACAAAAGGAAATAATAATAATAAATAAGCAATAAATATTGAGAATGTTAGTTTGAAGTATTCTTGAAAGTGAGTCCATGGGTTGTGAGAATATTTCTGTGATGGGGCAAGTGAGGTTGAGTGGTTACCCCTCTTTGATTTATGATCCCGATGACGGTTGCTGAACCTGGTGGTATGAGTCCTAAGGCTCCTGTAAGTTTTTTCCTGATAGCAGCAGCAAGAGAGCATGAAATGGGTGGGGTGGGGGGGAAATCACTGATGATGGATGCTGCTTTCCTGCGACAGTGTTTTGTGCAAATGTGCACAACAGTGGGGAGGGCTTTACCCGTCATGGACTGGGGCGTATATGGCCAACGGCCAATTCCTGCCCCTCATTTGATCCTATGTAGTCTTTTTTTTCACTTTTTAAAATTTCGTAACTACATATTTTGAACTTAAATTGCCCAAAACTTCTAGGGGGTTGAAGCATGCTGCAGACCTCAAAGAAAGCTGCTACAAATATATAGTGAACTGTGATGAAAAATTTCTCTTTCTCCTTTTGTCACACCTCAATTCAATGGAGATCCAAACCCTAGCAATTGTGACATGATCAGACTGGCTGACCAGCCACCACATTAAATAATCTGAAAATCATCAGTTGGTGCAAAATTCACAATTTTTAATTATCCATTTAAACTATAATAACTATAATAAACTGCACATAAGTTGAACCTGAAGTATCACAAGTTCAAAACTTCTTCAGCAATAAAAGTTGGCAGGCATGGCAGACGGGTTGAGTGGGTGGGGTGGCTCTGTTGATAAAAAAAAATAATGAAATCAAATACTTCGAAAGAGGTGACGAAACCCTTTGATAACGGTTCAATATCTTACATTTATGGTCTACTGTTGGGGCTGAGAAAGGTCTCTTTAGATAAAATTAAAGGAGAGTGGGAAAAGGATTTACAGATTTTCATATCTGAAGAGAGCTGGAAGATTATTTTAAAATTGATTAATCCTTCATCATTATGTGCTTGTCATTCTGTATTACAATTCAAAGTGGTACATTCATATGTCTCAAGACAAGCTCTCCCTTTTCTATGCAGATATATCCCCTTACTGTGATAGATGTACTAATGGAGTGGCCACATTAAATCATATGTTTTGGACATATTTGAGCCTTGAAAAATTCTGGAAAGATGTCTTTCAAACTTTTTCTGCACTTTTCAATGTCAGCTTTAAAGCCCAATCCTTTGACTGCCTTGTTTGGTATTGTTGAGGATAGTGCTACAAAATTAAAGCCATCTAATTTGCGGGTATTGGCCTTTATGTCTCTTATGGCCAGGAGGGTGATCTTGCTCAAGTGGAAGGAGGCCGCCCCGCCCACTCATGTTCAATGGCTAGCTGACGTTATGTTGTGCCTTGATCTAGAGAAGATTCGTTGTTCGACTTCTGATTCTAAACATGACTTCTAATGTTATGGGGACCCTTTCTGAATTACTTTCACAATCTTTGAACTGTTATTATAGTATGGATCTGAGCCATTATTATAATATCATATGGTAAGGTATTTTTCTTTTTTCCTTTTTTTTTTTACCAACCAGCTCATTGTGGTAGTGGGGGTAGATTTTTTTAAAAATAAAATACAACTATTTTATTTTATTTCATTTCATAACTCAATCTTTTTTTCTACATGATTGATTTGGAATATGGGATACTGTGATCATATTACTGTGATTTAAATGTAATGTAATTTGTATTATTTATTTGTATCCTTATGAATTTTGTATTTGTATTCATGCAATTTATATAATATCAATAAAAATATTGAAAAAAAGAAAGAGGTGACTGGAATAGGATTGGTAGATGTAGAATCCTTGTAGGTAGAGTTTAGAAACTGCAAGGGTAAAAAGACCCTAATCGCTGTTATATACAGGTCTCTGAATAGTAGCCAAGATGTGGGCTACAAATTTCAACAGGAAATAGAAAATGTGTGTAATAAGGGCAATACTATGAGTCATAGGGGATTTCAATATGCAGATAGATTGGGAAAACCAGGTTGGTGATGGATCCCAAGAGAGGGAATTTGTGGAATGCCTACAAGATGGCTTTTTTGAGCAGCTTGTGGTTGAACCCACTCAGGGATCAGCTCTTCTAGATTGGGTGTTGTCTTTTTTTTAATATATATAGGCATCCGTTAGTCTCGTGAGACCATGGATTTGTGCCTTGGAAGGGTTCTAGGGCGCAGGCCTGGGCAAGGTTGTATGGAAGACCAGCAGTTGCCCATGCTGCAAGTCTCCCCTGTCCACGCCTTCGATGTTGTCCAAGGGAAGGGCACTAGGGCCAATACAGTTTGGCACCAGTGTCGTCGCAGAGCAATGTGTAGTTAAGTGCCTTGCTCAAGGACACAACACGTTGCCTCAGCTGAGGCTCGAACTAGCGACCTTCAGATCACTAGATCGACGCCTTAACCACTTGGCCAGGCGCCAGTGTTGTCTAATGAACCAGATTTGATTAGGGTAAAGGAACCCTTAGGGGACAGTGATCATAACATGATAGACTTCACCATGCAATTTGAGAGGGAGAAGCTAAAGTAGATGTATCAGTATTACAGTGCAGTAAAGGGAATTACAGAGGCATGAGAGAGTAACTGGCCAAAGTTGATTGGAAGGGGACATTAGTAGGGATGGAGTTTCTGGGAGCAATCCAGAAGGTACAGGACAGATACACTCCAGAGAAGTAGTAGTATTCTAAAGGCAGGATGACACAACCGTGGCTGACAAGGGTAGTCAAAGCCCACATAAAAGCAAAAGACAGGACATTCAACAGAACAAAAATCAGTGGGAAGTTAGATGATTGGGAAACTTTTAAAAACCAACAGAAGGCAACTAAAAATAATCATGGGGGGGTGCGAGATGAAATATGAACGTAAGCTAGCCAATAATTTCAAAGAAGATACCAAGATTTTGTCAGATTGTAAACAGTAAAAGAGAGGCAACAGTAGATATCAGACTGCAGGAAAAAGAAGCCCAAGAGATAATAATGGGGACAAGGAAATAGCGGACAAACTAAATAAGAATTTTGCATCTGTCTTCGCTCTGCAGTATGCTGGAAGTTCAAGTGTATCAAGCGGCAGAAGTGAGTGTAGTTGCTATTACTAAGGAGAAGGTGCTTGGGAGAATAAAAGGTCTGAAAGTAATAAATCAGCCATGATGGAATGGCAGAGCAGGATCGATGGGCCGAGTGGCTTAATTTTGTCTTGTACCATATAGTCTACTGTATAATACAGGACTACTTTATGTTGTAGTAATACATCACATTAAGCATGCGCTATTAGGTGCATATTGATCTGTACGTGTGTGTTCTGTTTGTTTTCAGCTAGTAAAGAACCCTGTTAACATAGCTCCAGTCTCCAGTTTCGCTGTCTTATTAATTGGGCAAGAGGTTCAATGTATAGTGCAAAGAGGAGAGAGTAAATTGAGCATCCCTGTCTAGTTCCTCTCTCTGAAATAAAAGAGTCAGAGAGGTCCCCATTTATCTTAATTCGAGCTGTAGGGCCGTCATATAAAGTCTGGATTACCTTAATAAACTTTTCCTGAAAGCTGAACCTTCCTAACACTTTATATAGGAATACCCATCTAACCGAATCAAAAGCTTTCTCAGCATCTAATCCCACTACCATTGTCTCTGTCCCATCTTTAGTAACCTGTTCTAGTATGTGTAAGGTTCTCCTTATGTTGTCCTGAGTTTGTCTTTGCTGGATGAACCCAGTCTGGTCTATGTGGATGAGGCCAGGTTGAAGCTTTTCCAGTCTATGAGCTAATATAGATATAAATAATTTATAATCCAAATTAAGGACACTGGTTGGCCAGTAATTACCGCATTCTAGTTTATCTTTACCCTCTTTAGGAATAACTGAGATAATCGCCTCTCTAGAGGAAGGTGGAATTTCTCCTCTCTGTAACATCCTTTATTACTTAAAGGTGTTAAGTAATAATGGAACTAACTGACTTCAGCGATTTGTACCACTCTGAGGTAAACCCATCAGAACCTGGAGACTTTCCGGCCTTTAATCTAAAGATGGCCACGTTCAGTTCTTTGGCAGCTACTGGTTCTAAGAGGCATTCATTTTGTAAAAAAAATAAAATTTAAAAAAAAATCTGTGAGTTTGGGTAGTTCTAAAGAATTCAGAAAAGTGTCTATATGGGGCTCATCGGAGGCCTGGGGTTGAGAGTGTAGCTCTCGATAATGTTTCAAAACTCTCTTGAATTTTCCCTATTGTACTCTCAACAAGTTGTTTTTGGATTCTTTATTTTATGAATTGTATTGTCCTGCTTGTTGTTTACGTAACTTATATGCTAATAATCTCGCTGATTTACCTCCTACTTCATAATTCTTTTGTCTCAGGTAAAGAAAATTTCTTTGAGTTTCCAGTGTGTAAATATCATCAATTTCACTTTGCAATTTCTTAATTTCTTGTTTTAAATTAGAATTAATTTTGTTGCTATCTACGACTTGAAGTTGTTTTAATTTTCCTTGAAGGTCTGCTAATTTTTGAGCTTTAAATTTTTTCATGTGAGTGGTAATGGAAATAATTTTTCCTCTCAGTACAGCTTTCAATGTATCCCATAAGATCACTGGTGATGTTTCTCCCGTGTCATTAAGGTCTAGGTATTCTTTGATTTCTCCCCTTAATCTCTCCATTACTTTCGAGTCATTGAGTATATGTGAATTTAACCTCCAGAGTGTTTTCCTCGTTTTCCTTTCCAGAATTAGAGACATAGAATCTGGGCCATGGTCCAACAAATGAATTGTTGCAATGTTACACTCTTTTATCCTGAATCTATCTATGTTAAATATATTTTAAAAAAGTCTATCCTTGAATAGGCTGAATGAGGGAAAGAGTAATATGTATAGTCTTTACTCATGGGGTGTAATTCCCTCCACACATCTATTATTCCCAATTCCTCCGACAATGATTTCATTTTCCTAGTCAGAGGTTTGTTCTGAATAACTGTTCCTGAAGAATCTAATGCAGGGTTTAACCTAATATTAAAATCCCCTCCACAGATTACTACCCCTTAAGAGCTGGTCATTAGGTCAAAAACATGTCTATAGAATGACCATTCACTACCTGGTGGAGCATAAACATTCAACCATGTTATTTCAGTACCTTCTATTCTTCCTGTAATCTTTACAAATTGTCCATCCTTGTCTTTAGTCTCTGAAATATGTTCATAGTTAAAGCACTTGATATTAAAGTAGCTACTCCTCTTTTGTGGCTCAGTTTATTTGATGAATAAAATATATTCTTATAGCCCATTCTTTTTTAATTGTGCATGTTTGGATTGGTTCATGTGCACTTCCTGAAGGAAAGCTATTTGTGCCCTCTCTTTTTTCAATTTAGACATAATCTTTTCTTTTTCAATATTTTTATTAATTTCTACATAGAAGAATACAGAGTACAAGATATATATAGGTTAAAAAAAGATAAAATAATACCAAACACATTATATTTGAATCACACTTACAATCTCATTACCCTATATTCATGTAATTAAATTAAATCGTAATATGGAAATATGATCATCTATTACATAAAAAAAACTAAGCCCACTACCAAGATCAAAGCTGTTTGGTAAAGAAAGAAAAAAGGAAAAAAAACCCTTATCATATAGTGAAATGTTATTAGCCAACATCTGTACTTTAACAACAAATCAAAGGTTTTGAAAATAGTTAAAAAATGGTCCCCACAATGTTTGAAAGTTTTGACTAGATTCAGAAATTGAACAACGAATCTTCTCTAAATTTAAGCATGACATAACATCACGTAACCATTGAGCGTGAGTAGATGGAACAATATCCTTCCATTTAAGCAAGAGCGCCCTCCTAGCTAGAAGAGAAATAAAAGCCAAAATGTGCAAGTCAGATGTCTCCAAAATAATATCTTTTCCTCCTACAATACCAAATAAGGCAGTCAAAGGGTTAGGCTTAAAATTTACTTTGAAAAGTACAGAGAAAATTTGGAATACTTCCTTCCAGTATTTTTCAAGACTCGGGCAATGTCCAAGACATATGAATTAGTGAAGCTTCTCCATTGTTACATCTATCACAAAAGGGAGATATATCCGAATAAAATCGAGATAGCGTATCCTTGGTCATGTGGGCCCTATGGACCACTTTAAATTGTAGGAGTGAGTGGCGGGCACATAACGATGAAGTGTTAACCAACTTAAAAATTTCATTCCAAGTTTCCTCAGAAATTGATGTCTGTAAAGCTTGTTCCCAGAGATTCTTAATTTTGTCTAAAGGAGTATTTCTCATTCCCAGCAACATGCCATAAATATTGGATATTGAACCATTATGAAAAGATTTCAAATTAGAAATTACATCTAATAAGTTCTTATCGGGACTTTTTGGAAATGTATGTAATTGAGATCACAGGAAGTCAATAATTTGTAGATATCGGAAAAAATGGGTTTTTGGTAAGCTATATTTAGCTGACAATTGCTCAAACGAAAAGAGACTTCCTCCAACAAACAAATCCTGGAAGCACTTAATACCCAATCTATCCCATTCTTTAAAAACTAGATCGGTTATAAAAGGTTTTAAAAAAAATTAGAAAAACTGGGACTTGAAGGAGAAAATCTCAATATACCAAAGTATTTTCTAAATTGTGTCCAGATCCTCTAAGTATGTTTAACTACCAAATTGTCAGTTAGTTTACTTAAAGATAAAGGAAATGAAGATCCAAGAAGAGAAATGATATAAAATTTATTAACAGAGTTAGCTTCTAAAGAAACTCATACCAGACAGTCCTCACGGTTAATATAATATGACCAAAATGTAAGATTTCATATATTGACTGCCTAGTAATAAAACCTAAAATCTGGTAAAGCTAAACCTCCATTCTTTTTAGCTTTTTGAAGATGAACTTTACTAAATCAAGAATGTTTGTTTTTCCATATGTTAGAAGATAGAATAGAATCAAGAGAAGCAAAAAAGGATTTAGGAATAAAAATGGGTAAGGCCTGAAAAAGGTATATAAATTTAGGTAAGATATTCATTTCAACAGAATTAATTCGGCCAATCAACGACAACGAGAGGGGCGACCAATTTGATAATACCCTTTTTACATAATTCAGTAGGGTAAGAAAATTTTCTTTAAGTAGGTGTTTATAATTCTTCGTAATTGTTACACCCAAGTAGGTAAATTGATTTCTTACAATTTTAAAAGCAAGGTTAGTATTAATTGATACCAATTTATTCAAAGGAAAAAGTTCACTCTTATGTAAGTTCAGTTTATATCCTGAAAACTGGCTGAAACAGGAGAGTAAAGAAAGCGCAGGAGGTAACGAAGTCTCGACATTAGAAATAAAAAGCAATAGGTCATCAGCATAGAGCGAAACTTTGTGGGTAATACCTCTCCTTAAAATACTGGTGATATCACTAGATTCTCGAAAAGCAATGGCCAAGGGTTCTAAGGCCAGATCAAAGAGCTCAAAGGACAGCCTTGTCTGGTTCCACGTTGAAGTTTAAATGGTTTGGAATTCTGAAAATTAGTAAGAACCCAATTTAGACATAATCTTATTTCTCTTAATTGGATTCAAAACCCCATTAACATTATAAGAAATTATTTTTTACAGGTTCAGTTTGCATTTTTCTCTAGTAGAAAACACTCTCCTTTTCTAAACAAACAATAAGTAATCCCTTCTCAACAATAAACCAGAACACAAAACCAAACCCTAGGCATTTTTGAACACGTAGAACATTTGAAATTTTTCCCCGACTTCCAACAGTGAGGCCTGAGCACTGACCTGCCTCAGCTCAGAGGGATAACCTTTATCTTCACCCTGTGTTAGAGGGCCCTCCGCAGTGTGAACAATCATGGAGAATTCACTCTTTTTTATGTCTCGACCATATTGTTATCATTCAAGTTATTCCATCTAGTTTATTTTCAGTTACCAGCTTTAATTTTACCTTTAAGTCCGATTTACTCTTTTCAGTCATTTCTCTTAATTAATCTATACTCTCTGTACATTCACGTCTGAATATTTGCAGCTTTTCCTTGTAGCTTGACACTCTGGTTCACATGGAGCATCCTCGCCACACTGGCTGCCATAACCACCGCCGAATCTTCTCCAGTAGCGACTCCGGTTGGGTGATAACCTTTTACGGGTAGTCCCCAGTCTGCCAGGTCCGATGTTGCCTCCTCCACTGTAGCATAGGTTTTTGTTCCTTCGTCGTAAAAGACTCTTAGTTGAGCTGGATACAAGGTCTGGAATCTGATGTTGTTTTCCTTCAGGACCCTCCGTGCTTCCGCATATTCCTTCTGTCTGGCAAGGATCCCCGGTGCGTAATCGTGGTCAAAGCTGATTTTACAATTGCTCCACATGAAACCTTTCTTTTGCCATGCCAGTTTAAGCACCTCTTCCTTCATTCTGTAGCTGAGAAATCTGACTAGAATCGATCTGGGCTGGGCGCCTGCCGGAAACTGAGGCTCTAAGGCCCGGTGGGACCTTTCTATCTGTAGGTCTTTTGCATCTGGTACGTCAAGGTTCTCTCTAAGCAGCTTCTCCACGAAGGGAATCGCCGATCCGAGTTTACCTTCAGCTCCTTTCGTAACTCCGTAGATCCTCACATTTTCCCTTCTTGAGCGGCCTTCTTGGTCTATTAGCTTCCACTGGAGCTGCTCTTGTAGCTTTAGCATTTCTGCTATTAATTCCTCTGCGTTTTGCAGCTCTTCTCAGTCCCTACAATCCTCGATTCGGCTTCATCTAATCTCAAATTAGTTTTTACTATTTCTCCTTTAATATCTTCCAGTTGTTTGGTGTTATCTTGTCGGAAATCACAAAACTCTTTAAGATTCAAAGTCAGGTTTACCGACTCTTCCTCATTATCTCCATCCTGGCTAGCCGTGGGGAAGCTAGCCCCCTTGTGTTGCTGCGACTCGTATTATTCACCATTCTGAGCGGACTTTTTCTATCTTTTCTTTCTTTCTTTTTCAATCTTTTCATTAATTTTCCAAAATTATAAACAGAACAACAACATTGATACAGAGAGATTGGAATAATCTTATTGTTGATAAACATGTACAAAAAAGATTTCAAATAGTACAGGTGTAATAGACTTCCAAACTCTTAATATAGTTAATCATAGAGAAAAAAAAGAAATAAAAAGAAAAGAACCCCCCCCACAAAAAAGCTAAATACTATACCCAAAAAAAAAGCAAATGGAACAAAACAAGGCGGGACCAATACCTTAAATTGAATACATTCAATAATGTCATCAACTCCACTCCTCTATTCATATATTTTAAGTTAATAAGGAGGATTCAGAAAGGTCAAATTACATCATATGAAAATGTTGAATAAATGGTTTCCAAGTCTCTTCAAATTTAACTGAAGGATCAAAAATGTCACTTCTGATTTTTTTCTAAACTTAAACATGATATAGTTTGGGAAAACCACTGAAATGTGGTAGGAGGGTTAGTCTCCTTCCAGTTCAATAAAATAGATCTTCTGGCCATTAAAGTAACAAATGTGATCATCCGACAGGCTGAAGAGGATAAAAATCTATGTTCTGTCATTGGTAAACCAAAAATTGCCGTAATAGGATGGGGTTGCAAGTCAAAACGCAAAACTGTTGAGATAATATCAAAAATATCTTTCCAGAATTTTTCCAAAAGAGGGCAGGACCAAAACATATGAGTTAAGGAAGCCACCTCAGAGTGACATCTGTCACAAATAGGGTTTATATGGGAATAAAAACGGGCTAATTTATCTTCAGACATATGGGCCTTATGCACTACTTTAAATTGTATTAGCGTATGTTTGGCACATATAAAGGAAGAACTAACTAATTGAAAAATTTTATCCCATTTCTCTATAGGTAGGCAAAGTTGAAGTTCCCTTTCCCATTCATTTTTAATTTTATCAGATATACCTGGCTGTAATTTCATAATTATATCATAAATAGATGCTATTAATCCCTTCTGAAATGGATTTAAACCTAAAATTTTATCAATGATATCAGTAGGGTGTGAAATCGGGGGGACTTTTTATTCTTATTTAGACGTCATCCTTGTCCCTTTAGTTGATATAGTTATACAATACTAAATATTCGTCTAATTTCAGCTTTGGGGCAGTTTACATTCTTTTTTGTCGAGAGACCTTTCCCTACACTGCCATTCCCTTGGTGACCCGGAAGCGGAAGGAGCTGTAAGAAGAACTTCTAATACACCTGTGTAATTAATGTCACATTGGTTGCCTGTCCATTCTTCTGGGTATGGTCTTTCATTGATTCTATTGGGTTTCTTGGATTTACTGTTTATACCCGCAAGAAAATGAATCTCAGCATTGCATATGGTGACATATACTGTATGTTCTTTGATAAATTTACTTTGACCTCTCCATGAGATCCAAGATTTAATAAAAACACAAGTTTTTTTGGATTAGAAACTCCATCATTCCTCAAGGGAAAACAAAGTATCTGAAGGCCAACATCCAACAGAAACCTGCAACTAGCGAAGAGTTGATGGAGGGAAAAAGCACAAGAGGTCCTCAGCAACTTGCTGATAATGCACTGTCAGGATGCACTTTAGTGTGAGCCAAGAATTTAAACAAATTAATCAAGGACATCGAGACAATGACTAGGAATGAACACCTCTTCAACCATGCTTTCATTCTTGGTGTGAGCACCCTTTACATGCCCACATGACACTAAAATATCCAGTCGGGCTCAGCACCACCCCTGGCCATATGGTAAAATAAGAAACAGCAAGGTTTAAGGAGCTGACAGTATCCATGCTTCGGTTTTGACAAAGAGCACTTCAGACACAAGTCCACAACCTGGTCTCCACAAATAAGCAGGACATGCCTGGTTATCTCAGTTACCATAATGCTGATCATCCAAGAAAGGAGACAAATCTGATTGCAGTAACTACAAAGGGTTCTCTGATCTGTCTTCTGCAAGGAAACTCATCACCATTGTGCTTATCAATTGCCTCTTTCATGCTGCCACAGAGCTGCAGCCTGAAACATGATGCTGATTCTGTCTATCTTTAAGCAAGATGGAAAAACAGCATCAACTAGTATAACGGTCTTCTTTGGACCTCAAACAACTTTGATTCATTCTAACATTAAAGAAGAACAATTAGTTAAATATCTTTCTCAAATCTGTGCTCTTGAGAAATTCACCACCATTTTCCATCTCCTCCTCTACAGGACCAGGGAAACATTTTAGCCTATGTTGCCCCTATTTCAAATTCAGATCAGTCCAATTTCAGTCATTGATTTATAGTAGTAGATGACACAAGTTCCAAGTCCACTTGCATTCCTTCACAGGAGCATAACTCAAATCAGGCCTTGCATTTAGAGTCCACAGGAAAAGATGGCTTTCTACTAACCAGCCTCACTAAACAATATCGTACCCTGACAGAGATCCACAACTAGACCCTGAAGTTTGTGAACTGCTTCCAAAACTCAGGAGCCAACTCTCAAAGGCAGTCAGTGTACCAGTACTGCCTTCAATACTACTGGCACACATAGCCTACCAGATAGCAGTGCTTCCCTACCCTTCTGCATAGTTCTGAAACATGAATTACACAAAGTACTGTAGTATTAGTGATATCGCCACATTATCCTCCAAAGCCACTGAGAGGATAAGTAAACCAAATGTCAACATTCTCTTGCAAGCCAACGCCCCCAAGCACCAACGCCCTATTTAAAACCTGGAGATAAGTTGGCTCTGGCCAGCAGGCCACATTATTCTCATGGCTGACACCAAACTCCAGAAAGAGTTAAGGCACCTTCAAGTTCCCTCACATTCACGATTACCAGGTAGATGGAGGAAAGGAAAGTGAGTTTTTTTTTAAAACGTAAAAAGTTCAACATCCTCTTCTTGCACACACAGCTCTAACTGCAGCAATACTCGCGATGGAATTGAACCTAACTCTATTTGTCAGAAGCAGCCAGAAACTCAACACACACAGGACTGCATAAATGTAATTCAAATTAGCAGTGTCACTCATACATTTTAACTTCCATCTCCAGTTTCCACTTCTTTTTAGCAAAACAGCCAGAATAGTACAAAACATGGAAAATGTTTGTACTTGGTGACATACAAGTAGAAATTTTACTCAAGGTGAAGAATTTTTGGAATTCTTTCCCTGGAAGGAAGTAGAGACTCGGTTATTGAGTTCAATCAAAACAAAAGTTGATATGAAGGCATATGGACCACGAGGAAAAATGATGCTGAAGAGATGAGATGACTAGCAGAACATTCTCCAAGCATCAGATGCCTTATTCTGAGTGCTATTCTCTATATTCTTGATTTTAAAATATTTCAATTGGAGAAATATAAATGGAACAAACATTCTAACATAGTATTTACTATATATTTCTAGTGTATTATTTACTATAGCTATTACATTATCATGTTCAATGACCTTCAGCATTTCTAAGCATTCTGTATTCACTCTTCAGAAATGAAACACTTACGAATTCCAGGTATACTCTCTATGGGTATCTGCCGAACTCCTTCCTTGAAGCAGGTAAGGCCTGGGTAAACCTTTCGGATTTGTGCCTGCTTTCGCTCAATCAGCTTCTTTATGATCTGAAAATGAAGTAAAAATGGATTACTTCAATAGAATAAATATTAGATATTTTGTACTAGTTCATTTTTGAACAACTTATTAGACCATAAGAGCATAAGACAAAGGAGAAGTAGGCCATTCGGCCCATCGAGTCTGCTCCGCCATTTTATCATGAGCTGATCCATTCTCCTATTTAGTCCCACTCCCCCGCCTTCTCACCATAACCTTTGATGCCCTGGCTACTCAGATACCTATCAATTTCTGCCTTAAATACACCCAATGACTTGGCCTCCACTGCTGCCCGTGGCAACAAATTTCATAGATTCACCGCCCTCTGACTAAAAAAATTTCTTCGCATTTCTGTTCTGAATGGGCACCCTTCAATCCTTAAGTCATGCCCTTTCGTACTAGACTCCCCCATCATGGGAAACAACTTTGCCACATCCACTCTGTCCATGCCTTTCAACATTCGAAATGTTTCTATGAGGTCTCCCCTCATTCTTCTAAGCTCCAAGGAATACAGTCCAAGAGCGGACAAATGTTCCTCATATGTTAACCTTCTCATTCCCGGAATCATTCTAGTGAATCTTCTCTGTACCCTCTCCAACGTCAGCACATCCTTAAATAAGGAGACCAAAACTGCCCACAGTACTCCAAGTGAGGTCTCACCAGCGCCTTATAGAGCCTCAACATCACATCCCTGCTCCTATACTCTATTCCTCTAGAAATGAATGCCAACATTGCATTCGCCTTCTTCACTACTGACTCAAACTGCAGGTTAACTTTAATGGTATCCTGTACGAGGACTCCCAAGTCCCGTTGCATCTCAGAACTTTGAATTCTTTCCCCATTTAAATAATAATCTGCACATTTATTTTTTCTGCCAAAGTACATAACCATACACTTTCCAACATTGTACTTCATTTGCCACTTCTCTGCCCATTCTTCCAATCCATCCAAGTCTCTCTGCAGACTCTCCATTTCCTCAGCACTACAGGCCCCTCCACCTATCTTCGTATCGTCAGCAAACTTAGCCACAAAGCCATCTATTCCATAATCCAAATCGTTGATGTACAATGTAAAAAGAAGCGGCCCCAACACTGACCCCTGTGGAACACCACTAGTAACTGGCAGCCAACCAGAATAGGATCCCTTTATTCCCACTTTCTGTTTCCTGCCAATCAGCCAACGCTCTATCCACGTATGTAACTTTCCCGTAATTCCATGGGCTCTTATCTTGTTAAGTAGCCTCATGTGTGGCACTTTGTCAAAGGCCTTCTGAAAATCCAAATATACAACATCCACTGCATCTCCCTTGTCTAGCATACTGGTAATTTCCTCAAAAAATTGTAATAGGTTTGTCAGGCAGAATTTTCCTTTAAGGAATCCATGCTGAGTTCTGCCTATCTTGTCATATGCCTCCAGGTACTCTGTAACCTCATCCTTGACAATCGCCAACCATAAATGTCTTCCACATTCAGTGACTGCCCAGTATGTATAGTATCTTGTTGCTATGGAACTATCATTTGACTGGAACGCAATTCATTTTTAACTGGTCTGTACGGTATTAGTTAGGAGCTACTATCTTAATCAGTGTATGTTGACATGATCACTTTCATGGGTCAACTAGAAGTACTTTCACCTGAGAAGAAAGCACATGGGTTCAAGCCCCACTCCAAATTGAGCACAGAATTCACTGCCTACATTCCACATAGTATTGACAGAGTATTATTGGTGCCTGATGAGACATTAAGCATTAAAAACATGTCTACTTTCTCAGGAAGATATAGAAGAACCAAAGGCTCCATATTAAAGAAGAACAGGAAAGTTTCCCAATGCCCTAGCTAATTTTTAATCTTCAAGTCACCCAAATATAATTACTAAAGCAGATTATCTGGGCCCAGTGGGTCAGGAATATTGGCTCCGCTATGCTCCCCCCCCCCTCAAACCCGACCTGTTGAACATATCATCTTCCTCTGCATTTTACAACAACTCCTACATTCTTTAACTCTGTTTTTCTTTGTCTAAGTTCTCGTTCTCCAATTCTCTCATTGATAGACAACCTGGTTTACAGGTTATCCCAAGTTTTATCTCATTAGAGACATTTCACCCTCCTTTGCCATCCCCGAAATTCAACAAGCTTCTATTTTCTCCTTCTCAGTTGAAATGAAGGGTCTTCAACCCAAAATATTAACCATGTTTCACTTCCCACTGACATGCTGAGTATGTCCAATATTTTCTGTTTCTTCTTCATTAATCTGGCCATTATCACATTGCAACATGTGGGTTTTTGATTAAAAGCTGACGTGCGAATTTACTATTTAAATAACAGATAATAATACATATGGAGATAAGTATATAAAGATTGCTAATTAGTATGATAAAAGTGAGAAGATGGGATTAGCATGGATGGGTACCCACTGCTCAGCATAGATGTAGTTAGCCAAAAGGCTTGCTTCCACACTGTGTGCCTCTTTCGCTCCAGGAATGATGAAAATAATAGAAATTTAAACCTGGAATTAGGTCTTTTTGGCCTTCTAAACTCCTTAGTCCTTAGATTATCTTGTATACCTATGCATTTAGATTTAAAATATTGAAATGACTCTTCCACCTAAATAAGGTTTTAGAATTTGATGACTATACCTCTTTCTGCTTCTTGATTATATGTGATAGCTCTGTATAGGGGATTCTGGGATTGAGTTCACATTCCATCAATGTTGCTCCCTCATAATCCTTGATGTACCCAACATAACGGCTTTTAGGAACTTTTATATCCTTTGAGAAACCCTGATACGAGAGAGGATAAACCACAAAAAGGAATTAGTCATTTATTTTTACAATCCTTGTATTTGGTCTTTAATTACATTTCTTTCTTTATTCTGTAAATGAAAGTATCGAGCCAAAGAGCAGTACCTGTTTTTTGAAGTAGCCAATAGCATACTCATCTGCATAGGTCAGGAAGTGTAATATATTGTGCTTAATGTGGTATTCTTTCAGATGATTCATCAGATGAGTCCCATAACCCTGGAGTGAAATAATATTTGATATTTTATAATATACCGTGCATTTATTGGTGCTTCATTATAGGAACATAACATTCAAAGAAAATACTCAAGGTAAATGTGATAGAAGAGTTTAAACTTCTGTTTGGTACAAGGAACAGGTTCAAGGTCAAACTGTACCCTATAATTAAGGAAATCATTCAAAAGAACTCTGTATGGTAAGACAATAGATGAAACCAATAAAATCCATAGGGAAGACAGATAAGCAAAAAGCTTGCTCCAAGAGCCAAACTAAGAAGAGCTTTAAGAGGGAAAGAGAATATAGGACATTGGGAATATGAACTATTAAACATGTGGCACACACAAAATGCTGGAGGAACTCAGTAGGCCAGACACCATCTATGAAAAAGAGTACAAATGACATTTCAGGCCAAGAACCTTCAGCAGGACTGAAGAAAAAAAGCAGTTCAACACTAAGAAACTCAAGGGGATGCACCCTAACCACTGAGTGAGGGCTACTACCAATGACCAATAGTTTTTGCACCATGAGCAGTTTGGCACATGAGGAGGGAGTCGAGGTGGGTGAGGGAATGGTGGAGGGAGAGCATTGAGCATGATGCTGAAAGGAGAACGAGAGAGAGCTTGGTATCACCAGCATATATTTGGATGCATTGTCAAGAAGCTGTAGTAAGGAGATAAGGGGACATGGATTGGATTAGATTAGATTAGATTATGAGGACACTCAGTCCTCGTTTATCGTCCTTTAGAAATGCATGCATGCATTAAGAAATGATACAATGTTCCTCCAGAGTGATATCACAAAAAAAAACAGGACAAACCAAAGACTACCACTGACAAGACCACATAATTATAACATATAGTTACAGCAGTGCAAAGCAATACCATAATTTGATAAAGAGCAGACTATGGGAATGGTAAAAAAAAAAGTCTCAAAGTTCCGATTGACTCCTGATAGTCCCCGATAGCAGGCAGCAGAAGGGAGAAACCCTCTCTGCTATAAACCTCCAGGCACCGACAACTGTCGATGTATTGGAAGCACCCGACCATAGCTGACTCTGAGTTCGTCCAAAAACTTCGAGCCTCCAACCAGCCCTTCGACACCGAGCACCATCTCTGCCGAGCGCTTCGACCCCGTCCCAGCCACCGAGCAACAAGCCAAGCCGAGGATTCCAGGCCTTCCCCTCCGGAGATTTTGGATCACACAGTAACAGCGGCAGCGAAAAAGGCATTTCAGAAGTTTCTCCAGATGTTCCTCCGTTCTCTCACGTCTGACTCCATCAAATCAGGATTGTGCATGGCACCCTACTTGACAGATTACAGATATCATTCACCGGATTGGCCGCGCTAGCTGCGTTGCGCCACCATCTTCTCCTCCTCCAAAGGTAACAGTCCAGCGATGCATTTTCAATTATTAGTGGAGAACATTAGGTGAAGTTACACAAGAGCAGTCCTACTTAAATTGAAATAGAGGCATAGAACCACCAAACTCCACCCAAATATTGATGAATCATTATCAAATAGCAGTTTTTGATTTTGGTTAGGAATTGTGTTGTGGGAAGAGAGTCATTGGTATGTCAGCAAAGGCTTTCACAAATTTCTACAGATGTACCATGAAGAGCATTCTGACACCACTGCCTGGTATGGAGGCTCCAATGCATACGATTCCACGAGTCAGCAGAGGATTGTGGACTCAACCAGCACCATCACGGGAACAAGCTTCCTTCACTATCTAGCACATCTTCAAAAGGCAGAACCACTTCACACTTATCTGGGCTGAACTCCATCTACCACTTATCAGCCCAGTTTTGCATCCTATCAATGTCCCACTGTAACCTCTGACAGCCCTCCACACTATCGACAACACACCCAAACTTTGTGTCATCAGCAAATTTACTAACCCATCCCTCCTCTACATTGGTGAGACCCAAAGTAGATTGGGTGACTACTTCATCGAGTACCTTTGTTCCATCTGCCACAGAAGGTGGAATTTCCTGGTGGTCTCCCATTTCAATTCAACCTCCGAATCCCATTCTGACATGTCAGTCTGTGGCCTCCACTGCCACTACAATGGGCCACACTCAGTTTGGAAGGGTCACCTCATATTACTGACAGCATAAACATCGATTTCTCTATCTTATGGTAATTTCTTCTGATTCCCCATCTCTTTTTTTTCATTCCCTCTTCTGGGTCCCCTCCATCACTTCTCTTGCCCTCATCTTAACATCACCTCCCTGTGGTGCCTCCCCCTTTCTCCCATTGTTCACTGTCATCTCCGATCAGATTCCTTCTTCGACCCTTTAAATCTTCCACCTATTATCTTCTAGCTTCCTATTTCATTTCCCCCTCCCCCACCTACCCACCACCTTCCCCTATCCTGGTTTCACCTATCACCTGCCAGCTTGTACTCCTTCCACTCCCTCCACCTTATTTGGGCTTCGGCCCCCTTTCTTTCCCGTCCTGATGAGGGGTCCTGGCCTGAAACATTGAGTGTTTATTCCCCTTTATAAATGCTGCCTGATCTGCCGCTTACCTTCAGCATTTTGTGTGTGCTTCTCATGTACTCTTTGTTCTTTTGTCACTTACCGTCAATCCCCTAGTTCTTGACCCTGCCACAAGTGGGAATAGGAAAGGAAGGAAGGAATAAATTTAAAACACTAACTCTAAAACAGCATCTATATAATGCTGCAATGATCATCAATTGGGAAAGACTTCAAAGAGAACTGAACTGCAGGATATCCACATTGAAGGCAACATGGGCCAGTCAAAGGTTTTATAAAAATTTAGAGTGTTCAGTGCAGACTTGTGATGGTAAAGAACCAGGTCCCAAAAATATAAATCTGGGTCTGGGTTTGTGTCAGAGGGCAAAATGCAAAAGAATAAATTCACTTAAACTTGACCACTTCCAATTATAATAGAGAGGATGAGGTGGGAGGCTGATTCCCTTGCAGAAAGTGAAAAGTACTATAACGCTGTCTGCCTGCATTTTGAAAATCCATCCACAGTGGTGCTAGAAAGTTTGTGAACCCTGGAGCATTTTCTCCATTTCTACATAAATATGACTTAAAATGTGATCAGATCTTCATGCAAGTCTTAGAACTAGATAAAGAGAACCCAATTAAGTAACTCAAAAAACATTATAGTTGCTCATTTGTTTACTGAGATAAGTGATCCAATATTGCATGTATTATTTGGAAAAAGTATGTGAACCTTTGCTTTCAGTAACTGGTGTGACCCCCTTGTACAGCAGTAACTTCAACCAAACATCTCCGGTAACTGTTAATCAGTCCTGCACATCGGCTTGGAGGAACTTTAGGCCATTCTTCCTTAAAAAAACTGCTTCAACTCAGATGTTGGTGGGCTTCCTTGCATGAACTGCTTGTTTCAGGTCCTTCTACAACATTTCTATAGGATAAAGGTCAGGACTTTGACTTGACCATTCCAAACACAAATTTTCTTACAAAGAAACATAGAAAACCTACAGCACAATACAGGCCCTGCGGCCCACAAAGCTGTGCCGATCATGTCCCTACCTTAGAAATTACTAGGGTTACCTATAGCCCTCTACTTTCCTAAGCACCTGTGTCCGCTTGTGGCAACCATTTCAGCCCTGGGAAAAAGCCTCTGACTATCCACATGATCAATGCCTCTCATCATCTTATACACCTCTGTCAGGTCACCTCTCATCCTCCGTCGCTCCAAGGAGAAAAGACGGAGTTCACTTAACCTGTTTTCATAAGGCGTGCTCCCCAATCCAGGCAACATCCTTGTACATCTCCTCTGCACCCTTTCTATGGTTTCCACATCCTTCCTGTAGTAAGGCGACCAGAACTGAGCACAGTACTCCAAGTGGGGTCTGACCAGGGTCCTATATAGCTGCAACATTACCTCTCGGCTCCTAAATTCAATTCCACAATTAATGAAGGCCAACAGACCGTATGCCTTCTTAACCACAGAGTCAACCTGTGCAGCTGCTTTGAGCGTCCTATGGACTCGGACCCCAAGATCCCTCTGATCCTCCACACTTACCATTAATACTATATTCTGCCATCATATTTGACCTACCAAAATGAACCACCTCACACTTATCTGGGTTGAACTCCATCTGCCATTTCTCAGCCCAGTTTTGTATCCTATCAATGTCCCGCTGTAACCTCTGACAGCCCTCCACACTATCCACAACACCTCCAACGTTTGTGTCATCAGCAAACTTACTAACCCATCCCTCCACTTCTTCATCCAGGTCATTTCTAAAAATCACTAAGAGTAAGGGTCCCAGAACAGATCCCTGAGGCACACCACTGGTCATCCACCTCCATGCAGAATATGACCCGTCTACAACCACTCTTTGCCTTCTGTGGGCAAGCCAGTTCTGGATTCACAAAGCAAGGTCCCCTTGGATCCCATGCCTCCTTACTTTCTCAATAAGCCTGCGATGGGGTACCTTATCAAATGCCTTGCCGAAATTCATATACACTGCATCTACTCCTCTTCCTTCATCAATGTGTTTAGTCACATCCTCAAAAAATTCAATCAGGCTCATAAGGCACGACCTCCCCTTGACAACTCCATGCTGACTATTCTTAATCATATTATACCTCTTCAGATGTTCATAAATCCTGCCTCTCAGGATCTTCTCCATCAACTTACCAACCACTGAAGTAAGACTCACTGGTCTATAATTTCCTGGGTTATCTCTACCCCCTTTCTTGAATAAAGGAACAACATCTGCAATTCTCCAATCCTCCGGAACCTGTCCTGTCCCCAATGATGATTCAAAGATCATGGCCAGAGGGTCAGCAATCTCCTCTCTCACCTCTCACAGTAGCCTGGGGTACATCTCATCCAGTCCCAGCGACTTATCCAACTTGATGCTTTCCAAAAGCTCCAGCACATCCTCTTTCTTAATATCTACATGCTCAAGCTTTTCAGTCCACTGCAAGTCATCACTACAATCACCAAGATCCTTTTCCATAGTGAATACTGAAGTATTCATTAAGTACCTCTGCTATTTTCTCTGGTTCCATACACACTTTCCCACTGTCACACTTGATAGGTCCTATTCTTCACGTCTTATCCTCTTGCTCTTCACATACTTGTAGAATGCCTTGGGGTTTTCCTTAATCCTGCCCGCCAAGGCCTTCTCATGGCCCCTTCTGGCTCTCCCAAGTTTCCTTCTTAAGGTCCTTCCTGTTAGCTTTTAATCTTCTAGATCTCTAACATTACCTAGCTCTCTGAACTTTTTGTAAGCTTTTCTTTTCTTCTTGACTAGATTTATTACAGCCTTTGTACACCATGGTTCTTGTACCCTACCATAACTTCCCTGTCTCATTGGAACATACCTATGCAGAACTCCACAGAAATATCCCCTGAATACTTGCCACATTTCTTCCGTACTTTTCCCTGAGAACATCTGTTCCCAATTTAAGCTTCCAATTTCCTGCCTGACAGCCTCATAATTCCCCTTACTCCAATTAAACACTTTTCTAACTTGTCTGTTCCTATCTCTCTCCAATGCTATTTGTAAAGGAGATAGAATTATCATCACCATCTCCAAAATGTTCTCCCACTGAGAGATCCGACACCTGACCAGGTTCATTTCCCAATACCAAATCAAGTACAGTCTCTCTTCTTGTAGGCTTATCTACATATTGTGTCTTTTTAAACCATTCTGTTGTTGATTTATTCATGTCTTTTGGATCATTGTTATGTTGCATTATCCAACTTTTGTTAAGCTTCAGGTGATGGACTGCTACCCTGACATTCTCCTGTAAAATATCCATATAGAATTTTGAATTCATTGTTCCCTCACGACTGCATGCTGTCCAGGCCCTGAGGTAGCAAAGCAGCCCCAAACCATGATGCTCTTTCCACCATGCTTCACAGTTGGGATGAGGTTTTGGTGTTGGTGTGCAGTTCCCCGTTTCCTCCAATCATAGCAATGTGCATTTCTGCCAGAGTTCAACTTTTGTCTCATCTGTCCACAGAACAATGTCCCAGAAGCATTGTAGAACATCAAGGTAGTCTTTTGAAAACTTGAGATGTGCTGCAATGTTTTTTTTTGAGAACAGTAGCTTCCTCCGTGGTGTCCTTCCATGAACACCATTCTTGTTTTTCTTATAATAGACACATGAACAGAGACTTTAGCAAGTGCTAGAGATTTCTGCAGGTCTTTTGATGTTACCCTTGGGTTCTTTTTCACCTCCTTCAGCATTGCACGTTGTGCTCTTGGTGCCCACTCCTAGGTAGAGTAGCAACAGTACTGAGTTTCCTCCACTTACACACAATTTCCCTTACTGTGGACTGATGAACACTCACATCTTTAGAAATGCTTCTGTAGCCTTTTCCAGCTTCATGCATCTCTACAATTCTTCTTCTCCTCTGAAAGTTGTTTTAATTGAGGCATGGTGCA
This sequence comes from Mobula hypostoma, assembly GCF_963921235.1. Lineage (NCBI taxonomy): Eukaryota > Metazoa > Chordata > Chondrichthyes > Myliobatiformes > Myliobatidae > Mobula > Mobula hypostoma. Next base: position 34,872,145 of record NC_086128.1, read on the forward strand.
CATAAACAGATCTTTCTTGAGAAGAACAGGCTCTGTCAATAACCTGACTTTGTGTCTCCTTTTTTATAGGGCAGAGCATCTCTACAACCCACACCTCCAATCTCATCTCATTGATTGTAAACCTGACTCCAAATAGCTTTTTGTAGAAGGCATTACCCCGAAGGTTCACATACTTATTCCAACAAATACATACAATATTGGATCATTTTCTCAATCAATAAATGAACAAGTATAAATTTTTTGTGTTATTTATTTAATTGGGTTCTCTTTATCTAGCTTTAGGACTTGCATGAAGATCTGATCATATTTTAGGTCATATTTATAAAGAAATAGAGAAAATTCTACAGGGCACACAAACTTTCTAGCGCCACTATATTTAACTCACTTTGACTGTGTTTCCAAACCAGAGGGCGCCGAACTCCTGACAGCAAGATTGGGTCAACCTATAATCTACAGCACTACTTATTGACCAGGATACATTAGAGTATTTCCTTCAGGTCCGACAAGCTAACCAATAAACACCATACCTCAATTCCAATCAAGACATAACTACCCTTGAAATTAGAGCCCATTTATCTCTCTCACTCCCCCATGATGTCCAACAACTTTCCTAGGTTGCAACTTTGTGAAGCAAGTTCCCCACCAGAGAAGGCTCTTTACTCCACTACTTTAGTTAACAACATACCTCAAGGAGGTTATTTTAATTATAAACAGATTAGCAAAGGGCGACACACACAAAATGCAGGCCAGATGGCATTCATAGGAAGAAGCACAGTCCACGTTTTGGGCCGAGACCCTTCGTCAGGAAAGGGCAACAATTAAGTTTAGGAGGCTGAAACCCTTAAAACAAGTTTTACATATTTTTCTGCTGACTATAAATGGGAGAAAAAGTGCCTCATAAAGAATTAATTGCAAGTCTGCCCAGATTTAAAATAACATAAGGTTGACAAAAAATTCTATGTCAAGTCCTGACTTTAACCTTTAAGTTTCATCTCTGTACATGTTCATAACAGCAACGCTGCTGAGTTCTGCATGTGATTAAAATTCACAGATACACTCTCCAGGGAATTATCTCTTACCTTCACCTGCTCATTGGAAGTGACAGCACAAAAGACGATTTCAGTGAATCCTTGGGTGGGAAACATTCTGAAGCATATCCCTCCAATGACTCGACCATCCTTAATGAGTGCCAATGTCTTGTGCTTTCTGCAATAAAGTATGATTTTGTGACATAATCGGAACAGAGTTTGGAAAGTCTTTAAACGCACAAAACTGTAGCACCTTTGAAAAGTGTTCATCCCCCTTTGCTTGGTACTTAGTTGAACCACTTCTCGCAGCTACTACAGCTAGTAGTCTTTGCACAACATGATGGAGCAAGATTTGCCCATTCCTCCTTGAAAAATTGATGAAGCTGTGCAGGTTAGTTGGGGAATTTTGGTGGATAGCAATCTTGCGGTCTTGCCAGAGACGCTCAATCTTGTGAAGGTCAAAACTCTGACTGGGCCACTCAAGGACATCAATTTTCTTCATTTGAACCCACTCCATGGATACTCTGGCAGTGTGCTTTGGGTCATTGTCCTGCTGAAAGACAAACTTCCTCCCCAGTTTAAACTTTCTGGCAGAGGCTAACAGGTTTTTATCCAGGATCTCTCTGAATTTAGCAGCAATCATCTTCCCATCAATACTGAACAGATTTCCATTCCCTGCTACTGAAAAGCATACCAAAAGCATGATGCTACCTCCACCATGATTTACAGTAGGGATAGAATTACCTGGCTGAGGCACAGTATTAGATTTACATCACATGTACCGCTTAGTGTTGAGGCCAAATGTTCCACTTTAGTCCCTCTTTACAGCATCTTCTAAGTGACACTTTGAAAAGTCATTATGGACAAGGATATGCTTTTTTTAAGCTAGAGCTTCTTACTTGCCACTCTTCCATAAATATACCGTTTGTGCGAAGACTTAGAATGTGGAGCTATGAACTTCATCTCCAGTTGCAGTCACTGACTTCTGCAGCTCACTCAGTGTCTGTTGGTGTCACAGTATCCTCTCTTACATGTGCCATTCTTCTCCAGCGAATAAGTTAGAGGGGTGGCCTGACCTAGGCAGAGTGGCTATGGTTTCATATTTTTTTCAACAATGGATTGCACTGAGCTCCAAGGTATTTTCTGTGCCTTTGAGATGGCCTTGTACCCTTCCCCAGATTTGTGCTTCTCTATTATCATTTCCTTGACTTATCTTGAATGCTCTCTTGACTTCATTTTGATTTGGTCTGTTGAAAATCTACCATATTGTTGGACCCTACAGAGAGAGGGGGTATTTATTCTTATGAATTCATTGAAACAGGTGATCCTACAATTTTCTACATCAACAGATTGGGTGAGTTGGTAAGGTAATACTGTATATTGCATCTAAGAAAAGTTAGCAGAGTAATTACAAAGATGATGAATACTTTTACAGTCTGAATTTCATTTTTAATTTTTAGATTATTTTTGGGAAGAGTTCAGCTCCAACTTGTGCACATTTGACTGTTCAATTATAATGGGCCCTCTTTAGGTTTTTTCCTTTCTTTTCTTTACTAACCCTTTAGTTAAGATTTATAAATATAATTCCTTTAATCGTATGCAGTGTGCTGTCTGTTATTTCTTGGCACTGAGTTGTAACAGGGTAGCAAATTACACAGCATCCACAAACTGGGGTTTGAGGTGGAAGAGCTGAATCAATCTCACGGGTTTGGTGGGACTGGAGTATGTATTCCTTAGGCTTACGCAGCCAAGGAAACCAGGGAGGTATCGTCCTGGATCAATTTCATTGGATGCTGTGTGATTGCCCTGAGCATTGATCCAGTGGGTTGTGTGTTTAAGTCTGTGCTAAACTATTGTCAGATAAAGTGATTAAGATATGAGGTTATGGACGCTGCAGGGGTTGAGCAGTGGTGCAAAACCACGGGGCTACCAGTAATGAATGCGTGTGTATTCAGCGAGTACACATTTGCAGCCCTGGTGAATTGTTGATTAGGACTTTAAGTACCGTTAAAGCATTAGGGACAGTTACGATCATGGAGCGGAGGTTTGACAAAATGGCAGACAAAGACCTTGTTTTAGTTCAGGCTAGCACTGACATAACCAGCAGTGAAACTGCCTGGTACTATTGGGGCCCCAGGAGAGGGGGGGACCGTGGGCTATCCATACTGAGGAGAGAAGTGTAGATGAGAGTGCTGAATTGGAAGCTGAGTTTCCCATAGCTGGGGGCAGAGACTTTAAAGACAAGTTGTTCTTGTTTCTGTGGAGTGAGGGGAAGAAGTGGTCTGATGGGCAAGGTCTAATGAGTACTCCAACAAGGGGTGAGCATTCTGAGTTGGTATCAGCCCTTACCTCCCTAGCGAATAAATAGCAAAGTGCCCACGTGCAAAGTCCCAGTTATCGTAGGCTGAGGATGTTCTCAGAACGCCCACCCCCAACGGGGAAGAGGAGTATGAGACTTGGGTGAAGCAGACCTCTCAGATGCTGGATGAGTGGCAGTGCTCTGCTGACATGAAAAGACAGCGACTGGTAGAGAGTCTGAGAGGCCAGTTGCTGACGTAGTGAGATTCTTAAAGGCACAGATCCCTTTTGTTACTTCCGTGGGCTACATTCAAGCGCTAGAAAATGTTTTTGGCGCGACGGGAAGCCCAATGGAGCTTATGACAGGGTTTTGGAACATGTTTCAGGAGGAGGAGGAGAAACCTTCCACCTATATTTTTCGGCTAAAGAGGCAGCTGAGTTGTTTGCAGCATGGGGGGGGGGGGGGCATTCAAATGGCTGAGGTGAACCAGTTAAGAATGGATCAAGTGGCAAAAGGTGCAGTCACAGGACATGATCGCTTGGGGTCTCTGAATATCTCTCTCGTTTGTCAAGTTAATCAGAGAAGTAAGAGAGAAAGAGAGAGAATGCGATGGAGACACAGGAGGTCTCTGTTAGCAGGGTACAGTCCTCGGTAGTAGTCCCCTTTGCTGAAGAGACTCCTGATAGCCCAACCCGGGGTTGTTAAGGTGCTCTGTTCGAGAAGGACGAAGCTTCAATTCTTGTGGGGACAAATACTCCTATTGCGAGGAGGCTAGCAGGAGCCAGCAAGGAGAGAGTTGGAGAGAGCTTTCTGAGAACATTGTCCATTCACCCTGTGTTCCGAGCTGCTTTTGAGGAAGTGCGTGGCTGCACTGGGCTGGATGATGAGCATAAACAAGGAACTGAGTGATATACCTAGTACAAACCAGTCGTGTTACAGCCTGGGGAAGTAGTTAGAATGATGGGAAACCCCAAATTTCCCGGAATGCCTGATGCCGAGGTCATCTTGGTGGATGCCCCAGGAGACTACAACGAGAAGTCATGCTTACCTGCTGGGGTACCGGTGAGACCAGAACTGCAGAAGCCCTCGGTTGTACATGTGAACAGGATAACAGTGGTCATCAGGAACACTACGGAGAGGGAGGTCACCCTCAGGTGGGGGATGCCAATGGCGCACCTCTTTCTGGGGACAGTAATGTCTAGTGTCCCTGTGAGACAAAGCTGGGATAAACTCTCTCCGAAAAAGTGAAAGTTGACTGCCAAGTCATTCAACTTTGGGGACTGCCTGGTACCTGCAGGTTGGAAGAGGAGGTCGATAGAGAAGATGTTGAAGCTGGAAGATGTTTTTTCTACTGGTGAGTTTGATGCAGGTTGTTCCAAGACCACTCGCCACACCATCTGGATGACAACAGGACACCGCGTTCAGAGGAAGGTCACGGCGACTGACACCTGCAGAGCTGGAAGACGTTCGGCAGCATCTGCAGAAGCTGAAGGAATCTGGGATCACCAATGAGTCCAGAAGCCCCTATATGTCTCCAATAGCAGTGGCCAGGAAGAAGAATGGGAAGGTACGGATGTGCGTGGACTATCGGACTCTGAACAGGCGTACAGTCCCTGACCAGTATACGGTCCCGAGAATCGAGGATGCACTGGCCTGCCTGAGTGGTGCAAAATGGTTCAGTGTGCTGGACTTGAGGAATGGGTATTATCAGATCCCCATAAGTGAGATTGGCAAAGAGAAGACGGCATCCATATGTCCAATGGGATTCTTCCAGTTTGAAAGGATGCCCCAGGGCATATTGGGAGCCCCGGCAACTTCTGAACTTGCTTGCTGTGTTGATGAACCTGGATGATCTCACAGTGTTCGGGTCCACCTTGGAGGAACATGAAGTGAGGCTACTGAAGGTGCTGGGCTGCCTGAAAGCTGAAGGGTTAAAACTTTCCCCGGACAAGTACCAGCTCTACAACACTGCAGTCTCACGGAATGGAGTAGTTACTGATCTGTCTAAGATAGAGGCCATGACCACATGGCCAAGGCCCCACATTGTGAGTGCTTTGCACTCGTTCCTTGGGTTCTGTGGGTACTATCGGTGGTTCTCGAAAGACTTCTCTAAAGCGAATTACCCTTTAAATCAGCATCTGTGCGGTTACCCTCCCTCAGGGAAGAAAAGGAGGAGGACGAAAGGAGAGGATGGTAAAGGTCATCTTAGCCTTCGGAGTGAGATGGGATGTGAGGTGTGAAGAGGCCTTTCAGTTGCTGATGAAAGCCCTGTGCTGACTTTTGCAGACCCCTGTTTGCCATATGTATTGCATACAAATGCCTGCAGAGAGAACTTAGGGGGTGTTCTGTCTCAGGATCAGGGCACAGGGTTGAGCTCTGTCGCATTTGTCAGCCGGAGTCTGTCACCCTCTGAGTGAAACTACCCCACACTCAAGTTGGAGTTCCTGGCATTGAAGGGACTGTGGTGAATAAACTAAGTGACTATCTATATGGTGCCAAGTTTGAGGTGAAGACAGACAACAACCCATTAACTTATATCCTGACCTCGGCAAAATTGGATGCCACAGGCCATTGGTGGTTGGCAACTTTGTCTGCCTATGATTTCAGCCTGAAGTACCGGCCAGGGAGTCAGAACATTGATGCCGATGCTTTGTCCCAACGTGCGCATGAAGGGCTGGACAGGGGCGGAGAGTGTTTCTGCCCCTGCAGTCAAAGCCCTGTGCCAGTTTTCCATCACAGGGAAGGCAGAGGAAAGACAAGGGCAGAATCGAGCAGTAGATTTGGGAGCTTCTGATGGCGCCATTCCACAAGCTCTGAAGACAAAGCAGTTGCCAGAACTGAGTCCTGGGGAAGTGGCAACCGCTCAGCGAGCTGACCTGTGCATAGGCACCATTTGGTCAGTGGTTGCGGTAGGGGACATGGCCCAAACGGACAAGATGAAACACTCTGCAGTGTCTCTACTACTGAGAGAATGACCCAGATTGGAGTTGAGGAACCAGGTCCTATAGACGCTCATGTCGCCTCCGGACAAGTCTTGGTGTTCCCAGCTGGTTCTGCCTGAGAAGTATCGGAGGATTGTGTGAAAGTCACTGCATGATGATTCTGGTCATTTGGAGGTTGACAAGACCTATGGATTGCTCAGAGATCGGTTCTACTGGCCCCGAATGAAGCTGGTGGTCGAAGAGTACTGCAAGTCATGCAGTCGATGTATACAGTGGAAAATGCTACCTACAAGAGCTACTCCATTGTCCCACTTGCAAAGCGCAGGGCCACTGGAGCTGGTGTGTATGGATTTTGTGTCAGTAGAGCCAGATGCCAGCAACCTGGCAAATGTCTTGGTCATTACGGATCACCACACCAGATATACGCAATCTTTCCCTACTGAGGATCAGAGGGCGTCCACAGTGGCCAAAGTGTTACGGGAGAAGTATCACACGTATCATGGCCTCCCCAAGTAGGTACACAGTGATCAAGGATGGGATTTCGAGAGTAGGCTCATACATGAGTTACTGAGCATGCTTAGAATCGAGAAGTCATGGACTATGCCTATCACTCACAGGGTGATCCCTAGCCTGAGAAGTTTAATCAGACCTTGCTAGACATGCTCAGTACCTTGAAGATCAGTAAAAAGAACAAGTGGAGTCAACATATTTGACATCTGATCCACCGCTACAATTGTACACAGAATAAAGCTACCGGGTATCAGGTATTACCTGATGTTTAGGCATGAAGCCAGGTTGTTCATTGACCTCTGTTTTGGGACTGGCAGTGAAGATCTACAACAGAAGACTTAACTGAGGTATTGTCTGATACGAGAAGGGAGCTGAAAAAGGCTTATGCTGCCAAGCAGAATCGAGGAAATAAAAGGAGGTATGATCAAAAGGTTACATTCTCCCAACTAATGCCTGGGGTCCTCAAAGAATTTGGAGCTACCTGGGAAGCACAAGTTGGACAGCTACGCCCTATGTAGTGGACAGTCAAATGCCAAACGTACCAGTTTTCCAGGTGAAACCAGAGGATAGGAATGGGCCTGTTTATATTCTCCATCAGAACCACCTTCCACCTCTGGGGCAAGAGGGATGTGTTGACCCAGAGCCTGATCTGGACCCTACCCCTAGTAAGAGGACTCTGTGGCCAGTTGGGGGAACCGAAGGACCAACAGCAGAAAGGACTACACAGGACCTCTCTCCTGAATGTGATACGGACTCGGAGGATGAGGAAATGGGGGTGTTGTATATGCTGCTCTTCGCAAACTCTCCAATAATTGATGAAGAGATTCCCAACCTTTCTCACGCTGAGGCAGGTGAAATGGGAGGAACCAGCAGTGGACAGGCAGGTTTGTGATTAGAAATTGACAGGAGGCTGGACTCTGAAGTAACTGGATGTGAAGGCGAGCTCAGCCAAGTGACGAGGGGACCTGAGTTGTCGGGAGGAATCAGAATCAGGTTTATTATCACCAGCATGTGACGTGAAATTTGTTGACTTAGCAGCAGCAGTTCAATGCAATACATAATATAGAAGAGAAAAAGATAAACAATAAACAAAATTTAAAAAAAAATAAGTAAATATATATTGAATAGATTAAAAAACATGCAAAATCAGAAATCCTATACATTAAAAAAAGTGAGGTAGTGTCCAAGGCTTCAATGTCCATTTAGGAATCGGAAGAAGCTGTTCCTGAATCGCTGAGTGTGTGCCTTCAGGCTTCTGTAACTCCTACCTGATGGTAACAGTGAAAAAAGGGCGTGCCCTGGGTACTGGAGGTCCTTAATAATGGACGCTGCTTTTCTGAGACACCGCTAGTACCTAAGATGGAACTGACTAGATTTGCAATCCTCTGCAGCTTCTTTCGGTCCTGTGCAGTAGTGCCCCCCCACCCCCCGCCATACCAGACAGTGATGCAGCCTGTCAGAACGAGTTATAGACAGGGAGGGGCCTCCCCAGGTAGACAGGAAAGAGCACAGGGAGTCTGAAGCTGAAGAAGTACATGATGGGGTAAGGCGGTCCCAAGGAGTCAGGAAAGCCCCAGGCAGACTGGCCTATGTCGCAGTGGGGGAACAGAGTGTGGCACCTATCCCCTTAGTGAGATACATCACTGCCCTGCATATCTGGATTAGACTTTGTGCTTTGTATGAAGGGGGGACAAATTATCTCAACGTCATGAGGACATGACTAATTTTGGTGGGGGTAGAATGTAACACCCTGGGAAAGGTTTCACTGCTAATGTAATGGTCTTTCTGTAGAAGCAGGGTTTGGGTTATGGTTAGAAATAACGGGTGCTTTGAAATGTGAGCCGTCCAATCAGGGGAGCAGGTTTTTGTGTTGTGTGCCTGACACCGGTGTGAGCTGGAGTCCTTAGTTCAGCAGGAGATGAAGAGAGAAGATGCTGGAGAGAACTGGTCGTAGGATTTGACCCAGTGGGGGACCGTGATTCAATGGAGCAAGGTGCCAAGGTCGAATGAGGATTTGTGAAGATGAATTTTGGAAGGAATTGAGCTCCAACTTGTGCACGTTTGACTGTTTAATTATAATGGGCCCTTTTTGTTTTTTTTCTTTCTTTACTGACCCTTTAGTTAAGATTTATAAATATAATTCCTTTAATTGTATGCGTTGTGCTGTTTGTTGTTTCTTGGCACTGAGTAAATTGTATGCGTTGTGCTGTTTGTTGTTTCTTGGCACTGAGTTGTAACAAGGTAGCAAATAACACAGCATCCACACAAACCAAGGTTTGGGGAGAGAGAGCCGTCTCAAACTCACAGGTTTGGCGAGACCAGACAGTGTATTCCCTCGATTTACGCAGCCAAGGGAACCAGGGCGGTTTCAGTTGCAATTGCGGATGGCAGGCTATTGCCATTGAAACCCAAGGCACTGGATAAATTTATGTCTGCATTTGAGAACACTCATTTATTTTCTGGTTTTCAGGTGCAGACAAAATTCAAGTTCCTCAAGCTAGTTGGCTGAATGACATAATACTATGGCCAAAAATTAGTGATAAACATTCTCTGACTTTACAGTAACTATTAAGTTCAGTGCCATATATTGTTTTCTTCTTATTAAAGAAGCATACATAATAAAAGTTCACTCCTGTATGTCCCTTCAAATAGAGCTGTATAATGAATTGTTCTAAATGTACTTACGGATCAAAGACAAGGCGTGTAATATATTCTTTTGGCATTCGTGGCAACTGATGAGAGAAAACGTTTTGCAAGCCAACCAGCCACATCATTATTTTCTTGTTTGATCGCTGAGACAGTGAGTTTCCTATGACATGAAATTCAATGACACCTCGCCGTTCCTCAAGACGTGCTGCTTCATCACGAGCTGCATTTGCTGACAACAGATTTGTCTGAAACAGACCCAAAAAAAGTTGCAGTGGAATTATCAATGATAAGCTTAAATGGTTTCAATTCTTCCTGTAGAATGAATGAGCTCACCATATTGCATGCCAAAGTCTGTTAGAGTTCTCATGCAGATTGTAAACAAAAAAACTGCTGTCCTAATTTAGTATTACATAATTAAATAAATATTCATGAAACAAGTTATGGGGCAGATTCAATTTATCTTTGGCAAAGTTTGTAAACCAAAGATCATAATTCTAAATTATAATTTCCTACATGTCAAGTCTTTTCCCTCTAGAAGTGAAACATACGGAAGTGAGTAAAAGGATCAAGTACCTTGAACCTCTGTAATCACAAAGGATTTGATGGCAAGGAACAAAATTTTGCTAAGATTAATTAAAATTACCACACTGCAATATCAGTCTATATATAAATAATCTTCAGCGTGTATTTTAATCCTTAACTGAAAAATTAACCCACCTCTGGACCTAGCATAGCAGCTGGATCTGTGATTGTCAGCATTACTTCATTAACCAGCTCCATAGGAATGTCACCCATCACTCGTATTCTCTTTGCATCTTCTAGGGTCATGGTGTCAGGCAGCTTCCTTTTCTCTCCTATAATACAGTTACCTTAAAGTACAGTAAACCAACTGAATTATTCAAGATGAGGTCACAGTAATTCCCACATTCAGTCTTGTCTTGCTTGGGTTAACTCTGCCTAGCCTAAATTCACAATGACTTTACTACCATCATTGTTACTTCCACACAAAATATGGAGTATCAGTCGAGATTTCTAGTCCTGGAAGGATATTATGCAAAGACCGACTGGGATCAATTAAAATGCTTCCAACTACGAAATGTCTTCCAATTGTCATAGCTTGGGTTTGTGCTGATGCAAGACCTTGACTTGAATCGACAATGGCTCTTCCTGAATCCAGAATTAAAGCCCTCCAGTGGCTGCAATAGGCTGTCTGCATGAAGCCTACTGCTGTAAAGACTCAGGTGGAAAAACCATTGACACCATTCAAAACCAATCTCAATAAGTCATCCTGTCCATAGCAAAATAGGTAATGGACAAAATATTCAAAACAAAAATCCTTTGGAAGCAGGACATTTGAATGTTTGTTTTATAAATCAGTCCATGTGGTGAACCCCAAATCTATGTTAAGTTATTCAAGAAAATGAAACAGAACAAAGATATAAGAAAGGATAAGGAATTGAGTGATAAGCAAAAGATATTCTGCAGATGTTGTAAATCCAGAGTAACATATACAAAATGCTGGACGAACTCAGTAAGTTGTGTGTGTGTGTGTGTGTGTGTGTGTGTGTGTGAAGATGTGGATGTGGGTGTGTGTGGGGGGGTGGGTGTGTGTGTGTGGGGGGGGTGGGTGGGTGTGTGGGTGTGCACGCACGCATGGATGTATGTGCGTGCGTGTGGATGTGTGTGTGTGTGTGTATATATATATATATATGTGTGTGTGTGTATATATATATATATATATATGTGTATGTGTGTGTGTGTGTGTGTGTGTGTGTGTGTGTGTGTGTGTGTGTGTGTGTGTGTGTGTGGGATGTGGATGTGTGGCTGTGGTATGTGGATGTGTGTGTGTATGCGTACATGTACGTGCGCGCGTTAATTTTGCTCTGCACATTGCCAGAAGTTAAAACAAGTTGTTGCTTCCCTGGATGTTAATCACAGCAACTTAAATGTAACCCATTAGAAAACCCCGAAAGATCATTTATCAGGGATTTGCACTTCCTCTACTATCAACATTCAAAATTCTGCCCTCAAGACACCACAGTGAAAAATAAATTTCTGAACCATGATATACTTTTCAGCAGTTATAAATATTTCTATGAAATAGAATGCTGAATTACAATAGGGAATACAGAATGAATAGAGGGCTGATGCCATCGTGTGTCAAGGATGCATTACTACAATTTTTGGAAAAAAAACAAAATGTTATGGACAGCTTGGTTAAATTTTGCAGACCTAATTAATTCTTTATCACATCAATTGTTAGATAGTATTTCATGCTTATTCCTGTCCATTTGTTAAATTAAACAGCAGATGCTTAATTCAACAAGTTTCAAAGTGGCTTACATTCTCACAAATTTAAATTGCCTTTCGTATCAATCTGACTTCAGCGAGTATTCTCCAACTAAAATAGAACTTAAAAACTCAAAATAGACACTACTCTACTGCAAGGATTCTAGCATCACTTTACCTGAAAAGTGTTAATAATGCAACCACAGTACAATGCTGCTAAATTTTCCTGGCCTATCGTGAGATTTGAAAAGACAGATTACAGCATGCAGCAATTACCTGGTGCTGGTTCGGAAACCCCCATGTCAACACTGATGGATGCTGGACTTAGGGTACACTTGATGTTTCTACTCGACGGAGGATGACTAGGCACTGGAGATGGAGTAACAGCTGAAAACAAAATATCGGCAACTTTTTTTCTAAATACAAAGTTTTGTACATCCTGCATTAACACAAACAAAAATGCAACATGACCTGAAGTCCAACCTACATCAAGAGATGCACACTCAACATACAAAAGAAGACAGCCTGTGAGCACTTTTGTATATCTGCACTGCAGTTCTAGCTTCAAATTAGTATGGACAAAGTGCATTAATCCTTTGAGGACTGAAGCAGCATTAAAACACAAATTTATATCAGCTATTAGCATGTATTTGAAAAAAAATGCAAATAATGGAAATTAAAAAGAGAAAATACTAGAAATACTCAGGTCAGAGCACATCTGTGGAAGAGATACAGAGTTCACACTTCAGATCAAAGAAATTGTCAATACAATCAGGAAACTAAAGAGGAGGGAGTGATTGGGGAGGTTGGGGAGAGAAATGGAAACAAGTCAGGACAACAACAAATTTATAAAAGCACAGGCAATTGGAGAATACATTAATGAATGTTAATACTAAGGAATACAAATTTTCATATCAAGCATGCAAATCAATTCACTGTTGAAATTCTCTTTAATCTGATTCTAGATGTTTCATTACCTCCGTTGGAAGCACAAACTCTTTTTACAGTGAGACATTTTCAATTTCACACACCAGTTATCTCCTGACATCGCTGAATGAGATTACCAGCTAATGCTAAATTAGGGACAATTTCATGCTCCAACCCATAAACTGAAATGCTCGGGATATTCATTGACAAGATCCTCAGGATCTTAAGAAAGCAGACCTGCAATGACTATTGATACAAGAGACAGCTACCTGGCTGTTGTCCCAGTTGCACTCCCTCTGAAGCAGATAAAGTGAAATCAGAATCCCAGATTGGAGAATTCAGCCCATAAATCTCCTCCTCTAGCATTGACAGGAACCTACACAATGAATTGAAATTGTAGATGAAATCGAGCCACCAACAGAGGTAGTACAGCTGCAACACTGGGGAGACAATTACTCATTTTAAAAATCATACTTTACAAGCTAAAATGCTTTATCGTACAGGTCAATATAAAAACTTCAGCTAAAGTTAAGAAAGCAAGTTAAGTTAGAGGAAATTTACAACCATCACACAATCAAGTTCATACAGAAACTGGCTTGCTTGGAATAAATGTTTCAAAGTAGATTAACAAATAATCAACTCATTGACATATGTTTGATGGCCAGGAGTGAAGAATTGTTCAGTTTTCCAAAAATATTATTCTGAACTAAACTCAGTCAAGCAGAGTGTCAAGTTGTAGAGATTCTCCACTAAATGGCTTCCTGCTGGAGCTGACGTGCATTCAGTGAGCCACATAAATTGCCCAAGTCTGCCATAGCTATTTCCGCCGAGGAATGCCTACACGACGAACTGGAAGTCAGCATCTAATTATTTTCCAAAATATGGTTTTATATGCCAGTTATTTCCAATTTTCCCCCCTCCCCAAGCATCTTGAACATTGAAAGATTATGTGGGGGTGGGGAATAGAGAGAAGGGTGGGAAATGTTTCCGGGGCTGTTTCAAAGAAAAACTGTTCCGAGGCTGTTTCAAAGCGAAGCTGCTCCGTTGCAGCTGCCTCAATATTAGTGCCAGATTATCACTTCTTTCACAAGCAAATGCTACACCAGTCTTGAGGCATTAAATTCTTACTTTGGAAAGTGGGTGAGAATAAGTGTTCGCTTCTCAGGCATCAGCTTGTCCTTCTCCACTCTGAACTTCTCGAGTAGCTGTCGGCGAGTTACTGTGAAAATAGAACGAAGCAGCGTCCGCCCAAACACTTGTGTGGTTTCATACCGAGGAAGGCTGTCACAGCTTTGAGGGACATGACAGTAGCAGAGCCACCTTGAATACAAGAAAAACAGAAAAGAAAGATGAAAGCAAACATGAAGAATGTTACCCTATTTACTTTCATAAATAAACACTTAACTTCACCTGTGACAAACAGGATAACAGACAAATTACTCCACGATCATCAGCTAGGTACACATACAAATTAGTGCAGTGGAAAGTGAAAAAGACTTCAATGTGTAACAGAGGGTGCTTTTCTATGAATGATGCAGAGATGGCATTGGATCTGACTAAGCAATGTTATAAGTACAGTTGTGAGTTGTGAGACTTTGCTGGAATCTTCATGGGCTTCATGCTTCTGATTTCTGTGGATGCTCTTTTGAAGTGGCCGGAGGTTATACCAATGAAGTCAACCACCTCAGCAAAGACTGTCTTTGCTCTGAGGACTACCTTCGCCAGAAACGGCGTATCAGGACAAATGGAGAGTGACAACGGACCACAATACACGTCAGAAGAGTTCCAACTGTTCATGAAGGAAATTGGCAGCAGACACTTCAAGACAGCTCCTCGCCACCCAGCAATGAATGGGTTAGCTGAAAGGTTTATCCAAACATTAAAGTGATGGACAAGGAGGACATTTCTCTACAGCACAAGGTGGACAACTTCCTTTTTGTGTATTTGAACTCTGTTCATGTGACGACAAATCAAACACCTGCAATGCTGTTCATGAACAGGAATCTGAGATCTCACATAGACCTCCTGAAACCAGATCTGCGGAAGGAAGTGTAGAATAAACAGTTCAGCCAGTTATCAAGTGAAGCAACCAGGAGCTTTGAGATTGGACAGGAAGTCCTAGCGCGTGATTACCAAGAAGACAAGTGGACTCCCAGTAGGATAACTACAAGAAGTGGACCACTGATGTGTACAGTGGATGCTGGAAATCAGACATGTGGACCAGATACTGGATGCTCAACCAAAGAACACACCAGAGTTGATTGCATCCAACAAGACGGACACATTACAGTCACCAGACTTGCCTCGCAATGATGATGTCACTGACAGCAACCTGACACTGGAAACAGAGAACGCTGTCTTAGACAAGACAGCTACCAAACCTGATGCCACTCCACAGGACCAGAGATGCAACAAAAATGCTATCATTAACAAGACACCTGCCGACCTTGATGCCATTCCACAGGTCCAGAGGCACTAACCTGAAAGAAGCAGAGTGCCACCCAAAAGACTGAATCTTTAGAACTGTGAAGTCAGTTACGGACTGTTATTGTAAAAGCATGTTTATTTGGAATATGGGTTTATGAAAGGAAAATTGAATGTTTTGTACATATACAGTTTTATGTTGCATAAATCTAAAGGGGGAGGAAGTGTAATGTATGGATTTATTTCTTTTAGAGCAATGATCCCTCTCCTTAGCTCTACGTCCTAAAGTTCTGTTGTCTGAGCATGAGCTGTTGTCTATTCATGCGCACTGTTCTCTCTCACTCTCTTGTTGAATTGTGAATACACCAGTTAAAGCCATCTCCCACATGCGTGTTTTTATTTAATTAATATGTAGTTGTGCACAGACACAAGTACCACCTAAATATTCATTTCCCATTTGAAACAGTCAGGCACCAGGGATTCCAATGACTTGACATCAAAGTTACACTATTTCAAGGACACTAAGAAAATTACTCAGTCCTTTCCTGTGTGTACCTGGTAATCTCCTACTGTGATGAATCTCAGTCTGGCATTGGAATGATGTGGTCTGCCCACTGGAATTAGGTGAGCATATTTAGAATACAATTACTTGGGGTGTTATTCTGGAAGTGAAAAGTGACATGGGTTCAATTATCCTGCCAGTGGAGTTAAGAGAATTTTCCAGGAACAGAATTGATAGGATTTCTCCAATCCTTTAAGATACCTGGTGCAAGTAGTTCTTGTCTCCAGTGGGCAAGAATCACTGGGGCCCAGTAGTCTATGTTCCAGTTTTGAAGTCTTGATCCTCAAACTCTTTCTTTTATTAGCCAAAAGCTGAACTGGTGCACTTAAAATGCTGCCTTTGCTGAGAGAAGGTTACTAAGATGATGAAAGTGGTCGATATTTTCCAGAGTTTTGTCATGGTCCTTTATTATTGGGGGGCCTGTTTTACAGAGGATGTTTTTGGGTATGTTACGCATGACACCCAATCTCTCATTCTTTCAGTAAAGAAAATGACAATGACTTGAGTCCTGATGCAGGCTTTTGGCCCAAAGTGTCAGAAATTTCTTTCAATTTCTTTCCTTAAATGCTCCTCAACCCACTAAGTTCTTCCAGCAAATTGTAGGTCTAAATTCCAGCATCTGCAGTCCCTTGTGTCTCGGCAATAACTTGGAAGTCACCCTACAATAAACATACACACAAAAACCACCTGGGTACTACAGCTCAATGGTAAAGGTTGGAGTGACTTTGCCTCCTGAGTGGAACAAATATAGGTTGAACAGTTTCTCATTTGCCTTGTAGCATAGCTCTCCTCCAATGGAAAGACAGTTGTAGCTTCATACAGTATTACGATAAGGAAGATTGAAACAACTATTGGGGCAATAACTAGATGACTGGACTTGTAGACGAGGCTGTCAAATTTGTCAACAACATCTGGAAGGCACCACAGTGATGTTACAGTTTTGACCATCTCCAAGAAAGAAAACGAATCCAGTTGTGCGAATTACAAAGAGGTCTTGGTGATGTCAGCCACAGAGAAAATAATTGCAAACTCCCCCTCAAACAGCTTCTAAAACTGAAGAGTCACTTCCTGAATTGCACTGTTGATTCCATCCAGTTGGAGGCACAATTGACATGATTTTCACCACATGACGACTCCAATTTTACCATATCACAATTGCTCAAGGTTCTGGTGAGATCATACATGGAATTCTGTGTACTGCTTTGGTCTCATGATTTAAGGAGGGTGATACCTACCTTGGAAAAAGCTCAAAAAGTGTTCACTAGGTTAATTCCCTAACACTGGGGTCGTTTTCTGATGAATGGTTGAACAGACTGGACCTATACTCATTGAGCTTAGCAGAATGGAAGATGACCTTGGAGTCAAATAAAATCATAGAGAAATAAAATGGAATCAAGCCTTTGGCCCATCCAGTCAACTAGGAACCACCTATTGACAGTAATCTTGCATTATCTTACTGAAAGATACAATATTCTGAGAGGACATAGTAAAGTAAATCAGGAATTTCAGAAGGATGTGAGGGGCAGGGGTGCGAGATGTGGTGCATTCTGGGAAATGTTGTTCCCCTTTTGGGAGAATCTTACTTAAAAAGGATCACCTAATGAAGAGAGACACAAGGAAGAATTTCTTTTCTGAGGGTTATGAATTTTTGGAAATGTTTACTGAAGGAGCACTGTGAACATAATCTCTAAAAACTAATAAAAATGCATTGCACTAGTGAGTTTACAGAGAAGATTTAAAGGTATGCAGCAAAGACTAGAAAACTGTAGCCACTAGGAAAACTGCATAAGCCTTTGGAATAGAGGTTATGGAGAGCCTTGTGTGGTGGTGTGAAAATTGTAAAAGCTCCAAGTAGGAAAAAGGGACCAATTTCCTTTACCAGTTGATTTAAAAACCAAGCAATATTGATTTTAATCATTGATAGGGGGAATTGGAGGCAGGATGGGGAATTTTTTTCCTCACCGATGCTGTAAAAGGTATGGAATGCAATGCCTTTAAGAGTGGTACAAGCTGAAACTCTCATCACATGCTAAATACGTCTATATACATTCAGAGGCCACTTTATTAAGTATCTCCTGTACCTAATACAGTAGCCACTAAGTGTATGTTTGTGGTCTTCTGTGGCTGTAGACCATCCATTTCAAGGTTTAACTTGCTGTGCATTCAAAGATGCTCTTCTGCACACCACTGCTGTAACACATGTTTATTCAAGTTACGATCACCTAGCTGTCAGCTTGAATCAGTCTGGCCATTCTCCTCTGACCTCTCTCATTAACAAGACATTTTCACCCACAGAACTGCTGCTCACTAGATGTATTTTTTTGTTTCTCGGCACCATTTTCTGTAAACTCTAGAGACTGCCTTGCATGAAAATCTCAGGAGATCAGCACTTTCTGAGATTCTCAAATCAACCGGTCTGGCACCAACAATCATTCAAAGTCACTTAGATCACATTTCTTCTCCATTCTGAAGTTTGATCTGAACAACAATTGAACCTCTTGACCATGTCTGCATGCATTTATGCAATGAGCTGGTGCTATGTGATTCGCTGACTAGATAGTTGCATTAACAAGGTGTACATATGTTCCTAATAAAGTGGCCACTAAGTGGATAGGTACCTATCAAGTACTAGAAGGCTCCTTTCTGAAAAGCACAAACAGTGGGCTGAATGGCCTCCATTATACACTAATCATTGTCTGTAATTAATGTATAAAAGGCCAAAGTAGACAATTTCTGGATTATAGGGAATCGATGATTGTGGGGCATCGACAGAAAAAATAGAGCTAAATCAACCACAAACTTGCTGAATACTGTAAAAGGCTTGAGGGACAAGTTCTCTGCTATAATTGTTTACTTACATTGAATTATGATACGGTCATGTCAACTAATACACCTTACCATAATCAAGTTAAAGAAAAAATATTAAAAATTAAAGCCATATTTCTGCGAAATTGACAGCTGAGAAATACTAAGTTTATCTACAAAAACGAAAACTATTCCCATCAAGCCTTTTAAATCTTACCATTTTAAAATAATTTTTTAAAATTCAAAAGGATGAATTAGAAACAAAGCAACAGTTCCCAATGAGCACTTGGAAACAAAGATACCAGACTTTACACCATGTCAGAAGATATAATAGTTTCCTAACTCCCTCTCTGTCAGACCATAGCAGGAGGTCATGCTGAACCTACTTACACATCCAAGGACACCAATTAAACTAAAATGCCATGCCTCAGACAAAACCTTGTACTTATTTTGCAAAATTACCATACCCCATTAGGTCTTAGATCATCCTTCTCGAATATACCCATGTTAAATAAATGGTAACCATAGCAGTTTCATTTCTGACATCAATCAGGGCAAAACCAAAATCAAAAGGTTATAGGAAAAAATTCTGCTGAAACCATACTTACCATGATTTAATAAAAACTTCACAGTTCAGTCAATTTAACCCTTTTACAAAGTTTCTTTCCCTTATATTAACAGTCTTTTTTATTATATAGTAGAACAAAAGGAAAAAACAGTGAGAGAACCTCCTCATAAACCAATTTGTGATACTCCAATACCTGGTATAATTAACTTTGTACGCATCAAAATCTTCATTCTGGGACCTCTGCCGGAATTGAGAAGGAGTTTCCAGTTTCCAGTAGTTCAAACAAAGCAGAAACATTTTGGAAAGTTCATACATAATCTGCTTTTCTTTGGCAGGAATGTGGCTGAATTTGTACTGAACAAAATTTAGAATTCCCTGGTAGAAACAGAATATTAAAGATTTAAATACAATAATTATGATACATTTATATTCATTTATTCTCAAGCCTTCCCCCTAAAGCAAAACTTTCCTTTTGTTTCCCGTTCTCTGGGTGATATTACATCATCTTGTGGAATTGGTAAGACTCATTGGGTTCAATTTTAACTTCTGAGGGTCCAGAATGAATAATTTAACTACCAGCAAAAATATAATAAATTGAGCTATTTTGTAGCCTAGAGCTCATTTATAAAGAATAATTTATCTGACAGACTCAGTGGATAATCCACCTCCACCCCCCTCCCACTATTCAAGCTGATGCAATACTAGTTTGCCCAACATCTGCTTCTACTGCGACAATATAAATATCTGAGTAATAATTAAAAATAACAGACTGTTATGAATACAAACTGAAACTAAAGTACATAACCAAGACCAAATGTTTGGTGTCAAACTGAAGGAGTGGAGCACATTCAGATCTGTTGGCTTTTGATGAGATAGTAAACCCAGGCTGAGATAAAGATACCAAATAATTCAGATTGCTGGTGTGCCCCAACGTATAATCCAATACGGTTTCTTCATTCAAGGTCATCAAATCCAGAGGCTGTTGAAAACTACAAAGGCTACCATCTTCACTAGATTAGCAAAGAAACAGCCAGAATACACTGACAGCTTTATGTATAAAACTTCAGAGAATTGTTTTTAATTAATGCTAGTTTTCTATGCTATAAATTTCTGTTTTTACTTTTTAATTATTTTCACATGTCCCTAATGAACAGAGACATTTGCAAACAGTTAAACTGGCTCTGATAGCACAATTTGTCTGGGCAGTCTGTGGACTGAGCTTTGGGGCCCACACTGCAGCCCTGTTGCTCATGGTTCACTGCAATGGGCAGAAGATCCAGAATAGCATCTGGCCTCAGGAGACTCACAGCCACAAAATGTGTGGCAGTGCAGATGGTGCCAACGATGCATGGGCTTTCAGCAGCTTGGGCTTTTAATGAAACCTTTCCCATCCCTATTACTGTACTTCATGCTTACACAGTTCTGAAAATCTTTGCTATATCAGAGGTATATGATAAGCAATATACAAACTCATTTTCTGTACAAAGTATGGCATTCATATCTCCAGCATATCCAATTCAGATGTTCCAACTTTGGTATTTCCTACATCCCTAACTCAACTCCTGTCTGTAAAGTTCTGACTTTTAAAACTCAAGCGCTGAATTATCCGAGTATTACTTTGCTCATTACCATCCCTCCCTCCACCACCACCACAATGTGGAGACCAACACAGAAGAGTCAAAAAGGGAGAAATTCATAGTTAGATTGAAGATGTCCAAGTAATGATGACCAGATCAGAATTTGATGATCTGGTCTAAAGAACCAAAGAACAAGACATAAAGTTTGTAATTATTTCCTTCTTCACTTATAATCTAAACTACAATTTCACTTAAGTTTCTAATATTAAAACCTCACCTGTTCTATACTTGGTTTATCAAATGGAGGGCTTCCCAACTTTTCTTCCACAACAGGACGTACCATTTGCAAGATACATTTTCGTACAAGCTAACAAGAAAGAAGAAGTGTCAGCTACTTATCTTTTTCAACATGCAGAAGAATGATTAAAATGGGGTACATTTTTAGCTTGCAAAACACATTGCACTGAAATATTTCAGTAGCTGTAAATGTTGCATGACTTTCAAGCTCTCAACACTATTATTGTTATAGTGTTCCAATTGATTGTCAATACATAAATTGTGCATTTCTCAATGTACAATAACAGAGGAAAAACAAACTCATTGGGTTTGATTAGAGACCAGTGGTTCCCAAAGTGGACAATATTAACCCCCTGTGGGCTTCTAAAGGGCAATAAAGATAAAGGGGGCGTGGAGGGGGGGCACTGAGTAGCAAGGGTAGGAGCTGAGGGACTACAGGCTTAATTTAAGAAATGAATGCTTATTATAAGCATCTATTCCTCAGAGCCTCATAATTGATTACAATGATCCTGTAATCATCTCATCGTTTGTTAACCCACCGTTGTCTTAGACTTTGCTCAAAGCACATTATAGTTGTTGAAAAGCAATATGACATATTTGTATTTGGCATATCATGATAAATATGGACTAAAGAAATCACATTATTTCCAAGCCCGGTCCCTACATTATTGTCATTCACTACTGTAGTACAGTGTAATCTAGTACGATTCCCATAGTCTAATCAGGCAGTGATGCAATTCCTATGAATTAGGATATGGCGTTCAATGAGGTAAAGTTCAGAATCTGCCCTTTCAAATGGTCTTGACCATTATTTCTTCAGCCCACAGCCCAAACAAGATATCACTGCCCCACTTCAGGCAGAGTCAGGCTTTGCCTGACCTATCACAACATCAAAACTTCACCTTTATTGATCGCAGCACTTGTGGTTGGACTTGAGACAATAGGCAATTGACCGTGGTCGCTAATCCACAATAAAAATGGCAGAAGCAGCCCAAGTGATAAAGAAGTATAGTCAGTATAGCATGGATTTATACCAGCACCAAGCAACTAACAGCAGCTGGTGCGTCTGTTGTGTAAAAAGATTTTTCAAATGAGGAAAAGAAACTGTGCAGGCTCCTTGAACATTTGAAGAGAATATACTCTGATAAAGCAAATAAGAACTTAACTTATTTCAGTCATTTCGTGAAAACTTTCAGAAACAGAAAACACTTCAAAACACGTTTGCCAGCACTTCACAACAAAACAGTGATAGTTTGTGTGCTTCATACAACATTTCATTGCTCATTGATGAATCTGGGAAGCTCCATTCAATTGGAGAACTAATTCTACCAGAAGTAAGGGAGGCTCTGAGTGTGGATTTGCATAAGCCACCAGACCAAATAACACTGGATAACAAAAATTTTGCTTCCTGAATATTTTGGGTGTATCTTATGGATTTCGGGCTGCTGATCATGAAAATCACCATGAAATTTCCCAATCACACACTATTTAAAAAAAAAAATCGCCTGTATTTGTTATTTCAATTCATAATTCAAGTCAATTAAAATGTTGCCCACAATGTAAATTGATAAGTTTTCTATCTTGTCCAGGCATGGCTGGGAATATTTAGGCAGAGTGGATGCTGCATGGAGGGCAGGTTTCATAAAGGCTATAAAAGCATCTCACACACACACACCATCCTCTACACTGTGTTTACACATATATCGGTTTGCAATCCTGTTGATGTGCATGCTCTACATGCATAGCATATTGTGTGTACTCATTATAAAAAAAATAGTTGTATTTTCAGGAGTATTTGTCATAGCAAAATGTTTCGCCAATGTTGCAACAGCCATGATACTTTCTGTTATATTTGTGTGTGGTGAGTATATGCTTAAATCTCAAAGACAGATCCTGACTTCTCTTATTAAGAAAGCCCATGAGCTCTACTTTAAGTGTAAAATTGGCAACGAAGACAAAGCCTGGGCTCCTTACATTTGTTGCGCAACATGCACTGTTGATCTTAGCGCTTGGCTCAGAGGTACTCGGAAGTCAATGCTGTTCGCTGTCCTGATGATTTAGTGAGAGCAGAAGGATCGTGTGACAGACTGTTACTTCTATCTGACTAGTGTGTCTGGTTTCTCTGCTAAAAACAAGAAATCCATTGAATAGCCCAATCTCCCTTCAGCCATGAGACCTGTGCTGCATGACAATAATCTTCCAGTACTGAAGACACCAGAGACATGGAGTCTAGATTTGGCAGACGAAGATACCATGATGCATGAGCTAGGAATAGAAAATGACACTGATGCTGATACAGATTTTGAACCCTTTCTATTGAGTAAGCCTCATCTGATAACTCAATCTAAGTTAAATAACCTGGCCAGAGACTTGGGTTTGTCAAAGGCAAAAGCAGAATTACTGGGTTCAAGACTGTAAGGATGGAATCTGCTCTCACCAGGCACAAAAATTTCTGTGAAGGATTTTGATATTTGAGACAGATGTTTTCAGAAAACTGATGCCAAGACTAAGGAAGGCATTTTTGTTGGTCCACAAATCAAACAGGTCATCAATGACAGGTAATCGCATGGAAGGCATTCAAGGATGTTGTTGAAAATTTTCTTGGCAACTATAGAGCACCAAACCACGTGCAGCTGGTTGACAACATACTTCCAGCAGACAAAACTACGAAGTGCATTTTTGCATTCCCATTTAGACTTCCCTGCAAATCTTAGCGCTGTCAGTGCTGAGCATGGCGAAAGGTTTTGCCAGACAAGTGTGGTCATGGAGAAATGGGATCAGAACAGGAATCCATTAATGCTGGGTGATTATTGTTGGGCATTTAAACAAGAAGTCTCAGAATCTGAATACAAATGAAAATCATCAACAAAACATTTCTAGCTTAGCTGAATTATTGCAAAGTATTAGCAACGTTACGAAATTAAGTGCAATAAAAATTAATTTTGTTTCTCCAAATTCCTACATAATACATGTATTATATGTATGTATACAATGTAGTTATGTGTTCAGCTTCAAGCAGTCTATCATAACCAAAAAAAATTCTGAGAAGCAACACTTTCTAAAAAAAATTTGCTGCCCAGTGTAATTAAAGCAATTCTGCACAGTGACAACTCTGTTCAAAGGCGAACTGACAAAATGTCTGAGAATGTTGAAGACACATCATGCCACATACTTGATAAAAGAATTTGCTTTGTAGTTGGATGAATCAACTTTGCCAGGCAACGAATCTTTGCTTTTTGGTTATGTTTGCTTCATAAAAGATGAAAACATGGTTCAAGAGTTGTTAATTGCAAGGGGACTAGAAACAGGTAAGAAGAGGGAGTCAATATTTTGGGTTGTTGAACAATTTTTCAAGTACATTATGTTCACCAACATTCTTGCTTGTTCAACAGATGGGGCACCATCAATGACACGACATCACTGTGGAGTTTATTAATTTCTTTAAAAAAAGATGTACCTAACATATTTAGCATTCACTGCGTAATTCACAGATAACACCTTGTTGCAAAAAAGTGATCGGTTACACCAATCATTAAATACAGTTATCACAGCGGTAAAAAAAAATTAAGTCCCATAGGCGCCATGGTAGCATAGCAATTACCACAACACTATTAACGCTAGGGGCAGAGTTCAGTGTTCAATTCTGATGTCATCTGTAAGGAGTGTGTAGATCCTCCCAGTCGAAAGATGTACTGGTTAGGAGGTTAATTGTCATTAGTCATTGCAATTTGTCCCATGATTAAGTTAGGGTTAAATCTGGCGGGGTGGGGGGTGTGTCCACAGGTTGCTTGGTGGTGTGGCTTGAAGGGACTATTCCGCACTGTATGTCTAAATAAATTCTCGAAGGAGGGTGGTAACACAAAAAAGTTTGGAAACCACTGGATTAGACCATTAATATATTTGCCCAAAATAATTTGTGTTCGGGATTACAAAGTCACATATCCTACAACAGGAATTTTCCAGAATTTTTTAAATACTTAGCCAAATTTTGTTTTATTTCATTGCCCTCATTAATAATACACTGCACAAATTTCAGCTTTCTGACATGAAATTTTTTTTCATTTAAATTACAGGATACAGAATAACATCAATAGCTCTCAAATCCTACATTTACATCCATTTTTATCATGAGTGTTTAAATCTCATTCAAGCCTTCTTTCAACCTTTTCTCCCTAGACCAAAGCATCTACTTCATGCGTCCAGAATACTAAAATTCATCTCCTTTCCCACTAATAATCCTACCTTAAAGTAGGGACAAAAACTAAACAATATCAGATTTAAACTTAATTCCTTTCTTTTCCACACATCAGAATTTCCAAATCTGTTACCTCAAACAGCTCTTTGAATTCTGACTTCATTTAATTTCAGTCCATTTACCTCTTGCCGTGGCTCAGCAATAGCTCTCTAATCAGTTAAGTTATAAATTCAGTTATCAAAAAATACAAACAGATCTTCTAGGCTGAAATTTCAAACTACTACTGGGGTGTGCAAGAAAACTAAGTCTTGAACAAGCTCTCACATCTATCTTAAAAACGTGCTGCAATACCTAAACACTACAGTTCATCTCAGCAAAGGACAACATTTATCACTGAAACAAGAGCACATATTTTGTCATTTATCATTGCCGTTTGTGAGACATTGCCACATGAGCACAACACCTTACTTTGTATCAGCCACTGCACATCAAAAAGGAACTTCTAAGTACTTCCTCAGACTAAAAACAATTCTGGGTCCTTCTTCCCCTGTCCACCCCCACCTTCCTTAAATAGAAACTAAGAACAATGTTACGTACATGCATACTCATTCAAAAACATTCAATATTTCAACAAATTAATGGATAATTATGGATTTATTTTAGCACCTCAATGTATTAATTGCTAATTTTTTTTCATATATACACAAATCAATTCCCGCAACGCACTGGTGTCATCACGGTGTACCCTGCGGATTTTGCAAAGGAAGCTGAGCACGAACACTTCTTTCCAAGTTAACAAGAACTATTGTTCTATTTTTTCAGACCATACAAATAATATTAGCCAAAGCATTGTTTTACTTAAATTAGACTTACTTTGAAAAGATAAAAATACACTTGTTTGGTATCAGTGTCCTCCTCTTGGTGAACGGACATGAACAGATTCTCCACATCCACCACCATCCCAAGTAGTCTGTTAATCTCATCTTCAGAAACATTGTCCAGGTGAGAAACATGGTCTGCTAATGGTCAAATAAATTACAAAATATCACAAATCCAAACATTAAAGCTAAAAAAAAGTTTGTTCAGATCTCTACTATTGTAAAACTAGATCTTATTTCAAAAAAACAACTTCCATTTAATTGTCATGTTGCGACTTTTAGAATTCAATCATCCCATCTAAGGAACACCCTCAATGCTCCAGCCAGCTTCAGGTACTTCATCACTGAACTCCCTTCCATCAAACAATCAGGATATGGGGATACTCAATGATTACACAATGTTCATTCCTATTTGCACCCCCTCAGAAAATGATTACCTGTACTCCTTATGACTTAGACAACATTCAGATATTTGCAGATACAACACTGAAGTGTCAGACTATGGTCATCTCCAACTAAAGAATAAGCACCTAGCCCTGACATTCAATGGATTCACCACTGTCAAGTCCACTATCATAAATATTCTGAGGATCACCAATAACCAGAAACGCAAGTGGTCTAGCTACATAAATACTGTAGCTACAAAAACAGATCAAAGGTTGTGTATCCTGTCAAAGTGAATAACTTTGTACCCGAAAATCTTTCCACCATCTGAAGGGCTGAAATCGGGATTGTGATGCAATGTTCTCCACTTACTTGGATGAAAATAGCTCCAACAACATTCAAGAGTCCAATTCCACCCACAACAAAGCAGCTCACTTGATTGAACCTCATTTACCACCCTCAGCATTTCTTCCTTTGGTGTACTATTGATGGTCCGAGTAACTTCTACAGAATGCACTACTTACTCACTTTGCACCACCCAAATCCTACTACTGAGAAGGATGAGGGCATGGAAACACAAATGTCTACAATTTCTTCTCCCTCATGTCACACACCACTCATATAGGAAGCATATCACCATTCCTTCAATTCCACAAAGTCTAATTCCTGGAACTCACTCCACAGCAGCACTGCCGGGGTACCTTCACCAGAAAGACACTGTAATTCACCAGTCTCCTAAGGGGAGTGTAGAAGCCATGCATCTGTTCTCTATCTGCATTGTATTCTGTGTTGCGCATTTATTATGGTAACTAGTCATGAGTGGGATCATGGTAAAAGCGAAGGGAATAAGTCACATATCTGTGCTTTGTTCGTCACAATTTGTAGTCTCTAGGAACCAGAGGTTGCATCTTTTGCTGACCGCTGAATAACGCTCCATCACACTTAGCTTACACTTGCGTACGCTCAAGATTGTATGTTTGCTATTTGCTAATAAAGGATTGAATACATATCCTCGACTTTTGGAGACAAATCCGTATGGTCACCTGCAGCGGCAATTGTTTTGGTTTTGGTCTGGTCGCTACATTCTGTCAGGAAGTTTTCGACAGTTACACCAAACGAACATCAGCATTCGGACGTGTCCGTGAAATTAGAAACACTGCAGCCTAGAGCAGCTTGTGGCAAGTAACGGCCTTTTGTTGGCTCATGCTGTGTGTTTTGGTTTGAAACACAGTTTTGAATGGTCCAATTGGGGACCAAAAACTGAAAGTGGTGTTTGCCTGACTAGTTGAACCCTTCTGTTGAAATGCTGATTTGAAGTACTTCCACTATCGAAAGCTGAATTGAATTGCTGCTGTTTTGTCTGGGTCGTGCACTTGGAAAACAACACGAGTCAAGTTGGAAGCAGTGACTTTGAAGTCAAGACAAGATAGAAAGTAAAGAAACATATGATACTGAAGATCAGATTGCTGGAGGAAATGAAAATATTTATAAAGCCACAGAACAAGCTGTGACTATGTATGAAGCTGAAGGCAGCGCATCTAATGTGCACGCAGCACGTTCTATTGCTAGCAGATCGTCCTATGCATCTGATACCTCATCAGCACGTATTAGAGTGGAGGCTGATTTAGCTGAGTTATACACAAGATAATATTGAGGGATAAACACGCATTGGAAGAAAAAAGGGAACCGCTTTGGAGAGACAAAGAACAGTTAAAAGTGCTAAGGGCTTCAAGTGCTGTGGGTGCTAAACATGCTCCAGCAGGACAGCTGTATGGTGAGAGTTCCTATGTTGACATGGAAGAGAGAAAATCCAGCATACTCAATGTCAATGTGGATACATTTAAGGCATAAATGTCTATGAGCCATGAGTTTGAACCCCAAGGGACAGTTCAGGGTGTTCACTTTCAGCCTGTACCAAGGAGGCACTCTGAAGCTATGCCATATCCAATAGCACAAGCTGCTTCTGAGGACATTGATTTACAGTATGATGACACTTGTGTTATAGATGATAATGGTCTAAATGCCACACTGAACGCCATAAAGACACAAAAGAAAATAACAAGCATAGTCATGCAACAACACCTCTGCCTAAAAGCGAGATTCAAATCTTCAATGGCGATCAAGTCGCAGTATTATTCATTCATGAGGGTTTTCAAGAATAACATTAGAGGCAAGATGGATAATTATGGTAACCATCTCTATTTTCTTGAACAGTTCACTGGAAGTTACCCTAGAGAGCTTGTCAAAAGTTGCCATCCAGTTGGCCCAGAGCAAGGATATCTAAAGGCCCAAGCTTTACTACAAAGACACTTCAGTAATGAGCACAAAATTGCTGCAGCCTACATGGAAAAGGCTCTTTCATAGCTACGTATCAAATCAGAAGACATGAAAGCTCTTCAAGATTATAGTCTTTTTCTAAGAGGTTGTTGCAATGCCATGGAAGACGTGCAGGACATACGTGAGTTGGACGTGCTTGCTAATGAGGATTGTTGTGAATAAACTGCCTGATAAACTTTGGGAAAAATGGAGATCGACCATCTATAGATTGCAAGAAAGGTACAACCGTAAGGTTACTTTCACAGATACTGTTGATTTTATTGAAAGTAAAGATTGCTACACACTCAGTGTTTGGGGAAAAAAATATAATGCTACATTGCCAGCAGTAAGTAAAGGTGTGAACAAAACTGGATCGCAAATTTATTCTCAAGCTAAAGGAAGCAGCTTTGCCATTACTGTAGCTACTCTGGAAACTGAAGCCACACCTGAGCCCGGAACTGATGAAAAGGGTACCGATTCAAAACAAGCCGTGAATAAAGCAAACACTGCAACGAGTACCACCCTGGTATCTAACGGCCTTATGGAGGCTGATGATCATGACTGTAAACTTCTTATAATTCCATTTCAAATGAAGTCTACGAGCAGTAACAAGACAGTGGTTACTTATACTTTCATAGATCAAGGAAGTACAGCAGTGCTCTACACAGCGAGCCTCATGAACACGCTCAGCCTGACAGGAAAAGGAACGCGTGTTCTCTTATGCACGATGGGTCAAGAGAAGGTTGTGAGTAGCTACGTTGTTTCAGGATTGGAAGTGGCTGGCTTAGGTAGTGAAAACTTTTGTGAACTGCCTAACATCTATACGCAGGAACGTGTGCCTGTCAACAAAGAGAATATTCCTCGTCAGGAATGGTCTGACCCGAAGCACATTCATTTCCTGGAAATTGAGTCAGAAATTGAGCTGTGCCTAAGACATTGGAACCGCTGCAAGTGATTCGCAGTGTTAATGATGGACCCTATGTAATCAAAACAACGCTGGGTTAGAATGTTAATGGGCCATTGAAAAGAGACCATGGTGGTGGAAGAGACTACATTCAGACAGAGCTGACAGTTAACAGGATTTCAGTTTTGCGCTTAGATGAGCTTTGGCAGCAGCGATTCAAGACAGATTTTCCTGACTGCAGTCAAGAGGAACAACCTGCTTTGTCAGAAGATCACAATCCAGTATAGACTGCTTACCAAAAAAGGACATTTGTGTAAATGTAGAGATTTCATGTAATTATTCTAGTATAATAATTATGGAGCTGGAATGTAAGAGCCATGCATCTGTTCTAGATCTGCATTGTATTCTGTGTTGCGCATTTATTATATTTATTATGGTAACTAGTCACATGAGTGGGGTCATGGTAAAAGCGAAGGGAATAAGTCTCATATCTGTGCTTTGTTCGTCACAGTTTGTAGCAGCTGGGACCAGCAGAGGTCGTATCTTTTGCAGCCCGCTCAATAATGCTCAATTATGCTTATCTTACACTTCAAGATTGTACGTTTGCTAATTGCTATAATGATTGAATACATATCCTCGACTTTTGGAGCCACATTATTGAAGTAAGGGCGCGGCATGCAAGTATAACAAATCCATAGGCTAACAGGCAGCGACAATTGTTTTAGTTTTGTTTGGCCAAACCAAACCAAATGCAGAACGCAGAATACAATTCAGATAGAGAACAGATACAGGGCTCCTACATAAAAACCCACACCATCAAAATGACTGTAGGAGCCATGCATCTGTTCTCTATCTGCATTGTACTGGGTTGCACGTTTATTATGTGTATTATGGTAATTGGTCACGAGTGAGGTCATGGTAAAAGCAAAGGGAATAAGTCACGTACTTGTGCTTTATTTGTCACACTTTGTAGTAGCTGGGGAGCAGCAGATGTCTTATCTTTTGCTGACTGCTCAATAATGCTCAGTTACACTTAGCTTACACTTGTTTCATCACTTCAAGATTGTATGTTCACTAATTGCTAATAAAGGATCGAATACACATCCTCGACCTTTGGAGCCACATTACTAGAGTGAGGGCATATCATGCAAGTATAACTAATCCGTAAGGTTACAAGCAGCAATTAACTTGAGTTTGGTTTGATTTGGTCACTTCAGGGAGTTATGAGTGGCAATAAAGTACTGGTCTTGCAGTGTTGCCCAAAACCAAAAAATTTAAAGACTTTAAAAATAAATGTACATCTTCGATGCAGCAAAGACAATCGATATGTTACAAGGCTTATCAAATTTTGGCATAAAGCCTCAACACCTTCAGATGAAGTTCCATATTGAGGGACTTAAGGATTAAATTCTGGAGATGAGTACTTGAGTGCTTCTTCATTGCACAGGCATCAAGTTAAACTCTAACCCCAGAATTAACTAAGCATCTGCCAAACTGATAAAATTATCCAATTCCCACAATAGCTTAAAGCATGAAGGTAAAATTGCCATCGACAATGATAGTTACCTAATGTGTGTCCACAACTGCGACAGGGCTCACTCAGGCTGACAGCTGGCTGTTGAATTTCCATTCTTGGGGCTGTAGGATGTCTGGGATTTTTCCAGCCATTACACTTACAGGTATCATTGACCTAGAGAGAATTTACATAAAATTCTATTTTAAAAATGTTTTATCAAACATAGAACTCACCGATTTACTGTATATTCCAAATACAATGCAGTTTTCTTTAGAAGTTGTAAGATGGAATATACTGTTTTTCACCTCCAGAAGAGGAACTGTTAAAAATATGTAAAATATCGTAACTCCAATGTATCAAAAACTCCACCATGGAAGGTCCTAAGCCCAGCTGTGAGGAGGGTTGGACATGGGACTAGCAACCCCATCCAGTAAAAACCCAGAGCTACAGAAACGCAAATAGAAGCTTCACAGACCTCATTCCTGGGAGAGGAAAGATACACCAAAAAGATGGGATATACCTGGGGAGAACTTGAAAAGCTGGCCCAGGACACAAGATTCTGGCAGCTGCTGTCGGCAGCCTATGCCCCAGCAGGGTTGATTGGCTTAAGTAAGGACAATGTAGCAAAAATATGGTTAATTCCACAACAGATGCCTCAGAAATTTGTAAAGTCAGTAACTATTCTGGCAATTTATTGCTCTGCCTTAATTCTGCATGTTTATTTCAGCAGAATGCCAATAAATCTAAACTATCTTAATTTAATACATGCCCCATTTTCATAAGTCATTTTCACCCTCATTCTTTCTTGCCCTACTGGTGATAACCCCAAAGATTGTAAGATTCTCCAAAATGAGTTTTCAGTCGCGCCCCCCCCCCCCCCGCCCATACATGTTCCGTTCATTAACTACTGCTGGTTTGTAATAATTCACTTTCATTTCAGGGAACATTTTTTGTCAACCTGCTATGCTTCACTTCTATCTCTTAGGCTCTCCTCCACTGCTCCAATTCAATTCTGAGGAACTTCAATGGCCTTTAGGTTTTATTCTTTTCCCATTGTAAAGATAGTTACTCACATTCCATTCCACTTAACACTCTGTGGTTGCTCCAAGGAATTTTGCTGAGTATTCTCCTTGATTCAGTGGTGTAATGGGGACCTTATCTTCCTTTCTTCATGTAATCTCTTTGACCACGAGGCTATTTCTCTGGGGCAATCACACTGCCTTCCTTTCAAACATACAACCTTGTTTCTCGAAATGTTCCTACTAAACAAGTGAAACTAAACCTATTGAGAAAATTCATTTGAATTCCCTAGTTAGATGCTTTTAAAACTTATGATATGATCAAATTTCTAAGATGATACTACTCCCCCACCCTATCTCAGTCTCTATGCCAAACACAAATTAAACTAAATCTCTTATGTCAGTACATGATCCATATTCCTCCACTCCCCATATGATGTCAAAAATCTGTGATAATTTATGCAGACATAAAACATCACAGAACAATTTCTCCCACAAAGGAATCTGGTATACAGGTGCATAATTCCTTGAAATTGGTGTTGTAGGTAGATAAGTTCATAAAGAGAACTTTTGGCACATTGCCCTTCAGCAATCAAAGTATTGAGTACAGGAGATGGAATATTATATTGAAATTGTATAAGATATTGGTGAGGCCTAATTTGGAGTATTATGTGCTGTTCCAATCACCTACCTACAGCAAAAATATCAGTAAGATTGGAAGAGTACAGAACATTTACTGGAGTGTCCTCTAGTTCTTAAAGACTTGAGGACCTGAGTTGTAGGGAAAGGTTGAATAGGTTAGGACTTCATTCCTTGGAGAATCAGGGAATAACTGATATAAGTATATAAAATGAGAAGTATGGATAGGGTATACACATAGCAGGCTTTTTCCACTAAGGTTGGGTGAGACTCGAACTAAAGATCATAGGTTAAGGGTGAAAGGTGAAATATTTAAGGGGAACCTAAGGGGTAAACCCCAGAAACTGGTGGGGAAACTGTTTCCACAGGGTCTCAACACCTCCCTATGCAATTGGATACTGGACTTCTTAACAGTAAAGTCAAGTCAGTCCGTGCGGGAAGCAACGCCTCTCGTCCCATTACACTGAGCACTGGTACTCCCCAAGGCTGTGTGCTCAGCTCGCTGCTGTTCACACTACTGACACATGACTGCATTGCAATATCCAGCTCAAACCGTGTCATCAAGTTTGCGGATGACACAACAGTGGTTGGCCTTACCAAGAACGATGACGAGATGAGTATAGCAAGGAAGTGGAGGGACTGGTGGATTGGTGTGAGAAGAACAACCCAAGCCTGAACACGAAGAAGACAAGGGAAATCATTGTGGACTTCAGGAAGGAGCAGATGAACCATCCCTCTCTGTGAATACATTACTCCTCCATAGAGATAGTTAAGTGCACCAAGCTCCTGGGAGTTCACATCATGGATGACCTCACCTGGTCCCTGAGTATTATCTCCCTGAACAGGACACAGCATCGCCTCCACTTCCCAAGTAGAGGCAAGCAAGGCTCCCCCTCCCCCCATCTTAACTGCATTTTACAGGAGCATATTGACAGCATCTTGTGAAGTTGCGTCTCCATCTGGTACGGGAGCAGCCGAGCATCAGACTAGAAGTCCCTACAAAGGACTGCAAGAACAGCTGAGAGGATCATAGGGGTCTCCCGAACATCCACTGGGAACATTCATCAGGTGCGCTGCATACGCAGGGCCCTTGGTGTTATTAAGAATCTCCCCCATCAATCCAGCATCCTCTTTGACTTTCTACCATCAGGCAGGAGACTCCAATGCATTAAAAGAACAGTCAGTTTGAGAAACAATTTCTTCTCATTAGGCTTCTGAACTCCCGGCTGCATTGTATTCGAAATGTCACTGGTTAATCTGTTCCGTGCATCACAATATTTAATATTCATGCACTTTAGTTTGTTTGTGAGATTCATCTGTAGATTTTATCCTTACCTTCATATGCATTATGTGTACTACAGTGCTTTATACCCTGGTTTGAAAAAATATGGTCTCATTTCTGTATGCATTATATGGTTATGTACATGTATAAAATTAAGCGACAATAAACTCGACTTGATTTGAACTTCTTCACTCAGAGGGTGAGACTAGAACTACAGACAATAAGTTAAGAGTAAAAGATGAAGTATTTCAGAGGAACCTCTTCACTCAGAAGGTAGAGTGTGGAATGAGCTACCAGCGAAAGTGGTAGATGTGGGTTTGATTGTAACATTTAAAAGAAGTTTGGATAGGTACATGGATGACAGGGGTATGGAGGGCTATGATCCAAGTGTTGGTTGATGTGACTCTGCAGAATAATAGTTCAGTATGGACTAGATGGGCCAAAGGGCCTGTTTCTGTGTTGTAGTGCTCTGACTCCAACACATTTCAACCAAAAGTACAATAGATTATCACTTCCTTGAACTAATTACTGTTTGTAGGATTTTACTGTGTACAAACTGGTCACATTTCCATGAATTACAAAGGAGGCAACACTTAAAAAGAAATCTATTAAGAAATATATAAGGATATGCCAAAATATGGTAGAAAAGTAAATCTTCTCATTTACATGTTCTGGCGTTAGTTAAATCTCCCAATACCAAATAATTTAAACTGAAAACAGTTTTTTTTCTGCCAATGACTTTACATTAAATGCATAGTAAAATGCAATTTAGTGAAAAGAAAATTAATAGAGATATTCCAGCCTTTACTGGAAAACCTTCAAGAGCACCACAACCTTGTCGTGGTTAGAAGGCTCATACACCTCAAAGACCTGGAGTGCTCAGCTGGCCTTATGCTTTGGCTCTTGGTAGGCCAAACAAGTCAAAGGGTGGAGAGGCTAGACTAAGAGCGGTCCACCCATCCTCCAGGTTCAGCTCGGGGTTAACAACCTTGACTGTTCAAACAAACCTGTTATGGAAACAGCAATGAAAAATTCTTCTACATCTGTGTGCAATGGTTTTCCTGAGTCTCCAACTGGGAATTGCACAACTGACAGTAATGAAAACCGAGAGGAAGCTACTGGCATGATGAAGAAAGCCCTGAATGCCATCAAGGAGATGCAGGACTTTCATAGCTGCCAAAAATGCCAGCAGGTGAAACGGGCAGTAAGCTAGTTCACTAGAAAAATTCATTTAAAATAGTTGTAATTCTGTTTTCTCTCAGAAGTGGTATTTCTCTCCAGTGTGCTTCAGGATGCCTAACTGAAGATTAGTTATCACATAAACAAGAGGGAGGAAATAAGCAGGTCTTTTTCAGGCTTGAAGGATACATTTAATGGAATGACCTCAATAACTTATATTAATGCCTTCAGAAGGAGGAAGTGTATAAGGTATCCAATTTTGCTTATGGTACAAAAATAAGAGGGAGAGACCACACTGTAATGAGAATATTTGGACTCTCCAACACAATACAGATGCATTGAAAGAGTAGATGAGAACTTGGCAAATTAAGTTTGTGGGAAAATGTGAGGTCACGCACTTCAACGACTTGCAGAAATGGAGACTATCCAAATGCAGAAAGTTTGCAGATGAGCAAACTACAGAGGGATCTAAATGTTCGTGTGCACAAATCATAAGCAGGCAAGTGCAGCAAGTTAAGAAGGCAAATGGCATGTTGGCCACTACTGCAAGAATGTTGGAACTTAGAAATGGGAAAATAGTGTTACAATTGTATAGGTGTACTGATGTGATGAGAACATACCTAGGGTACTGTAAGGAAGGATAGATTAGTTAAAGATTGCACTGAAGGTAATCCAGAAGAGATTCATTCAGCCACTTCCTCTGATGAGAGAGGTGTCCTATCATGGGCAATTAATGAAACTAGATCTATATTCCCTGAAGTTTAGAAGAATGAAGAGTGCTCTTATTGAAGCATATGAGATCCAGAAGGGACGTGATAGAGTAGATGTCGAGATGTTTCCACAAATGGACATAGCTTTAAGTGACTGCTCCCTAAACTTGTAACTGAGATGTGTAAGAACAACTTCTCACAAGGAGTGGTGAATCTCTGAAATCCTGGACCCCAGAAGGTTGCGGAGGTTAAAGCATTAGGGGCATTTAAAGTACATTTTTTTTAATATCAGGCAATTGAGGGCCCTGGGGGACTGCCACGAAAGAGATTAGGCCTGGGGCAAGTGAGGCATGAACGCTTCTGACCTTAGTGCATAGAACTGCTTGCGTGCTCAAACACCCTTAAATATCCTCTTCATGTCGTCTCTTGCCCAATATCTGAAACATACTTACTTCAGAATCTACCACCCATTAATGTTTCGGTCATTCCCAATCAGTCACCTCTCAACTCTCGGAATATTTTACACTAATTTTAAATTGCAAGTTATTTTTTCTTATCAAGTCAACACATTGTTCCAAGCCAAAGCATTCTGCAAGCAATGTATCCGAGATTTTCTAAAGCACAATACAATGTTTTTGTTGGTGCCCTGTGCTGAATGCAGCCTCGCCCAGGTGGTCATGTGTAATCCCAGGGTTATTGTGGGAGTGGCAGTGACTGTATAATGAAAGAAGGATGCTTTTTTTTAATGCACTACCTGGAATGTTCACTTCTTAAACGATCGGTGTGTTTCTTGTTAATGGAGATACGTTAAAAAGGCGACAGAACCCGAGACTACAGAGGCAGCACGAATTTTGGGCCGGGTAGTCACACTGCCGCCACCACTCTTCCTTACCTTGCACGCTGAGAAAAACCCGAGTTTCTCCAATTTCTTGGCCCGCGGGAAAGCGCGAACCTGGGCCTTGCGCTGAACCGTACGCTGCTGGCTACTGCTTGCACCGGGCCGGGCAGGATCGGCCGGGCTCGGGGCGGCAGGCGAGGCCACCGCTTGCGACTGAAAAGGCACTTGAGCCCGGCCTTGTGAGGGTTGCGCTGCCTCCGCCATCACCGTGCCCCCCTCTGCCATGGAAACCGCCAAGGATGCCATTGCACATGCGCGGCGCGCGTCACTATCTGGGAAATGTAGTTTACCCATCTCAACCTGCTGGAAGCGTTACTGACTCGGCGTAATGCGAGGATCATTTTAGGAAATGATACCCCTTACTCGTGTGGACCACCCCACATGAGTCAGGGTGGTAGCGGGCTGATATCCTACATATGGCAATTTGTTTTATCATCTTTAATTTCACACGAGCAAACTAAAACAATTAAGTATTAAATTATGATGAAACTTTTAAGTATATACAAATATTTTGCAAATATCCGGTCTTCAGCAGTCCTTAATATGGTTTACAATGTATCACGGGTGTGATCGTTTTTAGCCGTAGCCACTTCGGCGCATGCGTATATTCGCCTGCTAGGCGTGAAGGCCAGGACGTGCGCCGGTGTTGCTCCTGAAAAGCCATGAGGGCGAAAGTGAGTAATTCATCACCAAGCGGTAAATTAAAGCATAGTGATTAAAAATAATATAGGCTTTGAGAGAGCGGAGTGTGGAGTGCTGGGGAAAGAATTGGTCTTGGCTGTCATGTCTGCTTTGAGGGCCGTGGCACATTGTGGGTTCGAGTCTCTTGCTGTCTTACTGACCCGCGAATCAGTCAACGTTTGGAAAAGGGAATTCTCTGAACCACACACACGCGCGCGTCTAACTGATTAAATTTGGATTAGTAATTAATTTTAAACAAATCTCAGATCTGGTCCTCTGCAGCATGTGGTCGACCTCTAGCCCGCCCTTCCTCGAATTTATAGGTCTCCAGTCGTAGCTGCTTAACTCCCAAAAAACTGGCTATGGCCGGAGGAAAGCTGTTGATATTGCATCTAGGCAGGAGGGAGAAAACGTACTTTTAGGTAGAGTAATTATCTTGGTGGAGAATGGGAAGTACGTTTCTGGTTCTGATATATATTTACACCCTTTATGTTTTTTAAAAAAAACATGGGTTTTCACAGAAATTTGTAAGATCAATCTAACCCTTCCCACCGGCATAGCCTTCCATTTTTTTCTATCGTCCATGTGCCCATCTTAAATGTCCTTAATGTATATCCCTGGCAGTGTGTCCATGCATCCACCACTGGAAGAAAAATATACCTCTGACATTCCTACACCCTTCCCTCATACTTTATGAGCAATTACTTTAAAATTATGCCCTTTATATTATCCATTTCAACCCTGGTAAAATGTATCTAGCTATCCACTTAAACTATGCTCTGATTCCTGCTATTAACCCGGTATTCTGCCTTCTAATTTGACCTTCAAAAGTGAATCACTTCACACTTTTCTGGGTTGAATACCATCTGCCGCGTCTCAGCCCTGCTTGTCAATGTCTCATTGTAACCTGCATACAGCCTTCTACACTATCCACAACTCCACCAACCTCTGTGTCATCTGCAAACTTATTTATCCACCTTTCCACTTTCTCATCCAAGTTATTTGTAGTATTCACGAAGAGCAGGGTTCCTAGAACGGTTTCCTGCAGAAGACTTCTGGTCACTGACCTCCAAGTAAAATGCACTCCCATCTGCAACAGCTTCTGTTTTACTGAACAGGTTTCTATGCAACTGCTATTTATCAGAAGTTGTGGAAAAGTGAATATTGATTCTGACATTTTAAAAAGTGTAAATCTACCAATATTGTAGAAAGTGAATTTAATGGAAACTAATTGATTTTTTTTTTTCTTCTGCAGTGGAGAAAGAAAAGAATGCGGAGGTCTGTATAAATCTAATTTTTTTCCCAGATCAAATTAAATTTATTTTACTTGTAGGTGATGCTTAGGGGAGTGTTATCTTCATTTTTAAATTAACCTGATTTTATAATAAGTTTTATAATAATGGTGAGTATTTGTTTTATCCTTTATTTCTGCATAATTTTGGATAATTTGATCTTCTAAAGTCCCAGAACACAGTTACCAGTCTGAGTTGATTGTGGCAGTTGGCATAGCTTCACTTTGCTTGACAGATTGGGAAGTTTCTTATAGCAAGCATGCTGAAAATAGAGCTCTAAGTAAATGAATCTCAGGAAGGTTAAAGCAAAAACAGCAGAAATTGTCATAACTTGGTCTCATTTTCAACTTTACCGAGGCAATCTATTAATAAGGGAAAGTTGTCAAATTTGAAAGTGATGCAATTGAAGTTTATATATAACTTGCATATGTTATACTACATTGAGATTCATTTTCTTGCAGGTGTTTACAGGGAAAAGAAATACAATAGAACTTTACAAAAAACCTACATAAACAGATAAAGATGGACAAATATCCATTGTGCAAAAAAGGAAACTGCAAATAAAAATAATACATGAGTTGAAGCATCCTTGAAAGTGAGTCTGGAAGTTGTAGAATCAGTTCAGAGTAGAGGTGAATTAAGTTATCGCTGGTTCAGGAGCCTGGCGGTGTGAGACCCAAGGCTTCCATGCCTCCTGTCTGATGGTAGTACCAAGACGAGGGCATGGACTGTTATGACTGTCAATGAAAGCTAGTGTGAAAAGTCTTTGTTTAGCACACAAGCTGACAGTATTTGGAGTCACTCTGGAGAAAGGCTCCCTGATGCAACATTAAATCACCTATTTATAATGCTTCCTTTGAGTCGCATATAATTTTCAAACACCTACAGTTGAAGTCAGTAGTTTACATATATTTTCGCCAATTACATTTAAACTCAGTTTTTCACAATTCCTGACATTTAATCCGAGAAAACATTCCCTGTCTTAGGTCAGTTAGGATCCCTACTTTATTGAATGTGAAATGTCAGGATAATAGTACAGAGAATGACTTATTTCAGCTTTTATTTCTTTCATCACTTTCCCAGTGGGTCAGAAATTTGCAAACACTTTGTTAGTATTTGGTAGCATTGCCTTTTAATTGTTTAACTTGGGTCAAACGTTTTGGGTAGCCTTCCACAAGCTTCTCACAGTATGTTGCTGGAATTTTGTTCCATTCCTGCAGACAGAACTGGTGTAACTGAGTCAGGTTTGTAGGCCACTTTGCTCACACACACTTTTTCAGTTCTGTCCACAAATCTTCTATCAGATTGAGGTCGGAAAATGATGTTAAGTCTGGTTCATTCTTGGGAGCAATTTCCAAACGCCTGAAGGTACCACATTCATCTGTACAAACAATAGTACGCAAGTATAAACACCATGGGTCCACACAGCCGTCATACCACTCAGGAAGGAGATGCATCCTGTCTCCTAGAGGTGAATGTACTTTGGCGCAAAAATGTGTTTGGAGCAAAAGGACATGTTTTGTGCTCTATCTGTCACTAATAATTTTGAGTAGAGAAATTTCCATGACATATGTTCACTTGTTATCTACACCAATGGTTATCCTTGGAATGTCACACTACCTCAGCACTTGACTAATGAAAACATACTGGAGCATGGTAAATTTTGTTACTTTTGTAACATTTACTTGTACCACCTCAAGACACTTCCTTGTCTTTCATCAAGTCAGTTTTATTTTGTTTGCTTTTTATTAGTTCTTGTTGCATCTCATAACTAACCATTTCTGATGAAAGTCGTTAACCTGCAGTAGGGGATCTGCTTGTCTTACTGCTTCATTGCATAAGATTGAAAGGAAGAAGGGGAATGGTCTCTGTTTTTACAGCATATAGACATCATACTTCAACCAAAGAATTGTAAACTTTATTACTGTTTGTATTCATCTTGGGGAATTGCATTTGGCAACTTGTAATTTATTCTAAATCTTCTATTCCTGAATAGGCTGAAGCGCAAGCGAAGGAAGATGAGGGCGAGGTCAAAGTGAAATGTCATTAATTGCTGCAAAACTGCAGTGATTGGCAACTGCTTTAAAGTTCCACTTCATCAATGGTTATTGACAGATTTTCAAACTTGTGTTCTTTAGAAACCTTTTACATGACTTTTATGAATTGTTTTTGTGTAACAAATTAAAGTTTAGAAATCTAATGTGCTGTGTAAGAAATGGCTGCATTGGTTTTTTATGTTCATATTTTCTCATATCTATTTATGCCAAAGCTAGCTAATTTTGCCATTTTAACCTGACAAATGAAAGTTCATCTGTTTTACTACATTTTTATACTTTGATACAACTATTGCCATATTGTATGGTTTGAAAATTCCAACGTCTTGTCTGGCATCAGTCATTTTCTCCTTAAGAAGTACTAAGAATTGAGCCCTTATATTTTTCCATGCCAGTGGGCTGTGGATGCTCAGTCATTTGAATAGATGCAGAGCCCCTACTGAATAAATTAGAGAATTTAATATAAATTGAGAGTGCTTGCTGGATGAAGTGTCCTTTAGGTACAAGATTGATCATAATCAAATGGAGAGTAAGCCAAGTCTAAAATTCATAAGGCTTAAATATTTACAATTTGTGTATCTCAGCTATAAT
The DNA here is from genome assembly GCF_963921235.1 of Mobula hypostoma. NCBI lineage: Eukaryota > Metazoa > Chordata > Chondrichthyes > Myliobatiformes > Myliobatidae > Mobula > Mobula hypostoma. The sequence continues at coordinate 34,913,560 of NC_086128.1, forward strand.
CTAAAAGGTGTAACTAAGAAGTTATAAGGAATGGACTTTAATGATTCCTATTTGAAAGAGTTACCCAATTTGCTTGCTTTGCCTCCTTAACAGGTGCATTTCTTATTTCATATTCATAAGTGATAGAAGTTCCAACTTGAGTTTTTTAAAAATTTGCTTCTCTGTTTTCGTGGATGGTTGCAAAGCAAAAGCATTTCAGGGTGTATATTCTAGGAGACCTCCAGCTTCCTGGATAACCACATCTGCGCCAGGTCATTGAGCTGAAGCTTCTCAGAGAATGTATTACAGAACTGGAGCTACAGCTTGATGTCCTTCAGCTCATACAGGAGACTGAGGAAGTTATAGATAAGAGCTACAGGGAGGTTGTCATCCCTAGGTTATAGGAGGCAGGTAACTGGGTGACTGTTGGGAGAAGGAAAGCAAATGGGCAGGCAGTCAGTATAGAGTACCCCTGAATAATAAGTATACCACTTTGGGTACTAATGAGGGGGATGACCTGGGGGGAAGTGACTGGGTTTCTGGCATAGAGTCTGGTGCTTGGTTCAGTAAAGAAGTAAAGAGGACTGAAGTGGTGATAGGAGATTCCATAATCTGAGGAACAAAGACACGATGCTGTGTATGTTGCCTCCCAGGTACCAGAGTCAGGAATGTCTTAGATCGGGTCCACAGCATTCTAAAGGGGGAGGGTGAGCAACAAGAATATTGGCACCAACGATACAGGTAGGAAAGGTGAGGAGGTCCTGAAGAGAGATTTTTATGGAGCTGGGTAGAAAGCTGGAAAACAGGACCTCCAGGGTAGTTAGTAATTTCTGGATTGCTGCCTATGCCACGCACCACTGAGGGTAAGAATAGGATGATGTAGCAGGTGAATGAGTGGCTGAGGAACTGGTGCAGGGGGCAGGGGTTCAGATTTCTGGATCACTGGGATCCCTTCTGGGGAAAGTACGACCGGTACAAAAGGGACGGGTTAAACCTGAACCCGAGGGGGACCAATATCAATGTAGACAGATTGGCTGGGACTGTTGGGAAGTATTTAAACTAGTTTGGCAGGGGAATGAGAACCGGAGTGATAGTGCTGAGGATAGGGTAGTTTGTTTACAAATAGAAGTAACATAGTGAGACTCTTAGGAAGGAGAGGCTGATGATAGGGCAAAATTGCAGTCAATGGGATGAATTGCAATGTAAAATGCAGACAAAATCGAAAAAGGTGAATACACGATTGAAGGTTTTATATTTGAATGCGTGCAGTACAGAATAAGGTAGATGAACTTGTAGCACAGTTACAGATTGGCATATATGACATTGTGGGCATCACTAAATTGTGGCTGAAAGAAGATTATAGCTGGGGGCTTAAGGATACACATTGTATTGAAAGCGCAGGTCGGCAGAAGGGGTGGCATGGTTCTGTTGGTTTTTTAAAAAATCGAATCATTAGAAAGAAGTAACAGGATCAGAAGGTGTTAAATTGTTGTGGGTAGAGCCAAGGAACAGCAAGGGTAAAAGGACCCTGATAGGAGTTGTATACAGACCCCCAAACAGTTGTAAAGATGTGGTCTACAAATTACAATGGGAGATTGAAAAATGCATGTCAAAAGAATAATATTGCAATAATCATGGAGGATTTTAATGTACAGGTAGATTGGGGAAAATCATGTCATGCTGGATCTTGAGAGGGAATTTCTAGAATGCCTACGAGATGGCTTTTTGAGCAGCTTGTGGTTGAGTCCACTAGGGAATCGGCCATTCTGGATTGGGCTTTGTGCAATGAACTGGAATTAATTAGATTAAATAAAGGGACTCTTGGGGGCCAGTAGTCATAATGTGATAATATTCACCCTGCAATTTGAGAAGAAGCTAAGTCAGGTGTATATGTATTACAGTGGAGTAAAGGGAATTACAGAGATGTGAGAGGGAAGCTAGCCAAAACTGGTTTGGAAAGGAATACAAAGGTAAGTTAGCCAATAATATTAAAGAGGATATCAAAATGTGTCTTCAGATATATAAAGTGTAAAAGAGAGCCAAGAGTAGATAGCGGACTACTGGAAAACAATGCAGGAGAGGTAGTAATGGGAGACAAGGAAATGGCACACAAACAGAATAAGTATTTGCATCAGTCTTCACTGTGGATTACACTAGTAGTTTGGTGGAAGTTCAAAAACTGTCAGGAGGCAGAAGTGTGTGAAGTTCCCATTACTAGGGAGAAGTTTCTTGGGAAACTGAAAGGTCTGAGGGTAGATAAGTTATCTGGACCAGATGGTGTACACCCCAGGATTCTGAAAATGTTGACTGAAGAGATTGTGGTGGCATTTGTAATCTTTCAAGAATCACTAGAACTGGAATGGTTTCAGAAGACTGGAAAGTTGCAAATGTTACCTCTCTCTTCAAGAAGGAAGAAAGGCAGAAGAAAGAAAATTATGGGCCAGTTAGTCTGACCTCAGTGGTTGGGAAGATGTTGGAGTCGATTGTTAAGGATGTGGTTTGGGGTACTTGGTGACATATGATAAAATAGCTCATTGTCAGTATGGTTTCCTTAAGGGGAAGTCATGCTTGACACATCTGTTGGAATTCTTTGAGCAGGATAGACAAAGGAGAATCTGTTGATGTTGTATACTTGGATTTTCAGAAGGCCTTTAACAAGGTGCCACACAAGGCTGCTTAACAAGTTAAGGGCCCATGGTATTATGAGAAAGATACTAGTATGGATAGAACATTGGCTGATTGGTAGGAAGCAAAGAGTGGGAATAAAGGAAGTCTTTTCTGACTGGCTGCCAGTGACTGGTGGTGTTCTTCAGGGGTCTGTTTGGACCGCTTCTTTTTATGTTAGATGTCATTGATTTGGGTGACAGAATTGATGGCTTTATAGCCAAGTTTGCTGGCGATGTGAAGATAGGTGGAGGGGCAGGTAGTTTTGAGAAAGTAGAGAGGCTACAGAAGGACTTAAACAGATCAGGGGAATGGGCAAAGAAGTGGCACATGGATTACAGTGTTGGGAAGTGTATGATCATGCACTTGGGTAGAATAAATAAAAAGGTAGACTACTTTCTAAATGGGGAGAAAATTCAAAAATCTGAGGTGCAGAGGGACTTGAGAGTCCTCGTGTAGGGTTCCCGAAAGGTTAATTTGCAGGATGAGTCAGTGGCAAGGAAGGCAAATATGATGTTAGCATTCATTTGGAGAGGGCCTGAATGTCAAAGCAAGGATGTAATGTTGAGACTTTATTAAGCACTGGTGAGGCCTCACTTGGACTACTGTGAGCAGTTTTGGGCTCCATATCCAAGAAGGAGGGGGCTGACACTGGAGGGGGTTCAAAGGAGATTCATGAAAACTATTCCAGAATTGAAAAGCTTATCATATAAGGAGCATTTGATGGCTCTCAGCCTCCATTCATTGGCATTCAGAAGAATGAGAGAATGACCTCATTGAAACCTATTAAATGTTGAAAGGCCCCAATAGAGTGGATATGGAAAGGATGTTTCCTATGGTGGGGGAGCTGTGACTAGAGGACACAGCCTCAGAATGGAGGGGTGTCCTTTTAGAACAAAGACGAGGAGGAATTTCCTTAACCAGAGAATGGAGAATCTGTGGAATTTGTTGCCACAGGCAGTTGTGGAGGCCAAGTCATTGGGTATATTTAAGGGAGAGGTTGATGGATTCTTGATTAGTCAGGGCATGAAGGGATATGGGGAGAAGGCAGGATACTGAGGATGAGAAAGGAAATGGATCAGCCATAATGTAATGGCAGAGCAGACTCAATGAGCTAAATGGCCTAATTATGCTCCTATACTTTATGGTCTCTGGAAGATCAGAATGACAATCCATGTGTAGAGCCAAAAGAGATGGGGGATATCTTAAATGCAGTTTTTGCATGTGTATTTACTCAGGAGACTGACACAGAGTCTATAGAAATAAGACAAAATGGTATCAACTTCATGGACCCTACACAGATTCAGAGGAGGAGTGTCTGCTGTCTCGAGGCAAATTGGTGTGGATAAATCCCCAGAGTCTGACAAGGTGTTCCCTCAGCCCTGCAGGAGGCAAGTGCAGAAATTGCCAAGGCCCTAGCAAAGAAATTAAAAACATCCTTATTGGTAGCTGTACTGGAGGATAGCCAATGTTGTCCTGCTGTTTAAGAAAGACTGTAAATGTAAACCAGGAAATTATAGGCCAGTGAGCCTGACATCAGTTGTGGGAAAGTTATTGGAAAGTATTCTAAGGGTTCAGATATGAGTGTTTCGGTACACCTGGACTGATTAAGAATAGTCAACCTGGCTTTGTGTGTGGTAGGTTGTGTCTAATCAGTCTTATAAAGTTTTTTGAGGAAGTAGCCAGGAAAGTTGATGAAGCGATGCTGTCTACATGGACTTTAGTAAGATCCCACATTGGAGGTTGGTCAAGAAGGTTTAATCACTTGGCATTCGAGATGAGGTAGCAAATTGGATTAGGCATTGGCTTTGTGGGAGAAGCCAGATAGTGGTAGAAAATAGTTGCCTCCCTGACTGCAGGCCTGTGACTAGTGGAGTGCTGTGGAATTGTTGCTGGGTCCATTGTTGGTTGTCATCTGTAATCAATGATCTGGATGATAATGTGGTTAACTGAATCAGAAATTTGCAGAAGACACCAAGTTTTGGGGGTGTTGTGGACAGCGAGGAAGACCATCATGGCTTGCAGTGGGATCTGGGCCAGCTGGCAAAATTATTTGAAAGATGGTAGATGGAATTTAATGCAGACAAGTGTGGGGCATTAGATTTGAGTAGGTCTTACACAGTGAATGGTCAGTCAGTAAGGAGTGTGGTTAGAACAAATGGAATTGAGCATATAGGTCCATAATTTATTAAAAGTGGTGTCATGGGTTGATAGGGTCATAAAGAAAGCTGGCGCATTGACCATCATAAATCAAAGTATTGAGTACATGAGATGGGATGCTGTGTTGAAGTTGTATAAGACATTGGTGGGGCCTAATTTGGAGTAATGTGTGCAGTTTAAGATACAAATAAGGTTGAAAGAGTACAGAGGAAATTTACAAGGATATCTAGTCTGGTGAACCTGAGTTATGTGGAAAGATTGGATAGGTTAGGACTTTATTCCTTGGAATGTAGAAGATTGAGGGGATATTTGACAATTATACAAAATTGAGGGTATAGATAGGATAAATACAAGCAGGCTTCTTCCACTGAGGTTGGGTGGGATTGCAACTAGAGGTCATGGGTTAAGGGTGAAAGCTGAAAAGTTTGAGGAACGGGACTGGAAATTTCTTCACTCAGAGTCACGAGTGTGTGGAACAAGCTGCCAGTGCAAGTGGTGCATGCAAGATTGATTTCAATATTTAAGAGAATTTTGGATAGGTACATAAATGGTAGGGGTATGGAGAGCTATGGTCCCAGTGAAGGTCGATGGGAGTAGGCAGTTTAAGTGGCTTGGGGTGGACTAGATGAGCTGAAAAAAAGTAGAAAACAAGCCAATGACTCTAAGCAGCACTTTAAAATGAATAGGTGTAGGGAGTGAAACAAAAAAAAAACTTCATTTGAATAGCCTGTAATACATGTAAAAGGAAAATGGGTACAATGCTTACAACAGGAATTCTGCAGATGCTGGAAATTCAAGCAACCCACATAAAAGTTGCTGGTGAACGCAGCAGGCCAAGCAGCATCTCTAGGAAGAGGTGCAGTCGACGTTTCAGGCCGAAACCCTTCGTCCTGACTGAAACGTCGACTGCACCTCTTCCTAGAGATGCTGCCTGGCCTGCTGCATTCACTAGCAACTTTTATGTGTGTTGCTTGGGTACAATGCTTCATGTTTTACTGTCTCATTTACTAAATTTAAAATATTTGAAGTAGGAATTTCTTGAGTTAATTTAAATATTGTGCATCATGTCAAATTAAAAAGAAAAATTCTGAAACATGCAATTTACTAAAAATTAAAAACCATAATTGAGGCTGAAAAAGTATTCATCCCATTTATAAGTATTATGCTAACTTTCCCCAAGTGCAACTCATTGATGCAGAAAATTTGAACCTGTGTTCAATGAATTTATATGAATAAATACAGTACCACATCTCTCTGTAAGGCCCAACAGTGTGGTAGGTTTTCAACAGACCAAACCAAAATAAAATAAAGGCAAAAGAGCATTCCAGGCAAGTCAGGGAAATGATAATAGAGAAGCATGAATCTGGGGAAGAGGACAAAACCATCTCAAAGGCACTGAACATATCTCAGAGCTCAGTGCAGTCCATTGTGAAAAAAAGGGGGGGGGGGAATGAAACCACAGCCACACTGCCTAGGTCAGGCCACCCCTTTAAACGTAGACACCAGAGAAGAATGGCACTTGTAAGAGAGTCTACTATGACAGCAGCAGGAGATGCAGCTCACAGCTCCAAAATCTCTTAAGGCTTTGCACAAAAAGAGTATTTATGGAAGAGTGGTAAAGAAGGAGCCCTGGCTTTTTTTCAAACATATCCTTACCCAGACTTTGCAAAGTGTCACTTAGAATAAACGGTAAAGATGTGGAAGAAGATCTTGTGGTTGGATGAGAATCTAACACTGTACCTGAGCGAGGTAGCATCATGCTATGGGGATGCTTTTCAGGAGCAGGGTCAGGACAGATGGGAAGATGAATGCTGCTAAATATAGAGAGATCCTGGATAAAAACCTGCTAGCCTCAAACAGAAAGCTTAAACAGAGGAGGAAGTTTGTCTTTCAGTAGGGCAATGATCCACTGTCAAAGCAAACATGGTGTGGCTTCAAATAAAGAAAATTGATGTCCTTGAGTGGCCCAGTCAGAGTCCTGACCTTAACCCGATCAAACATCTTCAGCAAAACCTCAAGATTGCTGTCCACCACCACTCCCCAAATAATAAGGCACAGGTTGTGCAATTTTTCAAAGAGCAATGGGCAAACCTTGCTCTATCACATTGTGGAAAGCTAATAAAGACGTATTCAAAAATATTACTGGCTATAATAGCTGTGAGAGGTGGTTCAACTAAGTACTGAGCAAAGAAGAATGAATATTTTAGAACTGCTGCTATTTCAGTTTTTAAATTATTGATTTCTCATGCTTTACAATTTTCCCTGTTTTGGTGCTCTATTGTGGGGGGGGAGGAGGACGTGATTCACAAATACAAATTCTCAGTTAAATTTATCAAAATTTCTGGTTGTAATACTTGTTTATGTGAACAAAGGGTTGGGAGATGAATACTTTTACAAGGCACTGTAATATAAAGACTATTTAGACATGGTGTAAGTGTTGAGGAATGGGGGTGAGATACTACCAGTTTTGAAAGCTGCAAAGAATGTAGTTGCTACAGTTATGATTGTTAAGGCCAGAGGGCTGAAAATGCCTTTGATGTATGTCTATTCAAATCCACCAATGTCACCAAGTTGTGCAGATTCTTTTAAAGCTGTATTGATTACGGCAGTTGACTTGATTTCATCTAAATAGACCTCAGTAGGATCCTATCCATGATTATTTTTATCACAGCTGGAACACTTAAGGTTTCATGTGGGAGTCTGGTCCAAAAGGTTAGAGTCTGTGTAATCTAGGGCAAATTTGCAAATTGGTTTTTGTAATTGAGGGTGGGAGTGGCAAGAGTTATGATGGAGAGTTGTTTTTGTGATGGGAAGTAAATTACAAGGAATGTGCTACAAGCATCAGTGTTGCTGTTCTATACATTAAGGACAGGTAGGAATATAGGAAGTAAGTTGACAAACGATATGAAAGTTGGTGTTGTTAATAGGGTAAGGGATAGTTTATGTGATAGGGTGGTGTTAATCAATAGGTAAGATGGGAAGAACAATGACAGATGGAATTTAATACTGATAGGGAGGACTATTAAGAGTAGGAGAGACATTGAATGCTAGGGCCTAAGGAGCAGAAGAATTTTGTGTATTACATTTTTATGGATTCCTGAAGCTATCAGCACTGGGGTGTAAGGTGGTTTAAAAAAAGGTAGATAAAATACTTGCCCAGCTAGGGCACAGAATGGGAGAGCAAGGAATTGATGGTGCAATTTAATAAAACGTTGGTTGAGCCACAGCTGGAGCACACTGTGCAGTCTGCAATAGAGGAAGGATGGTATGCTGGCCTTTATAAATCAGAGCATTGAGTATAGGAGTTGGGATGTAATGTTGAAATTGTACAAGGCATTGGTGAGACCAAATTTGGAGTATTGTGTACAGTTTTGGTCACCAAATTATAGGAAAGATGTCAACAAAATAGAGAGAGTACAGAGAAGGTTTACTAGAATGTTACCTGGGTTTCATCACCTAAGTTACAGAGAAAGGTTGAACAAGTTGGGTCTTTATTCTTTGGAACGTAGAAGGTTGAGGGGAGACTTGATAGAGGTGTTTAAAATTATGAGAGGGAGAGATAGAGTTGATGTGGATAGGCTTTTTCCATTGAGAGTGGGGGACATTCAAACAAGAGGACATGAGTTGAGAGTTAAAGGGCAAAAGTTTAGGGGTAACATGAGGGGGAACTTCTTTACTCAGAGAGTGGTGGCTGTGTGGAACGAGCTTCCAGCAGAAGTGGTTGAGGCAGGTTCAATGTTGTCATTTAAAGTTAAATTGGATAGATATATGGACAGGAAAGGAATGGAGGATTGTGGGCTGAGTGCAGGTCGGTGGGACTAGGTGAGAGTAAGAGTTCGGCACGGACTAGAAGGGCCGAGATGGCCTGTTTCCATGCTGCGCACATCAAAATTGCTCATGAACGCAGCAGGCCGGGCAGCATCTCTAGGAAGAGGTACAGTCGACGTTTCAGGCCGAGACCCTTCGTCAGGACTAGCTGAAGGAAGAGTTAGTAAGAGAAACCAGCAACTTTGATGTGTGTTGCTTGAATTTCCAGCATCTGCAGAATTCCTGTTGTTTCCGTGCTGTAATTGTTATATGGTTATATGGAGAGTGCAGTGGAGATGTACGAGAGCGACATCTGGGGTGGGGCACTTCAGTTATTAAGGACTGATCTGATAGGATGGATGTATTTTCAGAGCAGTGGAGGAAATTGTAGGGGTGGGAAGGGCGAAGGTGGTATATTGTTACATAAAATTATGGATGCCATAAATAGTAAGAAGCTTTACCTCGTGGCAGAGGTATCATAAACTAAAGGGCAGGTGTTCAGTGTGAGAAGTTTAGAGGGGACCAGAAGGTTTTTTTAGACGAGGGGATGTTGAAATCTCGAAGCACTACCTTTGTGGGTTCGTAGACTGCTACTCTTAACATCATCTACATTTGGATCGCAACTTTCGCGTCTAAAGTGACGAGTCATGTGCTGACTCGAGGTAATGTGATTAATAAAGATAAGTCCTTGATGGGCAACATAGACTTGACGAGCCGGAGAGCCTCGTTTATGCCGCATGACTCTATGACTAAAATCTCGAACTCTAAAACAATCAACAGAATAACTCTGGTGCAGATGAGTTACAAGATTCTGTGTTAGAAATCATGACATTTTATCCCGCATTGACCCTTTCTTTATACTAATAGTTCTACGGCAGTATTGTACAGTTTAGGGTTTCACGTCTGACATAACGCTTAAGCGGCATTGTCCCTTTCAAAATATCCTACCAAATCTGTCACCGTATGATGTTTATGCTTCTAAATATGTGACTTATAAGTCTAAACTAATAATTAGAAATCAGGGTTACAATTCTTCCAAAGCACGGGCATTTTGATGTTCGGAAAGTTTACAAATAGCATCCTGAACGGTTTTAGAACATTCATTCTCACATGACTCGTACTGATCTATTTCTAGTGCACTGCTAGCCATAGGTAGCAAAGAAAATAAGGCGGAACAAACTAAAGTCCCCAGAGAGTTGAAGTTCCGAAGGGCTTGAAACGGTTGTGATGCTGCTTGCACAATTAAGGAGTTAAATAAGCAGCTAAATTTCGAGAGCCACGTGTGGGAGCAGTGAATTCAGCATGGCAAAGCAATGCAGGGAATTCAAGGAGCAATCCAAATAATTCAAGAACACTAGGGACAGACTATGGCCATTCCCACAGACCAGCTCACTGCTGTTGGCACCTTACTGAATTCTAATGATGAAAAAGAGATTTGCCTATAATATTCACGATAATATTTGAACAGTTTGCCTTCCAGTAAATTGCCAGGAATTAAAATATTACCATTAGCACGATGTGATCCAATGTGAACACAATTTGTTCGCTACCAGCTAATCATGACATCAATGAATCAAAATACTCCAAACATTCATCAAGCTTGTCCGATGTGTCATTAAAGCAGCTCATTGGTATTTCAAGTAACGCTGAGCTCCCGCTGTTATTTTCAGCTCCGGCGTCCTGACCCCAACAATGCTGATCCGATTCTAGAATGGTCCGCAGCTCTATCCTTGCAATATATAAGGCGTGTGTTCGGAGAGCTGCCCCAGATCACAAACTGAGATCCGCCACTTCACACCAGCCGCCTTTCAGAGAAGTGACAGAAGAAGCAGAAACGATGCTCAGCTGTCGGACTTGCCAGACCTCCCGCCTGTTCCAGCAGCCTGTGCACACACTGTGGCCCGTTCCACTCACTGTCTTTGAGCCGCTCGAATGTAACGTGTGGAAACAGGTGGAGGAAATGCGAAAGGGCATGAATTTCATGGAGAGAATTTTCGAGGAGTTGGCTAAAGAGTTCTGGGGGGAAAGACCGAGAATTGGAGCCGGAGCCGAAGGAGGTCAGAGCGGAACAGTGGGCAAGAGTGGAGATGGCTTCTCTGTGTCCCTGCATGTACCACGATTCTCCCCGGAAGAACTGAAGGTGAAAGTCCTTGGAAGAAAAGTGTTGGTGACAGGAGAATACGAGAAGAAGAGCCACGATGGCAGCGGCTCTTACAGCTACAGGTATGAGGAATTCAGGAGGGAATTCCCGCTGCCAGAAGACGTCGATACCCAGGCTGTGAAGTGTTGCTTGACCGAGGACGGTCGGTTAAAGATACAAGCCCCGCGCCTTGCTCTGCCCTCTCTGGATGAGCGAATCGTCCCGATCAACATCGAAACCGATACAACATCCAGTCCCCGACAGGATCCCCGGGAGAAAGCACAGAAAAAGGAGAGTGGAGGAACTGAGGGGAACAGCGAAACAAAAATGGACAATTCTGCCTAATTTGCAACAAATCCTGGAAAATGCCAATAAATGCAGATAAAAAGTATGTTTTAACAGTATGTCATGTAAATTCTTGTTTGCTTGACAGTCAGAGATTGATCGCTGTGTCAATATTTACATTCATGTCGAGTATTTTATATAAATGTATTTAAAAATAAACACCTTAAAGGGGAAATCCTTGCTGTGTGTTATTAACTTTTAAAATGCACCTTCGGGTTGTAGACACTTTCACTCCGTGTAAAGGTAAATGTTGGTTGCTAAACCTGCACAAACTTCGAGAGTCGCTCTCTCGTTCACTACATCTTTGTCCCCATTCGTTCATTCCACTAGAATTTCCATTTCGCAGTCACCAGACTCAGGTGAGCTCCTTTACTCCGTGTCCTTCCAGATCTCCCTATACAGGATGTGGAATGTCGCCATATATTCCACAGATTTAAGAGGCATAGAGAGGGGGGATGATGAATCACTTCCGTAAATTGCAACATTAGTCAACATTATTCCACGCAGAATTGGAGTATTTGGACCCAGCATTGATAATTCCATGCCACGTTGGTCAGTGATCCAGGGCACAACTTTTCGGTAGGTAGTCTTCCCCTGCTTCTGCAACCACTTTCCTTTTGGGCCACAAGTTTGGCAGATACAGTCTGAGTAACGTGGACGAGTAATAGCCGAGTATTTTGTAGATAGGATCCACACAAGTCAGTGAGCCAAGGCGAAGGAACGATACAATCGCGATTTCCCACTCACGGCGCCCGTTTAGAGCTGGATAGTCTTGAGATGCATTGAAGCCGGAAGGAGTTTAATATTATATGGTGCTCGTGACGACTGTTTTCGTATGCTGTTGAAAGGTTTTGTGGGTCGGAAGCAGAGTTACATGCCGCAGGATAAGTTGACTGAGCAACCACAGTACTCTGATCTGCCATAGTTTGAGCGCTACAGTTGATTGATCACTGTATCCCGGGATATCGAAGTCTGATGCTACCAAAGTGATGGTAATGCGTGTATACACAATTATGTCAGAGATTGCCACCGACTAACACTTTTGTGGCAAGAACGTTACTTGCTTTTATATCCTATGCCTGAATATTGCCTTTGTGGTTTTTTTTCGCACATAGTGCTTTTATATTTTGTGTGAACCCATGGGATTTGATCGTGGTCCTTAACTTCTTAATTTGTGCAATGTCTTTCGCCTGCCAGTGCAATGCTCTTCCATTATGATAATTAACTTTAGTAATTGGAGCCGTATTGGATCAAATCTGGTGCGGTTTCTTAAGGCAGGTTACCCGCTCCAATTTATGAATCTCAGTAGCATGGTTCACCAGTGCACCGAAGCTGTAATGAAGGAGGGTGTAAATGACCGTGAATTGCTGTGTAATTCTGTCGCTCTGGTCCCCATTTTCCCATTTGGCTCAGTATTTCTCCAGTCCACTCCAAGCTCTGATCCCAGTTTCTCAAACTGTTACGCACTTTCCCATCTCATTCCCAACTGAGATTCCATTCTCTATCATCGACTAACAATTCTCGTCTCGGTTAGATCCGAAAAATACATTTACTAAGTGACAGACACATAGTCAGTATTAGGTTAGAAACATTTTTTTTTGAATATTAAGAATGGAAATTTACAAACTGACATAAGTATTTATGCCTTTCAAATGGAGATTAACGCAACACCCACGATACAGACCGTTGTCTAAGAACTGTACTTTATGCACATCAATTCAAAATTGACCGAAAAGCTCAGATTCAGAAAAAAAAAGTTATCTGTGTGTAACAGAAACTACTATTCAAAAGTACACAGAAAAGCGTGAGATTTGCATTGCTGGTATTGTAGGAGGTCCCATGAAGTTCAGTTGTACGGTTGGCATTCTCTCTGTGAACTGCGAGAAATGCGTGAGCACCGGAACATGAAGCTTCAGTTGTGTTTTGCCTCTGGCCTGATTTCGCCAACCACCCCATTATCTGGTTCCAGTGCCCCTTCTCCGGGATATAACTGGGATGTTGTATCGAATTCGATGTTGATGGGGATAGCTGGCTCATCCATAGCCGGCAACAACAGCAACGGTGCTTGGACCTTTAAGCGACCGTCCCGGGACAAAGAGCATTCCAGAACCCGAGCATCGACGTCTTCTGGCAGCTGGATTTCTCTCCTGAACTCCATATCTATACCATTACGAGCCGTTGCCATCATCCCTCTTCTTTTCGTGTTTTCCCGTTATCAGCATGTTCCTTCCAAGGATTTTCACGTTCAGTTCTTCCGGGGAGAATGGCGAAACATCCAAAGACCCAGAGAAGCTACCTCCACTCTTGTCCACTGACCCGCTCTGATCTCCCTCGTGATCGGATCCCGGCATCTGAATTATTGCTCCTTCGTCCCAGAACTATTTGACAACCCCCTCGACAACTCTTTCGATGAAGTTCATGCCTTTTCGCATTTGCTCCATCTGTTTCCATGCGGTAAGTTCGAATAGGTCAAAGCCAGTGAATAGACTAGGCATAGTGTGTTCTCAGGCTGCTGGCACAGGCAGGAAAGGTGCAAAGTCCGATTGTTCCAACTATCAATTCTCTCCAAGGCAACTGGCGTGAGTGTGCGGACCTCAGTTTCTGATCTACCGCAGCCTTATATATTACAGGGCAGAGTTGCGGAAGGAGCCAGACAGGGCTGGAACCTGTGATGTCACAGTCACCAAGTGGCGTCATACCGCAGCACAGTCGCAAACAAGAATTATTCGGCACAGCGCCGCCCACAGGGCGATTCCAAAAACTTCGGGAAGATGTTCAGCACGTCAGTGACCTCAGACAGAGAAATGATTGACAGCCCGCGTACAGATAAACAACACTTCCCAATCAATCCCGGGCTCATTACATTATTCTATCCAGCTCAGCCTCCATGGGCGCTGCATCAGAAAACTTACACTTGTCTCCAGTTCTGTCTCTTTCCTTAAAGCAGCCAAAATAATCAAAGATCCCAGCCACCCTTTATATTCGCTCTTCTTCTTCTCGTCATCGGCGGGAAGATACAACAAACCTGAAAACATCAATCGCCAGGCTCAAAGATAACAACTGGATAAGGCATTCAACAGGCCCCTCCTCCGATAGATGGACACATCTCCTCACAGGCCACCTTGTTTAGTGCTGACACTGTACCTTGCCTGCAATTGTCACATATTTATTCTGTATTCTGTTATTGTTTTTCCCCTCAGACAATTTCAGTGCGATATTATCAGTGTGATGAAATGATCTGGCTGGATGGCATGCGAGGTAATATTTTTCACAGTACCTCCGTACAGGAGAAAGTAACAACAATAATATTATTATCAATAATAATCATGGTTATAATCATCATATCATCATCATATGAACGTAAAAGTGATTTCCCAAATTAAAAGTATGGTCGCGAATGCCTTTCAACTCTGTTGTTGCTTCCAGAATGCAGATATGGCCCCATGGCAGTCTTCAAATTAACAGCATGTGAGGAGTGGCACACATCAAAGTTGCTGATGAACGCAGCAGGCCAGGCAGCATCTCTAGGAAGAGGTACAGTCGACGTTTCAGGCCGAGACCCTTCGTCAGGACTAACTTATATTCCGTCTGGGTAGCCTCCAACCTGATGATGAACATTGACTTCTCTAACTTCCGCTAATGCCCCACCTCCCCCTCGTACCCCATCCGTTATTTATTTTTATAGACACATTCTTTCTCTCACTCTCCTTTTTCTCCCTCTGTCCCTCTGACTATACCCCTTGCCCGTCCTCTGGGTCCCCCCCCCCCGTCTTTCTCCCTGGGCCTCCTGTCCCATGATCCTCTCATATCCCCTTTGCCAATCACCTGTCCAACTCTTGGTTCCATCCCTCCCCCTCCTGTCTTCTCCTATCATTTTGGATCTCCCCCTCCCCCTCACACTTTCAAATCTCTTACTAACTCTTCCTTCAGATAGTCCTGACGAAGGCCTGAAATGTCGACTGTACCTCTTCCTAGAGATGCTGCCTGGCCTGCTGCGTTCACCAGCAACTTTGATGTGTGTTCCTTGAATTTCCAGCATCTGCAGAATTCCTGTTGTTTGTGAGGAGTGGAGTTTGCTCGGTGTAGGTTTGTAACAAGGATGGATGTGGGAAGGGACTGAAAAAAGGGGGACAAAATTAGATTAGATTATGAGGACACTCAGTCCTCGTTTATTGTCATTTAGAAATGCATGCATTAAAAAATAATACAATGTTCCTCCAGAATGATATCACAAGAAACACAAGGCAAACCAAGACTAAAACTGATAAAACCACATAATTATAACATATAGTTACAACAGTGCAAAGCAATACCATAATTTGATAAAGAGCAGACCACGGGCACGGTAAAAAAAAGTCTCAAAGTCCCGATGGACTCATCATCTCACGCAGATGGCAGAAGGGAGAAACTCTCCCTGCCATGAACCTCCAAGCGCTGCCAACTTGCTGATGCAGCACCATTGGAAGCACCCGACCGCAGTGGACTCTGAGTCCATCCAAAAACTTCAAGCCTCTGTCCAGCTCCTCCGATACAGCCTCTCTGAGCACCAACCTCTGCCGAGCACTTTGACCCCACCCCGGCCGCCAAGCAACCAGCAAAGCCGAGGACTTGGGGCCTTCTCCTCTGGAGATTTCGGACCACACAGTAGCAGCAGCAGCGAAGCAGGCATTTCGGAAGTTTCACCAGATGTTCCTCCGCGCTCTTACGTCTTTCTCCCTCAAATTAGGATTCTGCATGGCACCCTACTTGACAAATAACAGACATCATCACCGGAGTGGCCGCTGCGAGCTGCGTCGCACCATCATCTTCTCCTCTCCTCCTCTGGTGTCAGGATGGGAGGTTGAAATGCCCAGTGCTGGAATGGGGAACAATGAGGGTCTTTGCTCCAGAGAGGATTTTATCAGGAGGTTATGCGGTAGGGGTTGGTACAGCTGACAGTGGCCTGATGTTCACAGTGGAATTAGGGATTAGTAACAGGAGATGTCTGAGACTGGATATCTGGCATCAGCAAACCACAATTCATTCTGACAGACTATAACAGCACTGGCCTTGTTTGTGGGTCTGATGGTCAGCGTGAGATAGAGAGGAGAGAGGACTTTAAGAGGAGTGGAGTCTGAATGTGAAACAATGGCTGTCTCGATTGCAGTTGGTGAGAGGGAACATTTAGAGGAGATAATGAAGACAGTGCAGGAGTAGGAGCTGAGGTCAGGAGAGTGTACAATTTAAGTGTGGCCAGGAGAGTTTGGAGGGGAGGGGAGGAGGCTCGTATGAGACACGAGGCAGGATTATAAGTGGTGGCAAGTGCCGGTATCAGAGGTCTCGGCCTGGTGGCAACCGGAACAATGTGATAAATTTTATTTCACATGCCACCCGTAAAGGCAATTGATCAATTGATGTAAGGTAACGGCAGTAGTGCGGGACAGGAAATACAAGAGCAGAATGCAGATTAAAGTGTGACAGTTGCAGAGAAAGTTCAATGCAGGCAGATGAGATGGTAGGTGCAGTCTGTTCATTGAAATGATCAGCTTCATAAACACCATTTCGCAGAAATCCCACAGTGGTCCGGGGAGCTGTCAGTCATCTGCCCCACCCCCTAAGTCATCATCATCATCATCAGGTGCTGTGCCCAGTTTGAGCTTTGACTACCTTGGCCCACACACTCCTGTTTCGGGTTAAGTGGATCAAATCATTGGTACTCATTTCCAGTTCTCTGGCTGCTATCTCCATCATCATTTGTCTTTGTCTTCCTCTTGCTTTCTTCCCTTCAATCTTTCCCATAATTAGTGTGCATTCTAACTCCTCTTTCCTAATCACATGTCCAATGAAGTTACGTTGCCTTTTCATGATCTCATACATTATTTCTCTTTTTGTGTTTGCTCTGTTCATGACATCCTCGTTAGATATTCGTTTCATCCATGATATTCTTTGCATCCTCCTCAAAAACCACATCTCTTCTGCTACAATTGGTTTCCTCATGTTACAAGATATTGTCCAACATTCTGAGCCATATAACATAACTGGGTAAACGTAACATTTCAGTACTCTGAGGCGGGTTGTCATGCCTAGTTTAGTATTGGTCAGTATACTCTTCATGCTCGTGAAGGTGTCTTTTGCCATCCCTATTCTTCTTTTGATGTCCAAGTCGCGCCTGCCATCTGATGTCACCCAGCTTCCTAAGTAGCAAAAGTTCTGTACTTGTTTTATGTCTTTCCCGTTTATTCTCAGCCTGCAGATAGGATTCTCCTTCTTTTTGGATATCACCATACATTCTGTCTTTTTGCAATTGATAGATAGACCCATTTTTGCACTTTCTTCAACAATTATATCAATTAAGTTTTGTAGTTCTTCCTCCATACTTGCAATTAACACAGTGTCATCTGCATATCTGAAGTTATTGATGTTTTCACTGCCAACTTTGATTCCCAATATGTTTCTTATTTTTTGTAATATTGTTTAACTGTACACATTATAAATAAATCAGGGAAGAAAACACACCCTTGTCTAACACCTCTCATGATTTTCGTAAACGGACTCACTTCTCCATCTATTCTTACAGCAGCAGTTTGTTCCCAGTACAGATTTCTGATTAGGCAGAGGTCTTTTCGAATCTAGATCTCAATAAAATGTGAATTACATAGGACCATAAGTTTAATGAGTCATATCACCAAGATACTTCTAAGAATTTTGATGACAAGAGCTAAAAGTAAGATACAAGCTGAAATAAGTGAAGAACAATGTGGTTCTGTGAAAGGCAAAAGTACAAGAAACGCAATATTGATGTAACCGGGTGACCATCGAATCTTATTCATTATCGTTAAAAGTGGGCTTAGGCATCCATCCGGGTAATGCTAGAGTAGTTGTCTGTGCCTTTAAGTGGAGATGATGATGTCATTACACATGCACGGGATAGTGGGGAGACCATTTTTGTTTTCTGTAGACGAAGCTGGTGGGGCTTTGGGATTAAGTTCCTCCCAGAGATACTGGGCACGGGGAGGAAAAGTGAGTGTTAATTGATGATATCCATGTGAATTCGTTTAAACTTGTTGGTGAATCGAGAACATTGGAATTTGACAAGTTTTACCTGTGGATGCTTTAGATTTTCACGAGTGAAGGCATCGGTGCTGGATAGAGTGGCTTGTGCAAAGTTCCTTACCGGCCAAGTGGGTCAGTCTTCCTGTAATTTAACTACCAGGCAATATCTTGTAAAAGTTGTGCCAAAGTATACCTTTTGTCTGACTTTATTGTATCATGACTGATCGTGAATGTAACAGCGTAACATGAATGTTTAGTCTCTGTTTGGAAGCTTAGCACGTGTGTACTAAAAGGGAGTAGACGTCTTAGATCAGTGGTTCCCAACCACTGGGCCGCAAAGCATGTGCTACCAGGCCGCGAGGAAACGATATGATTTGGCGATATGAAAAGATATAAGTCAGCTGCACCTTTCCTCATTCCCTGTCACGCCCACTGTTTAACTTGAACGCACCAGAGGTCATCAGTCGGTCGTTAACCTACAACTACTCGATGAGTAAAAAACAAACGTCTCTTGAGAGTTTCTTTGGAAGAGGTGGTAGGGGACGTAAAAGGCCTAACGATAATGATAAGGCAGAGACAACTGAGGCCGAGACTGCAAAAGAAAAAGCTTCCTTAAGCTTCCTTCAGCAGAAAATACATCGAGTCGTACATAAAATATGGCTTTATTGCGACCGGTGACTCGCACGCTCGAAGCCCCCTGTGTGTGTGATATGTGGAGACAAGCTGTCTAATGAGGTAATGAAGCCCTCAAAACTGCTTCGGCACCTTGAGTCCAAGCACCCTGCACTTAAAGACAAACCCCTTGAGCTTCTTGAGTGGAAAAAAACGTGAGCAAGCGGGACAGAAGCAAGGGCTGAGAGTCATCACCTCCACAAATGCTGCTGCTCTGAGAGCGTCGTACTTAGTGGCTAGCCGTATTGCTAAGGCTAAGAAGCCTTTCACTGTTGGTAATGAATTGATTCTGCCTGCTGCCAAGGACATGTGCCGTGAACTGTTGGGAGAAGCTTCAACGTTGTTGAAGTTATCAATCACATCATTGGAAATGGATGCAGAACACAACGCCTTCTCTTACACACTGAAGTCAGGTGGCTATCAAGGAGGAGAGCCCTGGCCAGGGTTTTTGAGTTAAGAGAACAGCTACAGAGATTTCCTTCAGGAAAAAAGTCACCACTGGCAGCACACTTTAGTGATGAGGAGTGGATAGCAAAACTCGCTTATTTGTGTGACATCTTCAACCTGCTCAATGAACTCAATTTGTCACTTCAGGGGAGAATGACAACTGTCTTCAAGTTGGCAGATAAAAGTGTCTGCTTTCAAAGCCAAGCTGGAACTGTGGGGACGGCAAGTGGCCAGGGGTATATTTGACATGTTCCCAACATTAGCTGGGAATTTGGGAGAGACTGAGGCTCACAGCTGGTGCGCGAACACCTATCTTTGCTGTCGACAGAATTTGAGCGTTACTTCCCAACTGCACATGACCCAAGATGTGCAAAGAAATGGGTCCGTGACCCATTTGTGAATGTCCCCAGTGAATCACCCATGTCAGCGCAGGAAGATGATCAACTCATCGAGCTTGCAAATGACATGTTTGACATAACATCTCTGCCGGCATTCTGGATCAAAGTCAAGGCTGAATATCCTGAGATAGTCACAAAAGCTCTGAAAACGTTGCTTCCATTTCCAACATCATATCTCTGCGAAGCGGGATTTTCTGCAATGAATGCAACGAAAACGAAATTGCGGAATAGACTGGACATAAGGAACCCCCTTCGAGTATCGCTGTCTCCCATCACTCCTTGATAGGACTGTGTTGTTGCAGGAAAACAAGCCCAGGGCTCCCACTGATTCAGCGATATTGGTGTGTTGCAATGATTTTATATATTCATACGAGGAAAATATGCGCTGTGTGTTTAATATCCAAACGTTACTTAAAATGTTATGATGCTATTGACTTATAAGTGACTTACAATTGACTTATCACTATATTCATGCGAGGAAAATATGCACTGTGTGTTTAATGTTAAATTTGTTAGATAAAGCCTTTTAGAAACGAAATTGGGTGTATTAGCCACTTATAAGTGACTTATAGTTGACTTATCACCTATATTGCGGTCGTGATTAACACCCCCCCCCCCCCACCGTCGGCCGGTCCGCAAGAATATTGTCAATATTAAACCGGACCGCGGTGCAAAAAAGGTTGGGGACCCCTGTCTTAGATGAGATGTATTCGCTTACATTTTCGCTGCCATGTTTAAGGTACAGGGTTGGTGGGATTCTAATGTTGTTTGTATTGTGTTCCTTCAGAATTGCCACTACCGTATTAGTTTTGTATTAGTTTTATGCGGTTTTCTTTATGTATTTTTATACTGCATACGCAATTCGTCGATACACAAGGGTGTGGATCGAAATTTAAACTGAGATTGTAACGGCATGAACTGGTTGTAAATTCGTTCGTTTTGTTTTGAGACCCCTTCCGGCACTAAAACATCTAAAACAGATAAAGGAATTAAAACCCGAAAAAGTATTTGTTGTCCAGAGTGTGTACTTTTCCCCCAAGCTACATTGATGTTAAGGATACTATCAGAACGAGCTATTCGAGTGCAAAAAGATTTGTTTGTTTGTTTTATCGACTACACAAAAGCCCCCAAGTGCATTGGTGAAATGTCGGTAATCGTCCCGAGAGCAGCGCTGAGCGGAGTCATGCTGCTCTCAAACGCATCTCCCCCATTTCACGCACATCTGCTCTCACTCCATCCTCCCGCCACCCCACTAGGAATAGGGTTCCCCTGGTCCTCACCTACCACCCCACCAGCCTCCGGGTCCAACATATTATTCTCCGTAACTTCTACCACCTCCAACGGGATCCCACCACTAAGCACATCTTTCCCTCCCCCCCCCCTCTGCTTTCCGCAGGGATCGCTCCCTACGCGACTCCCTTGTCCATTCGTCCCCCCCCCCCGCCCCATCCCTTCCCACCAATCTCCCTCCTGGCACTTGTAAGCGGAACAAGTGCTACACATGCCCTTACACTTCCTCCCTCACCACCATTCAGGGCCCCAGACAGACCTTCCAGGTGAGGCGACACTTCACCTGTGAGTCAGCTGGGGTGATATACTGTGTCCGGTGCTCCCGATGTGGCATTCTATATATATTGGCGAGACCCTACGCAGACTGGGAGATCGTTTGCTGAACACCTACGCTCTGTCCGCCAGAGAAAGCAGGATCTCCCAGTGGCCACACATTTTAATTCCACGTCCCATTCCCATTCTGATATGTCTATCCACGGCCTCCTCTACTGTAAAGATGAAGCCACACTCAGGTTGGAGGAACAACACCTTATATTCCGTCTGGGTAGCCTCCAACCTGATGGCATGAACATTGACTTCTCAAACTTCTGTTAATGCCCCACCTCACCCTCGTACTCCATCCGTTATTTATTTATATACACACATTCTTTCTCTCTCTCTCCTTTTTCTCCCTCGGGCCCTCTCACTATACCCCTTGCCCATCCTCTGAGCTTACCCTCTGCCCCTTTCTTTCTCCCTGGGCCTCCTGTCCCATGATCCTCTCATATCCCTTTTGCCAATCACCTGTCCAGCTCTTGGCTCCATCCCTCCCCCTCCTGTCTTCTCCTATCATTTTGGATCTCCCCCTCCCTCTCCCACTTTCAAATCTCTTACTAGCTCTTCCTTCAGTTAGTCCTGACGAAGGGTCTCGGCCTGAAACGTCGACTGTACCTCTTCCTAGAGATGCTGCCTGGCCTGCTGCGTTCACCAGCAACTTTGATGTGTGTTGCTTAGAGTCATGCTGGGTTGTTGCCAGTCTGCTATTGCGACGACACTCGGTGTCGTTGCCATCTCCGCAGCCCAGCCATGTCACACTCATTCTGGCAGCTTCGCTGCAAGTGTGTTCAGCGAGTTTCGGCAGATCAGAAACTGAGATCCGCCACTTCACACCAGCCGCGTTAGAGAGAACTGACAGAAGCAGCAGAGACGAAAGGGCATGAATTTCATTGAGAGCATTTTCGGCGGGGGGGGGGGGGGTTCTGCGGGAAAAGACCGAGAATTCAAGCCGGAGCCGGGGGAGGTCAGATCGGAACTTCCGGCAGCAGTGGAGATGAATTCTGTGTCAGCCTCCATGAACCGCGATTCTCCTCTGAAGAACTGAATGTGAAAGTCCTTCGAAATAAAGTGTTGGTGACAGGAGTATACAGAAGGAGGGACGATGTCAGCGGCTCTTACAACTACAGGCATGAGGAATTCAGGAGGGAATTCCCGCAGCTGGAAGACGTCGATGTTGAGTCTTTGAACTGTCGCTTGACTGAGGATGGTCGGTTAAAGGTTCAAGTCCCACGCCTGGCTCTGACCGCGATAAACAGCGAATCCGATACAGCATCCAGTCCCCGACAGGATCCCGCGGAGGAGGGACATCGGAGAGGAGCAACTGACGGGAACAGCGAAAGAAAAATGGGCAATTCAGTCAAATTTGCACGAAAACGCTGAAAATGTCAATAAATGCAGAAAAGAGCATGTTTGAACAGTAATGTCATGTCCATTCTTGTTTGCTTGACAGTCAGAATTGATCAATCTGTCAATATTTACATTCATGTCGAGTATTTTATATAAATGTATTTAAAAATAAACACCTTAAAGGGGAAATCCTTGCTGTGCGTTATTAACTTTTAAAATGCACCTTCGGGATGTAGACACTTTCACTCCGTGTAAAGGTAAATGTTGGCTGCTAAACCTGCACAAACTTCGAGAGTCGCTCTCTCGTTCACTACATCTTTGTCCCCATTCGTTCATTCCACTAGAATTTCCATTTCGCAGTCACCAGTCTCAGGTGAGCTCCTTTACTCCTTGACCTTCCAGATCTCCCTATACAGGATGTATAGGCCATAATCTTGCCTGACAAATGTGTTGGAATTCTTTGAAGAAATAAAAAGCAGGACAGACAAAGGAGAATTGGTTAATGTAGTTACTTGAAATTTTAGTGGGCCTTTGACAAGGTACCTCACATGAGACTGCTTTACAAGATAGGGACCCATGGTATTACAGGAAAGATTCTGGCCTGGTTAATGAAGTGGCTGATTGGCTGGAGACCAAAAATGGGAATAAAGGGAGCCCTTCCTGGTTGGCTCCCAGTGTTCCACAGGGGCCTGTATTGGTACCGATTATTTTTACGTTTCATGTCAATGATTTGGATGATGGAATTGATTGCTTGCAAAGTTTGCAGACAATATGAACATGGGTGGAGGTGCAGGTAGTTTTGAGGAAGTAGAGAGGCTACAGAAGGAGGTAGATGAGAATATGCAATGAAATGGCAGCTGGGACATGTATGATCATGCACTTTGGTAGAGTAATGAAAGGGATGACTATTTTCTAAATGGAGAGAAAATACAACAAACTGAGGCACAAAGGGAGTTGAGAGTTCTTGTGTAGGATGCTCTAAAGGTTAATTTGCAGGCTGTGTCTGTGGTGAGGAAGGCAAATGCAATGTTTGTATTCATTTCAAGAGGACTAGAATATAAAAGCAAGGATGTAATACTGAGGCTTTATAAAGCACTGGTGAGGCCTCACTTGGTGTATTGTGAGCAGTTTTGGGCGCATTAGAAAGGATGTGCTAAAACCGAAAAGAGTTCAGAGGAGGTTCACGAAAATGGTTCCAGGATTCAATGGCTTGTCATATGAAGAGCGTTTGATGGCTCTGGGCCTGTATTCACTAGAATTCAGAAGAATGAGGGGTGACCTCATTGAAACCTATCGAATGGTGAAAGGCCTTGATAGAGTGCATGTGGAGAGGATGTTTCCTATGGTATGAGAATCTAAGACCAGAGGACAAGGCCTCAGAATGGAGGGGCATCCTTTTAGAACAGAGATGAGGAGGAATATCTTTTGCCAGAGAATGGTGAATCTGTGGAATTCTTTGCCACAGGCAGCTGTGCAGGTCAAACCTTTATGTATATTTAAGGCAGAGGGTGATAGATTCTTAATTGGTCAGGGCATGAAGGGATATGGGAAGAAAGTAAGAGATTGGGGTTGAGAGGAAAATTGGATCAGCCATCATGAAATGGTGGAACAGACTCAATGGGCCAAATGTTCTAATTCTGCTGCTATATCTTATGGTCTTATGGTCTCCTGCTGACAGATTGGTGAGAATAAATGCGGCAGTGTGTAAATTACCTGGAAGAACATAGCTTCCCTTTCCACAGTAAAAGACAGCCACAGACAGATAAGACAGGAATAACAGAAGAATGTACAGTCAGCCCTCCATATCCACGGGTTCCGCATTCACGGATTCAACCAACCGCGGATCAAAAATATTCGAAAAAGAATTCCAGAAAGTTCCAAAAAACAAAACTTGAATTTGCCGCGCACCGCGCACTACGCTGAATCCACGCGAATGAAGAGATGCGTAGGCATACCCTGCTGTAGCCTCCCGCCATTTCACAGATCCTCAGTCCCTCTCCAGCACTCGTTGTTTGAGCATTGTTCGCCTCGTGTCTCGTTCGTTCGCTACTTGTGAGAGGAAGGAGTTTAAGGCTAGTAAGGGATGGCTGGCTAGCTATGTAAAGCGCTACAGCCTCAAGAACTTGAAGATCACGGGAGAATTGGCATCGGTGTTCCCGGAAGAGCTACCATGGTTGTGTCTGTACTGAACATGTACAGACTTTTTTTTCTCGTCACTATTCCCTAAACAATACAGTATAACAACTATTTACATTGTATTAGGTATTATAAGTAATCTAGAGATGATTTAAAGTATATGGGAGGATGTGCATAGGTTATATGCAAATACTACGCCATTTTATATAAGGGACTTGAGCATCCGCGGATCTTGGTATCTGTGGGGGGTCCTGGAACCAATCCCCCGTGGATACCGAGGGACGACTGTATACACCCAACAAATAAGGGACAATCATAGTGAACTTGATTCTAAGTCTTTAATAATGAAATTCGAACTGTAAGGGAGCACAGAACCGTACTGCCCACATGAATAACTCTTGCCAACGCAACTGTTTTGAGGGTTTATATCAACCCACCTGCAATGATTGCATAATGTCTCCCCCCTCCCCCCCACATGCTCCAAGGTTGCTTCATGAGGATAGGGGTGAAGTATGTTACTGTAACCATGAAGGGACGGGACTAGACGGGTAACAGTACATGCAATGTCTATACTACTGGTGACTCTTCGAATCCTGTTAATGGTATTTACTGAGTATGTGACCGACAGGCCTATCACTGACTGACAGCGTACCCCTTTTAAAATGGGATCTTTGGCCTGAACTAAAGCCATAGAAGGGTTGTTGGTATCTGATCTATGTAGTACCATAGATGTACCATCTGCCCACTTTCTCTCTCTACAGCCCACAGGGAACCTGCCAGACTGGCTTGGGAAAGCATTAACATGGCCATAGCGCTGCTGAAGAAATTGGGTTTTGTTAGAACCTTGGCAGTACATGATACGAGCCGGGCCATCAATGACATTACTGCCGAAATGCTGGCAATCCGCACTGTGGCCCTTCAAAATTGACCAGCACTAAACTAGCGTTTCCCAACCTTTTTTAGCCCAACACCCGCTAAAGCACATTCATGCTCACCAATGCCCCTTTTAGACACAATATATTTTCTGGCACCCCATAGTGTAAAAACATGTCTACCAAATGCTAACATGAGAAAAATGATTCTGCTTTAAATTTTTATGTGTCTTTAAACCTAGCTTACTCAGTACCTGTGCGCTGTACGGCAGCTTCAATATCAATGTGATCCTTGAGCATGATGGTCTTTAGCAAGAGTTGAAATAGACATCATTAGGCAGTACAGTATCACAAATAAGACACATGGGGCATCGTTCTGACGGGAACAGAATAAAACCATACTCCACGTATGTAACATTGTATTGACACACTGTCTGTAGTTTCTGTTTCTTAGCAGGATTAGAATTCAAGGCTTCACCGCCTTCAGACTCATAGATATCGCGTTGCACCGATTTATTGGGGCTAACTTAAAATTAAAAAAAAACACAATGTTGATGCTGGCAGTTAGTTGACATGGATGGAACAATAGTAGCGGCACGCAAAGGCATGACGAGGCAAAGGTGAAGACGATCACAACAGAGAATATTACGTTGACAAGGATTCAGATTGGAATCTGAACGTTAGTTGGGATAGAGCTGATGTTTGGTAAGTTGCCTTTATACTGTTCTAGTTAGCGTGATTGACCAATCACGTAAGGTTTCATAATCCCCAAAGATGGTTCTTCACCACACATATGAAGCTGAGGTTGCTTTGAACACCTCAAGAGAAATCCTCAGGGTCAGCAGGTTCACTTATTGTCTCTATTTCACCATTTGGTTCTGGCTAGTGCTGTATCGTTGCGTGACCTGTTTCCCATAGATCTGTAGATAAAGTTGAGAGGGTGTACTTGACTTACCAACTGTTAAATTGCACGAACCCATTCTGTGCCACGAGTCAAGGGGAAATGTTGGGCATGCTGGGTGCTAATTTATACTTCCCTAATAATGTCTGTTTGGTTGGTAAGGTTGGATGAGATTGCCGAATTTCAGATGCATTGTGACGGCAAGCGCTCGCTGCCTGTTGAGCTATGGTTCTTCCTGTGTTCTAGTGCCTCATCCTTTTTTTTTTGGAAGTGTTTGGTCAGTCAGGTCTCATGCTTCAAGTCAGGGTGCCACTTACCGCCCCTCCCCAAGAACCTTGAGTGCACTCCAACAACTTCTATCTACCCTAATGTCCCCTTAGGACATGTAACCACCCCCATGGGGAATCACTGTACTAGACTTTCTGTTGTCTAAGAGAAGTGGTACTTGTGCCATTATTAGCCAAGAGTGTTACACATACGTTCCTGATATCAACAGCCAACTGTCCCCAATTAAACTGTCAGTGACTGCACTATTGAAATTCAATAAGATTTTTATGTTGTCCTCTACAGGGAAAGGAGGAGGGAGCATGGAAGCTGTGGTAAGGCAAGGCTTAAAGGCAACATCCATGTGAGAATGACTGGGGTGGTATGCAGTCAAACCCAAACAAAGGAGACTTTTGAAGTGAGACTGCCGAGGCCAATCTTGCCCATTGTAGACAGATAAGTAAGAATGACTGTGGCAGTGTGTAAACAAAACTAAAAGAACACAGCCTCCATTTACATTATAAGGGGCACCAGAGACAGACGAGATGGGAGTAATGGAAGGATGTGAAGTACACCCAAAGACTAAGGGACAATTGCTTTACTAACTTCAAAATATCATCTATTGTCAGCTTGAAGTTCCGATTGACTTTTAACACCTCAATTGTAAATGGCGATTTATCTTGCAAATAAGGAATTTAAACATATTCAATTTACCAAATGAGCAATATCCGTAACTGGTAAGCCAATTCTGTAAAAAAATAGTAGCTGTCTGCCCTGGCTTCAGAACAGTGTGGTTGACAGGGGCCATGCTGTTCTCCTTGTGCACAAGTAAAATAAAGTATGTTTGAGTTGTAAGTGTGTGTGTGTGTTCCTGGCCCCGTTAGTTTAGTTATTTTATTTTATCAGTGACAACAATTAATTGGAGATACCACCAAGTTGGCTAACTCTTGACTTTGTTATATGGGAGAAAGGAATTCAGCCCCAATAGCCAATCAGTCCTAAAACCTAGGCCGCGCATATTTGAGCAAAGAACAGGGTCTGTTGCTGGTTCGCAATTTTCCTCCTGTGTGGAGTAGTCAAGGTACACCAACACCTAATATGGTCTGGGTCAGGTCCCACATGAAACACCGGAAAATTTAGTAAGTTTAGAATTCCGAAATGTGTGTGTCTGTGTGTGTGCATGCGTGAATGGCAGTGTGAAAGTCCCTTGTCCTGGACTTCTGAAATTCTCCAATAGCATGCATGCTTGTACCAAAAAGCATTAAGTATCTTGAGAAGTATATTGTATGGGTGGAAGGGACTAAGTGAGTGTGTGCAGGCGTTGTTAGAGAAAGGAAAATGTCAGGAGACTGTAGGGTGGCCTGTGATTGTTCAATAGAGGTGGGAAATGCAAAAGCAGTTGGATGAATCCTGTAAAATGCAGAGAAAGTGAGCAAAAGTTACAGGAAAAGACACAGGAAGAACTGACAAAGGATAACGCAGTCTATCTCGAAGAGTTTGAAAAGAACAATTGGCACCAGAGTCTGATGATGAACTAGATGCTGTACCCCTGCCTTCTCAAGGCACGGTTTCAACAAGGCCCACACCAAGTGACACCTCTTGAGTCTCAGTGAGACCAGTGTCAGCCTGTGACCTGTCATAGGCGCGTGTTCCCAATTGCACTACAGGAGATGGGGGACAGAGTGGATGAGTGAAATATTGATTTAAATATACCTTGAACTGATCTAGTAGGAGCCCTTAAGAAAATGTTACCCTCGCACTGTAGATTGGCATAAAAATGCAGTGTCGGACAGGAGACTGATGTTAACGAATATGTAGAACACATGTTTAAATGTTCTCTGAAGTATTCTGGATTGCCTCTAGAAGCGGGGACGCACATCTTAGTGAATGCTACTGTAAATGAATTGCAAGCTGGCTTAAAGAAAAGCATGCTGTTACTTGTGCGAGATGAGAGAGTTAAATAAAATTGCGAATATTTTGCAATATTGCCAAAAGCAATTACAATATCAAAGGGTTAAAGCTGTTAAGCGGAATTGGGACAATACTTGTCTGAGACTTTCCGGCTGTTCCACTATAGCATCTGGGCAATATTGTACATTGCTTTAAAGGTATTGCAATAGCTGTTCTATACAATTTGAATGTTATTTTAACTTATAGCTTTGTTTTATATTTAACCAAATTGACATAACCACATTTTGGTTAACTTCTGTTTAAAATTTCACTGTAAACTTCGGTTTTAACATTACCTGATTTATACACATGTGGCTCATGTGACCCACTTGTAATTGGTAATTCATCTTTTGAACACTGTAATTCTTTAGATAATGCTGTTCTGAACGTATGGGTTTTAGTTCTTTGAGCCAACAAACATGGAACTGGGATGGTGGACATGGTATGGGTAAACATGGGATGTCCGTGAGGTTTTGTCTGCGCTTGAAGATGCCCTCGGCCAAGGCGATTTTAATAACAGTTTCTGCCTCCACTGCCAGCAGCTCCATAGACTACACAGTTTAAATAATCCGTTCCAGAACTGTACTTAAGAACTTACACAATTTTAATTCTGCATGTAATATTTTTTCTTTGATGGTTTTTCCTCCCAATCTGATACTGGGAAAAATTTTAGTGGAAAATCCTGGTGGAGATGTGTTGTGTGAATCTCATACAACAGCTGAGGCAGCACAGATACCATCATCCCTTCCGTTATGCTCAGGCAGCTGAACCTTTTTAACTTAACAAAAGCCCACATCCGTACAGCCGGTGCTGCTGTAAAGAATTACATTGAATCTCATTATACCTTAGGAGTAGTTCCTGACAGTGGAGAATTAAGGAACCTATGGAACTCCGATATAAAAAAACGGTGAACTAACCATGAACCTTTTCATGCTTTTCAATTACTTACTGTAATTGCTGTTATAAACTATGTGGCTCATACTGTTGGCCATGGAAGGAATTAAAATATGGAAGAAAACATCAAACTCGAATGGGTCAAGGACAGTGGAAGTAGATGCACCAAATGTCCTGTTCTTTCCACGCAGTTGAAGGAATTGAGGCTGCCATTTTGTGAAGCTGCTCTGTAACCTCCATTTTGTGAGCTGTCTTGTGAACCGCTTTTGCTCAGGAATAGCTGCATGAAAGTGCTTTAAAGTTGACACTGTGATGTTTCTGATAATCTGCTGAAGTTATTTGTGAGATGTTCTTTGGTATGATAGAACATGCAGGGTTATCAACAAGGCAGTCAGTGTCTGACCTGACTAACTCGAGTCTAGTAACTGGCTGATTCAGAACAAAGAGACATTAATTACAAGTTGTCTTCTTCTTTAGACTTTTTATGGTAGTTGGCAGTCCAACTTAAAGGTGCATTGCCGCCACCAACTGGACTGGAGTGTGGTGTAGAGAACTTCTCTTTCAAATAAAAACTAAATTACCTTAAAACACCCTCTAGATTGTTAGTAATGAAAAATGATAGTGTGAATTAAAGTCACTCCCATAAGTTAAAGTGTTTAAATGAAAACTATCAACCCCCCCCCAAAGATTGTAATGAAGCCTGTATTTGATTTCTTTCAACCTTAGATGCTTCACTCTGTAATAGTATATGTTCAACTGTTCAACTGTTTCATAATGATGACAAAACCTGCACACCCAAGCGTGATGTTTTCCAACAAAGATATAAGCAATAATTAAGCATAGTGTGTCCAATTCTAAGTTGTGTCAATATAATTCTTCCCTTCTTGTTTTACCCCCTGCTCCCATCAATCCAACATTTGAATGTATTCTTATACCTATTATCCCACAAGTCTTGCCATAACTCCCTAATTCTTAATCCTACCAACCCCCTAGTTTCTGATTTGCTAAGTGGAAGGTCTTTATCCACTGTTTTAACAGCTTTCCTAACGAAGCAATCAACCTGCTCATTCCCCTCAACATCTCTATGTGCAGGGACCCATAAGAAAAGGGTATGTAAACCAAGAGTTTGTATATGAAATAATGTTTGATGAGCTCCCAACAGTAAATCTGACTACTGCTAGAATGACCTGTTTTAAGACTCATCAAAACCGAAAAGGAATCTGAACAAATTACAACTTTACATGGACAAATTTCCTCCACCTAAGCCTAAAATGATGGCGACCAGTTCTGCTGTATATACTGATAAATGCTTGGTAAGACTGTTACAAGAATCACCCCTTGTAATAATGATCAGTGAGGCACAGAGAATCTGTAGTTACCAACAAGTAACTTTTATATTGTCTCAACTAAAATGCACGTGGGTTCACAAACGATCTACCTGTGTGCACCCTACTAGAGCCCCTGCCCCTCCATGAACAGTCAATGATGAGAAAAGGATATTACCCGAGAGAGGAGTCTACGTTGGCCAGGCGTTCCTCGTGGTCCCGATCTCCACGTGTCCACGATGGTTGGTCTCTGGCTGCTGGGGAGTTATTGCCCCTGTGTATTTGGAGCTCCTGAATCTTATACTGTTCCTCATCAATTGAACCATTACAACACACATCAAAGTTGCTGGTGAATGCAGCAGGTCAGGCAGCATCTCTAGGAAGAGTTACAGTCGACGTTTCGGGCCGAGATCCTTCGTCAGGACTAACTAAAAGAAGAGATAGTAAGAGATTTGAAAGTGGGAGGGGGAGTGGGAGATCGGAAATGATAGGAGAAGACAGGAGGGGGAGGGATGGAGCCAAGAGCTGGACAGGTGATTGGCAAAAGGGATATGAGAGGATCACGGGACGGGAGGCCTAGGGAGAAGGAAAAGGGGGAGGGGGGAAACCCGGAGGATGGGCAAGGGGTATAGTGAGAGGGACAGAGTGAGAAAAAGGAGAGAGAGAAAAAGAATGTGTGTATATAAATAAAAAATTGATGGGGTAACGAGGGGGAGGTGGGGCATTAGCGCAAGTTTGCGAAGTCAATGTTCATGCCATCAGGTTGGAGACTACCCAGACGGAATATAAGGTGTTGTTCCTCCAACCTGAGTGTGGCTTCATCTTTACAGTAGAGGAGGCCGTGGCCTGCCTGGCCTGCTGCATTCACCAGCAACTTTTATGTGTGTTGCTTGAAATTCCAGCATCTGCAGATTTCCTTGTGTTTGCACTTTAAATTGAACCATTGGATCTCTACCCCATTGGTTCAAGGTCACCTGACCTACCTGGGTCACCTTCTTACTGGTCATTGTACAGAGCTACAACCAACGTTGTTCCATGGCTCTGCCCACCCCAGCCTTGTGTATTTGTGTCTTTACACTCTGACTGGTCCAAACCAGTTAAGTGAGCAACCCAGACAGAGTCTAATGAGATTACCGATTGCAGGTCTGACATTCTACATAACAAGTAGGTACTCCTCTAAGAATGGTCTCAGGTATATTGCTCTGATTAGACTGTCACAGAGCAAAGATCAGTTCAGAGTCCATGCCCTTTACATAACAAATGGCTACTTGTTTGAGAACGGTCTCAGGTTTAGCCGATCATTACCTGAAGCTTCCTGTGTCGACATTCAGTTGCTCTGATTAGATTATCCAACAGCAAGAAACTGTGGTTCACAAAATGGGGGGAAACAAAGACAACTGGCTTGTCTGCTTCCCCTGTCCTTGATCAGATTGCAGTTTCTTCTGGCCAACAAGACGTTTCTTTGTTATCTGTAATTCAGGTACAAAAATTGTCACACCAACATTCCCAGTTAGATTATCTTTTGATCCATTTGTCAAAATGGTTAATATACCATAATAATGTTCCTTAATATATTGAAGAATGAGCCGTCTGTCAGGCATAACATAACCCTAAGACTTTATTAAATTGTGTAACCTAAAATCAACTAAAGTCATTGGGAATAAAACAAGGTGGAGTTACCGAGAAAGCTACAGCGGGCCATATTACATAATCCAGCAAACCCATATTCCCAGTATGATAAGAACCTAGCCAACCAATGCTATAAACATTCTTCTTGTGATGTTCCCAACAGTCCTCCAATGCACCTTTAAGAGGATAATCATTTCTTTGCCCCCTCAAATTAATCCAGTATGTTAACATCAACTTCAGCCTCCGGAATTGTAAAAATAATTGTCCCATTTCAACCAGTAAAGCCAAAGCAGGGGACAATCTTATCGCACCACAACACAATCTAAGTGCCTGTGTTCATATCACATTCAAACATTTTAAAGTTGAAGATGAAGCTGATGAAGTGGATAGGGGAGAACCAGTGGATGTGGTATATTTGGATTTTCAAAAGGCTTTTGACAAGGTCCCACATAGGAGATTAGTGTGCAAACTTAAAGCACACGGTATTGGGGGTAAGGTATTGGTGTGGGTGGAGAATTGGTTAGCAGACAGGAAGCAAAGAGTGGGAATAAACGGGACCTTTTCAGAATGGCAGGCGGTGACTAGTGGGGTACCGCAAGGCTCAGTGCTGGGACCCCAGTTGTTTACAATATATATTAATGACTTGGATGAGGGAATTAAATGCAGCATCTCCAAGTTTGCGGATGACACGAAGCTGGGTGGCAGTGTTAGCAGTGAGGAGGATGCTAAGAGGATGCAGGGTGACTTGGATAGGTTGGGTGAGTGGGCAAACTCATGGCAGATGCAATTTAATGTGGATAAATGTGAAGTTATCCACTTTGGTGGCAAAAATAGGAAAACAGATTATTATCTGAATGGTGGCCGATTAGGAAAAGGGGAGGTGCAACGAGACCTGGGTGTCATTATACACCAGTCATTGAAAGTGGGCATGCAGGTACAGCAGGCGGTGAAAAAGGCGAACGGTATGCTGGCATTTATAGCGAGAGGATTCGAGTACAGGAGCAGGGAGGTACTACTGCAGTTGTACAAGGCCTTGGTGAGACCACACCTGGAGTATTGTGTGCAGTTTTGGTCCCCTAATCTGAGGAAAGACATCTTTGCCATAGAGGGAGTACAAAGAAGGTTCACCAGATTGATTCCTGGGATGGCAGGTCTTTCATATGAAGAAAGACTGGATGAACTGGGCTTGTACTCGTTGGAATTTAGAAGATTGAGGGGGGATCTGATTGAAACGTATAAGATCCTAAAGGGATTGGACAGGCTAGATGCAGGAAGATTGTTCCCGATGTTGGGGAGGTCTAGAACGAGGGGTCACAGTTTGAGGATAGAGGGGAAGCCTTTTAGGACCGAGGTTAGGAAAAACTTCTTCACACAGAGAGTGGTGAATCTGTGGAATTCTCTGCCACAGCAAACTGTTGAGGCCAGTTCATTAGCTATGTTTAAAAGGAAGTTAGATATGGCCCTTGTGGCTACAGGGGTCAGGGGGTATGGAGGGAAGGCTGGGTTCTGAGTTGGATGATCAGCCATGATCATAATAAATGGCGGTGCAGGCTCGAAGGGCCGAATGGCCTACTCCTGCACCTATTTTCTATGTTTCTATGTTTCTATAAGCCACACAGTCATATCTAGAACAGATCTAATTAAACTAATATAAATGGTTAACAGAGATTTTCGTGTCACAACCCAAGAATATCCACGTAGGCACCTGAGAGTATTTAATCAATTATCAATTTATCAATTATTTTACTGATAAGGTTCTTCCATGTCAAAATATTATCCATCCACATGCCTAGAAATCTTACCACTGACACGTCTTGATGTATATACTGGCAGATGCAGTTTATTGTGGATAAATGTGAGGTTATCCACTTTGGTGGTAAGAACAGGAAGGCAGATTATTATCTAAATGGAGTCAAGTTAGGAAAAGGGGAAGCACAACGAGATCTAGGTGTTCTTGTACATCAGTCATTGAAAGCAAGCATGCAAGTACAGCAGGCAGTGAAGAAAGCTAATGGCATGCTGGCCTTCATAACAAGGGGAATTGAGTATAAGAGCAAAGAGGTCCTTCTGCAGCTGTACAGGGCCCTGGTGAGACCACACCTGGAGTACTGTGTGCAGTTTTGGTCTCCAAATTTGAGGAAGGACATTCTTGCTATTGGGGGAGTGCAGCGTAGGTTCACAAGGTTAATTCCCGGGATGGCGGGACTGTCATATGTCAAAAGATTGGAGCAACTGGGCTTGTATACTCTGGAATTTAGAAGGCTGAGAGGGGATCTTATTGAAACATATAAGATTATTAAGGGATTGGACATGCTGGAGGCAGGAAGCATGTTCCTGCTGATGGGTGAGTCCAGAACCAGAGGCCACAGTTTAAGAATAAGGGGTAGGCCATTTGGAACGGAGTTGAGGAAAAACTTTTTCACCCAGAGAGTGGTGGATATATGGAATGCTCTGCCCCAGAAGGCTGTGGAGGCCAAGTCTCTGGATGCTTTCAAGAAAGAGATGGATAGAGCTCTTAAAGATAGCGGAATCAAAGGTTATGGGGAGAAGGCAGGAACTGGATACTGATTGTGGATGATCAGCCATGATCACAGTGAATGGTGGTGCTTGCTCGAAGGGCCGAATGGCCTACTCCTGCACCTATTGTCTATTGTTTATTGCCTTCAAGAATTTGACCATATAATTTCAAATCAAGTACAGGTCTATTAATCCTCTTTGTAAAACACATAACTTGTGTTTTAGCTACTGAAACCTTAAGTCCCCATCTATTTGCCCACAGTTCAACCTTATTAATCACTAATTGCATCCTATAGACAGTAAAATTTACATTTCTACCTCTAATCCATAAAGCTCCACAACCTGCACAGTGATTTACCCACACCAGTACCTATCTCAGAGAAACCATCATTAATCATAATATTAAGTAATAAAGGGCTACAAACATTGCCTTGTGGGGTCCCATTTTCTATCTTTTAAAAACCTGAAAATACTTTGCCCACCCTCACCTGCATAGACCATCCAAATAAAAAACTCAGGAAAAAAATGATACAATATCCTGCTCACTCCTAATTTCTGTAGTTTAATCAAAAGCCCTTCTTTCCATAACATATAATATACCTTTCCAATATCAAAAATTGCTGCTATTACAACATCTTTATTCTTCTAAACATAAGACTGAATCCAATGTCATTCTACCCTTTCGAAATCCAGTCTGATAAAATGCTGTATCACCTCTCTTTTTCTAAAATATTCAAAAGCTGTATTACCATACATTCCATAAGTTTACATAAACGAGACATTAATAATATAGGCCTATAACTAGCAGGAACTGTTGGGGAAGGAAGATGGCCTAACGTCTAAATATGATTCAAAAATTTTAATATTATCTCAAGGGAGTCGTCAGTCATATGTCCAATCATACAATAACGTACAGTATATCACCCTCACCTGGAGACATCTGGCCTGCATTAATGATAGCCTTCTTAAATTCATACAAAGAAAACCCTGCAATACTATCATTGCTACAGCTGACTTCCAACACATCAGGGTATTCACTTAGAAACATATCCCTACATTGTTTAACCTCTTCACTTAAATTACCTTTATTATGAATTACAGTAAATGACCTTGTCAGTAAATCAATCTTCCTTATTTCAATAACAATCATTTTTACTTAATCATTACTGGAATATTATTATTCCTATGAATCCATACTACCCTCCCCCCCCCATTTTCCTAATCATTCCCCAAATATCTCCAAGTTTAATATCCCTTTCGATATTATCACAATATGACCTCCAGTAAAACCTTTTTCGCATTCTTCACCACTTTCCTCACCATGGTCTGTGTCCTTTTATACTTACTAAGGTCATTTGGAGTGTGATATTTCTTAACCTTCCTAAACACCTTATTTTTCTCCCTAATTGCCTCTGCACACTCCTCAGTCCACCATGATACAGCCTTTCTCCTATTAATGCCCTTTTTAATAGGAATCACTTCAAATGCAGTTTGATGAATAACATGACATAACCTTTTATTACAAAAATCCACATCATCCTCAACATTCAGCCCTGACAGACATTCATCACATAGAACCTTAAACTTCTCCCTATTTGCTTTATCAAAATTCCACTTCCTAAAAGTGGCCTTCTGTCTCTTTTATAAATCCAAACTCAAGCTTATAAATATTGAAAAATGATCACTCCCCAATGTTTCATCACCCATGACATCCCACTCACTCCAGCCAGTGTGTTCAAAGCTAAAGTTAAATCTATAGCAGTTTCAGAACTATTATGAACATTAAGTCTTGAACCCCTCCTGTTGTTAAGACACACAAGACGAGAGATATTTGAAAATTCTTCTACAGTCAAACTATTGTCATCATTCTGAGAATAACCCCACAGGGAACTTTGTGCTTTAAAATTGCCACACCACACAACCCTTAGTGAGCTAGAGCTACATATACTTTCCAACAAACCAATAGAATGTTTTCCACAAAGATTGTAAAAATTAACCACTTTAATATCCCTACCTGTTGAATCAAATATTTCCACTACAAGTGCCTCATATGTTTCATTCACATTCATAATTCCATACCTAACTCCTTTCCTTATAAAACTGGCAGCACCACCCCCTCTGCCAACTAACATATCATGTCTAATAACAATATAATCCTGAAAAGAAAAACCTAAATATGGTGTCAATCAGCTTTCCTGAATACATATAACATTGGGAGAATCTGACAAATCAGAAATAAACTTCTTAAAATCTTGAACATTGGAAATCAGGTTTCTTGCATTCCACTGCAATATTCTTATGCCCATTGTGTAGTTCACAAGTAGACTGGGATACAGATACCCCACCCATCAGTTTCATTTACAGCTTCCCACTTAACACCATTTATTCCAAGATACTTTCCTGCAGCTTTCACAATAATTTTAGTTTTCTCAGTACGACTATTTGTCTGAGCAACACAATTCATCACATCTGTTATAAATATCACAGATGTCATTGCATCCACAAGTAAAGTATATTTAGTAAGAGAACAGTGATGCCAACATATATCTACTGACTTCACATTCCGTTCTCTGACTGGTAACACTTTATCAAAATGTGGTTTAACTTTACGCAAGGCCTCTGCAAAAGACACACACACCTATTTGTAAACCTGTTAAACTACAGCTGCCTTCTTAAGCACTTCACATCCTGTATAAGCTGTACTACATTCTCCTCCACAATTACAACAGTTAAACTTTACACCTTTTCCACAGTCTGCATACTTAGCCCCCTCCCACACTTACTACACCTTAGTTTCTGACAACACCCTGCCGCAACATGCCCAAATCTCTGACATTTAAAACATCGAAGTGGAGGTAGAATATAAGCTCATGCATTATTACTAATATACCCCAAACTAACTTTATCAGGGAGATTCACCTTATTAAAATAAATCAACACAGATAAACTATCCGCATTTTCCCCATTTCTAACTACTTTCCGTCTCTTTATCTCCTTAACCTTACCTTCCAATATATGAGATTTAATCTCCTCTATTGAAATCTCCATGCAACACCCGTCATAACACTACCAATACCTCTATTTTCATAGGGCAACATAGATACCATCTTTTTGCCAAGCAAAGTCTTCAAATGTAATGCCGTTTCACACTGTTTTTTATCCTTACAAGCTATTAACACATACACTCCTCTCAAAGTATGAGCACCTATATACCCCCCATAGCTGATTTCAGCTCTCTAATTAACCTAACTGGATTGATAGAAGAGGGTTGTACTGGGTCAAATTTAAACACTACCCTGAAGTCTTGCTTCCGTTTTTCAAAAAATCCCACCCTTCTGCTCCATCACTAGAAATCATTCCAATATTATATCTCTTTTTCCGTTTTCCAGATCGAGATTCAACTTCATTCCAATCTCCTTCCGCTAACCCACACTTTCTTCCAACCTCCATTTCCAGTTCCTTTTCCAGATCTTTTCCCCACCTGAATCTACACTATTTCCCAACATCCCCTCACTATTCACAGACCAGCACCACCAGCCACCATCCAGATGCCCTGCAATGCAAAACCAGCAACTTCCAGAGAGAGCAGCCCCTTATTACAAGTTGTCACTTACAGAAGGGCAATCAAATGATGCTGGCTTGGACGAGAGCCGATGGGAAGCTGACACATGTTAGCCAGCTAGGCCAGAGTCAATGATATTGAAACACAGTGTTTGAACTGATAAGGAAAGAGTATAAGTATGCTAAGTGGCGAGAACCTAGACTATAGTTGATGATTGGTCATCATATACTAATGGGAAGGATGAAATAACTAGACAGAAGAAAGGAGCTGACTCCTTTGCTAAGGCAGCAACAGTAGACCTTTGTGGCCACGTAGAACTCCAGTGCTTTCCAAGTTGTTCTGACGAACCAGTGTGTGTGAGAAACTGAAACAACTTTCTGAACTAAAGCACACTATGTGCTAAACTACAGTATAGAGGAGGCTGGGTGCAACAGAAAATGAGAAATTCTCGGCCAGAGCAAGAAAAGTAGCAGCGACTGTACGACTTGGCAGAGACCTGATCCCGAAGGACTCTGCCGGTATCTGCCAATGCGGAGCCCTCCCTTCGGAGGTTACTTGTGCATCTCCAATGGACTTTATGCAGCTACCAAAATGTATGGGTTATGATTATGCACTTGTTATTTTGTTCATTATCTCCATGGGTAAAAGTTTATCCAACTCAGAGAAATGATGCCGTAACTGTTGATAATTTTTATTATGAGAATTTATTCCTAGGTTTGTGATCCCCAAGAAAATCTCAAGTGATAACGGTCCTCACTTTACAGGTAAAGTCACATGAGTTGATGAAAGCCTTGTAGCGTAAGCATCACTTCAGCTGCCCTTCCACCCTCAGTCTTATGGGGCAGCTGAAAGACAGAACGGGGGCCTGAAGTGCACTTAACCAAACTGCACAACGAGACCAAGCTCAAATGACCAGAGGTGCTTCCACTGGCCCTCATGACAAAGCACTGCACTCTAAACTGCGTAACAGGCCTCTCTCCACGTAAGATAGTTTTGGAATGTCCTGTGCTCTTACCAGCTGCCCCTCCCTCTTTAACTAAACTGATGGACGCCCACATTATGAGTGAAAGCACAGTGCATTATTGTGTAGCACTAACATAAGCTCTTAAAGTTTCCATCAACAGGTATTTGATGCTCAGTGGATCATGCTTGCTGCAGAGTATCAGACCTACCGGCCGGGAGATTGGGTACAAGTGAGAGCCTACTGACAAAAAGAACTGACTGGAGCCCCTCTGGGAAGGTCCATTCCAAGTATTGTTGATTACATAAGCTGCTTTAAAGGTCAAAGTAAAGCCAACGTGGAGACATGCCTTGCACTTAGACGTTAGGAAAGAACATAGAACATAGAAATTTACAGCCCTT
Source organism: Mobula hypostoma (assembly GCF_963921235.1). Lineage (NCBI taxonomy): Eukaryota > Metazoa > Chordata > Chondrichthyes > Myliobatiformes > Myliobatidae > Mobula > Mobula hypostoma. The sequence goes on from NC_086128.1 coordinate 34,953,568, forward strand.
CGGCCCACAATGTTGTGTTGACCACATAACCTATTCTAGAAACTGCCTAGAATTTCCCTAGCACATAGCCTTCTATTTTTCTAAGCTCCAGGTACCTATCTAAAAGGCTCTTAAAAGACCCTATTGTATCCACTTCCACCACCATCACCAGCAGTGCATTCCACACACCCACCACTCTCTGTGTGAAAAACAACCTTGACATCCCCTTGGTACCTATTTCCAAGCACCTTAAAACTATGCACCCTCATGTTAGCCATTTCAGCCCTGGGAAAAAACCTCTGGCTATCCACACGATCAATGCTTCTCATCATCTTATACACAAAGAGGACGTGCTGGAGCTTCTGAAAAGCATTAAATAAGTCACCGGGACCGGATGAGATGTACCCCAGGCTACAGTGAGAAGTGACGCAGGAGATTGCTGAGCCTCTTGCGATGATCTTTGCATCATCAATAGCGACGGGAGAAGGACCAGAGGATTGGAGGGTTGCAAATGTTGTTCCCTTGTTCAAGAAAGTGAGTAGAAATAACCCAGGAAATTATAGACCAGTGAGTCTGACTTCAGTGGTGAGCAAGTTGTTGGAGAAGATCCTGAAAGGCAGGATTTGTGAGCGTTTGGAGAGACATAATCTGATTAGGGATAGTCAGCATGGCTTTGTCAAGGGCAGGTCATGCCTTACAAGCCTGATTAAATTCTTTGAGGATGTAACAAAACACATTGATGAAGGTAGAGCAGTGGATGTAGTGTATATGGATTTCAGTAAGGCATTTGATAAGGTTTCCTATGCAAGGCTCCTTCAGAAAGTAAGGAGTCCTGGGATCCAAGGAGACCTTGCTTTTTGGATCCAGTATTGACTTGCCCACAGAAGGCAAACGGTGGTTGTGGATGGTTCGTATTCTGCATGGAGATTGGTGACCAGTGAAATTCCGCAGGGATCTGTTCTGTGACCCCTCCTCTTTGTGATTGTTATAAATGACCTGGAAGAAGAAGTAGAAAGGTGGGTTAGTAAAGTTGCTGATGGCACAAAGGTTGGGGGTGTTGTGGATAGTGTGGAGGGTTGTCAGAGGTTACAGCGGGACATTGATAGGATGCAGAACTGGGCTGAGAAATGGCAGATGGACTTCAACCCAGATAGGTGTGGAGTGGTTCATTTTGGTAGGTCAAATATGATGGCAGAATATAGTATTAATGGTAAGACTCGGTAGTGTGGAGGATCTGAAAGATCTTGGGGTCCATGTCCATAGGACATTCAAAGTTGCTGCGCAGGTTGACAAAGTTGTTAAGAAGGCATATGCTGTATTGGCACTCATCAACCGTGGGATTGAGTTCAAGAGCTGTGAGGTAATGTTACAGCTATATATGAACTTGGTCAGACCCGACTTGGAGAACTGTGTTCTGTTCTGGTCACCTCACTACAGGAAGGATGTGGATACTATAGAGAGAGTGCAGAGGAGATTTACAAGGATGTTGCCTGGATTGGAGGGTGTATCTTATGAGAATATGTTGAGTGTACTTGGTCTTTTCTTCTTGGAGCGACGGAATGAGAGGTGACCTGATAGAGGTGGATAAGATGATGAGAGGCATTGATCGTGTGGATAGTCAGAGGCTTTTCACCAGGGCTGAAATGGCTAACATGAGGGTGCATAGTTTTAAGGTGCTTGGAAATAGGTACCGACGGGATGTCAGGGGTGAGTTTTTCACTCAGAGTGGTGGGTGCGTGGAATGCACTGCCGATGGCAGTGGTGGAAATGGATACAATACGGTCCTTTAAGAGCCTTTTAGATAGGTACATGGAGCTTAGAAAAATAGAGGGCTATGTGCTAGGGAAATTCTAGGCAATTTCCGGAGTAGGTTACATGGTCAGCACAACATTCTGGGCCAAAGGGATGTAATGTGCTGTCGATTTCTTTGTTCTATGTTCTATGTAAGCCAGCAGTGCCACCGGAGAGGGAACAGATGGCCAGAAGAACTTTTATGATAAGGACTGATGGACTGAACTCTTGATCTTTGCAATTTACCACCTTAAGTAATCACTATGCATGATAAGTTTGGGGCAATGTGGGCGTCTATTTTCCACCTAAATGCAGAAGTGTCTCACACACTAATACTGCTCACACTTTTCTTCCCCTTACGAATGAATATGTGTCGCATACTAACTGGTCAGGTTGTTGGGTCTGCTGTAGAGAGGGCCTACACATTCAGGAGGTGGCTTGACAATGTGATTATATCCCTGAACTGTAATGAATCTGATTTTGTGTTGTACTTTGGTAGCAAAATTAGCACTGTAAAGGGAGCCACGGGACTGCACTACCCATAGGAATGACTCGCCAATCCAACTGCTTTGAGGGATGGTATCAACCTACAGTTGCAGAAGCACTTTCCCCCCACCCCCACCACCACTCCAAAGTTGCTTCATGAGGTTAGGGGCGAAGTATGTTACTGTAACCATCAAGGGATGGGACTAGACTTGGGTAACAGAACATGCAATGCGTATACTGATTCCCATTAACAATACTTACTGGGAACGTGGTCGTCAGCCCTAACACTGGCTGACAGGGCTCCCCTTCTAACATGGGATCTTTCGCCTGAACCAAAGGAGTTGTTGTTATCTGGGCTACGTAGACCCATAGATGTACCACCTGCCCTCTCTCTCTCTCCCTGTCTCTGTCTCATTGAAGTACTATGGAGACTGAGTGTTTCTGTATTGTAGTGTTCCTGTTCTGGGACCTGCCAGGCTGGCTTGTAAAAGCATTAACATGGCCTCAGCAATGATGGAGAAATTGGCTACTAACACAGCCTTAATACGACATGATACGAACCAGGCCATCAAAGACACGGCTGCTGAAATGCTGGCAATCCGCACTGTGGCTTTTCAAAATCAACCACCATTAGACTTTCTGTTGTCTAAAACAAGTGGTTTTGTGTGCCATTATTAGCCAAGAGTGTTACACGTACGTTCCTGACGTCAACAGCCAACTATCCCTGATGAAACTGTTATGGAGTTTCAGAGACTCTGCACTGTTGAAATTCGGTAAGATTTATGTTGTCCTCTACAGGGAAAGGAGGAGGGAGCATGAAAGTTGCAGTAAGGCAAGGTTTAAAGACAACATCAAAGTAAGAATGACTGGGATGGTGTGCAGTCAAACCCAGACAAGGGAATCTTTTGAAATGAGACTGCTGGAGTCATCTTGCCCATTGCAGACAGATAAGTGAGAATGACTGTGGCAGTGTGTAATCAAAACTAGAAGAACACAGCTTTCCTTTATACGAGTACAGGAGGGGTGCTGGAGATAGGAATAATGGAAGGACGTGAAATACACCCAAAGACTAAGGGACAATTGCTTTACTAACTTCAAAATATCATTCGTTGTCAGCTTGAAGTTCCGATCAACTTTTAACACCTCAATTGTAAATGGCGATTGATCTTGCAAATAAGGAATTAAAACATATATAATTTACCAGATAGGCAATATCCGTAACTGATAAGCCAATTCTGTAAAAAAAAATAGCAGTTTTCTGCCTTGGCTGCCCTGTCCATGTTGGTCAAGAAAGGCCAATCACTTGTCATTCAAGATGAGGTTGATTAGACATTGGCTTTGCGGGAGAAGCCAGAGAGTGGTAATAGATGATTGCCTGTAACTAATGGTGTGCCACAGGGATTGGTGATTCCATTTTTCAATGACATAGAAACAACATAGAAACATAGAAAATAGGTGCAGGAGTAGGCCATTCGGCCCTTCGAGCCTGCACCGCAATTTATTATGATCATGGCTGATCATCCAACTCAGAACCCTGCACCAGCCTTCCCTCCATACCCCCTGATCCCCGTAGCCACAAGGGCCATATCTAACTCCCTCTTAAATATAGCCAATGAACTGGCCTCAACTGTTTCCTGTGGCAGAGAATTCCACAGATTCACCACTCTGTGTGAAGAAGTTTTTCCTAATCTCGGTCCTAAAAGGCTTCCCCTTTATCCTCAAACTGTGACCCCTCATTCTGGACTTCCCCAACATCGGGAACAATCTTCCTGCATCTAGCCTGTCCAATCCCTTTAGGATTTTATACGTTTCAATCAGATCCCCCCTCAATCTTCTAAATTCCAACGAGTACAAGCCCAGTTCATCCAGTCTTTCTTCATATGAAAGTCCTGCCATCCCAGGAATCAATCTGGTGAACCTTCTTTGTACTCCCTCTATGGCAAGGATGTCTTTCCTCAAATTAGGGGACCAAAACTGCACACAATACTCCAGGTGTGGTCTCACCAAGGTCTTGAACAACTGCAGTAGTACCTCCCTGCTCCTGTACTCGAATCCTCTCGCTATAAATACCAGCATACCATTCGCCTTTTTTACCACCTGCTGTACCTGCATGCCCACTTTCAATGACTGGTGTATAATGACACCCAGGTCTCGTTGCACCTCCCCTTTTCCTAATCGGCCACCATTCAGATAATAATCTGTTTTCCTATTTTTGCCACCAAAGTGGATAACTTCACATTTATCCACATTAAATTGCATCTGCCATGAATTTGCCCACTCACCCAACCTATCCAAGTCACCCTGCATCCTCTTAGCATCCTCCTCACAGCTAACACTGCCACCCAGCTTCGTGTCATCCGCAAACTTGGAGATGCTGCATTTAATTCCCTCATCCAAGTCATTAATATATATTGTAAACAACTGGGGTCCCAGCACTGAGCCTTGTGGTACCCCACGAGTCACTGCCTGCCATTCTGAAAAGGTCCCATTTATTCCCACTCTTTGCTTCCTGTCTGCTAACCAATTCTCCACCCACACCAATACCTTACCCCCAATACTGTGTGCTTTAAGTTTGCACACTAATCTCCTGTGTGGGACCTTGTCAAAAGCCTTTTGAAAATCCAAATATACCACATCCACTGGTTCTCCCCTATCCACTCTACTAGTTACATCCTCAAAAAATTCTGAGATTCGTCAGACATGATTTTCCTTTCACAAATCCATGCTGACTTTGTCCGATGATTTCACCGCTTTCCAAATGTGCTGTTATCACATCTTTGATAACTGACTCCAGCAGTTTCCCCACCACCGACGTTAGGCTAACCAGTCTATAATTCCCCGGTTTCTCTCTCCCTCCTTTTTTAAAAAGTGGAGTTACATTAGCCACCCTCCTATCCTCAGGAACTAGTCCAGAATCTAACGAGTTTTGAAAAATTATCACTAATGCATCCACTATTTCTTGGGCTACTTCCTTAAGCACTCTGGGATGCAGACCATCTGGCCCTGGGGATTTATCTGCCTTTAATCCCTTCAATTTACCCAACACCACTTCCCTACTAACATGTATTTCGCTCAGTTCCTCCATCTCACTGGACCCTCTGTCCCCTACTATTTCTGGAAGATTATTTATGTCCTCCTTAGTGAAGACAGAACCAAAGTAATTATTCAATTGGTCTGCCATGTCCTTGCTCCCCATAATCAATTCACCTGTTTCTGTCTGTAGGGGACCTACATTTGTCTTTACCAGTCTTTTCCTTTTTACATATCTATGAAAGCTTTGGATGATATTGTGGTAAAGATGATATAGTGGACAGCGAGGAAGACTACCAAAGATTGCAGCAGGATCTGGTCCAGCTGGAAAAATGGGCTGAAAAATGGCAGATGCAATTTACTGCAGACAAGTGTGAAGTGTTGCATTTTGGGAGGACCAACCAGCGTAGGTCTTACACAGTGAGCGGTAGGGCACTGAGGAGTGTGCTGGAACAGAGGGATCTGGGAAGTCAGATCCATAATTCCTTGAAAGCGGAGTCACGGGTAGATCGGGTCGTAAAGAAAGCTTTTTACACATTGGCTTTCATAAATCAAAGCATTGAGTACAGGAGTTGGGTTATGTTGAAGTTTTTTAAGACATTGGTGCTCTTATACAATTGATGCTTTTAATGAATTACAGCTCGGCATTTAACGTTATCATCCCTTCAAAACTAATCAGTAAACTCCAAGACCTGGGCCTCAATACCCCTTGTACAATTGGATCCTGGATTTCCTCACTTGTAGACCTCAGTCAGTTTGGATTGGCAAAAACATTTCCTCCACAATCTTCATCAGCACAGGAGCACCACAGTGATGTGTACTTAGCCCCCTGCTCTACTTGCTTTACACCTATGATTGTGTGGATAAGTTCAGCTCCAACACCAGATACAAATTTGCTGACGACACCACTGTTGTGGGCCATATCAAAGGTGGTGATGAATCATCATACAGGAGGGAGATTGGAAATTTGGCTGAGTGGTGTAATAACAACAATCTCTCACTCAATGTCAGTAAGACCAAGGAACTGATTATAGACTTCAGGAGAGGGAAACCAGATGTCCATGAGCCAGTAATCATCAGAGGTGGAGAGGGTCAGAAACTTTAAATTCCTGGGTGTCACTATCTCAGAGGACCTGTCCTGGACCCATCATATACATATTATTGCAAAGAAAGCACAACAGTGCCTCAGGAGTCTGCATAGATTCCGCATGTCATTGAAAACTTTGGTAAACTTCCATAGATGTGTGGTGGAAAGTGTGCTGACCGGCTACGTTACAGCCTGGTACGGGAAATGCCAATGCCTTTGAGCGGAAAACCCTACAAAAAGTAGTGGACAGGTAAAATTTTCCCAACCATTGAGCACATCTACATGAAATGTTGCTGTAGAAAAGCAGCATCCATCATCAAAGATCCTCGCCACCCAGGCCACACTCTCTTCTCGCTGCTGCCATGAGATAGAGGGTAAAAGAGCCTCAGGAGTCGTACGACCAAGTTCAAGAACAGTTATTACCCCTCAACCATCGGGCTCTTGAACAAAAGGGGTTAACTACACTTATTTCGGGACTCTTAATATATTGTTATTTCATGCTCATTATTTATTATCTGTATTTGCATTGTTTGTTTACAGTTAACAGTTCCTGATGTTTACAGTTTCTGTTCTATAGATTTGCTAAGTATGCCTGCATAAAAAGAATCTCAGGGTTGTATTTGGTGACATGTATGTACTCTGATAATAAATTTTACTTTGAACTTTGAACAACACACTGCTGATTGTACCTTGGTCTTCAGGTGATTCTGGCTTCTGCTATCTCAGCACTGACAATGAATAGACTGAGGTGGAAGCCCACATGTGTTCAAGGCTACTTGTCACCATGACATTTCTATAATACTAAATGGAAAATAAATTATGCCAAAGAAGAGCTTTTACAAAAATTGTAGAAACACATAGGGTATCTTTACAAATGCCAAACTTAAGAACTGCAACGTGTAATGACAGAATATTTTTCACTGAAGTGACGCAATTTATTAAACACATTTATTTATTACAGTATCTATGTGTTTAACTTCAAAGAAAGTAGTGTCTTTATTAGGAATGAAATTAAATACCGATTTTTAAAGGTGGACACTTAGGTTTATGAAATTATCAACCCAAGACAAAGATGTTACAGTTCAATACGTTTACTGGTCAGCACATTTGTATAACGATAAATGCAGGTATTGTCACAGACACAATTTCCATTTTCACAGACAGCCAAGTTGAAAAGAACAATAATATTACATGTGGCTACCTCAAATTTGCGAAATACATATTGAGGTCTTTCAAAATGAGAATTAAATCTCCACTTTTGCTTCCATCTGGTCCTTAATCCCACCAACCCCTCCACTGCCCAGTTCCAGTGTCCCTTCTCCGGGGTATAACCGGGGAATGGATGTGTATCAAATTCAGTGTTGATGGGGATAGTTCTCTCATCATAGCCAGCAACACCAGGCACAGGGTTTGAACCCTTAAGCGACCATCTTGGGTCAAAGAGCTTTTCACCAACTGAGCATCGATGTCTCCTGGCAGCTGGAATTCCCTCCTGAACTCCTCATATCTGTACCTGTAAGAGGTTTCTGCTATCATCCCTCTTCTTCTCAAAGTTCAAAGTTCAAAATACAGTTATTATCAAAGTACATATATATCACCATAGGCATCTTAGATGAATTTTCTCATGGGAATTCTCAGTAGATACAAGAAATGCAGTAGAATAAGTGAAAGACCACACCCAACAGGATGGACAAAGAAGCAGTGTGCAAAAGACAACAGACTGTGCAAACACAAAAAAAAGTAAAAAATAATAAATAAGCAATAAATATCTTGGCTGGTGCTTGCATGGATGGTGGTGGGAATGCTGATGCTTTATGCTAGAATAAGTAGGGGGACAGTTGATGCTGTTTGCTGCTGCTCATGCATGGGAGGAGGGAGGGAGCTTGGGGGTTCTTACATTTTTTCTGTCATTCATTCTTTGGGGGTTTTTCTTCTGTTTTAAGGATGTCTGCGCAGAGTGAGAATTTCAGGCTCTATATTGTATACATTCCCTGATATTAAATGGAACTATTGAACCATTGAAGAGTCCTTGGAAAGCAAGTCCATAGGTTGTGGAAACAGTTTAGTGATGGGTCGAGTAAAGTTATCCCCACTGGTTCAAGCCCTTGATGATTGAGGGGTAAAAACTGTTCCTGAACCTTATGGTGTGGGTCCTGAGGCTCCTGTACTTTCTTCCTGATGGGAGCAGTGAGAAGAGAGCATGACTGGGATGGTGGGGGTCCTTGATGATGGAAGCTGCTTTCCTGCAACAGCTTTCTGTGTAGATGTGCTCAATGGTGGGGAGGGTTTTTCCCGAGATGGACTATGCTGTATCCAGTGCTTTCTGTACTCTTTCCGTTCAAGGGCATTGGTGTTTCAAAACCAGACTGTGATGCAACCAGTCAATATACTCTTCACCGTGCATCTGTAGAAGTTTGTCAAGATTTTAGATGATATGCCAAATCTTAGCAGACTTATCAGAAAGTAGAGGCACAACCGTGCTGTCTTTGTAATTGTACTTACGTGCTGGATCCAGGACAGGTCTGTTGTCTATTGAATATTTCTGTAATATTTCAGTAATCAATGATTAAGCATTCTTTCTTTGTTTAAATAATTCAGTACAAGTTATATGTAAAAGTAAGTGAATTGCAAATGTCATGACACTATCACATGATAAGTGTATGCCTCGCTTAAAATAAAGAACAAACTTAAGACGTGCATTCTTGGCTCTCATTTTCCTTTGAATTAGTTTGATGTTTTGAAGTTACCAAACACAATAGTGGCGATGAGGTATTTTTAAAATGAGCCTGAGACGGCTGCCAAACTGCTGAAGAGCAGTGAGACATTTGAGTTAAAAAATATGCAGTGAGGAATGGCAAGTTTTTAAAAAAAGCACAGCACAGCACGTGCAGAGATGATTGAGTTTTTTAAAAAGGCAGAAAATAGAAGAATTTACAGGTTCATAAACAGTAAGTTGATAATAACAATAAATTTTTAAGAAGAGCAGAAATGGCTGGCTACATCAGAAATATAGATGTATTTGATTGCTCAACAGGTAACTGGCTCATGTATACTGAGATAATTGAACAGTATTTTGAAGGAAATGAACTAGCCAATGAGAAACTAGTACCAATTTTGCTGACTGTATTGGGTTTAAGGGCATATAGCTTGCTTAGAAGTTTGAGTGCTGCAATCAAACCAGCCAAAATGAACTTTGCTGATATTGTGGAAATAATGCAGGAACATTTAGAACCAAAACCATTGCTGATCACAGAATGTTTTAGGTTGCATAAGTGGAATCAAAAAGAAGGGGAGTCCATTTCAGTGTATGTGGCTGAATTGAAGAGATTATCTGAGCATTGTCAGTTCAGTGATGGAACTCACAGATCCTGGTGCAAGTTGGGATAGGAGATGCTTGACAGAGCAGGGCTTGGACTGGCCAGGGAAGAACTGGTTTTTGTTTATTAATGTCATATGTACCAAGATTGTGAAAAGCTTTTTGTTTGTGTCCCATCCAGACAAAGCAAGCCATACATAAGCAGCTTCTTCCCTCCTCAACCCACCTGGCTTCACCTATCATCTTCCAGCTTGTACTCCTTCACCTCTCCCCAGGTTCTTACTCTGGCTTCTTCCCCTTTCCTTACCAGTCCTGATGAAGGCCCTTAGCCCAAAATGTAGACAGTTTATTCATTTCCATAGATGCTGCCTGGCCTGCTGAATTCCTCCAGCGTTTTGTGTGCGTTGCAGAATATAGTGCCATAGATACAGGAAAAATTCAGGGCCGGTAGGCAACTAAAAACAGACACAGGAAAAACTTCAAATGCTTAAAATCCAGAGCAACGCACATGGTGTTCTAATACCTCTAAGGCACCCAGAACAGGACACCGGTGCGTGGCGCACAAGGCAACCAATGGAAAAGAGCTGCTACATCCCTTGAATGGGCCAATCAACCACAAGCATAGCAGAAGCAGCTTTTGACTGGCAAGTAAATGAACCCTTCACATTACAGATGGGAGAGATTTAAAGGAGATGTGAGGGACAACTTTTTCACACAGAGAAAAATATGGAACAAACTGCCAGAGGAAGTGGTAGGTTTGGGCACAATAACAGCATTTAAAAGTCATTTAGACAGGTACATGGAGAGGAAAGATTTAGAGATACTGGTCTCTCCTGCCGGTGCTGCTCTCTAGCATTTGATTCATGGAAGAGGAAGTGGATTACCTGCAGGTAATCCAGCATAAAATGAAGAACTGTTGTGTACTTGTTCTTACAGAAACGTGGCTCCAGGACAACATCTCAAGCACCATCCATCTTCAAGCCAGGCCACTCAGGGACTTGTGCTATTATTAATTTTTGTAACTGTATGTGCTATTGTAACTATATATGCCATGTTACTGTTTGTACTCTATTTTAAACCTTGGCTCCAGAGGAATACTGTTTCATTCAGCTGTATAAATGACTGAAAATTAAAGCTGAACTTGGTCAAACACTGGAAAATGGAACTAGCTCAGGTCAGCATGGAAGAGTTGGGCTGAAGGGCCTGTTTCTCCGTTGTAAGAAGTCAAAGTTGAGGTTATTGTCATCTGCACAAGTACATATCTGCATAGGTGCAATAAAAAACAAGACTTACTTCCAGCAGCATTACAGGCACACAGCATCAGAGACAACATTCACAAGGAAAACAGAAATTAAACATAAATTATACAAAATTACGCAAGAAAGAACACAATTAGCACAAAAAAGTCAGAGTCCATTCTACTGCAAAGTGGTCATGGTGTTGCTATACTGAGGTAGTGATTAGAATTGTACTGGGTTGTGCAAGTTTAGACGTAGTTTCGGTAGGTCAGAATGCACCCACATTTTTCCAGTGTCCTATCATTGAAATGTATTACTATTTCATGCACACAGCATGACTACAGGCCCTATAGTCTACTATGCTGTGCAAACCATTGAGTAATCAGCAACACAAATCCTATTTGCTCGCTCTCTCGCCTTCACTACAAGTGCTCGCTCATTTACTGTAAATACTACTTCAATGTTGTGAAAGTACTGGCCTCCACCATCACATCAGGCCATGAGTTCTAGATTTCAATATCCCTCAAGATAGAAAAGTTCTCCCAAATATCCCTCAAATTCTCCTAACCCTTAAAACCCATGCTGTCTGGTCATATACATGTCTGTTAACAAGTGCCCCGTTTATGTCCCTCATAACTTCATCAGCTCAACCCTCCAAGGAAAGCAAACCTGGCTGTGCAATCTCTCCTAACAACATTGTCCCCGTGCTGTAATTTTAGAAAGGGAAACTGGTATCGAAGTTGGGACAGAATATGACACTCAGTCCAGTTTATCCTGAAATATATGCACCACAACTTAAACCTCATTGAAGACTCATCTTGTTTTGTGAGTGTTATTTATTACAGTGCATATATATTCCTGCTTACCTCTGGAATCTTTGATCAACACTCAGGGTACTTTTGCTGATAATTGACCTTTCAACAGGCATTGAACTTTGAATTGAGTGTGCTCTCACAATTCAGTTTTCATTTATGAATTACAATTTCCATTAAGATGCACCTGTGCCCTTGGGTTTAATTGGGGGAGGGAGTAGGAATACTTCCAGAAACACAAGATATTGTAACATTACATTGACATAGAAACAGTTTAAATGGCCCCAATAAGGGGAATAAATGTACTTAGACCTGGAGTCTTTCCAAAAATATATTGAATCCTAACTAAAATAGACAGATAATATAGATATGCAGATACATTTTGCAGAAAGCACATCTTCCAAACTACCAGCAGTAAATTAGCAATTCATGCCAGTCTGCCACCCACTGGAAGAATCAAGCCACTGCAGGTAACGTCTTTAAACATTTCTGTGCTGCTCCTAAAGTGAGGACAACTCTCAAGAGGCGCGAAATCACCCCACAATCGCTAATATCACTCTTCAACAGCTAGTTGTACAACCACTCCTCCTACCCCCCCACCCGCTTCAGGCGAGCACAAATGTTCAAGCTGAACTGGGAAATTTAAAATTTTGCCAGGGCGTAACGAAACTCGTGAAGCGCCATCCTGTGACTGTCTCACTACATTTGAGTAGCATTACTCCACTGTATGGACCAAAATCGCTCCAAAAATTAATTCAAGCCCGAATTATTTTTAGCAACTTTAAAAATATTGATTACAGATAATCAAACTTGCTAATGCTGAAAATTTCAAAATCTCCGTTTTAAAAGTTATGAAATGTAATTATTTTTAGTTTTCTCTTTCTTCTTTTTCTATTGAATTAAAAAATCGCCATTCCAAGTGACACTTCCTAAATAGCTTTAGAGCAGTTAAGAACGGGTCCCTTCAGTCGGCTGGTGAGGAAAGTTAGAATTTACTTATTCTGTTTGGTTAGGTTTGCGACGACAGACCTAGAACAGTTTCCGTTCTAACCACCCGGAGTAGTGATATCAACGCCATTAAATAGTAATAGAAGGTCGCCTATTTTCTTCGTCTCCTGGTCACGTGAGCAAAAGTCTGTTTGACGCGGTCTCTTCGGATTAACCATAAATTTTGTTTTGTTAACGGAAAACACGACAAGTAACTTCCAAGACGATGAAAATGTAAAACAAAGATATAGGGTCCTAGTGAGAGAGCTTCCAGAATACTGTGCACATGTCTACCTTGTGAAGGACATAAGGTTCAAAAGGTTCACCAGATAGATTCCTGGGATAAAAGGCATCAAAATGGATAAATAAATTCAATAGATAATTTGGATATTAAGGAATTTAGAGGTGTGGTGTTTATAAAACTTCTGCCATAATCTTAATGAAAAATGGCGCAGGCACAGGGAGTGGAATGACTTCTCCTGCTTCTAGTTACTTATGTTCATATCTGTCAGTGAATAAAAGAGAAGCTCAGTTATTCCTTATCCAGAGATAATAATATCTTTATCTATACATCATTAACTCCATCATCTTGTAAGCTATATCCACACAATCAGACTGTTTTCTTTCCTAATTCTGAAGAAATAGAGACTTTTCAAATGGTTCTAGAGATATTTAGACCATAAGACAAAGGAGCAGAAGTAGGCCATTCGGCCCATCGAGTCTGCTCCGCCATTTTATCATGAGCTGATCCATTTTCTCCTATTTAGTCCCACTCCCCTGCCTTCTCACCATAACCTTTGATGCCCTGGCTACTCAGATACCGATCAATCTCTGCCTTAAATACACCCAATGACTTGTCCTCCACTCTTGCCCGTGGCAACAAATTCCATAGATTCACCACCCTCTGACTAAAAAAAATTTCTTCGCATTTCTGTTCTGAAAGGGCGCCCTTCAATCCTTAAGTCATGCCCTCTCGTACTAGACTCCCCCATCATGGGAAACAACTTTGCCACATCCACTCTGTCCATGCCTTTCAACATTCAAAATGTTTCTATGAGGTCTCCCCTCATTCTTCTAAATTCCAAGGAATACAGTCCAAGAGCAGAAAAAACGTTCCTCATATGTTAACCCTCTCATTCCCGGAATCATTCTAGTGAATCTTCTCTGTACACTCTCCAAGGTCAGCACATCCTTTCTTAATAAGGAGACCAAAACTGCCCACAGTACTCCAAGTGAGGTCTCACCAGCGTCTTATAGAGCCTCAACATCACATCCCTGCTCCTATACTCTATTCCTCTAGAAATGAATGCCAACATTGCATTCGCCTTCTTCACTACTGACTCAAACTGCAGGTTAACTTTAAGGGTATCCTGTACGAGGACTCCCAAGTCCCGTTGCATCTCAGAACTTTGAATTCTTTCCCAATTTAAATAATAGTCTGCCCGTTTATTTTTTCTGCCAAAGTGCATAACCATACACTTTCCAACATTGTACTTCATTTGCCACTTCTCTGCCCATTCTTTCAATCTATCCAAGTCTCTCTGCAGACTCTCCGTTTCCTCAGCACTACCGGCCCCTCCACCTGTCTTCGTATCGTCAGCAAACTTAGCCACAAAGCCATCTATTCCATAATCTAAATCGTTGATGTACAATGTAAAAAGAAGCGGCCCCAACACTGATCCCTGTGGAACACCACTGGTAACCGGCAGCCAGCCAGAATAGGATCCCTTTATTCCCACTCTCTGTTTCCTGCCAATCAGCCAATGCTCTATCCACGTATGTAACTTTCCCGTAATTCCATGGGCTCTTATCTTGTTAAGTAGCCTCATGTGTGGCACCTTGTCAAAGGCCTTCTGAAAATCCAAATATACAACATCCACTGCATCTCCCTTGTCTAGCCTACTGGTAATTTCCTCAAAAAATTGTAATAGGTTTGTCAGGCAGGATTTTCCTTTAAGGAATCCATGCTGAGTTCTGCCTATCTTGTCATATGCCTCCAGGTACTCTGTAACCTCATCCTTGACAATCGACTCCAACAACTTCTCAACCACGGATGTCAAGCTAACAGGTCTATAATTTCCTTTTTGCTTCCTTGCCCCCTTCTTAAATAGTGGAGTGTCATTTGCAATCTTCCAGTCCTCCGGAACCATGCCAGATTCTATCGACTTTTGAAAGATCATCGCTAATGCCTCCGCAATCTCCACAGCTACTTCCTTCAGAACACGAGGGTGCATTCCATCTGGTCCGGGAGATTTATCTACCTTTAGACTATTCAGTTTCCTGAGTACTTTCTCTGTTGTAATTGTGACTGTGCACACTTCTCTTCCCTGCCACCCTTGAATGTCCGGTATACTGCTGATGTCTTCCTCAGTGAAGACTGATGCAAGATACTCGTTCAGTTCCTCCGCCATCTCCTTATCTCCCATTACAATTTCTCCAGCATCATTTTCTATCGGTCCTATATCTATTCTCACCTGTCTTTTACTCTTTATATACTTGAAAAAGCTTTTAGTATCCTCTTCGATATTATTTGCTAGCTTCCTTTCATAGTTAATCTTTAGGAGTCAGGGACACATCAATGCAAATTTTCTTCTTGCAAGGAGTGCGATCATCCAGTACAATTGAATTGATTAGTTTTACTTTTTTAGCTGATAGAGCCATTCTCCTGTTGAAAGTTTAATATTTACCCACATGCTCAAAAGTTCATTATCAAAATACATATATATCACCATATACAGGCCTGAGATTTAGCTTTCTGTGGGCATACTCAGCAAATCTAAAGGATAGTAACTATAACAGGATCAATGAAAGATCAGCCAGAGTGCAGAACACAACAAACTGAGCAATAAATAAGAACATGAGATAAAGTGTCCTTAAAGTGGAACATTTCAATGAAGGGGCAAGTGAGTATAGTTATCCACAAACAACAGGAATTCTGCAGATGCTGGAAATTCAAGCAACACACATAAAAGTTGCTGGTGAACGCAGCAGGCCAGGCAGCATCTCTAGGAAGAGGTGCAGTCGACGTTTCAGGCCGAGACCCTTCGTCAGGACCCTGTCAAGACGAAGGGTCTCGGCCTGAAACGTCGACTGCTCCTCTTCCTACAGATGCTGCCTGGCCTGCTGCGTTCACCAGCAACTTTTATGTGTGTTGAGTGTAGTTATCCCCTTTGTTCATGAGTCTGATGGTTGAGGGGTAGTAACTGTTCTTGAACCTGGTGGTGTGAGTTCTGAGGCACTTTGACCTTCTAACTGATGGCAACAGTGAGAAAAGAGCATGGCCTGGGTGGTGAGGATCTTTGATGATGGATGCTGCTTTTCTACAGTAATGTTTCATGTAGATGTGCTCAACAGTTGGGAGGGATTTACCTGTGATTGACTGGGCCAAATCTACTACTTTTTGCAGGTTTTCCATTCAAGGGCATTGGTGTTTCCATACCAGGCTGTGATGCAGCCAGTCAGTGTACTCTCCACTACACATCTGTAGAGGTTTGCCAAAGTTAGTTTGTCACTATATATTTTTAAGGGCTCTAGTTTCATGGTTTATACACACTATCTAAAACAAAATGAAACAGAATTAAACTTTTAAATCAATGGTTTTAAACTTTTGGTTTAAATCAATGGTTTTAAAGTTCAATGGAATTAAACTTTTAAGTCAATGAATAACTGTGGAGGGCAAGTCATTGAGTATATTTAAAGCGGAGGTTGATAGGTTCTTGATTAGTCAGGGTGTCAAAGGTTACGGGGAGCAGCCAGAAGAATGGGGTTGAAGGGGATAATAATCAGTTATGATGAAATGGCAGAGAAGACTCGATGGGCTGAATGGCCTAATTCTGCTCCCATGTTTTATGGTCTTACGGTTGAATTAACAAGTTCAATTTCTGGAAGCTAGGGTGATTTCCAAGTAGATTTCTGTATTAAACTAGTGAATTAAATTTAAAATGCTTCAGTTTGAAAAGGAAAAGTGTTTGAACTGAAATCCCAAAATTGTGAGGAAGGTTAAGAAAGAGCCTCGGCAGATCTCACTTCCTGTATGGACAAAAGCAAGCCACCTAGTGGTATTACAGCATCATTGTATAAATCAATAAAAAATAAATTTAAGAGTTCATAAACACCAGAAGGTCTGCAGACGCTGGAAATCCAAGCAACACACACAAAATGCTGGAGGAACTCAGCAGGCCAGGCAGCATCTATGGAGATGGAACGGAAATGAGTTGCTGTTTCAGCCTGAGACCATTCTTCAGGACTGAAATGAAAGATGCCAGAATTTTAAGAGTTTGGTACATCTGTAATATTCAGAACAACCAAAGAAGGTATTCTCCTAGCTATGGTGTCAACCAGTTCAATTTTTCCCAATTTCTGTCATCTTTTCACGAATAGTAGTAATTTCCCTTTAATACAAACTACCCACACAGTTAACTGCAGTTAATTCTGCAAGGTTCTGGGCTGCCAAGAGTTGACTGTATTAAGCCCGTGCAAACTGCAGGACTGGCCATTTTTTGAAGCCAAAGTTGTCTGTGAAATGATCAGCATTATGAGAGACAAAGAAAATGCTGACCTGTCACATTTTCCAGCCTATAACAGCAGGCTGTGCACAAACTGAGGCCTCAACTCCAGCGCTTAAACAACTTGAGCACATCTTGCAGGCGGAGACAGCAAAAGTGAGGAAGCGTGTGATTCCTTAAAACTTCTTGTTGTAAAAAATTAGGATATTTGAGCAATAGTACTGAAAAAAGGTGTAGAAGGCAGAAAAGATCAGAGGACGAGGGTGGAGATGGTTTATCTCTGGCCCTGAATGTGCCACGATTCTCACCAGAAGCACTGAAGGTCCTTGGAAGAAAAGTGTTGGTGATAGGAAGATACGAGAAGAAGAGAGATGACGGCAGCGGCTCTTACAGCTACAAACGTGAGAAGTTCAGGCGGGAATTCCAGCTGCCAAAAGAGGCCGATGCTGAGGCTGTGAACTGCTGTTTGACCCAGGACGGTTGGTTAAAGACTGAAGTCCCGCGCCTGGTTCTGCCGGCTGTGGATGAGTGAACAGTGAACCGTTTTTCATAGACCATAGAGAGAATGCTCACAGTGGAACTAAACCTCATGGAATATTCTGCAACAATAGGAATGTAAATTTCAAATGTCTTCCTGTATGTGCAAATAATAATTTCTGTCTGTAACAGTGTCTTTTTCCCCTTGTGTGACTTAAAAATATTTTAACTTGCACATCACGCGAATAAAGTATAAGTCTATGAATGGCAGCTTTGCATGTCACATTTTCTGTGAATCATATTTTAAAGATAAAATAATGTAAAATTTCCATTTTTAACATGTCAAAATAAAAAGGTATTTTCCAAACTGATGACAGCGTTATTAGCTACATGATCACTTTCTTGGAATTCAACAGAGTTAGGAGCAGGGTTTTTCGAGGGAAAGAGAATGGTAATTTTCCCAATAGATCAGTTAAAGGTTGAAAACCCATAGCTGGCACCACCCCCGCTGTGAATAAAGGAGTTATCCGTTCCACTCGTCACTGATGTTGTAAATACGCCCTAGTCTAAAGATAGCACAGGGACACAGGAAAGAACTTCAGCACTGAGCAGGATTTAAAGGAATGGTAGCAAAAAATTAGAACCTATTGACCACACTTGCAACTTATTCCTACAGTCAGGAATCTGAGGAAACAAAAAATGAATTTTTTATGGACAGTGAAGAAATGTGTTGCCTATTCCTTGCTCATTATCCAGATATACCAATGTTATATCGTAATTATATCTTATCATGACGAGACAAATCATGCGACACACTAGAAGATGCACAAAAGTGAAGAACTAGGCCAGCTTGTACTGATCATCCCCCCTTCCAGTCCTGATGAAGGGTCTTGTTTATTCCCCTCCATAGATGCTGCCTGACTTGCTGAATTCCTCTGGTATTTTACCTGTGTTGCTCAAGGTTTCCAGCGTCTACGTAGCCTCGTGTTTATGATTCACTATCACAAGTTTCAGCAAATAATATTCGAGACCAAGCTGCCCAGATATATTGTTACTTAAAGCTTGTCACAGATTTCCCACTAAATCGCTAGACCTTTTATTCTTTAAGGCACAGGGTGTGGCAAAATCAGCATTCACCCTCTTAAGTTACTTTTGAATATAGGGGTGAACTACCTGTTGAACTATGGCTCTGTTTGACCTAGTGATGTTATTAGGTAGGCGGCTCCAGAATTCTCCCTCACCAAAAGGCCAGCAATGATTCACCACCACTTCTCCTCAAGGAAAATTCACACTCACGCCCCAGGAATGAGTAAATAACTAAGTCGAAAGTTAAGACAGGAAGAGAGCTTCAGGGAGGGAATTCCCAGGCGTAGGGCTTTGGCTGCTGAATATACTGCTGTTGGTGGCAGAAGGAAAGATTGGATTTTGCAAGAGGCAGAAACTGGCTGGCACACAAGAGGCTGGAAGTGCTGGAATCTGGAACAAAACAATCTGCTGATAGAACGCAGAGGTTCAAGCAGCATCTGTGGAGGCAAAAGGATGGTCGATGTTTCAAGTCGAGATGCTGAATCAGAACTGAGAGCGTGGCAGGAAGACAGCCAATATGCAGAAATAAGAAAATAGGGTGAGGCAGACGCTGATAAATAATAGGTGCAACTGGACTGTATGGGTGGGGGAGGGGTGTTTAGTTAAAGGTTGGTAGGTGATTGGCAGAAATATAGTCAACGTATAGATGTAGGAGGGAGGGGTGACAGAGGCCAGTAAGAATAAGTAGGACTGGGGGGGGGCGGTGGGAGGGGTGAGCGAGCAAGGTGAAGTATTGAGGCAGAGATTGGCAGATGATAGGTGCAACTAGAGCAGGGGAGGGGTGATGGGTAGATGGAGCCAGGGTGGGGAGTAGGGTGTTCAGACAGAAATTGATAGCTGAAACTGGAGCGAGGAGGAGGCCGATGGGCAGATAGAGCCCATGAGAGGGGACGCACAGATCTAGCATGGGTTGGGGTGGAGGTGGGTGCAGAGAAAGGGAAAGGCTTTGAAGGAACTTGAAGGTCATTTGATACACTTGATACTGAGTGAAAGACAACATATTATATGAAGCATGGGATCTTTGAACACTTCCCCTTCTTTAATTGCTTGCACACCACACTTGCAAATTGAATTTAATGCGTGAACTGCCCATTTCAAGAGATTGCACATTAGCCCAAGAAACGCTTCAAGGATGGTTCAAGAACTAAGACTGAGAAGAGTCACACTGACTTTGGTTTGCCAAAAAAACAGCTTGCATCAGCACTCATTTACAGAATCGGCTGATGTTTTGTTTCATTTCGTTATGGGCTATTAAAAGAAGTGGTTAGAACATTGACTTACAGGCCAGATTATGATTCAGACAGACGTAATGTGAACTGCAGCATATGAACCGAGAATGCAGTCAAACATAAGAATTTAAAGAGGCAGTGCCCACACTAGTGTGGAGAACAAGTTGAGGGCAGGTCAGTACACGTCTGTCGTCACACCATGTCTTACTACCCCACCCATGTCAACCTTTCCACAGCTACCATTTCAATTGGTTGAAGAATGTGGTTCTTGGAGTGGGTGACATAACTTGCTATTTCTGAAGCATTTAGATTATGACAACTGTGGAAATATTAAAAATATGAGGTATTATTAGGGTAGATTGTCAGTCTCTTTTCTCCCCCCAGTGCCGTAATGTCAAATAGTAGAGAGCAAAGCTTAAAAGGCGAAAGAGGGAAAGTTTAAAGGACATAAAGGACATTGATCAGGGATTTTTTTTAACACAGAGTGGTAGGTTCCTGAAACGTTTTGGCAGAGGAAGTGTTAGAAGCAGATACAATAGCAATTTTTAAGAGGCATTTAGACAGACACATGAACAGGCAGTGAATGTAGGGATATGGACCACCAGGACAGTTAGCAGTGCAGCTGGCACGGACGTGGAGGGCTGAAGTGCCTCCCTTTATGTCCTGTGTATTCTATGTCCTATGTTGCAACTAGTCTATCTCAAATTAGTGGTTAATATTTTCACACTTGTAAGATATGCAGAAAGGGAAATTGTGAATAAAACCCAATATGTATAACTAGTGTTGGCTGAGTGGGAGAATCCTCACCCCAGCATTAATAGTTCATAAGTTCACGGCCCACTCCAGGGACTTGCGCATATAACTGAGGTGATACTTCAGTACTGTGCCCACAGTGCCCTACACTACTACTGAACAAGATACTAGGCCCCTGACATTCCCTGATCATGCATGTGGCATGATGAACTGCTCCTTTATACCAGGTTCCACTGGCACCTGCTTTTAGCTTTGGCATGGCCGGCTTGTCACAGATTGCCATGTGTCTACAAGGAGTGGCTGCTGCCATTAATTGGCTGGAGTAACATGAGGAACCCAATGCAAACTGGACTATGAAACTTTAACCTTCAGTTCCAGGCTTATTAAAATTAAAATAAATTCCAACGTGCCATTTGTTTATTTTGAACAATTTATTCTCAAAAAGGAAGAGCTTTAAATGAAGATATAGCTGGGAAGTTTCCCGATTACTTTCTAATAAAAGGTTGTTGATTAAAAATGTTAGTGCTGATTGTCTCTGGGTTTTATTCCAGTTTACTTCTGCCGAGCTTAGGTAAATATTGAACATGGCTTTGGGAATCAAAGATCAATGAGATGTTGGGTTTCAGATAAAGTGGACTCAGTGCATTGTGGGAGGGAAAGGGTGAGAGAGTACAATTTATGAAACAGTAATGCAGACTTTGGAATCCCATGGCAGACAACTGCAGATTATTTTATAAACATGCTAATGCAATTATTTACTCATTCTTAAAAGTCATTCCCGCTAAAAATAAGTATCAGGATGTGAAACACACAAAATGCTGGAGGAACGCAGCAGGTTAGGCAGCATCTATGCAGAGGAGTAAACAGTCGCCATTTCAGGCCGAGACCCTTCATTCGGACAGCCCAAAACATTGACTGTTTATTCCTCTCCATAAATGCTGCCAATCCTGCAGAGTTCCTCCAGCATTTTGTGTGTGTCGTTCTGGGTTGCCAGCATCTGCAGAATCTCTTGTTTTCAGGATGTGAAATATGTTATTTTGAATTGAAAATCAAAAAAAACTGCAACCTGGAAGTTCAAAATAAGTGCAGAAAAAGGTTCAGCAACCTCTGTGGAAAGAGCAACCGTTAACATATTAACCCTTCCCTAATCATGACAAAGCAGGAGAAATTAGTTTTTGCCTCATTATCTGAACAGTTTGTTGTGAATAGCAAGTGCTGTGGGACATGCCCAGCAGGCCAGATTATACTAAGAGTCGGAAAAACCAAGCCAAAATGATGACAGGCAGAACGGACGATTGGATTTCCTAAAGTTGGAAAATCCAAGCACTCTCTTGGTATCTTCTGCCTTCATGTTTGCTGTGGCTCTGCTTCCATCAGGAGTGGTGCGACCGGCTTGTGTTCAGCTCTTAGGTTCTCTGCAATGACACTGTTACTGGGTACACTTGATCCCCCACTCTGTCTGTGGGGGCAACAAGAATGTGAGCTGTAAACTTTAACCTGAGTCCAGAAGGCAGCAACGTGCTGAGGTGTTGTTCCTTAACTTGTAACAGTGCAAGAGCTCACAGTGGGAGTCAGACGGAGACTTAAAGTGGCAGGAGGAGCCTCACCTGTCAGCTGAATGCATGTGCTCAGCCAAATGATCACCTGCATCTCTATTTCTTGTAGCTCTGCTCTTGCCCCTCCTTCTTGAGACCACACCTGGAGTATTGTGTGCAGTTTTGGTCCCCTAATCTGAGGAAAGACATTCTTGCCATAGAGGGAGTACAAAGAAGGTTCACCAGATTGATTCCTGGGATGGCAGGACTTTCATATGATGAAAGACTGGATTGACTAGGGTTATACTCTCTGGAATTTAGAAGATTGAGGGGGTATCTTATTGAAACGTATAAAATCCTAAAGGGATTGGACAGGCTAGATGCAGGAAGATTGTTCCCGATGTTGGGGAAGTCCAGAACAAGGGGTCACAGTTTGAGGATAAAGGGGAAGCCTTTTAGGACCGAGATGAGGAAAAACTTCTTCACACAGAGAGTGGTGAATCTGTGGAATTCTCTGCCACAGGAAACAGTTGAGGCCAGTTCATTGGCTATATTTAAGAGGGAGTTAGATATGGCTCTTGTGGCTAAAGGAATCAGGGGGTATGGAGAGAAGGCAGGTACAGGGTTCTGAGTTGGATGATCAGCCATGATCATACTGAATGGCGGTGCAGGATCGAAGGGCCAAATGGCCTACTCCTGCACCTATTTTCTATGTTTCTATGTTTCTCCCAGAATTTCTCCAGTCTTCACCCTCTACCCAACCAGCATTTAAAGGATCATCCTTTGAAATTTCTGCTTTGAGCAAGGTTTTACCACCAGACACACATTTCCCTCCACCTTGCAGAATTTGAGAAATCTCTGCCATCTTGTCCAATTATGGCAGCCCCCCTTGTCTGTTCACCTCTTCCCTCCCCAATGTCCAGGGATCCAATAGTGTTTCACAAGAAATGTATGTGGAGTTCGCAATGTGGTCTCCTCTACACTGGAGAAATCAAACTTGTTGCTACCTGTTCAGCTTACCGCCCCATTCCTGGGTATTTCAGCACTGTGGCTTTATTTGGTCATGATTTGATGGACTTGGTTAATTTTCTGCAGCACAGAGAGTGGTGAATCTGTGGAATTCTCTGCCACAGCAAACTGTTGAGGCCAGTTCATTAGCTATGTTTAAAAGGAAGTTAGATATGGCCCTTGTGGCTACAGGGGTCACGGGGTATGGAGGGAAGGCTGGGTTCTGAGTTGGATGATCAGCCATGATCATAATAAATGGCGGTGCAGGCTCGAAGGGCCGAATGGCCTACTCCTGCACCTATTTTCTATGTTTCTATGTTTCTATGTTTCTAGAACACTGGGAAACACCACCTCTTTTAGACATCCTTCAGACTGAGAGACAAATCTTGTCCAAATGTCCTTAGTGACATATTTTTTCATTCAGCATCTCGATGATCTGTATATCCTGGATACACTTCTCATTACTTGTCATTTCTAATGTGTAAACTGGAAGCAACACTTCCTAAAATACCAGCACCCATCTGGCAGAAGTATCTAATTGCCATAAAGCATTTTCAAATATTTCTAAGTCATGAAAGATAATTCAGAAATAAGTCAGACATAAAGTTCACCTTATGAAAGGGGGTAACTTGTTCCTGCAGCTTTATGCGCAGGAAGAAATTATTGCTTCATGGCTATCCTCCATAATACCTCAGTCATCCCAGTCTCTGCTGCCCAGATTCCACCTCACCAAGAACCATTTACCCACCACTCAGTGTCACTGATCAATCGCAACGCTGCAGCGCACCAAAACATTTTGCTACCAAAAATGACCAATAACTGAGAAGTCCTTGTGACAATACACAGACACTAACCACTTCATTATTTGCCTGTTATGAACGAGTTCCATTCCTCAGGACATTTAGTAACCAGCAAAATCAGTAATGCGTAGGTCCTTCAAGTTTAGAAATAATCCATCAGCAGGCATACACAATGTACACAGAATCCTTCTTTAGTGTCACACAATAACTTAGAGGCTTTTACATACGGAATGATGTTTAGCCAGGTCAATTCTGTAACCACCGCTTCAGTTAATTTGCTTTCTCCATTGCTTGGTGTTTGCTTGAGCACCTTTCATATTTTCTATTAGATTGCTTTAAAGTTCTTCAAACTGGTTAAGCACTTTTGAAATATGGGCACTTTTGTTACACTTGTGCACAGCAACTTGAACAGAGCAATATCACAAACACAGCATTTGTTTTGAAGCGCAAACACGAGGAATTCTGCAGATGCTGGAAATTCAAGCAACACACATCAAAGTTGTTGGTGAAAGAAACCCAGAGGATGGGCAAGGGGTATAGTGAGAGGGACAGAGGGAGAAAAAGGAGGGAGAGAGAAAGAATGTGTGTATATAAATAAATAATGGATGGGGTACAAGGGAGAGGTGGGGCATTAGCGGAAGTTTGAGAAGTCGATGTTCATGCCCTCAGGTTGGAGGCTACCCAGACGGAATATAAGGTGTTGTTCCTCCAACCTGAGTGTGGCTTCATCTTTACAGTAGGGGAGGCCGTGGATAGACATATCAGAATGGGAATGGGATGTGGAATTAAAATGTGTGGCCACTGGGAGATCCTGCTTTCTCTGGCGGACAGAGCGTAGGTGTTCTGCAAAACGATCTCCCAGTCTGCGTAGGGTCTCGCCAATATACAGAAGGCCACATCAGGAGCACCGGACATCTCTCCAACATCTTTGTATCACACCACACTCTGCACAATGCCAGCAGTTTACATCAGCTATTGTCTATGTGGTCTGGTTTACAATGAATCCTACAATGGTTGGTTACAAGCAACACACATAAAAGTTGCTGGTGAACGCAGCAGGTCAGGCAGCATCTCTAGGAAGAGGTACAGTCGACGTTTCAGGCCGAGACCCTTCGTCAGGACTAACTGAAGGAAGAGTAGTAAGAGATTTGAAAGTGGGAGGGGGAGGGGGAGATCCGAAATGATAGGAGAAGACAGGAGGGGGAGGGATGGAGCCAAGAGCTGGACAGGTGATTGGCAAAAGGGATATGAGAGGATCATGGGACAGGAGGCCCAGGGAGAAAGAAAAGGGGGAGGGGGAAAAAACCCAGAGGATGGGCAAGGGGTATAGTGAGAGGGCCTGAGGGAGAAAAAGGAGGGAGAGAGAAAGAATGTGTATATAAATAAATAACGGATGGGGTACAAGGGAGAGATGGGGCATTAGCGGAAGTTTGAGAAGTCAATGTTCATGCCATCAGGTTGGAGGCTACCCAGACGGAATATAAGATGTTGTTCCTCCAACCTGAGTGTGGCTTCATCTTTACAGTAGAGGATGCCATGGATAGACATGTCAGAATGGGAATGGGACCTGGAATTAAAATGTGTGGCCACTGGGAGATCCTGCTTTCTCTGGCGGACAGAGCGTAGGTGTTCTGCAAAACGATCTCCCAGTCTGCGTCGGGTCTCGCCAATATACAGAAGGCCACATCGGGAGCACCGGACATCTCTCCAACATCTTTGTATCACACCACACTCTGCACAATGCCAGCAGTTTACATCAGCTATTGTCTATGTGGTCTCGTTTACAATGAATCCTACAATGGTTGGTTACAAGCAACACACATAAAAGTTGCTGGTGAACGCAGCAGGTCAGGCAGCATCTCTAGGAAGAGGTACAGTCGATGTTTCGGGCCGAGACCCTTCATCAGGACTAACTGAAAGAAGAGATAGTAAGAGATTTGAAAGTGGGAGGGGGAGGGGGAGATCCGAAATGATAGGAGAAGACAGGAGGGGGAGGGATGGAGCCAAGAGCTGGACAGGTGATTGGCAAAAGGGATATGAGAGGATCATGGGACAGGAGGCCCAGGGAGAAAGAAAAGGGGGAGGGGGAAAAAACCCAGAGGATGGGCAAGGGGTATAGTGAGAGGGCCCGAGGGAGAAAAAGGAGAGAGAGAGAGAAAGAATGTGTGTATATAAATAAATAATGGATGGGGTACGAGGGGGAGGTGGGGCATTAGTGAAAGTTTGAGAAGTCAATGTCCATGCCATCAGGTTGGAGGCTACCCAGACGGAATATAAGATGTTTTGAAGAGCTAATTGAGAGACTTACATAGAAACATAGAAAATAGGTGCAGGAGTAGGCCATTCGGCCCTTCGAGCCTGCACCGCCATTTATTATGATCATGGCTGATCATCCAACTCAGAACCCCGCCCCAGCCTTCCCTCCATACCCCCTGACCCCCATAGCCACTTATTGACCAGAGCCTTACAATGTTTTGGAAGCTTATGTGAAGGAAACACTTCTAATAACAGAGGATTGTAGCACTACTGTGGGACAGGTTGCCCTTTGTTAGGCTCAAGTCTCTGGAATGAGAGTGCAACCACACCTCCTGACTCAGGGTGCAGGAATGCTCTCTACTGTACTCCTGCTGACGCTCAATTTTTAAATAGCCTGAACAATCTCTAGAATGAATCTAAAACAGGTTTCCTGTTCAGGCAATGACTCATGTCTCCAATACATTGTCAAAGAAAAAAAATGCCCAACTTTTGATGACCATACAATCTAACTGATTTCTGAACTTTAAAAAAGGGGAAACATTACATAATAGTAGTTTATCTTTCAAAAGCCATCTCACTATAGCTGACAGCACCTTCAGTGGCAAGATCTTTTAACAACCCTGTGCTCCCATCCATCACAAACAAGTCTCAATCTAACTAACTCAGCCAAGCTGCTGTCATACAACAGTGGGAAGAACTGAGGAAAATTATAGGCAGACACAAGGAAATCTGCAGATGCTGGAATTTCAAGCAACACACATAAAAGTTGCTGGTGAACACAGCAGGACAGGCAGCATCTCTAGGAAGAGGTACAGTCGACGTTTCCGGCCGAGACCCTTCGTCAGGACGAACTGAAAGAAGAGCTAGTAAGAGATCTCTTACTATCTCTTCTTTCAGTTCGTCCTGACGGAGGGTCTCGGCCGGAAACGTCGACTGTACCTCTTCCTAAAAATTATAGGCAGGTATTATTGAACTGCTTACAATTCTCAGTTTCTAGAAGACAATGTCAGAGACCTGCAAGTGTTGAAAAGGCGCAATAACAATCCTAAAAGCATCGAAGAGCATCCCACAAATTCTTATTGACACTATCCTTTTCAGCTAAGTGAGAAAAAGTGCCAAGCAGATATTTACCTTCTGAAAAGTGGAAAGGATTGAGTTTGTTAGAATATTAATCATTTTTATTCAAAGGATGCAAATGCTGCTGGCAATCCCTGAGTTTAGCATGCTATTTCAAAAGGTAGTGTGGAATTTCAAGAGGTAGTGTGGAATTACCGTGTGTCTGCCTGAAGTTTATCTTGAATGAGGTACAAATTTTGCTCATGGGAATGATAATGAACCAGATGGAATTTCAGTCCAAATTCAATTAACTTCATTTCAGTGCTGGCTGCCAGGCTGGAAATTTAACTCATGTTGCTTGATCAGCAAGGCAGGTCTCTGAATTTCTAGTTCTACAACACCAAAGTGCTCTTACTGCGGTTCCAGAGACCAGCCCAGTCACTTCCAGCAGAGTACACTGAGGTGTTATTACCTTTATTGGGTACTGAGAATGGGTGAAGGAACAGGATGTTTGCTTAGTTGCTAAAGTAATACTTTGTCCAGCCCTCAAGTGCACGTGATAGACATTCCATTCAGCCAATCAATCAAGCTCTCGCCAGAGTCGAGAGGGCAACGGCTTAATTCAGTGTAATGTCTTATACTGAACTGGCTGTTCAAGTACTGATGGGGTCTCTTCTGATGAGAGTTTACAAAGTATATAAGCAAGAAATGCATGATGACTCCAGTGTCATAGTCAACAACTTGCATAAATTATCTAGTTGTATATCCAGTTTACTTTCTGGGAGCAACACACATAAAAGTTGCTGGTGAACGCAGCAGGCCAGGCAGCATCTCTAGGAAGAGATACAGTCGATGTTTCAGGCCGAGACCCTTCGTCAGGACTAACTGAAGGAAGAGCTAGTAAGAGATTTCAAAGCTGGAGGGGGAGGGGGAGATCCAAAATGATAGGAGAAGACAGGAGGGGGCGGGATGGAGCCAAGAGCTGGACAGTTGATTGGCAAAGGGGATATGAGAGGATCATGGGATCATGGGATCATGGGATCATGTTGTTCCTCCAACCTGAGTGTGGCTTCATCTTTACAGTAGAGGAGGCCGTGGATAGACATGTCAGAATGGGAATGGGATGTGGATGGGAACAACACCTTATATTCCGTCTGGGTAGCCTCCAACCTGATGGCATGAACATCGACTTCTCTAACTTCCGCTAATGCCCCACCTCCCCCTCGTACCCCATCTGTTACTTATTTTTATACACACATTCTTTCTCTCACTCTCCTTTTTCTCCCCCTGTCCCTCTGAATATACCCCTTGCCCATCCTCTGGGTCCCCCCCCCCCGTCGTTCTTCCCAGACCTCCTGTCCCATGATCCTCTCGTATCCCTTTTGCCTATCGCCTGTCCAGCTCTTGGCTCCATCCCTCCCCCTCCTGTCTTCTCCTATCATTTTGGATCTCCCCCTCCTCCTCCAACTTTCAAATCCCTTACTCACTCTTCCTTCAGTTAGTCCTGACGAAGGGTCTCGGCCTGAAACGTCGACTGCACCTCTTCCTAGAGATGCTGCCTGGCCTGCTGCATTCACCAGCAACTTTTATGTGTGTTGCTTGAATTTCCAGCATCTGCAGAATTCCTGTTGTTTACTTTCTGGGAGACTGTGTTGGTCACACACTGGCTTCCAATTTTATCTACATACTCATTATACTTCAATAAAAATGGCTTAGGGCCAGAGGACATCAAGTCATTTACAACTGGCGTTTACATACCTGTCTTTCATTAAAATGAACTCATAGTATTTCCTTAAAGTTTAAGGAAACTTAATATTTCCTGCAGCATGGATTACAAAATTCAATTGGTGGCTCAGCATGACGCCACAAGGGTACTGCTGTCCTCCCCTAAGCCCTCACCCACCCGCAGCCAGTCAGCAGCCAGTTGACTCAGCCTCCATCCAGTCCCATCCATGAATAGTATTGGCCATTCGTGTTTACTGATCCAGCTCGTGGAAACAATGCCCAATACAAACACAAGTAGCTTGTGTGGTTACAGAAACATCACTGCTAAAAGACAATTGAGGAGAATTGTTTCAAGAGAGTGGGATACACAAGTGGAAGAAAGTTGGGGGAAAAAGAACAAATGATGAAATACACTGAACATCTCAGATCCAAAAGTAAAACCACACCCAATAAAACTGGGAATCTTAACGAAACAGGAAAAACTGGAAACACTCAGTAGGTCATCAGCAGTGGGGACAGAGAGCCAATGTTTCAGGCCAAGGTCGTTTAATCAGAACTAAAGTGAGAAAAGTTTTCAGTTGCAATAAGGGGTGGGGGAGGGAGGGAAAGGACAATGGGATTGTCTGTGAAAGAGTACAGAAGTTATGAAAGTAACACTAACTCTGGGGAGATACAAAATAAAATGAAACAGAGGTGCAGTCACATTTATAGGAAAGATAACAGGAGTGGTTACTTGATATAGTCAAATTCACAAGTTGAGGATTATTTTACAACTTGGTACAAGGGGGGGTTCTGTTCCTCAAGCTTACACTGTGCATCTTTGGAGCAACATGGGAAGCTGGGTGGAAGGTGTTTTCAGGACAGCTGCTGTCAGTGGGCCTGCCCGAAATTGATATCCCATCCTCAGATGCAGTTAGTTGTCAAGAAAAGGAAGAGTGAAAATGAAAGCAGGGTGGAAGCTGATGACGGTAGTGAAATTTGTGAGAAAACTTGTGGTTGCATTGAACTTGAGATACTAACAACTCTCCCTTTGTTGTATTTAAATTGACAACAACAATTTCTCACCAGAGAATACAGACGAAAACCAGGTAGCTCTTTAAACTATTTACAAAACATCACCACCCCAACTGCTAACATCCAAACCTCCCCACTCCAACATCACCCATCAATAACACCAAGTAGGTTTTAAATAGCACATCTTGTATTTCATAAAAGTTTCACCATATTAATTAAAAATGTCAGAAAATTGTTCATATACACATTTAACAAACCGTACTAAATGTATTTTTCTGCAGTATCACTGGCAGAACTACCACCAATACTTTGGAAGTGCACTTAGTTTCAAATACGTTCAGTGGCCACTTTACTAGGTATACCTGCTTGATAATGCAAATATCTAAACAATCAGCAACTCAATGCGTAAAATCATGCAGACGCGGTCAAGAGGTTCGGTTGTTGTTCAGACCAAACATCAGAACGGGGAAGAAATGTGATCCAAGTTCACAGCATTCTAAAGAGGAGGAGTGAGCACTTGGAAATCATGGTACGTATTGGTGGCAACTACACAGGTAGCAAAAGGGAAGAGGTTCTGAAGAGAACATAGGGAGCTTAGTAGAACAAAGTCACTGGAGAGAAGTAGCTGGTAGATATGAAATAGTTTATTTATTCGACAAAATGAGACACAGCTGGCATCATATTGAGACACTTTCATAGGAAGAGGCCATCTTGACCCGACACTACACAACTTTTTATATGCTAAGGTTCAATGGACATTCAATGCATTCCACAATGCTTCCTTTGAACCGCACACAACCTTCACACCTCCTTCTTCACAACCACACTACAGACACCCAAATGACTCCCAAATTAATTTAAATTAATATTGTCTGGTCTTTCAATTAACTGTGGTTCACTGCTCTTAGGAACCCATTGTTCAGAGCTGCATTTTAAATTTAACCTACAGTCCATATTCAGATCTGAATATTGGTGGCTGAAGTTAGTTGCTGAAGCTATTTGCTACATGTGCTAACCCCAAAAACGCCTTAACAATCCTTCCTCTTGGCTCTCCTGGACAAAAATAAATTTGTACCAGGAAAGGCCAACGTTAAGGAGGATCTGCTCAAATAGGGCAGCAAAAATGCCCTGCCTCGGAATCCACCCAATACTCTATGCACATCTACATCTACCTTATTATCCCTAATGGCTACCCACAAGATGCTAAGCAGAGATATTGTTCCAGAAACTTGACCAACAGTCTTTTAAAATGCAGCTTCATTCATATGCCTGTTGCCTCCTTCCCTGCTGGCTGATTGCAGTTTAATCACATTCTTTATCTTCACCCCTTCAGTCTCAGATAGCTAAAACTCTCTCTTTCCAGGGTCATCAACAAGGTAAATGTATCAGGGTCACAGGCCCTCTCATCAATGGACAGGAGGGGTTGAGGTGGCCTCTATTTGAATGACTGCAAGGACCTCTCCCCGGTGGCACCCCCTTCCAAACTATCCAGTCAATTGCAGGCCCGACTGCTAAAAGGGCCCAACTCATTTGTATTTGCTCCCCATTCAGGCTGAGGGTGACTGCCTTCAGATGCCGTGTGCAATTTCTTCTCTTTCTCAGTCTGCCATGCCATCGAAGTTCTGGGACCTGATGTCTCTGCTGTATCCTGGATCCCTCCGCATCTATTTTCAACAATATCTTTTTTATTCTATGCTATACAGCTAATCATCTACCTTTAGCAACCAGCCTTCATTACAGAGTACTGTTGCCATTACACTTTAACATGCTATTCTTGGCTTTCTGTCATGCTCTCCTGGTGTCCTCTGCCTTCACGTTGGCTGTGGCTCTGCTTCCATCAGGAGTGGTCAGATCTGGTGTGTGTCTCCTAGAGTCTCTGCAATGACACTGTTACTGGGTACACTCGATCCCCCACTGTCTGTGGGGGCAACAAGAAAGTGAGTCGAATGGTTTAACCGGAGTCCAGTGTTTCCACCAGCTACTCGCCAAGTCTGCACACAGACACAAGTGTCACTTGTCAAAAGTACCATCTGTGGTCCTCTCCACCTGGGAGGGACCCCTGCCTTTTTGGCAGCACCCTCCCCATCACCTGGTCACCAGGCTGTGTGTGGGAAGACGATCTCCTCTCTCTCCGGTTCTCTCTGATCAGCAATGTGCTGCAACACACATCAAAGTTGCTGGTGAACGCAGCAGGCCAGGCAGCATCTGTAGGAAGAGGTGCAGTCGACGTTTCAGGCCGAGACCCTTCGTCAGGACTAGTGTGCTGCTGTTGTTTTGCTCTGTCCTTCAACACTTTACCCTGGTTACAGAGGTCCTTCATTTCTCTATGTAATCTTACTAACTTGGCAGTTGTAGTTTCTTCCCGAACACTTGTAATTTCTGTTGCATCTTGGTCCTTCCACTGCCCTGCTCACACTGATGCCTGTCCGCCCATTCCCTTTCTGGTGAGCCTTTACTTTAATCACTGCTACCTCCTCAGGCTACTGCACTACTTCTAACAGCTCCTGACTCTGCCTGGCCCTACACCTGGGACCTCCTGACATGATTCCCACACATTGCCCTGTCTCTCCTCCTTGACTGGGGCCGCTGTCTCTCTGTGGGCCATGTCAATTGCTTTGTGGGTCACACATGTTCAATGTCCCTGCCTTGTCCAAGATATTGCTCCTTTTGCTGAGTCTAAGATAGCATCTGCCTTACTCAGTGTGTCTTTTCCCAGGATAGTACCTTCATTGTTTGGGCTCACCCAGAAATCGACAGGAAGCTGCTCGTCCTCAATCACAAGCACCTGGGGCTGACTTCTCTCCGTCCTCATCGTTTCACCTCCTGCACTGGTAATGTAACTCATCTCTCCTGTAGATCAGTTACTAATACTGACGATCACGTGTCCACTAACATTTCACATTGCCCACCCCCAATAAACCTCTTGTATACATCTATGGATGACCACCACAGTTGCGTTTGTCTCATCTCCCCGGCTCTGTAATCTGGTCAGCAGTCAGATCAGAAACAGAGGGAGCTGCAGTGCATTCTCCCTGCTTTGGTAAGTGATTCTCACACTTCGCTCTCTTTTCAGAACACTGTCTCCAACCATGGGCTGAGAGACCACAACTGTAACAAATCATTCCTTTACCCTCCCACGTGTATTCCAGCAGTTTCATGCTTCGTGCCCTGGGTGCTGGCACACAAAGCAGCCACTCTGTGATGTCATGCCAGCTACATTCACTACAACCACTTTACAACTTCTCTTTCCCCTCCTCTGCTCTATCTCAGAGGCCAATGAAACTATCACGGATAGGTTGATCCCACCACTATCGCTAAATCTAAAACTTCCTGGCTGGCTGAGCACACGCCCTTCTTCAGCATTTTCAGGAAGACTGGATCGTCCCTCCCTGGATTATCCAACCCTGAATACTCCTCATACACTCGATATTTGCTGTATGCTCTGCATAGTCCATGGCTGTCCCATCAGCTCTTTGAACCACTGACATTATTGTTCCTCTGTTACTCTCACCTCCCTTCAATTGCTGCCTCACTTCCCCCTTAAAGAAACAATATCTCTCTTCATTGCTGGCGTTCCTGGTAGTTGCCCACGTACCATCCTGCACTCCCTGGGCCATACTCCCCTACATATTCCTCGGGCACTTCACTTTTACCAACACATGTATATCTTTAAGGTACATCTGGTGAATTTTAACCACCTCCTCGAGCTTGCGCCAGAATTCTGCACTTCTGCAGTGAAGACAGGTCTGACAAAATACTGTGCTTCTCTCTGGCGGTGAAGGGCTTATGAATGGTTGTAATCAAAGTCAAGGGCTCACTCAGGACATCAGGGTTCTCGACCTGACATTGCTTGACCTTATTTGGTGCCATCCCAACTGATATATCTGGGTAAAACTTCTCCCTGAAATATCTCCACACTAATTCTCATACTGTGCAAAATATAAGTGATGGACACATGTTAAACAGTACACATATAAAACCGCAGAATATGTACTCTGCAAACTGCCACCTATGTGCATCTGAACTCATGATGCCTGCTGTATTCCTTTGCATCTAACTGTTACACCAAGGCACACACACACTTGCAAACATGTTTGTCTAAATACAGCTCCTGGAATGAGTATACATGCCCCCTCCAATGGCATCACAAACCTTCAATAACCACCCTTCGCAACTGGTGGCACCATCTCGCCGAATTAAAACACAAAGTTTAATGTCATACATAAACATACATGCATACACACACAGACACCACACTACATTTTATATCTACCAGTTCAGCTCTCCACCATGTTGGTGATACCTCGCACTCCCATAGCCACCGAGCCAAACGGGTTCAAGTGTGAGTGCTAATTTTAAAATTACTCACCCACTTAGACTACTGAGATCACTGGCCACACGATGGGTTACAAGAAGTTAGCCCAGACGAGCCCCCAGTGTTGTTGCATGAACAAAGTCACCAGAGAGGAGTAACTGGTAGATATGAAATAGACTATTTATTTGACAAAATGAGACACAGCAGCCATCATGTTGAGACACTTTCAGAGGAAGAGGCCTGCTTGACCCAACACTATATGATATTTTATATGCTAAAGATCAATGGCCAATTCCATGTTACAACACATCCACAATGCTTCCTTTGAACTACACGCAATCTTCCCACCTCTTGCTTTGCACTCACACCACAGACAGTCAGTTGAATTTTAATCTGTATTGTCTGGTCTTCTCATTAACTGTTATACATGGCTCTTAGGAACCCATTGTCCAGTGCTGCATTTTACATTTGATCTACAGTCCATATACAGTGTTGACACATGGCCAAGTGGTTAAGGCGTTCATCTAGTGATCTGAAGGTCGCTAGTTCGAGCCTTGGCTGAGGCAGCATGTTGTGTCCTTGAGCAAGGCACTTAACCACACATTGCTCTGCGATTACACCGGTGCCAAACTGTATGGGTCCAAATGCCCTTCCCTTGGACAACATCGGTGGCGTGGAGAGGGGAAACTTGCAGCATGGGCAACTGCCGGTCTTCCATACAACTTTGCCCAGGCCTGGAACCCTTCCAAGGCGCAAATCCATGGTCTCACGAGCCTAACGAATGCCTAAAAAATATACAGATCTGATGGTGGTGACTGAAGTTAGTTGTTGATGTATCTAGCGGTAATTTGGAAGGTGCAGGATAGATATATCCTAAAGATGAAGAAGTATTCTAGGGGAAGGATGATGCAACTGTGGCTGACAAGGGAAGTCAAAGACAGCATTAAAGGAAAAGAGAGAGCACATAATATAGCAAAAATTAGCGGGAGGTTATAAGTTTGGGAAGCTTTTAAAGAGTAAAAAGCAGGTGAGAGTGGATATTGGACCTTTGGAAAATGATGCTGGAAAGGTATCATGGGGGACAAAGAAATGGCAGAGAAACTTGTGTTTTGTGTCAATCTTCACTGTAGAAGACACTAGTAGTATGCCAGAAATTTGAGAGTGTCAGATGGTAGAAGTGAGTGTAGTTGCTATTAATAAGATAGTGCTTGGGATGCTGAAAAGTCTGAAGGTAGATAAGTCAACTGGACCAGATGGACTACAACCTAGGTTCTGAAAGAAGTAGCAGAAGAGATTGTGGAGGTATTAGTAATGATTTTTCATAATTCACTAGGTTCTGGACTGGTTCCTTAGCACTGGAAAACTGCAAACATCACTTCACTCTTTAAGGAGGGAGTGAAGCAGAAGAAAGGAAACTCAGTAACAT
This sequence comes from Mobula hypostoma, assembly GCF_963921235.1. Taxonomy (NCBI): domain Eukaryota; kingdom Metazoa; phylum Chordata; class Chondrichthyes; order Myliobatiformes; family Myliobatidae; genus Mobula; species Mobula hypostoma. The sequence continues at coordinate 34,989,479 of NC_086128.1, forward strand.
CTGCATGGTTTCCTTAAGGGGACATCTTGCCTGACAAAACTGTTGGGATTCTTTGAGGAAATATAACAAACAGGGTAGTCCAGGGGTTCCCAACTGGGGTCCATGGACCACTTGCTTAATGGTATTGGTCCATGGCATAAAAAAGGTTGGGGATCCATGAGGTAGCCAAAGGAGAGTCAGTGGATGTTGTTTACTTGGATTTTCAGAAGGTCTTTGACAAAGTGCTGCACATGAGACTGTTTAACAAGAGCCCATAGTATTAGAGGAAAGATAGTAGCATAGAAAAAAGATTGGCTGATTAGCAGGAGGCAATGAGTGGGAATAAAGGAAACCTTTTCTGATTGACGGCCAGTGACTAGTGGTGTTCCACAGTAGTCGGTGTTGGGGCCGCTGCTTTTCATGTTATACGTCAATGATTTGGATGACGGAATTGATGGCTTTGAGGCCAAGTTTGCGTTGATACAAAGATAGGTGGAGGGGCAGGTAGTGTTGAGGAAGCAGGACGTCTGCAGAAGGACATTGACAGATTGGGAGAATGGGCAAAAAAATGGCAGATGGAATATAGTGTAGGGAAGTGTATGGTATTTCACTTTGGTAGAAGGAATAAAGGATTAGACTATTTCCTAAACTGGGAGAAAATTGAAAGATCAGAGGTGTAAAGGGACTTGGGAGTCCTTGTGTAAGATGCCCTAAAGGTTAACTTGCAGGTTGAGTCAGTGGTAAGGAAGGCAAATGCAATGTTAGTATTCATTTCAAGAGGACTAGAATAGAAAGCAAGGATGTAATGCTAAAGCTTTATAAGGCATTGATAAGATTGCACTTGGAGTATTATGAGCAGTTTTGGGCCCCTATCTAAGGGGAAATGCACTAACATTGGAGACGGTCCAGAGGAGGTTCACAAGAATGATTCTGGAAATGAAAGGGTTAATGCATGAGGAGCATTTGATAGCTCTGGGCCTGTATTCACTGGAGTTTAGAACAATGAAGAGGGATCTCATTGAAATCTATCAAATATCGAAAGGCTTGGAGATGATGTGGAGAAGATGTTTCCTATTGTGGGAGAGTCTAGGACCAGAGAGCAGCTTCAGAATAGAGGGACTTCCATTTAGAACAGAAACAAGCAGGGATTTCTTTAGCCAGAGGGTGGTGAATCTGTGGAATGCATTGCCACAGACAGCTGAGGAGGCCAAGTCATTAGATATATTTAAAGCAGAGGTTGATAGACTCTTGGTTAATCAGGACATCAAAGGTTATAGGGAGAAGGCAGATGATCGAATTGCAGAACAGACTCGAGGGGCAAATAGTCTAATTCTGTTCCTATGTCTTATGGTCGAAGTGACCTTGACCATGGAATGATTGTTGGTGCCAGATGGGGTGGTTTGACTACATCAGAAACTGCTGATCTCCTGGGATTTTCATTCAACAAGTCTCTGGAGTTTAGAGAGTGGTATGAAAAACAGAACCACCCATTGAGTGGTAGTTGACAAAAATGCCTTGCTAATGAGAAAGGTCAGAGAATGGCCAGACTGCTTCAGGCTGATATAAAGGTGACAGTAACTCAAATAACCGCATGTCAAAATGGTGGCGTGCGAACAAGAATCTCTGAACGCACAACACATCAAACCTTGATGAGGATGGGCTACAGCAGCAAAAAAACTGATGAACGTACACTCAGTGGCCACTGGGTCTATAGTTGAGGTAATAAATCAAAATGAATCTGCATGTGTAGAGACACAAGATTCACATAAGAAAACCTATATTTGCTGAGTTCAACGTGCTGCATTTTTTGTCTGCTAGATTCTGAATCCTAATTGCATTTTTAATTCTTGTAATGGGTGAGCTCATGTATCCAGATCTCTTCAATATTCACCCAGCTTCAGAAATATATCATACTCTGATTCCAAATTTAGTTGATAAATTTTGAAGCAAAGGGATCAAACTAAAATGGAACTAGGGACACGTTTACAAGTGGAATTCCACTTCTCTACTACAAATCAGTTTTCTGTTCCTGGCCAACAAAAATCAGCAGGAAGGTTGGTGCAGATGGCAACTAAATGACAGAAATGAGGGCACATGAAAAGAAGACAAGGTGCCAATTCTCTGCAAAGGAAATTGAAGCAAACAGTTACACCAAGAATTAATTAATTAGATTCAGATTTATTTATCACATGTACATTGAGACATACAATGAAATGCGTTGTTTGTGTAAACAACCAACACACCCAAAGATGTGGTAAGGGCACCCTGGAAGTGTTGCCACACATTCGGAATCAACATAACATGCCCACAATGCTCTGAGTTCTGGTGACAAACTGGTTAAGGACTGGAGGCAAACCAGAACAAAAAAACCATGAGGATAATCCCCAACAGAAAATGCATAAGGATCAGAGAAACTTGGGATCTTCAAATTGTCCAAGAAGAGACTACACCTGCAAGACATTTGTACTGCACAAGTCTGGAAGCTTACATTAAATTACTCATTTAGAATCAGAGAATACAGGATCACACCAATACAAATACATTCAATTATATATACAGCGCTTCAGACAAAAAATACAACACCTTGTAAAATATTCAGCCCCCAACCTTTCGTTCACATAAATGAGTATTACAAACAGCGACTTTGCTCAATTTAACATTTTTTTTTAAAAATGGTGAATCACATGTTCTTTTTTCCACATTGGAGCCATAACAAAGAAAATTGTAAAGCACGAAAACTAAAAATTCAAAACCTGAAATGTCAGCATTTCAAAAGTATTCACCCCCCTTTGCTCAGTACTTAATTGAACCACCTCTCGAGGCAGTAGTCTTTTTGGATAAGTCTCTATTAGCTTTGCACAATGTGATGGAGCAAGATTTGCCCATCCCTTCTTGCAAAATTGCTCAAGTTGTGCCAGGTTATTTGGGGAGCAGTGGTGAACATAAATCTTGAAGTTTAACTAAAGACATTCCATCAGGTTAAGGTCAGGAGTCTGGCTGGGCCATTCAAGGACAGCAATTTTCTTCATTTGAAGTCACTCCACGGTTGCTCTGACAGTGTGCTTTGAAGTTATCTTACTGAAAGATGAACTTCCCCCCCAGTTTAAGTTTTCTGCCAGAGGCTAGCAGATTTTTAAATCAAGGAATTCTTTGTATTTAGCAGCATTCATCTTCCCATCAATCCTGACCAGATTTCCAGTCCCTGCTGCTGAAAGGCATCCCTATGGCATGATGCTACCTCCACCATACTTTACATTAGGGATGTTGTTACCTGGCTGAGGTGCAATATTAAATTTACATCACACGTACTGCTTAGAGTGGAGCCAAAAATTCCCACTTTAGTCTGATCTAACCACAAGACCTTCTTCCACATCTTTACACAGTATCTTCTAAGTGTCACTCTGAAAAGTCTTTATGAGCAAGGATATATTTTCCCCTCCCCAAGCCAAAGCTATTTGTCACTCCTCTTTAAACTTGTACAAGGCCTTAGAGATTGCAGAGCCATGAACTCCATCTCCAGTTGCAACCACCTGACTTCTGCAGCTCACTCAGAGTGTCTGTTTGTGTCACAGCAGCCTCACTTACAAGTGCCATTCTTCTCCAGCAACTAAATTTAGAGGGGTGCCCTGACTACTGTGGCTTCACTTTTTTTTTAAAAACATTGGATTGCACTGAGTTCCAAGGTATTTTCAGTGCCTTTGAGATGGTATTGTATCCTCCTCCAGATTTGTGCTCCTTTATTTCCCTAATTTATCTTCATTTTGATATGGTCTGTTAGACCTTACAGAGAGGGGTATTTATTCTTAGGAATCCTTTGAAAGGAGCTTATCTTCCAATTTTCCACATCAAGAAATTGGGTGAATTAGTAAGGCAACATACAGTATTGCACTTGAGTAAAGTTAGTGTAGTAATTACAAAGGGGATGAATATTTTCAATCTTAATTTTTATTCAATTGTTGAGAGGTTTTGGAATTTTTCTTTTGATTTGACATGATGCACAATATTTTGTAGATTAGCACAAAAATCCTACTTTAATATATTTTAAATTTATAAAATAGAGTAAAATGTGAAAATGGTTGTGGGGGTTGAATATTTTTTCTAAGGCACTGTGGAATGCAAGTGGAATGAAGATCTGGAATAAGTGAATTAGATAGACACTGCAATGTTATTGTTGTTTTTTGATCTTTAGATTTTGATTCAGTCAACCAAGGGAAAGGAGGATTCCCAATTTGGTTGGCTTCAAAAACTCATTAATCTTAACCTGCTTAATAATCACAGGCAAGCGATGATTCTCAGTGAATCCACCCACAGACAAATTCCAATGGAGACAGCTGTCAAGGCTGCATCATTAAACTTCTTTTGCTGCAGTAATTCACATCCTTTATTTTAGAGGTCTCTCATACCTTCTTTCATAATAACAATTTCAATTCAAATTTTCCAATACAATATTCCCAAATACAATTTTTGCCAATTTTCCTTTTCACATATGTATAAAAGTTTACAATCTGCTTTTATTTTCATCAATGGATTACAACTCATCTACTTCCCCTTTCTTTATATAATGGTATTCTCTTGCCAAATTCTGCATGGCAACATAATTCAACTTTTCAGCAATACCAAGCCTTGTGAAATTTTGTTAGCCAGAGCTGGATTACTTTTCCAGTGACAAGTGCTTGTGCATAAAGCCGCACATTGTAAACTGTATACCAAGTTCTTAAGACTGGTAGTTTTCCAATCTATTTTAGCAAAGCCATACCTCATACCATAAACTTGTTTTATTTAAGACCTTGATCATTCCCAAACTTCTAACATTATCACTACTTTTCCTTTAATTACCAGATTCATCCACTCATTGCATTATACTAGACTTGCACTGTTGGTTCTTTGATATACTGATCTGGAACAATCTTAGATATTCCATTTATGTTTTGGATCAGAAGAACGTATTTTTTTTTATTCATACCACAAACATGACCCACTAGACTGCTAATTTCCTAACTTCTCCAAATTCAGGTGTTGAAAGCAACCAAAAAATATGATCTGCTGTTAAATGCTTCGAGCTTCTTACACAAATGGTGGGTTTCTGTTCTTTTAGAGATCGATGTCCTCTGCACATTTAAAGAACCTGGGTTTATTCAGGAAACCACAGCACCTTACATGAAATTGGAGTGGTTTTGTTTATTGCAAGTTCACAATGTTAGTAAAAGGAAGCTAGATACAACACTTTTTTTAAAGTTGATAGTTTATTAGAAGTAATTAGCACTTATCTTTAAGGGTATTAAAACACTAGTGCTTGGCTACCAAAGTGTGCCTCATTTCCAGAACATTAAGGGATGTTGCACAGTGGCGTGTACAAGCCACGTTTGATACCAGTCACATACAATCATTTGAAAACCACAGTCTGAGATTGTGGTGCGATTAATGCAAACTTTGACCAGCAACAAGACTTTCTTGTACTCCCAGCCCTCATGTACTCAGCACAAAACATCCCAAAACTAGCACTAATTACAGAAGCTAGTGAAAAGAAAATTTGCTGCTGGGGACATTGAGTTTCAATATCACTAGCAGTTTTAAGAAGTAGTTTTCAAAGTTAACATTCTAAATCCTTGTCATATTAGCCCATTTCAAAACTAGCTGGCAGCAATGTCTGAAGATGCTATCAACACTTCCAGTGTAATACTGTACTTAAAGCATACTTTGAAACAAGTCTTATTAGTTATTCATTTGCGAAAGGTGGTAAAGTTAATACTTCAATAGACAAATGATATTGTTGGCTAACTGTCTTCATCTGTACTATAAGTAATGCAATCCCAATGGAGCTGATAATTAAAAAGTTAGATATTATAAAACAAATACAAACTGGAGTTAATTCACACCTCCCTCTATTTTTATTTGTCAAATTACAGAAGTTTTTATTACAGACTGGTATCTCTCACACAGGCAAACTTGCTTTCATTGCCAACAGTCACAGCACGACTGAACACTCTCCACAAATCCAAGCATTGTGCAAGATTGTAATTGCTGACATTAGGGACATCACATCACCTCCATGGACATTGAAACTTGCAGATTGCAAAAGTTTTGAACAGAATAGTGCATTACACTAGAAACTAAAAAGAAAACTCCATGCTTTCCGAACACAAAGAGGAAGAACAAAACAGTTATAATGGAAGGTGCTTTATGGACATAATGGTTTACTACTGATTGAATACAAAGAAAACTTGCATTACAAATAGAGATCCCTTTCAAAATTCATAATTGTGATTTGGTCAAAACCACAAGCATTTAACCGCTGATTCCCTTGTTAATCTAAATTTGTTAATATTTATTGGAAGGGTTGTGTATTTAGTTCTTTATGCAGATTCACAAAAAGACACCTAATCTTTTTTTTAAATCTTCGCTCTCCAGATATTATACAAGTTGTACAGTCTGAAAATGAAGGAATTGCCCAGGTAAAGTTGGCTCAACATAACTGGTGCATGCATCCATCACTGGAATTAGAAGGGAAGAGCAAAGAGGTTGATATTAAAAGTGATTTAAGACTTAGAACTTCTTTCTAATGGAAAAAGTGTTGGCGGATTTCCTTCTGGGTGATCGGAGTGGTGTGAAGAATCAATGCAGCGATCTGCGGCCGCTCTTGCGGTAAGTGCGAGTGGTGAAGGGGCTCCGGTCGGGTTCTGTGAGGACACCTGCCAGTTACCAGTTTAGTTGCTGCAGCACTGGCTCCGACTCTGTGGACTGGTCTCCTGGAGGTCTACGCCTCTGGTTCGTCCTGAGGTTCCACCTGCATTCTGAGGTTCATTTTTCGGCAGCTTTTTGGCTGTAAAAGAAAAATGTTTAATTTAAAAAAGTTGTTCCAACAACTGATTTCATATTTATTATTTCACAATCTATTTACTAGCTTATAACACTTGAGTTGTATTCCCACCATAATTAGGAATTTAATGCACATAACCTACGGCTAATTATAGGATCATGATTAAATCTTTGTTTTACTCGTGATGCAAGAAGCATCTTTGGATGCACATCTATCCCTGAGATGTCCTGTTTTGCTGAGTGCCTTTCAACCCAGGTACATTTCTATACTGTCCATAAGCTTCACACTGTCCTTAGGCTTCACCAGAATGACATTCTAATTGAGGACAAATATTTCAAAGTTAAAAATTGCAAGTGCTAGAAATCTAGCATTAAAATGCTAGAAATATTCTGGTCAGGTAGGAAAGAGAAACAGTTAATATTTCAGCTCAAAATTCTGATGAAGGCTTTGCAATGCAACAGGTTGTGTGTGAACTGCCCAATTAAGCACTTTTTACTTTTCAGGAGAAATACTTGATCCCGCTGCCCGCATTACAAGTATTCCCAATGTTTGTACACTTATTATTCAAAGCATTTTAATTTGTTTTTATTGTTGCAGCGGCATTTTCCTTTTAACTCTTTTGGCCAATGTTTTAACAGGGGAAGAGTGAAAAATTTGCAATTAATGCTTGAAATATGTATTATGGCTTACATTGCCTATCAGTGAAGAGGGCATGTACAAGGTGAAAGACACTGTTTAGTTGGATATCGTGAGTTATTGAAAGAAATATTCTTAAGATAAAGACAATGTTAGGCTGTCAATTTTCATAAAATACATAAATTTTCAAAATAAACATGGCTGTGTACACTGGTAACCATGGACCTTGTTAATACTATACATTCAGTGTACATTCTCTATAAGATCTGTGGAACTATTTTGAAAAGTACTTTTTTTTTTCGGGGAATACATTTAAGTTTTAAAGAACTGGAACACCTGCATTCAGGAGGACAATTCACAAAAATACACAACCCTTCCACTGTTTAATTTTGGGCAATAAAATACATGATATTAAATTGAACATTTCGCTACAAACGAACAAAATTCCCACCTTAGCTCAAATGTAAATTATATAAAAATCAACATTTCAGATAACGGAATGGAGCCAGCAGTTTTTAGGAAGCACCAGATAACAGTATTGCATAGGTCAATGTCTTAAAAGCAGAGGTGATGCTGATGATCTGACCCTCTGCTTCACTAATGAGCTTGATACTGAACTGTACAGCTCCCTTCAGATGAGCTTAGAACCAAAGGACTGGATGTATGTAACATGTTCTCTCATTTGAATGGGGTAACAAAGCATGTTAGAAAAGGGGGCTAAGTGCAGGCAAGTTGTTTTATGTCACTATTTTTTTTAAGCTTGTAAAAAAAAAATTGCAAGATATTTATCCTTTCCTGCCTGATCTGCCATTCAAATTACACCTGATCTTTTACCTAAGCACCAACCTAAGAGCAACTGAACAAGCCCTCTTAGCAGAAAGTTTGGAGGATTCACCGTCCCTGGGCTTCTTGGCATTAATGCTGAATGGGCAGTCCTTTACCTTTCCCTGGAAACAAGCAAATCTTTCCTTTGAAGCTCCAAATTCCATATACTTCAGATGACCTCATTTATCCAGCCTCTGAATCTGAAAATAATCCATTTATTCTACTATTGTCTACCAATGAAACACCTTCCACACCAGTATATAACCCCTAATCCAGTACACTAATTTTGTTGAGTCATTTTATGTCACCTTCCTGAAAGCTGTCTAGTCAAAATTCAACATTTCTTTGGGTTCCTTATTTATTCCATCATTCAATTTTAAAAATACATTAAGTTTGCTCAATACAGTTTCCATTTCATAAGTCCATTCTCACTACCTGTTAAATGGATTTTAGCATTTCCCTGCCAAGGCCTAATCAGTGGTCAGACTGTTGTGCCTTATTCATGGTTGTAGCAGTAGTTGGTTAGTATAACCGAGCCTAGCAACTACAGCACTTTCATAGCTTAATTGTTTTCCTACTGGTTATATTATCTGGATAGCTCCAGAATAGCATTTACTAGCTTGATATAAATACATAAAGATAGTGCCTCAACTTAATGCCAACATTCAGCTTATCCAAGGTTATTTAAGGTTATCATGGCCAGGGGTGGTAGTGGGGATAATCTCCCACTACTCATTAAATGCTCCCAGTGGTGTCTCTCTCTCAAATAGCCTTTGACAACCAAAATGCAGCTCCTGACCTTCACGTGTGGTTTAGCTACTAAGCCCAGTGGAGCCATTTCTACTGACAGGAGGAGGGACAAAGGTGGGTTACTGGCGTCTGAAAACCAGTCGCTTCAGGCAGATGGGGCTCATCAGCCATGGTTGCAGCTCATCTAGAAGCAAAATTGATCTGAAACCTCCACTGCATTGTGGCTATATCCACCTATATGGAAAGCTTCGGGAGCAAACCCAGAAGAAAAATCTGGAGTTGGAGCCCTTCACGAAGTCCTACATAGAGTTCAATGCTGACCAGCAACTCCTGCGACACTGCTGGTGCAAAACTGTATTGGTCTCTACAATTCCTTTCGATTCATATGCTGAGTGGAGAGGGAAAGCCTGCTACATGGGCAACAGCTTGCTTGCCACATATTGCCCTGGTTTGCGTTTCATGAAGACAGCTGGGACGCAACATCTATGGTCAATCCCGACCTGAGGGCCTCAAGTTTATCTAAAGAAGCAATTCTGTATTTCTTTCAAACAGTAATATCCTGTTATTAATGATGCAACATTAAGCAGTGGATTCTGTTTAATTGCAATACATCAGGACCAGTACATTTTGCTCCAATTAGCTGAAATTTCATGAAAATAGTTAAGTACAAGACAAACTACCATTTGACTATGCAATAAAAAATGTATTTAAATGAAATACAGAACAAATTAGATCAGCACAGTACTATAAAATTATTAGTCCCCAATAGTTATCAATGGAGGAATTCCTCTAGGGTAGGCTGCCATGTTCTACCAATTGACTGAATGAACAAAATCAGTGCAGTTACCGAGTGCTGATAATAGACTACCTTCATACAATGCTATTGGTGATTGCAGCTTCCAAATCTTAATTTTAGTTGTAACATTTAAGATGATTGTCAATACCTTCAAATTCTTCATAGTTCCTAACATGAAGTAATGAAAGTAATGGTTTCATTTTCACTCCTGACTGTTTCTGGCATCTCCAAGCCTGACTGCTTGAAACCGCAGTGAGCAAAAGTTCTGAATTGTCTTACTGCTTACTTCTCATCAACTATCAGTGACCCAAAAAAACATTGTTTTTTTTTTTGAACACAAGTGCACACAACTGATGCTATTTAAAAACTGTTTGCTCTAAGCATGATAATGTCTAACAGCCACACAAATGCACGCATCTGATGCGAGTTAGAAACTGTCAGCAAGAGTCTCCTGCCCCTATTATGCAGCATAGGGGCAAATAAACGAAGGGAATCCTGGCTACTTTCTTGATTAGTTTTTTGTTATTTAAAAGTTGTCCCAAATAAACAGCTGCCCTGATGAATACCTGATTAGCTGGAATCCACTGTAGTTGAAAACTTCCAGTGATATAGTCCCTGTAATTTACATAAATACTGCTGTGACAACATTTAGTGCAAGTAATTTACTATTTTAAGTTTGTAAAGCCCAACTTTTCCTACAAGAACACAAAAGCAAGCCAAAATGATTCCTCAAAGCAGTTCCAAATGCAAGTTGTCATCTCAAAGGTCAAACTCAAATGACAGGAGACAAAAAAAACATTTAAGAATAAAAATAGTCACATACCTATGGCCATAAATATTTCATTCACATTCATTGCTGTCTTTGCTGATGTCTCCATGAACAGCAAGCTGTTGTCTTCTGCATATGCTTGTGCTTCCTGCAAGAGAAAGCAACTTCTAACCAATTATCTATAGTTTAACACATCTAAATTGCAAAAAATTCTTCTGTAAGAACTTCATTTTATGTAACAGGATAGAATGAGCATATTTTGTTCCTGTGCAAAGATGTCGGAGTTGGGAGAGTGGGTAGTAGCAGATGACATAAAAATGCAATTGTATACAGTGACCTACCTGAAATTCCACTGCTCTTTTATTTGCAAGGTCAGCCTTGTTCCCAGCTAATGCAATCACTATATTTGGACTGGCTTGTCGCTGCAGTTCCTTTACCCAGTTCTTAGCCCGTGCAAACGTATCCTTCAGAATTAAACATTATATTCGTTATATGTAGACCTGAAGATCTGCAAGATTTCTAATTCTTGTTTAGCAATGACTTGTTAGGAAGTGGCACAGTACTGACCAATCTGTATTAGTTAACTTGGATGACTGGCAGAGTGTCCTAAACATTTATTGAGATACACTGTGGAGACTTCCAGCCCTTTCAGCCACACTGCTCAGCAATCACCTGATGACCAATTATCCTACCAAACATACATCTTTGGACTGTGGGAGGAATCTGAAGCACCCGAAGGAAATCCAGGCAGGGAGAACGTACAAACTCCTTACAGGACAGCGGTGGGAATTGAATCCAGGTCGCTGGTACTATAAAGCATGGTGCTAACCACTATGCTACTGTGCAGCCCTGAACATTTCAGTGAGTGATGTAGCTTTTCAATTTGCCTTCCACTGCAGTATTTAGTTACCTGCCACACCATAGCCTAAGATAAGAAGCACACCCGTGCAATTAAACCTGGCTCAGCCAAAGGCACACACAAAATGCTAGAACTCAGCAAGTCAGGCATCTATGGAAATGAATCAACAGTTGATGTTTTGGCCAAGACCCTTCATCAGGACTGGGGGGGGTGGTGGGAGGGAAGAGAAGACAAGATGCCATAATAAATGTGGGGGGAAGGCAAGGAGGAGAAGTTAGGTGATAGCTGAAGCCAGGTGGGTGGGGGAGGGGGAAGTGAAGCTGGGAGGTAGTAACTAGAAAAGGCAAACGTCTGGGGAAGGAATCCGATAGGAGAGGAGACTGGACCATGGGAGAAAGGGGGGCATCAGGGGGAAGTGAGAGGCCGGTGAGAAGAGATGAGATCAAAGTGGCAAACAAGAAGAAAGGGAGATGGGGGAAAAAATTACCAGAGGGAAAAACTGATATTTATGCCATCAGGTTGGAAGTTACCCCCCTTCTCCTTCCTTTCCGGTCCTGAAGGGTCTCGGCCCTAAAAGTTGACTCTATTTCTCTCCATAGATGCTGCCTGACCTGCTGAGCTCCTCCAGTATCTTGTGTGCTGCTCTGGATTTCTAGCATTTGCAGAATCTCTTTGTTTATGATCTGCCAAAGGAAAGTGGACATACAGTACTGTGCAAATGATACAAATCTGTTTTAGGTGTTAATTTTGTCTTCTGCATTAGTGTGTCAGGAGAAAAGAGCAAAATTTAGATTTCCAAACATTCACTTTTCAAAAAAAAGATTATATGTTAGAGAAATGTTTTGTATTTCATTAAACATATTAATAGACAACTTTTCAAAAACTTGCTTACTTTGCATGTATATAACCCAGTGCATGAACAAATGAAGATAACAAACAGGTGCTAATAATCAGTGACAATGAGTTGAATGAACTAAAATGATTAACTTAAACAGAAACGGGTGTAGAAGAAATCAAATTGGGTGAAGGACAACCAAATTAAAAGGTGAGGGTGCGGCAGATAAGATAGTTTAACCTTCAAATCATCAATTCCGACACCATGGCAAGAGAGCGCATAGCAACAAGACAAAAAGTGGTCATTCTGCATCAGCGAGCCTCTCCCAAGCAGAAATTTTGCAGCAAACAGGAGTTTTAAGGTGTGCTGTCCAAGCTCTTCTGAAGCAGCACAAAGAAATGGGCAAGATTGAGGACGAGAAATGCAGTGGTCAGCTATGGAAACAGCGCAGCAGACAAGATATGACACCTCTTCTAAATGGGAAGTCCAGCACTGCCATCAGCTCTGAAATCACAGAAACAACCAACACCCAGGTAAATCCCTCTACAGTCTGGCGAAGTCTCCTCAGAAGTGGTTTTCATGGAAGAGTTGTTGTCAAAAAGCTATTTCTCTGAAGTGGAAACAAAGTCAAGAGACTCACCTACACACAAAAAACATAAGGACTAGGATGCTGAACAAGTGCTCTGGACTAATGAGTCAAAATTTCAAATTTTTGGCTCAAAAAGGAGGCAGTTTGTCCACAGAAGAGCTGGAGATCACTACATGGATGAGTGTCTGCAGCCAATAGTGAAGTACAGCAGAGGTTCTTTGCAGGTTTGGGGCTGCATTTCTTCAAATGGAGCTGGTGATCTAGTCAGAATTAATGGAATCCTCAATGCTGAGAAGTACAAGCAGATCCTCATCCAACATGCAGGTGTCTGATTAGTTCCAGCTTCAGTCTGCAGCAAGACAATGACCCCAAACACATGGCTCAGGTCATAGAGAATCATCTTCAGCAAAAAGAATAAGGAGTTCTGCAACAAATGGTACAGCCTCCACAGAGCCCCGATATCAACATCGAGGCAGTCTGGGATTGCCTGGAGAGACAGAAGCAAGCAAGACTAAGTCTGCAGAACTGTGGCAAGTTCTCCAAGATGCTTGGAACAATCCGCTAGCCAACTTTCTTATAAAACTGCATGACAAGTGTAACGAAGAGAACAGATGTAGTATTAAAAGGCAAAGGGTGATCACACCAAATATTGATTAGATGTAGCTTTTTAATGCTTACTGCTCTTTACAGTAAATTTTTTAATATTTAGAAACTATTTTTGAAAGCATCCTCACTTTACAGATTTTTTTTTACATGTGCCTAAGACTTTTGCACAGTACTGTAAGTTGGGGGAAAATCTTGGTAGCTAATCAAAATAAATGTACATCAATATTTCAAGTTAAGAAAGTTTAACCAGATGCAGCTATGAAAGTTACAGGTCACAATTCCTACAATACTGTCAAAGATTTGCTATACAAGTAAAATATGGCAGACTTGTATGCTCATGTCAAACCATTGGTGGCAGTAATCAGCAAAACCAAATGTAAATCACCTGACTATAATCTGTCAAGTACATCAGGCACAGGGTAAAGCTCTTATCAAGCAGCAAGCATAAATTAAAAAAGGTTGAATCTTTGATGCTTGAGTGCAGAATATTTAAGCATTCTAATGCAAATAAATGCTGACTACTTGCATCATAAAGGAAGTGAATGAAAACAAAATTTGGAGCAATGCCTCCAAAGTTAGATTTCCTCATTGGAAACTCAGTAGATCATAGCCTGCTTATAACAGCTGCTGATGTGTTTTTTTTAAAAATGGGAAGTCATTGCAAATCACTTAGTAAATTCAAAGGCAAAAGAAATTTGCCAAGTTACATTTTCAGAAAGTACTTAATTTGATTTTTAGTATGGTATTTTGCATTTGAGAATTGCTTTTTATTGGGAAGCTGTGAATTTCATGTTCAGTCAATATAGTATTAGCATGGTGTTTTAACCCATCCCAATGATTTGGAAAAATCTTTTCATGTCCTTCTGGGCAAACGGACAAGAATAAGTGCACTAGTTTGATTTTGTCTGCAGTTTAGTGATAGGGCTGCTCCCTCACTGTTCCACCAAAGCAGGTTCAATCCTGATTTCTGAGCAGAGTTTGCACATGTGAATGCATGGAGTTCCTGAGGCACTCCTCTTTCCCCTCTCATACCAAAATTGTGCAGGTTGGAAGGTCAATTGGCTACTGTAGATTGCCCCTGGTGTACAATTGAAGGATAGAATCTACAAAATAATTGAGGGAAATGCGGGAAATATAAATTAGGTTAGGATAAGGTCAGAACAAAAATGGGTGATGTTCAATGCAGACTCAGTGGGCCAACATACCTATAAAATGTGCTGCATTTATTATAGCACAATGAATAAAAGTCAACCAAGGGGACAATATCTGAGCACATATGCTGATTTGAATTTGAGATTCAGGCACCAGCACCAATTTATCAGTTCCTTGTTTCACTAATTAGTGTACACAAGGACAGTGTATGACCTTGGGTGGGTGGGACAACATACGGCAGTGAACAGGGCAGTACGAAGTACAGGCTGGATGGAAAGAACACCTTTCCACTTCGTATTTGAAAACCTTTATGCATAACAAAACCAAAGCAGTTTTAGACTAATACTTTTAGCCATGTTAACAAGGCGAGAGCATGTGCCAATCTGGGGAGGCTTAGAGCCTGCTGTGGTGCAGTGGAAGGCTGCGTTTCTGGTCAGAAAGGAAGAAATGGGATGTAAAAGCAAAACAAAGCAATAGGGATTACTTACTGTGTTAGTTATATCATAGACCACAATGGCAGCCTGTGCCCCTCTGTAGTACATTGGTGCCAAGCTGTGATATCGCTCTTGCCCAGCAGTATCCCAGATCTCAAATTTAACAGTTGTGTCATCCAAACAGACTGTCTGTGTTAGAAAGGCAGCTGAAGATAAAATTTGACAAATGCTTAATTCAGGCAATGAGGAAAAAGTAGTTTCATTTGCCATTTGGCCAATCAATACATTTTTGAAAAATGCATCACAAGATTATATTCCTACTTAATAATGAGTACTTACAATCAGGTTTCATTAAAATTATCAAACCAGAGTAACAGACTAAGGCTCTCAATACATAAACTGATCAAGTTTTATTTCTAGGAAATACAGAAATGGATAATTTCAGCTCCAGGGGCTGGGATGTTAACTCAAGATGGAGTAAATACTGAATGCAAAATATTTAACCAAATGAGCAAATACCTGCAGCTTCACCTAGCTGCATAAAGGTCCTACTTGTAAATGATCAAGTCAAATTCAAATTACTCAAACTGTTTCAAATATTTCAGATGTAAGAGACTGCAGATGATGGAAACACGAGACACTGGAGGAACTCACTGAGTCAGGATTTTTCAGGACGAGAAAGGGAGAAAGCAAAGGTCAGAATATACATGCCCCTACATTCTCCTCCCTCATCACCATCATGGGCCCTAAATAGCCCTTCTATCTCAGCCAGCACTTCACATGCGAATCCATCAGGGTCACACATTCTATCTAGCGTTCTCTCTACATTAGGAGACCTGACACAAATTAGGTATTGCCTCATAGCAGCTCGGTTCTCAGTGGCCAGCTATTTTAATTCCACTTCCCATTCCCACACTGACATGTCTGTCCACTGCCTCCTCTACTGCTATATTGAGGCCAGACACAAACTAGGAACTACACCTCATGTTCCATCTTGGTAGTCTTCAACCTAACAGCATCAACATTTAATTCTCCAAGTTTTCAACTAATTCCCATCTCCCCTCTGTTTTCCCTTTTTCCTATGGCCCCTTTACCCCTTCCCATCACCTGCTTTGGGGACTCCACTTTCCCTTTATTTTACGGTCTACTTCCTCTCCTAAAAGATTCATTCTTTAGCCCTCTGCTTCTTCCATGCTAGCCTCTCACCACCCCCCGCAAAAGGATTCACCTACCAGCCTGTGCTCCTCCCCCACTCCCGCATTTATTCTGCCCTCTTTCCAGTTGTGAAGGATGTCAGCCTGAAACATCGATTGTTCATTTTTCTCCACAGACATTGCCTGACCTGCCGAGTTCCTCCCTTGCTTTGTTGCTTAAAATATTTCAGAATCTGATTTCATCTATTTTTCTCCAAAAACAAATCTTTAAATAGCTCTGCTAAATTGCAGATCTACACGTTTTACTCAAGTTGAATTTTTAAATCATGGCAGTAAACATGCTGGCAATTTCCATATTCCAGACCTAAAAAAGCTGTGACAAATTGCAGAACATTACTTCAAAAGAAAACTTCAAGATTAAAAATCATGAAGGTATAACCAATTGCAATTCTATTTGCAAGTAGCTGAATGATGTCAATTTTCCCAAGCACTCATTTCACTTCCTTATATTACCATTTTTTAAAAAAATCAGCTGTATTTTAAGACTTATGACATAATGCCTCCTGTACTTTAACAGTAACTGTTTTCAAGTTCAATAAACTGAAACAACTTTATATGGGAAAAACACCCAATATAAAAATGAGATTTCAATGAATGAAACATTCAACTGAATGTTTAAAATGCATAAGAATGCCGAAGTTCATGAATTATGTTTAGTCTTTTAGCCAAAATTTGACAAAGGAAATAAACAGAATCTTGGCACTCATGACAGCTACTGTAGATTTTGTAGAACTCTGAAAAAGTGGTTGTGTGACCTTGCTTAAATGTCAGAAAGTTGTGGGCTCCATTTCATAGAATGAGCTAGGGGATAGGACTGGATGCTCCTCCAGTCAGAGGCATCATATTCATGGGTTACATTATTGTACTAATCGAGAGGCATGAATAGTCAATACAGAGATAATGGTTCAAATTCCAGAATGGAACCTACAGAGTTAAACTTCCACCTACTTTAAAAAATGTTAAGTCTTTGTAATGATAGCCATAAAACCACTAGATTGTTGTAAAAGCAAACCTGGTTGACCACCGATCTTTATGGGAGTGAATCTGCTATGATAGAAGCAACTTCTGCCACCACAGCAGACCTTTTGATATGGCCACTCACTGAGAGGTGCCCCAGTCCAGTGGTATTTAGAGATGGGCAATAAATGCCAGCCTTGTCAACAAAATGTAGATCTAAACTGAGCTTTGTTCCTGCTTACCACAGACTGAGTCCATCCATTTAAGATGCCAATGCTACCACAGCACCACAAAGTCCCTGCAGTATCCTGGCTAGTATTTATTACTCATTTAAATTGTGGTTATTAAGGCATTTTGTTGCAGTGTTTGCCAAGCCACTACTTTGTAGCTGGTATTGGAAGTACATTAAAGGCACATTTGTACTATGCCCCTAATTTATACAAATATCCTTTATCAATGAATGTATATCAATTCTGATTTAATGATCTGCCTGCATCTAAATAGTTTCAAGCTCTTTTTGATACCTTGTGTATTGCCATTTCAGAGTTTGCTAATTCACATAGTAAACCTGATTTTTGTTTCAATTTTCCTTTTTACAAAACTAATCAAACTGCTGAACTGAGGTACAAAAAGTACAGGAATTAAATTCTCTGATTATCTAACCGAACAAATTGATGCATGCAGTAACGAACTATACCTGTACACTGATGACTCAACACTATTTGCACCAATTAGAGCAAGAGAGAGTAAGACAGTGGCAGCAAGCCTAAAAAGGGAACCTTGACAGGATGAAAGCCTGAGCAGACGACTGGAATGTCATCTTTGAGCCTTCTAAGTGCAAGGCAATGGTGATGTCTAGGAAGAGGGATCCATCTAACCCCAACCTGTATTTTGGGAACCGCAAGCTGGATTTAAAGGAGGAGCTAGTAATCCTTGGTGTTAATATTGACAGCAAGTTGGTGTGAGATAAACACCTTTCCATTATTTCAAACAAGGCTGGACAAAGGCTTGGAGCTCTGGGGAAAGTAGCATCCAAACTAGACAAAGAGGGCATAGCCACGGTTTACAAAGCCCAGGTACGAAGTATTATGGAGTATGCCTGCTTATCATGGATGAATGCCTCAGTGTTCTCAGCCAGCTTGATTTCATTCAAAGAAAGGCTCTCAGGATTATAGGTGTAGATGAAGCCACAGCTCATGAGAAGCTAGCTATCAGTAGCTTACACCACAGACGACAGGTTGCTGCAGCTACTGTGCTATACAAAATGCACACCAGCCACAGACCTGCAGACCTTCGCACCATGCTGCCTTCATCTTATGAGAGACAGTGCACCACACGATCAAGTTTATCTATGCCTGTTCATGCTGTTTCTATGCCTGATGCGAGAACCTACACACTGGATAGAAGCTTCCTTCACTATGCTATCAGAATTTGGAACAGCCTTCCAGATGCTGTGGTTGGAAACATCTATGACGATGGTGTCCAAGCCTTCAAGAGTCGAGTGCACAAACAGCTATCATCTCTGGCAGGGAAGTCACATGCTTCTTCATAAGCTATCATGAAAGAGACCAGGATGGCAATGCTTGGTTGTTGGTAGGTAGGGTTAATACCTGACTTTCAAGAGCACCTGTGAGTTATGTTCCAGCTGGACTTGGTCCTTAAACTGCTGGAGAACTGTGCAGAAAGAACAGGTGCTGCTTTCTCCTGGTAGGGATTAGTTTTTAGTTCCAAGTGCTCCTGCCACGTTTTGTCACCCTGCAACCTTATCCTTCAATCTCTTCGAATTATGGAGGACAGCATGTGTATACATGTCTCTCTCCAGCAGACTTCAACATGATCATCATGACTCCAGTATTTCTACTATTTTTAAAATTGTACATATGATTTTTTTTTGTGTTCTATCGCTGAGCAGCAGTGAACCATCTGATTGGTCTATCAGAGTTTTCTTTGGGAACTAGTTGACTTGATCAGCATTCCTGATCTGTCTATTGTTCACGATTGCATTTAATAAAAAAGGTTGTTCAGCATTTTGTCTTGCTAGCCCTGCATTAAGTTTCAGCTTTGTATGCACACTTCCACTTATAAGAAAATTTATGTGACTGATGCACATTAAATGGGAGTTTGAAGTGATAACTCAAGAGTCTGTACTCATGCAGGCTAGACATGCAGGTGCTCTAGCCATTTCACACTGAATCCTTATGACCTGGCACCATCATTTCCCATGTGCAATATTCCCACAAAAACAAAATTTAGCTCGTTCATGCGGAGAAATCAGATTGCAGCCGAAGAGATTCTGATACAGCAGTACCTAATGACTTACGGTATAAAACTACAACAGCCTGCACAATGGTCTTGAACAATGTCACTGGACACCTGCTGTTTGGACAATTAAATTTTAGAAATTATCTTAATTTTTTTCCACAAAAGCAAATAAATCAGTTTTGGTATGGCCAATCCTGAGCATTTAATTAGATATTAAATAATCAATTTTTTGCTTAGTGAGGGGTTTCATCCTCCCAGTTAGTAACAATCTGGCAAAACAAAAACCAGGAACAAGTAAAAATAACAGGTGAATGCACTTGATTTCTCTAATAAATTGCACACAAATTAGCAATAAAACTAACACAATTACAAGATAATGCTTTGCTTATAGCTTCCTTCACTTGCCAAGATCTATGTTATATCAAATGCACATCACACCAAAAATCAACTTTTGGAAGATTCTCATTAATCTTCCCATTTCGATATTACCAATAGATCAATGATTCTGAATCAGTGGGGACACCGGCTGAAATTTCCACAGACAAGAATAGTATCTACAGTGATAACTGAAATTAGAGAGACTCCATTTGAACAATACTGTACAAAACTAGATCTTGTCATTTTAGGCGTACCAAGACTTCAATACCCCACAAACTAGACAATAGCTTCCTTAAAAGTGTACCGTCAGAATTGACTCAGGTTATTCAGAAGTCATTAGACCCCTAATTGATTCATCCTTAAATTATGCAGTTCCACCAACCCGAGGAATCAAAAATTAATATATTATGGAATAGAAATGCTAGGCCAAAAACCTGGATTATTTCCCTCTTTGAAGAGTTCCAGATATTCGATACACAGATAGCTTCCATTTGACAGTTCACTCAAAAGTTGGTGCTTGTCATAATACATCAATCTTAAGCAATCCCAGAGGATCAAGAATAACTGGCTTCTGCTATAGTTGTGTAGGTTCTAAGGCAGCCGAGGAGGCCTAGATTAGGATCTGCAGACTTTGCCATAAATGCAGCAGGCAAGGTGGATATGGGAGGTGCCAAATACATTAGATTCTCAATGTTACCCCAAATACTGCTGTTTTCAGTGGTGATTGAGGTGAATTAGTGGGGCTGTTGACGACTGAGGAGATCTTCAAACTTTCTTCCTACAACCATCAGCCAATTTCTTGGCATGAGTGCTCAGAAATATGTAGGTTTGGGTATACAAAAGACAATATTGTTACAACCCCTTCAGTACTTTATAATATGAAAAAGAAGCGGCTCCAGCACCTAGCGCCGCAGAATACCAGTCACCGGCAACCAACCAGAAAAGGTCCCCCTTTTACCTACTATTTGACCCCTGTCAGTCAGGCAATCTTCTATCCATGCTACTATCTTTCCTGTAATACCATGGGTTATCTTGTTAGGCAGCCTCATGTGCAGCAACTTGTCAAATGCCTTCTGAAAATCCAAGTAAACAACATCTACTGCCTCTCCTTTGTGTATTCAGCCTGTTGCTTCCTCAGAATTTCAGATTTGTCAGGCAAGATTTCCCCTTAAGGAAACCATGCTGACTTTGGCCTATTTTATCCGGTGCCTCCGAGTACCCTGAGAATCTGGCTGAGTGGGACCACAACAATAACCTCGCATTCAGCAAGACCACGGGGCTTATTATTGACTAAAGGAGAAGGAAGCTGGAAGTAGTCCTCATTGGGGGAAAATCAGAGGTGGAGAGGGTCCAGCTTTAAATTCCTCAATGTTATCATTTCAGAGGATCTGTCGTGAGCCCCACGCACGAGTGCCATTACAAAGAAAGCACAGCAGCGCCTCTACTTTCTTACAAGTTTGTGAAGATTCCGCATGTTACTTAAAACTTTGACAAATTTCTACAGATTTGCGGTGGAGTGTATATTGACCGGTTGCATCAGTCTGGTATGGAAATACCAATGCCCTTGAATGGAAAAGCATACAAAAAGTAGTGAATACAGTCTAGTCAACCATGGACAAAACCCTCTCCACCACTGAGCACCTCTGCATCAGGAAAGCAACATCTATCATCAAGGACCCCCACCACTAAGTTCAGGTACAGTTATTACCCATCAGCCTCTAGAATCCAGGGGTATAACTTCACTCACCCCATCACTGAACTGCTCCCACAACCTATGGACTCACTTTCAAGGACTCCATCTTATGTTCTCAATTTTTTTTCCTTTTTATATTTGCACAATTTGTCATCTTTTGCAGATTTGTTGTTTGTCCACCTTGTTGGGTGTAGATGTAGACTTTCAATGATTCTATGATTTCTTTGTATTTACTGTGAATGCCCACAAGAAAATGAATCTTAGGGTTGAATATGGAGACACATGTACTTTGATAACAAGTTGACTTTGAACCTAGAAACCTCATCCTTAATAATAAACACCAACATCTTCTCAACCAATGAAGTCAGGTTAACTGGCCTATAACTTCCTACCTCCCTCCCTTTTCAATGAGTGGAGTGACATTTGCAATTTTCCAGTCCTCTGGAAACATGCCAGAATCCAATGCTTCTTGAAAGATCACTACTAATGCTTCCACAATCTCTTCAGCCAACTCTTTCAAAACCCTGGGGTGTAGCCCATTTGGTCCAGGTGACGATCTACCTTCAGTCCTTTCAGCTTCCAATCACCTTCTCCTTACTAGCAGCAACTACACTCACTTCTGCCCCAACACTCAAATTTCTGACATACTGGTAGTGTCTTCCAGAGTGAAGACTGGCGCAAATTACATGAGCCCATCCGCCATTTTTGTCCCCTTTACTACTGCTCCAGCATCATTTCCCAGTCAGTTATCCATTTTTTTTTACTCTAAATGATAGAACTTTTTGTATCCTCTCTGGAATTGGGTAGCTTACCTTCATATTTCATCTCTTCTCTGCTAATTTGTGGGCAGAACTGAAAAAGCGTGTGTGAGCAAGGAGGCCTACAAACCTGACTCAGTTACACCAGTTCTGTCTGGAGGAATGGAACAAAATTCCAGCAACTTACTGTGAGAAGCTTGTGGAAGGCTACTCAAAATGCTTGACCCAAATTAAACAATTTAAAGGCAATGTTACCAAATACTAACAAAGTGTATGTAAACTTCTGACCCACTGGGAAAATGATGAAAGAAATAAAAGCTGAAATAAATCATTCTACTATTATTCTGACATTTCACATTCTTAAAATAAATTAGTGATCCTAACTGACCCAAGACAGGGAATGTTTTCTAGGATTAAACGTCAGGAATTGTGAAAAACTGAGTTTAAATGTATTTGGCTAAGGTGTATGTAAACTTCTGACTTCAGCTGTAACTCTTTTTACATGCCTTTTCTAACTCCCATTGCAATTTGTATCCCACATCCTAGCTACTCACATCAGGGAGTTTTACCCTTGCACTTAACTCTACCCACAAGGATTCTACACCTTCCGATGCTATATCACCTCTTTCAAAAGATTTGATTTCCTTTTTACCAGAGCCAACCTATCCCCACTGCCTACCTGACTATCCTTTGAAGTGTCTCTGAAGTCTCATCACCATACATCTACCACCCCGCCCCCGACCCCCCCAAAAAATAAACTGGTCCCTCACAGCAAGGAAGGCTAGGCTCATGTTCTAATAAATTTCATGGTCAATATATGTATGCTTTTGTAGAGGTTGTGTTTCTGAGATACAGATAGCAATCCAAGCTTCCCAGCAATTTCAGGGTCACATGGTAGTGTTGTACAGGAGGGACAAGCTGGAATGGAAGCTTGCTTTGCAGGCCCAGCTTCTTGTACTTTTGAAAGTGATTCAGTGACCTGTAGCTCAGCCTCCAAATGCTGTGCGTTTCTGCCCCACTGGTGTGATGAACTGGGCCCCAAGGCTTGGGTCTATTCCAGCTGCGCGGGGAGCAGATCTGGAACCCAGTCTGGTTTGGGATGCTATTGGCTTGCTTCTATTGTTTATATGTGTTTTTTTCCCTCTTTCTCTGCGCAGTGTATTTTGTTTCTTTTTTAATTGGGTTATTTGGGTTTCATTGTGGCTGTCAGTAGACCAATTTAAAGGTGTAAAATTTTTACATTCTTTGATAACGTGCTCTGAACCTTTGAAATCGGAAACTGTTCCACTTGTTCCTCTGCAGAATCAAGGCCACCCTAGTTTCAGTCATCAAGATGCAGTACACAAATTGCTTGCAGTTCACGGACTTGGTGCCACGGCGGAAGGAATAAACATTCATGGGAGAGCAAGCGAAATCAGCCTGAACCTCGCCTCCATACCCGACACTCGGACTTGCAGTCTGTCTAGGCAGACGTTTAAATTGTCCAAGCAATGGATAGTGCCACGTTCCAGGACCCAGATCCATGTGCGATTTGTGGTCAATTCAAATCCACCAGGATACCTGGAGGTGAGAAAGACTGAAAACACATAGGTCAGTGACCCAGCTTTACCTGTCACCCTACAGTACAAGAAATTGGGTCTGTAAACCCCAATGGTGCACACAAAGCAGATGCAGGATAGTTAGCCTTCTGCAGGCAACCAAATGTGAGAATGATGCTCCACAGTTCATCTCAATTGACTGAAGAAAATGGCTTAGAGGCCACAAAAAAAGGTCACATGCTGCTCTCTTCTATCAAGAGCTGCTGCATGGTGATATGCACTGTGCTGCTGGACAGACAACCCTCAGTATAATTCCAGAAGTACCTCTTATGTCACAGGAGATAACTGCAGGCAGCTCTGGCAACAGTTTTCCAGAAACAGACTAACCTAATTTATCTACTTCCTTGAAAATTATAATGGCCTGAGATTCTCACTTATCCTTCTCTCTCAGAAATGGGATTTGAGGTTATGAATTCATGAATGAATACTGTGCACCCAAGGATTTACTGCTTTTTAGTTGATGTATGTCTGTTTATTTCAATACTACAGTGACATCAGCCCTGGAATGTGGCTAAAATTGCTTTTGTTTGATTGTGAGGAATGTGCCACTGTTGATAAAGGATACACAGCAATTTTGATGTAAATATCTGTACACCCAGAAAATAAACATGATATACTGTACATCCTGTCTACTCCTGTAAAGACAGCTTGTTCTGGTGGCCCAACCATGAAGGAATGCTGCCCTTTAACACCTTCCCTGCTTTAATTCACTATGACAAAAGGAAAAGTTTGAATGAATCTGCCAAAGTTCCTCACCCTCATGTCAGAAACAGAAATTGTTAACTTGACAGGTACCAGATCAGAATTTCATATGCAAATCTCACACACCTCCATATCACAATATAGGAGCAATAAACAGCAGATACTCATTCAACAGTTCTCTCTCATGTTGCTTTTCATGTTTGGAAAACATATCCAAATGCTCGAGGGGTCAACTGATCAAAGGTGCAGTTGAACAAGTTTATGATTTAAAAAACCTCAATCTCATCTTGAATACCAAATAGTGCCAATTCAGGATTTGGGGCTGGATAACTCAAGAGCAGAATTGGATCTAGAGTAGGTCAGCTCATCTCTTTGCTTTGACACAGGAATGTGTAGTAATATGGTACAACATAACTGGTTCAAGAAAGCCTGTGGAACAGTACAAGAGGTTAAAATTCCAGCTAGGTCTAATGAAGGGAAAAATGGCTCTATATGGCCATCCTCACCCATCACCTGCTAGCTTGTACTCTTTTCCCTCTCCCCACTTTTTATCCTGGCTTCTTCCTTTTCAGTCCAAAACATGGACTGTTTATTCCTCCCCATAGAAGCTGTCTAACTTGCAGAGTTCCTCCAGCAGTTGTGTATGGCTCTGTATGGAATCCTCACTGCAGCATCGACCAAGTCTGATCTTTTCCTGGGGATTCTGGACTACTTTGGCCCAGAAACTTTGCTTTGTTTCACTGAAGGGTCTAAGGCCCTTTGAACTGGATAGTGTGCCTACAGCAAAAATATTTCCTCCACCACATCAAGTAGTCATGGCCAACTACTCCACTATCGACTGATATCCAAAACACAGCTAATTCACCAAAATATTCAAAATATTATTGTCACTTACCTCCAATTGTGCTTTCTTGGTATTCATGAAACTGTCCTTTCACAAAGCGTAAAACGAGGCTGGATTTACCCACTGCCGATTCACCCAGGAGAACCAATTTAAACTGACAGATTTTGTTTCCAGCGGCTGGTCCATTGGATCGAGCCGTGCCACCCCGACCCGCCATGGCCTAAAGTGCAGAAGCTTGCAGAAATGTTCCAAGTTTCAACAGCAGAAGTGTTATGTCAAGGCTGGAACTCCAGAGGCAGCGATCAGCAAGTTCAGAACTGCAAAACATATCAAATTAATCTTGTGTGATAGAAGTATTTGTTGCAGCCATCTCTAGAAGCAGCTGACTGCACAGAAAAAAAGTTGACCAAATCATACACAAAAACTTCGTTTCACATATGCTGAACAATAATTTGATGAGAGATAGTGAGATGTTATCGTGTGCAATATAAATATTAGATTCAAGATCTGGAGGTGCTTGAGAGCAAATCTAAACACCAACATTACACATGGCCATTTAAAAAAATCATTCTGCCAGATGCTCCATACACACCAATCTTTAATACCAGGCATATTCATCACAAAGGCAGCCCATAAAGTTTATGCTGCTTTCAGAGCCATTCCACTTCCCCACTTATTTCCCTCAGGCCTATTCTCATATACCCATCAACTTGCCAGGATTCTTCAATTATCCACCCTCATTTGGGTGAATTTATAGCATCTAATTAACCAGCTCACCTTTCAGATGTCGGTGGAAACTAGAAGAAATTCAGGTGGTCCAGGAAGAGCATGCAAATGAAACGAACCCCCGATAGGTGATGCCACCCACAAGCCCACCCAAGGTGACACCGGGGCTACGTATGCAAGGTACTCAGTACACAAGAAAAAAATGAGTTTCAGGTGACAGTACTAGAATTAAAGGAAGATTCTTTAGGATGCAGGCAAAAATACTAGGATTAGCATAGATAAGTATCACAGTTGGCATAGATGAGTTGGACCAAAAGAGCCAATTTCTGTGCCACATGTTCCTACAATTCTAAGAACTACTTCATATATTGATGGTCTACTGTTAATAATGAGCACTAATCCAGAAAAGTAAAATCTTTATATAGAAAGACAAGAATATGCAAGACAAGTCACAGATGTTTGAGGGGACTACAAAATAAAGATATTAATGAGAAATAACCCAAATCACAGTGATTCTAATCAATTTACAAATACCAATCTATAATAAAGCACAAACATGACTTTCTGTTGGGTAGAAGTATAAATAATTCTTCCTGTAAGCATTTGTTTATCCCCAAAGTACCATCCAATTCAAAGACTATAATCATTTTCATACCAAGTATACAAATGTATATTCAAATCTCCAATTCCTTGCTTTAGTGATTCAAGACATCAAGTTACCATTCCCCTTAATGGAGGCCATTTGAATGTTTCTTGCTCACTTGTTGCAAGTCATTGTCATATACAAATAACCTATAATTAAAACAAGTATTGCAACGGTAGTTTGCTGCATGTATATATAGTTGAACAATCCATTCACAGTTCCTGATTCATTCTGAAGGTCTCTCTTTAGCAGCCACATTGAAGCCGAGAATCAAAGTTATTTGTAAAGTTCTTGAAGTTAGATTCGGAGTGAGGAGTTTCAACAATCCTAAACCAAACCTGAAATGTCAACATTTTCTGTTGGTCATGTGTTGTGACAGGAAGTCGCAATGCCATAAAAAAAATCTGACAGAACTCAGTGTAGAGTTCAGTGTAGGATTTTATCTTGCAGTCATTACTCAGCTCAGTCAAAACAAAATACACAGGTGTATCACCCAGTACTGTGCTGGCTAGAAATATTCTGACAATGACTATTTCAATGACTTTCCTCAACATCTGCTCAACTTGGGAAAGATTTCTGGTGAAGTACAAAAATAAACATTCTCACATAATGAAACAGTGCAATTTTCTAGTCCCTCAGACCCTGAGATTAAAGGCCAAGTACAATGCTGCTAAAGGTTTGGACCCATTAGGTTACTGAACTGACTCCTAGTGAAATGGAACTGTCAAGAAACACAAATGATTAGTCTAGCTCCAGTACAATTAAGCCCCACACAGGCAAGTTTCAGGTTGCTTAGAAACAGATCTTTAGGGGCCAAAGACATTATGGAAACCAGAATCAGAATTAGGTTTATCACTGACATATGTTGTGAAATTTGTTTGTGGCATCAGTACAGAGCAATGTAAAGAATTACTCTAGGTTACAATAAGAAATAAAGTGCAAACAGAGAAATATACTGAGGTAGTGTTCATGGATGATTCAGATATTCTGATGGCAGAGGGGAAGAAGCAGTTTCTAAAATGTTGAGTGCACACCTCCTACTTCCTCCCTGATGGTAGCAATGAGAGTGTGTCCTGGATGGTGGGGGTCCTTAACGACAGATGCTACCTTATTCAGGCACCATTTTTTTTTTTGAACATGTCCTTAAAGGTGTGAAGGCTAGCACCCTTGGACTTGGGTGAGTCTACAGCCCTCAAGCTTTTTTCCTATTCTGTGCAATGAAGTCTCCATACAAGGCAGTGTTACAATGCTCTCCACAGTACATCTATAGAAATTTGCTACAGCCTTTGATGACATACCCAATCTCCGCAAACTCCTAATGAAATACAGCCGCTGGCGTGCCTTCTTTGTGATTTAATCAATATGTTGGGCTCAGGATGGATCCTCAGCTGCTGACACCCAGGAACTTGAAGCCACTCACCTTTTCCACTGCTGACCCCTTGATGAGGACTGGTGTGTATTCTTTCAACTTCCCCTTCCTGAAGTCCACAATCAATTCCTTGGTCTTACTGATGTTTAGTGCAAAGTTGTTGTTGTGACACCACTCAACCAGCTGATCTACCCGCTGAACTGTAATTAATAAACAGCAGCATGACTTAAGATGTTGCTGTTGTCCAGGTTGAGTGGAAAGCCAAGTGAAATGGCATCTGCACTTGAATGCCAAGTTTTAGATGATGCTAATCTCAAATGGCTTCACATGGCAGAAGTACATGAATTTATGATCTTTGGGCTTAAGCCAAGAGTATCCAACTTTAAACAAAGCTGGCACTTGGTCCAAACACAGCAGTGAACTCAAAAGGAAGACTTCACACAGAATTTTGGTAATTAATTACCCATTACTGATTTAGTTTATATAATTCACACACAAATATTAGACATGTACAACAATGTTACACATAGATGTATCTGGGGATATACTACTACATTAAAGATGCCATAAAAACTCAAGCTACAAATTTTTCCTAATTAATGAGCAATTGCCTGCTGACACTAATTACATTAAGATAAAGAAAATATCCTGAACTGGAGCAAGGGGAAAATTAGAGATGGTGAAAGACTTAGGTTCTATTAACAGGGATTAAGATGCAGAAAGAAAAAGTAGGAAAAGAATCTTAAATCTCAAAATAACTGAAGGTTCTGTTGCCAATGGTGATCAGGAAACCCAAGATTACAGAAGAGAACAAAGCTTAAAAAACTTTCAAAGCCACTTTTAGAGATTGGAGATAAGTGTGTCCTACTACAATTATTTGAGGAAAAAAACCTTCACGCCAATAACGTATTAAACAACTAGGATGCTAGTTTATTTCCTTCACAGGATGATAGGAAAAAAAATGGAGGACTATTTAGGAGAAAAAGGTTTAGATGGATCTTGGAATAGGTTAAAAGGTTAGCACAAAATTGTGGGCAAAAGGGCCTGTACTGTGCTGTAATGTTCTATGGTTTATGTAAACAGCCAACTCTCTGCAAAAATCGCCTTCTACAGCATCAGCACTCACAGCTGCTCTTTGAGGGGAAAAAATATCAACATAACTGTGATTAACATTTTCGTAATTGGTTTGACATCGTCAGGATGTTCTGACAAGACTAATGTGTAACCAATGAAGAGCACCTCTTCTGCTTCAGCATTAAAAACAGTCCAGGACTTCTGTCAAATATGCAAATATTTACACAAGCCGGTCCCATCCAAGAATCATCTATAAAATCATTTATTTGAACATGGTTTTAATAGTTTATTGAAAAACTAAACCCATTCAGAAAGCAAAATCAGTAAAGAAAACAATCACTAGACACCTCATTTGGGCACCATCTTATAACCACAACCCCCAGCATATGTTGTACACTCATTTTTGACTTCACACTGTTGATATCACACCTCCATCACTGGTTGCTCTTGACATGCACATTGCATGTAGTTAAAAATGAATTGTCTGGGCAGGAAACTTATGTTTCAGCCTTCTGGTAACATGACAGTACTTGGCCTAAAAGGTGCAACTAAAGAATACAAATAGTCTGAAACTGTTGGAAACTAGTACCACAGCACTAATGGAAACTTTGCCCAACACCATTTAGTAGTGAGGTCTTAGAACACATGCATATTACAAGCAAGGTGTTAATTGCAGCCTTGAAGCACATTGAGGTTGGCAAATCCCCACAGGCTGATCAAGTGCACCTCCCAGACCTTATGGGAGGTCAAGGATGAAATCATGGAGGCCCCTTAGTGATATTTGATTTGTCATTTGCCATGAACTTGCAGGAGACTGGAGGATGGCTAATGTTGTTCCATTGTTCAAGAGTAGCAAGGACAGGTCGGGGAAATACAGCCCGACTTCAGTTGTAGAGAAGATACTGGAGGGAATTCTGAGGGACAAGATCTACCATCACTTGGATAGTCAAAGCCTGATCAAGAATAGTCAACATGGTTTTGAGTGGGAGGCCATGTTTGATGAGTCTTAAGTTTTTTTTGAACATAACTAAGGAGAGATGAAGATGAAGATAGGATAATGAATATTGGCTATGAAGATTTTAGTGATGAAGCCTTTGACTAAGTCCCACGTGGCAAGTTGATCTGAAAGGTTAGATCATATGGGATTCAGGGGAAGCTAGTGAGGTGGATTCAGAATTGTCTCAATAGGAAGCTGAGGGCGATAGTTGAAAGTTGATTGACCATCTGGAGGTCTGTGACTGGTGGGGTCTCTAATCCTTTAGATATGTAAAGAGGTTTTGTGAATGTACATGGCACAATTAGCAAGCATGCTAATGATACTAAATTAAAGATCAACTTCATTTGTCACATGTATGTTGAAAAAAGTGTACAGAGGGCAGCCTGTAAGTGCCGTCGTGCTTCCAGTGCTAACATAGAAAGCCCATAATTTACTAACTCTAACTAGTAAGTCATTGGAATGTTGGTCAAAACCCAAGCATCCAAAGTCATGGAAGAATGACAGCAGCGGGAAAAGAATCCTGATTGCTTTATGCTAACCACTACACTTCTGTACTGCTTGGGTCTGTTGCTAGTGAAGTAGATTACAATGATTTACAAATATTTTCGGCAGGTTCAGAGATGACTGAGAAATGGCAAATGGACTTCAATTTGGGTAAGTGCAAGGTAATGCAGTTTGGACATTCAAACCAGGGTAGGACCTATCGAGTAAATGGCAGGGCAGTGACGATTATCATGGTAAAGGTGCATAGTTCACTGAAAGTGGCACATAGACAGGGTAGTGAAGAAAGCATCTAATACACTGGCCTTTAGTCAGGGCATTGAGTTTAGGAGTATGGACATTATGCTGAAAGTTATACAAGTTGCTGGTAAGACCACACTTGGAGTATTCATGTAGTTTTTCATCACTCTGTTATAGGAAAGACATTGTCAAGCTGGAGAGGGCACAGAAGAGATTTACGAGGATGCTGCCTGGACTAGAGGGCTGAGTTAGACAGTGGCTGGCCACATTGGATCTTTATGCACTGGAGCATATGAGAATGAGGGCAACTTCACAGAAGTTTATAAAATGATGAAGGGTATTGAAAATATCCATGGTCATAGTCTTTTGGTTCCTTAATGTTGTCATAGCTGGGGGGGGGGGCGGGTGGTGGTGTGGGGAGAAGAATAAGAGGGGACAAGCTCCCGCAACCTATTAAATGCTCTTAATGGTGTGCTCTCGAATACCCTCTGACAACCAAGTCCAGCTCACATGTGGCTTAGCTACTAAGCTTGGCTGAATTGTTTCTACTGACAAAAGGGGCAAAGGCAAATTACTGGCACCATAAAATTGGTTGCTTTGGGCAGATGGGGCTTGTCAGCCATGGTTGGCAGTTCATCTAGAAGGAAAACTAATCTCAAACCTCCTCTGCCATGTAACTATACCCACTCATAGGGAACGCTTCAGGAGTAAGCATCGAGGAAAAGTCCAAAATTGGAGTCGTTAAGGAAGCCATATGTTAAATTCAATGCTGATTGGCAACTCCAGCGACACTGCTGGTGCCAAACTGTATTGGTCTCTGTGGTTCCTTTGGATTCATAGACTGAGTGGAGAGGGGGAGTCTGCTGCATGGCCAACAGCTTGCTCTCCATATTGTACTGGCCTGGCTTGCAGACTGGCTAGTGTATAGACAGCTAGGACGCAACATCCATGGTTGACCTCACACAATGGAGGGAATACCAACCATAGTCTTTTTCCCCAGGGTTGGGGGGGTCCAAGACTAGAGGGCACAAATACAAGAAGGGAGAGAATTAAAAGAGACTAGACGTAACTTTACACAGAGGGTAGCAAGTACCTGGAACGAGCTGCCAAAGGAAGTGGTCAAGGCGAGTACAATGGCAACAGTTAGAGGCAGTTGCAGAGGTACATGGAGGGAAATGCTTGAAGGGTTAGGGAGTAAACACATGCAACTGGGACTAGCAAGGAGGATGCCGTGGTCGGCATGGACTAGGGAGTGGTGTGGGGGGGGGTCCTGTTTCTGTGCTGTATGACTATGATCACTGCACAAACCATTGTCACTGCAAAGTTACAAATGTAGAAAAGAAATTTCCAAGCATTAAACTACCCTTCAAAAATGACTCTTGCTTTATAGTTTGGATCTTTAGTTCTATCCTGCCCGCAATCACAATTATTTACTGATGTTCTTTTAAAAAAAGTACATCAGAAACAGCATTCCAAAATCTGACTCTCACAGCTATCTGGACTATTCCACTTCTCACCCTGTCTCCTGCAAAAATGCCATCCCCTTCTCGCAATTCCTCCGTCTCCACCGCATCTACTCTCAGGATGAGGCTTTTCATTCTAGGATGAGGGAGATGTCTTCCTTTTTTAAAGAAAGGGGCTTCCCTTCCTCCACTATCAACTCTGCTCTCAAACGCATCTCCCCCATTTCATGCACATCTGCTCTCACTCCATCCTCCTGCCACCCCACTAGGAATAGGGTTCCCCTGGTCCTCACCTACCACCCCACCAGCCTCCGGGTCCAACATATTATTCTCCGTAACTTCCGCCACCTCCAATGGGATCCCACCACTAAGCACATCTTTCCCTCCCCCCTCTTTCTGCATTCCGCAGGGATCGCTCCCTACGTGACTCCCTTGTCCATTTGTTCCCCCCCCCCATCCCTCCCCACTGATCTCCCTCCTGGCACTTATCCGTGCAAGCGGAACAAGTGCTACACATGCCCTTACACTTCCTCCCTTACCACCATTCAGGACCCCAAACAGTCCTTCCAGGTGAGGCAACACTTCACCTGTGAGTCGACTGGGGTGATATACTGCGTCCGGTGCTCCCGATGTGGCCTTTTATATATTGGCGAGACCCGACGCAGACTGGGAGACCGCTTTGCTGAACATCTACGCTCTGTCTGCCAGAGAAAGCAGGATCTCCCAGTGGCCACACATTTTAATTCCACATCCCATTCTGACAGGTCTATCCACGGCCTCCTCTACTGTAAAGATGAAGCCACACTCAGGTTGGAGGAACAACACCTTATATTCCGTCTGGGTAGCCTCCAACCTGATGGCATGAACATCGACTTCTCTAACTTCCGCTAAGGCCCCACCTCCCCCTCGTACCAACTGTTACTTATTTTTATGCACACATTCTTTCTCTCACTCTCCTTTTTCTCCCTCTGTCCCTCTGAATATACCTCTTGCCCATCCTCTGGGTCCCCCCCCCCTTGTCTTTCTTCCCGGACCTCCTGTCCCATGATCCTCTCGTATCCCCTTTTGCCTATCACCTGTCCAGCTCTTGGCTCTATCCCTCCCCCTCCTGTCTTCTCCTATCATTTTGGATCTCCCCCTCCCCCTCCCACTTTCAAATCCCTTACTCACTCTTCCTTCAGTTAGTCCTGACGAAGGGTCTCGGCCTGAAACGTCGACTACACCTCTTCCTACAGATGCTGCCTGGCCTGCTGCGTTCACCAGCAACTTTGATGTGTGTTGCTTATTCCAAAATTTAAAAGTTTTCCATTTCTCATTCCTGAACAGCCCCTGTAGAAACCTGGGCAACCAGTGTTTTATGAAATATCAACTGGAGGTTGTCAAAATGAACCAGGTCTCTAATTTTCTGTTAAAGTTCTGTTTTAATTAGTTCCTGGTAATAGCTTTTGAACTTGGGCTAGTGACAAATTCCTATCACTATGGGTCATGGCATACTTCACTGTCAATCATCAGAGGATCAAAACAAACAATGGCATAAGCTGAAATCATTCACTGGGATCATAGCACATAGTATATTAAATGGTCATTGTAAATCAAATAAGCAATCAGCTCCTACAGTTTAAAAACTGCTTGTTAAAAGTATCTTCAATGTTCTCAGGAAGCTGATGCCTTGTACTGACAACCAGATAGTTGGGGGGAGAAAATCTCAAATGATATAACCATGATTCATTTTAGAAATGCTTGTTGAAAATCTATAGTACATGGCTTTTAAGGGAACAAAGGGGCACAGTATTACCATTGAACAGCCACATTTTACCTGCTCAATTAGGTCACTTAGCAAAATGTGTTTTTTAGGAAGTGTAAATTTGTTAATGAAAATAGCAACATATTCAGACAACCCGGACATCAGGTTTTTCTGCACATTAAGGGCTGTTCAACACATTACTTTACTCTTCCACTTCATTCATACCATAGGACAAGGATTCAAAACAAGAATGGACACCATCCCTGCCAAATTATCAGTTGGTCCACATTGCAAAGGGATAGATGGAAAATGATTCAAAAGCAAACATTAAGCATTTAGGTTTGAATATCTGGCTAGAGGGAGCAAAAGGTAATTCTTCAAGTCAACTGTCCTTCAATTTTCTACTACTCCTAATGTCAGAGTAATCAATGTACACTTGTAGGTTGAGAACCACTAACAAACCTCCAGAATCTTGCCACGTTCTTCATCAAAACAATTGCTCAAAAGCTAACCCTTTACAAATGAGATTGGAACCAAGTTCTGTTAATGATCCATCAAAGGCCCCCACCACCAGGTTCAGGAGTGATTATTATCCTAGAACCATCAGGCTCCTGAACCAGTGTGAATAACTTCACTCACCACTACTCTGAGCCGATTCTATAATCTACAGACTCACTTTAAGGACATGTTCTCAGTATTATTTTTATTTGCACATTTTGTCTTGTTTTGCACACTGGTAGTGTGTCACACACACTCACTTTGATAATAAATTTACTTTGAGCTTTGAAGTTCAATTTTATCCTTGGCATCTTCCACATCTGCCATTTCCTTTAAGTATTAGAGAATCAAGAATGAGAATGTAAATTTCACCCTTATTGAGTATTCAGACATTTCAAAATGTGTGATTGGCATTCCCATGCATTCAAATGCAAACTTTAGCAGGACTTTGCCCCGACACCAAAATGTCTACTCTGCAATTGTAGGCATATTATACATGATCATTTTAAATGAATATGTACAAGTTAACCAAATGCCAGCGTGTTAGGCTTTAAAGGGACTTAAACATGAAATGTTCAACCGATTACTGGCACAAGCCATCCCCACATTAAAAACACCAGATTTATGGACACCCCTACACATGAACAAGCTCCTATAATAATTAACACAATATTTAACATAGTATTTGCTTTCTCTCCTAGTAATTGTTCCTGTCAGTCTTGTGCTTTGGATGCTATTCATTACAATACAGTAGAGGTATTTTTAAAACAGTGATTTTTGCATATTTTCCAATTTAGACAAACTAAAACTGCTTGCTACTTGGGGACAGCCTGTACTCATTTTGTTGATAATGCAGTTCATAAACTGCAGCATTAATAGCACTTGCTATCAAAATGAAACCTTTGGCAAAACTGATTAGAACACAAGTTCATATTATGATCTTTCACTGATACCCCAAACTTCAATGACTCCATAAAAATCTACTCAAATAAACTTGAAGATTAGATGTGAGCATTGAATTAATTTATCATCTTTCACCATGAACAGTTGTAAGAAAAATTTTGTGAACCCTTTGCAATTACCTGGTTTTCTGTATTAATAACTCAAAATGTATTCCGATCTTCATCCAAGTTAGAATAATAGACAAATACAATCTGCCTAAACCAATAACACACTTCTGGTTAATATGGAGTACATAATTTAAATAATCACAATCAAGGTTGAAAAAAGTATGTCACCTCTGAGGTTAATGCCTTCTACAAAAGCTATTTGGAGTCAGGTGTTCCAATCAATGAGATGAGATTAGAGGTGTGGGTTGTAGAGGTGCCCTGTTCAAGAAAAAGACGAAGTCAGGTTACTGACAGAGCCTGCTCTTGGAGGTAGATCTGCTTATGCGCACCATGCCTCAATTAAAGCAACTTTCAATATTGCAGTTTTTAGTATTGTGCCAAAGTTTTCAATTTGATAGCTAGTGCTATTAATGCTGCAGTTTATAAACTGCATTATCAACAAAATGAGTACAGTCTGTCCTCAAGTAGCAAGCAGTTTCGGTTTGTCTAAATTGGAAAGTATACAGAAATCACTTTAAAAATAGAGATATTTGAAGCTGGAAAAGGCTACAAAAGCATTTCTGAAGACCTGAGTCCACAGTAAGAGAATTTGTCCACAAATGGAGGAAACTCTGTATCATTGCTACTCTTCCCTAGGAGTGGGTGTCGTGCAAAGATCACACCAAGAGCACAATGTGCAATGCTGAAGAAGGTGAAAAAGGACACGAGGGTTAAAGCAAAAGACCTGCAGAAATTTCTAGAACTCGTTAACATCTCTGTTCATGTGTCCACTACAAGAAAAACACGGAGCAAAAATGGTGTTCATAGAAGGACACCATGGAGGAAACCATCGCTCTCCCAAAAAACATTGCTGCATGTCTCAAGTTTGCAAAAGGCCACCTGGATGTTCCACAATGCTTCAGGACAATTTCTGTGGATGGATGAGACAAAATTTGACCTTTTTGGCAGAAATGCACACCGCTATTTTTAGAGAAAAAAGGACACTGCACACCAAAAATTCATCTGAACTGTAAGGCACGGTGGAAGAAGCATCATGGTTTGGGGCTGCTTTGCTGCCTCAGGGCCTGAACAACTTGCAAATGGTGCCAATTCCAATATCACCTCAGATGTCAAAAAAACTTTTGTACTTTTCCATCCTGCTTACTAAACACCACACACAGATCTCCTATTAAAACCCATAAGCATCTTTCGAAAACTAATTTTGCAATCTTTACAGAAATGACACTTCTGGGATTAAAATATTTTTAGAAATGCTAGGCT
Organism: Mobula hypostoma; assembly: GCF_963921235.1. Classification (NCBI taxonomy): domain Eukaryota; kingdom Metazoa; phylum Chordata; class Chondrichthyes; order Myliobatiformes; family Myliobatidae; genus Mobula; species Mobula hypostoma. The sequence continues at coordinate 35,026,517 of NC_086128.1, forward strand.
TTGCTTGGAAAAATAAATGAAGTGTGAGAAATTCAAAGAGGAAAGCAAACAAAATTGGTTCAATCCATAATATACTTACCCCAGTCAGACGAAATTACAAGAAGTGGGTTTTGGTTCCATCGTTCAGTGGAAGCAAGCAAGAAAAAATATCAGGAGGTGAAGCTTTAAGAATATAGATCTCGTATTTGGATAGATTTAAATTGGATTCAGTCCAGTGACCATGGCAGTAGATCCAGTCTGAAAGTCTGGTATCAGTATTAACATAGCAACAATCAGTTTACACACTCCTCTGTGTCCCATCCCACATCTTTCAACTGATCACAAAGGAGCAAGGTCCTCCATTGCCTAGGAATCAGTAGCTACTGCAATCTAACTCAGGGGTCCACAGCCGTGGACCAGTTTAATATTGACAATATTCTTGCGGACTGGCCGACGGTGGGGGGGAGAACGACATGGACGGGCGTGGCTAGTGTTCAAGTTCAACAGTGCGTGACAGGGAATGAGGAAAGGTGCAGCTGACTCATATCGTTTCATATCGCCAAATCATATTGTTTCCTTGCGGCCCGGCAGTTGGGGACCACTGGTCTAACTGGTCCAGTAGTCACAGATTGACAACTCAATACTTGGCGATAAAAATTATGGAAACCAAAAGACTGCCTTGGCAAATCCAGAACAATGCTCTAAGTATTCACCAGTTCAGGTAGCATCTGGGGAGAGTGAAACATTTTAGGCAGAGTTTTGCTAAGAACCGCAAATTTAGAAAGCAAATTTTATATTTGAAGAGTGAATATTTCCTTGTGTTTGGCACAACATATCAACATTGCAGTAAGATTTACCAAGTAATCATTAATATCCTAACTACTTTAATCTCCCATTTTCCTTTTGGTTTCAGACAGAACTTTGATTCCACATTGCCAAAAGGCAACAAGCTACCTCAACAAGTGCAATTTAATTATAATGCCAGCCTAACCACCACAGCAGGGGTTCACAACCTTTGTCATTGACCAATACCATTATGCAAGAGGGTCCGAACCCCAGATTGGAAACCCCTGCACTAGAGGGTTTGAAATTAATGAATTTCAGGGCTATTGGTAAAGGGAAAATAAAATCAATAAGTGGTATTATAACACCTAGATTTGGTAGTGCCCACTGCAAAAGAGAACCCATTAAACTTACCTTGTTTGACATTAATTCACGTATTAGTCCATTTGATACCTTCAAAAGATTAAGCATTATCACCATTGACTAAGAATGAGAATAAAACTTGACTTTTAGAATAAGAGGATAAAAAGTTAGCAGAATCATCTTTCCCTCTGAAGCATGAATGCCAACCAAATCAGTTTCATCTGCTGCTTGCAATACAAGAACCAAAGACCCACCAGTTAACCTGGTATGAATTTCAGAAGCAAATTTGTAGTTGGACTTGCTTCCAAGACTAGCTGTGCTGAAAGTGTTGTATGTTTAATAAGATAATTAACATTTAACAATTGTCTGTGGTAACAAAAGGAGGATTTTGCTCAACTACCCTTTATAATGTATTTTCTAATTAATGCATTATTGTATTCCCAAAAATGTTACAGTGCATTGTCACATTATAAAGTAACCAGCCACACCTTAGAAAAGAAATACAATCCCATTAAACAGCGCAAATTTGATATATTTTCTATATGTATACTCAACGGCAGTTTTTAATTCCAGACTACAAGTTAAATATAGTAACTTATTAGGATCAACTATACCTTAAGCCTGCTATTTACTAGAAATGCATCTAATCTTGTTGTAAAGTCACTAGATCAGTGACCTAGTATCAACCTCTGTCTCAATATTCAAAGACTCCACTTCCACTGCCCATTCAGGAAGAGTGCCAAAGACTCATGACCATCAGAAAAAAAAAAATTTTAAACAGTGACCCATAGGTCTAGATTTTCCCCACAAGAGGAAACGTCCTCTCCATGTGCACCCGATTAAGATCCTTCTGGTCAGTGTGTATTTCAATCAAATCACCCCTTCCTTGTCAAAACACCAATGATACAAGCCGACCTTTAAAAGACAACCAGCTCACTCCAGGTATTAGTCTAACACACCATGAACTCTTAAGATGAGCTTTGTTACACGCACAAAACCATGAAATGCATTATTTTGTGCTGCAACAACAGCCTGTGTCGCTGTGCTTCCGGCATCAACGAAACATGCCCAAACTTACTAATCCACACACCTTTGGAAACCTCGATCTTATAGTTGGTGCTGCAAAGTGCTACGCTAACAGTTACACTATACATTGTGAAAGAATGACTGATCTCATCTCATCAATCCCCTATATAACTGAAAGTTAACCTCCCCATTTTGAATTACCCTGTCAAATAAAATGACATTCCATTAGCCTTCCTAATTACTTGCTGCAACTGTATTCCAGCCATTGGAGAACCAGGGCAATCAGATGTCTCATCTGAGCACTGTACAATTTCACCACAGATTGTGATGGATGGTCACTTCTGGTCAGCAGGCCTCTTGGGTGTTTATTAGTCTTGCTTTCTAAGCACAGCAACCGGCACTTGGAGGATCACAAACAATTGCAAGCAAACTTCCAACAGTGGTTTGACTTATGGTCGTAAATGTAAGTCAGTCTTTAGTTCTTAACATATAAATGGCAAACAGTAATCAGCTTAAAGTTAAAACAAGTACTGTCCATAGAACAGCTTTGCAAACAAGCTCTGTAGATTGTAGATACTCTGTCTGTGAGAAGATTTAGCTCACTTCACCTGGTTTATTGTTGTTCAAGATGCAGTACAAGACAATGGCTTGTCTAATTTGGCTTGTTTCAACCGAAAAGTTGACTCTAAGCTGCTTAGCTCAAGGAAGCTTGCAGAAGCAGATGGACAATTATTAAACTCATGTGTTTATAGTTGGAAAGTTTATGTACTCAAGGAACTTAGCTTTACAGCATTAATTGTGAACTGTGAACAGTGAGCTGAGATCTGTCTCCAAATGCTTTTAGATCATTTGTGCTAAAAGTGAACCTGAGGAAATAGGTATGTGTGAAGTTACCCAAGTAACAGGATATAAATGTAGAGATAAGATCAGGCTTATTGGGAGTTGTTGAAGAACATCAAGTAGTATGATAGGAAGACAGGGCGACTAGAATCTACTCCTTTGGCTTCGGTTTCTGTGGCGGACGATTTGTTCATCGGCATTGTTATATCTTTTTAGTTTATAAAAATTATACCTGTGTTTTGAAAGTATACGTTTTAGAAATTGTTCATAATTTGGAAATATTGAAAATAGAAATCTTTTGAGTTTTTAAAAAAATGTGCTTTCAGACCATTGTTTGGATTTGAACCTGCATTACTGAAAATAAATGAACTGTATTTAAACTACTACGTTAGCTCGAAGCATTCTTCCCCTTGGTAGGGAGAGGGGACCCACTGTTTGAATAGTGCATATTGGCAGCTAAACCTCGGCGTGGAGAATAAACGGGGAAGTAAACTAGTCTTTGAAGATTGGGTAGTGACAGTATAATCTCCTTTTTGTGAAAGTACCCATGGCTATTTATATCTGATAAGATTTAAGGCCTTTGTTTGAATTTAGAACTTTGCAGTCAGCAAACCCAATACCATCACAAGATTATGCATTTTTTAATAGCCCAATTTGCCAGATCTTTCCCTACTCCTTTATCCTATTTTTATAGCTTTGTAACCCGTGTATACCTTTCGACTTGTTATCTTAAATTTACCAACAGTATTTTCAGTACCTCCATCCAAGTCATTCATACAAATTGTAAGATGTTGAGGGTGCATTACCAAATCCTTCGGCACATGAATTTGTAACACCTAGGTAACCAAAAGTTGAGACAAAAAAAAGACAAGGGAGGTATGGAAAAACATTATTGTCGTTAAAAATGCTAGAGAAAAATGACAAATCAGATCATTGGACATCTGGATGAGTCACGTTGAATACAGCTCCATTTGGCATCAAACTTTTTCAAGCTAAAAAAAATGAACAAAATGTTACAGATGGTTCTGTAATCATCCAGCATAAAACAACTAACACTTAAATTTCTAGGATTAAGCTATGTAAAACAAGGATTAGACTTAAATCAATTTAATGCAATGAGCACTTTTTCAAAATATTGTAGTCATTACTTTTGAACATAGCGAGCAATGCCTGAAAGTAATGTGCAAGTTTAGACTGGCCAAGTTTCAATATTTTCATATCTGTGCAGCACTCAGGAATCCTAGGATGTGGTAGAAAAGTTGGGCTTCTCTACTTTTATCCTTTTACTCTGACTGTAAATCACTCATCAACAAACAAGTGAACAATGGTATATGTAAAGTAATATAATGAAAGAACATTTGTGCAAAGAACTTCAGTATTTAAATATGAGGTTAAGGACTTTTTAGCAGAACTTTGGACTTAAAGGAATGGTATATTGAGACTTAAGATTTAAAGCTAGCCATGCTTTTAGGGCAACAGAGGATGCCTTTGGTCTGCTAACTGTAGGTATTCCCTGAAATAAATACAAAGAGCATTCCAATTTCTAGCAAACTTGGGTCCACAGCACAACACTGAAAGGTTAATATGGGGAACTCCTCCCTGCAAGATGAAGAGGATTTTACTGTGCAACAGCCAATGCTATGGAGCTCTAGACAATAGGACCAATCAAGGGCAAGAGTTCTGTTTTACAGTACCAATTCAAGTTAAGGGGTGAGGAAGGGCAGGGTTTGGCTGAAGTTGGTGAATGAAGTCTAAGCCTGCTGCCTAGCAGTTACTACAGAATAGAAATAGCTGGTAGCCCTGAAACAAACTGAGGCAGCCCTGGTAACCTTCATTCCAAACAGCAATCACTGATGTTTGTTCAGTCAATTAAGAACAGGTTTGACAGCATCTAACAATTTTGATGAAGGGTTCCTGACATGAAACATTCATTGTTTCTCTTTCCACAGATCCTGCTTGACCCACTGAAGGCTTCTAGAATTTCGATTCACGTTTCAGATTTCTGGCATCTGCAGCTTTTGATTTTTAATTATGTATTACTCAGCAAAATTTTAAAGCTTGTCAAAGCTTAACAGACCTCCCCATATGATAATACATATCTGAAATGAAGTTTGATCGGTTCAAGGAAAGCTAGTTAAATAAACCAGTTCAAAAAATCATGTTCCTCTGTCCTTGAGCTATACCCGGCATAAAGTCACCTCTTCCACTTCCTTATATGCCATGGAAAATTAGGGAGGTGGGGGGAGAAGTCAATTTTAAGTCAGCCAAAGTAAAATCAAGGGAGGCAACACCCAAGAAAATTGGATCTATCAGAACAGCAAATTGCATCTGGATGAATCATGGATAATTTCTAGTTACTTTCACATGGGATTTGAAAACACCTGGGGAAATTCAAGACTGGTTTAATCAAAGATCAAGCTTGATAGAAAAAAAATCTATGAAAGAAAGCAAGACAAACTAATCTTTGAACGGGGGTGTTAGTGACAATACAGCACAGATATTAGCACTGGAAAGCTAAAATCTTGGGTAATCATTTTTGCTTCAGCATTTCAATGTTTTTATCACAACAAATCAAAAATTAGTGGCATTGTGGATAGTGTAGAAGATTAACAAAGGATACTGTAGAAGATATGGGCAGAGAAATGGCAGACAGTTTAACTTGGCCAAATGGAAAATGTTGCACTTTGGGAGATCAAATGTGAAGAGACAATATACTGAACGGCAAGACCCTTAACAGTGTTGATGGGCAAAGAAATCTTGGGTTCCAAGTCGATTGCTCCCTGAAAGTGGTTACACAGTTCCATAGGTGGAAAAGGTAGCATATGGCATGCCTACCTTTAGTAGTTGAGGAATCGAGATAGAGACAGGAAGGGTATAACTTTATAAAACTCTACATCTGGATTATTGCATTCAGTTTTGGTCACCCCATTATAGGAATGACGTTGAAGCTTTAGAGAGAATGCAGAAAAGGTTTACCAGGATGCTGGCAGGATTACAGAGTATATGCCAAGTTGGGCAAACTTGGGTTGTTCCCCCACTCCCCCCCACAAGAGCAATGGAGATAGAGGAGAGATCCGATAAAAATTTTAAGATTTTGGGGCATAGAAAGAGTAGACAGCCAGCATCTTTTTTCTCTCCAAAGTTGAATTGGCTAATATCAGAGGCCATGTAATTTCAAAGGACATATACAGGACAAGGTTGTGATTTTTTAAAAAAAGTGGTAGATGCCTGGAACGGGCTGCCTAGGGTGAAGCAAACACAAACGTTTGTATGATATAGATATTTAAGAGGCACTTAAATTGGCACACAAAGGTGCAGGAAATGGAAGGACATGGACACTGCGTAGGTTGGAAGATTAGTTTAGTTTGGCATTTAATTACTCATTTCATTAGTTTAGTACAATATTGTGGGCCAAAGGGCTTGCTCCTGTACTGTGCTGCATTTTGTTTAAAAATCTGTTTGGAAATAAAACCTAAAAATTGCAAATGAACACAAATTAGCATGGCATTATGTATTAGTAAAATGTAATGATTCATAGGATAAGCCTTTGAATGAATGCTTACTCTCTAATAAGTTTTAAGATGAGAAACCTTTGTCCCTTCCTTCTCACAACCACCCCCAATGACATTCAACTAACTTTCAGTACCAAAATTATTGCTGAATAGCAACTGTGCCCAAGACAGTCCTTTTCTTTTGATTGCTGTGAGAGAAGGAATCTGTGAGTGGGCAATTGCTGTGTGGCAGACAGGTAGGACTCTCTGCCTCATGTAGTGTCCCTCTCTTTCAATGAATGTCAGTGATATTGTAGAATGGTATCGTGGTTCTGCATTTATGGATTGGACTATTGTGTTTATGGACTGTGGACTTCTTCCAGACATATGGTTTTTATATTCTGTTTTTTAAATCACCTGCTCCTTTTCTGTTTTGTTGTGCAAGAGAGGGTGTTTGGGGGTTGATGTTCTGTTAGCTTTTTGTGCGGGGGGGGGAGGTGTTGATGCTCCTGTTTCATTTTGTGCGGGGGTAGGGTGGTGTTTTGGGGTTGATCTGGATGCTGTTCTTTTTTGGGTGGGGGGTGGTGGGTGGGTTTGATGCTTCTCTCTGAATAGCTTTCATGCTTCGTTTCACGGCTATCTGGAGAAGACAAATTTCAGAGTTGTATATGGATACGTTTTGATAATAAATGAACCTTCGACTGGAAAATCTTGCCAAAATTACCTCCAAGTTAAACTACAAAGTTAGTACAAAAGTATTTTCAATGAAATACATGACAAGAATTTTATTATAATCAATTTCACCTTTTTAAAATTATTTGTTCCAAATACAAGACAGACTTAATTTGTTAATTCTGTAGCAAATGCACGTTTATAAAAATCACCCATTATGAACAACAATACCAATATAATTGATAGCTTTTGTAAGGTCTTTAGATTACTGTACCCCAAATCTGGGGGAGAAAAAAAAACATTAAAGTTTAGTGGCGATAGTGGAAGATACAAGGATGCAGGAAAACCATTACCGCAAACCTCAATCAACTATGACAGCTACCAAAACAAATTTAGGAATTATAGGAAAGAAAAATCACATAGCACAGGAACCAGCCATTTGGCTCTTTCAGCCTGTGTTTAAACTTGTCATTCTCTGTTCATTTCCCATGTCTCTTAAGTGCTTCCTTTTAAACCATACATGCAACATCCAAATCTGCTATCATCTTTTCAGACAATGCATTGTAGGCCACACTACTCTGTCTGAGAAAATCATTGCTGTTTCTGACTCTTTAGATCATTACTTTCTGCCCTCTGATGTCTGAAACTTAACAGTAAAACTGCTTTCACTTCAGTTTATCAAAGTAATCTGCTTTAATTCTCCCAACCCCTCCCACATAAAATCACTCCTCAATCTTCGATTTTAAGCAACGCATATTGCATTTATCTTCACTTTTAAGCAACACATATTGCATTTATCATCTTCCATAATCGAAGTCTCTCACTCTTTGGGTCCTTTTAAAATGAAAACATTTAATCCATTTCTCTTTGGTGTTACAAATAAAGGGAGAAATGGAAGATTCAAAACCTGGCACCCAGAAGTAAATGAAGGACTTAAGCAACCTGTTATATGGTTCGTGAACAAGATAATTTCTATTTGCTGATCTTCTATTTTAGGATTGAGGGTTACTTCCTGCATCATACTTAAAAGCCAAATTAAAAAAAAAACACCTTATCCTTATGATTTGTTTAATTCAGTTTGTGAATATGAAAACCATAAAAATTCAGCATTCCCTCCCCACACACTCATTTAAGGTAGAACAAGTTTTTCTATAGTGATTTACACTTCCAACTTGCACATTGGAACTCCTTCAGAATCATTATTGGTGCAGTTCAAGGTGTACTTTTAGCTACAATGAATCAAACCTAAATACAAGAGCATACAAGTTGAAAGTTAGGCAGTGCCATAAATACCAAGATATTTTAACTAAAGAGGCAGTACAGCTATATAATGTTAATGTATAACTTTAGCCTCATACCAATTTTATGGGAATATACTTGTCATATAGTTTCATTACCTGCAGATTTTAAACCCAACTATCAAGGTTCAAATATTCACACATATTAATGCAAAATTACATGTTCATATTCATATACATGCATCTTGAAAAACATTAAAGTAAAAACAAAAGTCTGAAATTAAAAATTATGGAACTCCTTAGGTCAAGCAGCATCTGTGCAAAGAGAAAAAGTTAGCATGCAATAGCTCTTCGTTAACTGTTCCTCCTTCCATCAGAACCCACTGTGAAAAATTTTGAAAGAATTTATTAAAAGAAATTGTAACTTTTGACCTTGTAGTAATTAAAACAAAAAAAACAGTATTTCTCACAATTGTAAATTAATGCTTAATGCCTGTCAATATCCTACAGGGACTAAAATGGTAATAATGTTAACAAAAGAAGGGATTGCAATATTTGCAACAACCTGGACCACTATTGGACTCAGATATCTCATGTGCTTTACTTAAAAGTTGCACTTCCTGTTTTTGTTTCACTTTGTAGATTGAAAAGGGAATTGAGGAATAAGAGCCACAAAAACACTTGAAGTATGCAATTGTACAAGAGATATTTTAGTTGGACTGATAATGGGCCAAATGGCCTAATTCTGCTCTTATATCTTATGGTCTAAACCAATAGATGCATCAACAATACAAAAATTGGAAAAGGATACTCCATTTTTACTTTAGAAAACAAAAGGCTCTGGATTTCCAAGTTGTTTGAAAAGCCTCAATTAAGTACTGCCTAGACTTTGAACTATTAAAACAAATGCATGCAACTAATATCATGGAGCCCCCCCCCCCATCCTTCAACCAAATATCCCTTTTGTCCCGTCAAAAGATGTAGACTTCTTCCACAAACAAGAGAAAAGCTGGCAGATGCTAGAAATCCAAGCACGCACAAAATGCTGGAGGAAATCAGCAGGCCAGGCAGCATCTATAGAAAAGAGTAAACAGTCGACGTTTCGGGCCAAGACCCTTCAGTAGGACTAGTTCCTTTCCTACTACCACTCCCCTCCCCACAAAGGCATATAAACACTTTTACTGACCCAGGAATCACTTAGCATAACGCAGCAAGATTAATCACTGGGTATAAAATATTGCTGGCAAAACGTCACATTAATGCTGAGTACACTTTTAAGTCACAGAAAGAGCAAGTTGGAGACAAAGCAGATTCCAAACGACGCATGATTGAGGGGCAGGAATAAACTGAAAACCAGAAAAAGAGGAAGGAATGATGGAAACTTGAGCATCACAATTGATGAGCAAAAAAGGATTTGTTTCAAATCAGAAATAAAATAGTTTACACCAAGAGGTTTAAACTTCCCACCGTGTACCAGAATTGTTTCGCAATACATTTTTTTTAAATAAAGTAACTGACAGAGCAGAAACCGTGATGCATTAGTACTCCCTCCAAATTTTGTTGTTTACATACAAGCTTTTTAAAGTAATGGAGTTTTAAATATTCAGCACCGTGCTAGAAATCAGGAACAGGGCACCATTACACGCAGGTTGGACACAGCAGTTTCCATTAATGTCACTGTAGCCTGGCTTCACTCTGAACTTTCTTTGTGGCGTTACGGAATGAAAGCGGCGTCGAAACCCCCTTTAATCTCGGTCGGGTGTGGGGGGGGGGGAATGCCCGGCTCTGCCAGCCCACCTCCCACAACAGCTATCCCAATGCATACAGTAGTATTTACCTCACCAACAGGGCGTTCACCCACAACGAACTGATACACAAACAGCGACAATGGGAAAGGCGCGAAACGTGCAACAGCAACAACTTCGCCTGAGTCTCAGTCTCTTATTTCACTTCTCTTGGCTACTTCAGATTAAAAAAACTCCAGGCCCAAGTCTCGGCCTCCACTTCCGCCTTTCCGCTTTCGCATCACCGGCCCGCCCATTCCTCTTCCGGAAACTATGTAAAAGGTAGGGGGGGGAACGTATCCTCGATTGGCATTACGCCTACCCAATCCGTAAACGGAATAGACTGAAGCTTGGCGAGAGCAGTCGGGTGACACGAGACAGCCAATTGCAGAGACGCTATGTCGGAGGATGGACCAATAACAGTGAAGTAAGACCATGTCGGGAGATGTAGTCCTAAAGGGCGCTTTGTAGGGATGGATTTTGATTAAACTACAATCCTCAGAGGGCATTGCAATTTCCCAGGGACATGAGGGTTGATTGATAAGTGGATTGTAACCTAGAAACGCAGAGTAGGAGGGTGATCAGGAGAAATAAATTTTGCAGTATCGTAAGGCTTGTAGGTGTCCCCCTCTTTTCGAACGTTCACTTTACGAAACCTCACTGTTACGAAAGACCTACACTAGTACCCCGTTTTCACTTTCAGAAGGTGTTTTCACTGTTATAAAAAAAATCAGCGCGCGATAAAAAAAAAACAAGCGCGCGAAAAAGACAGCGCGCGCCCCGAGCAGCCGCTCTCCCCCGGATTCTCGCCGGCATTTCTTAACCACGAGTCTGTGAGCAGCCGTTTGCAAGATGAGTTCCATGGTATCGGAAAAGCCTGAAAGAGCTCGTAAGGGTGTTACACTTAGCGTAAAACTAGACATAATTAAGCATTTCGATCGTGGTGAACGAAGTAAGGACTAAGTGAGTTTGGTTTGTGGAAGTTGACGAAGATGATGTTGAAGAGGTTTTGGCATCCCATGACCAAGAACTGATAGATGAAGAGCTGATGCAATTGGAAGAGGAAAGGATAACAATCGAAACTGAATGAGTAATGATAAAGTACGACTTTAATTTTGAAAGGGTACATCGGTTTAGGGGATATTTGCAGGATGGTTTGAGTCCTTACAAAGAACTGTATGATAGAAAAATGCGTGAGGCTCAGCAGTCAAGCAAGCCTTCCATATTAGCCACAGCAGACGACGAACTTCGACCTTCGACATCGAGGCGGGCAGAGATAGGAGAAGATGAGCTGCTTGCCCTGATCAACGACAAGATGACACCCCAGTGTCCCACCACCCCAAAGCCCAGGCCATGAACAGGTACTGATTCGCGGAATGCAGCAGTAGCCGGGAGACACACAGCACATCTTTAAGAAAAAAGCCGAAACAAACATGCTAATTAATTAGGTGCCGCCCGACACCTAATTGTCAGCGGAGATCAGAGACGACACAATTGGCAATCGGCACTGATTTGGGCCGACAATTACGTGCCGGGCGGCACCTAATTAATTAGCATGTTTGTTTGGGCTTTCTTCTTAACGATGTGCTGGGTGCCTCCCGGCTACCGCTGTACCCCTGCATGCTTCACGGCGATGTATCGTTCGGCAGCCTGGAGGGTGGGGGCCACTGCACCAGCCAACCTGTCAACGATTCATCATCAGTGTGCTCGGCGCTGAACCAATTCCAGTAAGTGATACTACACTGTACATACATTATTTCTACTTTATATAGGCTGTGTATTTTTACGTGTTATTTGGTATGATTTGGCAGCTTCATAGCTTAAAGGTTACTGGAGAAAGTGTTTTTGCCAACAGCGCTTGCGTGAGATTTTCGCTACGGAGAACAGTGCAGTAATGATTGTGGAAAAGTATTTCTACTTTATATAGGCTGTGTATTTATCATATCATTGCTGCTTTTACTATATGTTACTGTTATTTTAGGTTTTATGTGTTATTTGGCATGATTTGGTAGGTTATTTTTGGGTCTGCAAATGCTCACAAAATTTTCCCATATAGATAGATAGATATACTTTACTAATCCTGAGGGAAATTTGGTAAATAGTAAATATAAATAAATGGTAATTGCTTCTTCGCTTTACGACATTCCGGCTTATGAACCGTTTCATAGGAACATTCTACCTTCGGATGGCGGGGGAAACCTGTATTGGAATTCGAACACTTGTAACAATTGACAATTTCAATTCGGTCTTTTGCAGAGCTCTCCAATCTTATTTATTTTAGTTTCAGAATTTTTTTTAGATGAGTGCCATTGTTACAACCATATGTTTAAAATTAGTTTTGCGCTGTACGAGTTGGGGAAAATTGTTCTCATGCTATCCATGCAATGATATCAAATTGGTATAGTTTTGAGATTACTATATACTGTACTTATTTAGTTACATATTGAAAACTCAATAAATTAATCCGTACAGATAAAATTATTTGCAGCGATTTGCCCCGCTAATATGAACTGCATACCGAGGCTTTGGGCCAACTCAGGGCTGCTCCGGGAATTTGGAACTAAGGACTCAATTTGGTTCGGAATGCTGTCATTGTTGCTCGCTTCTATTGTTTACATGGTCTGTTTTTTTCCTCTTTCTCTGTGGGCACTCGGAGTTGGTCTTATTTTTTTAAATTGGGTTCTTTTTGGTTCCTTATTTTGTGGTTACCAAAGTAAGGAACCAGAAAGGAATAATTTTATTGGAAAAGAGATCACTCATAATTTTGACTCTTCATCCAAGACATTCCACACTGACCACTGCTTGATGGATTTGTGGCCAAAAGGTGTTTTTGTCCAGAGACCTTTCAACAATGGACAGATGGTATAGCAGGGTATTTGCTGTACACCTTAGGAAAAGGTGAGATAAGACAAGTGAAACAGCTATTCAAGAGTTTGTGGAAATAAATCTCAAGGTTGTATTATTTATACATACCTTGATAATAAGTGCACTTTGAATCTTTAAATATTTGCTGTTACTTTCAAGTTTCGTACTTCATTGTATTCTGTGTACGTATGGCTGAAACAAATTAAAATATCAAAAAAATTGGCCCAAGGAATCACTGGTGTTTGGCTGCTAAACAAACAGTTTCTTGAATAGCTGTTTCACTTGCCTTATCTCACCTTTTCCTAAGGTGTACAGCGAATATCCTGCTATACCACCTGTCCATTGTTGAAAGGTCTCTGGACAAAAACACCCTTTGGCCACAAATCCATCAGGCAGTGGTCAGTGTGGAATATCTTGGATGAAGAGTCAAAATTATGAGTGATCTCTTTTCTAATAAAATTATTCCCAATTTTTGAGATTTTCTTTATATCCTCCACACAAGGACCACCCTCTTGAATGGCCCAACATCTTCCCCTATCGTACAGAATTTTGATTTGCACACAGTACTCAACTGTGATCCTAATAAGACTTTATATAGATGAGACTTCACTTTGATTTTACAGGTTGTCAACCAACTTTGGCAGTAAGAAGCGCTCAGCAGGCTTGAGATAGCGATATCATTTAAATGTTGGGGCAAATATCTAATTTCTTGCTGCATCACCTGTCTCTTGTAGGAAAGATTCTGCTAAAAATCACCTTTGACCACAGGTAGTGGTCAGCACAGAATGTCCTGGAGGAATCATTAGATCCCATAGGATGGTTTACCAAGCAGAGTGTCAAAGTCATTTAACTGAATGCCCATCACCCAAACTCTCAAACAGGCACAAGACTTAGCTTAGTTAGTAATGAGAAGGGCTGTCCACTGCTGATCTGGATTTGATCAGGGACCTCGAGGTAAAGGAGCCATTAGGAGGTAGTGACCATAATATAATAATATATATTATAATATATATTAATAATAATATATATTATTATATATATTATAATATATATATATAATATATATATTATTTATATATATAAAATATTATTTATATATAATATAATATATATATATAATATAATATTTATATATATTTATTTATATTTATATATATAATATATTATTATATATATAATAATATATATTATAATATATTATAATATATAATAATAGTGACCATAATTTAATCTACAATTTGAGAGGGAGAAGGGAAACTCGGAAGTGTCAGTATTACAGTTGAACAAAGGGAACTATGATGCTATGAGGGAGAAGCTGGCCAAAGTTCAATGGAACAGTACCCTAGCAGGGATGACAGTGGAACAGCAATGGCAAGTGTTTCTGGGAATAATGTAGAAGGTGCAGGATCAGTTCATTCCAAAGAGGAAGAAAGATCCTAAGGGGAGGCCGTGGCTGACAAGGCAAGTAATGGACAGTATAAAAATAAAAGAGAAGAAGTATAACAGCAAAGACGAGTGGGAAGCTGGAGGATTGGGAAACTTTTAAAGAGCAACAGAAGGTAACTAAAAAGGCAATACCCGGAGAAAAAATGAGGTACGAAGGTAAACTAGCCAAGAATATAAAGGAGGATAGTAAAAGCTTCTTTAGGTATGTGAAAAGGAAAAAAATAGTTAAGACCAAAATTGGGCCCTTGAAGACAGAAGCGGGTGAATTTATTATGGGGGACAAGGAAATGGCAGAGGAGTTGAACAGGTACTTTGGATCTGTCTTCACTAGGGAAGACACAAACAATCTCCCAGATGTAATAGTGGCCAAAGGACCTAGGGTAATGGATGAATTGAAGGAAATTTATATTAGGCAGGAAATGGTGTTGGATAGGCTGTTGGGTCTGAAGGCTGATTAGTCCCCGGGACCTGATGGTCTGCATTCCAGGGTACTTAAGGAGGTGGCTTTAGAAATCATGGACGCATTGGTAATCATTTTCCAATGTTCTATAGATTCAGGATCAGTTCCTGTGGATTGGAGGGTGGCTAATGTTGTCCCTCTCTTCAAGAAGGAAGGAAGAGAGAAAACAGGGAATTATAGACCGGTTAGCCTGACGTCGGCGGTAGGAAAGATGCTGGAGTCAATTATAAAAGATGAAATTATGACACATCTGGATAGTAGTAACAGGATTGGTCCAAGTCAGCATGGATTTATGAAGGGGAAATCGTGCTTGACTAATCTTCTGGAATTTTTTGAGGATGTAACTATGAAAATGGACAAGGAAGAGCCAGTGGATGTAGTGTACCTGGACTTTCAGAAAGCCTTTGATAAAGTCCCACATAGGAGATTAGTGGGCAAAATTAGGGCACATGGTATTGGGGACAGAGTACTGACATGGATTGAAAATTGGCTGGCTGACAGAAAACAAAGAGTAGCGATTAACGGGCCCCTTTCGGAATGGCAGGCGGTGACCAGTGGGCTACCGCTGGGTTCAGTGCTGGGGCTGCAGCTGTTTACAATATATATTAATGATTTAGATGAGGGAATTAAAAGTAACATTAGCAAATTTGCTGATGACACAAAGCTGGGAGGCAGTGTGAAATGTGAGGAGGATGTTATGAGAATGCAGGGTGACTTGGACAGGCTGGGTGAGAGGGCAAATTTATGGCAAATGCAGTTTAATGTGGATAAATGTGAGGTTATCCACTTTGGTGGTAAGAACAGGAAGGCAGATTATTATCTAAATGGAGTCAAGTTAGGAAAAGGGGAAGCACAACGAGATCTAGGTGTTCTTGTACATCAGTCACTGAAAGCAAGCATGCAAGTACAGCAGGCAGTGAAGAAAGTTAATGGCATGCTGGCCCTCATAACAAGGGGAATTGAGTATAAGAGCAACGAGGTCCTTCTGCAGCTGTACAGGGCCCTGGTGAGACCACACCTGGAGTACTGTGTGCAGTTTTGGTCTCCAAATTTGAGGAAGGACATTCTTGCTATTGAGGGAGTGCAGCGTAGGTTCACAAGGTTAATTCCCAGGATGGCGGGACTGTCATATGTTGAAAGATTGGAGCGACTGGGCTTGTATACACTGGAATTTAGAAGGCTGAGAGGGGATCTTATTGAAACATATAAGATTATTAAGGGATTGGACACGCTGGAGGCAGGAAGCATGTTCCTGCTGATGGGTGAGTCCAGAACCAGAGGCCACAGTTTAAGAATTAGGGGTAGGCCATTCAGAACGGAGTTGAGGAAAAACTTTTTCACCCAGAGAGTGGTGGATATATGGAATGCTCTGCCCCAGAAGGCTGTGGAGGCCAAGTCTCTGGATGCTTTCAAAAAAGAGATGGATAGAGTTCTTAAAGATAGCGGAATCAAAGGTTGTGGGGATAAGGCAGGAACTGGATCCTGATTGTGGATGATCAGCCATGATCACAGTGAATGGTGGTGCTTGCTCGAAGGGCCGAATGGCCTACTCCTGCACCTATTGTCTATTGTCTTTTGTCTCAGTCCACCAGACAATGCCCTTGAGGTGGCTGTGGTGCTAATAAGATGGTTGCTCAACTCCTTGTACACTGTGTTTACTGAGAAGACCTAGGAAGGAATGCAGTAGTTTTTGTCAAGGTTCATCCCCAGCAGCCGCATAAAACATGATACTTTGATCTATGGTCTCTTCCAGAGGATGCATACAGAGACAAACATTAAATGCTGCTGGAAGATCATCAACTCAATAAAAGATACACTTTGCTCTGCCCGAAACTTGATGGTCTTCCAGTGCAAGGAGATGTCCACAAATGAACATTGCTGATGGCGCGTTCTAAAAAGCAGGAGTACCTGTCAAGACCGAAGCTCATTGCAGCCATAGCAAAGGCTTGGGGGAAGAACAACAGTGTAGTCTCGCTCCCACTGGATGCTGAATGGCTGAACCCTGTGCGGCAGTCTCTAAGACACTTCACTGTGAAGGAGACATTAATGTTAGTGACATATTATAAAGGGATGCAATGAATTGCTTGGTTCAGTGGCTGTAGGTAAAAACATGGCTCAATTGTATTTGTGTGTATATTATGAATTAAATATATTTTGGGGGGAAAAATTTCAAGCAGCGCATTGTGATCACAGTGGTTGGTTGTCCTCTGGCAGCAGCAATTCCATTTCCAATTCCAAGTGAGAATGATCCTATTCCTCAGACTGTGTTTGTCTAGCATTGCTAACAATCAGTTAACAGAAGTATGTGGATGTATAAATGTCATAATCACTACCAGAGAGAAAGCTGAATTGTAACAGTGGTCAAGAGGGAAAAAAAGCTAGTTGCTCTGACTACAATAAATTCTGGACTGCAGTTCTATTCAAATTCTAATTAGAACTGAAAGTTTAAGTCTTTAAAGTCTTTATACTTTATTGTCGCCAAACAATTGATACTAGAACGTACAATCATCACAGCGATATTTGATTCTGCGCTTCCCGCTCCCTGGATTACAAATATTAAATATTAAAAATAGTAAACATCAGTAAATATTAAAAATTTAAATTATAAATCATAAATAGAAGATAGAAAAATGGAAATTAAGGTAGTGCAAAAAAAACCGAGAGGCAGGTCTGCACAAAGATTTTTTAAAAAATCCTGTTCAGGAGCTGTTCTGCTCTTTGTATTTGTAGAAACTTTGGTGATCTATTGATGTGTCAAATATTTCTTAATGTTAATTTCCATTCCAAATATTTTATTAGATTTTCAAGAACATTTGTTTGAATATTTATTCAAATATTTGATTAAGCAATACAAACAGATGTATATTCATATACTTCAAGAGAACATTTTGCATTTAGATGCAAAGTAACATTCATTTTACAAAAACATAGATTTTCATCTAAATTTTATGAAGTCATTATACATTTTGTCTGTGATGTTTGTAGGAGGAGTTCAAAGATTTGCCAGGTCCATCATGGCAGTAGCCTCCCCAGCAGTGAGGACATCTTCAAATGGCGGTGCCTGAAAAAGGCTGCATCCATCACCCAGGACAGACCCTCTTCTTATTGTTACCATCAAGGAGGAGGTACAAGAGCCTGAAGACACACTCAATATTTTAGGAACAGCTTCTTTCCCTTCACCAGACTTGTAAACATTTAAATGGACAATGAACCTATGTACACTACCTCACTTTTTTTCATTTTTTGCACTACTTATTTAATTATATAGTGCATATATAATATATAGTGCCTAAAAGAAGTATTCACCCCCCACCTTGGAAATTTTCATGGTTTATCATTTTACAACCTTGAATCACAGTGGATTTAATTTGGCTTTTTGTGTCAAAGTGAAAATAGATCTCTGCAAAGTGATCTAAATTAATTACAAATATAAAACACAGGAAAATTGATTGCCTAAGTATTCACTCCCTTCAAGTCAGTATTTACTAGACACACCTTTGGCAGCAATTACAGCCTCGAGTCTGTGTTGAGCCTCTTTCAGCCTTGCACATCTGGACACTGCAATTTTTTTCCCCATTCTTTACAAAACTGCTCAAGCTCTGTCAGATTGCATGGAGATCATGAGTGAACATCCCTTTTCAAGTCCAACCACAAATTCTCAATTGGATTGAGGTCTGGACTCTGACTTGGTCACTCCATGACATTAACTTTGTTGTTTTTGAACCATTCCTGTGTAGCTTTGGCGTTATGCTTAGGGACTTGCTGGAAAACAAACCTTCTCCCAAGTCACAGTTCTTTTGCAGACTATATCAGGTTTTCCTCCGGGATTTCCCTGTATTTTGTTGCATTCATTTTACCCTCTACCTTCCCAAGCCTTCCGGGGCCTGTTGCAGTGAAGCATCCCCACATCATGATGCAACCACCACATGCTTCACAGTAGGGATGGTGTATTTTTGATGATATGCAGTATTTGGCTTACACCAAACATAGCGTTTAGTCTAGTGGCCAAAAAACTCAATTTTGGTTTCATCAGAGCATGGAACCTTCTTCCAGATGACTTCAGAGTCTCCCACATACCTTCTGGCAAACTGTAGCTGAGATTTCATGTGAGTTTTTTTCAACGGTGGCTTTCTTTTCGCTACTCTCCCATAAATCTTTGACTGGTGAAGCACCTGGGCAACAGTTGTTGTATGCACAGTCTCTCTCATCTCAGCCTCTGAAGCTTGTAACTCCTCCAGAGTTGTCATAGGTCTCTTAGTGGCCTCCCTCACTAGTCCCCTTCTTGCACAGTCACTCAGTTTTTGAGGACGGCCTGCTCTTGGCAGATTTACAGCTGTGCCATATTCTTTCCATTTCTTGATGGTTGACAACTGTACTGCAAGGAATATTCAGTGACTTGGAAATTTTCTTGTATCCATCTCCTGACTTGTGCTTTTCAATGACATTTTTTTTTTGCGGAGTTGCTTGGAGCATTCTTTTGTCGTTGTGGTGCAGTTTTTGCCAGGATACTGACTCACCAGCAATTGGACCTTCCAGATACAGGTGTACTTTTTCTACAATCAATTGAAACACCTTGACTGCACATGGTAATCTCCATTTAGCTAATTATGTGACTTCTGAAACCAATTGGCTGCATTAGTGATGATTTGGTGTGTCATATTAAAGGGTGTGAATACTTATGCAATCAATTATTTTGTGTTTTATATTTGTAATTAATTTAGAGAGATCTGTTTTCACTTTGACATGAAAGTCTTTTTCTGTTGATCAGTGTCAGAAAAGCCAAATTAAATCCACTGTGATTCAATGTTATGAAACAACAAAACACAAAACCTTCCGGGGGTGCATGGTGAACACTTTTTCTAAGCACTGTGAGTGTATGTATATATAGACACAGCCAGCACTGAGACACCAGGCAAGGCCATTTGATTCCAAACAATTGTTTTATTGATCATTGCAGAATGTCTCTTTGGTGCTTCCCGCTCTCTCTCTTTTCCCTTTCCCCTTTTCCCAACTATGATTCCCCTGTCCCTGCCCCCTTCCTACTCTCAGTGCACAATAGAGACACATATCAGAATCATGAAATTTGTTTTTTTTGCGGAAGCAGTACAGTGCAATACATAACATTACTACAGTACTGTGCAAAAATCTTAGGCACCATGGCTATATATCAGGCATCATAGCCACAGTCAACAAGACACTAGGGACATTCATTAAGAACTCAATGGACCATTGGAGGATAATACTAGAAGCTAACTCAAAGCCAATAGTGCAAGTGACCATCAGATGTGGAATATACCAGGGTGATGCAGTATCCCCACTGCTGTTTTCAATAGGCTTGAGTCCCCTCAGTCAGATCATCTCAAAGAGTGGATGTGGGTACAGGTTCAGAAGTGGAGTGACCATCAGCCACCTCCTGTACATGGATAACATCAAACTGTATGCCAGAAATGAAAGAGACATTGATTCACTAATTCACCTGATTACGATGTACCTCAGAGACATCGTGGTGTCATTTGGACTGGAAAAGTGCAGACAGATGGTGGTGGAAATAGGTAAACTCATCAAGACTGAAGGAGCCGAGTTACTTGAGGGCCGTATACCAGATGAACAGGACAGCTACAAATATCTGGGGATCCTGCAGGTACATGGAAGCCATGATGAGGAGACAAGGCTGCAACATCCATGTACCTCCAAAGAGTGAGACAGGTCCTAAAAAGCTAGTTGAATGGGAAGAATGAGATCAGAGCCATCAACACATTTGTCTTACCAGTCATCGGATACCCAGCTGCAATAGTGTGCTGCCTTGGACCGAACTGGAAGCCACTGACATCAAGACCCGGAAATTACTAACAATACATGGAGGATTCCACCCAAAGTCCAAAGTTGAGCGACCGTACACCCGCCGGAATAAAGGAGGACGGGGACTTGAAAGTGTGAAGGCCACAGGCCTGGAAGAAATGCGAAACATCCATGAGTATGTCAGGAAGATGTCCCCTAAGGATGGCCTGCTAGGAGAATTCCTCAGACAGCAGGCAGGGGGCATAGAAATGGAAGTGGGTGAAGCAGCGCCAGAGGACCAGAGACCATGGCAGGACAAACCACTGTACGAGATGTACCATTGCCAGATATCAGAGGTGGCTGACATAAGAATGTCCTACCCATGGCTGAAAGTGGCAGGGCTAAGGGACAGCAGAGAGGCACTGCTCATGACTGCATAAGAACAGGCGCTGAGCACAAGAGCAAAAGAAACAGGGGTCTGTCACATCCGAGAAGATAGTGGAGAGTGACGGCTAAGATCCCGTGGGACTTACAAATACAGACTGATAAGCAGGTACTGGCCAACCAACCAGACATAGTAATACTGGACAAGGAACAGAAGAAGCAATAGTAATAGATGTGGCAATCCCAAATGACAGTAACATCAGGAAGAAAGAATGTGAGAAGCTGGAGAAATACCAGGGCTTGAAAGAGCGGATAGAAAGGATGTGGAAGGTTAAAGCCAGAGTAATCCCGGTGATAGGAGCACTCGGAGCTGTGACACCTGGACTGGGAGAGTGGCTCCAACAATTCCCGGGAACAACATCTGATACCTCGGTCCAGAAGAGCGCACTACTAGGAACAGCAAGGATACTGTGCTGAAAGCTCAGTCTCCCAGGCCTCTGGTAGAGGATCTGTTATTGAGGGAAAAATACGCATACACACCACCCATAAAGGGTGAGGGGAAAAAACTGAATAATTCATAGTTTTGGGCAATTTCAGCAGTGAGGCTTCCAGTGGTTTCTATGAGTGCAGAGCTGATAGCAGTGCTGAACTTCTTCCAGTTTAGAAAGGACATCTGTTGATGTATCTCTCAACTGCTGCAGTTCGTTTCCATGCCAACCACTGCGTTTCTGGTCCTCAACCTTGCCTATTTCTTTGTATTTCTTCGGAAGAGCTTGGACAGCACATCCTGAAACTCCTGTCTGCCACAAAATTTCTGCTTGGGAGAGACCTTGTTGATGCAGGGTGACCACCTTGTGTCTTGTTGCTGACTCTTGCTATGGTGTAAGAATTGATGATTTGAAGGTTAATCTGTCACATCCGCCACAGCCTCACCTTTTAGTTTGGTTGTCCTTTGCCCAGTTTCATTCCTTCTACACCCATTTCTGTTTCAGTTAATCAGTTTAATTCACTCAACTCATTATGTCATTGATCATTGGAACCTGTTTGTTATCTTTGCTAATTCATACACTGGGCTATATACACGCACATATATGGCTGCAATAGTTTGTTGGCCAGGGAATGAACTAGAAGCCACTGACATCAAGACCTGGAAACTACTAGCAATACATGAAAGATTCCACCCAAAATCCAACATTGAGTGACTGTCTACCCTCCGGAATAAAGGAGGACGGGGACTTGGAAGTGTCAAGGCCACGGTCCTGGAAGAAATGCGAAACATCCATGATTGTCAGGAAGATGTCCCCTAAGGATGGCCTGCCAGGAGAATTCCTCAGACAGCAGGCAGGGGGTATGGAAATGGAAGTGGGTGAAGCAGAGCCAGAGGACCAGAGGCCAAGGCAGGACAAACCACTGTAGGAGATGTACCATCACCAGACATCAGAGGTGGCTGACATAAGAATGTCCTACCCATGGCTGGAAATGGCAGGGTTGTGGGGCAGCAGAGAGGTGCTGCTCGTGGCTGCACAAGAACAGGCGTTGAGCACAAGAGCAATGAAAGCAAGGGTCTATCACACCAGACAAGATCCATGATGCAGACTGCGCAAAGAATCCACTGAAACCATCCAGCACATAATAGCAGGGTGCGAGATGCAGGCAGGGACAGCTTACAATGAATGGCACAACCATGTTGCAGAAATGTGTACATGGACATCGGTGTTGAGTATGGATTGGACACTTCCAAGTCCAAATGGGAAACACCCGAGAAGATAGTGGAGAGTGACAGAGCTAAGGTCCTGTGGGACTTACAAATACAGACTGATAAGCAGGTACTGGCCAACCAACCAGACATAGTAATACTGGACAAGGAACAGAAGAAGCAATAATAATAGATGTGGCAATCCCAAATGGCAGTAACGTTAGGAAGAAAGAATACGAGAAGCTGGAGAAATACTAGGGCTTGAAAGAGCGGATAGAAAGGATGTGGAAGGTTAAAGCCAGAGTAATCCCGGTGATAGGAGTACTCGGAGCTGTGACACCTGGACTGGGAGAGTGGCTCCAACAAATCCCGGGAACAACATCTGATATCTCGGTCCAGAAGAGCGCACTACTAGGAACAGCAAGGATACTGTGCTGAACGCTCAGTCTCCCAGGCCTCTGGTAGAGGATCCGAGATTGAGGGAAAAATACGCATACACACCACCCATAAAGAGTGAGGCAAAAGATTTTCTATATACACATTGTAGCTTACAGTTTTTCTATTATTATGTATTGCATTATTCTGCTGCCGCAAAACAACAAATTTTACGACATATGCCAGTGATATTAAACAGATTCTGATTCAAAGGCATATAAAATACCATTATGCATGCCCTGTTATTTTGTGTGTCCGAAAGTGACTGCCTATGTGATGGTTCTGTTGCAGGAGAGCCAATGAGCATTTTGATGGCGTTGAAAGTCAAAGTGAATTTATTAGCAAAGTATGTATATGTTACCATATACTACCTTGAGATTCATTTTCTTGATGTGTTACCCCTGTCTATAATTTTTAATAAGTGCTCAATTTCTGAGCACACATTGGATTTGGGATTGCTTACGTATGATTCTGTGTTAATATAGAATAGAGTGTCACTTTGTGAATATTACTGTACTTTTATCCTGTCATATTGTCTCCTCCAGATACTGCTTATTCTTTGAATATTCCTCCATCATTAAAATGTTGCCAATACACAATGATAAAAATAAACTGTTTTGGAATTTGCTGCAGCTTTTAAAGGAAACTTATTTCAGTGAGAAAGGTTACGTTGAGGTTGAGGTACAAAACTAACAGATTTTCATTGGGCAGCACCATATGTTTTTTAAAAAAATGTTTTACACACTACTGCAATGCAGTTGTATCATCTTTCTGGCAAGATGTTTAAACCAAATCTTCATTTGTCCAGCCTGAGAGGCAGAAAAGACCTCAGATGAGATGAGAGGGCATACAGGAGTGAGATAGATCAGCTAGTTGAGTGGTGTCGCAGCAACAGCTTCGCACTCATCATCAGTAAGACCAAAGAGCTGATTGTGGACTTCAGAAAGTGTAGGACAAGGAGTCATGGACAAATCCTCATAGAGGAATTAGAAGTGGAGAGAGGTGAGCAATTTCAGGTTCTTGATACTTGATGAAGTATCAAGATCTCTGAGGACCTAACCTGGTCGCAACATATTAATGCAGCGATAAAAAAGGCGAGACAGCAGCTATACTTCATTAGGAGTTTGAGGAGATTTGGTTTGTCACCTAAAACACTCAAAAACTTTTACAGATGTACTGTGGAGAGCATTCGAACAGGCTGCATCATTGTCTGGTTTGGGGGAGTGGCGGGGGGGCTACTGTGCAGGATCAAAAGAAGCTATAGAAAGTTGTAAAATTAGTCAGCTCCATCATTTTGGGTACTGGCCTCCATAGTATCCAAGACATCTTCAAGCAGTGGTGTCTCAGAAAGGTGGTGTCCATTATTATGGACCCCCATCACCCAGGACATGCTCTCTTCTCATCGATACCATCAGGAAGGAGGTACAAAAGTCTGAAGACACACACTCAATGACTCGGGAACAGCTTCTTCCGCTCTTCCATCTGATTCCTAAATGACATTGAACCCATGAATTTAACTATTTAATATAGATATATATACTTACTGTAATTGATTTACTGATTTATATTTTTTTCTATATTAACTATTGCATTGTACTGCTGCTGCTAAGTTCACAAATTTCACGACAGATGCTGGTAATATTAAACCTGATCCTGATCCTTTTTAAAGGGGAGCGAAGAACTATTTCCAGAGGACAACCTAAAAGAGATGATATGCTCAGTTCCTCTTAGGACATCCTGGTTGTGGTAACCAAAACAACACGCACAAAATGCTGGAGGAACTCAACAGGTCAGGCAGCATCCACGGAAATGATTAAACAGTTGACATTTTGGGCTGAGACACTTCATCAGGACTCAAATGTTGGATGAATGCTTTATGAGATGCCCACAATCAATCTGCAGGCATGGCAATGAAAAGCCTAACTTTCATTTTCTGTTCCATTTCTACTTTAAACCCTCTGCACTCGGTGTTCAGCATCAAGATTCAAGATAATTTATTGTCATTCAGTACACGAGTGAAAAGGAGACTGGAATGATGGTTACTCTGGATCTGATGCAACATAAAAAACACAATGAGAATAAAGAACATAATGAAAAAACACACAATAAATACAAAAACAATCCTATAAAAAGGAATGTACAAGTACCTGAGTGTGGTCATATATACAGTACATAAGCTTGGCTTATATAGCTGCATTGTAGCGTAGTGGTTAGCACAACGCTTTACAGCACAGGTGATCCAGGTTCAATTCCTGCTGCTGCTTATAAGGAGTTTGTACGTACTCCCCGTGACTGTGTGGGTTTCCGTCGGGTGCTCCGGTTTTCTCCCACAGTCCAAAAAGACATACCAATTGGTAGGTTAATTGATCATTGTAAATTGTCCCATGATTAGGCTAGAGTTAAATCAGGGTTGCTGGGCAGTGTTCCTCGAAGGACTGGAAGGGCCTGTTCTGTGTTGTATCTCTTTTTCGTTCGTTTTTTTGTGTGGGGAGGAGGGATTTGGGGGTTAACGATCGTGCTGCCGTTCTTTTCTTTCTTAGTTTCATGGCTATCTGGAGAAGAAGAATTTCAGGGATGTATACTTTGATAATAAATGAACCTTTGAACCTTTGTATTTATGAATTTTTGGTTGACTGAAATCCCTAGCTTGGAGAGCAACACCCAAACCTCTAAGTAGACACATTACAGCCTTGCAGATTCAAAAATGAGTTCTATAGCATTTCAGATAGCGAGCATTTGTTCCTTTATTGCAATTTCAAGCAGATTTTCCTTTTGTAATCTCAGATTACCCTTCTGCTTCTCCATTTACACCTCCAGCAGACTCTTATCTTTTCTTGTTTCATTACTGCCCTCTTTTGTTAAGCAGATCATTCTTTTTTATCATGAAATCTCCCCACCCTCTATCCTATTACCAAATGTACCTTTTGTTCCCCCCCACCTTTCCCTCTGAATCTCAATTTATTTTTCTCAATTCCAATGAGAAATCTTTAACCCGCATTAATTTTGTCACAGACGGTGCCTGACTTGTTAATTATTTCAAGCATTTTCTAGTTTATTTTAATTATCACTATTTAATTACTGTTCTTAGCTTGCTGAGGATAAATGTATCTGCTTTTATCATACATTACAAACCTCACTGTACATGAAAGATACTTCACGTTGAAAAGTGCTTTGGCCTTTCATGAGAATTGGGAAGGTGTTATGTAAATCCAAGTCTAATCCATTGTGTGAATGAGCCCATCTTTCAGTATTTATGCTATGATTCAGAATGAAATATGATGTGCAGGGTAAGTAATGTTTCTGTGTGGCAAGGAGCCATCGAGCACAGAAGAAGACCTTTTGGCCAACTACGTTCATGCAGACCACCAAGTACTCATCTCTTCTAATCCTATTTGCCAGCTCTTGGTCTGAAGGGGGTTGAGTTGAGGTGGAAAGGGAGGTTGAACCTGAAGATCTTAATAGTGATTAACATTTTATGTCAACTTGCTGTTGGAAACTAGAGATAACAATATTCATATAAAATAGAACTGAAGCAGTACTTTCTCTCTATTCACTGATCTATTATGGCCACTTTTTGAGCTAATGGTCAATCTTTAAATTATCTGGAGCAAACAGGCAGGATGCGGAGGGTCTGTAAGGGATTGGATGTCATTTTCAATCTGGAGATATGAGGTTTTCAGCCTTTGACACAAATGAGAGTCAGTCTTTAATCGAGGACAAGGATAGCTGCAGACTGCAGAGATCCATCTCTGGGAAAAGAAGGCTGCTTTTAGTGTCTGGATTCCCAACAAACGTTTCGGTATTGGTTTACTATTGTCACATATATCAAGATACAGAGAAAAGTTTATCTTGCATAGGCAGATAAACTAACAACCCTGTCACTGCGGTTTCCACCCCACTCTCAGGTGTTGAGGTGTTACTGTTAGTTGAGATATGCATTGTAAGTTTGTAACTTTTATGGAGCCATCTTCCCAGACTCAACATGTTGAAGGTGAAACAGCATTTAATTAGCTGATGTTACCTTTCTCCTTAAAGAGTGTAAAGCCTCAATGTACTTTCCATTCAGTGAGCTTCTTGCAAGAGAGGTCCATCCAAAATGCTTGCTTATTTTGCTGAATAAAGACCCCATACACCTACAGCTCCAGTCGCCATCTGGCTCAAAGTCACAATAGGGACGAGGTGCCATGACTGGCTTCCTACATCCTCATTCATCTTTCAACCGAGTTCTTCTGTGTCACATTAGGAATCTTACTGCTTGCTTTCCTGTGCCAAAATGAAAACATAGTCAAAACAACTCTGGAAATACTCCAACCACAGCGATCTCTCATCAAGTATTTACTGCACATTTGATAGCACATTATAGCTCACAATGGGTTGAAATTTTAAGACACAGCACCTTCTGTGTGAAGCTTGGTTTCTTGAGCAGCTGTTGATGGAATATTGGCTGGGAACAGTGACATAAACACAAGTGATTCTGCAGACGCTGAAAATCCAGAGCAACACACACAAAATGCTGTAGGAACTCAGCAGGTCAGGCAGCAATAATTGAGAGGAATAAACAGTTGACGCTTCATTTAACTGTATACATGTGTATGGTTGAATAACAATAAACAAACTTGATAAAGATACCAAGGGCTGTTGAGACTGTAGTTCATGGATTCCCAACCTTTTTTTATGCCATCGACCAATACCATTAAGCAAGGGGTCTGTGGACCCCAGGGTGGGAACCGTTAATAAGTATGTAGGGCCCTGGTCTCTATAGACAGAGGTAGGAAAGTTATACTAATGCTACTTAAAACTCTGCTTAGAACATTGTGTCCAATTCTAGTAAACTAATTTAAGCAACTATGTGGAAGATTATATACAGGTCACATAAACAATTGACTAAAATGATTCCAAGGATTAGGGAATTTAGCCAAATAATTGAAGCTAGGGTTATTGTCTTTGGACATCCTTAGTGACACAGTTTGGGAAGTCAATTAGAAGTAGGATACATACAGTAAACGCTAAGGCACTAAGGAACATTGATGAACAGGGAGATCTTGGGGTTCAATCCATGGTTCCCTGAAAGTTTTAGCACAAGTAGATAGAATGAAGGAGTCATATGGCATGTTTCCCTTCACAGGTTGGAGCACAGGATATAAAAGTTATGTTGCATCATTACAAACTAATTAGACAGTACTTGGAGCTATATGCACAGTTCCAGCTGCCACAGATGTGATTATGCTGGAGAGAGTGCAGTAGAGACTCACCAGGACGTTGCCTAGACTGGAGGATTTTTAGTTACGGGGAGAAGTTGGATAGGTTTGTTTTCCATGGCCCAAAGGAAGCTGAGGGGTGACCTGATAGAATTATGTAAAATTATATGAGACATAGCTAGGGTAAATAGAATCTTTCTTCACTTGGAGGAGAATCAAAAGCGAGAGGACATAGCTTTAGGGTGAAAGGGAGGAGATTTAAAGGGGATCGGAGTGGAGGAAAGCAGAGTGGATGGTATCTGGAACACCTGCCAGAAGTGTTCTCAATCTCTTCTGCTAGGAGACATGTGGACATATGAGACTTTATTGGCAAGGCTTGAAGGATATGGAACTAATGTGGGCAAATGGGATTGGTATAGATAGGTAGGGAAAAAACTTTGGCATTGATGTGACAGGCTCAAGGGCCCATTTCTTTATTGTAAAGCTCTGACTTTAGGAACCAAAGAAGGAGATTGGCTGTTTAACCTGAAGAAGAGATTGGTAGAGGGATGCAGGATTGTAGTTACATAAGGAAAGAAGCAGATGAAGTTTCTCTTTGCAGATGTTTCAGGACCAGATGCATGGATTTAAAAGCTTAGGCAAAAATGCACGAGGGATTTTGTTTAAAGTAGAGAACTGATAAAGTCATCAGCATAGAGTCATAGTGCAGAAGCAGGCCCTCAGGCCCATCTATTCTATACCAAACGGTTATTCTGCCTAATCCCATGGATCTAAAACCTGCAAATCCCTCCCATCCATGCACCTGTCAAAACTTTTCTTCAATTTTGCAATTGAAACTTCACCCACCACTTTCGCTAGCAGCCTGTTCCACATTCGTACCACCCTCTGAGTGAAGAAGTTCCCCTTATTTCACCTTTCACCCTTAAGCTATGACCTCTAGTTTTAGCCTCATCCAACCTCAGTGTAAATGCCTGCTTGCATTAACTCTATCTATACTTCTTATAAGTCTGGCATCATTGCCTTGAAAAATGGAGGAAACAGTTTAGTAGAGCTTTCAGTAGAAATTAAATAGGCAGTTGAAATAGGTAAACTTACAGAACATGGACAAGGCTAATAATGAATAGAATAGAATAGAAAAGAATAGAACTTTATTGTCATTGCTCAAGACAACGAGATTGTGGTGATATGCCAGTCTGTGCAAAACAGATATTTCAATTGCATGCCATATGGCTTAATTTTTAAAAAGTCCCCTATTTAAATGCAACAGGTGACTTCAATAGTCCATAACACTTGAAGGCTATTGGCAAGCCAGGGTGTAGCATTACTCAGCTGCACAACAGCCCTCTGGAAGAAGCTTTTTTCAGTCTTGCTGTCTTGGCTAAGATGTTTCTGTATCTCCCACCAGATGGCAGGGGATTGAGCAGACAATATCTCGGATGGGATGGGTCTTTAATGATGTTACGAGCACACCATAGGCATCTAGAGTTGTAGATTGTCTCCAGGTCTGGTAGTTGAGTCCCAGTGGTGTGCTGAGCCATCCTAATCACCCACTGGAGCGCTTTGTGATCTGTCTTGCTGCAGCTAGGGTACCACACTGCCATTCCATATGTCACTATGCTCTCTATTGCACGTTGATAAAAGTTGGCCAACAATTTTTAAGTCAGGTAAGCATCTCAGGTAGTATAGTCGCTGTTGTGCCTTCCCTACCATTGAAGTTCTGTTAATGGACCAAGTGAGCTCCTTAGTGTTGTTCATCCCAAAAAACTTGAAACTGGCGACCCTTTCCACCACCATTCAGGACCTCTTGCCTTCCTGAAGTAAGATTGCTGTACTAGATGCAAGCATAGGTGTGATGGGCCAAATAAGTTAGATTCTGGATCACCCTCAGTCCTCTGGACCAGCTGGTGTGTGAGGACCTGATGCTTGGGACCTGCATGTGAGCCTATAGTAACCTGCAGTCTGTGGCCTGAAAGAATGCCATCAAAAGTCTCCAGATGAATGATTCACTTTCCAAACATATTCTGTCTGCTCTGTCAAATAATTTGATCTCAACTAGCAGTGCACTTTAAGGTTTGTCTTCGAGCATATGGGCTCATGAGGGGGATAACTTGTTTATTATTATTTATTATTTATTTTTATTTACTAGGACATCTTCAAGGGGCAATGCCTCAAAAAGGCGTCGTACATTATTAAGGGCCCCCATCACCCAGGACATGCCATTTTCTCATTGTTACCATCAGGAAGGAGGTACAGG
The DNA here is from genome assembly GCF_963921235.1 of Mobula hypostoma. Taxonomy (NCBI): domain Eukaryota; kingdom Metazoa; phylum Chordata; class Chondrichthyes; order Myliobatiformes; family Myliobatidae; genus Mobula; species Mobula hypostoma. Next base: position 35,057,209 of record NC_086128.1, read on the forward strand.
AGCCTGAAGGCACACACTCAGTGATTCAGGAACAGCTTCTTCCACTCTGCCATCCAATTCCTAAATGGACAATGAACCCATGAACACTACCTCACTTTTTTTGCACTACTTGTTTGATTTACCTATTTCATTTATACACACTGTAATTCACAGTCTTTCCTCTGTTATTATGTATTGCATTGTACTGCTGCCACAAAGACACCAAATTTCACAGCATTTGCCAAAGATGTTAAACCTGGTTCGAATTCTGATTCTGATACAGCATGGTAATAGCTGCTTCTGGCCCAACGAGCCCATGCCACCTAATTACATCCGTGTGACCAATTAACCTCCTAAGCCGTATGTCTTTGCAATGTGGGAGGAAACCCACACAGTCACACGGAAAACATACAAACCACTTACAGACAGCAGTGGAATTGAACCGTGGTCGCTGACACTGTAAATGAGTTAATCTAACTGCTGTACTACTGTGCCGGTCCAATCCATGCTTATAATATGTGTGTGGAAGGACTGCAACCAAATCGGATGCTCTCATAAGTTTAAACAGTCAGGTATTACTCATTGCCTAGGCTCATATACAATCAGTATTAGATGCCTCCTGTACCTAATAAAGTGGCCACTGAGTATATGTGATCTTCTGCTGCTATAGCCCAACCACTTCAAGGTTCGATGTGTTGTGCATTCAGAGATACTCTCCTGCACACCACTGTTGTAACGTGTGGTTATTTGAGTTACTGTCACCTTCCTGTCAGCTTGAACCAGTCTGGCTATTCTCCTCTGACCTCTCTCATTAACAAAGAGTATTTGCCCACAGAACTGCCACTGACTGGATTATTTTTTTTTTGTTTTTCGCACCATTCTCTGTAAACTCTAGAGACTGGTGTGACCCAGGAGATCAGCGATTTCTGAGATACTCAAACCACCCGTCTGGCACCTACAATCATTCCACAGCTAAAGTCACTTAGATCACATTTTTCCCCATTCTGATGTTTGGTCTGAACAACAACTAAACCTCTTGACCATGTCTATGTGCTTTTATGCATTTAATTGCTGCCACATGATTGGCTGATTAGATAATTGTATTAACAAACATGTGCATAGCTGTACCTAATTAAGTGGCCACTGAGTCAACAGATAAGAGCCTGCAAAATTGGAGGGAGGGGGAGGGATTTGTAAAATTACTTCTGTCCGTATAATAATATTCATGGATATTTGCATAATGCTTTCTAAATCTTTATATACATAGATTCACAAAGCTATACAGCATGGAACAGGGCCTTTGGCCCAAATTCATGTTGACTATGATGTCTCCCTGAGTTAGTCCCATTTGCCTGTAATAGGTCTGTATCCCTCTGAACATTTTCTATCTGCCTCTATAACTTCCTCTGGCAGACCGTCAAATATACCCAACATCCTCTGTGTGGAAAACTTGCCCTCAGATCCCTTTTAAAACTTTCACCTTTCTTAGTTTTAGACTCCCCTATTGCTGGGAAAAGACTGTGACTTTCTACTTTTATATTCCGTTATAAAGTCACACCCTGAGACTCTGATTCTCCAGAGGAGAAAGCTCCCAGCCTATCCAGTATCTCCTTTTAACTCAGTCCCTCCAGTCCCAGTAAAATCCTTGTTCATCTTTCTGCACCCTTTTCAACTTAATGACATCCTTCCTATGGTTGGTGACCAGAACTACATACAGTACTCTAAGTTAGGTCACACCAGTAACTTGTACAGTTGCAACATGATGTCCCAAGACCTGAGCTTAGTGCCCTGACTGAGGAAAGAAAGAGTGCCAAAGGCCTTCTTCACCACTGTGGTTACCTGTGTTGCCACTTTCAGGGAACTAGATACCTGAAACCCTAGTTCTCTCCATTCTACAACACTCACCATGTCCTTACCATTTACTGTATAAGCCCATCCCTGATTTAACTGACTAAAATGCAACATCTTGCACTTGTTCAGGTTAAATTCCATCTGCTATTGCTTGGCTGACTTCCCCAGTTCAACTGGATACACCTTGCAAATTGTGAGAGAACCAAAATTTTCTTTCTAGAAATCAAATGTAATCTGAACTCATTAAATGATTTCAGTTTTGCATTTATTTGCCAAAATGAAATTACAGATAAATAACACTGTTTGGAAAAGGCGAATAATAGAGCTGAAAGCTCTCTTCTCTGCCACACAAGGATCAGTAATAACATCTCTTCCTTGCTGACAATCAACACAGGCGCATGCCTCTTGAGGATGTCCTAGATAGTGGGGAGGGTTGTGCCAGTGATGGAGCTTGCTGAGTCTACTACACTGCAGCCACTTGTGATCCTTGCATTGGAGGTTCCATACAAGGTGGTGATGCAATCAATCAAAATGCTCTCCACAATACATCTGTGGATATTTGTAAGTGTCTTTGGTGATATACCCAATCTTCCCTTTGCACTACTACCATCAAAGAGGAGGTACGAGAGCCTGAAGAAACACACTCAACGTCTTAAGAACTGCTTCTTCACATCTGCCATCAGGTACCTGAATATTCTTTGAAGGCTACTTTGTTCTTTGTCTTTTACACTATTTATTTATTTTTGTAACATACTAATTCTTATGTCTTCAACTGTACAGCTGTAAAGCAACGAATATCATGACATATGTCAGTGATAAAAAATCAAGTAAAACCCTCTCAACCATTGAGCACATCTACATGAAATGGTGTCGTAGGAAAGCAGCGTCCATCATCAGAGATCCTCACCATCCAGGTCATGTTCTTTTCTCGCTGCTACCATCAGGTAGAAGGTAGAGGTGCCTCAGGACTCGCACCACCAGGTTCAAGAACGGTTACTACCCCTCAACCATCAGGCTCTTGAACAACAAGGGATAACTACACTTGCTTGCCCATCCATTGAGATGTTCTCACAACTAATTATCTCACTTTAAGGACTCTTTATCTTCTTATCTCATGTTCTTGTTATTTATTACTATTTATTTATATTTGCATTTGCACAGTTTGTTGTCTTCAGCATTCTGGTTGATCTTTCATTGATCCTGTTATAGTTACTATCCTTTAGATTTGCTGAGTACGCCCACAGGAAACTGAATCTCGGGGCTGTATATGGTGACATATATGTACTTTGATAATAAAATTTACTATGGACTTTGAACTTTGATTCTGATTTCTGTCATATCTGGTTAATGGCTAATTCATCAGCAGCACAATCTTTCTCACTTGACAACAGAGGGTGCTGTTGTCCTCCTTAATGCAGCATATGGAAAACCAAACAAATATTTGATGATTTTTTTTGCATTAAGGAATATTCCCAATTTAGAGCATTATGAGTAAAATATATACTTAAATATTTGGTAAAGTTTGAAGTATATCATATTGAATTGCATGTACAGGTGTCCCCCGCTTTTCGAATGTTCGCTTTACGAAACCTCACTGTTACGAAAGACCTACATTAGTACCCTGTTTTCGCTTTCAGAAGGTGTTTTCACTGTTACGATAAAAAGCAGCGTGCGGAAAAATTAGCGTGCGATAAAAGGCAGTGCGTGCCCCGAGCAGACGCTCTCCCTGGATTCAGAACGGCATTGCTTAAACACGTACCTGTGAGCAGCCGTTTGCAAGATGAGTTCTAAGGTATCGGAAAAGCCTAAAAGAGTTCATAAGGGTGTTACACTTAGCATAAAACTAGACATAATTAAGCGTTTCGATCGTGGTGAACGAAGTAAGGACAAAGTGAGTTTGGCTTGTGGAAGCTGACGAACATGATGTTGAAGAGGTTTTGGCATCCCATGACCAAGAACTGATAGATGAAGAGCTGATGCAATTGGAAGAAAAAAGGATAACAATCGAAACCGAATGAGTAATGATAAAGTACGACTTTAATTTTGAAAGGGTCCGTTGGTTTAGGGGATATTTGCAGGACGGTTTGAGTCCTTACAAAGAACTGTATGATAGAAAAATGCGTGAGGCTCAGCAGTCAAGCAAGCCTTTCGCATCAGCCACAGCAGACAACGAACCTTGACCTTTGACATCGAGGCGGGCAGTCATAGGAGAAGATGAGCTGCCTGCCCTAATGGGAACAGATGACACCCCAGTGTCCCACCACCCCAACCCCCAGGCCACGGACAGATACCGATTCGCGGAGAATGCAACGGTAGCCGGGAGGCACACAGCACATCTTTAAGAAAAAAGCCGAAATAAGCATGCTAATTAATTAGGTGCCGCTGACACATAATTGTCGGCCCAGATCAGTGCCGATTTCCAATTGCGCTGTCTCTGATCCGGGCCGACAATTACGTGTCGGCAGCACCTAATTAATTAGCATGTTTATTTCGGCTTTTTTCCTAAAGATGTGCTGTGTGCCTCCCGGCTACTGCTGCATTCTCCGCGGCAATGTATCGGTTGGCGGCCTGGAGGGTGGGGGCCACTGCACCACCCAACCTGCGATGACTCAGTCTAACACACCATCATCCGTGTGCTCTGCGCTGTATTCCCGATTCCGGTAAGTGATACTACACTGTACATACATTATTTCTACTTTATATAGGCTGTGTATTTTTACATGTTATTCGGTATGATTTGGCAGCTTCATAGCTTAAAGGTTCCTGGAGAGAGTGTTTTTGCCAACAGCACTTGCGTGAGATTTTCTGCCGACGGCGCTTGTGTGAAATTTTCGCTACGGAGAACAGTTGTGGAAGAGTATTTCTGCTTTATATAGGCTGTGTATTTATCATATCATTCCTGCTTTTACTATATGTTACTGTTATTTTAGGTTTTATGTGTTATTTGGCATGATTTGGTAGGTTATTTTGGGTCTGCGAACGCTCACAAAATTTTCCCATATAAATAAATGGTAATTGCTTCTTCGCTTTACGACATTCCGGCTTACGAACTGTTTCATAGGAACGCTCTACCTTCGGATGGCGGGGGAAACCTGTAATGAATGTGCCTATAGAAGAAATAGTGGAGTGTGAGCTTTGCACTTTTTCAAGGAAGGGTAACAAACCAAAGAGGTTAGATTAGCTTTATTTTTGTCACGTGCATGTTGAAACATCAAAACATACGGTCAAGTGCACTGTTTGCATCAATTACCAATGCTGTCCAAGATTGAACAGGAGAGCTTACAAGTGCCACTATGCATCTGGTGCCAACATAGTTTACTAATTTTTACTAATCCATATATCTTTGGAATGTGGGAGGAAACCAGAGCACCCGGAGGAAACCCACGTGGTCACGAGGAGAATGCACGATTTCCTTACAGACAATGATGAAAATTGAACCTGGGCCTCAGGTAAGTGTTACGCAAACTGCTATGCTACCGTGCTGGTACTAATCTTATTTTTCTGAGTTAGCTGACTAATTCATTGTGGTGCCAATAGTAATAGTTTCTTGTCCTCAACGTAGAAATGAAGAAAGGGATTGGAAATTGACTATTCAACCCTTCACGCCTGTTCTGCCATTTGGAACAATCATGGCTGATCATTTATCTCAATATTATTGGACCTTTCACCCCTCTGCTCCGTGCTAACCCTTTTTTGCCCATCTACACTAATCTCGTTTGCCTAACATCAAATTTCTGCCCTTTCTCCATGTCTACTGATACCTTTTATGCATAGAAATTCATCCTTCTCCTTGAAAGTACTGAACCAGTCATGACAGCAGAATCCACACTCTCTGAGTGAAGAACTTTCTTCCCATCTCAATTCTAAATGTCTGGGGCCTGCGACTGTAAACCCACCCCTCTCCCCGCACTCAGCCAGAGGGAATATCCTTCTCACGTCCAGTCTGTCTAGCCTTCTCAGAACTTAGGAAGTTCCAATCAGATCTGTCTTTCTCTTCCATGATCGAATAATATAAACCTAACAATCCCTCCTCATCCTGCAATCTCACCATCCACAGAATCAGTCTGGTAAATCACTGCAATCCTCTACGACAAGAGGGTGCTCTCATGACATTTAAGAAGTATCCCGATGAGCACTTGAATTGCCAAGGCATTGAAGGCTATGGACCAAGTGCTGGTAAATAGGATCAGTGTAGATTGGTTCTTGATGGCCGGCATAGACATGGTGGGCCAAAAGGCCTGTTTCCAGGTTGTTTGACTCTGATCCAGCTCTGTAGGATAAGCAGACCCAAACTGCACAATTACTCCAATTGTGGTGTGACAGAAGTCAATTTTAGCAAGACTGTGTTCCTATAATCAAATCCTCTTTCTATAAAGGCCAACATTTGCCTTCTTAACCAATATTTCATTTCCTCATCCATATTATTGATGTATAGCAGGAATAGCTAAGGTCTTAGCTTGGAATTCTACAGTACAGTAGTCCCTTTCTTACTGCTTGCCACAACTTGCTCTTTGACAGCTGTTTCTCTTACTGTTTAGAGTTAATTGGTTTTCTTAACATGCGTATCCATAAAGTAGCCTGATAGAAATTGCACCTAGAATTTATATTTGAAACACTTACACTGACAACTTTAAAAGGTTTTACACAAAAGGATCCAGATCCTTATTGATGTAATGATGCCCATCCTAACCTGCAGGACACCTGCTCAGTTGTTATACTTTGTAATACATCATGCTGTTGTGTCATTTCTGAGCAGTTTCTCTTTTGCTGAATGTCCTAGCTGACAATCTTTATTGCTTTATAAGGTTCAACAATGAACTGTTAAAAAGCATTAACATCTTTGTGACCTCTGCAAAAGAAATCTCAAAAACTTGTCGCATGTTAAGACTAATGTTCACTGTTCCTTTTAGACCAAGCAGTGCAAGGAGTTACATTGGATAAATGACACAGAAACAGGCTATTCAGCCCCTCCAACCTATGCTAGCTTCGTGTGAGGGCTTCCCTGTCTTTCCTCATCTCCATCTAACCGAATAGTTCCCTATTCCTTTTTCTCCGATGGCTTCTAGTTATCTTAATCCCCATAAAGGGAGACATTCTTCTGTATACACTCTATCAAAGCTTTAAAGATTTCAAAGACTTCTATTATAGAGTCATACCACATAGAAACAGGCCTTTCAGCCAAACTTGTCTATGCTGACCAAGATTCCCATCTAAACTGGTCCCACTTGGTTGTGTTTGCTCCAGATTCCTCTAAGCCAGGGATGGGCAACCTGTGGCGCATTGGGTGATTAGAAGTGGCGCATTGCACCCCGGTGATAATAATAAAAAAGTAAGCCTACTCATGCAAAAAGTATTAACCAAAAACCAATTTGTAGAAAAAGAAATCTATAACAGGAATTCAAGTAGCTTAGAGCTAGAAATGGGTTTTACTGAGAATAAATCTAAAACTTAGTAATTATTTTTAACGATTTTATTATTTCATGCACATCTTTTGGTGAATGTTATCTTTTTTCACATTAATCTGTTTTCAATTTTAAAAAATGTTCAATGAGTCAAACTGGGAAAGATGGACTTTTGTTCTGTAGTCGTTCCATAACTGTTCAATACACGTTTGATCAACACACATTAAAGTTGCTGGTGAATGCAGCAGGCCAGGCAGCATCTCTAGGAAGAGGTGCAGTCGACGTTTCAGGCCGAGACCCTTCGTCAGGACTAACTGAAGGAAGAGCTAGTAAGAGATTTGAAAGTGGGAGGGGGAGGGGGAGGGGGAAGATCCAAAATGATAGAAGAAGACAGGAGGGGGAGGGATGGAACCAAGAGCTGGACAGGTGATAGGCAAAAGGGATATGAGAGGATCATGGGACAGGAGGTTCCACGCTAAATACACGTTTGACACTTGTTTGATCCTGAGGCGCTAGACGTCTGCACCAGCGGTGCGTTGCAGGTTTTTGCCGAACAGTTTACAATTGACTCTCACGCGCTACGGAGTTGTGCTTTGTTCGTCCTTTGTGAACATCTGCAGTTTTTTACTTCTTCGAAAATTAAGCCTTGTTTTTACATTCAGTTACCCATCACAGTGCAAAAGAAAATGAACAAAAGGAAAGCAGAAAGTGATAGTAAGCGTGAATTCAATGAACAGTCGGAAAATGAGTTCTTATTTATAGTGGGTCCGTCAGGAAAACCGTTATGCATTGTTTGTGAAAACACTTCCTGACATAATAGAAGACATGATCTTAATAGACACTATAAAACACAACATCAGACTGAAATAGAAGGAAAACTGAGCTAGTGCTTGGGTCTGAATTAAAAAGAATATGTGATTAAGAAAAAGGAAGAAATCAAAAGAAGACAAAATATATTTGTTAAAAGTCTCATTAAGGCAAGTAATGTTTATCTTGTTTTTATATTAAATCAATATATCATGTAAAAATGCTAAATATGTCTATATTAACATATTTTTACAAGAATTGAATGGGGGTTGTCGTTCATAGCCCTCCACGCCAGCGCCTTCCGTATCTTTATGTCCTTCTCTGAACTCATCATTCTTGACCCAAGGTACTTGAAGTCAAAGACTTTCTTAATGGTACCATTCTTTACAGTCTTGAGAGTACCTTTGTTGCAGTTAAATGCCATGTACTCTGTCTTTTTAGTGTTTAGGTGAAGCCCAACTTTATTCCACTCAATTTTCACTTTTGTCAGTAGCTGCTGTGCTTCCTCCATCTGGTCAGAGAGCAGGACTATGTCATCTGCAAAATCAAGATCTGTGAGCATAACTGGTCTGACCCTTTTGGTTCGTCCTGGTTTTATGGTAAAACCAAGCTTGTCATGATCTTTGGTAGTTTGATGCAGAGCGTAACCAAGGATGATTATAAAGATGTCGGGTGCCAGAGTGTCTCCTTGCAGCACACCAGCTAGGAGTTTGAACACTGCTGTTTCTCCGTCTGGTGATACAACTTTCGCCATGGTTTTGGTATAGCTGGACTCTATTGCTCTCAGTAGATGGTCTGGCACTCGATAAGCTTTCAGGATCTTCAGCATTTTACCTCGGTGAATGGAGTCAGAAGCTTTGCGGAAATCGATGTAAGTAAGCACGGCTGGTAGGTTATTCTTCTTGACTTCCTCGATGATTCTACGGAGAGCAAGTATTTGCATTACTGTCTTTAACTACAAGTACCTCGGGTCAAGAATGATGAGTTCAGAGAAGGACATAAAGATACAGGAGGCACCGGCTTGGAGGGCTATGAACGACATGAAGGAAATTTGGAAGTCGAACCTGACCAGGGGGCTTAAAAAGAGGATTTTCATAGCAGTCATAGAGTCCATTCTCACATACGGATGTGAGACATGGACACTCACCAAGACTATGCGCAAGTCTCTAGATGGTTGCTATACACGAATGCTCCGGATGGCTCTTGACATGAGTTGGCAACAGTACACGATGAACATCGAGCTCTATAATGACCTACTAATGCTCACCACTAAAATCCTCACAGGTTGATAGGGTAGTTAAGAAAGCTTATGGGGTGTTAGCTTTCATAAGTCGAGGGATAGAGTTTAAGAGTCGCGATGTAATGATGCAGCTCTATAAAACTCTGGTTAGGCCACACTTGGAGTACTGTGTCCAGTTCTGGTCACCTCACTATAGGAAGGATGCGGAAGCATTGGAAAGGGTACAGGGGAGATCTACCAGGATGCTGCCTGGTTTAGAGAGTATGCATTATGATCAGAGATTAAAGGAGCTAGGGTTTTACTCTTTGGAGAGAAGGAGGATGAGAGGAGACATGATAGAGGTGTACAAGATATTAAGATGAATAGATAGAGTGGATAGCCAGCGCCTCTTCCCCAGGGCACCACTGCTCAATACAAGAGGACATGGCTTTAAGGTAAGGGGTGGGAAGTTCAAGGGGGATATTAGAGGAAGGTTTTTCACTCAGAGAGTGGTTGGTGCGTGGAATGCACTGCCTGAGTCAGTGGTGGAGGCAGATACACTAGTGAAATTTAAGAGGCTACTAGACAGGTATATGGAGGAATTTAAGGTGGAAGGTTATATGGGCGGCAGGGTTTGAGGGTTGGCAGAACATTGTGGGCCAAAGGGCCTGTAATGTGCTGTACTATTCTATGTTCTATGTAACCGAGGCGAAAAGACTGCAACTAGCGGGGCACTGTCTACGCCACCCTGAGCTACCTGCCAGCCTAGTCATCATATGGGAGCCCAAGCATGGGAGGATGTACCCTGGGCGCCCTCCCAAGACTATGGTCAACACGCTCCTAGAAGACAGTGGCGCGGCTAATGTAGATGAACTGAACACACTGATGAGGGAGAGGGAGAAGTGGAGAATCCGTCATCGTGCCCGACGCCGGTCCCCTAGGCCTGAGTTGACGTAGTAGTAGTAGTACAAGAGTTGTATGGCGCATCTGAACTCGTGCATGTAAAAATTGACGCATGGAATGTAAAAGGTTGGCCACCCCTGCTCTAAGCCCTTCCCATCTATGTACAATACCTGTCCAAGTACCTTTTAAATGTTGTTAATCTGAAAGAAAAACAAAATAGTATTTGGCCATCTCCACTCTCACCAACCCCTTTAGCCAAGAGATAAGAGATTCTATCAATTTATCTTTTCCTGATACGTGCATAATCATTTTTGTATTTCTCTCTGCGCCTCTCTGCATTCTGTATATTACAGTGAACTGCACATCATGTGCAGTCTAACCCACGCTTTATACAGGGTTAACATAATAAAAGCAAAGAATACTGAAATCACTCAGGTCAGGTAACATCCGTGGAAAGAGAAAATTAGTTTAAGTTTTCAGTCCAAGACCCTTTGTCAGAACTGGATAGGAGAAATTAAAAAATATATAATTTTATGTTGCTGAGAATGGATGGATGGATAAAACATTTATTCCCTTAACTGCTACCTAACTCTACTGCCATCTCTGCTGCAACTTAAAATTACCTTTTCTATGCCTTTGACCTGAAATGTTAATCCTGTTTCTCTTTCCACAGATGCTTTCTGATCTGCTGAGGGTTCCTGCATTTTACATTTTCATTTCAGATTTATAGCATCTGCAGATTAAAAAAAATCTGTTCCCTCTAGAACTGAAGCCAAGTGCTAGGTGTACTTTCTTTTAATGGCCATGCTCGTCTTCTTTCCATTCTTCTGTGTCAGTAGGAATGCTGGGAAGGTGGGAAGTACATTGGGAATTCAATGTACTTGTGCTAAAAATATAACCACATCACAAACTGTGATCCAAGCACATTTTTACAGCAAAATGTAAGGGTGCGAAAAAAATCAAAGAAATCCATAAATAACATGGAAAATAATCTTTAGACGCTTGTAATCTGAAATATTTATGTAACAGTTCCAATGGCACATTTCTTCAAGGGTTTTGATTGAGCTGTACTTCCACAATTTCCCACTTATAACACAAAGGTAGATTTTTTAGATTTTAATTTTCTTGTTAAAGTACCCATTCTTTAAAAGTCCTCTTTCTTCTTCTCATTTTTTTGTATGTGAAGTTATCTGTTTCCTGTGTTACAAGAGAGGAATGAAAGAAATTTAATTTTAATCACTTTTAAGATAGATGCATTTTCTACTTGTATACGCACATTGGTATTTATTTTTAGTGAACTTGATGGTTACTGGGAAGGTGATGGAGTATCTGCTCCTGGTGGGTCATCTCACTGTACACAGCCCTGCTACGAATGTTTTTATGTCCAGTGTGCCTTTCACTGCTTGAGTTACCTTTAGCCCTTCTCAGCCGAGTTTAGAAATGTAATATGCATGGCAATCAATCTGTACTTCACAGGTTCTTCACAATCAGAAAAAGCAATGTGCAAATGACAACCTTGTCCCTCTTTGTGATGTTGCATGAGGGATAACAATAGGCTAGGAAATTCTCCTCTCTTGCTCTTCCTCAAATTAGCACCGTGGGATCATTTATATCAGCTTGGGAGGGTGGATATGCTATTCTCTTTAGAAGGATGATTAATAGTGAGGAGAAACTGCTTTTCCCAGAGAGCAGTGAATCTGTGGAATTCTCTGCCCAGGGATTCAGTTGACGCTACCTAATAGATATATTTAAGACACAATTGGAAAGATGTTTCCATAGCAGGGGAATGAAAGGTCCTGGGGAAAAGGCAGGTAGGTGGAGCTGAGTCCACGGCCAGACCATGTTCTTATTGAATGGTGGAGCAGACCTAATGGGCCAGAAGGCCGACTTCTGCTCCTATTTCTAATCTTTATTTCCTCACTACCTTACTGTAGGTTGTTGTGCTCATTTCTGTGAAGCAGATCAAGAGCCTATTGCCTTCTGATTTAGATGAATGACAGAGCAACAGAGTGAGGCAAAGCTAACAGCACTTTTGCCTGTGTCACTAGATAGCATAGCTGTAAGGCAAGAAGGGGAAAGTTTAAAGAGAATGCGTGAGGCAAGTTTATTTTACACATTGAGTGGTGGGTGCCAGGATGGTGGTGGTGGAAACAGATACTGAGGAGTAAAAATCTTTACGTTATGCCTCCATCTAAATGTGCAATGTGCAATCATTGTAATTTATAATAAATAGAACAGTCAATGTAACATAGAAATATGCTCAAATTGGCATGAGTTAATCAGTCTGATGGCCTAGTGGAAGAAACTGTCCCGGAGCCTGTTGGTCCTGGTTTCTATACTGCGGTACCGTTTCCTGGATGGCAGCAGCTGGAATAGATTGTGCTTGGAGTGACTTGGGTCTCCAATGATCCTTCGGGCCCCTTTTTACACACCTGTCTTTGTAAACGTCCTGAATAGTGGGAAGTTCACATCTACAGATGCGCTGGGCTGTCCACACCACTCTCTGCAGAATCCTGTGATTGAGGGAAGTACAGTTCCCATACCAAGCAGTGATGCAGCCAGTCAGGATGCTCACAATTGTACCCCTGTAGAAAGTTCTTAGGATTTGGGGGCCCATACCAAACTTCCTCAACCGTCTGAGGTGAAAGAGGAGCTGTTGTGCCTTTTTCACCACACAGCTGGTGTATACAGACCACGTGAGATCCTCAGTGATGTGTATGCCAAGGAACATAAAACTGTTCACCCTCTCAACTCCAGATCCATTGATGTTAATAGGGGCTAGCCTGTCTCCATTCCTCCTGTAATCCACAACCAGCTCCTTTGTTTTTGCAACATTGAGGGAGAGGTTGTTTTCTTGACACCACTGTGTCAGGGTGATGACTACTTACCTGTAGGGCACTTCATTATTGTTTGAGATTAGGCCAATCAATGTGGTGACGTTGGCAAATTTAAGTAGCCGATTGGAGCTGTGGGTGGTGACACAGTCATGGGTACACAGGGAGTAAAGAAGGGGGCTTAGTACACAGCCCTGAGAGGCACCTGTACTGAGAGTCAGAAGGATGGAGGTGAGGGAGCCCACTCTTACCACCTGCCGGCGATCTGACAGGAAGTCCAGGATCCAGATGCACAAGGCAGGGTCAAGGCCAAGGTCTCCGAGCTTCTTGTCAAGCCTGGATGGAATTATAGTGTTGAACGCTGAACTATAGTTCAAGAACAGCATTCTCACGTAAGCATCCTTCTCCTAATGTGTAAGGCCGGTATGTAGAGCAGTGGCTATTGCGTCATCTGTCGATCAGTGCTCAAGACGCGTTTAGACAGACACGTACTGTAAATATGCAGGGTAATTTATTTATTGAGATACAGGTCCTTTCAACCCTTCAAACCACGCCGTTCAGCAATCTCCCAATTTAACCCTAGCCGAATCACAGGACAATTTACCAATTAACCTATCAACTAGTACATTTTTGGACCATGGGAGGAAACTGGTGCACCTGGAGGAAACCCATGCATTCCACAGGGAGGAGATACAGTCTCATAGAACATAGAAATCTACAGCACATTACAGGCCCTTCGGTCCACATTGTTGTGCCAACCATCTAACCCACTCTAGAAACTTCCTAGAATTTCCCTAGCGCATAGCCCTCTACTTTTTAAGCTCCATGTACCTATCTAAGAGGCTCTTAAAAGACCCTGTTGTATCCTCTTCACCACCATCGCCAGCAGTGCATTCCACGCACCCACCACTCTCTGTGTGAAAAACTTACCCCTGACATCCCCTTGGTACCTATTTCCAAGCACCTTAAAGCTATGCTCCCTCACGTTAGCCATTCCAGCCCTGGGAAAAAGCCTCTGTCTATCCACATGATCAATGCCCCTCAACATCTTATACATCTCTATCAGGTCACCTCTCATCCTCCATCGCTCCAAGGAGAAAAAAGGCCGAGTTCACTCAACCCATTCTCATTAGGTACGCCCTCCAATCTACTCGTTACAGATGATGCCAGAATTAAACTCCAAACTCTGACGCCATGAGCTCTAATAGTGTTGTGCTAATTGTGTGTCGCATGGCCAAGTGGTTAGAGTGTTGGACTAGCGATCTGAAGGTCGTGGGTTCAAGCCTCAGCTGAGGCAGTGTGTGTGTCCTTGAGCAAGGCACTTAACCACACAATGTTCCAGTCTACCCAGCTGAAAATGGGTACCGGCAAAAATGCTGGGGGTTAACCTCGCGATAGACTGGCGTCCCATCTGGGGGGGGTGGGGTGTGGAGTCTAGTGCTCTCAGTCACTTCACGCCACGGAAACCGGTATAAGCATCGAACTGATGGGCCACAAGGCTCGTAACAGACTTTGAAAAAAAATGGCTACATTACTGTGGTGCCAAATTTGGTTTAATCTGCCATCACTCTCAGCACAGACACTGTGGTTTGACGGGTCTGTTCCTGTGCTGTATGGTTCTATGTACTAAAATATGATGAAGATCTGGCTCCCAAAATGTGATTGGATATTGTAGGGGAACTGACCCCCAAAAGTGTGAGCATTGAAGCAGAGGATTTAATTTCAGAGTGTGAGAGGGTACCGGTAGGGGAATTAATCCTAGAGTGAGAGAGGACAGGTGAGATCACAGAGCATGAAAAAAGAAAGTGGGGAGGGTGATGAATCAGCATATCAGAGGGAGATTGAAAATCTGGCTGAGTTTTGCCATAACATCAACTTCTTACTGAATGTTAGCAAGACCAAGGAGCTGATTATGACCTCAGGAGGAGAAAACCGGAGGTCCTTGAGTCAGTTCTCCTTGGATGATCAGAGGTGGGAAGGGTCAGCTACATTAAATTCCTCTGTGGTATTATTTTGGAGGACCTGACCTGAGCCCAACACACAAGTATGAGAAACAGATGAGAGACGGAGTACTCAGTAATACAGGGGCCGGAGTAGAGCAGGAGCGAGGACAGGAGCACATGGCAATACAAAACCACAGACTGACAGCTAGGGGAAACACACAAAAAGACAGTTCAATTGGAGGTACTGACCATACCCCCCCCCCCCACCCCATGGCTGCCTCCTGGCATCATTGCAGGTAGAGCTGGATGCTGGCGATGAAAGTCCCTGAAGAGAGAGGGGCCCAGGATGTTACAGGTGGGGACCCAGCACCTCTCCTCAGGACTGTAGCCCTTCCAGTCCACAAGGTACTGGAGGCCACGTCCAACAGTCGACGCACCATGAAGGCCTCTGACCCATCGATGAGCCATGTGGGAAGGGGGTGTTTGGGGACAGGACACAGGAGGTGGCTCCTGAAGGGCTTGATGTGGGACACATGGAAGGTGGGGTGAATGCGGCAGAGTGGGGGGAGCTTGAGATGGACGGCAGCAGGGCTGATGACTTTAGCAATGGGAAAGGGGCCGATGAAGCGAGGGGTGAGCTTGCAGGAATCCACCTTGAGGGGCAGGTCTCCGGTTGAAAGCCACACACACTGTCCCTGGTGGTAACATGAGGCCTTGGAGTGATGGCGGTCAGCTTGACGCTTGATCCTAGCAGAGGCACGGAGAAGGGCAGAGTGAGTGGGCCTCCACGTCCACTGACAATGGCGGATGAACGCCTGGGCAGATGGAACGCCAACTTCCTCCTCCTGGGCAGGAAACAGTGGAGGTTGGTAGCCAAGGTAACACTCGAGGGGGGACAGACCGGTGGAGGAGGACAGATGAGAGTTTATGGTGTACTCGACCCAAGGTAGCTGCTGACTCCACGTAGAGGGGTTCTGGGAGACCAGACACTGCAATACTGTCTCTAGCTGTTGGCTGGCCACTCGGTCCGGCCATTGGTCTGTGGGTGGAATCCTGAAGACAGACTCAGAGGCACCCAGAAGATTACAGAATGCCTTCCAGAAGTTGGATGTGAATTGAGAGCCCCTGTCTGACACAACATCTACAGGTAAACCATGTAATTTAAAAACATGCAGAATTAGTAATTTGGCTGTTTCTTTGGCAGAGGGGAGTTTAGGTAAAGGAATGAAGTGTACAGGCTTAGAGAAATGATCAACTACTGTGAGAATGGTGGTATTACCATCTGATGGGGGAAGACTGGTGACAAACTCCAGGGCAATGTGGGACCAGGGTCTCTTGGGGATAGACAGGGGTTGTAACAGACCAGCAGGTGACCGGTTAGAGTTCTTGCCTTGAGCACAGACCGAGCAGGCTGAGACAAAGTTGTGGGTGTGGTCTCCCATGGAGGGCCACCAGAACCACCGACTGATGAAGGCCTGAGTACACTTGATTCCAGGGTGACAGGATAACCAGGAAGAATGACCCCGCTGCAATACCTGTGAGCGGACAGAGCTGGGAACATAAACACGGTTAGTGGGGCAGTGACTAGGGGCTGCCTCGCTCTGTTGAGCAGCTTGCACAATGGATTCAATGTCCCATTGCGCTGCACCCACGAGACAGTGAGCAGGGACGATGACATTGGGGACCTCAGAGGAAGGAAATCTTTGGGAGAGGGCACCAGGTTTTCCATTTTTGGAACCGGGGCGGAAGGACAGAGTAAAATTGAATCTTGAGAAAAAAAAACAGGGACCAACGAGCTTGACAGGTGTTGATATGCTTGGCCGTACGGATATATTCCAGATTCTTGTGATCAGTCCAGACTAAGAATGGCACCTTAGCTCCCTCCAGCCAATGCCTCTTCTCCTCCAGACCTAGCTTCACAGCCAGCAGTTCCCGGTTTCCAACATCGTAATTCCGCTCCATGGGAGTGAGGCAGTGAGAAAAGGCAGCGCAGAGGTGTACCTTCTCATCCTTGGCCGAGCGCTGAGAGAGAACAGCTCCTACACTAATGTCAGACACATCCACCTCCACAATGAACTGCGAGTCAGTGTCAGGTTGATCAGGATGGGGGCAGAGGTGAAATGTTCCTTCTGGTCAGAGAATGCTTTTTCAGCAGCAGGGGACCAGGAGAACCTGACAGCCGATGAGGTAAGAGCAGTGAGAGGTGCAGCCAGTGAACTGTAATTTCTGATGAAGCGGCGATAGAAGTTAGCAAAGCCCAAGAAGCGTTGCAACTCCCGATGAGTCAAGAGTTGGAGCCATTCAACCACTGCCTTGACCTTCTGTTGGTCCATCTGAATGGAACTGCCTGCAATTACATACCCCAGGAAGGAGGTGGTATTGTGATGAAACTCACATTTCTCGGTCTTCACAAAGAGCTGGTTCTCCAGAAGGCACTGGGGAACTCTGTGGACGTGACCTGTATTTTCAGCAAGGGACTTCGAAAAAAAATCAAAATTCCATTGCGATACACAAAAACAAATTGGTTTAGCATGTCCCTGAGAACATCATTTACCAGGGCTTGGAAGACGGAGGGGCCATTGGTGAGACTGAATGGCGTGAACAGATACTTGTAATGGCCTGAGGTGGTGTTGAAGGCCATCTTCCACTCGTCCCCTTCGTGGATGCGGACAAGATGGTAGGCGTTACGGAGATCAAGCTTGGTGAAAACTGAGGCTCCTTGCAGTAGTTCAAGTGCTGAGGTCATGAGCGGAAGAGGGTAATGGTTCTTAACAGTGACTTCATTCCATCCCCGGTAATCAACTCATAGACATAAGGAGCCGTCCTTCTTTCCAACAAAGCAAAAAACAGCACCAGCAGGGGAGGAAGATGGCCGGATGATGCCTGCAGCCAGAGACTCTTGAATGTACTTACTCATGGCTTCTGTTTCAGGTATGGACAGGGAATACAGGCAGTCCCTTGGGGGAGATGTGCCAGGCAAGAGGTCAATGGTGCAGTCATATGGACGATGAGGCAGCAGGGAAGTGGCCTGGGACTTGCTGAACACAGCCTTGAGGTCCATGTATTGAGGAGGGATGGCACTAAGGTCCAGAAATTCCTCGGGGGGGGTGGGGGGGGATCTGGGCTTGGAGACAAGGGGATCTGAGCATGGCAGAGGCAGTGGGAGTGACAAAATGGGCTCCAGCCTACAATCTTGCGACTGAGCTAGTCAATGTGGGGGTTGTGTCTGACGAACCAGGGATGGCCCAGGACAATGGGAGTTTGAGGAGAGTCAATAACATAAAGGGTTAACTGTTCATGATGGTTGCTGCATAAACTGAGACTCACTGGGGCCGTGATGTGGGTGATGTTAGCCAGTTGCTGACCGTTCAAGGCGTTGGCCACCAATGGTGACTGGAGAGCAGACATGGGTAATCCCCACTGGGCAGCCAAGCCGGAATCGATAAAACACCCCTCCGCACCAGAATCGACCAAGGTGGAGACTGCTCAGTGTTGGACGCCCCGCTCCAGAGAAACAGGTATGAGAGTGAGTGGCGTCGAGGAGGGCCGGACAGGGGTCACGCTCACCAGTACTCCTCGTCCTGCTGGTGAGCACTTGGCTTTTACTGGGCTGGTGGAGATGAAATGGCCTGGTTTGCCACAGTACAGACAGGAACGGGTACTGATTCTCCTTCGTCTTTCAGTCAGTGTCAAGCGGGTACAGTCAACATGCACAGCCTCGGGCTCTGGAACGGGAATTGCAGATGGGGGCAAATGGCAGGGCAATGTAGACTGACGAGGAGCTTGGAACTCACCAATCAGAATCAGAATCTTTTTTCCCAGAGCAGGGAGTTGAGAATTAGAGGTCAAATGTTTAAAGGTGAGTGAGGAGAAATTTAAAGAGATCTGAGGGGTAAGTTTTTCACACAGCGGGTGGAGAATATCTGGGACAAGTTGTCAAAGGAGGTGATCTAGGCAAATACAATAACGACCATTCAAAGATGTTTAGAGAGGTGGTAGAAAAAGTGTAGAGGGACATAGGCCTAATGTAGGCAAAATGGATTAGCATAATAGGCATCATGGTTGGCATAGATGAGGGGTGCTGAAAGTTCCTGTTTCTGTGCAGTACATTTTTATGATTCCATGGTTAAGACCATAAGATATAGGAGCAGAATTAGGCCATTTGGCCCATCAAGTCTGCTCCATCATTTCATCATGGTTGACCCATCTTCCCTCTCAGATGCAATCTCCTGCCTTCTCCCTGTATCCCTTAATGCTCTGATGACTCAAGAATCTATCAACCTCTGCCTTAAATATACCCAGTGACTTGACCTCCACAGCCAAGGGTAGAACCTGTTGCTTTCATCAGCTGGGAGTCTGTCACCCTCCGAAAAAAACTACTCTACGCACAAATTAGAGTTTCTGGCATTGAAATGGGCCGGGGTGGATAAGTTAAGTGACTATCTATGTGGTGGCAATTTCGAGGTGATGACTGACAACAATCCACTGATTTATATTCTGAACTCGGTGAAGTTGGATGCCACCAGTCATTGCTTTTTGGCGGTGTTGTCTGCTATTGACTTCAGCCTGAAATACTGACGGGGGAGTTGGAACATTGATGCAGATGCATTGTCCCGACGTTTGCAAGAGGTGCTGGAAATAGTCGGAGAGTGGGAGAACATTCCCGCCAGCTCTCCATAGTGGGGAAATCAGAGACAAGGCTGTGGCTTGATAGAGCTGTGGATAATTTGGGAGATTCTAGTTGTGCCATTCCACAAGCCTATTGCAACTTAACCGCTCTGGATACAAAGCAGTTGCCCGCCTTGAGTCCTGTGGAATTGGCAGCAGATCAGTGACACAACACCTTGTATCGGTGCCATTTAGTCATCTGTTGTCAAAGAGAAAATGGCCCAAGTTGGGAAGACAAAACACCCTATCATTATCTCCACTGATGAGGGAATGGGACAAACTGGAGCTGAGGAACAAGTTTTATACAGGGCCACGTCTCCTCCAGACAGACCTCTGTGTTCTCAGTTGGTTTTGTCTGAGAAGTACTGGAGGATTGCACTAAAGTCACTTTACGATGATTCAGGTCATTTGGGGTTTGACAAGACCTACAGATATGTCTGAGGTCGGTTCTATTGGCTCAGAGTGAAGCCTGAGATTGAATAGTATTGTAAATCGTGCATCCAATGTATTTGGAAGAATATGCTGCCTACGAGACACAAAATACTCTGCAGATGCTGAGGTCAAAGCAACACTCACAACACGCTGGAGGAACTCAGCAGGTCGGGCAGCATCCGTGGAAATCATCAGTCAACGTTTCGGGCCGGAACCCTTCGTCAGGACTGAAGAGTTCCGGCCCGAAACATTGACTGATCGTTTCCACGGATGCTGCCCGACCTGCTGAGTTCCGGCAGCGTGTTGTGAGTGTTGCTGCCTATGAGAGTTGCTCCATTATCTCACTTACAGAGTACAGGACCACTTGGTTTAGTGTGTATTGATTTCCTCTCCATAGACCCTGACTTCAGCAATGTTGCAAATCTCTTGGTCATCACAGATCACTACACCAGATATGCTCAAGCCTTCTGCACAAAGGAGCAGAGAGCATGCATAGTTGCCGAAGTGTTATGGGAAAGGTATTTTGCTCATTATGGCCTCCCAAGGAGGATACAGAGTGATCAGGTGTAACACTCTGGTTTTGTCAGCTGCATAAGGCACACTCCGGCCCTGCCAAATGTGTGAGATTTGGGCGCAAGCCCCCCTAAATTCCCCTGTTTGTATGGATGCTGTGTGATTCGTTACCCTGTTACAAATAAGTACCTCGAAAAAACAGACAGTACACCACATACAATTAAACGATTTAGCTTTATAATTCTTACTTTGACTAAAGGGTTAGTAAAGATAAAGCAAAAAAAAGAAAGGGGCCCATTTTAATGAAACAGTCTGATCTGCACAAGTTGGAGCTCACGGTTTCCCCTTCACCGATCCTCCTCCGATCTCCCCGGGCTTCGTCAAATCACGGCCCCACTCCGGGTCGACTCCTCCGACCTCTTCTCTCCAGTGTCTTCTCTCTTCTCTCCCAACAAAGCCCCAAGCCCACCCTTAGTGTCCCTCACCAGAGAAACCTCCCCTGAATCCATTTGTCCCCATTGGATGGCACACATTTGTCCTAACTCTTATCTTCAACAGTAACCTAAACAAGCACCTTACACAGAGAACAGAAAAGCATAACAGAGAAAAATATGAACCAAGTGAAGCAGGGCATTACATAGGGAAGGGATTTTGAGAGTCTGCTCATACATGAGTTACTGGGCGTGCTTGCAGCTGAGAAGTCTAGGACCACACCATATCACCTCTCAGGGTGATCCTCACCCTGAAAGGTTCAACCAGACATTGCTGATATGCTTGGAACTCTGGATATCAGCATAAAAAACAAGTGGAGTCAGCATATTGGGCATTGCGTACACTGCTACAACGGTACACAAAACAAAGCTACTGGATACTTGCCATACTATTTGATGTTCAGGCGTGAAGCGAGATTACCTGTAGATCTCTGTCTTAGAGCTGGTGGTGAAGATTTGCCGCAAAAGACATCTCAAGTATGTTTCTGACATGAGGAAGAACTGCAAAAAGCTTATGAACTAGCAGTGGTTTCTGTTGTGAAGGAAACAAGAGGAAGTATGATGAAACGATTACGAGGGGCAATTGATAAGTTCGTGGCCTAAGGTAGAAGGAGTCAATTTTAGAAAACCTAGCACATTTATTTTTCAACATAGTCCCCTCCTACGTTTACACACTTAGTCCAGTGGTCGTGGAGCATACAGATCCCTTCTTTGTAGAAGTCAGCGCCTTGGACCTTCAGAAAGTGGTCCACAGCAGGGATGATTAGTAAGTTTGTAGACTAAGGTAGAAGGAGATGAGTTATTAACTTCAGACTTTCTGCATAATCACTCAAAGAGTTGAACCACACGTGCATGTAACGAGAGCTGTATAACTCATCTCCTTCTACCTTAGACTATGAACTTATCAATCACCCCTGCTGTGGACCACTTTCTGGACGTCCAAGATGCCGACTTCTACAAAGAAGGGATCCGTATGCTCCACGACCACTGGACTAAGTGTGTAAATGTAGGAGGGGACTATGTTGAAAAATAAATGTGCTAGGTTTTCTAAAATTGACTCCTTCTACCTTAGGCCACAAACTTATCAATCACCCCTCTCAACTGATGCCTGAAGTCAGAGTTTTAATAAGAAATTTGGGGCTACCAGGGAAGCATAAGCTGGCTGACTGCTGGGTGCCTATGCCTTATGTAATGGAGAGCCAGATGCCAAATTTGCCAGTTTTCTGGGTAAAGCCAGAAGGTGGGAATAGTCCTGTCAAAATTCTCCATTGGAATCACCTTCTACCCTTAGGGCAGAAAGTACGTGTTGACCCAAAGCCTGACAGGGAACCTATACTTCGTAGGAGAACAGAAAGGCAACAAGTTGACATTAATGTGATTTTAGTGGAAAGGCCTGAAGAAGGAGCAACCACTGAGTACTGTTTATGCTCAGAAGATGAGGAAATGAGAGTATGGTAGGCTTTACCTTATGTAAACTCCCCAAGAATTGATAAAGAGGTTTCTGAATCTCCTAGCTCTGACTCAGTTACAGAGGGGAGGACTACCAGTGGACAAACTGAGGGCAAACTGGGTTCCAGTACACTTGGGGTTAAAGCTGAGTTCAGTCAGGTGGCTGGGGACCTGAGTTGCCGGAAAGTACGAGTGATAGACAGGTAGAGGCATTCCCAAATAAACAGGAACAGTCACAAGAAGTGCCCGAGACCGAAGAAACTGAAGATGAGATAAGAAAGTCTCAGAGTCAGGAAGCCCCCAGATAGGTTGGCATATGATGCATCAGGGAAACAGAGTGTTGTGTCCATCCCAAATGGGAGGTATGTTACTGCCATTTACAAATGGATTGGGAGGTCCTGAAATCACAAAATTCATTTGAATACTGTGTTATTAATAATGGTTTAATAAGTTCCAAAGTCACAAGGACATAACTATTTTTATATTTATATTAAATATTTGTATTTTATATTAGTAGTTTTCTGAAAAAGCAGAGCATCCTGCTGGTAGAATGTTTTGGTTTCGGCTAAAGATAACCATGTTGTTCAACTTAGGAATGTTGTGTCAGCCAATCAGGATGGGGGGTGGTTGGAGAGAAGGTTCTAGAGAGAGCTTTCTGATGGACATTAGTCGGGTTTGTGGTCTTTTGGCAGCAGATGCCAAGAGGAGAGGATCAGGGAAGCTGCCAGGAGGATCCTATCCGAAGGGAAGACCTTAGTGCAAAGAGTGCTTCCCAAGATGAAGGAGTCCAAGATAGGATGTTCTACCTGTGATTGGTGATGAGAATTCAGCACCCTGAGTAAAGTGATATACCCAGCCACTGCAAACATGAGCTCCAATGTTTATGTGCACATCTAGTCTGGTTTAATTGTAATGGGTCCTTTTATTTTTTTTCCTTTTCTTTTCCCATTAACTGTTTGATAAAGCTGAAATTGGTAAATATACTTTCTTTATAATTTCATGCTGATGTACAATTTGTTATGGCTTGGCGACCAATAATTGGGTATGGGCAGTATTTACACAGCATTCGCTCAAGTCGAAGTTCCTTTAATTGGAATTCCCAACGTTCCCATTTGGTTGAAACCCCAGATCGTATCGACCCTAGACGTATATTGTTTAGAAAGGTGGCCTGCTCACTGCTGAGTCACATGGCTGTTAGCAGAGTTAACTGACGAGCCAAGCTGGCATACGGGCTCTGGTGATGGGGTTACAACCAATGTTCCCTCTAATTTGTAATGACCAGCGTGCACAAAAATCTTGTGCTGTGCTATTTTTTGCCCAGTGACAGCAACGTGTGCGTACTGAATAATTTCTTCAATAAAACCAGTATAAATAAGCCAGTTCTAAAAGCTGCAGGCAAATCACCTCAAACTCCACATTGTCAGCACCATCCGCATCAGAAACTGGAAAAGAAAATGTAATTGTGTCCAATCGTGAAGTATACTTAACATGCCAATGAGGTAGAGGGTGGCCACCTTTTGCGTACAGTTTAAATTCCTTTGTGCGATGGTAGCAAAAGATGTGTGCCTGTGCACACACACACACACAACTGAGAGGGAATGTTGGTTTCAACTACATGAAAGGTGATAGAGGGAGCGACTTTCAACATATTTAAACTGTAAATGAAAATCAAAATAATTTTAGGGTTTGGAAATTTGAACCAAAAAAACATTTAAATGATTTGGATCATTTGGATGTGTACTTGAAGAGATTTGACCTGCAGCCCTATGGAAGGTGGGAGTAGACTGGGTACCAATCAGCACAGACACCAATAGGCTGATTGGCCTCCCGTACAGCAAATGTTCTATGAATTTATGAACTGTCTGGCACAATGCTTCTTCTAAATTGTTTTAGAAGATAGAACCTACAACAGTAGAGGCCTTTTGGCCCACAATGTTCTGCCAACCTTTTAACCTACTGTAAGATCAGTCGAACCCTTCCCTTTCACATACCCTTCCATTTTCCTAACATCCATATACCTAAATGTTCCTAATGTATCTGCCTCTAGAGGTTTCCTGCAGCCCTTGTAGTATTCAGGCAGAAACTAATCGCTCTTGACCCTATCATGTTGTGATCTTATTGTCTCTGCCTGCTGTTTGCACATACAGAATTTAATATCTGTGGTCCAACTGACCAGCTGAGTTTCTGCAGCATTTTGTGTGTGTTGCTTTGGATTTCCAGCATCTGCAGATTTTCGCAAACACGAGGAATTCTACAGATGCTGGAAATTCAAGCAACACACATCAAAGTTGCTGGTGAACGCAGCAGGCCAGGCAGCATCTCTAGGAAGAGGTACAGTTGACGTTTCAGGCTGAGACCCTTCGTCAGGACCCTCCTGACGAAGGGTATCGGCCTGAAACGTCGACTGTACCTCTTCCTAGAGACGCTGCCGTTCACCAGCAACTTTGATGTGATCTGCAGATTTTCTCCTGTTTGTGATACCACACTCACTGATAAAGTAGAAGCCTGGTTCGGTGACTGGAGTATTGCAGAATCCCTAAGGTTCTTATTCACAAGGGAAAAAAGATTGGGTTTGATGTAAATTTTTGCTTTAAAAAAACTGGTTTCTAAATCAGCCTTAATTTCATCAGTACCTTTTTTTCCTCACACTTAAGTGCAATTGAATAAATTTGAATCAGTAGTTGACTGCATGTGCCTGAGAGATTTTGTTGCCTTGGTGCTGTTTATCACAAGATTTTAAAAAAAGCTGCAGTGAAGAGTCAGGAGCATTCTTTCAATTTCTCCCAGTATCTTCAATATGTTAAACGAATTGCAGGGGCTTCAAAGCAGACTCTTTATCACTGCAGGGAGAAAGGCTCACTTTCCTCTCTCCTCCACACCTTCAAGACCACTCAATGTTATGCAAGCTGGAGCCATAAACCTTGCCTGCCACTATTAATGTGTAAACCATTGAGTGGCTCTTCACAGTATGGAGGGAGGCAGAATGTGATGCTGTGATAGGGAGATTGTTAAGGAAGGATAACTGAAGACACAGAAGAATATGTGGGAGTTCTAAAAGAGGAAAAATTGACAGTTATGAGGAATGGATTCTGTGGATGGCTGTGAAGAATGGATTAGATTTAAATTCAGCACATAAATAATAGTAGTGCATATTATTTATGCTCAGTGTAGTGTCTTACAGCACTGAAACAGGCCCTTCAGCCCACAATGTCAATGACAACCATCGTACTTACCTACACTAAATCCCATTTGCCCACATTTGAGCCATGGTCCTCTCTGCCTTGGCTGTTCAAGTGCCAATGTAAATACCATTTATTTGCTATGGTTGTATTTGCCTCCAGCAACTCCTCAGGCAATGCATTCCCGATATCAACTACTCTGTGTTAAAATCTTTCCCCCTGGATCCCCTGTAAACTTCTGCCCTTTCTCATTTGAACGAACACAGTAGGGTATTCATGTCCTCGGTAGGGAATTGAAATGGGATGTTTTTACCCATGAAGTGGTGAGTATGAGGTTCTCACTACCACAGAGGTGTTTAAGATAACTAGTACAATTGAATTTATTTTGGCTTTCATTTTGATAGGATAGAACATAAAAGTTTGCATGTACTGCTTGATAAGATCTTGATAAGATGTCGGTCAGATCACACTTGGAATATTGTGAGCAATTTTGCTCCTGTATCGAAGAAAAGATTAGTTAGTCTTGGAGAAGATCCTGAGGAAGTCTTCAGAAATGATCCCAGCAATGAAAGATTTAACATCTGAGGACTGCTTGATGTCTCTGAGCTTGTACTGGGAGGATGAGAAGGTATCTCATTTACACCTACTGAATACCGAAAGGCCTGGACAGAGTGGAAATGGAGTAGATGCTCCCAGTAGCAGGAGAGTCTCGGATCCAAGGGCACAGCCTCAGAATGAAGGGACGTCCCTTTGAAACTTGGATGAGGAGAAATGTCTTCAGTCAGAGGGTGGTATATCTGTGGAATTTGTTGCCACAGAGGGCTGCAGAGGCCAGATCATTGTATGTACGTAAGGCAGAGATTGCTAGATTGGTAAACGGGTTAAGAGTTATGGGGAGAAGGTGGGAGAATAGGGGGTTGAAAAAAATGGCAGCCATGATTCAGTGACGGAATAAACTTAATGAGTTGAATGGCCTAATTCTACTCCTATATCTTATGGTCTTATGGCATTTAAATGGGTAAGTACAGTATATGAGTCATCCAGAGTGCAGTGAGATGGTAGAGTAATGATAGGATTTTAACTGGAATAAACTGAGGGAGGAGAGTGCACCAGTTGATATGATGAATAGACGACATGTAGTATGAGATTCCATTCCATCATCTGTGTTTATATAAAATTAAAGGTCATGCAATGTAGTTAAAGAAAGGTCAGCAAGGGGAATTTAGGATTAAAAAAATCAATTAGCGAAAGCTGGGTCAGGGTTTCAGTGGATGGCTGGAGAGAGGAACTGGCAGGAAGAGTGATAGAGCTGAAAGTGACGTACCTGAGAGCTCTGCAGATTCGAAGTCAAAGTCGAATTTATTGTCATATGCACAGGTGCAAAGAGAAACGAACTTGCAGCAGTATCACAGGCACACAGCATCATATAAGAAGCACTCACAAGACAAGATTGAACCATCAGTCTTGGCTCACTGCATTTGGAAGGTGCCAGCAGTGTTGAAGCTGTGAGTGGGCACTGCTGGATTATTGGTCTAAGGCCATCAACATTACTTTCCAGCAATAAAGTACAAATTGTGAACAGGGCCACACCAACCTTAATGTGTAATAGAAGTTCCCAGGAGGCTCAATATGCTGAATTCTGTAACCACGGATGTGAAATGGTGTGCAGACTGCACTGTGGCAGACAAACGGGCTCACAACAGTTAGTTAAAGCTGCCTAAAGCATCATTGGCACCAGCCTACCCACCATCCAGGACCGATATACAGAAAGGTGCCAGGAAAAGGCCATCAATATCATGAAGGATCCCACCCACCTTGGTCATGGACTGTTTGTCCCACTCCCATCAGGGAAGAGGCTACACAACATCCACGCCAGGACCACCAGACTCATAAACAGTTACTGCCCCCGAGCAGTAAGGCTGATCAACACCTTCATCCATTAACCGACCCCTCCACCACTACGTACACATCACCTAGTGTCACTCCATGTACATACAATCACTCCGTGTATACACATAACAGTTATCTGTACATTGTGTTTTATAGGATTGCTTTTATATTTATATACTTCTTTGTTTTTGTTATTGTGTTCTTTATGCTTATTGTGTTTTGGATTGGGTCTGGAGTAACAACCGTATCGTTCTCCTTTATACTCATGTACTGAAGAATAGCAATAAACAATCTTGAATTTTAAATTACTTGATATTAAACAATTGAAAGAGGAATAAGAAAATATGGGATATTGTGTGCGGTTCTACTCAGTGCATTACAGAAAGGATTGGAGAGACTGCAGAAGTGGTTCACCAGAAAGTTGAGAGTATTAGGTGTTAGGAGAAATTGGACAAATTTGGAATTTTTTCTCTGAGATGTCAGGGGTGACCTAATAAAAGTATATAAAACTATGAGAGGCATAGAAAGGATAGATATCAGATTTTTTTTTGCCACTGCGGAAATATCAAATATTACAGTGCATAGCTTTAAGGTTGGGGTGGGGGGCGGGGGGTGTAAGTTTAAAGGAGACATACATGGCGAGAGTGGTAGGGGCCTGGAATACACATTGCTAAGGAAAGTGGTGGAAGCAGATACGATAGCATAGTTGAAGAGATATTTAGACCGATGCATGAAGAGGGATTTGCAGGAAGATGGGCAGTTTAAATTGGCACCATGCTCAGCATAGGCATTGTGGACTAAAGGGTTTGTTTCTGTCCTGCACTGTTCTATATTCTACATCTTATAGATCTGCCTGTGACACCTTCCTGAAATCTGATAATTATGATACCGCTGAATTCTCCAGAGTATAGACTATTATATTCAAAGTTAAACACTAAAGCAGCACTCCAGACCACTGAAAATAATTATTGAAAAGCTAAATATATTCTTATATATATTTTAATCAACAAGCCTGTTGTTCACATGAAAGCAACTTATTAATAGATAGCGATCAATGATTTGTGTGGCAAGGAGGGAAAATTTTGCTCTGTGTGGACAAGCAGTACACCTTGTGTTTGTAGGTTCTGGTGGGTCCGGCTTATTGAATACTGCTCACAATAGAGTTATAGAATCATAGAGAAGTACAGCACAGAAATAGGCCCTTCAACCCATCTAGTCCATGCTGAAACCGTTTAAGCTGCCTACTCCCATCAAACTGCACTGGGACAATAGTTCTCCATTCCCCTACTATCCATGTACCTATCCAAACTTCTCTTAAACATTGAAATCAAGCTCGCATGCACCACTAGTGCTACAACTCGTTCCACACTCTATCACCCTCTCAGTGAAGAAGTTTCCCCTCATGTTTTCCTTAAACTTATCACCTTTCACCCTTAAACCATGACCTCTGGTTGTCATCCTACCCAACCTCAGTGGAAAAATAGGGAAGATATTGCATTTGGTGTTGTTAATTCAAATGTATTTCATTATAAATTCTGATGTATGCTACTTTAAGATAGGCATTAACACAGATTAATTCAAAAAGTCAGTACCAACAGTACCAATTACAGTGTAATCAGTATTCCTGATATCTTATATTTACCTTAGGCAAAATACTCTGTTCAAAAAAGAAAGCACGCAGCATATTAGAGATTTAATCTTTGCATAAAAATAAAACCAAATGGTCAAAGGAAAACCAGAATCATGTCTGAATTAAAGACCTGGGTAGTACTGATAGAGATGGAGAACATATATTTAATATAAGCACGCTTTTGAAGCACTGTATTCACCACCAGAGGAGTTAATATTCATAAAAAGAACAAAAATAAAGTCCTGCATTTATATAGCACAGCCCATTATCTCTTTCAAGGTTGTATTATTTTGAAATTCATTTCAGAGGTTCAAGCAGTGGGGCAGAAGCAGCTTCGAGAAGAGCCTGATTCAATCAGGACATGTACATTTTAAAAATGTTCAAATATACAAAGTAGACTTAAAAAAAATTTTTGTTCATTGAATTCTGGTGGGGAATGCCAGTTCCCGTAGGCAGATCAATAATGAAACTTATTTAAACCACTTTCATTCTAATAACTGCAGTTAATTGCTCCAGCAGTATACATAGCAACTGAAAGGTACCACGTTTAATTGATTTGCTAATTAGTGCAGATTAAATCCAAATCAACAGGTTCTCCTGCATTAGGCGATTGATTGCAAGAGCTTCTGTTTCACATTTAATATGTGCAGATGGATAATAGCTCCAGCTGGAAAGGATGTAAATCTGAAAGTCTCAGATGGAGAAATAATGACTGCACTCCCATCTCCAGATCACAAGTAAAATGCAAGGCCAAATGTTACCAAAGTTTGGAAAAACGATGAAAACAAATTTCAAGTAGTTGAGCTCGCAGGATTAAGCTGCAGCCTCTGTGCCCGCTCTCTTAATATTTGATATGATGATATGCTGTGAGATTGCAGTTTCCCGGTGGCTATCATTTTGTTAAACTAGAGGTATAAACAAATGGATATAAAACAGGGCTTTTGTTTGAATGTAGTTGAAAAAAAGTGCACTTGTTTTATTTGATAAATTTCCAGAAGCAATGGAAGGAAGCATAGTCAATGATTTTGCAAAAATTCAAAATCAGTAACCGTGGTTAAAAATTCACCTCACCTCGCTTAACAGGCCCATCTGGGCCAGTGAGCTCCGCTACCCTGCAACCCTCCTATTTCACCCGAGCCTAATCACAGCACAATTTACCATGACCAATTAACCTACTAACTGGTACATCTTTGTACTGTGGGAGGAAACCAAAACACCCAGAGGAAACCCACGCAGTCATGGGACAGACGTATAAACTCCTTACAGGCAACATTGGAATTGAACTCTGACACCCCGAACTGTAACAGCAGTCACACTAACCGCTACGCTGCTATGGTGCTCATTTAAACTCCAGCATTATCATAGTTTATTGATAATGCTCTTATGGTTATAATCTGACTCATCCAAATAGAAATGTAATAATATATAAGGAATGCTTAATGGCTTTGGGCCTGTACCCTTTGAAGTTTAGAAGAATGAGGGAAGATTTCATTGAAACCCTATTGAATATTGAAAGACCTAGGTAGGGTGGACATGCAAACGCTTTCTCCATTGGGGTGTGAGTCTAGGACCAGAGGGCACAGCCTTCGAATACAAGGACATCCCTTTAGAACAGAGATGAGAAGGAATTTCTTTAGCCAGAGGGTAGCGAATCTGTGGAATTCATTGTCACAGGCAGCTGTGGAGGCCAAGTCATTGGGTGTATTTAAAGCAGAGGTTGATAGATTCTTGATTAGTCAGGGTATCAAAGGTTCCAGGGAGAAGGCAGGAGAATGGAGTTGAGAGGGATAATGAATCAGCCATGATTGAATGGTGGAGTAGTCTTGATGTGGCGAATAACCTGATTCTGCTCCTATATCTTATGGTCTTAAATGCCATACTGGGGATAAAGGGGAAATAGTGAATGCACTGTACTTAGATTTTCAAAACCTCTCACATCTTCAGAAGGTACAAGCATTAAGATGCTTTAACGGGCACTTTAACGGGAGTTTGTACATCCTCCCCATGGAATACAGGGTTTTCCTCGGGTGCTCCAGTTTCCTCCCACAGTCCAAAGATGTATGGAGTAGGTTAATTGCTCATTGCAAATTGTCCTGTGATTAGGTTAGCGTTAATTGGGGTTGTGGGGTGGCTGGGGCAGCGCGGCTCAAAGGGCCTACGCAGCACTGTATCGCAAAGCAAATAAATAATTTACTTTGGAAAATAAATTTCATGGCACAAGAGGTAACATTGACAGGGCCTAACAAGAAACACAGAAGGTATTAATGGTCTTTTTCTGGTTGGGCAAGATTTAATGAGAGATGTGGCATGGGGATTAATGTTTAGACCTTAATTCATCTAACTGACTTGGATGAAGCAATGAAAGAGCGGATGCTAAATCTGCTAATGGTACAAAATAGGTTGGAATGCAATTTGTAATGAGGACATAAGGAGGCTACAAAGGGATGTTAAATGAGTGGGGAAAAGCACTGACAAATGGAGCACAATGTAGGAAATTGCTCACTTTGGCAGGCAGACTGAAGTAGTGTTAGCTAAATGGTGAGAGATTACAGAGCTTTGAGAAACAGAGGGATCTGTGTGTCATTAGATCATGATTCACTATTCAAGTAGAGTCTTTAGAAGCCTCTTCTACAGAGGACAGAGTTTTGTATATTTTTAAGAGAGAGGTAGGTAGGTATTTGATAAACTATGTAGTGGAGGTTTACTGGGAATCTGAAGGACAATAAGATCAGCTGTGATTTTAAGTAGCAGAGCAAGATTGAGGGCTAAGTATCCTGCTGCTGCTGCTACTACTAACTCATATATCAAACGTATGGACGTTTGTATGAATCAAAAGCTGAGTACTTCAAGGATTTTCTGTTTAAATTTTAGAAAAATTCAAGTTTATTTTGTTTGTTAGTAGGGAAAAAATGATAAGATGAAAACAACCCTTGTTATATTAAAAGCATGTAGCATTTAGTGTTTAAAGTTCAAAGTACATTCATTATCAAAGTATATATACCATATACAACCTTGAGATTCATTTTCCTGTTGGCAGCCACAAAACAAAGAAATACAATAGAATTCATGCAAAACCCCCCACTACAAAGACAGTCAGACATCCCATATGTGAAAAAGAAAGAACAAGTCATGCAAGTGTAATGCCCTGGGAAAGGTTTCGCTGCTAATATAATGGTTTCTCTGTAGCAGCAGTGTTTGGGTTATGACTAGAGATGACAAGGGCTTTGGAATGGGCGCCGTCCACTGAGGGGAGTGCTTTTCTTTCCTGCGTGCCTGAGAGCAAGGTATTCGCAGTCTTTTGTTCGGTGGAAGATGGAGAGAGAAGATGCTGGAATGGAGAGGCCGTAGACTGCAGGACTGAGTGGATGTGGAATGGGGTTGGGAGTTGACGATGCCCGGGGGGAAATTGATGGGGAACTAACGGACGGGAAAACCGTGAGCTCCAATGTGCACATTAGACTGTTTCGTTAAAATGGGCCCATTTCTTTTTGTTCTCTTTACTAACCCTATAGTCAAATTAAGAATTATAAAGTCATCTTGAATTTTTCATTTTTTTTTCATCGGAGTTCAGAGAGGC
Source organism: Mobula hypostoma (assembly GCF_963921235.1). Lineage (NCBI taxonomy): Eukaryota > Metazoa > Chordata > Chondrichthyes > Myliobatiformes > Myliobatidae > Mobula > Mobula hypostoma. The sequence goes on from NC_086128.1 coordinate 35,089,976, forward strand.
AGGACTGTGCAGGCGTGTGACGTCGGGCAGTGAAGCGTGGAAGATTTAAAAGGAACACAGCCTTATACAGCAGGCAGCATCATTTGCGGGCTGCGGAGTGAGCCGGGAGCAGAGTGAAGGCCTAAGGGCTTTGGCTCAATGGGCAAGGTGAAGAAGGTTTGGTTTTCATTTTTTCCTGGTATTTGAGGAGAGGGGGAAGTATGAGTGTGAAGGCAGCTTGTTGTTCTCGGTGCTGGATGTGGGAGGTCCTGGAGTCTCCCAGCCTCCCGGACGTCCACATCTGCGCCAGGTGCACCGAGATGCAGCTCCTAAGGGACCGCTTTAGGGAACTAGAGCTGCAGCTCCATGACGTTCGTCTGGTCAGGGAGAGTGAGGAGTTGATAGAGAGGAGTTACAGACAGGTGGTCACGCTGGGGCCACGGGAGGCAGACAAGTGGGTTATGGTTAGGAGGGGGAAGGGGAAGGGTCAGGTAATAGAGAGTACTCCAGTGGCTATGCCTCTTGACAATAAGTACTCCTGTTTGAGTACTGTTGGTGGGGACATCTTACCTGGGGGAAGCAACAGTGGCCGTGCCTCCGGCACAGAGTCCAGCCCTGTAGCTCAGAAGGGTAGGGAAAGGAAGAGGAGGGCAGTTGTGATAGGGGACTCGATAGTAAGGGGGTCAGATAGGCGATTCTGTGGACGCAGTCAGGAGACCCGGATGGTAGTTTGCCTCCCTGGTGCCAGGGTCCGGGATGTTTCTGATTGTGTCCAAGATATCCTGAAGTGGGAGGGAGAGGAGCCAGAGGTCGTGGTACATATAGGTACCAATGACATAGGTAGGAAAAGGGAAGAGGTCCTGAAAGGAGAATATAGGGAGTTAGGAAGGGAGTTGAGAAGAAGGACCGCAAAGGTAATAATCTCGGGATTACTGCCTGTGCCACGCGACAGTGAGAGTAGGAATGGAGTGAGGTGGAGGATAAATGCATGGCTGAGGAATTGGAGCAGGGGGCAGGGATTCAAGTTTTTGGATCATTGGGACTTCTTTTGGCGCAGGCGTGACCTGTACAAAAAGGACGGGTTACACTTGAATCCTAGGGGGACCAATATCCTGGCAGTGAGATTAGCGAGGGCTACTGAGGTGACTTTAAACTAGAATGGTTGGGGGGTGGGAATCAAATTGAAGAGACTAGGAGAGAGGAGGTTAGTTCACAAATAGAGAAAGCTAGTAGACGGTGTGTGAGGCAGGATAGGCAGGGGACAGAGAAGGGGAGCGTTCAGACCAAAGATGTAGGGGACAAGGAAGAAAAAGATAACAAAGTTGTTTGCTCCATTAAGGATAAACAGGGAGGTGGAGAGTTTCTTAGATGCATCTATTTTAATGCTAGGAGCATTGTAAGAAAGGTGGATGAGCTTAGAGCATGGATTGATACCTGGAAATATGATGTTGTAGCTATTAGTGAAACATGGTTTCAGGAAGGGTGTGATTGGCAACTAAATATTCCTGGATTTCGTTGCGTCAGGTGTGATAGAATAGGAGGGGCAAGAGGGGGAGGTGGTTGCATTGCTTGTCAGAGAAAATATAACAGCGGTGCTCTGGCAGGATAGATTAGTGGACTCGTCTAGGGAGGCTATTTGGGTGGAATTGAGGAATGGGAAAGGTGTAGTGACGCTTATAGGGGTGTATTATAGACCACCAAATGGGGAGCAAGAATTGGAGGAGCAAATTTGTAAGGAGATAGCAGATATTTGTAGTAAGCACAAGGTTGTGATTGTGGGAGATTTTAATTTTCCACACATAGACTGGGAAGCCCATTCTGTAAAAGGGCTGGATGGTTTGGAGTTTGTAAAATGTGTGCAGGATAGTTTTTTGCGGCAACTAGGTACCAACTAGAGAAGGGGCAGTGTTGGATCTCCTGTTGGGGAATGAGATAGGTCAGGTGACGGAGGTATGTGTTGGGGAGCACTTCGGGTCCAGTGATCACAATACCATTAGTTTCAATATAATTATGGAGAAGGATAGGTCTGGGCCCAGGGTTGAGAATTTTAATTGGAGAAAGGCTAACTTTGAGGAGATGCAAAAGGATTTAGAAGGAGTGGATTGGGACAATTTGTTTTATGGGAAGAATGTAATAGAGAAATGGAGGTCATTTAAAGGTGAAATTTTGAGGGTACAGAATCTTTATGTTCCTGTTAGGTTGAAAGGAAAGGTTAAAAGTTTGAGAGAGCCATGGTTTTCAAGGGATATTGGAAACTTGGTTCGGAAAAAGAGAGGGATCTACAATAAGTACAGGCAGCTTGGAGTAAATGAGGTGCTCGAGGAATATAAAGAATGTAAAAAGAATCTTCAGAAAGAAATTAGAAAAGCTAAAAGAAGATACGAGGCTGCTTTGGCAAGTAAGGTGAAAATAAATCCGAAGGGTTTCTACAGTTATATTAATAGCAAAAGGATAGTGAGGGATAAAATTGGTCCCTTAGAGAATCAAAATTTCCTGTTTTTATTTCTTTCAGATTCCAGCATCTGTAGTTGTTTTATGTTACGCCAAATCTCATGAATACAGGTGCTTTTCAGATGTAACATCAGACTCAACCCTTAAATGATCATGAAATGCGTATTAAGTCTCTCATCTTGAGAGAAGTCAGAACTGTCCAATCCTGAAAACTGAATTAAAAAAAAAATTCCATTGGGCTATGTCTCAAGATGGTCAGTCACATTACCGACCATTCTTCAAAGATTTTCTTCCCCAGATGAATATTTGTGTTTTTTTAAACAACAATCAATCTCATAGAGTCCTAAGTCATAGAACACAGAACCAGGTCCTTTGGCTCAATTTTTCCATGACAACCACAGCATTCTCCATGCTAGACCCAATTGCCTACGGACAGCGCATTCTTCTCCAGGTGTTGTTTTCTTAAATTTAGCCTTTACTTAATTATTTGAGCAACAATTTCTCATCTATATTGATATAACTTAAATTCCAGTCATCATCATCATGATGTACCATGTCCTGTGACATAGGCGATCATGGTCTATGACCATGATTGTTCTTGGGAATTCTACAGAAGTAGTTTGCCATTGCCTTCTTCTAGGCAGTGTCTTTACAAGATGGGTGACACCATCCATTATCAATACTCTTCAGAGATTGCCTGGCACATACGACCATCCACCACCTACTTCCATGGCTTCACATGACCCTGATCCTGGGGCTAAGTAGATGCTACACCTTGCCCAAGGGTGACCTGCAGGCTAGCGGAGGAAAAGAGTGCCTTATACTTCCTTTGGTAGAGATGTATCTCCACCCTGCCACTTGTAAAAATTCTAATATCTAGATTAATAGGTCAGATTTTTGGATACTTGCACAATAGTGTAACTACTATGATTCTGCATCTTTAATGCATTTTGTAATTCCCTATTTTACTGTACCATAAGAAAAAAATACCAAAGGAGAAGTAGGCCATACAACTTCAGCCCTTGCTCCATCATTAAATAAGATCATGACTGATCTTTTACATCAGTGCCACTTTCCTGCACCAAACCCATGATTCCTTTAACATCAAAACATCTTCATATCTCTCCGCTCTTTTTTAAAATCTGTTTCTTACTCTCGATCTCCAATGAGTTGCACTTTTACCTGAGTCATAATATTGGTAAAGGTGTTGCATTATTGGAGTTGCAATAATGAAGCTACTATCTTTTGGATGAGAGGTTACAAGGAGTTCCCTGAACACTGTTTTGAACAAGAGATGGAAAGTTTCCTCTGGTTTCCTAGCCTTTAGATACATAATTTGACATTCCTAGTCATTATATTGCTGCTTGTGGGAGCTTTCTGTGCATGAGTGGCGTTCACATTTCTTAAGTTAGAATAGCAGCTACACATTACAAGGACTTCATTGGCTGTTAAGTGCTTTCAAACATCCTTATGGCGATATGAAAGCCATTATATAAATTCTTCTTTGTTTCATTTCTCGTTTGTTTACTGGTTGCACCTTATTTTTAACAGACTTTAGTGAGTCATTGCACCTACAACCATTTATTTAGTGGCACAGGTCTGACCTCTGGCCTGTTTATTCCTGACTTGAGTACTTCTGCATTTGTCAGCTCATCAGCTGTAACAGTGCTTGTCATACAATTATAGGGGAATGCTGGAGCTGCAGCATCCTCCCCTCAATAAGCTGATGACAGCACAAAATCATCTCTTCAGGGGAGGGTTGGAAATAATTAATCTTAATGTGCAGTTGATGACCTTTCTGGCTTGGGTGCAGATGAGTAACAGAAAAATGTTTATGTGGGGAAATGGTAGGGAAACAGGCCAAAACGAATGGATAAAAATATCTGCTCTTTAATAGGTGTGACAAGTCTAAATGTCATTGAGCTGTCTTAATCTAGTTCATAATGGCACAAATCTAGCACAGAAAACCTCCCACAATTTGTTATCAAATCATTAGACCGATTCAGTGATGCCTGATTTTGAAAACAAAGCTGTTGAGGTAGGAAGGGAATAGGAATGTTGGGGGGGGGGGTGTTGTTGAAAAAATGGAGAAGGGTGGAGGATGTTCAAAGTTTGTGATTACAGTGAATTACGATAGGACACAAAATATGTATACATCGCTCCCGTTATGCTTATTGTGAGTAGTTTTGATGTTGATGGTTGAATAATAAACTTCTCCAATAGCCCCAAAGCAGAACATTCTGGGAATATTCAGCAGGTCAGGCAGCATCCATGGGGAAAGAAATGAAGGCTGATAACCTATCATAATTGGCATGCATTTCCAACATTTTCTATTTTATTTTAGTTGTCTGTCCCTTGTAATATGTTACTTTTGTGTTGAAATTCACAAATAACTAGCAAGAAGGAAAGTTGATTACATATTTAATTGGAATCAACTTTCAGCAGGCCATTAATTGTAATGATAAACAGAATGTTTCTAGAACCATAGATGAGCTGGGTACTATCTCTTTGTAATTATTCATTGAGCCATGCAAGTAGCTCTCATTTGTCCTGTTGGTGACATCACCTCAGGTAACAGGTCTCAGACCAAAATGTCAACTCTTCATTTCTTTCCATAGATGCTGTCAGAGCTGCTGAGTTCCTCCAGCATTTTGTGTGTGTTACTCAGTGCTAATGATTTATGTTTAATATATTTCTGCTTTAGATAGACAAATGAATGTACAGGGAATAGACAGACCATGTGCAGATATTGTGCTCAGCGTAGGTCTCAAGGGTTGAAACTTCCGGTTTAAGATGGCGCTACCGAAGGTATGCAGCAACTTACTGGTAGTTCAAAAGCAAAGAAATTCGATTAAAAACATTACTAATAACACTTTTTTGAAGTAATTTGTGGTAAACTCTCATCGCAAACAGTGAAGCAGTGAACGAAGGCGAAGTGAATTTGAGAGATGCTGCAAAATTGAGGCACTTGGAGTTGGAACCGTGCTGGTTGGAGTGAAGGATTTGGCATGTAAAACCCCAGGCAGAGGAATTCAGATGCCCGTCCAATTAAGCCGGGTGTGAGGTTGGATTGCTCTAAGTGCCAACCCAAATTGGAGAGGTCGAGAACAGCTTCCTCGGCAGTGAAATCTAGGCCCGAGGTGAATAACTGGGTGGCGTGTTCTAGACCCAAGGTGATCGCTGGGTGGCATGTGTTGTAGCGTGGTTGAAATCACCGGAGAGACAGAGTCACTGGTAGATACAAAGCAGCTTCTTTATTCAACACAACAAGGTACAGCAGGCATCATACGGACGGAGATGCTTTCGGTAGAAAGGTCTGCTAGCCCAATGTGGGCTTGATATTTACATGCTAAACACAAAGGCAATCGCTACTTAAAAAGTTATAGACAATGCATAGACAATGCTTCCTTTTGAAGCTATATACAAAGCATCACACCTCCTAAATTCATCCTTTCCTTCCGACACCAAAATGTCTGGGTTGGTACCCACAGCCTTTAGGAATGCAAGTTAAATCCACAACACATTTATTTGGCATTTTACGTGTTAACATAGAGGACAATTAATATTATAAAGTATAGATAATAATGTCTTTGAAACTACAGCATTTGGTCAAACTACAGCGCCAGAAGCATCCGGTATTCACACCTTTTTAGGAAGCGCATTGTTGTGGACTCAATCCACAGTACTTTGTCAAATAGAGGTCTGGTGGCCAAAGCCATTTAAGTGTAAACAAATCATCTACCCAAAAAAACTCACTCTAACAGTATGTTCTAGGCCCAAAGCAAATTACTAGGCGGTGTGTTCTAGGCCTGGAGTGACTCACTGTAGCAGCGCCTGGGTCCTAACTCGAGGCACAATCTGCTGTTTGGACAATTTAAACGCTGACCCAGATAGACTGGAGAGGCAGGGTGTCGAGAGTCGGGCAAGGTTGGATTGCTGAAAGTGCCGAGCTGGTTTGGAGAGGTTGAGAACAGCTTCTTCGACAGAGAAATCTAGGCCTGAAGTGAATCACTGGGTGGCATGTTCTAGTCCCGGAACAACCGGCTGCAGCGGAACCCAGGTCCTAATGCGAGGTGTGATCTGCCATTTGGACAATTTAAACATCGGCCCAGATAGACTGGGGGCTCCTCTCTCCGCAATGCTAAAGTCTGTGAGCCTGCCCCCGGCTGCTGTGCTTCGTGTCTGCGAACATTGCGGCGATTTGCCCTGCTAATACGATGAACTGTGCGACTGTTCTATTTTCTAATATTATTCATTTCTGTATTATTTGACGTCAGAAATATTTCTATTTATTTATTGATTGATTGAGTGAAAGAGATACAACGCAGAATAGGCCTTCTGGCCCGTTGAGCAATACTGCCCAGCAATCACGGGACAATTTACAATGATCAATCAATCTACCGACTGTGGGAGGAAACCGGAACACCCAGAGGAAACCCACGCAATCCATGTGGAGAACATACAACTCCTTACGGTCAGCGGCAGGAATTGAACCCGGGTCACCTGTACTGTAAATCGTTGTGCTAACTATTATGCTACCATGCAGGTAACTTGTGTTAATGGATTAACCTGAAAAAAATAAAGATAATCAAGTGGCTGTGCCTCTTTACAGTGCCCCATGTAAAAAGAAAAGAGAAATTTGGACTGACGTCCATGAATGCAAGAACAGAAAAACATTAAAATTGCTTTAGAGCTCTGCTGTGCTGAGTGTGCCGGTATTCCTGAGTCTCCACCTGGAACTAGCATGACTGATAGTATGAAAACCGAGAGGAAGCTACTGACATGATGAAGGAAGCCCTGAACACCGCCAGAAATGTAGGACTAAATACCAGCGGCGTAATGGGCAGGAGCTTTTCAACCAAGTGTTTCATGGCCAAGTTTTCCTTTTCCTTACGCCAAGGGTTTCTGTCCATCCATGTTCTATTCATAGACTGCTGCCAATGTGTTCTCTGAAGTTGTCATTGATTAATATCTGGAATACAGTACGCAACGTCCTGGGGTCAACCTTCAGATTGCCAGCACTCCAAAATATAATATTTCAAAAGGAGGAGGAAACCATCAGTAGTTATTCAAAGGAATTCTGGAATATTACAAACAATGCAGTAATCAGCCTCAATGATGTCATCATTCTTCCATGTTCCTACAAATTTGTTGGTCTTACACAAAAGCAGCAGGCTAGAAATTTTATATATTAGTGCAACATTGATGTTAAAGTGCTATGTTTTTTTTTATTCTAAAGAACCCCCAATTACAGTAAAACTCTGATGACCCTCCATGCCTATGACTTTGGTGATGCTGGGTAGCTAAATTTTCCAGACTATTTGGTAGTGTAGCAGTTGCTATCCCACTATTACAGCGCCAGCGACCCAGGTGCAATTCCACCTCTGTCCGTAAGGAGTTTTATACCTTCTCCCCGTGACTGCAAGAGTTTCCTTCTGGTTAGTAGGTTAACCTTCCGGTTAGTAGGTTAGTTGGTCACATGGGTGTAATTGGGTGCCGCAGGAATGTTGAGCCGGGTTCTGTGCTGCATCACCAAATAAATTTTAAAAATACATTGAATATAGAACAATATGGAACAGGCCCTTAAGCCATGATGTGTGTGTTGACCATGATACTAATTTAAGCTGCCCATGGTCCATATCCCTCCATTTCCTGCTTGTTCATGTGCTTGTCTTAATGCCTCTTAAATGCAGACATCTCACCTCTCCCGGAAGTTCTGGGAGTCTCCCGCATATTGATGGCAGCTCCCTGACACCCACAAATATCCCGGAAATTGATTTTTTTGAGAGGGAGAGCCGTTCTCGCGAGATCGAGATCGAGAGCGAGAGTGAGCATCCTGATTGGTTTCTCTTTGTGCTAAGTAGACCTATCAGTTTTCTCTGTGGGCGGGCTTTACAGTCGACCCCTGTCTCTCCATCAGTTCAGTTTCGTGTCCTGCACCGCCATGGCAGAGCGTTTAAAAAAAATATATCAAACACATTTCACCCCAGACTACACTAAAGTGTACCCCTGCCTAATAGGGGTCAAAATAATGACAGTGTTGCTCGCTGCACTGTTTGCAACAGTGACTTTTCTATTGCCCATAGTGGGTTAAATGACTGTAAAAGACATGTTAAAGTGAGTTTAACAGGTGCCATTACAGCATAGCTAACGTTATTTAAACTAGCTGGCTGGCTGCTAAGGAGCTACTCTATTGATGTCCTACGTGATGAGGCCAAACTCCCTGTAGACTTGCTTGAAGTTGTAATAGAATTAACATGATAATATAATATAATATAAGTACATATTTTAATGTCACATTTTCTGCATATACCCAACTTGGTTTACAGATTAGACAAAATCACTAAACAAAGTATTACACACACCCTTAGAGGTCGACCGGGTTGGGGGGGGGGCAATATGGGGTTGCGGGGGGGGGGCGCGGGGTGCTACCTCCCTGAAATGAGTTTTTGCAGGGTGGGATGTCTGTAAATGCCACTATGGCATCCGCTTCCACTCTTTCCCTAGCAGTGCATTCGAGGCACTTGTCTGTCACTCTTTGTGTGATATTGGATGCTATTCTATTAGTATCCCAACACACTTCTAATTTGTTTTGTTTTAAGATGTCACACAGTATTGTAACAAAATTTTCAGTGAACGAGGTAAGTTGAAAGAGAAAGTGGGAACTGTGGTCTCCAGTGAATGAGAGGAGTGTGGGGACTTAGGCCGCAGTTTCAGGGAAAGAAGTGTGCCGGTGAGCCAGGCACTGAACCGCTGAGATTTTGACCAGTTGAAGTACGGATTATGAAAGTTTTGTTGCATTTTTTGCACTGGTGGCAAACCTTCGATATTTGAACCCGATTCCCCAAGTCTATGATAAGATGGAGGATGTTGGCACTGCACAGTGATGTCAAACAGCGCGCAATGGTAATTTTGAAATCACTTGAACAAAACTGCACTGTACCAACATGGAAGCAGGATTGAGGCCTGCTGTTAGTTAACAAGCCACCTTCACTTGGATTGCTGCCAGAGAACAGAAGCTTTCCATAAAATTGTAATGACACAGAAGAGGCCATTCTGTCGGTAAGAATCATGTATCTGTTCTCTATCTGCATCCTGTTCTGTGTTGCATGTTTATTATGGTAACTGGTCACATGAATGGGGGCGTGGTAAAAGCGAAGGGAATAAGTCGCGTATCTGTGCTTTGTTTGTCACAGTTTGTAGCTTGGGACTGGCAGAGGTCATATCTTTTGCTGACCGCTGAGATAATGCTAAATGGATTTTATGTTTAATCACAAGCAAGAGAAAATCTGCAGATGCTGGAAATCCAAGCAACACACACAAAATGCTGGAGGAACTCAGCAGGCCAGGCGTTCTCCTTCTTCAAAGAAAGGGGCTTCCCTTCCTCCACCATCAACGCTGCCCTCAACTGCATCTCTTCCATTTCACGCACGTCTGCCTTCTCCCCATCCTCCTTCTACCCTCCCAGCAATAGGGTTCCTCTTGTCCTCACCTACCACCTCACCAGCCTCCGCGTCCAGCACATAATTCTCCGTAACCTCCGTCATCTCCAACAGGATCCCACCACCAAGCACATCTTTCCCTCCCCCCACTTTCTGCTTTCCGCAAGGATTGCTCCCTACTTGACTCCCTTGTTCATTCGTCCCTCCCCACTGATCTCCCTCCTGGCACTTATCCTTGCAAACGGAACAAGTGCTACACCTGCGTCTTTACTTCCTCCCTCACTATCATTCAGAGCCCCAAACAGTTCTTCCAGGTGAGGCGACACTTCACCTGTGAGTCTGTTGGGGTCATCTACTGTATCCGGTGCTCCGAGTGTGGCCTCTTGTATATCGATGAGACCTGACGCAGATTAGGAGACCGCTTTGCTGAGCACCTGTGCTCTGTCCGCCAGAAAAAGTGGGATCTCCCAGTGGCCACCCATTTTAATCCCACTTCCCATTCCCATTCTGACATGTCAGTTCCTGGCCTCATCTGCTGCCATGATGAGGCCACACTCAGGTAGAAGGAGCAATACCTTATATTCTGTCTGGATAGCCTCCAATCTGATGGCATGAATATCAATTTCTCCAACTTCTGGTAATGCCCCCCTCCCCCCCCCACTTCACCATTCCCCATTCCCATTTCCCTCTCTCATCTTATCTCTTTGCCTGCCCATCACCTCCCTCTGGTACTTCTCCTCTCTTTATTTTCTTCCATGGCCTTCTGTCCTCTCCTATCAGGCTCCCCCTTCCCCAGCCCTGTATCTCTTTCATCAATCAACTTCCCAGCTCTTCACTTCACCCGTACCCCTCCCGGTTTCACCCGTCTACCTTGTGCTTCTCGCTGCCCCCCCCCCTTCTAACTCTGACTCCTCATCTTTTTCTCTCCAGTCCGCTGAAGGGTCTTGGCCCAAAATGTCGACTTTACTCTTTTCCATAGATGCTGCCTGGCTGCTGAGATCCTCCAGCATTTTGTGTGTGCTGCTTGGATTGTATGTTTGTTGATGGCTAATAAAAGATCAAAATAAAGGATTTGACTTTTGGAGCAATCGTTGGAGCTGGGGGTGCCTCATGCAAGTATAACAAATCGGCAGGATCACAGGCAGCAGCAATTATTTTGGTTTTGGTTTGTCACTACATTCTGTCAGCAAAAGTTTTTGACAGTTATACCAAACGAACATCAGCATTCGGACGTGTCTGTGAAATGAGGAGCACCACAGCCTGGAGCAGCTTGTGGCAAGCAGTAACTTTTGTTGGCTCGTGTTGTGTTTGGTTTTGAAACACGGTTTTGAATGGTCATCATTGCCGTGTCCAACTGGGTTGGACTGAAAATCTCTATAGTGGAGTTTGCCTGAAGAGTTCAACCCCTTGGTTCTGTCAAAAAGCTGAAGAATTGAATTGCAGCCATTGTTGAAGAGCTGAATTGAATTTGCCTTTGTTTTGTCTTGTTCGTGCACTTGGAAAACAACACATTGGAAGCAGTGACTTTGAAGTCAAGACAAGATAGAAAGTAAAGAAACATATGATACTGCAACAACATCTCTGCCGAAAAGCGAGATTCAAATCTTCAATGGCGATCATGTCGCAGTATTATTCATTCACGAGGGTTTTCAAGAATAGCATTAAAGGCAAGTTGGATAATTATGGTAACCGTCTCTATTTTCTTGAACAGTTCACTGGAAGTTACCCTAGAGAGCTTGTCAAAAGTTGCCATCCAGTTGGCCCAGAGCAAGGATATCTAAAGGCCCAAGCTTTACTACAAAGACACTTCAATGATGAGCACAAAATTGCTGCAGCCTACATGGAAAAGGCTCTTTCATAGCTACGTATCAAATCAGAAGACATGAAAGCTCTTCAAGATTATAGTCTTTTTCTAAGAGGTTGTTGCAATGCCATGGAAGACGTGCAGGACATACGTGAGTTGGACGTGCTTGCTAATGAGGATTGTTGTGAATAAACTGCCTGATAAACTTTGGGAAAAATGGAGATCGACCATCTATAGATTGCAAGAAAGGCACAACTGTAAGGTTACTTTCACAGATACTGTTGATTTTATTGAAAGTAAAGATTGCTACACACCCAGTGTTTGGGGAAAAAAATATAATGCTACATTGCCAGCAGTAAGTAAAGGTGTGAACAAAACTGGATCGCAAATTTATTCTCAAGCTAAAGGAAGCAGCTTTGCCATTACTGTAGCTACTCTGGAAACTGAAGCCACACCTGAGCCCGGAACTGATGAAAAGGGTACCGATTCAAAACAAGCCGTGAATAAAGCAAACACTGCAACGAGTACCACCCTGGTATCTAACGGCCTTATGGAGGCTGATGATCATGACTGTAAACTTCTTATAATTCCATTTCAAATGAAGTCTACTAGCAGTAACAAGACAGTGGTTACTTATACTTTCATAGATCAAGGAAGTACAGCAGTGCTCTACACAGCGAGCCTCATGAACACGCTCAGCCTGACAGGAAAAGGAACGCGTGTTCTCTTATGCACGATGGGTCAGGAGAAGGTTGTGAGTAGCTACGTTGTTTCAGGATTGGAAGTGGCTGGCTTAGGTAGTGAAAACTTTTGTGAACTGCCTAACATCTATACGCAGGAACGTGTGCCTGTCAACAAAGAGAATATTCCTCGTCAGGAATGGTCTGACCCGAAGCACATTCATTTCCTGGAAATTGAGTCAGAAATTGAGCTGTGCCTAAGACATTGGAACCGCTGCAAGTGATTCGCAGTGTTAATGATGGACCCTATGTAATCAAAACAACGCTGGGTTAGAATGTTAATGGGCCATTGAAAAGAGACCATGGTGGTGGAAGAGACTACATTCAGACAGAGCTGACAGTTAACAGGATTTCAGTTTTGCGCTTAGATGAGCTTTGGCAGCAGCGATTCAAGACAGATTTTCCTGACTGCAGTCAAGAGGAACAACCTGCTTTGTCAGAAGATCACAATCCAGTATAGACTGCTTACCAAAAAAGGCATTTGTGTAAATGTAGAGATTTCATGTCTCCTGCATCTTGATAGCATGTAGTTGCAATTATTCTAGTGTAGTAATTAGGGAGCTGGAATGTAAGAGCCATGCATCTGTTCTCTATCTGCATTGTATTCTGTGTTGGGTGTTTATTATGGTAACAAGTCGCATGAGTGGGGGAGTAGTAAAAGTGAATGGAATAACTCACATATTCTTGCTTATTTTGGGGGAGTTTGTAGCTTGGGACCGGCTGAGGTCATATCTTTTGCTGACTGCTGAGATAACGCTGAATAACTCTCAATATTGTTTAGCTTAAACTTATGTATAGAATGCTTAAGTTTCATCACTTCAAGATTGTATGTTTGCTAATTGCTAATAAAGGATCGAATAAAGGACTTTTGGAGCAATCATTGGAGTTGAGCTCTGGGTCATGCAAGTATAATAAATCTGCAGGGTTACAGGCAACAGCAATTGCTTTGGCTTTGGTTTTGTTTTGGTTTTGCTGCTGCACAGTCCATTCGTCCCCCCCATCCCTCCCCACTGATCTCCCTCCTGGCACTTATCCGTGTAAGCGGAACAAGTGCTACACATGCCCTTACACTTCCTCCCTTACCACCATTCAGGGCCCCAAACAGTCCTTCCAGGTGAGGCAACACTTCACCTGTGAGTCGGCTGGGGTGATATACTGCGTCCGGTGCTCCCGATGTGGCCTTTTATATATTGGCGAGACCCGACGCATGCTGGGAGACCGCTTTGCTGAACATCTACGCTCTGTCCGCCAGAGAAAGCAGGATCTCCCAGTGGCCACACATTTTAATTCCACATCCCATTCCCATTCTGACATGTCCATCCATGGCCTCCTCTACTGTAAAGATGAAGCCACACTCAGGTTGGAGGAACAACACCTTATATTCCGTCTGGGTAGCCTCCAACCTGATGGCATGAACATCGACTTCTCTAACTTCCGCTAAGGCCCCACCTCCCCCTCGTACCCCATCTGTTACTCATTTTTATGCACACATTCTTTCTCTCACTCTCCTTTTTCTCCCTCTGTCCCTCTGAATATATCTCTTGCCCATCCTCTGGGTCCCCCCCCCCTTGTCTTTCTTCCCGGACCTCCTGTCCCATGATCCTCTCGTATCCCCTTTTGCCTATCACCTGTCCAGCTCTTGGCTCTATCCCTCCCCCTCCTGTCTTCTCCTATCATTTTGGATCTCCCCCTCCCCCTCCAACTTTCAAATCCCTTACTCACTCTTCCTTCAGTTAGTCCTGACGAAGGGTCTCAGCCTGAAACGTCGACTGCACCTCTTCCTACAGATGCTGCCTGGCCTGCTGCGTTCACCAGCAACTTTGATGTGTGTTGCTTGAATTTCCAGCATCTGCAGAATTCCTGTTGTTCACAGTCCATCAATCCTGATTTTGGTTGCGGCTACCTTCAACCTTGTTTACACCACCCCATCAAAAAACCTGGTGCCCACAGCGCCCTCCTGTCAGTATTCTCAATCATCCATCCGTTCTGCTGATATTTTTATCCATCCATTCTGCTGGTATTCATCCATCCATTCTGCTGGTATTTTTATCCATCCATTCTGCTGGTACTTTTATCCATCCATTCTGCTGGTATTCATCCATCCATTCTGCTGGTATTTTTATCCATCCATTCTGCTGGTACTTTTATCCATCCATTCTGCTGGATTTCTCATCCATCCTTCATTGTCATCTATCCAAGATCTTCGTTGATCCTCAGTCAAATTGACAGCCTCTTTCCTCAAAACTAGCATCAGCTTAGACATGTAAAGGTGAGGAAGACAGGTAATAGGGGTAGGGGGTAATTCTCACAGATGTAAACAACATACATGTATTCATGTGTCTCCGTGTATTTAATTTGCCCGTTCAAAAAATATCCTGCTCCAGATAGGATATCATACAATTCAAGTGCTTCATTGGCATGGCCCTCTCACATTGTATTGCTTTAATCAGTCTTTCTCAGTCAGTACATTTTCAGTCTACAGTATGTCTTTTATTTGTCATGTTGTATATCGTACCACTTGTCACCAAATTTGAGAGAATAGCCTATTGTGTTATGAAGAAAGTTGGGTACAGTATCTACTTTTAGAATGTCTATATATAAAGTATTTGGTGTAAACATTCCATTTGGCACTTAAAATGAACAAATATGATACAATATGTCAGTTTTCATTTTTCTCCTTGCACCCTCAGTGCTTTGAAATCATACTCCTCCTGTCTCACTTTGCTGAGGCGTGTGCAGCATCCCGGCGTTTGAATCCCCGTTCTTGACCATTGTTTTCTGACTGAACTTGTCTCTCAATTGACTTTCCATCTGATCACATCCTGCTCTACGGGTCACAGTTTTCCATCAATATACAAAAATAAGTGAAAGGATGAAGATTAGGGATGAAAATTTAGAAAGGAAATGATTTATGACGAAACAATTTTCTGTACATAGCAAGTAATGTCACTATAGTTCTATCATAAGTATAGGAGAATTACTACAGTTGCAGTTGGTGGATATGCAACTCCAAAAATCATATAAGCTCCACTACCACTCTAGCCCTTTTACTGTGGACCCACAAGTGAGAATCAGAATCAAGTTTATTATCAACAGGAGATTCTGCAGACTCCATCTTCTTCAGCCCTTTACATTTTCCATCTATCACCTCCCAGCTTTCCACTTCATCCCCCCTCCCCCACCCACCTACCTTCCCCCTCACCTGGTTTCACCTATCACCTTCCAGCTTGTACTCCTTCCCCTCCCCCTTCCTTCTTATTCTGGCCTCTTCCCCTTCCTTTCCAGTCCTAATGAAGGGTCTCGGCCCAAAATGTCACTTCTTTATTCTTTTCCATAGATGCATCCTGACCTGATGAGTTTCTCCAGCATTTTGTGTGTGATTCTCAGGCTTTTAATTGCTGTCTTACACAATGTGGAATTTGCTTTGCAGCAGAAGTACAGTAAAATACATAAAAATCACTATTAAAAATTACTATAAATCCCCAATTGCAATGACTTCATAGTTCTGCATGTACAGGAGGTCCCACCCTGATCTCTGGCTTCTCCCACAAAGCCAATGTCTAATCCAATTTACTGCCTCATCTCGAATACCGAGCGACTGTACCTCTTGACCAACCACCCATGTGGGACCTTGTCAAAGTCCATGTAGACAATATCCACTGCTTTGCCTTCATCAACTTTCCTGGTAACTTCCTCAAAAAACTCTATAAGGTTGGTTAGACACAACCTACCATGCACAAAGCCATGCTGACTATCCTTAGTCAGTCCATGTCTATCCAAATACTTATATATTCCATCTCTTAGAATGTCTTCCAGTAACTTCCTCACCACTGATGTCAGACTCACTGGCCTCTGATTTCCTGGCTTTTTCTTAGAGCCTATTTTGAACAATATTAGATATCCTCCAATCCTTCGGCATCTTATCCATGGCGAAGGACATTTTAAATATATCTGCTGGGGCCCCTGCACCAGAACTGGGAGCGCTGAGCAGACTTGCTCACCCACTGAGTCAGTGAGGCTGGCAGCTGGCCACTCTTCTTACGCCTGCCTCCTCTCCCATCCCAGCTGTTTCTGTGATCTTGTCCCTCACACCTTTTGTTCACTTCTAACTTACTAACAGTTCTTAGGAGTGGGACCCTGTCATAACGTGGGGAACTGTCTGTACCTTGATAAGTAGACAAATTCCTTGATTGCCATTGTGTTACTGCCTTCCTGGAGAATGCCAATATGAGAGGACATATTGTCATGTGACCAGCAACAATGAATATATAATTGAGTCAAGTTTTATAAACAAACATAAACATTTATTAAACTCTGCTCAACAACAGCAAAAAGTATTCAAATGACTAACTTAACTGGAAGCTAACTGCTATACGGCAAGTCTGGAACAGTTCTTAAAGTGGTAAATTCAAACACAGTCTTAAAGTGATAAATTGGAAAGTCCAAGTGATTTATACAGTCAATAAGGAGAGACTTCTCTGGAAACGGATTTCTTCGAAGACATGACGTTACTGCTGGTTCTGTCCAAAGGATTCACGACGAAGGAAATAAAATGGCTTAAAGGAACTGACCTTTTCCTGGCGAATGAACACTGCAAAAACCTTCCTGATCTTACAGGGGTTATCTCAGATGCAGGTCTCTATTTCTGAATGAAGATTCAATAAGGTCGATCCTGTATTAAACCGCCGAACGACACCAACTTTATTCAATCCCTCAGGTTCCCGTATTTTAGTAAGATCTTCACTCTCTAATACCAGACTTACAATAGAAAGTAAAACTCCACTTTAAAACAAAACTGCGTCATTAGATGAATATGCAGCATAACAGAGTAACTGACAAATTAAACAACGAACTAAACTGCGTAACAACAGTGGTTTCCCGTTATATACCTGTTGAGAACATGTCATCACGTGACCTCACACTGGTGGGAAAATTACTTCACCCCACCATCACAAGACCATTAAATCATGCTCACAAGATACTCAATTACATCATGGTCATAAGACAGTCACAAGATACCCATGAGGTATGTAACATTGATAGAAAATGGGCCCTTTACTATCCTCTTTATGGTGGTGGGAGAAGCTGTTTCTTAAAAACATGACCAGCACTGTTGTCCATCACAAGGTGATCAGTTTTGGAACAGTGGAACTAACAATTCGTTTCTGGGTAGCCCTGTGCTCCTAGGCCAACTATAGTATGGATCACTATGAGGTGAGTACCACTTAATGGCTGAAACGTTAAAGAAGATGAAAAGAATATTTATGGTCAGTTTATTGTTCTGTAATTTTCAATGCATTGTTGAATTACAGGAAGCAGTCTAGTTGCAATGCATGTTCCCTGTAGCCATAATAATCATCCATCTAATGCCCATTAATTAGTTAATTCAAGATAAGTGGACTGTTTGGGTATAAATACTAATTGAAATAAATCACAGATTTATTCTTGTTACCTAAATTGTAATTATGAAAAGGACAATGCTTAAATTGTAAAACACAGAAGCAATAATTAAAAAGAATTGTCATTTAGGGCTGAATCTTGCAGGACAAAGCAGCCTCTAAATGGAGTTTGTACAATGGCATGATTGCTAACACCTTATTAACACTATCTGTTGCTGGAAATTTATCAAGAACCTATTGTGAGAGTTTGTATTTGTAACATCTCTGGCCAACAGTGTAGAAAGGTAACATTTTTGGCTGTTCTCCATGCACATTCAACCAGTCTCCCAAATCCTCTCTATGAATTTG
Organism: Mobula hypostoma; assembly: GCF_963921235.1. Lineage (NCBI taxonomy): Eukaryota > Metazoa > Chordata > Chondrichthyes > Myliobatiformes > Myliobatidae > Mobula > Mobula hypostoma. The sequence goes on from NC_086128.1 coordinate 35,108,139, forward strand.
TGTGTTTCCATGATGTTGCTGTGTTCCAACTCCTCCACTGTTGCTGCTTTCATCTCTGTCCCTGTCAATGCTCTTCAGAAATGTGTGGAAATTAATAAGGAAACTTGCCTTGTTGTGCAACCAGTTTAACAAGAGGGGTTTAAGTGTAAAAATGAAAATCATCAAAATGTGTTCAAAAGAGTGAGGCAGTGCTGTTGTGTTCAGTTCTGGTCACTTCATTGTAGGAAGGATGTGGAAGCTTTAGAGAGGGTGCAGAGGAAATTTACCAGGATACTGCCTGGGTTGGAGAGCATGTCTTATGAGGAAAGTTTGAATGAGCTCGGGCTTTTTTCTTTGGAGTGAAGGTCGATTAGAAATGACTTGTTTGAAGTTTAAGGTAAATTTCTTAACAAAGTACGTGTACTGTGTGTCACCATATACTACTGCCCTGAGATTTATTTTCTTGCAGGCATTCAGAGTAGAGCAAAGAAATACAATTGAATCAATGAAAAACTACACAGAAAGACTGACAAACAACCAATGTGCAAACGGAGACAAATAGTGCAAAAATAAATAAATAAATAATATTGTGTATTGAGAACATGAGTTGTAGAGTCCTTGAAAGTGAGTCCCTAGGTTGTGAAATCAGTTCAGTGTTGAGGTGAGTGAAGTTATCTATGCTGATTCAGTAACCTGATGTTGAAGGGTAATAATTCAGAGGTGTGTAAGATGATAAGAGACATTGATAGAGTGGATAGCCCACGCCTTTTTCCCAGGGCAGAAATAGCTAATATGAGAGAGCAACATTTAAGGAGATTGGAGGAAAGCATAGGGGTGATTCTTGTTACACAGAAAGTGATAGGTGCATGCAGCACACCAGAGGTGGTGATAGAAGCTGATACTTAAGAGGAATTTAAGAGACTCTTAGCCAAGCACACGAATGAATGAAAAGTGGAGGGCTATGCAGGAGGGAAGTGTTTGATTGATCTTGGAGTAGTTTAAAAGGTTGGCACAACATTGTGGGCTGAAGTGCCTTATCATGTTGTACTGTTCTATTTTCTATGAATTGCTGCTTCCATTGGATGGTCTGTTTGTGTTACTGGATAGTGGGAAGAGGGAAAAGGACAGGTGTGGCATCTTCTGCATTTGTAGCGGGAAGTATTGGAAAGGGAATGATTGGTGGGGACAGAAGAGTGAATCAGAGTCATGAAAGGTATAGCCCCAACAAAAGTAAAGGGGCTTATGTGTGTGATGGTGGAAACTGTGAAGGGTAATTTGTTGGATTAAATTGTGGATTAAGAATTTGTTGGGGCGGAAGGTGAAAACCAAAGAACTCTATCTTTTCTCTCCCCTGGATGTGGGTGAGGAGCAGAGATGTAGGAAATCGATGAGATTCTCTCAGGTGTGATGGAGGGAAAGTCACAGTTCAGAAAAAAGAAAAACACCACAGAATCACCTGTGTAGAAAGTCTAGTCATTGGAGCAAGTATGTCAGAGATAGAGGAACTGGGAAAATGGAATGGAGTCCTTACAGAGGCTGCATGGAAAGAAATATAGTTGAGATAGCAATGGATGTTTATGTCTAGCCTATCCCCCTAACATGGAAGTGGAGATAGCCAGAAAGGGAAGGGAATAGTCAGCTGGATTATGTGAATGTGAGAACACGGTGGAATTTGGCAAAAAAAAATAACGAGATTTTCAAGCTCTGCATTAATGCAGGAAGCAGAACCAGTTGGCTTGGAGATGTGCTACTAGAAAGAATTGAGACAGAGAGCCAGAGTAGAACTTAAAAAAAAACTGTTCCACATAGCTGACAAAAAATAACCAGGCATAGCTTGAGAGTTCCCATAAATACATGTTGGATTTTGATGAAGTAGAATAGTTAAAGGAGAAGTTGCTCAGTGTAAAGACAAAATTAGTCTATTTATGGATGGGGACTCGTTGTGTTTCTGTCAAATAAGCAGTGACGGTCCCTTGGTGCGTCAATGAAAAGCTGATCTGGTTGGGTAATTAACTAGGTAATTGGAAACTGTTAAAGAGGCAGATGTGGTATGGATGTGTATGGAAAGGACTGGATCAGAGGTATAAATATAAATGATTCAAGATGTAAAATAACCAACACATTGTTTTCTCCTTTTCCCTCTCTTTTCTCTTGTCACTTGGTTTTTTCTATAGCATCTCTTCGAAGCCGATCATCTTCACCACTCTCTTTCAACTGGCGCTACTTAATCTCTTGTTCTCTAGCCTATCACATGTTCCCATTGTTTTTTTTCTCCACCTTCCAATTTGTTTGTAACTGTAAATATTTGATTTGAAAATTTTTATCATCCTAAATAAAAGCTATCAACTTGAAATATTAACTCCTCTTTCCACTGAGAATACCTGTAAGGTTGAGCATTTACTGTATTTTTTATTTCAGATTTCCAGCATCTGCATATTTTTTGCTTTTGAATGATGATTGCTTACATTATTAAAGGGATACATGTAATGGTGGAATTAATTGTCATTCAAGAGTTTTTCTTCTTGTTTTTGGATTGTTGAGACACATCATTTGTCAGTCTTCCCAAATATTCCCTTTGTTGTCTTTCTCAGTTCTGAATAAAGGTCATCAATCTGAAATGTTAACTTTGTCTCCCTTTTAGATGCTGTTTGACTTGCTGAGTATTTCCTACATTTTCTGTTTTTATTTTAGTTTATTCTCAAATTCCTCCCTAATTACCCTGAGCTACCACCTTAACACCTTGTGTTTGTGGCGTACCTATCCCACTTGCCCATCTTTCCCAGCTCCTCTCATCCTGTGACTCATCCAGCTCCTTGATGGGTTGTGAAAGTATGTGCATCTTGGAATGATATATTTACTCAAGGTCATTCTCTCTCACTCTTTTCCATTTCCCCATATTATCCATCAGCCGATAGAACGAGAGAAAAGACATCTCTGCCTCAAACTCTTCCATTGTTCTGCTTGTAACTACTTTAACTTTGGCCAGTGCCTTCAGCAGCTTGTCTTGGCTTCTTAGATTTTTACCACATTACTTTTGCAATCATGAATAAAATTGCCAGTGTTAATGCTCACTGTGAGGCGAGGAAGGTTTGGCATTCATTTTCTGTTGTTATTTGAGGAGAGGGGCAGTATGAGTGTGAGGGCAGTTTGCTGTTCTCGGTGTCGGATGTGGGAGGCCCTGGAGTCTCCAAACCTCCCGGACGTCTACATCTACGCCAAGTGCATCGAGATGCAGCTCCTAAGGGACCGTGTTACAGAACTGGAGCTGCAGCTCGATGACCTTCGTCTGGTCAGGGAGAGTGAGGAGGTGATAGAGAGGAGTGGAAGGCAGGTGGTCACGCCGGGGCCACGGGAAGCAGACAAGTGGGTCACGGTTAGGAGGGGGAAGGGGAAAAGTCAGGTGATGTGGAGTACCCCGGTGGCTGTGCCCCTTAACAACAGGTACTCCTGTTTGAGTACTGTTGGGGGGGACAGCTTACCCGGGGGAAGCGACAGCGGCCGTGCCTCCGGTACAGAGTCTGGCCCTGTAGCTCGGAAGGGTAGGGCAAGGAAGAGGAGGGCAGTTGTGATAGGGGACTCGATAGTAAGGGGGTCAGATAGGCGATTCTGTGGACGCAGTCCAGAGACCCGGATGGTAGCTTGCCTCCCTGGTGCCAGGGTCCGGGATATTTCTGATCGTGTCCAAGATATCCTGAAGTGGGAGGGTGAGGAGCCAGAGGTTGTGGTACATATAGGTACCAATGACATAGGTAGGAAAAGGGATGAGGTCCTGAAAGGAGAATATAGGGAGCTAGGAAGGGAGTTGAGAAAAAGGACTGCAAAGGTAATAATCTCGGGATTACTGCCTGTGCCACGCGATAGTGAGAGTAAGAATGCGATGAGGTGGAGGATAAATGCGTGGCTGAGGGATTGGAGCAGGGGGCAGGGATTCAAGTTTTTGGATCATTGGGACCTCTTTTGGCGCAGGCGTGACCTGTACAAAAAGGACGGGTTACACTTGAATCCTAGGGGGACCAATATCCTGGCAGGGAGATTAGCGAGGGCTACTGAGGTGACTTTAAACTAGAATGGTTGGGGGGTGGGAATCAAATTAAAGAGGCTAGGCGAGAGGAGGTTAGTTCACAACAGGGGGATGGGAACGAGTGCAGAGAGACAGAGGGGTGTAAAGTGAGGGTAGAAGCAAAAAGTACTAAGGAGAAAAGTAAAAGTGGCAGGCCGACAAATCCAGGGAAGCATCAAAAAGGGCCACTTTTCAACATAATTGTATAAGGGCTAAGAGAGTTATAAAAGAGCGCCTGAAGGCTTTGTGTGTCAATGCAAGGAGCATTCGTAACAAGGTGGATGAATTGAAAGTGCAGATTGTTATTAATGATTATGATATAGTTGGGATCACAGAGACATGGCTCCAGGGTGACCAAGGGTGGGAGCTCAACGTTCAGGGATATTCAATATTCAGGAGGGATAGACATGAAAGAAAAGGAGGTGGGGTGGCGTTGCTGGTTAAAGAGGAGATTAATGCAATAGAAAGGAAGGACATAAGCCGGGAAGATGTGGAATCGATATGGGTAGAGCTGCGTAACACTAAGGGGCAGAAAACGCTGGTGGGAGTTGTGTACAGGCCACCTAACAGTAGTAGTGAGGTCGGAGATGGTATTAAACAGGAAATTAGAAATGTGTGCAATAAAGGAACAGCAGTTATAATGAGTGACTTCAATCTACATGTAGATTGGGTGAACCAAATTGGTAAAGGTGCTGAGGAAGAGGATTTCTTGGAATGTATGCGGGATGGTTTTTTGAACCAACATGTCGAGGAACCAACTAGAGAGCAGGCTATCTGGACTGGGTTTTGAGCAATGAGGAAGGGTGAATTAGCAATCTTGTCGTGAGAGGCCCCTTGGGTAAGAGTGAGCATAATATGGTGGAATTCTTCATTAAGATGGAGAGTGACATAGTTAATTCAGAAACAAAGGTTCTGAACTTAAAGAGGGGTAACTTTGAAGGTATGAGATGTGAATTAGCTAAGATAGACTGGCAAATGACACTTAAAGGATTGACGGTGGATATGCAATGGCAAGCATTTAAAGATTGCATGGATGAACTACAACAATTGTTCATCCCAGTTTGGCAAAAGAATAAATCAAGGAAGGTAGTGCACCCGTGGCTGACAAGAGAAATTAGGGATAGTATCAATTCCAAAGAAGAAGCATACAAATTAGCCAGAGAAAGTGGCTCACCTGAGGACTGGGAGAAATTCAGAGTTCAGCAGAGGAGGACAAAGGGCTTAATTAGGAAGGGGAAAAAAGATTATGAGAGAAAACTGGCAGGGAACATAAAAACTGACTGTAAAAGCTTTTATAGATATGTAAAAAGAAAAAGACTGGTAAAGACAAATGTTGGTCCCCTACAGACAGAAACAGGTGAATTGATTATGGGGAGCAAGGACATGGCAGACAATTGAATAATTACTTTGGTTCTGTCTTCACTAAGGGGGACATAAATAATCTTCCAGAAATAGTAGGGGACAGAGGGTCCAGTGAGATGGAGGAACTGAGCGAAATACATGTTAGTAGGGAAGTGGTGTTAGGTAAATTGAAGGGATTGAAAGCAGATAAATCCCCAGGGCCAGATGGTCTGCATCCCAGAGTGCTTAAGGAAGTAGCCCAAGAAATAGTGGATGCATTAGTGATAATTTTTCAAAACTCGTTAGATTCTGGACTAGTTCCTGAGGATTGGAGGGTGGCTAATGTAACCCCACTTTTTAAAAAAAGGAGAGAGAGAGGAACCGGGGAATTATAGACCGGTTAGCCTAACATCGGTGGTGGGGAAACTGCTGGAGTCAGTTATCAAAGATGTGATAACAGCACATTTGGAAAGCGGTGAAATCATCAGACAAAGTCAGCATGGATTTGTGAAAGGAAAATCATGTCTGACGAATCTCATAGAATTTTTTGAGGATGTAACTAGTAGAGTGGATAGGGGAGAACCAGTGGATGTGGTATATTTGGATTTTCAAAGGGCTTTTGACAAGGTCCCACACAGGAGATTAGTGTGCAAACTTAAAGCACACGGTATTGGGGGTAAGGTATTGATGTGGATAGAGAATTGGTTAGCAGACAGGAAGCAAAGAGTGGGAATAAACGGGACCTTTTCAGAATGGCAGGCGGTGACTAGTGGGGTACCGCAAGGCTCAGTACTGGGACCCCAGTTGTTTACAATATATATTAATGACTTGGATGAGGGAATTAAATGCAGCATCTCCAAGTTTGCGGATGACACGAAGCTGGGTGGCAGTGTTAGCTGTGAGGAGGATGCTAAGAGGATGCAGAGTGACTTGGATAGGTTGGGTGAGTGGGCAAATTCATGGCAGATGCAATTTAATGTGGATAAATGTGAAGTTATCCACTTTGGTGGCAAAAATAGGAAAACAGATTATTATCTGAATGGTGTCCGATTAGGAAAAGGGGAGGTGTAACGAGACCTGGGTGTCATTATACACCAGTCATTGAAAGTGGGCATGCAGGTACAGCAGGCGGTGAAAAAGGCGAATGGTATGCTGGCATTTATAGCAAGAGGATTCGAGTACAGGAGCAGGGAGGTACTACTGCAGTTGTACAAGGCCTTGGTGAGACCACACCTGGAGTATTGTGTGCAGTTTTGGTCCCCTGATCTGAGGAAAGACATCCTTGCCATAGAGGGAGTACAAAGAAGGTTCACCAGATTGATTCCTGGGATGGCAGGACTTTCATATGAAGAAAGACTGGATGAACTGGGCTTGTACTCATTGGAATTTAGAAGATTGAGGGGGGATCTGATTGAAACGTATAAAATTCTAAAGGGATTGGACAGGCTAGATGCAGGAAGATTGTTCCCGATGTTGGGGAAATCCAGAACGAGGGATTACAGTTTGAGGATAAAGAGGAAGCCTTTTAGGACCGAGATGAGGAAAAACTTCTTCACACAGAGAGTGGTGAATCTGTGGAATTCTCTGCCACAGGAAACAGTTGAGGCCAGTTCATTGGCTATATTTAAGAGGGAGTTAGATATGGCCCTTGTGGCTACGGGGATCATGGGGTATGGAGGGAAGGCTGGGGCAGGGGTCTGAGTTGGATGATCAGCCATGATCATAATAAATGGCAGTGCAGGCTCGAAGGGCCGAATGGCCTACTCCTGTACCTATTTTCTATGTATGTTTCTATGTATGTACACTTTCACACAGTTAACATCACACCATAGTACATACAATGCATCTGTTCTCTCAAACCTACAATGTGGATCAGGTTGTTGGGCCTGCACAGATAGGCATCTCCCAGCTGACAGGCGTCACCTCTCACTCGTTTCCAACTAATCACCTGCAGCCTATTTAAACCCAGCTCCCATGCACAATCTTTGTTCACTTGTACGAACCAGCCAGCCTCAACCAGTTGCTCCTAGCCTTTATTAACCTTATTGTGTTAAGTGTCTGTTCCCTCTTCTTTTTTGTCTCGCATGGCTTGTTATTTTGCAGTTTGTTATTAAAGTTATAGCTCACCGCTAAATCATCGACAATGCTCTGCATTTGGGACAATTCTCCTTTACATTGCCCAACAGGATGGGTGAACCAGTGATTCACCCAGCAAAGTTTACTCACCTGAAGGAAGTTGTCCATTGACATGAGTATGTGATCCCGAAGCAACAGGAAACCACTGACCATCTGCTCACTCTCAAGCAACTCTTCATCTTGATACAGCAACCCTGCAACAGGGAATGTCTGCCCTCTGAGCCCTGGATTCCAGTGCCCAAACACTTCAATAGATTTCCAACCCGATGCTGCAACTTCCTGTCCAGGGTGTCTTACAATTTGAGCTCCAGCGATCTCTGTATGCTGCGGACCGAGCCAAGATTGCCTTCGTCATCTGTCTCTTGACTGGCTGAGCTCTAAATTGTGCTGCTGCTAACTGGGACAACAAAGCCACCATTTGCAATAAATGTAAGGATTTCACTGTTGAGATGTGCCAGGTTTTCGACCATCTGGGAAGTGGACGGGGGGTGGGGGGCAGCACATCAGATACTTCACCTGCGTCAAGGCTCATGCTCGATGCTGGATTACACTGTAGAATTCAGGACCCTTGTGGCAAGGTGCAGCTGGAATGCAGAAGCCCTGCCAGCCCACTACCACCACAGTCTCTCGGAATGCTTGAAAGATGAGCTGTCTACCTGGGAGATGCCCACCAACCTCGAAAGCCTCAGAGCTCTGACCTTCCAAATTGACAAGCATCTTATAGAATGGCCCTCCAGATCACCAGCCAGAATCCCAGTTCTGTTCCCAGAACTATGATGGTCTGCAGGACCTGCATCAATAACTTCTCCAGAGCCCATGAGCTTCAGTGGAGAAGTGACTTCTGTGCTTATTGCGAAGTCACTGATCACCCATTCATCAAGTACCCACTGAGTCTGGGAAAACGGCACCACCAGGTAGAGATGAGGGGCTTTCTACCTAGCAAACACCCCCAGTCTCTCGTTCCAGCACCATAGCCCGACTAACTTGCTCTGTCCTCGCCCACACCCCAATGGCTCTATGCACACAGGAGGCTCTGGTGGATTCTGGCACAGCAGGCAACTTTCTGGATCGGACTTTGTATGTGCAACTTGGACTCCCTACCAAAAGAATCTCTCAGTCATCTGCCTCTCGTTTCCATCTCATCACCTGCAGCCTATTTAAACCCAGTTCTCATCCACAGTCCTTGTTGATTTGTATGAACTAGCCAGCCTCAACCAGTTGCTCCTAGCCTTCAGTTACCTTGTCGTGTTAAGTATCTTTCCTCTCTTGTTTTGTAGCCCCTTGTGGCTTGTTATTTTGCAGTTTATTATTAAGGTTATTACTCACCGCTGAATTGTCTCCGCTGCTCTGTGCTTCGGTCAATCCTTTTCTACATTTCCTGATGCAGGTGTGCCAAGGACATGATGCTCTCTGTGCCGACCTTCTTTTGGAGCGACTTGGGGGAAGCGGGTCTGGGTCCTTGGGATGGTCATCATGGAGCATGTCAAGATCAAATGAATGCTCCCAATTCAGGTGGATTGGCATCCCACAGATCTCTAATTTTGTAAGAAAACTCTTCTGATCACATCATTGTCCTCCCTCACCCTTACCGCCTCTGTCTGTAAGGAGTTTGTACATTCCCCCCTTGATCACGTGGGTTGCTCTGGATGCTCCAGTTTCCTGCCACATTCCAAAGACATGGGCTAGTAGGTAATTTAGCCACAAGGGTGTAATTGGGCATCCCAGGTTCATTTAACCAGAAAGGCCTGTTACCGTTCAGTATCTGTCATGGTCCGGTCTGTGAAATCCGCATTCCGGTCCATGCTCCTTATTCCAGGTTTTCCGGTTTTTCCCAGTTTCCGTTGAGGCAGCTGATTCTCGTTTGGGCTGGATTCATAAATAGCTTCAGGATCAGCCTCTGGCTGTGAAATTGAGACCCGTGAACAGCAAGAGGAGTTGAGTTGTGACTGAAAAATGGCGGAGAGAGAGAAAATCAAGGAAAGAGCCAAGCTGTTGAGGGAAGTTTTTGGTAAGAGTGGAAGTGAACTAGAGATGGAGGTTGGCGGGAAAGAGGAACGGAATGGAAAGAGGAAGAAAGCAGAGGTATGGGATATCAAACTCTGAGGAGTCAGCGGATGATCAAAACAGGACAGCAAAACAATGGAAAGAAGAAGAGATTAAAGCAATTATAAAACTAAATGAAGACGGGGCGTCATTTGGTGACTGGAACCCGATTCGTTTGACGAAGATGCTCAACAAAATTATAGGCGAGATTAAAGGAGCAAAGATTTTATGAAATGGATCACTATTAGTGTTTTGTCGGGATAGTGCTCAGCAAGGCAAAGTGATAAGATTAAGTAAAATAGACGGCAAAGAAATACAATGCTCAATACCCAACAATAGAAAGTGGACTACAGGAGCTATTTCAGGGATACCAACAAAAGTTACTATGGATGAGATTAAACAGAACATAAAAGGAGCAAAAATTATTGAGGCCAAACATTTGAAAGTTACAAGAAACGGGAAAAAGTGTGATAGTTTATCGGTAATAATTAACTTTGATGAAGAGAGATTGCCGACTAATGATTATTTAGGGTACATGTGTTATGCGGTTAGAGTATATATACCACCGCCTTTAAGATGCTATAAATGTCAGAAATTCGGGCACATTGCGGCGGTCTGCAGAGGAAAACAAAGATGTGGGAGATGCCCTGGAGAACATGAATATGGGAAACATGAAGCGGGCGCTGGGCTGAAATGCTGCGATTGTGGCAAGGAACACAGCGCAGCTTATCGAGGGTGCATTTATAGCAAGAAGGCTGCTGAGATACAATATGTGAAAATAACTCAAGGAATCAGTTATGCAGAGGCAGTGAAAGAATTTGATGAAAAAAAGGCTATCAAGCAAACAAATACAGGGAATAATAAACTGGTGAATTGTGAGGGCTGTAATATGAAAAATAAGGATACACTATTAATGAGTAGAAAGGATTTTGTGCTTTTTATGGTGGATGGAATTAATTGTTCAGCGCAAACAAGCAGAAGAACTGAGAAGATTAAAATTATCGTCAAGTCTGCAGAAAAGTATCTTGTTATTAAAGGGATTAGGTGGGAAGAAGTCAAAGAAATGCTGAATGGAGGATCCAACTGTTCACAAGCAGGGGAGATGGAATCTTACTGGCAGTATATTTATCGCAAATGGTCAAGAATTTAAGAAATGTTTCAGAACTTAAGGAAAATCCTCAGATTTTATGGTTGAAGCCCAGGGTAAATGTGCAGAACTCCAACAACAAATAGAAGTACCCGACAAGAACAACGGTGAGTTGGAAAGAGATTGGAAAATGAAGGAAATTATTACAAGGATACAAAAAGAAAAAGAATTTGTTGCAAAGTGAATTATCTACATTCAGATTATAAAATGAAAACATGGAAGCAAATGAAGAAGAACCCCAAGGTCTCAGTAAACAATTGCAGGCTACGATCCAAGAAAAGGAAAACCTGAAAAAGCAGATAGACTTGGAAAAACAGCAATTTTAAAAGTATAATGTGCGATAATTACTATTCTTTAACAAGACGATTTTAGTCTTACAAGTGATGTAGATGAAATCAATGTAATTGAGGTAATGCAACTACATGAAAACATGTGACAAAATTAGGGAAGAATAGCAGTTTGCAGCATCATCTCATGAGTGCATTAAGCATTCACGAGGAATTGCAACTACAGAGTGATGCTAATAGAGAACTGCAGGCTGAACTAGATTGTCTAAAGTAGAGAACTCCAGGACATATTTGGTTGGAACACAAGAAGTCTAGCAGGTGGTGGTAATGCACTGAAAACTGGTTGCCAACCGCCATAAAACAAAGAAGAAGAAGAAGCCTCTGGCTGCTAGATTGTTCCTGTCCAAACTCCCTGTCTGAATCTTTTCCCTTCCTCTGCCTTCTGTTGCCTCGCCTCGCCTGAAGCCTTGTCTCGCCTGTAACCCTCACCTGTACCGCTGTCAAGTTCCATTGCTGGAGCAAGATAAGGAACTGTCTATTGTTTTGAACTGTCTCTGTTCACGTCTTCACTAGGTAGGTCTGGCCATTTGCTGCTACCTTGTGTTACTAATTGTTTTCTGAATCCATTTATGTGGAGGGAAGGGGAAGGAATTGTTTGTGTTTCTGATTGAGACCATCTTGTTCTCGGTTATAGGAGTGTAAGACCTGGCTGAACGTGGCAATGGCCAAAGAAGAGTATGGGCGACCGTATGCCGAGCTGGAGGAGTGTTACCAGAAGGTGCTGCAGTGTGCCGACCAGGCTCAGATCCCCTGTCTGCAGGTAAACATCCTGGCAGTGGTACCGTCCTGTTCCAGTCCTGACTGCCTAACTCTGAGGGTGTGTTCCAGATCTGCAGCTTGTATGACAGCACTCTCATTGTAGTCTGCATTCTGTGTATGAGTCCCGGCCCTATGTCCTGTACCCAAGGAGGGGTCCTGGCTCTGCGTTCCTGTCTCTCCCTCGACCGAGGCTCTGCTTTCCTGTCTCTCCCTCGACCAAAGCTCTGCATTCCTGTCTCGTCCAGTCCTAGCCATGATCCAAGAACCTTGTCCTGTCCAAGCTACGGCTTTGTGTTCTCATCTTGTCCATGTGTCTCGCCCAGCCCAGGAGTACCTTGCTCAGCCCGGTGCTGGGGTTCCCTCGTGCTGCGCTGGGGTTCCCTTGTCCTGTCCAGGAGTCTCACGTCCAGTCCTGTTGCCTCTGCTCGTCCTGGAGCCACGTCTTGTCATCGCCTAGTTCTGGAGTCCAAGTTTCTGGCTTGGAGTCCATACCCAAGCCTCGAAGTACCCTAGCCTCAAAGAATTCAAGCCTTGTCATGTCTTTGCCTGGATCCGGTTTTGGGTCCTTGTCCAGACCCTAGCTCGGAGTCCAAGCCCAGGCTCCTAGTTCCAAGTTCCATGTCCTGGTTCTGCTACCCTAGTCAAGTCCTAGCCCAGGCACTGTATCCTTGTCTCATCCAGGGCCTGTGTCATGTCCAGCGTCCTTTCTTCCTCACTTCTCTTGCTTAACTCTCATCCTAGTCCAGTTCCTAGTACTTCAGTGTCTGTGTCTTGCATTTGGGTCCGCCACCAACGCCCCCCTTATGACAGTACCTCTAAGTAAAATAAGTAAAAATCCCTGTTGTCGGCTTTTTCTCTCCAGTCCCCACAACCAACCCCTAGTATTGTTACTGTGACCACCAGATCCTGCCTCCAATCACTCAAGGTCCACTTTCTGTCTCTCCAGCCTTGCTCCCAATATCACCCCTCGCTATCTAAAAGCCCTTGACGTGTTCCTCTGAATTCATCCCTAATCTTCCAAGGCCCAGGCAACAACAGGAGCCCTGATCTCTTTATTTATTTTATTTTTTATTTTATTTAGCATTACCATGCGGAATCAGTCCTTCTGGCCCTTCGAGCTCCACTGCTCAGCAACCCCCAACCACCCTGATTCAACTCTAATCTAATCATGAGCAATTAACCTATCCGGTATGTCTTTAGATTGTGGGGGAAACTGGAGGACCCAGAGAAAACCCATGCCCTCCACATGGAGGATATATAAACTCCTTAAAAATAATGTTGGAATTGAATTCCGAATTCTGACACCCCGCACTATATTAGTATCGTGCTAACCGCTACACTACCGTGGCACCTACACTCCCCTCTGGCCAATCGTTAGTCTCCTGGAGCTTCCAGTCTCAACCCCATTCACTTGCTTAGTTTCCAGCCCACGCGACTTTGCTTGGAGATCACACTTCCCCATTCTAAACCCCAATGTGACCCTTAGGCCCCAATCTTTGGCCATTGGCCACTGTTCTCTCTGTCTCCAACCATGTCTGCTGTGTCTGTCCATCTAGAACAGTGGTTCCCAAAGTGGATGATATCGCCCCCCCGGGGACCAATGGAAGTATCTAAGGGGGTGATAAAGATAAAGAGAGTGGTCAGGGGTGCTCAGTAGCAAGGGGAGGAGCTGAGGGATTGCAGGCTTAATTTAAGAAATTAAATACTTTTTATAAGCATTTGATCCTCAGTGCCTCATAATTGATTACAATGGTCATATAATGATCTCTTCGCTCGTGACGCATTATAGTCATAGTCGTAGTCATACTTTATTGATCCCGAGGGAAATTGGTTTTCATTACAGTTGCACCATAAATAATTAAATAGTAATAAAACCATAAATAATTAAATAGTAATATGTAAATTATGGCAGGAAATAAGTGCAGGACCATCCTATCAGCTCAGGGTGCCTGACTCTCCAAGGGAGGAGTTGTAAAGTTTGATGGGCACAGGCAGGAATGACTTCCTATGACGCTCTGTGCTGCATCTCGGTGGAATGAGTCTCTGGCTGAATGTACTCCTGTGCCCACTCAGTACATTATGTAGTGGATGGGAGACATTGTCCAAGATGGCAAGCAATTGTTGCAACTGTTATAGTTGTTGAAAAGCAATGCAACTCTTCTGTATTTGACATAACATGAGTAAATATGTTATTTCCGGGCTCGGACTGCACATTATTGCTGTTCACTCCTGTAATACAGTGTTAGCTAGTATGATTCCCATACTCTCAATCACGCAGTGATGCAATTCCTTTGAATTAGGGTATGACATTCAATGGGGTAAAGTTCAGAACCTGCCATTTCAAGTGGTCTTGAATGCATTTGAATGCTCCTTGAACATTTGAAGTGAATACTGTCTGATAAAGCAAACAAGAACTTGGCTTATTTTCAGTCACTTCGAGAAAACGTTCAGAAACAGGAAAACACTTCAAAACAAGTTTACCAGTACTTCACAACAAAACAGTGGTGGGTTCAAGCTTTGTGCAACATTTCATTGTTCATTGTTAAATCTGTAAAGTCCCATACTATTGGAGGAGGACTGATTCTACCAGTAGCAAGGGAGGTTCGATTTTGCGTAAGTCACCAGACCAAATAATGAAAGTGATGCCGCTCAGTGGCAATGCTATTAAAGATGAATAGATCAAATGTCTGAGAATGTAAAAGACACAGTATACAACATACTTAGGACAGCAGAAGTTGATCTACATTTGGCTGAGTCAACTTTGCCAGGCAATAAATCTTCGTGGGTATGCTTACTTCATAAAAGATGAAAGTATGGTTCAAGAGTTTTTATTTTCAAGGGAACTAGAAACAGATAGGAAGGGGGAGTTAATATTTCAGGTTGTTGAGCAATTTTACAAAGAGAAGGACATTTTGCTCACCAACATTCTTCCTTGTGTTCTGAAGGAGGTGATTGAAGAGATTGTGGAGGCATTAGTAATGATCTTTCAAGAATCGATGGATTCTGGCATGGTCCTGGAAGAGTGGAAAATTGCAAATTTCACTCCACTGTTCAGGAAGGGAGAGAGACAGAAGAAGGAAAATTGCAGGGTAGTTACTCTGAAGATGTTGGAGTCAATTGTTAAGATGTGGTTTTGGAGTACCTGGAGGCACATGATAAAATAGGCTGTAGCGCCACACACAAAATGCTGCAGGAACTCAGCAGGTCAGTCAACGTTTCAGGCTGAGACCCTTCAGCAGGTGTAGGCTGTAGTCAGCAGGCCATAGGGAAAACCTTGCCTGACAAATCTGTTGGAATTCTTTGAAGAAATAACAAGCAGGATAGACAAAGGAGAATCAGTGGATGTCGTGTACTTGGACTTTCAGAAGGCCTTTGACAAGGTGCCACATATGAGGCTGTTTAACAAGTTAGGAGCCCATGGTATTACAGGAAAGATACTAGCATGGGCAGAGCATTGGCTGATTGGCAGGAGGCAAAGGGTGGGAATAAAGGGAGATTTTTCTGTTTGGCTTTCGGTGACTAGAGGTCTGTGTTGGGACTGCTTCTTTTCATGTTATATGTCAATGATTTGGATGAAGGAATTGATGGCTTTGTGGCCTAGTTTGCGGATGACACAAAGATAGGTTGAGGGGCAGGCAGTATTAAGGAAGCAGAGATGCTATAGAAGGACTTAAACAGACTAGGAGAATGGGCAAAGAAATGGCAGATGGAATACAGTATCGGGAAGTGTATGGTCATGCACTTTGGTAGAAAAAATAAAAGTGCAGACTATATTCTGAATGGGGAGAAAATTCAAAAATCTGAAGTACAAAAGGACTTGCAAGTCCTTGTTCAGCATTCCCTAAAGGTTAATCTGCAGGTTGAGTTGGTGGTGAGGAAGGCAAATACAATGCTAGCATTCATTTTGAGAGGATTACAATATAAAAGCAAGGATGTAATGTTCAAGTTTTATAAGGCACTGGTGAGGTCTCACTTGGAGTATTATGAGCAGTTTTGGGGCTCTTTAAAAGGATTTACTGACATTGGAGAAGGTTCAAAGAAGGTTCACAAATATGATTCTGAGATTGAAAGGATTATCATATTAGGAGCTCTGGGCACAAACTCAATGGAACTCAGAAGAATGAGTGGGGGATCTCATTGAAACGTATCAAATGTTGAAAGGCCTCAATAGAGTAGATTTGGCGAGGATGTTTCCTATGATGGGGAGTCTAAGACTAGAGGACTCAGCCTCAGAATAGAGGGATGTCCATTCAGAACAGAGATGAGGAGGATTTCTTTAGTTAAAGAGTGATGAATCTGTAGCATTCGTTGCAGGTAGGAATGGAGTAAAAGCATGGATGAATGAGTGGCTGTGGAGATGGTGCAAGGGACAGAGTTTCAAGTACTTGGATCATTGAGACCTTTTCTGAGGAAGGGGTGACCTGTAAATGAGGGATGGGTTACACCTGAACTGGAAGAAGAAAGGAGAAGAAAGCCCTCAACTCTGAGTGGAGTCATCGGTACGCCGTCATGATGGTGTTTTTTTTAGCAGGCTTTCTTATTTTTACAAGGCCGAGTTGCTAGTTCGACACTCAACCCAGCATGGATGGAAAATGTGCAAGGGAGATGGCTGGATTTGAACTCGGGAGCCTTTGCTCCGAAGTCCGGTGTTGATGCTACTACGCCACTAGCCGGAAAAGTCTTAAATAGGAGTAGAACAAATTACAAGGGCATTAGACAGGAACGAAGAAGCATTAATTGGGAACACTTTCTCTCTGGCAAGTCCACATCAGACATGTGGAAGGTGTTTAAAGATCAATTGTACAGGGTACAGGAAAAGTATATTCCTGTTAGAAGGAAGGATGGAGATGGAAAGATAAGAGAACATTGGATGTCCAGAGAGGTGATAAATAAGAAGAGAAAGGAAAAGTATGTAAAGCTTCAGGAGTTATGATCAAACGAAGCACGTGAGGAGTATAAAGAAAATAGAAAAGAACTAAAGAAGGGAATTAGGAAAGCCAGGAAGGACCATGTAAAGTCCTTGGCAAGTAGGATTAAGGCAAATCCTAGGGTATTTTATACATATATCAAGAGCAAGAGGTTAACTAAGCAGAGGGTGGGACCACTCAAGGATAAAGGGGGGGAACATTTGCTTGGATGCAGAGAATATGAGTGAGGTACTTAGAGAGTACTTTGCTTCAGTATTTACTAAGAAAAAATATATGGAGGACCAGGAGATCATTGCTGAATGTATAAATGCTTTAGGGCATTTAGAGGTCAAGGAAGAGGAAGTGTTGGGCCTCCTTATGAGTATTAAGATGAATAAGTCCCCAGGCCCTGATGAGATTTACTCCATGTTATTGAAGGAGGCAAGAGACGAGATTGCTGGGCCCTTGACCAGTATATTTGTGTCCCCTCCAGCCACAGGTGAGGCCCCTGAGGACCGGCAAGTGGCAAATGTTGTACTTGTATTTTAAGAAGGGAACAAGGGAAAATTCTAGAAACTATAGATCAGAGAGTCTCATGTCAGTTGTAGGGAAAATACTGGAAAAAATTCTTAAGGATAGGATATATGAGCATTTGGAAACCATGGCCTATCTAGGGAGAGCCAGTATGACTTTGTGAGTAGAAGGCTGTGTCTCACCAACCTGATTGAGTTTTTTGACAAGGTGACGAGAGACGTTGATGAGGGTAGGGAAGTAGATGTTGTCTAGGTAAGTGGATGTTGTCTGCATAGATTTTAGTAAGGTGTTTGACAAAGTCCCTCATGGGAGGCTAATCCAGAAGATTAAGATGCATTGGGTCCACAGCTAATTGGCTGTTTGGGTTCAGAAATGGTTTGCCATTAGAAGACAGAGTAGTGGTTGAAGGGACTAATTCGAGCTGAAGGTTGGTAATTAGTGGTGTTCTGCAGGGATCTGCACTAAGATCTCTGCTGTTTGTGAATTATATAAATGACTTGGATGAAAATATAGATGGGTGGGTTGGTAAATTTGTGGATGATACTAAGATTGGTGGAATTGTGGATAGTGTAGAAGACCGGCAAAGAATGCAATGTGATATAGATGAGTTGCAGATATAGGCTAAGAAATGGGAGATGGAGTTTAACCCAGATAAATGTGAAGTGTTGCGCCTTACCAGGACAAATGCAAGGAGACAGTATGCTGTTAAGGGCAAGATCCTCAACAGTGTTGCTGAGCAGAGAGATCTTGGAATCTAAGTTTATAACCCCTTGAAAGTGGCTCAACAGGTTGATAAGATGGTTATGAAGGCTTATGGAATGCTTGCTTTTACGAGTTGAGGCATTGAGTTCAAAAGTCAGGAGGTTACGTTGTAACTTTATAAAACTCTGGTTAGGCCACATCTGGAGTATTACATACAGTTCTTGTCACCCCACTAAAGGAAGGATGTCGAGGCTTTGGAGAGGGTGCAGAATAGGTTTACCAGGATGCTGCCTGGTTTAGAGGGCACAGGCTATCACGAAAGCCTGGATAAACTTGGGTTGTTTTGCCTGGAGTGCCGGAGGCTGAGCAGAGATCTGATAGAGGTTTACAAGATTGAGAGGCATAGAGTGGACGGAGGGTACCTGTTTCCCAGTGTTGAAGTGTATAATACCAAAGGGCATGCATTGAAGGTGAGAGGGGGTAGGTTCAAGGGGTTTGTGAATGATAAGTTTTTTACTCAGGGCTGTGGATGCCTGGAATGCAGTGCCTGATATGGTGGTAGAGGCAAATACATTAGAGGCTTTTAAGAGACGTTTGGATAGACAGATGGATGTAAGGAAGATGGAGGGTTATGGACATGGTGTAGGTAAGAGGGATTAGTGTTTGGATGTTTTTGATTTGCTTTTAGCTGGTTCAGCACAGCATTGTGGGCCAAATGGCCTGTTCCCTGTACTGTACTGTTTTGTGTTCTATGTTTAAGGCAGAGGTTGATAGATTCCTGATTGGTCAGAGTATGAAAGGATACAGGGAGAAGGCAGGAGATTGGAGTTGAGAGGGAAATGGATCAGCCATGATGAAATGCTGGAGTAGACTCGATGGGCCAAATGGCCAAATTCTTTTTCTTTATCTTATGGTCTTATGCCACATATGGGGCACCATCAATGACAGGGTGCCACCATGGAGTTATTACTTTCTTGAAACAAGCTGTAACTACAGTATTTACCATTCCCTGCGTAATTCTCAGGCAACATCTTGCCACAAAAAAAATGTGATCAGCTGCACAAATCATTCAATTCTGTTATCTCAGCGCTAAATAAAATCAAGTCCCGTGCCTTCAATTCTTGACTTTTTTTTTGAGAACTTTGTACTGAGAAAAATGAACAGTTTGAATGCTTGCTATTGCACACAGAAGTCTGATGGCTCTCAAAAGGAAACTGCCTGAAATGCTTTAATGCACTTTTTGAAACTATAGTAAAATTCTTTGAAGTCTTGAATGTTTCATTCAATAATCAACTGTAGCATGTGCTATTACAGCTCGGGGAGTTTGGATTTCAATCCCGGCATCCTCTGCAAAGAGTTTATACATTCTTCCCGTGGAATGTGTGGGTTTTCTCTGGGTGTTCCAGTTTCCTCCCACAGTCCAAAGATGTATCGGTTAGAAGGTTAATTGGTCATTATAAATTGTCCTGTGATTAGGTTAGGGTTAAATCAAGGGTTGCTGGGTGGTGCATCTCAAAGAGTCGGAAGAGCTGATTCCACACTCTATCTCTAAGTAAATCAAACTCAAGAATATTAGGCATGACATTGCTTATTTGTCAGAATTATTTGTAAAGTTTAACGAAATCAATCTCCAATTGCAAGGCAATGCTGTGAATTTTATCAAAGTCAAATCAGTTACCTCCACATTACTGTCCAAGTTAACCCCCTATTTAAGTGCAGCATTGGCCGTCACAACCTTTTTCAGTTTCTGAACGTCTCTGACTTGAGACTCTCTGACGGTGGTGTCTGAAAAGAGGATGCTGTCTAAGTTGCATGCCATCTTGATCAATGTCTCCCATCCACTACATAATGTACTGGGTGGGCACAGGAGTACATTCAGCCAGAGACTCATTCCTCCGAGATGCAGCACAGAGCGTCATAGGAAGTCATTCCTGCCTGTGGCCATCAAACTTTACAACTCCTCCCTTGGAGGGTCAGACACCCTGAGCCAATAGGCTGGTCCTGGACTTATTTCATAATTTACTGGCGTAATTTACATATTACTATTTAACTATTTATGGTTCTATTACTATTTATTATTTATGGTGCAACTGTAACAAAAACCAATTTCCCCCGGGATCAATAAAGTATGACTATGACTATGACTATGACTTGGGAATGAAAGAAAAAAATACTATATGATGGTCTTCAAATATATGGTGCCCACTTGGGTGAGCCGCATAAAGACATGTCAGAGAGATTTCAGGATCTTCTCCTGATCCAAATCCCAGATTGGGTAATAAACCCATTTCCTGAACACTTGTAATGAGGAATTAACAGGGAGGATGGAGGAAGAACTAACCTGGCTACGAAATGACTTTGAGCTGAAGCCAAGGTTCAAAGAGTTGTATCAAGACTTTTGGTTGCAGAAATTAATCTCTACATGCTATCTTGCACTGTGGTAAAAGGTCAAGATGTTCATTATTCCCTCTCCAACATCATAGTTAGTGGAGCGTGGTTTCAGAGAAGTCTCCCAACTTCTTTCAAAGCAACGAAACAGACTGCAAATTACCGAACCTGGGGATCTGAGACTCCTGAGTGACAATCAGCGTGATGTTGAGAAGCTGATATCACGGCACCAAGCCCATTCATCTCATCGAAAGGTGAAAAAGCAATGAAGTAGTTGGACTACTAATGTAGACTCTAAAATTGTTGATGAAAATTGCTCTTACTGTAATTATAGAAACAATTTTATTTATAGCTTTAAATAGATTTGAATAATTTTGCAATTATTTGTCACTGCTTTGAATTTGTAGTTCCTATTTTATTTCACTGTGTGTTGTAAATTGAAGTTCTTTATAGTCTTTATATAATGGCTGGAAAGGGAGAGGGGGGCATTGGGGATGTGGTCTGGGAGCCAAGAGAGTAGTAATCCAAAAAAAGTTTGGGAACCACTGATCTAGAACCAGCATTTTGACTACACTCGTCAATTACATGGATATTTTTTGGAAATTTAGCCTCCTTATAAACATTACTCTGATGACAAGTCAGCTCCTTTAACCCAGTGAGCACAAACTTTATTTTGCAGTTTGACAGCATTAATAAAATCCCTTTCTTCATAACAACAAGAATGCTTTCATTGTAAATTAACTTAGATATGAAATTACTAACACAAAGGAAATGTATTTATCAGGATAAGAATAAGAATGTCGACCTTAATTTTCTGCTTATAGCAAGAAACACAAGTTGAACTTCAAAGGGTTGAGTAGAAATATAACCTCGTGTAGAATACAATATTTAGAAGTTTAACAAGACAGCTGTCTCTATATTAACATGCAAGTAAAATGGTGACATTAAGACAATGTGCTGTTCATCCCTGCAGTCTGAAGGGAAGAATCCCTCGGTCTTTGCACTTATGGGAAGGTGAATATAACACATAAAAAACACGCTGGGTACATTTAAAAATGCATCATAATTTACATTCAATTGTCTTCTTTAACATGAAAGAAAGGTTTGCATTGTTGCCTCTTCAGTGTTTAATATTTTTTCAGAGTAGTTGTATCCTGGTTGCTCTCTGGACTGGCTACACAGAAAATGTTACGTGATTCCTTTGGTTTAGAGGTGGAGTACGTATGTGCCAATGTGTGAAGCCAGAGTGTCTGGATTACCACATATTCAAATTAACTAGATACTGATATTCCTTGGCCTTCCCACCTTGGGTTCTCAGGTGTCGTCAGACTTTTTCTTCCTTTCTTCACCAGCATGTGTGAGGTTTGGCTGATCTATCCATAGTAGCTGGCTGTGTCTGAATGCCAGCCAATACAGAAACCAGCAACCAACATGAACTGAATATAGGTTTAGATATGGAAAATATATTAACCAGGTTTCATTTATCATATGGGTTCAAATAAACTAACGCACGAACCCTGAGATTCAGATGTTCCTGATTTTAGCCTGCTCACCTCTTCCAGAAAGGTGTTATGTGGAACTCTCATTATATATATTTTTTTTTCTGGCTAACCTGTACAATTTTCAAAATAATAGAAGCAGATACTCTGTTCTCAATTCTCTACTGACTATGATCAGCTGGTAAGAGTGGTTTAGGCTGGCATATCCTCCCTCGTCTACTCTCGATTACTGAGTGTTCTTGGTACAGCGCCTGGCTACCCTGTTGGAATTGACTGCTGACCATGTTCTGCCACTCAGCGACACATTGTTTCTGAGAATGATGGAAAATTTACAAAGCAGAACAAGGCCATTCAGCACCTCATGTCAGTGTTGGTCAAAAACAGCTACCCGGTGTAAATCCACTTCTTAGCATTTGGTTATTAGCCCTACAGCTCAGGTCACTTCAAGGATTTCAGTCACAGTTGCTTTCTCAGGCCATTTATCTTCAGGGTGAAAAATTCTTTTCCCAATTCCCCTCCCCTCTCATCCTACCAATTGCAGTGTCATTTTTCGATAACTCTGCTAATGGAAATCAGTCCTCCCTATGGACTCTATACTGTAGACCACTCAGAATTTTATACAGCTTAGTTATAGTCTCTCTTCAGCCCCCTCTGTTCCAAAGAAAGCACAGCTTTATCCAACCTTTCTTCATAGCTACAGTTTTCCTGTCCTGTGGCACCACTTCACCTTCAAGTGCCTTTCTTTTTTGACAAACCGAATAGTTTTCCTTCAGATATTTCTGATTCTAGATATTGTTCAAGATCAGAAGAAGTTAAATCCTTCTTCTGTGAACCTCCACTGTAAATTAAACTAATTTCTCAGGTTGTTGCAACATTATCTCTGCAAAACGCTCCCTTATTCAAATGCAAATTGCTCTTGTCAATAGCCTAACATTGTGTTCTATTACGTCGGACTAGGAAAGGGCAGATTGATTTGCAGTTTGATACTCCTGATTCTCTGTTCCTGCCATTCATTACCTTTGAATTGTATCTTAGTGAATGCAACCCAATATAAATGACTTCATGCCCAAGGATAGCCAGCCATGAAACTCAACAACTTGTGAGCCCAAATAATCAGTTTAAAACTCATTTCCCTAAACATGTCATTTGCTCAACAGATATGAGTAACACAAGATTAAGGAAATTTACTCCAGAGCATATGGCTCCTTTGCAAATGTATTCTATGAGTCCCTGAATCAATTTCGAAACTACTTGATCTCAAGATATACATTCATCGTTTGTACCTCCCGAGTTCATATCCATCAGATCCTCCATGGAGCTCAAGCCAGTAACTGTGGAAGTGGGGAAACACTGATTGGAGCTTGGCGAACCAAAAATGTTGTGACTGGGATTGGGAATCACTGAGAAGGACTGGCCAACATTTAGAGAGACATTTTCAGACTGGCAAGGCATTGGAATGATAGAAATAAGCGGGCTGGTGGAGGGAGAGATTGTGACAGAATGCGCAGAGTTCTCTGTGGGTTGCATGGCACCTGAAGTTCTCGGTACAGATCGACCTGGACTTGCAGTGATCAGAGGAGAGTTATGTGGACTTGAAGGAAGACAGAGAGAGTGACAAGGGCTTGGTGATGTTGAAAAAGTGGGCTTTTGTGAGATTGGTGTTTGTCGTCCAGGTTTGGAGCCACTGCTCACCGGCAGCGAGGCTGGCTGAGCAACGTTTGGAGAGGCAGCAACTGACTGAGTAAGATTTCGATTTATGTCTGTGAGAGTCACTGGGCTCTCTCTTTGATCTCCCACAGTCACCTGATAATGAAAGGATGCCACCGGACTTGAGACTGCATGGAAGCAGTCCAGCACTGGATGAAGTTCCACATCTGCTGTCCTTTGGCATGACACTGTTGCCCTCACAGAGCTTCCAGGATAGCATCCAGCCGAATGGCTGTTGTAATTCCATGAGCTGGGAACTTCTGTGCTTCGGCTGAGCTGAGCCATAGGAAATGGTCCAGACTGCACACGAAGAGTGGACTGCTGTAAAGAATGTGAGCATCTTGGTTGCCATTCATTCCCACTGCTATCAGTAGAAGGAGATGAAGAAGAAGCCATGGAGACACCATATGGTGCGTAGGCCATTGCAGGTGTGTACTGCTGAGCAGACATTTGCCTTTGAAGAAGGTGCATCATATGATGAAGCTCCTTGGCGAGATGAGATACCTCCTGATTTAGATTATTCATCTGCAAATAAATAAACAAGTCATGTTCTTGTCAGCCGAATGGTTCTGTTGTATTTATTTCAAGTAGTTATTGTATTAATTATAATGTAGATCCATAATTGAACAAAAAAAAGCTGAATAAATGATATAAAGACAGTACTAAATAAATTTACCACAAAGTAGTACCTATTTATACAATAGGTATGAAGTATTAGCATGTCTAGATTTTGGATTATACAATCATAGGCTTAAACAATGTGCCACAGATGGCAATGCACAAATACATAAAACACACAATAAATTCAAAATATAGACGATGATAAGCCACCATTTCAACTGATTTAAGTTTGTTTTCTTCATCTTCTTGCTTTTGATCAGAACAATGTGGAAGAATTAGCAACAGCAGCACAGTTTGGCATCAGGTTCAATTATAATAGGCTGATACACTCATGCTCTATTATGACCTAGTGAGGATGAACAGTACTTTTGGGAGTGTTTTTCAATAATAAGTGAACACCATTGGAAATGGAGAACAGAAAATTAGTGGAATAAGATAATAATTCTGCAATATTTCTGCTACTTCACATAAATTCAATTTTTATTTGGAGTAAGTAGGCAGCAGAGATATTGTCCAAAATCATTAAGAAATTTCTGAGAATAATCTCTTCCCTACTCAAAAAAGTGGCATATGTTGAACTAATAGTTTTGATGCATATTTCTAGAATTCTGAAGCATCACCCATGGCATGCTCTGCTGTGTGAACGCTACTAATGATTTCTCCATGGGACTTCATATGTGAAGCTGCCATTAAGCAAGTGGAAAGTGTCAGCTTTTCGACTTCTTTCTGCTGTGTGGGTGAAATTGTTAAATATAATTAGCGCAATAAACCAGACACTCAAGCAATCTCACTCATTAAGTTCTGTTCATTTTCTTTTCTCTTTGAGGCAATCTGCCTGTTAACATTGCCATGAATGAGCATCGCTCTGGGGCAAATGCTGGCTGAATGCCTTGTGTCAGAGTTTGCAAAATAACCACCCATGCAAGTGAAACTTTTTGCACTGCATCCTGGAAGGTGAAGTACAGACTTCACCATTAGTTAGGTTCATTAATCTAATGCCATACCTAAACCATGTAGACAAAGCATAATGTACAGAATGGTTGATCATTGATCTTTGTAATATTAGCAGATTTTAATAAACAAATGAAAAGAAAATGTAACAAATTTAACTCTGAGGAAACAAAAAAAAAGTCCTCATCATGACTCAATGACTCTGTAACTGTCCTAATGGCGTAACTTAATGTAGAACAGGAGCGCTGTGGTAATGTCAGTGTATCAATTAACCAGGAGCTGCATTACTAACTTGAGACTTGACTTCAAATCTCATCTTTTCAGCTGGGAAATTTAAATTCAGTAAATTAAATATGAAACGCAAAGTTATTGATGATTTTATAACCATTAGATTGTCATTAAAACCTCACAAGATTTCTCGTATTCTCTTGAGAAAAGAATTTACTGTTATCACCCTGTGTCTCCAAAGCCATAGTGTCATGTACTGACTCTCAATTGACCTCTGAAATGGCTCAACAAGCAATTCAATGTTAATTTAGGATGGGAAATAAGTGTAGGCCCAGCCAAAGAATCCTACATCCAATAAATGAATCAAAGAGGAGCCGGGTGACGTTCACAATATGTGCTCAAACATACCTGAATAAGGTAGTAGAGCTCAATTAGTTCCTGTGGAACTGTATCCAGTTAGGAGTCAATGCCTTCAGGAGTAAATTAGTAAGAAGACATAAAATAAAAAAGATGTTGGAAAATGAAACCAACTTTTATATTTGCACTCTAACTATATTAATTTTTCTCCAATCATGCATGGTTCAAAACAAAGAAATTGTTCTGGACCAAACGTCTGCCTTAACAAATCAACCAACCAAGAACGTACTAACGAAAGATTATTGACTTGAAACATTAACTGCATTTCCCCTTCATGGATGTCCCCCGATGTGTGGAGTGTTTTGAACATTTTCTGCTTTGACATGCTATTGCAGAGTGATGTATGCAGAACAACACAAAAATACCAATGAGAATGGTAAAAGGGAGTGCTGGTGGAGGAATAAAACTGTCCACATTTTATTAAATTGCATTATAGGATGTTTCTCAAATATCTATTTAACCAGGTGTGTCAGTTCCTTTTCTCTTCTGAAGGATGACGCCACTGACAATTCAGCTCTCCTTCAGAATTGTGACGTGGTTTGGCTGTGTTATATGTTTGATGTCAGAACTCTTGACTTAAAGGATAGGAATATATAGGAGACTTTCTGTGTACACACTTTGGTTCTTGTTGCTGGAAAAATAATCTGCCTAGGGATTTAGTTCCCAATAGGTAGTAGTAGATATATACTTAGGTGCAATGTAGCATTGTAGTCTGCTTCAGAATTTCAGACCAAGGGTATAGTGTACTGACTAAGGTCTGGAATAGTTCACAACAAGATCTCAAAGCTCTCTCCCACTGATGCTGCCGGACCTGCTGAGTGCTTCCCAATTTACAGTTTTTGTTGTATTTCCAACATAGGCAGTATTTTTCTTCTAATGTTTTTTAGTTTTCCCTGGTTAGAATTCTTGTTTTATATGTTTTTTTTTGTGTTTATATACATGCCACCAATTTTAATGGCTTTATTTTAAAACTAAAACCAATTTCTAGTTTTGGAAAAACTTATCTGGAGTATGAAGAGAAGGAACTGTGTTAAATAGTGCTTTATTTATATATTGGGAAGATCAACAGTAGAGAATAATGTGGGCAACATGGTAGCATAGTGGTTAGCATTATGCTATTACACATAATCGGACACAAATGACACATTTCACTATGTTTCAATGTACATATTGTAAATAAAGATAGTATTTAAACTTTAGAGCAAAGAAAAGCCTATGCTATATAAATTATGTAAAATAATTGTACTTTGGTGAGAAAAATATTCTTTCTGACTTTTTGATGAACCTTACAGTGATTAAGCTCTGGAAAGTGAAGGGGTTTTAGTTATTCTTTGCAACACATACAAAATTCTGAAGGAACTCAGCAGGTCAGGCAGCATCTATGGAAATGAATAAACAGTCGATGTTTTGGGCCAAGACCCTTCTTTGGAACTGAAAAGGAAGGGGGAGGATGCCAGAATGAAAAAAGTTGGGGGAGAGGAATGAGAATAGCTGGAAGGCGATGGGTGAAGCCAGGTGGGTGGGAAAGGTAAAGGGCTGGAGAGGAATGAATCTGATAGGAGAGGAGACTGGACCATAGGAGAAAGGGAAGGAGGAGGGGCACTAGGGGGAGGTGATAGGCAGGTGAGAAGAGGTAAGAGGTCAGAGTGGGGAATAGAAGAAGAGGAAAGAGGGAGGGAAAAATATTTTTTTACCAGAAGAAGAAATTGATATTCATATCATCAGGTTGGAGGCTACCCAGACAGAATATATGGCGTTGTTCCTCTGCTCTGATTGTGGTCTCATCTTGGCACAAGAGGAGGCAATGGACTGGCATGTCAGAATGGGAATGGGAATCGTAATTAAAACGTTTGGCCACCAGGAGGTTCTGCTTTTGGAGATTGGAGTGGAGATGATTGATGAAGCAGTTTCCCAAGTTATGGTGGGTGTTACCATTGGAGAGGAGGCTGCATCAGGAGCACCGGACACAACAGACAACCCCAGCAGTTGTTTGGGACCCTGAATGGAAGTTAGGGAGGAAGTTAAAGGGCAGGTGCAGATTAGTGGGAAGGGATGAATGGACAAGGGAATCACAGAGGGAGCAATCCCTGCGGAAAGTTGGGGGGCAGGGTGGTGGGCATGTAAAGATTAATTTCCTGGTAGGATCCCTTTGGAGATGGCAGAGGTTGTGGAGGATGATGTGTTAGATGTGGAGGCTCACGGGGTGGTAGGTAAGAACAAAAGGAACTCTATCACTGTTAAGGTGTCGGGAAGATAAGGTGAGTGTGGATATTCAGGAAATGGATAAAATGTGGGTGAGGGCGGCATTAATAGTGGAGGAAAGGAAACCCCATTCTTTGAAGTAAGAGGACATCTCTGATGTCCTGGAAAGGAAAGCCGCATCCTGGGAACAGATGTGCCGTAGATGAGGGAACTACTATCATTTATGAGGGAACTATGTATCATTTTTACAGGAGAAAGTGTAGGAAGAGGTATAGTCAATATAACCATGGGAATTGGTAGGTTTATAAAAGATGTCGGTTGACACTTTGAGAGGGTGGTGTCAGAAATGGGCCAAGTAAATTTAAGGGCAGGGTGGAAGTTAGAAGAAAAGTTGGTTAAATTGATGAGCTCAGTATGGGTGCATGAAGCAGCTCCAATGCGGTCGTTAGTGTAGCGGAGAAAGGGCTGGGGAGCATTACTGGGGCAGGCTTGGACCATGGACTGTTCTACATAGCCAACAAAAAGGCAGGCGTAGCTGGGACCCATGTGAGTGCCCATGGCTACCCCTCCAGTCTGGAGAAATTGGGAGGAACCGAAGGAAAATTTGCTGAGGGTGAGGACCAGTTCTGCCAGACGGAGGAGGGTGATGGTGGAGGAGAACTGGATGTTTCTTTTGTTGAGAAAGAAGCGGAGAGCTTTGAGGCCTTCTTGATGGAAGATAGAAGTGTATAGGGACTGAACATCCACGGTGAAGATGAGACGGTCAGGGACAGGGAATTGAAAGGTACTGAGGAGATTGAGAGCATGAGAAGTGTTGCGGATGTAGGTGGAAAGAGACTGAACCACGGGGGATTCTTTATCAGATAGTGAGTATGAAATCCAAGTTTAGGTGAATCATGACTGTTTGACTGTTTTATGTGAATAGATATTACAGTGTAATAAAAAGCTGATTATTCCCCAGTTGAACAGCGCAATTTCTTCCGTTTTCCTCCGAGAGTAATTTATCCCTACATTTTGTCTGGTTAACCAAGGAAGATATCACTGATGAACCTGTTCCTATTCTAAATTAGATAAGAGAAAAAAAAAACTCCAAAATGTTTCACTGCATTAGAAAATCTAAAAGTAGGAAAGCAGTGAGGTTGAAAGGTGTTGGTGTTCAGAAGGACCAGGGTGTCTTTGTGCACAATTTATTGAAAGTTAATTTTCAGTTTCTGCAAGTATTTGGAAAAGCAAAGGGTATGTTGGCTCTCTCGCAAAAACGGTGGTTTGCTTGGAATATATAGAGCCCTGATAAGATGATTGCGGACGATGCTGGTCTGCCTCCCGAAGGAGCATTATACTTAATGCAGCGGAGCTTTATAACATCGATTCCCAAGATGAGGGGTTTTGTCAGATAATTATGCAGGCCAAACTGTATTGACTTGTGTTTCAATGAACAAGAGATGATTTCATTGAAATATTTATAATTATTAACAGACTCTGATGCAAAGAGGCTATTTATCTTGATGCAGGAGTTCTGAACAAGAGAGTCCCAGTCTCAAAGTAAAGGACAGGCCAGTCAGGACAGAGGTGAGAAGAAATTTCTTCACCCAGAGGTTGTGGAGACTCGGTTGCTAGGTGTACGGCAAGAAAGAGACATTAAGGGAATCAAGGCATGGGTGGTTTGTGCAGGACAGTGGCACTGAGGTAAAAGCTCATGCATGATCCGATTGTAAGACAGAGGAAGCATGAGGGGTGCACTGGCCTTTGTTTCTATTTCTATGATCGTATGTTTGCATTCTTAATGGGTTTGGTGTTTCATAATGCAGCTCTGTACAGGAATCCATCAGTGATCCATGATGGTCAAATCCATCTATTCACTTCTCAGTATGCCCATAATTGCCAGCAACTTCAGAAATTGAACATGGGTCTTTATGGCTTCCATACATGAGCCATCAGTGGGCAGCGTGCCCCTTCAAGAAATAGGGTCTGCAGCTGCTGGAGATCCAAAGCAACACACACAACATGTTGGAGGAACTCAGGCTGCATCTGTGGAGAGGGAAAAAAGAGTCGACATCTTGGGCCAAGACTCTTCATCAGGACACATGAATGGAGGGACACGCTAATGAAGGGCCTATAAACTGTTGCAAAATGCAGTCAATTCTAAAGTTTTTTTTAAACATTTGCTTATAGGATTGTGATGGGACTGGTAAGCAGACATTTACTTCTCACCCCTACCTGACCTCAGTAGGCTATGCCAGAAGGTACTAGCTAGATTAATGAGTCCAGAGTCACGTGTGACCAGCTTGGGTAACATAGTTAATTTTCTTTTTTAAAGGATATTAATGAAAGTTGGCACTTTTTGGTGCTCCACAGTTCATAAGGAGACATTGGATTTATAGAGGGAGAGAGAGAGTTCAAAAGAAGCAAGCGGGGCAGTCACCACACTTTGCATGCCACTGTTCCAGAGGAGACATTGGATTGTGCATAGTCAGGCACTTGGCAAGGTCCAATAAAAAGAAGTACGGTTTAAGTGGAGCGGCCGTTGTGTCAGAGGCCAGGGTATGGTGGGGACTTGGGTCTTAAGCTCATTGAAGCTCCAGCAAGGAGAGGCATATGGAGGTAGGTAGATCTTTTTCATGATTTTTTTGTTTCTTTCTTTCTTATTGCAGACTTGGAGCAGTGGGAATGCCAGGCAGGATAGTGGAATGCTCCTCTTGCGGGATGTGGGAAAGTAGGGTGACCCCCAGTGTCCCTGACAACTACAACTGCGAGAAGTGCAGCCAGCTGCAGCTTCTAACGCTCCATGTGAAGGAGTTGGAGCTGGAAATGGACAAACTCTGGATCATTTGGGTGGCTGAGCGGTTGATGGACAGGACACACAGGGAGGTAGTTACACCCAAAGTGCAGGACACAGGTAACTTCGTGATCGTCATGAGGGGGAAAGGGGATAGGCAGTCAGTGCAGAGTACCCATGTGGCCGTCCCCCTCAGCAACAGGTATACCGCTTTGGATACTGTTTGGAGGAATGACCTAGCAGAGGAAAGCCACAGCAGTCAGGTCTGTGGCTCTGAAGGGAAGTATGCAGAAGAAGCAAGCTGCAGTGATAGGGGACTCATTAGAGGAACAGAAAGAAGGTTCAGTGGACAGGAGCCAGATTCACAAATGGCATGTTGCCTCCTGGGTGCCACGGTCTGGGACATCTCAGATCAAATCCACAGCACTCTTAAGTAGGAGTACCAATGACATGGGTAGGAAGGATGACAAGGTCCTGCAAAGTGGCTTCAATGAGTTAGGCGCTAAGTTAAAGGACAGGACCTCCAGGGTTGTGATCTCAGGATTGCTACCCGTGCCACATGATAGTGAGGGCAGAAGTAGGAAGATCATACAGTTTAACACGTGGCTAAGGAGATAGTGCAGGAGGGAGGGCTTCAGATTTTTGGATCGTCGGGTTCTCTCCCAGGGAAGGTGGGACCTGAACAAAAGGGAAGGTTTGCACCTGAACTGGAGGGGGACTAATATCCTTGTGGGAAGGGTTTCTGGTACTGCACATGGGGCGGGGTAAACTAGAGTTGCAGGGGAATGGGAACCAGAGCACCAGAACCGATAGTGGAGAGGTTATGGAGAAAGATGCTGTTAAGCCAACATACAAAGTCAGGAATCAAAAGACTGAGCATAGTGGGACTAATGTTGCAAGTTGTGTGTATTTCAATGCAAGGAGTATTGTAGGAAAGTCGGATGAGCTTAGAGCATGGATCAGCATGTGGAATTATGATATTGTAGCTATTACTGAGACTTGGTTCCAGGAGAGGCAGGACTGGCAGCTCAGTGTTCCAGGGTTCCGTTATTTTAAATGTGATAGAGCAGGAGGGATTGCAGGGGGAGGCGTGTCATTACTAGTCAGGGAAAATGTCACGGCAGTGCTCTGTCTAGTCTGTCCAAACTGAGAGGTTGTGTAGAGGGGCTTTATGGGTAGAACTGAGGAATAAGAAAGGTATGACAAAGTTATGTTACTATATTGTAGACCACCCAAAATTGCACCGGATTTAGAGGAGCAAATTTGTAGAGAGGTCGCAGACTGTTGCAAGAAACATAAGTTTGTAATAGTCGGTGATTTTAACTTTCCACATATTGACTGGGAATCCCATACTGTAAGAGGGCTGGATGGAAGGAGTTTGTCAAATGTGTTCAGGAAAGTTTCCTTAATCAATACACAGAAATCCCAACTAGAGAGTCTGTGATTCTAGATCTCCTATTAGGGAATCAGACAGGGCAGGTGATGGAAGTTTGTGTAAGGGAACACTTTGGATCTACAGATCATAATGCCATTAGTTTCAAGGTAATTATGGAAAAGGATAGATCTAGTCCTGAAATTGAGATTCTAAATTGGAGAAAGTCCAATTTTGATGGTATTGGAAAGGATCTGGCAAATGTGGCTTGGGATGGACTGTTTTCTGGTAAAGGAGTGCTTAGTAAATGAGAACCCTTCAAAAGTGAAATTTTTGAGAGTATAGAGTTTTGTATGTTCCTGTCAGAATAAAAGGCAAGGATAACAGGTTTAGGGAACGTTGGCTTTCAGCTGATGTTGAGGCCCTGGTTAACAAAAAGAAGGAAGTGCATAGCAGGTATAGACATGTAGGAACAAGTGAGATACTTGAGGAGTGTAAGAAATGCAAGGGAACACTTAAGAAAAAAATCAGGAGGGCTAAAAGAAGACATGAGATTGCTCTAGCAGACAAGGTGAAGGAGTATCCTAAGGGATTCTACAGATATATTAAGAGGATAGGGTTGCAGGGGACAAAACTGGTCCTCTGATAGATTTGAATGGTAATCTATGTGTGGAGCCAAAAGAGATGGGAGAGATCTTAAATGGGTTTTTTTGTATCTGTATTTACTTGTGAGACAGACACAGAGTCTATCTTAGTGAGGCAAAGCAGCAGTGAGGTCATGGACCCTAAACAGATTACAGAGCAGGCGTTGTTTGCTGTCTTCAGGAAAATTAGGGTGTAAAAACTCTCATGGCCTGACAAGGTGTTCCCTCGGACCCTGGGAGGCAAGTACAGAAATTGCATGAGAGCTAGTAGATATATTTAAAACATCTTTAGCCAAGGTGAGGTGCTGGAGGATTGGAGGATAGCTTGTGATGTTCCATTGTTTAAGAAAGGCTTTAAAAATAAGCTAGGAAATTGTAGGCCAGTGAGCCTGACATCAGTAGTGGGCAAGTTTTTGGAAGGTATTATAAGGCACCGGATATATGAGTATTTGGATAGACACGGACTAATCAGGAATAGTCAATATAGCTTGGTGCGTGATAGGTCGTGTCTAACGAATCCTATAGTGTTTTTTGAGGAAGTTACCAAGAATGTAGTTGAAGGCAGTGGATGTTGTCTTCATGGACTTTAGCAAGGCCTTTGACAACGTCCCACATGGGAGGTTGTTCAAGAAGATTCACTCGATTGGCATTGAAGATGAGGTAGTAAGTTGGAGTGTTGGAGCGTGGCCAAGTGGTTAAAGCGTTTGTCTAGTGACTTGAAGGTAGCTAGTTCGAGCCTTGGCTGAGGCAGCATGTGTAAGGCACCTAACCACACATTGTTCTGCGACGACACAGGTGCCAAGCTGTATAGGTCCTAGTGCCCTTCCCTTGGACAACATCGGTGGCTTGGAGAGGGGAGACTTGCAGCATGGGCAACTGCTGGTCTTCCATACAACCTTGCCCAGGCCTGCGCCCTGGAAACTTTCCAAGGCGCAAATCCATGGTCTCATGAGACTAATGGATGCCTGTAAAGTTGGATTAGACATTAGTTTCACTAGAGAAGCCAGAGAGTGGTAGTAGATGGTTACCTCACTGACTGGAGGTCTGTTGCTAGTCATGTGCCATAGGGATTGGTGCTGGGTCCATTGTTGTTTGTCATTTATATCAACAATCTGCATGATAATGTGATTAACTAGATCAACAAATTTGTGGATGACAGCAAGTCTGGAGAGTGGTAGTGGACAGCGAGGAAGACTATCAAAGGATCTGGACCAGCTGGAAAAATGGGTTCAAAAATGGCAGATGGAATTTAATGCAGACATTAATTACACTTTGGAAAGCCCAACCAGGGTAGGTCTTACACAGAGAGAGGTAGGGCTCTCTGGAGTGTGGTAGAACAGAGGGATCTGGGAATACAGATCCATAGTTCCTTGAAAATGGTGTCACAGGTAGATAGAGTCATAAAAGAAAACTTTTGGCACATCATAAATCAACATATTGAGTACAGGAGTTGAGATGTTATGTTGAAATTGTATAAGACATTGGTGAAGCTTAATTTGGAGTATCATGTGTAGTTTTGGTCACCAACCTAACAGGAAAGATGTAAATAAGATTGAAAGAATGCAGAGAAAACTTATAAGGATGTTGCTGTGTCTTGAGGACCTGAGTTGTAGGGAAAAATTGAACAGGTTAGGACTTTATTCCCTAGAATATGAAAGATTGAGGGGAGATTTGATAGAGGTATACAAATTATGAGGGGTATAGATAGGGCAAATGCAAGCAGGCTTTTTTCCACTGAGGTTGCGTGAGACTAGAACTGGAGGTCATGGGTTAAGGGTGAAAGGTGAAATGTTTAAGGGGAACATAAGGGGGAACTTCTTCACTCTGAAGCTGGTGAGCGTGTGGAACGAGCTGCCAGTGGAAGTGATGGATGCAGGTTCAATGTCAACATTTAAGAGAAATTTGGATAGGTACATGGATGGGAGGGGTATGGAGGGCTATGGTCTGGGTTCAGGTCGATGGGACTCGGCAGATTAATGGTTTGGCATGGACTAGATGGGCTGAAGGGCCTGTTTCTGTGCTGTAGTGTTCTATGACTCTATAACAAAATAGACTACTAACAACAAGCTGGCTGTTTCTTGGTCACTATGGAGATGACTTTTTAAAAAAATTCTGGGTTTATTTTATTACTTGATTTTAAACTCTCCAGCTGTCACAGTGGGATTTGAACTCATGTCTTATTATGACTAGATCTCTGCATGCTGGTGCAGTAATTTTGCCTCCGTGCTACCAAACCCTCAAGCTAACAGGTGCAAGATGGACAGGAGGAACTAACAATGCTTCAGGCAGAAGCTGGAAGATGCTTCCCACACAGTATTTACTGCTACAGCTCCAAATGGGAATCTGGGAATTGCTTGTGCCAATGAAAACTATCCAGTCAGCAGTTTCCCAAGATCACTGATAATTTCAGTAATTGCAACAATTCCTCAACGTGTGTTCCCTAGTATTATGCCACAAGGAGATGAAGTGCGTTAAAATTTCATGCAGTGCTTAGATGATGAGAGAATAATCAGAAGACAAGTTCCCAACATGTTGCTTCTGTCCACGTATACTTCCATGCTGTACCTCTTGTTATGACCAGGATATCAATGTTGGAACTCTGAATAGCCTGCTTCCAGTGGCAGCTCAGCCCTGATATAACATGAATTACTTGAGAGTTTCCCCACATACTTTACCTCCTGATTAAGTCGGCAGATGTTCTGCTTTATTTCCTGTGCCTCAGCTGCTGCAGTGGAATTCCCCTGAGATAAAGCTGTCAACAAAAGACAGTATTGTTAAAAGGTACCTAGGGCAAAGAAATGGAGGGGGGGTGGTGGTGTTGGGGAAAACAGAGAAAACAAATCAGTGAGCCAACAGAAGGTAGGTTTAATATGGTTGCCTGTGACAGAAACTGAGATTATCAGTGGAAGTGTTGAAAGGTTTGTACGTTCTCCCCATGTCCACACACGTTTCCTCCAGGTACTCCAGTTTCCTCCGACATTCCAAAGACATACGGGTTAGTAAAGGGTTAGTAAGTTGTGGGCACGCTTTGTTGGCATGATATTTGTGGCCGCCCCAGCATATCCTTGGATTGTTGATGCAAAACGAAACATTCCACTCTATCTTTCGATGTTTCAGTCTACATGTGACAAATAAAGCCAACCTTTAACTTTATAAGTTCTGAAAAACTTCCAGGTGATTTTCTGCAGGAAAGGTAAATTATTGAATTAAAGTGATCATACTGTATTATAGTTTCCATATAGCCTCCTGTCTCATTGTTCCAGTCAGATGTACTTCCAACTATGTAGAAGTACTTAATTTATAGTCATTGAGTAGGTTTTCTTTATTTGAATATTTTAATATGGATAAACATTTTGAATTGATGTTCCAGTAGGACTGGGCTATTCCAAACTTCAAGCTTGATCTCAAAAGAGGTTTAGAAGGGAGAGCTAGGAAGCTGCCAAGGGTTCCTGCCAGGCTACATTATCCCATTAGAAAAAGCTGCAGATGCTGGAAATTCAAAGCAACACACACACAATGCTGGAGGAACTCAGCAGGCCAGGCAGCATCAGTGGAAAAGAGTAAACAGTTGATGTTTTGGGCCGAGACCCTTCAGCAGGAAGTGGAAAGGAAGGGGAGCCGTCAGAGTAAGAAGGTGGGGGGGGGGAGGGAGAAGTACAAGGTAGTAGGTGATAGGTGAAATGGGAAGAGCGGGAGGGGTGAAGTAAAGAGCTGGGAGGTTGTTTGGTGAAAGAGATAAAGGGCTGGAGAAGGGGGAATCTGATAGGAGAGGACAGAAGGCCATGGAAAAAAGAAAAGGGGGAGGAACACCAGAGGGAGGTGATGGGCACGTAAGGAGATAAGGTGAGAGAGGGAAACAGGAATGGAGAATGGTGAAGGAGAGGGGGAAATTACTAGAAGTTTGAGAAATTGATGTTTATGCCATCAGGTTGGAGGCTACCCAGACAGAATATAAGGTGTTGCTCCTCCAACCTGAGTGTGGCTTCATCTTTACAGTAGAGGAGGCTGTGGACTGACATGTTGGAATGGGAATGGGAAGTAGAATTGGAATGGGTGGACACCAAGAGATCCCGCCTTTTGTGGCGGATGGAATGAAGGTTCTCGGCAAAGCAGTCTCCCATTAGTCCCATTAGTCTCATGCGATGAACCACAGAAAAGGATAGGCGAGGACTTCCCTCTTCTCCAACCACTAGTCACATTAAAAATTGGTGCAGTTAACAAGTAGGACAAGAGACACTGCCTAGTCAGTGCCACCTGAGCCAAGTCACTTTACTGGAGCATAGACACAGAATTTTCTGATCTCTGAAAACCACTGACTGAATGCTAACGATGCAAAGACCTGGAATGTAGTTCTGACAACAATCAGAAAACTAATGCATTTGTAGAAACACATCATCTTCTGCTGGAGGAACTCTGTTGATCAATCAACATCTGTGCAGGGTTTGGGGGAGGAATTGTGGATATTTTGACCTGACAGAGGACGACACCAGCGCGATCGGGTCTCTGACACTGAGCCTGGTTCCGTGGTGCAGAAGGGAAAGAGGAAGATGAGGAATGCAGTAGTCATAGTGGATTCCATAGTCAGGGGAACAGGCAGGAAGTTCTGTCAGCCTGACAGAGATACCCGCATGGTGTGTTGCCTCCCTGGTGCCAGGGTACGGGATGTCTCGGATCAGGTGCAGAGTATTCTGAAGGGAGAGGGTAAACAGCCAAAAGTCTTGGTACCAACCCAGAAGTCTTGGTACACATTGGTACCAATGACATAGGTACAAACAAAAAAAGGGAGGAGGTCCTGAAGAGAGATTTCAGGAAGTTGTGTAGGAAGCTGAAAAGCAGGACCTCCAGGGTAGTAATTTCAGGATTGCTGCCTGTGCCACATGCTAACGAGCGCAAGAATAGCATGATCAGGCATATTAATGCGTGGCTGAGAGACTGGTGTAGGGGGCCGGGCTTCGAGTTCCTGGATCATTGGGGCCTCTTCTGGGGGAGGTATGACCTGTACAAAAAGGTCGGGTTACACCTGAACCCAAAGGGGTCCAATATCCTAGCAGGCAGGTTTATTAGAGCTATGAGGGAGGGTTTAAACTAATTTGGCAGGGGGATGGGAACCGGAGTGATAGGGCTGAGGAAGAGGAAAACAGAAATAAATTAAAGATAGCGTGCAACAGAGATGATAGAAATGACAGGCAGGAGATGAGGCGTAATCACAGTCAGTGGGATGAGTTACAGGGCAATAGAGGCATGGTGCAGTTAAAACAGAAAACAACAAATACTGGACTGAAAGTGTTATATTTGAATGCACGCAGCATAAGAAATAAAATGGACGATCTTGAAATTCAGCTGCAGATTGGCGAGTATGACGTTGTGGCTTACGGATGGCTGCCGTTGGGAGTTCAACATCCAAGGTTAGCAGGCGGTGGGGGTGGTGTGGCCCTGTGTATAAGAAATAATATTAAATCATTAGAAAGGGATGACATAGGATCAGGAGGTGTAGAGTCTCTATGTGTTGAGTTAAGAAATGGTAAGGGTAAAAGGACCCTGATGGGAGTTGTGTACAGGCCTCCAAGCAGCAACAGGGATGTGGATTACAAATTACAGCAGGAGATAGAAAAGGCATGTCAGAAGGGCAATGTCATGATAATTGTTGTGGATTTTAACATGAAAGTGGATTGGGAAAACCAGGTCAGTGCTGGACCTCAAGAGCGAGAATTTATAGAATGTCTAAGGGATGGTTTTTTAGAAAAGCTTGTTGTTTAACTCACGAGGGGACTGGCTGTGCTGGACTGGGTGTTGTGCTATGATCTGGAGGTGATAAGAGAGCTTAAGGTTAAGGAACCCTTAGGGAACCATGATTACAATATGATCAAGCTCACTTTGAAATTTGAGAAGGAGAAACTAAATTCCAATGAGTTGGTATTTCAGTGGAATAAAAGAAATTACAATGGCATGAGAGGGGAACTGGCCAAAGTTGACTGGAACGGGACACTAGCAGAAGGACAGCATAGCAGCAAAGGCTGGAGTTCCTGCAAAAAATGAGAGAAGTGCAAGACAGATATATTCCAAATAAGAAGAAATCTTCAAATGGAAGAAGGACACTACTGTGGCTGACAAGTGAAGTCAGAGTCAAAGTAAAAGCAAAAGAGAGGGCATACAAGGAAGCCAAAGCTAGTGGGAAGATAGAGGATTGGGAAGCTTTTAAAAACTTGCAGAAGGAAGCTAAGAAGGTCATGAGAAAGGAAAAGATGAATTACGAAAGGAAGCTGACGACTAATATCAAAGAAGATACTAAAAGTTTTTTTTAAGAATATAAAGGGTAAAAGAGAGTCAAGGGTAGATATAGGACCAATAGAAAATGATGCTGGAGATATTGTAATGAGAGATGCAGAGATGGCAGAGGAACTGAATGCGTATTTTGCACCAGTCTTCACAGTGGAAGACATCTGCGGTAAACCGGACATTCAAGAGTGTCAGGGAAGTGAAGTATGTGCAGTGAAAATTATGACTGAGAAGGTGCTCAGGAAGCTTAATGGCCTGAGGGTGGATAAATCTCCTGGACCTGATGGAATGCACCCTCGGGTTCTGAAGGAAGTAGCTGGAGAGATTGTGGAGGCATTAACAATGATCTTTCACGGTTTGATAGATTTTGGCATTATACCGGATGACTGGAAAATTGCCAATGTTATTTCGCTATTTAAGAAGAGTGGGGGCAGCAGAAAGGAAACTGTTAGCCTGACATCAGTGGTTGGGAAGTTGTTGGAATCGATTGTTAGGAATGAGATTACGGAGTACCTGGAGGCACATGACAAGATAGGCCAAAGCCAGCATGGTTTCCTGAAAGGAAAATCCTGCCTGACTAACCTACTGCAGTTCTTTGAGGAAATTACAAGCAGGGTAGACAAAGGAGATGCAGTAGATGGGGTGAACTTGGATTTTCAGAAGGCCTTTGACAAGGTTCTGCACATGAGGCTACTTCGCAAGATAAGAGCCCATGGAATTACAGGGAAGTTACTAACATGGGTGGACCATTGGCTGATTGGCAGAAAACAGAGAGTGGGAATAAAGGGATCCTATTCTGGCTGGCTGCCAGTTACCAGTGGAGTTCCACAGGGGTCGGTGTTGGGACCACTGCTTTTTACGATGTATGTCAATGATTTGGACTATGGAATTAATGGATTTGTGGCTAAATTTACTGATGATACAAAAATAGGTGGAGGAGTGGGTAGTGTTGAGGAAACAAAGAGAGATAATTTAGGGGAATGGGCAAAGAAATGGCAAATGAAATACAATGTTGGAAAGTGTATGGTCATGCAATTTGTTGGAAGAAATAAATGGGCAGGCTATTATTTAGATGGGGAGAGAATTCAAAATGCAGAGATGCAAAGGCACTTGGGAGTCCTTGTGCAAGATACCCTAAAGGTTAACCTCTAGGTTGAGTTGTTGGAGAAGAAGGCGAATGCAATGTTGGCATTCATTTTTAGAGGTATAGAATATAAGAGCAGGGATGTGATGTTGAGGTGCTATAAGGCACTTGTGAGATCACACTTGGAGTATTGTGTGCAGTTTTGGGCTCCTTATTTTAAAAAGGATATACTGACATTGGAGAGGGTTTGGAGAAAATTCACAAGAATGATTTCAGGAATTAAAGGGTTCCTGTATGAGGAACGTCTGACAGCTCTTGGGCTGTATTCCTTGGAGTTCAGGGAAATGAGGGGGGATCTCATAGAAACATTCCAAATGTTAAAAGGCCTGAACAGATTAGGTATGGCAAAGTTATTTCCCTTGATAGGGGAGTCTAGGACAAGAGGACACAACTTCAGGATCGAAGGACGTCCGTTTAGAACAGAGATGTAGAAAAATTACTTTAGTCAGAGGGTGGTAAATCTGTGGAATTTGTTGCCACGAGCAGCTGTGGAGGCCAAGTCATTGGGTGCATTTAAGGCAGAGAAAGATAGGTTCTTGATTAGCCAGGGCATCAAAGGGTACGGGGTGAAAGCAGGGGAGTGGGGATAACTGGAAGAATTGGATCAGCTCATGATTGAATGGTGGGGCAGACTCGATGGGCTGAATGGCCTACTTCTGCTCCTATATCTTATGGTCTAAATCCTACATCAGTACTGAGAGAGGAGAGGGGAGACAGGTAGTATGAAAAGTGGGGAGGGAAGGATGGAGTTAGACATAGCAGCTGGAGGGAAAGATTAGTTAATGCCTCCTTCCGGTGTGTCACACCCCCCCCACCTCCATTTCCAATCAACCTCCCAATTTTTCCACCCCCACAACATCTTTGTTGGCTCCATTCATCCACTGCACAGGGTGTTCACTCACTGGTTCTTCCTCCCCACGTTTGGTTGTGATTCTCATTGTCACCTCCTTTACTTATTCAGACTCCAGCACTGATAGCCTTTACATAGAACAGTACAGCACAGTGCAGGCCCTTCGGCCCACAATGTTGTGCCGACCCTCAAACCCTGCCTCCCATATAGCCCCCCACCTTAGATTCCTCCATATACCTGTCTAGTAGTCTCTTAAACTTCACCAGTGTATCTGCCTCCACCACTGACTCAGGCAGTGCATTCCACGCACCAACCACTCTCTGAGTAAAAAACCTTCCTCTAATATCCCCCTTGAACTTCCCACCCCTTACCTTAAAGCTATGTCCTCTTGTATTGAGCAGTGGTGCCCTGGGGAAGAGGCACTGGCTATCCAATCTATCTATTCCTCTTATTATCTTGTACACCTCTATCATGTCTCCTCTCATCCTCCTTCTCTCCAAAGAGTAAAGCCCTAGCTCCCTTAATCTCTGATCATAATGCATACTCTCTAAACCAGGCAGCATCCTGGTAAATCTCCTATGTACCCTTTCCAATGCTTCCACATCCTTCCTATAGCGAGGTGACCAGAACTGGACACAGTACTCCAAGTGTGGCCTAACCAGAGTTTTATAGAGCTGCATCATTACCTCGCAACTCTTAAACTCTATCCCTCGACTTATGAAAGCTAACACCCCATAAGCTTTCTTAACTACCCTATCTACCTGTGAGGCAACTTTCAGGGATCTGTGGACATGTACCCCCAGATCCCTCTGCTCCTCCACACTACCAAGTATCCTGCCATTTACTTTGTACTCTGCCTTGGAGTTTGTCCTTTCAAAGTGTACCACTTCACACTTCTCCGAGTTGAACTCCACCTGCCATTTTTCAGCCCACTTCTGCAACCTATCAATGTGTCTCTGCAATCTTTATGTTCCTGTCTATCTCCCTCCAGCAGCTGTAACCTCTACCCACCTCACTCCAGCTACCTCTCCCTTTTTTCCTGCCTCCCTCTATCATCTACTGGTCCCCTGCCCCACCTACCTGTCATCTTTCATCCCTTCCCAGTCCACCAATCACTTGTCTCAACCTTTGCCCTCTCCTCTTGAAATTGGCGATCACCCCTCTCCACTCGCAGTCCCGATGCAGAGTTTTGACCTAAAACATCAGTATAAGTTTTAGTGCAATTTGGCCTTTTTTTTTTACCTTATTCCTTCCCTCTCATGCTATGACCATTGCCAGTCAGATTGCATGTCACTGACTGTCTTTCAAAGATTGCTGCTTTCAGTGCAATCAGAGCTGCAGGAATTCCCAGAGTGTTATTAGATAGGGATTTCCAAACTTCGGTTAGCAGTCATGAAGGAGTGAAATATTTTCAAGTCGAGCTGGTGTACAAGCTGGAAGGGAATATGCAGCTGACAGTGTTTCCATGTGCCAGCTACCTGTGTTCCTCTAAGTGGAACAAGGTCAAGGGCTTGCGTGATGTTGCCAAAAGATTCTTGGCAGGTTGTGTTATTGCATCTTGTAAATGGTGCAAGTTGCCTTGGTAGAAGAATGGAGTGAATATTTAAGGTAGTGGACATGGTGCGTTGTGGATGAGGTTCAATATCACAAGTGTTGTGGAGGGTGTTCCATTGCACTCCTAGCTTGTGGCTTTGGGGAGTCAAAGAAGTGAGTGGCTCTTCGCAGAAAACCCAATCTCTTATGAGTACAGATTGCATGTGGCTGGTCCATTTAAATTATTGGTCAATCGCTGATAGTTGTAGAAGGAAAATACAGAGGTACAAATTTGTTGAAGAGACTTAGTGAAAAAACATGACCTGAAAGTTAAGGAGATGTAATGATCTGGCCAAAAAATTGAGAGCAGTAGCGCTTTCCTAACTTTAAAGGGAGCTGTTCTGAGGCAAAGTAAACATTTGAAGAACGTACAGACATGTTAAATCTGTTCACACTACATCTTTAGAAAACTCCTCATTAAGAGGAGGAAA
Organism: Mobula hypostoma; assembly: GCF_963921235.1. Lineage (NCBI taxonomy): Eukaryota > Metazoa > Chordata > Chondrichthyes > Myliobatiformes > Myliobatidae > Mobula > Mobula hypostoma. The sequence continues at coordinate 35,151,193 of NC_086128.1, forward strand.
TTCTTTGCCTGCTACAGCATTGCGCGGTCACAAAAACAGCTTAACCAGCGATCTTTCTGTCCATCATTACTTGTTGGAAATGTTTAATAGAGATGGGGAAATGGAAATAGCACTTAATGAAAGGTTAAGACTCCAGGCAGTGTAAGTTCCTAAATTCAGTTCAACTGTCGGGAGGTGTTGAGTGGAGCAGGTGTCAAGCAGGAGAAGAAAATGTAGAAGAAAACCTGACAGGGTCTCATTATTCCCCTAGCAGTTTCTGCGTTGTTTAAGACAGTCAATCATATGAATAGGAGGGGGTCAGAGGGTTATGCTGATGACTAGACTGGAAGGAGACTTCCTTGGAGCAAAATTTCTGGCAAGAACAGGTCAGGCTGAAGGACCCGTAATTTTACTTCATTTTCAGGGATGAGAGAGAAGCCCTCATGGCTTCTCAATCACATAACGAAATGTAGTGTTACTGCACTGCACAAAGTGACAACAACCACTTATAAACGGGAGACACAAGACACTACAGGTTCTGGAATCTGGAGCAACACACATAAAATGCTGGATGAATTCAGCAGGTCCTATGAAGGGAAATAAATGGTCAGTTGATGTTTTGGGTCGAGACTGGACTGACACTAACCTAGTCTAGATGAAGGATTTGGCCTGGAATGGCAGCTACCCATTTCGCTCCATAGATACTGCCTGACCTGCTGAGTTCCTGCAGCATTTTGTGTGTTAATAAATGAAAGTTTGCTGCCGAAGGGTTTCGGCCGGAAACGCTGATTGCTCAGTTCCTCCAGCATTTTGTGTGTGTTGCTCATTTCCAACATCTGCAGATTTTCTCTTGTTTGTGAACTTTTGCCTCACTTCAGATTTTGACTTCAAACAATTAATTTTAGTTGAGTGTTGCTTTCAGGAATGTTGAAATGTAAAGTCTTCAAACAAGTAAAACAATGAAGGTTAGTCAACTGGATCTGACACATTAGCATTGACTGTTAGATCTGACATGTGCATTATTCCTCTGGTCAGTTATTTCTCCTTGTAGTTTTATGCAAAATAAAATTTATAATTTTTCATACTCTGTGATTAGGCTTGAGATAAATGAACACATTTGTTTAACTTGTGGACAAGGAGCAGTGCAATGTACTTTGGATCAATTCTTTTGTGTCCTACAGCAATCACCTAGGAAACAAAATATTGCAGTCTCACTACAAATAAGTCTTGATGAGATATAGTTTTCCTCCATCCATTAGCATTTATGGTCTTGGCACTCTTGTCCGGTGCTTAACAATAAATGGTAACATGAGATCAGACAGTTTTGAAACCCAATTATGTTATTGCATTCATCTTTCATAGTCGTTATTTAATGCTATCAGGGTAGTTGTGTAGCTGGGTAAATAATCTGTATTTTAGCCTTTGTGTCATTGTAACTGTAATGCTAAATTAATTGATCATATCAATTCCATAATTGATTCCATAAATATTAAATCTCAAGTGACTTGATTGATATTATGAAATACTTAATGTCCTGTCTTATTCCCTGGAATAAAGGACAGAGACACAGACTCGAGGCGTTCTATATGCTGAAACAATACTCAAGGAGCCTGTGCTGAGATTCCAAGGATCAGACATGGTAGAACAGGACTTTTAATTGGATCCTCACCCAAATGAAATCAGATAGGCTGGGAACTCAGTGTTGGTAGACACTGGCTTAAGTCCATTTAGTTGCTTGGACACAGGTCTGTTTTGTTGCTGAATATCACAGTGGCACCAGCACCAAGCCAAGATGGACAATGACATCCAGAAAACACAATTCAAGCCCAGCTGATGTCCCTTATATCCTCCCCAGTGGCAGATGTCAATGCCTGATCTTGGCCTCAAGGCAAATTTGCAAGATAACATACAGGAAACGCGACACATTGCTGAGCAATGTTCCCTGTTCACCCGCATACCATTGTCACTACATTTGAAATGGACACTTGCAAACCATGCGACCATCTCCACTCCTGTCCCTTAACCACTCCCTGGCTGGGTGTCTATGGGACACAGGTCCTACTTTGTTACAGAATACTGGTCAGTTTGGATGGTGGAGCTGAGGTGGGAGGGTGAGTATTGTGACTGGTTAGAAAAACAATTAATTTTCGTTTGGATACATGAGCAGGGCCCTGTGCACATCAGCAGTGAGGGGGAGGACGGAGTAAATAGTAAGGCAAATACTTAAAGGAGAATCTACTTGTAGATGCTTTGGGATGACTTGCACTGCTGCTGTGGAGTTCCAGTGCTGAAGCAGACTTCAGCTCTTTGTCGTGTGTGCCTGTTTTCTTTGTGACATCAGAACATGCACTGCACACATGCCCTAGGGCTTCTGGATGAAGAAATCAAACAGGATTTTAACTAAGTTCGATTGTGCATCGCACAAAACGGTTGGACTACTTCAGAGACTATGGGCAGCAACAACTTGCTTTTATACATTTTATATTTTATATATATATTATGTATAGTTTACTGAGATAAAATGATTTGAGATACTCTGCCCAAGAATAACTGAGGAAAAATTGCTATTGAACCAAAGCAGTAGAGGTTAGCAGGAGAGGGGACAATCTGGGTAAAAAGATCTTTTGTAAATGCAGTGTAGAAAGAGGTGAGAGAGATAAGAGAGGGATGCCAGTCTGCACCAGTACTTTGTTTTATGGACTTTTTTGCAGCCTTAAAAATGACCATAGAAACATAGGAAACCTACAGCACAATACAGGCCCTCAGCCCACAAAGTTGTGCCGAACATGTCCTTGCCTTAAAAACTACCTGGCTTACCCAGAGCCCTTTATTTTTCTTAGCTCCATGTACCTATCCAAAAGCCTCTTAAAAGACCCTATCGTATCCGCCTCCACCACCGTTGCCAGCAGCCCATTCCACGCACTCACCACTCTCTGAGTAAAATACTTACCCCTGACATCTCCTCTGTACCTACTCCCCAGCACCTTAAACCTGTGTCCTCTTGTGGTAACTATTTCAGCCCTGGGAAAAAGCCTCTGACTATCCACACGATCAATGGCTCTCATCATTTTATACACCTCTTACAGGTCACCTCTCATCCTCCATCACTCCAGGGAGAAAAGGCCGAGTTCACTCAACCTGTTTTCATAAGGCATGCTCCCCAATCCAGGCAACATCCTTGTAAATCTCCTCTAATACTAGTCACCAATACTGGAATTACCATAGAAACTTCCGTCTGTGCTGAAGTGGATGATTTTGTTTGGTCCTTTCACATTGTAGGTCTCATCAGTTTACTGGAATGCTGAATTGCCAGAATCCAATTAAATATCCTTTGTTTTTGCAAACTTGTTTATGGTTAATACACCTTTAAGGTGTTGGGAGGAAAGTATGCGGGGGGGGGCGCGAATGTCAGAGAGATTTATTTTTACGCAGTGTGGTGGGTGCATGGAATGTGCTGTCAGGGGTGGTGGTAGAGGCAGATACATTTAAGAGACTCTTAGGCACATGGATGGACCCCCATCACCAGTACATACACAACCCTTAGTGTCACTTTATGTACATACAATCAGTCTGTGTGTATAAAAGTTACTTGTACATTGTATTTTATAGGATTGCTTTTATATTTATGTTTATTGTGTTTTTTTGTTTTTTTATTGTGTCCTTTATGATTATTGGGTTTTATTATGCTGCATCAGATCCAGAGTAACAACAATTTTGTTCTCTTATACACGCATGTACTGAGGAATGAGAATAAACAATCTTGAATTTTAGTTCTTGAATGAAAGAACGGTGGAAGACTATGTGGGAGGGATGGGTTAGAGTGATCTTGGAATAGGTTAAAGGGTTAGCACAACATCGTGGGCTGAAAGGCCTGTACTGCACTGAACTGTTCTATTCTATTCTGTAAATCAGTGTTGATTCTAAGTGTAAGACATTAAGAATGTGGGCTTGTTTTTAATGAACTGCGCTAATCTAATGTGGCCGCTGAGCTGCTGCAGTTGGATGTTTCCAGAGATTCGGAGAGACTGGTTAGTCAGGGCTGTTAATGAGTCACTTTGTGGACTTCTAAACCTTTTCATCTCTCTTGTGCTTACTCAAGTGAACTCTCTTAAGTAGCAGACCAATTTCTTTCTTAAAGCTTTTCAAGTCACTATTAAAATAAAACTTTCATTTGGGCTGAAGTAGGTGATTGTGATTGGTGACATTAAGCTCTCATGAACCTGGCATCATTACTCTCAGTCAAAATTATAAGTTCACTGGGAACTTATACTGAAATCTTGGACTACAGTAGTTTTATCCTACACCTACCATAAACTCAGCAGATATAAGCAGCAGTCACTGATGAATGGCTTGGAAGAGAGATCCGGTATATTAATATTGCATCACTCAAAGTTTCGCGGCTGCAGCAGAAATGGTGTAGCTACAGACTGAGCTGCATGCCTGCTTATGATTACCTATACGAAATATGGATGCTTTAAAACATTGAACATATTCCAAACTTCAAAATAGAGTGTAATGTGGTCAGCACAATTCCCTTTCATTCAACAATTAATTATATTAAAGAAATCTCTAAGTTCTACCTAATTTCTGCTTCACGCACAAGACACACTCCCATTATCTGCTTCCCCACACAGATTAAATTTATCACATCATCTCAACCCTGTTAACAAGTTTCAAAGTGGATTTTTCTCTCTGCAAATATATCCATTTTTGCAGAGAATTAGCTCTTGAGGTAGTTAGTAGCTCTTTACATTGAATTGCCCTGCTCTTTGCAATGATTATGTAGAAACCCGAAAATTCCATGTTTTTCATATTGATTTTGCTCATTAAATAGAAGGGAAGCTTTGCTTCCAGCTGCCCAGTGTAGCGAAATAATAAACTGCCCTTTCATGAATGAATTAATGATTTTGCTACATCTAGTGTTCAAAGGAACCCTTCACCATACAGCTAACTCTTTAATCACAGGCTAGAAACCTATTTTATAAATTCCAATTAAAAAGTGTGATTCTCCTGTTTCAACATTTGTAGTTTGTCCATCGCACCTCCCATTTCTCTGTTCCTCCTTTCAAGGCCATGAACCATGCTATCTCCAACTGCACACAGACAACTAAATCCTCACCAATCACCCAGGTAAAGCCAGGTTACAAGAGCTTGTGAGGTATTCAACACTATAAATTACTGCAACAAAATAATAAAACCTAATCTTCTCACACAACTTCCTGCATCCACTTTCCAAGAGGAATTGCTGGAGAGAATTTGGGAAACTGCCCTATTAATCTTTCCCCTAGGACAAGCAACAGAAACCAATAATGCTATCTTTGGTCCTATCCAGACTGCGACCAACTGATGGGAAAGCAGAATTCAGGATTGGGTTTGTCTTGAAACAAGAAGCAGTCCAACATTACTACCATCTTGCAGCTGCTTAACTTATTCATGGAACAACGTCACCTGGTGACAAAAGAATTGCAAAGGAACAAATCAAAAGCATCATCCCCATGAGGGTTGCTCCTGGGAAACCTTACCTTGGAATTTCATCTTAAGAATATAGAACATAAAACATTACAGCACAGTACAGGCCCTTTGGCTCACAAGATTGTGATGACTTTTTAACCTACTCTAGGTTCAATCTAATCCAGCTCTCCTACATAGCCCTCATTTTTCTATGACCCATTTGCTTATCTAATAGTTTCTTAAATGTCCCTAATATATCTGCCTCTACCACTACACCTGGCAGTGCATTCCACACACTCACCACTCTTTGTCAGATCCACGGACACTGCCACGGAGTTTGGGCACCCTTGCAGAAGGGGTTCGGCAATCACGCTCGTGAATATTCACATTCCAGCCAACTGGTGTTTCATTGTGGTGGCATTTAACTCCCTTCCTTTCATTTCAGTTTTATTGGGACTTGACCAAAAGTGGAGCAATGTCAATGCTCTCTGCTTGTTGTTGTCCTGGTGCTGGGAAATAAGGCTACCATTTAGACTGAAGCTATTAGTGAGCAATATTCATTTAATATTAAGCTACTACTGCTGAGTTGCTGTATTGGCATAAGCTTTAGTTTGAAAGTTCTAGTTAACAGCTAGTTGGCCTAGCATTTATTGTATTTCCTTTATTTCTGCACAATTCCGATTAAAGTCAGTGAACTGTTGATCCTTCTGTGTCCTTCTCTGTCAGCACTTGGGCCATAACCACACACCTGGTGTCAGCAAGTCTCGGGCAAAGAAAATAAACTCAGCAGAGAGAGATCAGCTGACCTTGGCTCTAACATTCATTGGCCAGATAGGAGAAAAGTTACAGTCAGTTGAAGCTGTTTTGGGAGAAGTGACACAAGCAGTGTGACAGATACTCTCAGACTGACAAGTCCAACCCGGACTGAAGGTCGTGGAGGAGGAACTAAAATCAGTCAAAATTGGGTTGGCCGATGTGTCTCTTGCAGTGCAACGGCTACTATCAGAGTGGCAAGCCCAGTCCCAACTGGAAGAACAGGTGTCAACCCTGGCAGCGACGGTTCAGCAACTCATTGCAGCCAGTCGGAATCAAGTGGCACTGATTACCACTCTTGCTGACACAATTCAGCAGCCTTTAGCCATGTCAGTCCCACTTCCAGCGTCTCCCAGGTCCCCCTCTTCAACAGCTTCATCAACCTCAGCCACTAATGCCCTGACTGCCATAACAGTGTCTGGACCAGAAACGAGTATTCCTCTTTCTTTCTTTTTAAATCTTTTTATTGAGTAAGTATACAAAAAAGGTAAGCCATATAAACATTAATACAATGTTAAAGTATAATAAAATTCCAAAAGATAACAATACCAAAAAGAAAATACTACAAACAATGTAATTTAAGCATAAGAAACCAAAATAACATAATAGTATACCAGATTTTATATATATCAATGGAAAAAAAAAGAAAAAAAAAACCCCCCAAAAAAACCCACCGTGCAACTAACTAAAAGCAAAGCAAAGCAATGGGCTAACTTGAAACCAAACAGAGTTAAACTTAAAATCACGTCCTCAATCCCGACCTCCATTAAAACAGTGAAAAAAAACAAGAAGGGTAAATATTACATTAAATGAAAAAGAGTATTCCTCCACTAGGCAAATACTCCGGTGACCCCGACGACTGCAGGAATTTTATTATCCAATGTGAGCTGACTTTTCAAGCCCTGCTTGGTTGGTTCAATGATGATTCATATAAAGTGGTGTATATGGTGAATCTCTTAGAGAGTCCCCCACTTAGCCTGTTCGATGCTGTATGAGAACAAGGTTCCCCACAGCTCAGTCATTCCAGAGTTCAAGAGTGTTTTTGATCTTCCAGTATGGGGTTTGGAGGCTGCCCACTGACTCCGGGACCAGCACCAAAGTAGAGGACAGTGAGGGACAAATGGATCCATGTAAAGTTCAGGCAGTCACAGAGTGGCCCAAACCATCTACGGTCAAACAGATACGGTGCTTCATGGGGTTTGCAAACTTTTATCGACACTTCATCCGAAAATTCAGTTCTACTGCAGACCCCATAAATGCCCTCAACCAAGAAGACTGCTGCAGGGTTCCTTTGAACAAGTAAAGCAGACCTTGGAGCTAAAGCAATGCTTCACTACTGCCCCAGTGCTGCAACGTCCGACCTATCCTGTCCACTCATCGTCGAGTGGATGCATCAGATGTCGGCATTGGAGCTGTGTTCTCACAGTGCTCTTCTGCAGACAGCTGGCTGCACCCCTGTGCTTTCCTTTCCCGTCGCTTGACTTTTGCCAAGTGTAATTATGATGTTGGGAACCAAGATCTCCTGGCTGTCAAGGAGGCCCTGGAAGCATGGCGACACTAGCTGCAGGGGGTAGAGCATCCCTTTTTGGGATGGACAGATCACAAGAACCTCTTCCACATTTGGACCGGCAAGAAACCCAACTGCCATCAAGCCCTTTGGGCTCTCTTCTTCACCCGGTTTAATTTCACCCTCACCTACCATCCTAGCAGCAAGAATACCAGGGCCGATGCTCTCTCCTGGTAGTTCAACATATTTGAGGACATCAATGTAGAACCCATTGTTCCTCGCTCGGGCATTGCTGCTCCAGTGATTTGGGGAATAGAGGTGGAAGCAAGGGACGTCCGACAGTCATATCCAGGCCCAGGTGGGAGACCTGTCAACTGGCTGTTTGTCCCTGCCTCTGTGCATCCCAGAGTGTTGGAGTAGGGTCTTCCTCCTACCTTCTTGGACATCCTAGAATTTATTAAGAGATGATTTTGGTGGCCATCTATGCGCCAGGATGTCCATGACTTTGTCTCTGCCTGTCCCACCTGTGCCCACAACAAGATGCCACACCAGCACCCGACAGTTCTGCTCTGTCCACTGCCTGTGCCCACTGCCCTTGGTCCCACCTCTTGTTGGAGTTTGTTCCTGTCTAATGGAAACACTACCATTCTGGTAGCTGTGGACCGATTCTCCAAGGCTGTCCACTTCATTGCTCTCCCCAAGCTCCCGTTCGCTTGTGAGACTGCCATCCTCATGGTTCAGCATGTGTTCAGGCTGCACAGCTTCCCTCAGGATGAAGGGTCTGATCATGGACCGCAGTTCACGTCCTGTTTCTGGGAGGCTTTCCGTTCTCTTTTGGGAGCTCCAGCCAGCCTGCTGTCTGGTTTCCACTCCCAATTTAATGGCCAGATTGAGAGAGTGAATCAGGAGCTGGAGACAACCCTGCACTGCCTTGTGTCTTCCAACCCCACGTCCTGGACTCCCAATTGGTTTGGGCAGAGACTGCCCACAACAACCTCCAGTCGCCCTCCACTGTCATGTTCCCCCTCTGAATGCCAGAAGAGATTCAAGCCACCACTCTTTCCTGACCAAGAGATTGATGTGGGAGTTGCTGCTGCTGAACAGATCATCCAATGCTGCAAATGCACGTGGAGACGGGCCAGGGCTTCTCTCCTATGCACACAGAAACAACATTCCCGGTGAGCTGATTGGCTCTGTCGACAGGTGAGGAGGGGGAGAAAGTCAGGCTGGCACCTAGGGATCTTCCCTTGAAAGTAGACAGCCACACACTGGCCCCACGCTACATTCGTAGTGGAGAAGGCTATCAAGAAGGTCTCATATAGATTGCTCCTACAATCATCAATGAAGATCCATCCAGTATTCCATGTTTCCTGGCTCAAGCTGGTGACTACCACTCCTGACTCCAGTCACTCTCCCTCCCCTCCCCTCCCCCTCCTCTCCACTTGGTGGATGGGTCCCCAGCACCTCTCAGGGTGCGGGGCAGATCTAGTACCTTGATGATTGGGAGAACTATGGCCCTGAGGAACATTTTTGGGTTCTGGCCCCTGACACCCTAGACAAGTCTGGACAAGTCTGTCATCTGGGACTTCCAGCAGGTCCATCTCTCTGGAACCTCGGGACAAGGGCCCTGTCACAACCATGGACTGTGCCATGGGGTCTCTGCGCCCTCGCAGATGAACCGCGGAACAGATTCGGCAATCACGCTTGTGAATATGCATGTTCCAGCCAATTAGTGTTTCATCTAACTCCCTTCCTCTCACTTCAGTTTTGTCGAGACTTGAGCAAAAGCAGAGCAATGTCAACGCTCCCTGCTTACTGTTGTCCTGACTCTGGGAAAGGCGGCTACCATTTTGACTGATGCTGTTAGTGAGCAGTATTCTTTAGTATTAAGCTAATACTGCCGAGCTGCTGTTTTGGCTTTAGCTTTAGTTTGAATCTTCTAATTAATGGCCGGTTGGCCTAGCATTTATTGTTTTTTCCTTTATTTTGTGCGGTTCCTATTAAAGTCAGTGAACTGTTGATTCGCTTCAGTGCCTGCTCTTGGCACTTGGGCCATAACTGCCTGCCTCACGTCACCCTTTGTGTATCTTCTTGTTTGATAGAGTGAAAATGAGGCATGGAAACTCAATCTACACTGTTTAGTGTAAAGAAAAAGAAATGAAGACTTGTATTTATTTAATGCCTTTCGTAATCTCTGGATATTGCTAAACCGTTTAGAGCTAGAGTACACTTAAGGGTAAATGTAGCTTCAAGAACTAATTGTACCATGTGATATGACATTAATACAGACACACCATCAGGTGAACACTTACTGCCTCCACTTGAAGTGTTGTACTAACATCTCTATCTTTGTTTTTTGACTTTACAAACTGAACCACTAATAAACCCAAAGATAATGTATTGCCACTGAGTCTGGGATGTTGACACAGCTGCAGGACAGTGATCTAGAGCGAAGGAAATAAGGAACATGTCCTCTGGCTGGAACAGCGTTGGTGATAGATGTCATTATGTAGTCTGCAGCCTGACATGAAGACATGGAGAGCTTTTGGCATCTTGGCATCCATAAATCAGGGCACTGAGTACAGGAGTTGGCATGTTATGTTGATGTTGTTTAAAACATTGGTAAGGCTGAATTTAGAGTATTATGTTCAGTTATGGTCACCTGCCTACAGGAAAGATATCAATAAACTTGAAAGTGCAGCGAGCGTTTACAAGGATGTTGCCAGGACTTGAATTTATAGGGAAAGGCTGAATAGGTTCGGACTTTATTCCCTGGAGCGCAGGGGAATGAGGGGAGATTTTATAGAGACATACAAGATTATGAGGGGTATAGATAGGGCGAATGCTTGCTGTTCTTATCCCTTCAGGTTGGGTGAGACTAAAACTAGAGGTCATGGTGATTAGGGTGAAAGGTGAAATACTGAAGGGGAATCTTCTTCATCAGAGGGTGGTGTGAGTGTGGAATGAACTGCCAACAGAAGTGGTAGATATGGGTTCAATTATAACATCTAAGGGAAGGTTGGATAGGTACATGGATGGGAAGGATTTGGAGGGATATGGTCTGTGTGCAGGTAGATGGGACTAGGAAGTAGATCAGTTCAGCAGAAGGGCCTGTTTCCATGCTGTAGTACTCTCTGACTCTATTCAATATGGCTGCAAGTACAAGTAAAAATCACAAGGATTCTTAGGGGCATAATTCTAAGAAGCCAACAGGGAGTAAACCCACAGAAATGGCAATGATGGCATGGTCATCTTCAAGCTGGGTCACAAGGATGCTGGAAATGGATTCACTGGGAAATCAGTAGGTAATTTGAACACAGACGTGACATGGCTACAAATAGCAGGAGGCCTCACCATGGGTATTATGGGAGTCACCTGACCTCAGAATGCCCATTTGAGGTGACCCTTTCCTACAGTTGTCACAGGATAGAGCAAACCTCTGCTGGAAGTAACGGTTGGTGAAGATGGAAGTTCCCATTTTCCTTGGATGCAAAATTTTGGACTAGTCCTGCTGGGGGACCATACACTTACAGAATCAGAAAATTAGGAGGTAAAAGTGGAATATTGAACAGTACATATTGCACATACAAAGGGGATGGAATAAGAACATAGTAATATCTGTACAAATTGATGCCATGGCAATTTGGGCAGGATGTGCAGCTATACTACAAATTTCCAATGTTACAAAGCAAAACAATGTTGGATACACTTTGGGAAGGGCACCATGAATAATTGGGGGAGAGGCAAACTGTTGATTTGCCAGTGGAGAGGCAAGGGTCCGGTTGTCCATTGTTGTATGAGCCATGGATAGGTGTCACCAGAGTCACAGAAAGGAATCAACAGAGAAAAACCATTTGGCCCATCAAATCTATGCCATCCCAATGAAAGAGAAATCCATCTAGTCTTGCCCTTCTACTCTCTTCCCATGCAGAGAGTTGTAAAGTCAGCCAGCTCCATCATGGGCAATAATTTCCTCATCATTGAGGACATCTTTAAAAGGTGATGCTTAAAGAAGGTAGGGAAAGGAAGAGGATGACAGCAGCGATAGGGGACTCTATAGTTGGGGGGGGGTCAGACAGGCAAATCTGTGGGCACAGGACAGTTTGCCTCCCAGGTGCCAGGGTCCGGGATGTTTCTGATCGCGTCCACGGTATCCTGAAGTAGGAAGGAGAACAGCCAGAGGTTGTGGTACGTATTGGTACCAACGACATTAGTAGGAAAAGGGAGGAGGCCCTGAAAGCAGATTATAGGGAGTTAGGAAGGAAGTTGAGAAGCAGGACCACAAAGGTAGTAATCTCGGGATTACTGCCTGTGCCATGTGACAGTGAGTATAGGAATAGAGTGAGGTGGAGGATAAATGCGTGGCTGAGGGATTGGAGCAGGGGGCAGGGATGCAGATTTCTGGATCATTGGGACCTCTTCTGGGGCAGGTGTGACCTGTATAAAAAGGACGAGTTGCACTTGAATCCCAGGGGCACCAATATCCTGGTGGGGAGGTTTGCTAAGGCTATTGGGGAGAGTTTAAACTAGTATTGCTAGGGGAGTCGGAACTGAACTGAAGAGATGGAGGAAGAGGCGGTTGGCTCACAAATAGAGAAAGCCTGGAGGCAGTGTGAGAGGGAGGATAGGCAGGTGACAGAGAAAGGACGCGCTCAGGCTGGTGGTTTGAGATGTGTCTCTTTTAATGCAAGAGGCATCATGAACAAAGCGGATGAGTTTAGAGCGTGGATCAGCACTTGGAGCTATGATGTTGTGGCCATTACAGAGACTTGGATGGTGCAGGGGCAGGAATGGTTACTTCGAGTGCTAGGCTTTAGATGTTTCAGAAAGGACAGGGAGGGAGGTAAAAGAGGTGGGGGTGTGGCACTGTTGATCAGAGATAGTGTCACGGCTGCAAAAAAATGAGTAAGTCATGGAGGGATTGTCTACGGAGTCTCTGTGGGTGGAAGTTAGGACCAGGAAGGGGTCAATAACTCTACTGGGTGTTTTTTAATAGACCACCTAGTAGAAACAGGGACACTGAGGAGCAGATAGGGAGACAGATTCTGCAAAGGTATAATAATAAGAGGGTTGTCGTGGTGGGAGATTTTAATTTGCCAAATATCGATTCGCATTTCCCTAGAGCAAGGGGTTTAGATAGGGTGGAGTTTGTTAGGTGTGTTCAGGAAGGTTTCTTGACACAATATGTAGATAAGCCTACAAGAGGAGAGGCTGTACTTGATCTGGTATAGGGAAATGAACCTGGTCAGGTGTCAGATCTCTCAGTGGGAGAGCATTTTGGAGATAATGATCACAATTCTATCTCCTTTACCATAGCATTGGAGCGGGATAGGAACAGACAAGTTAGGAAAGTGTTTAATTGGAATAAGGGGAAATATGAGGCTATCAGGCAGGAACTTGGAAGCATAAATTGGGAATAGATGTTCTCAAGGAAATGTGCGGAAGAAATGTGGCAAATGTTCAGGGGATATTTGCATGGAGTTCTGCATAGGTACGTTCCAATGAGACAGGGAAAGGACGGTAGGGTGCAGAAACCATGGTGTACAAAGGCTGTTGTAAATCTAGTCAAGGAGAAAAGAAGAGTTTACGAAAGGTTCAAAAAACTAGGTAATGATAGAGATCTAGAAGATTATAAGGCTAGCAGGAAGGAGCTTAAGAATGAAATTAGGAGAGCCAGAAGGGGCCATGAGAAGCCTTGGCAGACAGGATTAAGGAAAACCCCAAGGCATTCTACAGGTATGTGAAGAGCGAGAAGATAAGAAATGAGAGAATAGGACCAATCAAGTGTGACAGTGGAAAAATGTGTAAGGAACTGGAGGAGATAGTAGAGATACTTAATGAATACTTTGCTTCCGTATTCACTACGGAAAAGGATCTTGGCGATTGTAGGGATGACTTACAGCGGACTGAAAACTTGAGCATGTCGCATTTTAATTTGTCTCCACTACTACTCCTGGGAGTGCACTCTAGACCCTTACTACTTGCTACATAAAACAATGAGCTCCTTGTGTAAATAAAACTACAGATGCTGAAAATCTGAAATAAAACCAGTAAGTGCTGGGAATATTCAGCAGGTCAGACAGCATCTGTGTAAAAAGAAACAGTTAAATTTTCAGGGGAAGGACCCTTTGCTTCCTGGATTGTCTCTGGGCACATTGATGCCTTTAAAGGAACAACAAGGAGGAGGAAAGGTCCAGTGTCTACATGAAGTCATGTTGGCCATGAAGGAAGTGAAATATGGCAGAAAACATCAAACTCGAATGGGTCAAGGACAGTGGAAGTAGACAAACCAATTGCCTTTGATCTTGCCATGTGTTTGAAGGAATAGAGGGTGCCATTTTGTGAAGCTGCTCTGTAGCTTCCATTTTGTGAGCTGTTTTTGTGAACTGTTTTTGTCAGAAATAGTTCAATCAAAATGCTTTAAAGTTGACACAATAATGCTCCTGATAATCTGCTGAACTAGAGATTTTTTTTCCAAATAAGAAGTTATTTGTGAGGTACTCTTTGGTAACATAGAACATACAGGTTTATGAACAGGGATTCTATGTCTGCCCTGAGTAACTCAAGCCAAGTAACTGGCTGATTCAGAACAAAGAAACATTAATTACAAATTGTTACTTGCGAGAAAGGTAATCAGATGATGTTGGCTTGGACGAGAGCCAATGGGAAGCTGATACATGTTAGCCAGCTAGGCCAGAGTCAACAAGGTTGAAACGCAACGTTTGAACTGATAAGGAAAGAGTACAAGAATGAGGGTCTTTGAATGCAAAGTGGCAAGAACCCTGGACTATCACAAGGAAGAACCCCTTGCCAGGAGCTGGGAGAAGAAGGATCAATCGTTTGGCCAACATGAGATCCCCCGTTTCAGTGTTGTAAATTGGAAAAGTAGTCTGAGAGAGCATTGGCACAGAGGGAACAACAGAATTCATGTTTAGGTTATTGGCCTAGGGTCAACATACTTACGTTGATTTTGGTGCAGAGACAATAAAGTGCAAGCTTTGATTGATTAAGAGTTGTGTAGTGAAATGCCAAACGTAGACCATTCGATGACAGTCAACAGTCAGACTGGGAGTCAAAATTTAAGATGGCATGAAAGCAGAGCTACAAGAATGAAGAGCCTTAAAAAGAAATTAAAACAGAGATTGTCATTAATGAGTTCATGTTATTCAGTAATGTACTAAAAATAGTATATTATTGTAACCAATGCAGTAGTCGATGAGAGCTATTAGTCCTGTGTTATACTTTCCGTGAACTATTTGGTGTTTTGAATATGTAGTATATGCAATATAATTGTTATGAGGGCAATTATATTGCTGTAATGATTGCAGAACAGGTTACGAGTCCAGATCCACATGCCAATCTGGAGGAGTGATCATCTACAATCATCAGTATGTGGAGTGGATGCCCATGCTGAAGAGTTTTGTAGATAACAAGGCTAAAAATCTGAGTGAATTTATAAATGATCTCATTTAGATTCATGCAATTCTCTATAAATATCTTGTTAATTGTATATTTTCAAACCTGTCAATAGTTATTTCTTTAATTTTATAGATGTAAATAGTTGATGTTGTATGCTTTTTTTTGAAAAGGGGTACAGTGTTATGAGTGTACCATGCCACATGCCTATTGTATCAGATACTGCTGTTAGCTGCATTCATTGCCTTCAATAAAAGATGTTCTGCTAGGTGGTCTGCCTTGTAAGCAGAGATCCTAAAAAACCACAAACATTAACAATAGCAATGAAACGCGAATGATGTGTGCAGCTGCTGTCAAAATGTACGAAACATAGAATCAATTTGCTCAAACAAGATCTCACACTAGGTAATCTGCTTTGCTATAGTTGGTTGAGGGAGAAATATTGAACAGAACACACAGACAATGATTAACTCTGCTGCTTTTTTAGAATGATATCTATAATGACATGAGGGGCATCTGTGACCATGATGAAATATTTCTTCAAAGTAAAATATTAAAAATTATTTAATAAAGTGTGGTTGGAGGCTACATTATTCATTAGAATGGGAATTAGTTCTTGGTTGTATTTATATACGTAACAGGTTTCTAGCTTTAATTTCATTTAACCATAGCCATTAAAATTCAAAATTAACTCATAACCGGTTTAACAATCATTACAGCAATACAAATTATTATACTTCTCACTTCTCTGCCTTTTACAAAACTTAGAAAGCTCAACTGATGAATTTACATTTAGTATGAATGTTTCGCTCTGAAAAATCTCTAAGTCATATTACCTTTACTGCTGTAAATGTTGGTTTATTCACTGTGATGGTGGTAAATCAGATTAATCAGGTTGCACATCTAAAGATAAGGGATGATTTTATTTCAAATCCATTTACAAGATGTTTATGCTGTCATTTACCATCGAACTCTATCCAAGAGGCAGTTAGCTTACATTGTAATGGGAGAATGGCAGATGACGGACATTAGTGAATCAGTTAAGCTTTTGATGCCAATCCAGTAGTTTATAAGTTATCATTTATTTATTTATTTGGATTTAAATTCTATGGGATTTTGAATTGTGCAAAGGTGCAATTGCACAACTTATTCACAAAGCTATTGCCTCTGACTATGTATAAAGGTATTTGTTGCCCATGACCACATGGGTTTCTTAACTACTTATTCCCCTGTAGTCCCACAACTTATTCTTTCTAAAAGTCCATCAACTCTCCTTTGATTCCAAAAACACACACCTAAACTAAGAAGCAATTTACAATAGCAATTTGTGGTAGGCAACTGACACCAACATTATTTAAAAGGCACTTGGATAGGATAGGAAAGCTTTAGAGGGTTCTGGCCCAAATGCAGACAAATGGGACTAGTCTAGATGGGACTCTTGGTCAGCACGGACCAGTTGCATCGAAGGGCCTGTTTCTATGCTGTATGACCCTATGACTCAATAATTAACCCACTAGCATATCTTTGAGAGGTGGCAGGAAACTAAAAGCCCCAGTAGAAACGCAAGTGGCGGTGGGGAGGACACACAAATTCTACCTAGGCCATGCCAGTGTGCTGCCTACCCTGCCTTGCCTAACCTTGCTAGGGAAATGAGCCACATCACTGAGGAAAAATGGGCAGGGGTTGTGGAAATATATTAACATAAATTGGCCTTCATGGCTACCATAGTGACCAGAGCAATAAAAACCTCTCATGATTGAATGCCAGATTTTCGAGCTACATGGTGCAGGGACACTAAAGATACAATGGTGGCTTTTAGGCCCATCAGATGTAAGCAAACTACAATTCTACAAATGCTGGTAATATCACCCTGTAGGTTTTAGGACCTCAAACTGAGGAATGTCAATCCCGCTATATTCATCAACATGTTATCATTTCCATAAGACCATAAGATATAAGAATGGAATTCGGCCATTCAGCCCTTTGAGCTGCTCTACCATTCAATCATGGCTGACTTATTATTCCTCTCAACTACAATCTCCTGTCTTCTCTCTGTAAGCTTTGATGCCCTTACTAATCAAGAACCTATCAACTTCTGCTTTGAAAAGAACCAATGACTTAACCTCCACAACAGTCTGTGGCAACGAATTCCACAGATTCACTAGCCTCTGGCTAAAGAATTTCCTCCTCATCTCTCTTCTAAAAGGGACATCATTGTATTCTGAGGCTATGCATTCTGGTCCTAGATTTTTCCACTATTGGGAACATCATCTCCATGTCCACTCTATCTAGGCCTTACATTATTTGGCAGGTTTTAAGGAGGTACCCCCTCATTCTTCTAAACTCCAGCATGTACAGGCCCAGAGCCATCAAATGTGCGTCATACATTAACCCTTTACTTCCCAGGGTCATTCTCATAAACATCCTCTGGACCCTCTCCAATGTCAGCACATCCTTTCTTAAATGAGAAACCCAAACTTGCTCACAAATACTCCAAGTTCTGCCTGACCAATGCCTTATAAAGCCTCAGTATTACATTTCTTTTTTTTTCACATTCCAGTCCTCTGGAAATGAAGGCAACATTACATTTGCCTTTCTTACCACAGACTCAATCTGCAAGTTAACCTTTAGGGAATCCTGCACTAGGACTCCCAAATCCCTTTGCACCTCTGATTTCTGAATTTGCTTCCCCTTTAGAAAATAGTCTATGCCTTCATTCCTTCTAACAAAGTGCATGTCCATACGCTTCTCTATACTGTATCCCATCAACCTCTTTTTCCCCAATCTTCTAACTTGTCCAATTCCTTCTGAGGACTCCTGCTTCCTTACCACTATCTACCTCTCCATCTATCCTTGTATCATCCATAAACTTTGTCACAAAACAATCAATTCCATCATCAAGATCATTAACATATAATGTGAAAAGTAATGGAATCACCACTGACTTCTATGGGACATCACTAGTCAATGGCAGCCAACCAGAAAAGGCCCTCTTTAATACCATTCTTTGCCTTATGCCAGTCGGTGAATCTTCTTTCCTGGGTATTCTTATGACAAGCCGCTTACATTGCTAATTAGAATACTCATGGCTGTTTCTCAACTCTTTCCATTCTTTGAATCACCCTTTGCCTCGTTATGTATTTCAGGTACATTACCTTTCTTTGGAGATAATCTGGTCGATTTCTGGAAACTCTGATCAATGTTGAAATGAAATGTTTGTGTTTCGGAATTCTTCCCATCATCTTCAATCCCGTCAACAATCCTGTGACAATAATGTAAAGAATTAAGTGTAAGTTATTCATTACTCTGATGATTATCAACGCTATGTGTCATGCAAATACGCTTAAGGTCTTACTGATGACTGCACACTGCCACTTCACTGTGTGGAGAGCTGATCTGATGGAATGTTACTGGTTGACACCTTGAAAAGGCTTAAGAGACAGTTTCAGCTGCAATTCATTAATTCCTGCTCACTATCTCATCAGCCTTGAGACAATCAACCTCTGCCTTCTTTAGTGCACTAATGTCAGCAACACAACATTGGCGCGAAGATGTCATTCCAAGAGAAAGAGGGAAAAAAAGGAAAGGATGCGAGAGAGTAACTTAAATTTGTATAATGCCTTTCTCAATCTTGAAATGTTCCATAGCATTTTAAAATAATAATGCTGAGATAGCATAATGGAATGTAATAATAGAAAACTTTTAAATTATAATTGTGTATTTGATAGCAGCAGTCAACTTGTGCACAATAAATTCCCATAAATATCAATGAAATAATGATATTGGTTGTTTATACGAAGTCAGTTGATGATTTAAAAACTCGGTGGCTACTTTATTAGGTACAGCTGTACACCTACTTGTTAATGCAAATATTTAATCAGCCAATCATGTAGCAGCAACTTAATCCATAAAAGTCTTCAGACAGATACAAGAAGAGGTTCAGTTATTATTCAGATGAAACATCAGAATGGGGAAGAAATGTGATCTAAATGACTTTGACCGTGGAAGACTGCTGGTGCCAGAAGGGATGGTTTGAGTATCTCAGAAGCTGTTGATTTCCTGGGATTTTCACAACAATCTCTATTGTTTGCAGAGAATGGTGTGAAAAAACAAAAACAAGTCCAGGGAGCGGGAGTTCTGTGGGTGAAAATGCCTTATTAATGAGGGAGGTCAGAGGAGAATGGCCAGACTGATTCAAGCTGATAGGAATAACTCAAATAACCACACGTTACAACAGTTATGCAGAAGAGCATCTCTGAAAGCACAACGTGTTGAACCTCAAAGTGGATGGGCTACTGCAGCAGAAGAACTCAAACATACACTCAGGAGCCCTTTTATTAGGTACAGGAGATACCTAAAAAATTGGGAACAGTTTAGTGTTGTGTGAATGAAGTTATCCCCATTGGTTCAAGAGCCTGATGGTTGAGGAGTAATAACCGTTCCTGAACCTGGTGGTGTGGGTCCTGAGGCTTCTGTACCTCCTTCCTGATGGTAGCAGCGAGAAGAGAGCAGGGTCTGGACGGTGGGGGTTCTTGATGATGGATGCTGCTTTCCTGCGACAGCACTCCATGTAGATGTGCTCAGTGGTGGGGAGGGCTTTACCCGTGATGGACTGGTCTCACTGTTTCCTCCAAGCTGCGCGGGTGCGCGACTGCGCAGTAACTGAAATGCTCCCGCGCACATAGCCTTTGTTGCCGCGCAGCTGGAATAAAGACAGATGAGAAAATGTTCATGAAATGTGGATGATTTTCTTTCTTGTACTGCATTTTATTATACCCTTCAATTAATAAATAAAATCAAAAGTATGTGATTTTTCAATTTTCATTCTAAATATTCAAAGTATGCACATTACAAATAAAACACTTAAAAGTGCCGTGCAGTTTCAGACCATGTAAAAATTTCCTGCTCAGAGCCATGGCTGGTCCATGCAGCCATTACAAAAATAGAGGAAATGTTTACTGGGCCATATCCACGACTTTTTGTAGGATTTTCTGTTCAAGGACATTGGTGTTTCCATACCAGGCTGTGATAGAAACATAGAAAATAGGTGCAGGAGTAGGCCATTCGGCCCTTCGAGCCTGCACCGCCATTTATTATGATCATGGCTGATCATCCAACTCAGAACCCTGCACCAGCCTTCCCTCCATACCCCCTGATCCCCGTAGCCACAAGGGCCATATCTAACTCATGTAACCAGTCAATATACTCTCTGCCGCTCAGCTACAGAAGCTTGTCAAAGCTTTAGATGACATGCCAAATCTTTGTAAACTTCTAAGAAAGTAGAGGCGTTGCTATGCTTACATGCTCCTCTTAAGCACTTACATCCTTCTTTGCGCTGCCCTTTTTCATTCTTACTCCCTCTACCCTCATTTATAACAAACATCTCAAGATTTACTCTTCCCAGTTGACACCCTTCCCCCCACTTACAGCACTCTCTATCATCAAGAACCACACAACTCCAGATTGATCACATGTATAACATTTCTAATGTTTAAACTAGTGCTTTTTTTTGGCGGGAATTTTTAATATTTTCAACCTTTTTTAAAAAATCCCCCTGTCCTTAGACCATCCTATCTTTATTGTCTGTTCTGACATTTCCAGAATTTCAGGCTCCCAATCATCACTGAATTAAATTGCTCCTTCATTGTCAATATAGAACATCATGGCATAAGAACAGGCCCTTCAGTCCATGGTGTTGTGTTGAACTAATTAAGCTAACGACACCTAATTAAACTCATCCCCTCTGCCAACACATGGTCCATATCCCTCCATTCCTTGTCTAAGTGCCTGCTAAATACCTCTTTCATATCTGCCTCCACTATCACCCCTGGCAGTGTATTCTAGGCACCCACCACTCTCTATCTAAAAAAAAATCCCCACACATCCCCTTCAAATGACTTCAGTTGCCGAGGTCACGATCTTTCAAATCGCCTCCCTAAACCTCACTACCTCTTTTAGCCTTCTTTAAGATATTCCTTCAACCTGTCTTCTCATCTATGCCTTTGGCCATCTCTCCCAGCATCACTTCATGTGGCTCTGATGCTGTGAGGGAGGGCATTGAGACATTTTTGCTACGTTAAAGGTGTTTAACAATTGAAAATTATTGTTGAGTCAGACCAAAGCTGCACTCTGAAGACACATGATCCAATTCTGGAGGACTTGCTTGAACAGCAAACAATCCTTTTTAAAATTCACACCTTTCTGTCAGTAGTTACACTTTTGCAGACTTCTTAATATCTGCATTTGTCTACAGTGTCACCTACAATTTCCTTGCAACTTAGCCACCAGATAATTAAATATAATTATTAGCTTGCTTATTTCACGTTTCCACCTTCCTCTGACATTGTCACACATGGACTCCTAACCCGCCTTCCATGCCAAGTTCAGTAGATGCAAAACAAACAGCAAAGGGCAGATTTAAATAACCTGTTTTCCCAGAGTCTCCCTCCTCCCTTCTCTAAGATAAAGCCCTGCAGCTTCTTCTTTTTCTTTCGTAAGAAGGGTTGCAGGAGGAGCCTTGTAAAGCCTCTTGTTGGACTGTTCAGTGCAAGATCTTTGTATTTTTAGACTTGACAACATTGGTAAGATTTATGATTAGTAAAAGTGACACAGATCACAATATTGATTAAATAAATCAAATTGTTCTTGTTTTTCCAGTAAAACACATCAAAATAGGTACATTTGTGCGTGACTGTCACACTGGGTGAGTGTCAGTTAGTCAGACTGTGTATTCTGAAAAGAAAAACATGTTGAGTTCATAATCCTCTGTTGTGTTCCAGGTTTCTTACTGTGCGGGAAGTGATGCATTTAAGTGCAGAATGTCATTAAATTGGCGGGCAAAGTGACAAATTATTGAAGCCTTTGATCATAGCTCCCTGAGGGATCTAAGTCTCTCATCTGGCCAACAGCATTTCTGCGGTGTTCCTGAGCTTCAGTTCAAACCACCTGGTGATAGATGGGTCATTAGGTGAAGCTCATTTCAGCAATTAGGTAGCACTTAGATAGGAAAATCATCAATTATTGAGTTCACCATGAAATAATGGGGTTTGTTTGAAGTGTCCAAAAGTCAAAGTCAGGATCAAAAGTAAAATTTATTATCAACGTATGCAAATGTTACCATATACTACCTTGAGATTCATTTTCTTGCAGTCATTTACACAAAAAAATAAAGAAATGCAATAGAATTTATGAAAAACTATATATAACAGACTGATAAATAACCAATGTGCAAAAGAAGGCAAATTTGTGCAAATAATAAGAAATAGTACTGAGAACATGAGGCGTAGGGTTATTCAAAGCGAGTCTGTAGGTTGTGGAATCAGAGGTGAGTGAAGTTATCCACGCAGGTTCAGGAGCCTGATGATTGAAGGGTAATAACTGTTCCTGGACCTGGTGGTGTGGGACCTAAGGCTCATGTACCTTCTTCCTGATGGCAGTACCAAGAAAAGAGCCTGGCCTGGATGATGGGGTTCATGATCATAAATGCTACTTTCTTGTGGCAGTGCAAAGTGGCAAGAAATCATGAAGGGTCTGATTGCTTTTACAGTGAAGAGGCAGAGGAGATCCCATTGAGAGTGTAGACTAACTCTCCCCAGTAGGAATGATGCTGTTATGCTCCAATAGTCCAGGGGAACAGTAAGTTCTGTCCTGTCTATAGATCAGATATTTCTCATAGGCTGCATATGGAACAATGCTATAGCCAGGCATGTTGGAGATAATTCCACCGACAATCAAGAGGGTTGATCACTTTGATTGATTTTATGCACATAATTATAACTGCCACAACAGCACTTTGTTCAGAGAACTTGCCCTGCCAGGAGAGGATGCTATTTGCTGAATAAATTGATTGTGACTGATGTATGACTGACTGCTTGCTGTGGGTCACATGTCCTTCCCCATCTCCAGATGACTTCATGCTTACAGTAAGTGCTGTTTTCAATAAATACGTATATGGTAATTACATTGCTCTGGGCTGTGGGATGTCAGGTTCATGGCACATGTTTTGCTACATAGCAGGTTATGAATGCAGACTTTCAGACAGTAAAGAGGTCAAACGATGTTAGGAAATTTCCTGAAAGGTATCAAAGATAAAGCGAAAGCGTCACGAATTGACAGAAGTTACACCCAGATGTCTCGATAGCTGGGTTTTCCCATTGATTCCATCACAATCTTCAGTCACTGCCTGAACTAACCTTCATAGTGTCCTACTTTCCCCTGACTAAGCTTCCAAACATCTTATTTCTTTCTAACATAAGTTGCGTAAGATTGACCATCTCTACCTGTCTAGGGAATGGAGATCATTCTCGTAAACAAGTTCTGCTCCAGAGACACAAGTGCAAAACATCTCAGCTGAGCCACCAGTGGAGGCTGTGAATTCAAGTCTAACTCCAGAGGCAATTTAAGATCAACAGTCCTTCTTAGCAAGCGTTAACTCGAGTCATTAACTTGGGCTGATTCAACTGATTGTAAAAGATCCCATGAGTCTATTTTTTAAAAAAAAACGAGAGAACTTATCCATGGTTTCATGCCCAACTCTTCTCACTCACTTAAAATCACCAAAACAGATTTTCTGTAATTATCATCTTTCGATCGTAGGGGCCTTGCTATCTAGAAATTGGTTGCTGTGTCTCACACATTACCACAATGATTACAACAGGAAAAACACCACTTGAGCTGTAAGGTAATTATAAGTGTCATGAGGTCGTGCAAAGTCTTATAAAAGTGGAAGTTTCCAAAAAGTCTTATAAGTAAACAGCTTTCGAGTTTCCTCCCACATTCCAAAGACGTACAGAATAGTAGGTTAATTCGCCTGACTATGAAACAGGTCTAACATAGATCACACACAAAATGCTGGAGGAACTCAGTAAAAGTACAGTCGACGATTTGGGCCGAGACCCTTCGACAGAAAAAAAGATGAGGAGTAGATTTAAAAGGTGGGGGGGGGGGAGGGGAGGGAGAAACACAAGCAGATAGGTGAAACCAGGAGAGGGAGGAGTGGAGAAGAGCTGGAAAGTTAATTGGTGAAAGAGATAAAGGCTGGAGAAGACGGAATCTAATAGAAGAGGACAGAAGGCGATGGAAGAAAGAAAAGAGGGGAGGAGGATAGTGAAGGTAAGGTGGGGGCAGGGCATTACCGGAAGTTCGAGAAATTGATGTTGGAGGCTACCCAGATGGAATATAAGGTGTTGTTCCTCCAACCTGAATGTGGCCTTATCACGCCAGTAGAGGAGTCCATGGATTGACAACACACATCAAAGTTGCTGGTGAACGCAGCAGGCCAGGCAGCATCTCTAGGAAGAGGTACAGTCGACGTTTCAGGCCGGGACCGAAACGTCGACTGTACCTCTTCC
This sequence comes from Mobula hypostoma, assembly GCF_963921235.1. Classification (NCBI taxonomy): domain Eukaryota; kingdom Metazoa; phylum Chordata; class Chondrichthyes; order Myliobatiformes; family Myliobatidae; genus Mobula; species Mobula hypostoma. The sequence goes on from NC_086128.1 coordinate 35,175,709, forward strand.
TAGAGATGCTGCCTGGCCTGCTGCGTTCACCAGCAACTTTGCTGTGTGTTGCTTGAATTTCCAGTATCTGCAGAATTCCTGTTGGTTGTCCATGGATTGACATATTGGAATGGGAAAATGAAGTATAACATCCACTTCATGCCTAATTTTACCCTTTCAGAACACAGCATTGAGCATTCTACAAGCAATCTTTCATGAAGTTAGTCAGAGAGGTGTATATCACCTAGAAGAAATATTGAGTCATCATCCATGTTACAGGAAATCAAGGTCCAGTTCAGTTGAGAAGATTAATTCAAAGTAAGAACGCTGCAGTCCCTGCCATTGTATCTCTTTTCAGAGAATCAATAGATCTACTGAAAAAATCTGTGCAAAATAATTTTCTATTTTTTTTCACGAGAAAATTAGCTCTATTAATAACACTGGTTGATGCTCTATCTGGGAAGATATAAACATCAGCCTGACCAATGGGAATGTGAAATTCCTCTTTTAAAAACAAATATCTAGAAATTAATTTTCTGTCAGTCAATGATGCCAATGGAACTTAACTTTGGAGGCAAATGATGACACATTATCACTAACGTATAATAAGTTTAGCAGTCTTGACGGGGGATAAGTTTTAGGTATTGGAATTATTCTTTCTCCACTGGTGACTCATAAGTGAAGTCACCTCAGAAGCTATTTTCTTGAGGCTATGCATTGTTATAATTCCATTAGTGGCTGTGAATTATACATTTAATTATTTCACCTTCCTATATTTTTATAGAAACAAATTTCACATCCTAATTTATTTTATTTCCTCCTATTCGTCTGCTCAGTGTGCAAAGCCCATTGGCCAAAGACTGCCAAGAACCAAGATATGCCTCAACATTTACCCAAATTCCATCATTTGACAACATTGTGAATTTTGGAAGACCACAGTATACAAATTTGATTACTCAATTTGTATAAATGAATTCTGTGTCCTACAGATGGCTATTGAATCGTCCACAGAAGTTATACTGTCCTACTTGTTGACATCAACCTAAATACAGCAGAGTGGTGCGTTGTAGCACCTTCAAGATGGTGTCAGCCTATTACATCACCCCTTCCCTTCTTTCCACATGAAGCAGTGACATTAAGGGAAGTCCCGAGGATTAAGGGATCCAAATGGGTTTCCATCAACACACACAAAATGCTGGAGGAACTCAGCAGGCCAGGCAGCATCTATGGAAAAGAGTAAACAGCCAATGTTTCGGGCCAAAACACTTCATCAGGACTGGAGAGAGAAAAAAGATCTTTTTTTGCTAGCTTCTTGCTGGGTTCCCATCAGTCAGGACTTCAACAATGACCCTGCACCATCATGTAATGTTGTGCAATATCTTTTTAATTTGCATGCTTAACCTTCCATGATGCAACATGAACCCTGACAAAGACTGGAAAGCTGAATAACGTTCACAAATAAATGAACAAATGAAATCCATTTATGATGTCATGGTCATGATGGTTTTGCAGCCATGTCTGTGGATGATATGAAGATAGGTGGAGGGGCAGGTAGTGTTGAGGAAGCAAGGTATCGCAGACAGATTGGGAGAATGTGCAAAAAGGTGGCGGATGGAACACTGAGTAGGGTAGTGTATGGTCATGCACTTTAGTAGAAGGAATAAAGGCGTAGACGCTTTTTTAAATGGGAAGAAAATTCAAAAATCAGAGATGCAAAGGAACTTGGGATTCCCTAAAGGTTAACTTGCAGTTGAGTCGGTGGTAAGGAAGGCAAATACAATATTAGCATTCATTTCAAAAGAACTAGAATATAAAAGTAAGGATGTAATGCTAAGTCTTTATAAGACATTCATCAGATCGCACTTTGAGTATTGTGAGCAGTTTTGGGCCCCTTATCTAAGAAAAGATGTGCTGACATCGGAGTGGGTCCAGAGGAGGTTCATGAGAATGATCCTGGGAATGAAAGGTTAATGTATGAGGAACATCTGATGTCTCTAGGCCTGTACTCCCTTGAGTTTAGAAGAATGAAGGGGGATACCATTGAAACATATCAAATATTGAAAGGCCTAGGTAGAGTGGATGTGGAGAGGATGTTTCCTTTTGTGGGTGAGTCTATTACCAGAGGGCACAACCCCAGAACAGAAGGACATTCTTTTAGTAGAGAGATGAGGAGGAATTTCTTTAGCCAGAGGGTAAAAAATCTGTGGAATTCATTGCCACAGATGGCTGTGGAGGCTGTCATTGGGTATATTTAAAGGAGAGATTGATAGTTTCTTGATTAGTAAGGACATCAAAGTTTACAGGGAGAAGGCAGGAGAATGAGGTTGAGAGGGATAATAAATCAGCCGTTATGGAATAGCAGAGCAGACTTGATGGGCCGAATGGCCTAATTCTGCTCCTATGTCTTATGGTCTTATGTTCGACAAAATGGCCTCTTTCTGTGTTGTGACATTATATGTGATAAGTCTAATGCAGAAGATCCCTGACTTTGTTCCTGGGCCTCCCTGATCGAAATCCATACAAACTATGGAATCTGTGATCATTCAAGGAACAAACAGAAAATTATGATTTCTACAGTCTGCCTTTAAGAGCATCCACAATGGAGCATGAAACATTTAACAGCTCAATACACCAACATGCAGAGGTATTTTAACAATATACTGTATGATCTCATCACTGTTGACTCAGTTGTTTGACTCAACTGTCTATATGTAAAATTCTTCTGGATTTTTTACAGAACATCAGCTGTACAAAGAAGGATTATCCAGAAAGTAGGAAAACTGGTAAACAGATAAATTTATTACCAGACAAAATGCTGAAGGAATGTACAGTATCACTAACTATTTTGCCTTCATGTAGATAAGGCTGTTGGGAATACACTAGTGATGTGTAGTGCTCATTCTATGTGTAATTCTTATTCCTTAGATTTACAGCATAGTTGAATGTCAACAGGTTGAGCTCTTGTGGATAATCTATTCTTCTGGATAATGTATCTGGAAATATCATTACCTAGGGCTTAGGTCAGGGGGTCCACAGCAGTTCAGCGATGGTAGAAGAAGCTTTGCTGGCTTTCGGACATTACAATTTCCACCACTGCAGGTGCTATCTTCTTTTTTATGTAGAGGGCTTTCCCCCCTCCTGCACTTCCCTGGAGATCGACTTCCGAGTCGTATCGCTGAGTAATGCTTCAATTCCTCTCCCAGCAAACTGCCCAGGGATCCTCGGCGAATCGGACTGTTCAATCCGGGCAGTGTGAGTTTCCTGCGACTTTTAGTTGCTGGTGAGAGATGTGAATATTCATTTGGTTCGTCCTCAGTTTCTAAAATGGAGGGAAGTTTCTTACTGGAATTGTCACTGCTGTCCAATTTATTCTGAAAAGTAATGCAATAGCTTTATTAGTTTTAGTGAGACCTGTGGAGGGAAAGCAAGCCTTAATTTTTTTGTAAAATTTCCCTATCGATCTCCTATCAATGAGTTTCCATTAGTTTGTCGGCTAGAGTGAATTATAAACAGTGCCCTTCCCCAAATGCAATATTTGCCAGTTCTAGCAATCTGGGTTCAATCCAGACCTCCGGAACCGTATACGCGGAGTTTCTTATTCTCTCTGATGACATGGGTTTCAAAAAAATTCAAAATACATATATGTTACTGTATATACGACCCTGAGATTTATTTTCTTGCATTCACAGTAGAACAAAAAACTACAACAACTGACAACCAATGTGCAGAACAAGACAAACTGTGCAAATATGAAAAAAAACAAATAATAATAATCATAATAAATAAATAATATTGAGAACATGAGATTGTATAGTCCTTGAATGTTAGTTCATAGGTTGTGGAATCAGATCAGTGTTGAGGTGAGTGAAGTTATCCACACTGGTTCAGGAGCCTGATAAGTTGAGGGGTAATAACTGGTCCTGAACCTGGTGTGTGGGCCCTGAGGCTCCTGTACCTCCTTCCCAAGGGCAGCAGTGGGAAGAGATCATGGCCTGGATGGTGGGGGACCTTGGGTCTTCTGGGTGCTCAGGTTTCCTCCCATGTCCCAAAAGCATGTTGGTAGATGATTTGACTACTGCAAATGATCTCTAATGTGATGGGAGAACTGGGGAGTTTTGAGCATCTGTCAAGAGTATATAGGCAAGCAAGTGGGAGAATTGATGGGATTTATCTAAGAGCCAGCAAACTCTTGATGGGTTGAATGGCTTCTTTCTAAGTTGCAAGAAAAAAACATGAAATCTTCCTTTTTATTGCAATGCAGGAACAAGTCTATATCCCCAGCCCTGCATGAGATCTGTACTGTTAGGTAAGGCTATGAAAGCACATCTGATCATCTACTTCCTTCCCTCCTTTTTTGCACTGATGGTGAGGCAAAGTCCCTTGGTTCTTATTATCCGCTGGTACTTCAGAAAGCAGCTGTTCTGCACATACTGCCTCAGATTGCAAACAAGTTATTGGAATGTAAGCTGTCTGCTTTCCTTGGCTTCCACACATTTGCCTCCATGTTAGCTTTTCTTTTGCTTTGTAACACTCCTGTGAGGTTCATTGGGGAGCTCTTGCTACATTAAGATGTTTTATATGAATTAATTTGTTGTTTAGTTAGAATGAAACCCAAGTGAAGACAGCCCAGTCCAAACTAGTCTTTCCTCCATAGACTCTCTCTACCATTCCTGTTGTCTTGGGAGTGCAGCTAACATAATTCAGGTCCTCTGCCACCCAGTCATTCTCTCTCCTCTTTCCTTCCAGCTGGTATAAAATAGAAAAGCTTTAAAACATGCACTACCAGGCACAAGAACAGCTTCTATCACAGCTATAAAACTCCTGAACTGTATAATCTCTCAATCTACATTGTAATGGTCCTTGATCTTTATTTACCAACCTGACTGCACTTTATCTGTAGCAATAACACTCTTTCCTGCATGCTTTAAAAAAAATTTAATTATAGATACAGCACGGTAATAGCCCTTCTGGCCCAAAGAGCCTATCCCTCCTAATTACACCCATGTGACGAATTAACCCACTAACCCATACGCCTTTGGAATGTGGGAAGAAACCAGAGCACCCAGAGGAAACCCACACAGTCACGGGGCTCCTTACAGGCAGTGTTGGGAATTGAACTCGGGTCACTGGTACTGTAATAGCATTATACTAACCACTACGTTTCCATACCACCCACTGTTATTACATTTCTCTTTATACTATCTCTAGACCCCAGAGAGGCTGGTCCTGGCTCACCTCTGAACCCTGATCAGATCAGCCCTTGATTCCCTGCAGTATGCCTACATTGGAGTTGATGATGCTGTCATCTACCTGCTGAGCAGAGCCTACTCCCATTTGGATAAGCAGGACAGCACTGTGAGGATCATGTTTTTTGATTTCTCAAGTGCCTTCAATACCATACAGCCCTCATTGCTGGGGGAAAAGCTCCATTCAATGCAGGTTGCCACTTCTATTGTATCCTGGATAATGGACTATCTGACTGGCAGATCACAGTTTGTGTGGCTTCAGAGCTGTGTGTCAGACATGGCTATAACAGCACTGGGGCCCCACAGGGGACTGTATTGGCTCCCTTCCTGTTTACCCTGTATACCTTGGACTTTAGATACAACACTGAGTCATGCCATCTGCAGAAATTCTCTGATGACTCAGCAGTAGTTGGGTGTATAAAGGGAGGATGGGAGGATGAATACAGAGCCAGGTGGAGGACTTTGTTAAATGGTGCAAGCTGAATTATCTGCAACTCAACATCAGTAAGACAAAGGAGATGGTGATGGACTTCAGGAAGACTAAGTTTGCACTGTTCCCTGTTACTATTGATGGTGAGGATGTGGATGTGGTGAGGACCTTTCAGAACAGAGGAACACTTCCAGTAATAGACCTATACCACCGGCCTGCTCCGAAGAGCAGTAATTGAAGTCATTCTTACCCTCGGCCATTAGGCTCTATAATGAGTCAACCTATAGCTGGGGAAGTGATGAACCCCTCCTGTTATACCGTTATTAACCTCTGTTTAAACTCAGTTTAGTTCTGTTTACCACACCCTGCTACTGCGGACCTCCGTGCAATACTAATATCACTTCTTATCTGGATGCTCCATTCTGTTCCACTCTCAATTCCACTCTGAGATTGAATTAACCTGGTCCAAATTACTGACCAGATTCAGGAACTTCATTAAAAATAGACATTCATTGCCAGTATAATATGGGCTATAACAGAACAAAAAGAACTCACTGCTGGTTTCTACCATTTTTTAAGCCTTTCCTTTCAAGTTTCACCCATTTCTATGAAATGCTGTGTGTTTATCCAAAATATGAAACTCCTAAGAGGTCTGTGCTGGAAAATAAGAATTCCAGTGTTGTTTCAAATGCATTTAAAAGACAGTCTAGAAGCCTCAGAGGCTTCAGAGGATGCAGCAATGCAGGACACATCACTCATTGTTACATGCACAGAGAAGCCTGTGGTCATAATAACTTCATCACATTGACAAGAAGCAGGAGAATGTAACAGCCACAACTCAGGAGGTGTGAAGGTAGTGGTTTCACATACAGCAAAGGTCTAGGCTTCCTGGATGACTGGGGCTAACAAAAATAACACAATGGCTTGAACTTAGCTCATGTGGGTTTTGTAAATATCTGGCTCTAAGTGTATAAAATTATTTTCAAAGTGGACAGGGATTTGAGCTCAAATTATGGCATTTCTAAAATTGAACCAGTTTTTTGCCTTGTGTCACTTCCTTTGTGATTCTCCTGCAGAGCACTGACCAGGAAATCAGGTCATGTTGTTCTGATGTGTGTATGATGCTGGACATCCTCTGAGCAACCGTTTTTCGATAGCACTATAGAGAACTTAGATCAGCACTGTATATTACAGGCCCTTCAGCCCACAATGTTGGGCCGACCTTTTAATCTACTCTAAGATCAAGCTAATCCTTCCCTCCCACATGGCCCTCCATTTTTCTCTCATCCACGTGTCAGCCTATGAATTTTTTAAATATACCTAATGTATCTGACCACCACCCTAGGCAGTGTGTTCCACGGACCCACCAGTCTCTATGTAAAAACACTACTTTTCTCTTATCACCTAAAATTACGCCCTCTTGTTTTAGCCATTTCCACCTTGGGAAAAAGTCTCTGCCTCTTATCATCTTGCACACCTCCATCAAGTCACCTCTCATCCTCCTTCACTCCAAACAGCGGCACAGTAGCATAGTGGTTAGCACAATGCTTTACAATTCAGGCATCCCAGGTTCAATTTCCGCTGCTGCCTGTAAGGAGCTTGTACGTTCTCCCCGTGACTGTGTGGGTTTCCTCCCACAGTCCAAAGACGTACCGGCTGGTAGGTTGATTGTTATTGTAAATTGTCCTGTGGTTAGGTGAGGATTTTAAATCGGGGATTGCTGGATGGCATGGCCAGAAGGGCCTACTCTATACTGTATCTCAATAAAAATTTAAAAAAACAGAAAACCCCAAGCTCACTCAACCTTTCCTCATAAGACATGCTCTCTAATCCAGGCAGCATCCCAGTAAAATTCCTCCGCACCCTCTCTAAAGCTTCCACATCCTTCCTGTAATGAGGCGACCAGAAATGAACACAGTATTCAAAGTGTGGTCTAACCTTTCCTGCCTTTTAACAAGCACTATGACCTCCTCCCATTCTTTGGTCCAGCCCAGGTGCCCAGAGTGAGAGAAAAAGTAAAGGGCTGAGTTACAAGACCAGGCCAACATTAGATTCTGTTCCTGACCCTCAGAGAGATCAGTCCTAAACCAATAATATAGTTTGGCATTACCTGGAGCGAAATTCCTCCGTGCTGTCAAATCAGGAATATAAAGAGTTAAGGGGACCCCTGGAGTTTAAGCATTAAAGCTATTTGGAGTCTACAAGAAATCTTTTTTATGTTAATGAAGCTAATTAATACTAATAGATCAGTGGAGGTTTGTGCACACAGGGAGTCATAAATACTGAGAATACACTCCGAGATAAAATTGTAATTGATGTCATTTAGCACTAATGAGATCTTGCCTGGTTAGATTCAATTCCAGAACTGTCAGTCTCAGAACAACAGCTCCAATATGAATGAAATTTCACAGAATTGTACCCTTATTATCAATGATTTTCATTCTCCCATTTCGGTTTATTGCTAGTTACCATCACAAGTTATAATACACTATGTTCAGAATAAATTAGCCAACGTACCTGAGGGAGTCTTGGAGACTTGGAGCATTTTGAGATTCCCTGTGAATACAATATATGGAGTTTATACCATGCAATTAGCTGGAGCAGGCCACACTGAGTTACATCTGAATTTATATGCAGTACAATATATTAAATGTAATCCTATTCACAATACAACCAGATACTGCTGCTAGGAATCTGCAGACACCTGAGTATGGCTTTCAAGATGGTGTTGTCTATAGCCATATTCATTGACTTTAAAAGACTGGATAGCAACTCTAAGAGGCTGGTGCCATCCAATCAATTTGCCCGCAGGGCATGGATTCACTTTTTTTCAATTAATTTATGAAGCGTAGGATTTGCTGGCCAAGCCAACAATTATTGTCCATGCCAGTTGACCTAGAGAAGGTGACGGTGAGCCCCATCTTGAACTGCTGCTGTCCATGCTGTTAAGGTTTTCTCTCAGCAGTGTTCATGGCTGAGGTCCAAGGTACTGACTGAGCAATGATAATGGAATGTAACTTGGAGGGACGTTTGCATTTGGAGGTGGGTATGTTAATTATCTTTCCTGATGGTGGAGGTCATCAGGTAGGAGATGCCTCCAAGAAGATCTACACACTGCAGGTAAATTCTGGGAGTGACTATGTAGGTGGTACGAATACAAGAAACTGGAGGAAGACTAGGCCCTTCTGACCCTCAGACTTGTTCGGCCATTCAGTAAGATCAGGGCTAATCTTCTGCCCTGTCCCCATATCCAGTGATGCTAGTACCCAGAAATGCATTCATCTCTATTTTTAAATGTTGTACGTGAATTTGGCGCCAGTCATGCAGTTGCCTTTATTCTGAACAGTTGTTGAGGCTCTGGGGTGTCAGTGGAGCTGCACACATCCAGACAAGGGAAATACGGTCTGTTATTTCAGAATAAGACTCAGGTTTATTATCACTGATATATGTTGTGGAATTAGTTGTTTTGTGGCAGCAGTACAGAGCAATACATAAAAATTACTATAAGTTACAATCAGAAACATATCAAAATAAATCAGTGCAAAAAGGGAGCAAGAGTGAGGTGGTGTTCATAGTTCATGAACTGTTCAGAAGTCCGATGGTAGAGGAGAAGAAGCTATTCCTAAACCGTTGGGTGTGTGTCTTCAGGTTCCTGTACCTCCTCTCTGATTTCTTATATTTGCTCACAACATAGACAGAGGCCAGAGAGCATTCAGCTCTCAGACCATTCCCCCCACTTAGTTTCCTGTAACAATTTTGTTCTCACAATATACAATTGATTTGAGCCTGGTAATGGCAGGACAGTCTTAGGGGAGTCACCACCTACGATTTGGTCACGTGACACACGTGACTGATCCAATTATGCATCTGGTCAAGAAATTAGTGAATTGCTCCTGGTTAGTCTAAATCCACCACCTAAGTGTGATTCAAAGGGCAAACTCGTTATCAGTATGATTTCATAAAACATGGATATTGAAATGGCAGAGGGGCAAAAGAATTCGCCATGACAACATCATTCATCTTCCAAGACAACCTGTTCACTGTCTGGTTATAAAGAGAAAAGAGCCTTTGGATAAAATTATGTGTCAAAATTTCACGATTCACAGTGTCCTGGTAGGAAGGGTGTCTCCAACCTTCATGCTTCCCTAGATCCATCTGCCTCTCATTAGTTTCTCTCTCTCTCTGCCATCATGTCTCATTCACTTGCCATTGTCACCTAATTCGGCTTCCTGATCTAATGTAACCTGCCTGCCACCTTACATCTCTCCTCAGTCCACCAATCACTTCAAACTCCTATCTCACCATTCCCTTTCTCCTCTCTATACTGGCTTCTCTACTTGCAGCCCTGATGTGGAGTTGTAATCTGAAACATCGAGAATTCTTCCCCCACCACTACAGATCCTGCTCGACCTGCTGAGTTCCTTCAGCATATGGTTTGTTGCTCCAGATTCCAGCATTTGAAGTCTGTCATGTCTGCTGACTCTCAACATGTCGGGCCACTTTCTTTACCGGGGAAGTGGGAGTGTATTAAATTGTGGGAAGCATATAACTAAACGTAACTGTGCAAACATCAGTGATCAGACCAATTACCTAACACCACTCCATTCACACATTACTCCAAATTTTCATTCCGTGCTATTGTAACGCTTATCATTGCTACAGTGTGAAACTGATCTGGAATTTAATTTCAATTAACAACTGTGTTAAAATAGGGCATGTGTTAATTTATCACATTGAGAGGAAACTTAAACATCTCAAATACTTCTTATAGGCGGTTGAGAGATAAAAATTAGCTTCATTTGTCACATGTATATCAAAACAGAGAGTGAAATGCATCGTTTGCATTCATGACCAACACAGTTCGAGGATGTGCTGGGGGCCAGCCCACAAATGTTGCCATGCTTCCAGCACCAGCAAAGCCTGTCCATAACTTATTTACACTAGCCTGTTTGTCCTTGGAATGTGGGAGGAGATTGGAGCACCCAGAGGAAAACCACTTGGTCACAGGGAGAGTGTACAACTTCCTTACCGACAGTGACAGGAATTGATCTTACAACTGGCACTGTAAAAGCATAATACTGACTGCGATGCGATGTGCTGTCCTGAGAAGGAATTCATAAATGCTACCAGAGCAACACACACAAAGTGCTGAAGGAACTCAGCAAATCAGGCAGTATCTTTGGAAATGAATAAACAGTCGACGTTTCGGGCCACAACCCTTCTTCAGGATTGGAGAGGAAGGGGGAAGAAGCCAGAATAAGAAGATGGAGGAGGAGGAGGAGTACAAGCTGACAAGGTGATAGGTGAGACCTGATGAGGGGGATGCTGGCCCTACTCCTACCTCTTCTCCTCACCTGCCTATCACCTCCCCCTGGTGCCCCTCCTCCTTCCCTTTCTCTCATGGTCCACTCTCCCCTCTGCTATCAGATTCCTTCTTCTCCAGCCCTTTACCTTTTCCACTTATCACCTCCCAGCTTCTTAGTTCATTCCGCCCCCCCACCCACCTGGTTTCACCTATCACTTTCCAGCTTGTACTCCTTCCCCACCCCTCTTATTCTTGCATCTTCCCCCTTCCTCTCCAGTCCTGATGAAGCGTTCCGGGTCAAAACATCAACTGTTTACTCATTTCCATAGACACTGCCTGACCTGCTGAGTTCCTCCAGCATTGTGTGTGTTGCTCTGGATTCCCAGCATCTGCAAAATCTCTTGTGTTCCTAAATGTTTACGAATGCTTTCACTTCACTATGTTTTATACTGAGGGCAGCTGCTTCTCTATCGCCATAACTTTTAACAGGCAAGTCATGAAAGGAGGTATTTTACCCCATCCTGTGGCTGATTAATGTAATCTTCTCAAGTGCAACAGGCTGCTAGCTCTTATCTACAAGCCCAGAGGAATTATGATTGTTGGTGAGTACATTTAATCCCATCAGAAGAAATAATGTGTGTTACTGATACTGGGCACAGAACAACCACTGCGTCTAATGTTCCAAAATTTTCCAGCCTTCAGTGGAACATCCTGAACAATTCAGAGGAATATATCTGTTGAGTCTAGTGTGATGCTCTGTATTAGCATGCATCAGACTTGTCACACCTTACCTTTTGTAAAGTTTTATGGGACAGAGGTTTCGGGCAGAGACCCTTCATCAGGATTGGATGAAGGTGCTTGACACAAAATGTCTACTGTTCATTTCCCTCCATAGATGCTGCCTGACCTACTGAGTTGCACCAGCATTTTGTGTGTGTGTGTGTGTGTGTATTGCTCAAAGACGGCACTTATCCATTCTTGAAAGATACTAGTAAAAGGGATTGGTTAAAAAAAACAATCTGAAACTCTTCTGGCTACTGTTTAATTTACATTTATTTGACTCCTTGGATTTAACCTTCCCAAATGCCATTGTGGAATTTGAACTCACGTATTTGGATTAGCACATCAGACCTCTGACTGCTAAACATTATACTGGGGTACCCTGTTAGTAATCCAGGCATTGAGCCAACACTGTAATTGAAAACCATAACAATGACTGCAGACCATGAAAGCAAGATACCACAAATAAAATTTCTGAGTTTGGTTAATGGAGCGTTTGTGTCTTCTCTAATAAAGCAATGATTTTAAATCTATTTGTGTTATCAGAGTATATTCTCAAATTCTGGATTAAGTTCGGCAATTGCTTTTACATTCTAATAAACACAGCTGTGTTAGATCTTATGATACATGCTTATACGTAGTGAAAGCTTTAGAACCTTAGAACCATTAGAGTCTTGGAGTTATACAGCACAGGAAAGAGGCTCTTTGACCCAACTCATCCATACTAACCAGGTTGCCTAACTGAGAGACTCCCATCTACCTTAGGTCCATGTCCCTCTAAAGTGCTGCAAGTTTAGAGGGTTCATATCCAACCTTCCCATCTATGTACCTGTCCAAATGGTTTGTTAATGTTGTAATTGTACCCACTTCTACTGCTTCCTCTGGTAGCTTGTTCCATATGCCCACTACCATTTGTACAGGACAGTTGCCTTTAAGGTCTCTTTTAATTCTTCCACCCCCCCCCCCCAAACTATGACCTTTAGTTTTTGACTCACCTATCCATGGAGAAGTCTTTGGGCATTCACTTTATCTATGCCCCACATGATTTTATAATTCTCCACAAGGCACCTCTCAGTGCCCTACACTCCAGGGAAAAAAAAAGTCCCAGACTATCCAGTGTCTCCTTTTAACTTAAACCATATCCAGCCTTTCCTTATAATCTCTCTTATATCATAGAAGCAGGCTATTAGGTCCATCAACTGACTGCTAGTTCTTTGCTAAGTGATGCATTCAGCTCATTTCTCCAAACTTCCCCCGTTGCTTTATTAATTTATCAATTTTCCTTTACAAAACCACAAACAAATGTGCATCCCCAACACTTCCAAACATGCATACCAGATCTCAAATGGCTACAGCTTCCCTTCATTGACCTGATATAAAGCTTTGTCTAATCTACCCTCAACATTCCCTGCTCCAAGGAGCAAAACTCCAGAAACTGTTGCCTACCTTCAAAATAACCTAATCTAATCTAATCTAAATTGAATCCTTTCTCCCTAGAATTATTCTAGTAACTTTGCTCTGGACCCTCTTTAGGACTTTCATATCCTTCCTAAAGTGCAAAGACTAGAAATAGATGCAATATTCAGGCTGTAACCTCACTATGTTTTATAAAGGTACCCTGCTTTTCTGTTCTTTGCCTCCACTCTGATTGGCCCTCTACCCTGTATTCACATGTCACTCGTTGGCAGTCCTGGTCATGATAACAAATATTAAAGCACATTCCCAAAGAATGTTATGGGTCAGTATACCAATGAGATTACTCTTCAATAAAGGGTTTCCCATGTGAATGATTCCTGTTATCGAAAGAACGATGTAGGGCACAGAGTGCCTGCAGCTCTTTAACAGAAATCCACCAACAGCATATCTTCTAAAAAAAATTGTGCAGGTTCTTAATACAATGATCTTCTCACCTGGAATTTGTACTGCTGGTGGAAAAGTGGATATAATGCTGTGACAATCAGCAGTTCTGCCATGAAGGGAAAACTTTTAAGTGTTCCTCCTCAACCCCCTTAGCAGCCCCCCATCCCACCTCCACCCATCTGGGCCTGAAACATTGTTTTTCTTTCTGCCTGACCTACTGAATGTTACAAATGTTCTTGCTTTTTATTGCAGATTAGCTGCTCCAGCAGTTTAAAAAAATGATTTTAATTCTTTCTTGCAAACCGCTTAGAAAGATCCTACAGTAATGAAATAGCAACAGAACATTTGCATGGGCGTGCATTCACAAAATAAATGGTAGGGCATAAACAGTCCAAATGCACACAAATCAGTCTTAGAATATGCATCATTTTCAAACGGATGTAGAAAGCAGAATAAACTAGCAAGGAACAATGAAACTACAGAACTAAACATTTTTATCCATCATTCATACACATCAGTCAAAGCACATTTGGAAGCCTATAATCAAAGAAAATATTTAAACATCGTTGTTTATACTATTCAATGCATTCAAAGACACAAAATATAGTTTCAGTGACTCTCAATGATCAATATAAAAGAACCACAATAAAACATGAAAAAAAAGACTTTCTCCTCTAATTGCAATTGAGGATAGTTGAATTTGTCAGTTGGGTATATGTTCATCTTCCTGGAAGGCAATTACATGGACACAGAAGTTCATGGGTAGCCAAGAAAGAAGGAGAAAACTTGAGAGTAATGTAGCTCAATGAATTTACTCCCAGAATCCAGAGATCCTTTAAACTATTTGTTTGCAAATTAATGCAACCAATGTATTAAAGCTTGTACATAGAAGTGAAATATTTTCAGAGGTCTGCTCTTACCAGTGCTTCACGTCCTTCTTCAAGGTTGAAGGTCAGGTCACGGTGGATGTTAGATAGGAATTTGCTTGAATACTCAGGGTAGAGCTCCAACACCTCATATAAACCCCTCAGACTGATGTACTGCAGGTCACAATAAGTTAATGCTTTCACGTCAGCATTTGTTTTAATCACTTGGCCCTTGGTTGAAAGATCTGCGCCAATCAAATCTCCTTTGCCTGCAATGGAAAACAATTCAGAAAATTGTTAGGTACCTTAAACATCAATTAACTTTAGATCCAAATCTTTTTGTAGGATGTTAATTGGGGAAAATAATATTGACCAGAGTTTGACATGGGATGTACAGTGATCTAAAAAGGACTGAGAATGTGCTTTCTTCATGAACTTGAACTATATTTAGAAAGACATGCTGGATAAAACAGCATGGGAGGAAATTCAGATGGATAAAAAGCAACTGTAAGGCCAGTTGGTCCAAATGGTTGCTATCTGCCATAAAGTCAATGTTTGTAATTAAAATATAGTTATCAACTGACATCAAAGAAATAGAGTACTGGATATGAATTTTAAAAATTCCTGCCTGTATTTACTATTCAATCTTAGTCAAAGTTCAAAGTTTATTCATCTTCATCTAAATCATTTTTATTAAGATTATAAGGGCACAATTAGGCTATTCGACCCATTGAAACTTCTCCACAATTTGGTGTTCAGGAGATATATTCCATTATGCACTCAGGTTGAGCTTGTCAAATTCATCAACTTGCCTCCAATTTCCACCCTGCCCTTAAATTCACTTGGGTCTATTTCTGACACCTCGCTCCCCTTTCTTGATATCTTTGTCTCCATCTCTGGAGACAAACCTACTGATTTCTAAGGCTATCTTGACTACACCTCTTCCCACCTTAAAAATACTATTCCCTTTTCTCAGTTCTTTTGTCTCTGCTGCATTTGTTCCCAGGAAGAGGTTTGCCTTTCCAGGACATCAGAGATGTCCTCCTTCAAAGAATGGGGTTTCCCTTCCCCCACCATTGATGTTGCCCTCATCTGCATTGCCTCCATTTCCCAAAAATCTATGCTCACTGCACCTTCCCACCGACCTAACAGGGATAGAGTTCCTCTTGTCCTCACCTATCATCCCATGAGCCTCTGCATCGAACACATCATTCTCCGCAACTCCTGCCATCTCCAAAGGGATCCTACCACCAAAAATATCTTCGCATCTTCAGGAACCCCCGCCACCTAGGACATGCTCTCTTCTCGCTGCTGCCATCAGGAAGGGGGTACAGGAGCCTCAGGACTCACGCCACCAGGTTCAGGAACAGTTATTACCCCTCAACCATCAGGCTGTTGAACCAGAGGGGATAACTTTACTCAACTTCACTTGCCTCGTCACTGAAATGTTTCCACAAATAATGGACTCACTTTCAAGGACTCTTCATCTCATGTTCTTGATATTTATTGCTTATTTATTTATTATTATTTACTTGATTTTGTATTTACACAGTTTTTTGTCTTTTACACTCTGGTTGAATGCCCAAGTTGGTGTGGTCTTTCAGTGGTCCTATTATGGTTGTTATTCTAATAGATCTATTGAGTATGCCCGCATGAAAATGAATTTCAGGATTATATATGGTGACACATATACTTTGAGAATAAATTTACTTTAACTTTGAACCCCCCGCCTCCACTTTCCACAGCAATTGCTCCCTCCGTGATTCCCTTGTCCATTCGTTCCTCCCCACTAATCTCCCTCCCAGCACTTAACCCTGCAAGTGGCCAAAGCGCTACGTCTGCCCATTCACCTCCTCCCTCCCCTGCATTCAGGGCCACAAATGTCCTTACAGTTGAGGCAACACTTCACATGCGAATCTATTGGGGTCATCTATTTTGTCTGGTGCTCCCAATGCAACCTCTTCTACATAGGTGAGACCCGTCGTAAATTGGGCGAATGTTTCTTTGAGCACCTCTGCTCCATCTGCCTGAAGTGGAATTTCCTGGTGGGCAAACATTTTAATTCCGATTCCCATTCCAATCCATAGCCTCCTCTTTGCCATGATGAGGCCATCTTCTGGGTGGAGGAGCAACACTTTATATTCCATCTGGGTAGCCTCCAACCTGATGGTATGAATATCGATTTCTCCTTCTGGTAAAAAGACTTTTCACTCCTCCTCTCTTTTTCTTTTTCCCACTCTAGCCTCTTACCTCTTCTCACCTGCCTATCACCTCCTCTGGATCCCTTCCTCCTTCCCTTTCTCCTATGCTCCACTCTTTTCTCTCCTGTCAGATTTCTTCCACTCCAGCCCTTTACCTTTCCTCCCAACCTAGCTTCACCTATAACCTTCTAGCTATTCTCCTTCCCCTCCCCCTACCATTTTGGTCTTGACCCAAAACTTTGACTGTTTAAAGATGCAAACACAAGGAAATCTGCAGATGCTGGAATTTCAAGCAACACACATAAAAATTCGTCCTGACGAAGGGTCTCGGCCCAAAACGTCGACTGTACCTCTTCCTAGAGATGCTGCCTGGCCTGCTGCGTTCACCAGCAACTTTTATGTGTGTTACTTTGACTGTTTATTCATTTCCATAGATGCTGCCTGACCTGCTGTGTTCCTCCAGCATTTTGTGTGTGTGTTGCTCTGGATTTCCAGCATCCACCGAATTTCTCTTGTTTTTACTCCATTATGCTACTTATTAGCATGAACACCAAATCAAGGTATAGGACCAATGATCAGCCCTATACAAGAAGTCCAGATAAGACCTGCCAAAAGGGTATCTTAAGAGAGAAAGAACAATTCCAATTGAAGTTAGAGAAGGAATTTAATGCACATTACCTCTGACAGGGCTTACAGGTCATTACTTCCTACAAGGTGAAACCTAACATCGTGAATGGGAGTGATGTTTCACTCCCAGATGAGCTCAACGCCTTTTATGCAGGGTTTGAAAGGGAGAAAAGAATTACACCTGTGAGAATTCCTGCAGCATCTGATGACCCTGTGATCTCTGTCTCAGAGGCTGATATTAGAGCATCTTTCACGAGGATGAACCTTTGCAAGGCATCAGGCCCCAATGATGTACCTTGTAGGGCACTGAAAACCTGTGCCAACCAACTGGCAGGAGTGTTCAAGAACATCTTTAATCTCTCACTGCTGCAGTCAGAGATTCTCACCTGCTTCAAAAGGACGACAATCATACCAGTACCCAAGAAGAACAGGGTGAGCTGCCTCAACAACTATTGCCCAGTTGCATTCACATCTTCTGGAATGAGGCGCTTTGAGAGGTTGGTCATGGCCAGAATCAACTCCTGCCTAAGCAAGGACCTGGACCCACTGCAATTTGCCTATTGCCACAATAGGTCTACAGCGGATGCAGTCTCACTGGCTCTCCACTCGGCCTTGCTTGGCCTTGGACCCCCCAGACAACAGCAATCCCTATGTCAGGCTGCTGTTTATTGATTACAGCTCAGTGTTCAACACCCTCATACCTTCAGTACTAATCAACAATCTTCAGAACCTCGGCCCCTGTACCACCCTTTGCAACTGCATCCTTGACTTCCTCATCGAGAGACCATAATCTGTGTGGATTGGAAATAACATCTCCTCGCTGACAATCAACACTGGTGCACCTTAAGGATGCGTGCTTAGTCCACTGCTCTAAGTTTGCTGATGCCACTATTGTTGGCAGAATCTCAAATGGTGATGAGGAGGCGTACAGGAGTGAGGCAGATCTGCTGGCTGACTAGTGTCAGCAAGACCAAGGAACTGATTGTGGGCTTCAGGAAGGGGAAGTCGAGCAAACACACACCAGTCCTCATCGAGGGGTCAGTAGTGGAAAGGGTGAGCAGTCTCAAGCTCCTGGGTGTCAACGCCTCTCAAAATCTATCCTGGGCCCAGCATAATGATGCACAACAGTGACTATATTTCATTAGGAGTTCGAGGAGATTTGGTATGTCACCAAAGACACTCGCAAATTTCTACAGATATGCTATGGAGAGCATTCTAACTGGTTGCATCACTGTCTGGTATGGAAGGGTCACTGCACAGGATCAGAAAAAGCTGCAGAAAGTTGCAAATTCAGCCAGCTCCATCATGGGCACTAGCTTTCCCAGCATGAAGGACACTTTAAGAAGGCAATACTTCAGAAAGATGGCATCTATCATTAAGGACCCCCGTCACCCAGGACATGTCTTCTCCTCATTGCTACCATCAGGGAGGAGGTACAGGACAACACACACAGAATGCTGGAGGAACTCAGCTGGCTGGGCAGCATCTGTGGAAAAGATAAAACAGCTGACATTTCGAGCTGAGACCCTTGAAGGGTCTCGGCCCAAAAGATTGACTATTTACTCTTTCCATAGATGCTGCCTGTCCTGCTGAGTTCCTCCAGCATTTTGTGTGCGTTGCTTTGGATTTCCAGCAGATCTTCTGACGTTTAGGAGGTACAGCAGCCTGAAGATACACACTCAATATTTTAGGAACAGCTTTTTCCCTTCCGCTATCAGATTTCTGAACAGACAATGAACCAGCTCATGAACACTACCTCACTCTTTCTTGCTCCCTTTTTGCACTACTTCTTTAATTTAATTTATATGAAATAAATATTATATATATGTGTGTGTGTGTGTGTGTGTGTGTGTGTGTGTGTGTGTGTGTGTGTGTGTGTATTTACTTATTGAGATACAGTGTGGAATAGGCCCTTCCGGCCTGCAAGTCTGATTTAATCCTAGCCTAATCATGGGACAATTTACAGTGACCAATTAACCTACCCACCCATACGTCTTTGGACTGCGGCAGGAAACTGGAGCACCTGGAGGAAACTCCTGTGGTTACAGTGAGAACGTACAAACTCCTTACAGGCAGCAGCGGGATATATCTTATATAAATTTCAATAACACGTATATCTTTTAGTCATTTATAGCTTTAAAAATGTATTGCACTGTACTGCTGCCGCAAAACAACAGATTTCATGTCAGTAATAATAGACATGATTCTGATGGAGTGAAATTCCAGTTAGCCTTGCTAATACATAGGTACTGAAAGGTTACCTGCCCATTCCACGGAGTGAAGGAGATACGTCTCTACAGTACAAACATAAGACATACCGGGAGTTGGTCATGCAGTTCTCTGAACCTGGTCTTGATCCGGCAAATGAGTGAACATTTGCCTGAATTTGTATATTTCGTTCTTTACTTTTATTAGAATGTGAATGTTGCTGACAAGTCAGGCATTTGTTGTTCATTCCTGAGTGCCTCTAATCTAAAGACCTTGGCCATTTCAGAGGGCGGTTTTATGTTTTATTTATTTTCACCTTTTGTGAGAATTGTTCTGGTGAAAGCTGATCATTGCGGATTGTTGGCTCTGCCACTTTCTCCAAGATGCAGCGTGACTTACCAAATAGCGTTTCCTATTGCTCTCGCAAATCCTTTAAGATGTTGGTTGAAACTGATCGGTTTAGCATTATATATCAAATTGAAGATCAAGCAACATGCACAAAATGCTGGAGGAACTCAACCCTTCATTAGGGTTGGGTCTGTCAGGACTTTCCCAGTACCCTTCATCACTTCTGATGAAGGGTCTCAGGCCGAATCGTCGACTGTACTCTTTTCCATAGATGCTGTCTGGCCTACTGAGTTCGCCTAACATTTTGTGTGCGTTGCTTGGATTTCCAGCGTCTGCAGATTTTCTCTTGTTTGAAATTGAAGATCAAGTTTATTTTCATAGACATACCATGATCTTTTGCAGAAGCACGGTTTTCTTCTGAAGTACTGAATATTTGGTTTCCCACTGAAGCTAAGGGCCACCGAGCTCCCTTTTTACTAACAGATTCATTTCTTGTGAATCAGTTTAATGTCCCTGTAGTCTGAAGTTTCCAAAGATGATTATTACTTGTAAATTTATTTATGGTAATATTACTTTGTGTGTGGTGTGTGTGAATTATATATACTGTGTTGCGCACTTGGTCCAGAGGAACGTTGTTATGGTTGACCGTCAATAAACTTGAACTTGAATTTGAAAAGGATCTTGTGCTAGTGTGAAGAACTAACAAATGCGATTGAACAAAGAATTTTACAGAGAGCCCATCACCTTTGTGAATTGCAAATGATAATGCGATAAGAATATTTTACAGCACCTCAGTTTTTTCCCTGATTGCTGTAAAATCACTCGGGGCATCAGGAGTTCCTGAATCATCAGGAGCTGCTTCAGAGAAGTGAGAATAATCTAGATCCTCTTTCTAATTCACTAATGGCCCTGCTATTCAATGATGACATTAAAAGATGAAAGGCGAGAGTGAGCCAGTTTAACAATTGCATTTAAATTGCAGGAAAGGATTGTCTAGTAGTTCATAAAAAAATCTGCAAGCTGTTCTCAGTTTGCAGCACCTATTACATAAGTCTCAGTGAAAGAACTCCCTCCTACACACATTATATAAACTTGTAGCCTAGCAACTGCAGCATTATCAATGTGGATTTTCACAGTGCCAGAAAACAGTGCATCAACAAAATAAACTGATTGGTGTTTTGGCAAAAATTTTAACCTACTTCAGGGCCATTGTTGTTTAAAATCAGATGGCAATTTTTAATCAAGGAGAATGCACCTTGTACCTGATTATCAAGACACAAACAAAAAATCATCTCAGTTGGAAAACAACAGACAAACAGGATAAGCTGGAAATCTCTGCCAATGTTTGTACCACTAATGAAATGTGTTTTTTTCTTCTTGCAAACTCGTGGACTTAAATTTGGTGGTTAAAAATTAATAGTTTTTTTCTCACAGTAGCATATTGCTATGACAATGCCAGCGACTTGGGTTCAGTTCGCGCCGCTGTCTGTAAGGAGTCTGTACATTCTCTTCGTCACCCCGTGGGTTTCCTCTGGGTGCTCCAGTTTCCTTCCCCATTCCAAAGTCGCATGGGATAGTAGGTTCATTGGTCAAATGGGTGTAATTGCGCTGGAGGGGCTGTATCTCTCAAAAAGAAATGTCAGTTTGACTAAGTTAGCAGCATTGCTTTGAAGTTAGAAGCTAGTGGAAGTCACACTTCATGATTTGGGTCTGTATTGTGGACTGGCAAATTCAAGCAAGTGCTCACAGTTAAACTGTTGCGCATTCAGGCTGATCTGAAAGACCCAGGGGGGACCAGATTGTTTTTTGAACATTGAGGGATATACAAGAGACTACAGGTGCTGCATTCTGTAGCAGCAAACTATTTGCTGGAGGACACTGACCAAATCAAATCAATCTGATTGAAAACTTAGACCTCTCTGGATACAGGGTTTGATGCAAAATGTCGACAATTTCTTTCCTCTGATACGTGTCGACGAAAAAAAAGGATGTAAGTGACTAACATGAGAGGCCAAAATTGTAAATTGTTTGTATAGTTGTTTGAAAGTATGGTGGGGTGGGGAAATGTCTGAGGCCGTTTTTTTTCACACAGAGAATGGTAAGTGTGTGAAATGCTCTACCAGGACTGATGGTACAGGTGGATACAGTAAGGAAATTTAAGAGACTCTTAGATAGGCACATGGATGAAAGAAAAATGGAGGCCATGTGGGAGAGAAGCATTAGATTAATCTTGGAGTAGATGAAAAGGTCAGCACAGCATCATGGGCCAAAAGGCCTGTAATGTACTGCTGTTCTATGTTCTGTGTTGCTCGATTCACTGAGTTCCTCCAGCGGATTGTTTTCTGTAAGAGAATATGGGGACTGAGCTCGAAAGTGGCAGAAGATCAACCATTTAGGATTTTATTGAATGGTTTAAGGGACGATATGATGTCCATTAGTTTTTGTTTCTTCTCAACCTTCTTGGTTCTGGAATTATCTTCTAACTTCACTTTCTCTTTTAAAATTAGTCCTGAAAACCTATGCTTTTTACCAAGCCTATCTAACCAAAGATGCGTAACGTGTAATGTTAATGTAACATTTTGCGCGCCACATTTCCTGAGGAGATTGGATTGCGTAGAGAGAGAGAGAGAGTGAGTGAGTTTAAAAGAAGCGTGCTGGGGCGGTCGACACATTTTGCGCGCCTCAGTTCCAGAGAAGACATTGAACTGCATCGAGGGAGGTGTTTAATAGAAGCGTGTGGGTGCAGGGGGCACATTCTGCGCCCCTCATTTCCAAAGGAAATATTTGATTGAGTAGAGGGAGAGAGAGTTTAAAAGAAGCGAGCAGGGGCAGTCAGCACATTTTGCACGCCACAGTTCCCAAGGACATACTTGATTGTGTAGAGGGAGAGAGAGTTTGAAAGAAGCGAGCAGGGGTAGTCGGCACACTTCGTGCGCGACTGTTCCTGAGGAGACATTAGATTGCGTAAAGGGAGAGAGAACGTTTAAAAGAAGCACGCAGGGCAGTCAGCATATTTTGCGCGTCATAGTTCGCGAGAAGACATTTCACAGCGTAGAGGCAGAGGGAGAAAAGAAGCATGCAGTGGTAGTCAGCACATTTTGCACGTCATAGTTTTTGAGGAGAGAGAGAGAGTTTAAAAGAAGCGTACAGGGTCAGTCAGCACATATTGCGCGCCACGGCTCCTGAGGACACATTTGATTGCATGGAGGGAGAGGGAGTTTAAAGAAGTGTGAGGGGAGGGGCGGGTGGGTAGTTTGCACATTTTGCGCGCCACAGTTCCCAAGGAGCCATTGGATTGCGTAGAGGGAGAGAAGTTAAAGTAAGCGAGCGGGGGCAGCCAGCTCATTTTGTGCATCTCAGTTCCCAAGGAGATATTTCATTGCGTAAGGGAGGGAGGGTTTAAAAGAAACGAACAGCGGCAGTTACATTTTGTGCGCCACAGTTCCTGAGTAGATATTGATTACTTGAAGGGACAGAGTTTAGAGGAAATGAGCGAAGCAAGCCGGAACATATTGTGCTCCTGAGGAGGCATATCATTGTGCAGAGGGAGACAGAGTTTAAAAGAAGCGAGCGGGGACAGTTGGCGCACTTTGCGCACGATAGTTCCCGAGGAGATATTTCATTGCATAAGGGAAGAGAGTTTAAAAGAAGCGAGCAGCGATAGTTGGCACATTTTGCACGCCACTGTTCCCAAGGAGACCTTAGATTGCTCATAGGTAGGCACTTGGCAGGGTCCAATAAAAAATAAGTTAAGTTTAAGTGGAGCAGCCATTATGGAAGTGGACCAGTGTTAGAGTGGGGAGTTGAGTCTTTGGTTCATCGAGGCTTCAGATTTTGGGCCATTTGGCTCTCTTCCATGGAAGGTGGGACCTGTACAGAAGGAGTGGTTTGCACTTGAACAGGAGGGGGACTAATCGTAGTGAGAAGGTTTGTTAGTACTGCACGAGGAATTTAAACTAGAGTTGCAGGGGAATGGGAACTAGAACACCAGAACAGATAGTGGATAGTGGAGAAAGATATTAAGGCTACATACAAAGTCAGGAATCCAAAGGTCGAATATGGTGGAACTAATGTTCTGAGCTGCGTATATTTCATTGCTAGGAGTATTGTAGGAAATGCAGATCAACTTAGGGCATGGATCAACATGTGGAATTATGATATTGTAGCCATTAGTGAGACTTGGCTGCAGGAGGGGCAGGATTAGCAACTCAGTATTCTGGGGTTCTGTTGTTTTAGACGCAACAGGGCGGGAAGGATTAAAGGGGAGGGGTGGTATTACTAGTCAAGGAAAATGTCATGGCAGTGCTCCATCAGGACAGGCTGAAAAGCTTGTCTAGCGAGGCTTTATGGGTAGAAATGAGAATAAGAAAGGTATGACCATGTTAAAGAGAGTCTATAGAAGTGAGGCAAAGCAGCAGCAAGTTTATGGACCTTCTACAGATTACATCGGTTGTGGGAAGTTATTGGAAGGTATTTTAAGAGACCGAATATATTAGTATTTGGATAGACAGGGTCTTATTAGGGATAGTCAAAATGGCTTTGTGCATGGTAGGCCATGTCTAATCAACCTTAATAGAGTTTTTTGAGGAAGTTATGAGGAAAGTTGATAAAGGCAAGGCAGTGGATGTTGTCTACATCAACTTTAGCAAGGCATTTGACAAGGTCCCGCATGGGAGGTTGATCAAAAAGGCTCAGTCACTTGGCATTCATGATGAGGTAGTAAACTGGTTAGACTTTGGCTTTGAGGGAGTGGTAGTAAATGGTCTGTGACTAGTAGAGTGCCTCAGGGATCGGTGCTGGGTCCTTTGTTGTTTGTCATCTATATCAATGATCTGGATGATGATGTGGTAAACTGGATCAGCAAGTTTGCGGATGACACCAAGATTGGGGGTGTAGTGGACAGTGAGGAAGACTATCAGAGCTTGCAGCGAGACCTGGACCAGCTGGAAAAATGGACTGAAAAATGGCAGATGGAATTTAATGCAGACAAATGTGAGGTATTCCACTTTGGATGACCAACTAGGGTAGATCTTACACAGTGAGTGGTAGTGCATTGAGGAGTGTGGTGGAACAGAAAGAGTTGGGAATACAGATCTGTAATTCCTTGAAAATAGCGTCACAGGTAGATAGGGTCATAAAGAAAGCTTTTGACACATTGGCCTTCAAAATTCAATATATTGAGCACAGGAGATGGGATGTTATGTTGAAATTGTATAAGATGTTGGTAAGGCCTAATTTGGAGTACTGTGTGCAGTTCTGGTCACCTACCTACAGGAAAGATGTAAATAAAGTTGAAAGAGTGCAGAGAAAATTTACAAGGATGTTGCCAGGACTTGAGGACCTGAGTTATAGGGAAAGGTTCAATAGGTTCGGACTTTATTCCCTGGAACGTAGGAGAATGAGGAGAGATTTGACAGAGGTATACAAAATTATCAGCGGGATAGATAGGTTAAATGCAAGCAGGCTTTTTCCACTGAGGTTAGGTGAGACTAGAACCAGAGGTCATGGGTTAAGGTTGAAAAGTGAGATGTTTAAGGATAACATGAGGGGTGGGCGACTTCTTCACTGAGAGGGTGGTGAGAGTGTGGAACGAGCTGCCAGTGCAACTGGTGGCTGCTGGTTCAATTTCAACACTTAACAGAAATTTGGACGGGTATATGGGAGGGAAAGGTTTGGATGGCTATTGTCCGGGTGCAGGCCGATGGGCCAAGGCAGATTAATGGTTCGGTATGGACTAGATGGGCCAAAGGGCCTGTTTCTGTGCTGTACTGTTCTATGACTCTGAAAACCAAGCTAAGCTCAGTAGGTCTTACCGAGAATTGCCAACACCATGTTGTCCTTCAGAACTTCCATGGAGCCTGAGCACACAAAGTAGTTTGCCTGCAAGGCATCCCCCTGTCTGATGAGGTACTCCCCCGGGGCACAGAAAGTGGTTTTGATGTGGAGAGACAGCGACCTCAAGCATCCACGACTGGCCGATACAAAGAGGGGTAACTGCAGAATTTCCTTGTGAAGATGCATGGCGATGTCAGCGCGGAGCTCGTCTGGGAAATCTCGTAAAAGCTGCAGCACATAAAGAAAAAATGTGAATGTCATTTTCAGGATGTTTTATTACAAAGCCTTGTGGTTAAAATTGAAGGCATAACTTGGAAGGCACAGTGGTGCAGATAGTAGAACTGCTGCCTCGCAGTTCCCGCCATCCCTGTTTGACCCTAACCATCAGGCCTGCTTGTGTGGAGTTTTCACTTTCTCCTTGTGACTGCGTACATTTCTCCAGGTGCTCTGGGTTCATCTCACATCCTAAAGTTGTGCATGGTGGTTGGTTAATGACTCACTGTAAGCTGACGCGTGTGCATGTGTGTGTGTTTGTGTGTGAGGATGGTAGAATCTAGGGAGAGTTGATGTGACTGCGTGGAGAGTAAGTGAAAAAATGAGATTGGTGTAAGTGGGTGCTTGGTAGTCAGCCTGGACTCTGGACTGAAGCACCTTTTTAGGTGCTATATAACTCTTAGGGATGGCACAGTTTACATTTCGGGCTGAGACCCTTCATCAGGACTCATCAGTGATGATAGTGTTATAGATGAGAAACAATGAAGTGGGGTGTAGGGTGGGAGGGCCAAGACTTCTGCAGGACCTATGGCTAAGGATAGAAGAGGTGTCATGGTAGTGTAGTGGTTAGCGCAACACTTTACAGTACCAGCAACCCGGGTTTGATTTCCACTATGGGGAGCTCATACGTTCTCCCCGTGACCACAAGGGTTCCCTCCCACATTCCAAAGCCATATGATTTTGTAGGTTAATTGGTCACATGCATGTAATTGGGTGGAGTGGGCTGGTTAGGTTAGAAGGGCCTGTTAGCATGCTGTATCTGTAAATAAATAAAGTGAAATAAATCTAATCTGAAGCTGGTATCTTTTTGATACACAGAGGCACAGGGGGCCACAGATGCTAGAATCTGGAGCAGCAAACTGCTGCCTGACCCATTAAGGTCCTCCAGCAGTTTTTCTTTGCTATTATTTTGATACACGTTCCAGCTCAGCCATGTCCGTCAAAGGCATGGTCCTAGACACTGGACCATGTAGGACCAAGTGGTTCTGCGTTGTGGCCATTCAAGTTCAGTGAAGAATAAAATGCTATTCAAAACTGGAGACTTTAAGAATTGATGAAAGGCTGTGATGTCTCTTCGAGGTACAACAGATGTGCTTCGTGTACAGAGCAGCTGGAGACATGCAGTGCACTAATGGTGTGGAATGGGTGCCTTGCTGTGACTTCCACGGGAGAGCTATGCGGAAATAGACTGCTATCGCACTTCTGGATTCTGTTTCTGTCCAAATTAAAGGGGCAGGTCCCAGACACAGGGTGGGTCCTAGTGCAGCTTCCTTTGGACTCCCACCACCCTCCCATGTCCTGGAACAATCATAATGCCCTCCTTAAAGCTCACAACCCTTGGCCACCTCTGCCCTCCACCCACCCCATCCCCAGGCCTGCTGATTCAACAAGATTCATCATCCCAAACAACAGCCAGCACTGAACAGCAACCACAGCCCAAAGGTAGCAATATTTCTCTGCCAACCTCTATTCCTATTCTTTGTCTGCCATTCCTGCTCTCCTGCCTCTGATCCTACCCCTCTGTCCACTGAATCCCAACAGTCAACTCCAGTTCTCAGCTCTTCACCTATCCATTAGGCCCAGTACCCACCCTGTTCAGATTCCTTGACTGCCCACTCCTCCACAATGCTTGAATTCTCTCCCGTGCAATATGGCTTCTCTTCCCCGGCCTGGCCTTGAACCTACTTGATTTATTGTCCTCATTACTGTTGTGTATTTAGGTATATTTTGACCCTTACAGGCTGCTGACAAGCTCCCCTGTGTGTTACATACTGAATGTAATGTGCGTGGGCATTCGGGGTGGATGACCTACCGATAAAGTAAGCAGCAGCACATTTGTTCCTCATCTTTCTGTCTCTTGCGTGTGTTATTCACGGACACCCGGCTTCCCAGTACCACAAACAACACCTGGTGACGAGGTGATATTTGTCGTTTTGATCCCTTCAGCATGAAAAGTCTGTGTGCAACACTGGCAGTGCACCACTGTGTAATGTGGGTGAGCGAAAAGAAGACGACTGCAGGAAGTGGGTGAGTGAAGAATCCGAGGGGTGAGGATGAGAACAGGATAGTTAAATGAAACCAATCAGAGAGGGAGAGAGAGATAGATAATACTAGTTAACTTCTCTGGAATGTGATTGTGTTTGAAAATGCCAACGATGTTTGGAAGTATGGGGCCGTATCATGAAATGACAGCAATAAAGTTCATATTCTGAAAGATTTGAATATTTAGCACTGGCAAATGAAATTTCAGATGATAGTCATGTTCCAACTTTTCTAACTGTGATGGTGCAAGAACAGTTAATTTATTACGTAGTACAGTGCAACCAGCTAAGCCTGTTGATAAGCCTTACGAGGGCGTAGCTAAAGGACCACTAGTCACCTAAACCTTTGATTATCGCTGAGAGGTTTAGATTTCATAAAAGGAATCAAGAGGAAGGCGAGTCTATTTCACAGTTTGTGGCAGTGCTGAAGCAATTGAACACTGATTTCGGGCAGTCACTGAATGACATGTTTTATGATAGATTGAATTGCCTCACTACGCAAACCACAGAAGTGTTTGCTTACAGAAGACAGACTAACATTACAAAGGCAATTGAGGTCAGTACATCTGTGGAGATGGCAGCTAAAGAAGCACAGCTATTAAGCGCATCTTCCCAAGTTCATAAAGTTTCTACTGACACCTATTGGCAAACAATATTGCCGTTGTGGCAAAACTGGGCATTCAGCAAAGAATGCTGGGATAAGGATTTAGATTGCCAAAGCTGTGGCAAAAAAAGAAAATGACATATTGAACACACCTGTAAAAGTAAAAAGACAGTCAACCAAAAACACTAATAAAGAGAACTGACTTTTGGAAAAACAAGGAGCAACTTGTAACCAAGATGGAACATACTGAGGATGGACTGAGTGACTCTCGCTCTGTGGTTGAGAAGGCTTTGCATATTTTATCTGTTTCAGGGCACAATGTCTTTTGGGTGACCCTGCGGTTGGACGGGGCCACAGTGAGGATGCAGGTGGACACAGGTGCTGCAGTATCACTGGTGTCAGAGGCAGCTTACAAGGAGAAATTGCAGCCTCACCCCAGAAGGGGCAAGGTTGACTTTAAAGGCTTTCACTGGTGAGGCTGTTCCAGTGTGGGGAGTGGTACATTACAGTGGAGATTAATGAGCAGAAACATCCACTGTACATTGTTAAAGGTAGTTTTCCAGTGTTTCTGGGTCACTCATGGTTGGAGCGACTCAAACTCAACTCAAAAGTGCACTTGATTGGTGGGAGTGCTGGTCTACAAGAGGTATTGAAGGAACACACAGAAGCATTCAACAGAGAGCTGGGCAGTATGAAAGGAGTCATCGTTAAGCTGGTTGTCAAGCCTGGGTTCTTAGTAGGGGTGGCTATTGAGCCTTAGTGGCAGCGTGGATAAAAAATAACAGATTGAAGAAAAAGATGAATTAAATGATACAATTAAAATATGTGGCATGAAGAAACCATAAGTTATTCCAAGGAAAAGCTGAAATCAAAGAGTACTCATATACAAAGCAGAGACCAGCATGTCTTTTGAGAAAATATGACAGTGAAGACATCTGGGACCCTGAGTAATGGGATGCACTATGCTATCCTTGTTCTGGCAGGAGTTCACCACCGGATGGAACTAAGAAGGACTATGCTTTAGACTTGGAGAGAGCAGCTCTCAAGCAAATAATCGCAGATCCACAAAAGAGAATAAAAGAAGCCGATCTTGATGTTGTACTCAGTCCTCAGCGCTGAAGCTTTGGTGGTGGCTGTCATGTGACCAATACCTCCAATATTCGACAATCTGGAAGCCTATGGAAAATAAAGAGAATTAAAATATTTGGGGGTTGGGATGCCAGTGGAGAATTAAAAGTGGGTGCATAATAACATCAAGAACCTTTGATCGTAAAGGCAGAGAGAAAGACTTGCGTGACAGAGAGGCTAGAGAAGGAAGGAGGGTGAGATTAGGTGAGAGCTTGGTGATGGCAAATACATTTTGGTGAGCAGAGGCAATGTGATTCCTAAACTGAAGAGGAAGCAGAATGGTTTTCTGCTGGCCCCACTAGTCAATCAGAAACAATAAAGCTGATGGACTTTGATGATAAAATGCTATTGGAGGATCCAAGATGGGCAAAGAGGTGAAGGAATTGACCAGAAACCCTTAAAGAAAGTGTAAGAATGCCATGGTGCTGCCCAAGTGGAGATACCTACTGTTTCTGCATCCAAGAATTTCCCCAGCAAGCAGGCAGTTTGGGAACTTTGACTTTATTGAGTCCTTCAACACGGAGAAAAGTGTACCTGGACCAGCATAGATAATTGTAGAGTTGTTTGGTGAAGGATCAGTATCATTCAGGCAGTTCTGTCGATGGTTGTCAAGTAACTTAAGTGGACCAGGTAGTTGCTCCAGTAGCCTGCGGTCTACTCCACATGAAGAACTTAAGAGACTTGCTGGTCTGGAGCAGGGGATCTCAACTCTTGTTTCATGGTCTGGAAACTACCTTGCTCCCATTATGTCACACAAAGATAATAAGGAGATTCATAAAAAGATTGATATGTTAGAAATACTGCAAAAAGCCAATGTGGATATGAAACCACTGCTGTCCAGTCTCACTACCAAGGAGAAGCTAAGGGAGAGTTCACAGACTGGAGTGGTTTTGTCTGTGGAAGTTGAACCGAAAGGTCTCAAAATAGAATCTGAGAGGAAGCTTGCCACCCCGTTCACAGTGAACCAAATACAAAAAAATGACACCAATATGACTGCTTTCAATAAGCTAGTTAACAGTATGAAGGCAAGTGGAAACATGCCTTTGCAATCAAAATCCCTTAAATTCTACCGCAACCTGTAATGGGGTCTCCATCCTCAGATATTCTTGGTGACCTGCTTGGTAGTCAGAATCATCACAAGTGGGTCCTTAATCAGCAAGGCCATTCGTCCCCTATCACCTGTGCCTTCTGAGGTGCCTCCTACTGACAATGCAGTACCCAAGCCAAGATCTGTACTGTACATGCACCTTCAAGAGACTTCTGATAAGATGGAAGCGGGTGTGAATGCAGTGGCCCCTTAGGGGTCAACCAAAGGTCCTTTTTCTCTTTGTAAAGTATGTTTTTTATGACCCCAAAACAATCCTACTCCAAGAACATTGGGGATACTCCATCAATGAGCTGGTCGTTGATTGGCGTAGCTGGACTGGTGTCAGTGGTGGAGCTGGCCGAGCTGTCGAAGGGGTTGGCCAAATGTCGAAGGAGCTGGTCGGGATATCAGAGGACCTCATCGGGATATTGGAGAAGCCCGACAGGATGTGCCGGAGGAGCCGGTTTGGGTTCGGAGGGGCTGGCCTGCCTGCACACTGTGTTGCTGCTACTACTTGGAAGCGTCGGAGTTGGTGCAGTATAACCGTTGGAGTTATCTCGGACCTTTCACTTGCGATCGCAAGACTCTGTTGAATAATGATAACGTACGTTGCTGCAGACCTGTTACCCTTGTCTGGTGGAGGGACAAGTGACATGGGAGCAGTGTAGCTTCAGTTGTAGTGAGAACTAGGCCTCAAGACTCGGGCTTGCCTGCTGCTGCAGACCAGGTAAGAGACACGAAAGCTTTACAGCATGGTTGAGCTCGGCTGGGGCCTGGCCTCTCCTGTTGGTGCTGCCCTCCCGTGTTCGAGCAGTGGAATAACAGGCTGGATTGCGTGCGTCTGTACACTGCCTCGAGACTGTAACATCAATTGCTGGACATTGTTGCTCAGGGTCTGGGACTATATATGTTTTCTTTTCAAGTGAATATGCCTCTTTGCTCAATATTTTGAATTAATGTTACTCGCTATTTTTGAATGTTTGCATGCTATTTTAAATGCACCTTGGCCCCAGAGGAACACTGTCTCATTCAGCTGTCTCTATGTAAGGTTTGAATGATAATTAAGCTTGATTTGTTTTGAAAATGACTTCATCCTGAGGTTGTTGGTACCCTCACAGGACCAGGTGGCCTCCAAACAGATTCTATCTCTAGTGACTAACCCTCAGCACACGGGGCAGAATAATCCCCAGGGTTATGTCTGGAAATAGAGGCAGGATACCCTCTTTCCCTAGTTTAGAAAACATTGTTTATTTGTTGTTGGTTGAATTTGATAATTACTTCATTGAATGTTACGAGGTCTGTGTATGGGAAGGGGGAGAAACCTTTAAAATAAGGGAGGGGGTAAATGTTATGTATTCATGTCTATTTTGACTGTTCCGGATTGTCATCAAGCTTCCCAGTGTGACACATACTGAACGTAATGTGCGAGGGCATTCTGGGTAGATGATTTACAAGCAAAATAAACTGATACACATTTGTTCCTCACCTCTCTGTCTATCGTGTGTGTTATTCACGGTCACCCAGCTTCCCAGTACCACAAACATAACAACTACACAGAGGTGGAGAGGGCAAAGTAACAAGTCACAAGTATGTGAGCCCTGTCCAGGACTGAAGGCACGTGACCTTTGTGCATTGAAATTATGTGGTGCATCCTCTAACAAACTGCTTCTTGACTGATAGTTGTGCCTTTATAAACCCTGGTCTTTTCTTCTGCCTTTCATAACCAAGTGACATCAATGCAGAATGGTCCCAGGACACTAAATACTGTTATTCTTTAATTGGTTTTCAAAGAAAAAAAATAAAGGGACCTACATATAATGACCTTGCCTCACTGTGCTCAAGTTAGATCGCTGCTGTGCAGCATCAGGAAGCAGGAAATGTAGATCATAGTGTTATAGTTATAGAGTTGTACATCATGGAAACTGGCCCTTTGGCTCACTTTGTCCAGGCTAGCTATCAAGTACCCAGTATTTTTCTTAAACAAATCCCATTTTACAGGAGTAAGATGTATAGGGGCCTTAGATCCCACACTGCCAGGTTCAAGGACAATCATTAGCCTACAATCATCAGGCTCCTGAACCAGAGGGGATAACTTCACTCGCCTCAACACTGAACTGATTCCACAACCCACAGACTCACTTTCAAGGACTCTACAACTCATGTTCTCAGTATTATTTATTTAATTTTGTTGTTTGCACTATATGTCTTCTTTTGCACTTTAGTTGTTTGTCAGTCTTTGGTTGTGTATAGTTTTTCATAAACTCTATTGTATTTATTTTCTTGTCAATGCCTACAAGAAAATGAAGCTCAAGGTAGTATATGGTGACATATCCATATTTTGATAATAAATTTACATTGACTTTGACTTTTATTCTCCCCACATTCCCATACATTCTCTCCGATTCTACCACTCACTCACACTTGGTGTCCAAACCTAAGAACCATGTCATTGGGACATGGGAGGAAACCAGAGCACCCAGAGAAAATACCTGCAATCACAAGGAGAACTTGCAAACTCCACACAGGCAGCACAGGAGGTCAGGATTGAACCCAGCTCACTGAAGCTGTGAGGAAGCAGCACAAGTCGCTGAATCACTGCTCCACCCAGTTATCCCCACAACTTCCAGAGCCCCAGGACTCCGTGGAGAAGTGTTAGGTGCAGCCTACATGCTGTTGCAAGGGTAAAGAGGGTGAACATTGTTACTGTAGTGGAAGGAGCAGATTGTCTGCCTGACCTATTCCCCCCAGTTAATGCATGCCTGGCCTTGTGGAATTACAGGATGAGGACAAATGAACCACCTAGTCAGAAAAGCTATTGGATTTTAAAAAGCTAAATGGATCAGACAGTTTTCAATTAAGTACTTAATCATTGCAGGAAAGCGATATGACTTTCTTTGAAATTATCTCTGTTGAGGCAAAACTGTGCTTGCCATCTCCCCCCATTAGAGCAGTAAAGCGATCAACAAAGAATGAAGACTATGCACTCCACTCTATTACCTCAGAGATCTAAATTTGGGTCCGGTCCAGACAAACTTATTTTCTTTTGACGTGGACCACAGATCAAATGCATTTTCCTCAGTGCTAATGAATTAATGACGAAGTTTTGCTGATCTCTAACGTGCAGGTTTTTCAATAATTCTTTTCCAGTTCTGTCTCCATAATTATTGTGTGAGAGGCAACATAATTATTGCAGGAGTGCAGGAGGCAACACCGGTCTTTATTCAAGTATTGGTATGGTGGGTAGTGCTTAGCCTGAGTTCAATCGATGGTCCAACTACTAACTGCTGAACACTAGTTCTGGATGGAACAAAGGATGTGGCTCTGGCTCTCATTGCTCTAAGATCTATACTTCATTAGGAGTTTGAAGAGATTTGGCATGTCAACAAGTACACTCAAAAACTTCTATAGATGTACCATGGAGAGCATTCTGTCAGGCTCCATCACTGTCTGGTATGGAGGTGGGGTGGCGGGGGGTGGGGGGATATACTGCACAGGACTGAAAGAAGCTGCAGAGGGTCATAAATCTAGTCAGCTTCATCTTGGGTACTAGCCTACAGAGTACCCAGGACACCTTTAAGGAGCGGTGTCTCAGAAAGGCAGCATCCATTATTAAGGGCCCCCAGCACCCAGGACATGCCCTTTTCTCACTGTTACCATCAGGTGGGAGGTACAGAGGCCTGAAGGCACACACTCAGTGATTCAGGAACAGCTTCTTCCCCTCTGCCATCCGATTCCTAAATGGACATTGACCCCTTGAACACTATTAGACATTACCTCACTTTTTTAGATATATATTACTTCTGTTTTTGTACGATTTTTAATCTATTCATTATACATATACTGTAATTGATTTATTTATTTTCTTCTTTCTATATTATCATCTATAGCATTGACGTGCTGTTGTTAAGTTAACAAATTTCACGACACATGCCAGTGATAATAAACCTGATTCTGATTCTGCTGAAGTGCAGAGATAATACTGACTTCGTTCTTCACACCCTCCTTACTGCATCAGCTCTCACCGCCCATCCTCAAGCAGGTTGCTGTTTCTAAAGTTGACAATATCCTTTCAGCTGACTTCACTTTTACCCTGGTTAGACACCTTCTTACCCTCAACCTTAGGTAGAATCACATATCAACACACATCAAAGTTGCTGGTGAACGCAGCAGGCCAGGCAGCATCTCTAGGAAGAGGTACATTCGACGTTTCGGGCCGAGACCCTTTGTCAGGACTAACTGAAAGAAGAGCTAGTAAGAGCTTTGAAAGTGGGAGGGGGAGGGGGAGATCCAAAATGATAGGAGAAGACAGGAGGGGGAGGGATGGAGCCAAGAGCTGGACAGGTGATTGGCAAAAGGGATATGAGAGGATCATGGGACAGGAGGTCCACGAAGAAAGACAAGCGGGGGGGGGGGAACCAAGAGGATGGGCAAGGGGAATATTCAGAGGGACAGAGGGAGAAAAAGGAGAGTGAGAGAAAGAATATGTGTATAAAAATAAATAACGGATGGGGTACGAGGGGGAGGTGGGGCATTAGCGGAAGTTAGAGAAGTCAATGTTCATGCTATCAGGTTGGAGGCTACCCAGACGGAATATAAGGTGTTGTTCCTCTAACCTGAGTGTGGCCTCATCTTTACAGTAGAGGAGGCCGTGGATAGACATATCAGAATGGGAATGGGATGTGGAATTAAAATGTGTGGCCACTGGGATATCCCGCTTTCTCTGGCAGACAGAGCGTAGGTGTTCAGCGAAACGGTCTCCCAGTCTGCGTC
Organism: Mobula hypostoma; assembly: GCF_963921235.1. Classification (NCBI taxonomy): domain Eukaryota; kingdom Metazoa; phylum Chordata; class Chondrichthyes; order Myliobatiformes; family Myliobatidae; genus Mobula; species Mobula hypostoma. The sequence continues at coordinate 35,211,298 of NC_086128.1, forward strand.
GGGTCTCGCGAATATATAGAAGGCCACATCGGGAGCACCGGACACAGTATATCACACCAGCTGACTCACAGGTGAAGTGTCGCCTCACCTGGAAGGACTGTCTGGGGCCCTGAATGGTAGTGAGGGAGGAAGTGTAAGGGCATGTGTAGCACTTGTTCCGCTTACAAGGATAAGTGCCAGGAGGGAGATCAGTGGGGAGGGATGTGGGGGGACAAATGGACAAGGGAGTTGCGTAGGGAGCGATTCCTGCGGAAAGCGGGGGGGGGAGGGAAAGATGTGTTTAGTGGTGGGATCCCGTTGGAGGTGGCGGAAGTTACGGAGAATAATATGTTGGACCCGGAGGCTGGTAGGTGGTAGGCGAGGACCAGGGGAACCCTATTCCTAGTGGGGTGGCGGGAGGATGGAGTGAGAGCAGATGTGCGTGAAATGGGGGAGATGCGTTTGAGAGCAGAGTTGATGGTGGAGGAAGGGAAGCCCCTTTCTTTAAAAAAAGGAAGACACATCCCTCGTCCTGGAATGAAAAGCCTCATTCTGAGAGCAGATGCGGCGGAGACGGAGGAATTGAGAGAAGGGGATAGCATTTTTGCAAGAGACATTGTGAGAAGTGGAATAGTCCAGATAGCTGTGAGAGTCAGTAGGCTTATAGTAGACATCAGTAGATAAGCTGTCTCCAGAGATGGAGACAAAAAGATCTAGAAAAGGAAGGGACTGCATTGGCGCTGCTTCCTGCACGCATGCTGAGCTCATTGACTTCATTAACCTTGCCTCCAACTTTCACCCTGTCCTCAAGTTTACCTGGTCCATTTCCGACACCTCCCTCCCCTTTCTAGATCTTTCTGTCCAGCTCTTGGCTCCATCCCACCCCCTCCTGTCTTCTCCTATCATTTTGGATCTCCCCCTCCCCCTCCCACTTTCAAATCTCTTACTAGCTCTTTCTTCAGTTAGTCCTGACGAAGGGTCTCGGCCGGAAACGTCGACTGTACCTCTTCCTAGAAATGCTGCCTGGCCTGCTGCGTCCACCAGCAACTTTGATGTGTGTTGCTTGAATTTCCAGCATCTGCAGAATTCCTCATGTTAGAATCACATATCACTCATTTTCCCCATGACCTACCTGAGCCCCTCCCATTCAAAAGATGTATCTGGTGCTCCCTTGGGAATGTTCCCACTAAAATGCTGACAGCCCATCTTCCAATTCCAGTTGGATGATATTGCAGTAACTTCATCCTCTTCAGATGCTGATGCACCCTACAGGGAGCGTGCATTGAAATGGTACACTGGGATCGTTGCTAAGGTGGTATTTTAGATGTAAGTGTGGATGGTCTGATCTAATTTGCATCTTGAATAATGTAGACTGCTTCAGGACAGATAATGGGGGTATAGAAAGGGTAAATGCGAGCAGGCATTTTCCACTGAGGTCGGGTGAGACAACAACTAGAGATCATGAGTTAAGTGGTTGGGCGGGGGGAAGGTGAAATGTTTAAGGGGAACATGAAGGGGAACATCTTCACTCAGAAGGCGGAGAGAGTGTGAAATGAGCTGCTAGTGGATGTGGTTTCAATTTCAAAATCTAAGAGATGTTTGTATAAGTACAAGGATGGGAGGGGTATGGAGTGCAATGGTCCAGGTGCAGGTCAATGGGAGTAGGCAAAATAATAGTTCAGTATGGACTAGATGGGCAGAAGGGCCTGTTTTGCTGCTGTAGATCTCTCTGACTCCATCAGTTCATCAGAACCCTAACTTCCTCTCTCATGTGGCAAAGAGACTTCTGGTTTGCAAATCAAATGAGATGAAGGTAAGCTGTTTTACCTCATTGGCATCAATCCCGTTATTCACTGACCAGGTGGTCTGGAAATACTCAAGCATCCGTTGCTTGAGATTCTGTGGAAGGTGGTGAACTCGAATAAAGTCTTTCAGGTCCTTCATGCGAGTGTGGTAGAGTGATCGCCTTGAGTACATACGTTGGATGATGGCTGTGACATTCCCAAAGACAACGGCGTGCATCAAGGCTGGAAGAGAAGATGGAATAGATGGAACCATGAGAAAAGGAAGTCAAGACCTGGATTTCTGATAAACTATTTAAATCCTTATTGGTTCATGGCTTTTTTGGCTTTTCCCTTCCCCATTGCTTTCCTGAATCAGTTGCCTTCAAAATAACCATTAGAGTCCATTCAGACACTTTGGTCGCTTTGTTGGTTAAGATGTGTTAAGGGTTTAGAGGTTTAGACTGCATATATGCAAACTAGAGCTTGAAACTGGTGGTCTGTGAAGTTTCAGGGTGAGAAAACTTTAAAAATTCTGAGGAGTGAAAATAGCTTAGCTATAATGAACTCATTCATGTCACCTACCCCCAATTAGCATTGTGCAGATTGAAAAGATCTTCTCTGCGTCTGTGTTTGCAGAGACATTTCCAAAGCCAACGCTGGTTAGGCTGCTCAGGGTGAAGTAGAGGGCAGCAATGTAGGCACTTCGAATGGTAGGACCTCCCAATGAGTCATTTGTGTATGGAGTCTCCAACCGTTTGCCAAGCTCGTTCAACCAGCCTGGGGAAAGAAAAGAAATTAGGTATCATGGGTTTAAATTTCGAATCATATGAAAACTTGTCACGCCGATGTATATTTGTTTAGAAATCTGAGACACAAGAGATTCTGTAGCTGTTGAAAATCTCGAGCAACACACCCAGGATGCTGGAGGAAGTCAGCAGGCCAGCCAGCATCTATGGAGGGGAATAAACAGTTGATGTTTCAGGCTGAGACTTTTCATCACGTCGACTGTTTATTTCCCTCAATAGATGCTGCCTGACATGCCGAGTTCCTTCAGCATTTTGTGCGCGTTTGTCAAGTACAAATCTGTTGGGTTAGGAGATACACAAAATCAGAAATAAACTCACCTAAATTGTTCATTTTTACACTAATTCTGCTATGAATGAGACACCTCCAAATATAATCTCTAACTTTGATCATCCCCTCCCCATCAGGGTCAACCTATCACCCACTTGCCTCCTTCCAAATTCTCCTTACAGTCTTTCCTCAGCTCACAACCCTGATGCAGGATCCCAACCAAAATGTCAGTTTAGCACCTTTCACCTCCACAGATGCTGTTTGACCTGCAAAGTTCTTCCAGCTTTTTGTGTGCTGTTTAGCTCCAATTATACTGTCAGTTGCAAGTACAATGTACCAGAAAGTAGCAGGTGGAATCACTATGGGTGAAGCTCAGGATTATGGACCACTGCAAGACATTGCTGAAGTTCTCAGTAAAATCACTGCTAGCAGTAGCCGTTTGTTTGCACATATATATCAGGAAAACTGATACCTACTTTAGAGAATTAATCATTTTAATTGGGAGGAATATGTGTTTTTCAAGGAAGAATAGTTATAAAAGTTTCATCTAGACTGCAGATCTAGGATTTTCTATATTGTGCTTTAATTGCTTGTTTTTGTGATGAAAAATAAAGCTACAGTACTATATCTAAAAATTACAACAGGGAGTGTGCCACAACCCAAGTACCATGCTGTTCCTTCCTTGCTGGGTTAGCCTGTATTGTGTAATTGGTGTGAAAATCAAAAGAAAAATGCAGATGCTGGAAATCTAAAAAAACCAGAAAATGCTGCAACTGCTTGTAAGTCAGCCACATGGTTGGGAAGAGAAACAGAGCTAACATTTCAGGGAGAAGACCCATTGTAAAAACTCTGTATTAATTGATATAATTGTGCATAAAACAATTTAATGTGTTTAACCTGTGTGCAGTGATACTTGCCCGGCACTTGTGTGTTGTTACTATGGAAGAGGAATTGTCAATGTTTTGGGTCTGAACTCTGCTTCAAAACTATGAGTGGCAAGAGAAGATAGGCATTAGAAAGAGGAGAGAGGGAATGGTGAGATTGGGGCCAGTAGCTGCCGATTGAAGATGACGTGTCACACTCTTAGTGCAGGACAGTAGGAGAGAGCAATAACTGCTGGTCTTTCAGGCAACAGCCACATTCCAAGAATGATCTGGAAAATGAACACTAACTATTTGGAGCTTCAAGAGTTGTACACGTCTATGCCACTTGGTTCCTCCGGATGGCCCAGTTTCCTCCCGCACTCCAAAAGACACATGGGTTAGGGTTAGTAAGCTGTGGGCATGCTATGTTGGTACTAGAAGCGTGGCAACACTTGTGGGCTGCCCCTAGCACATCTTCAGGCTGTGTCGGTCATTGACACAATGATGTATTTCACCATATGCTTCGATGCACATGTGACAAATAAAACTAAAATAAAACTAATCTTTAATCACTGGAAAACTTTCCTTAGTCAAATTAACCAGCTGCTGAGTTTCCTGAGGCCTGAGATAGGATGAAAAATTGCTGATCTAGTCAGCTCCTTTCAGGATGCTGGTCAGACTGTCTGGTGAAGAAATCAATCTGATTGGAACCAGGGTCAGAAATTGATCACTGCTTGATGTGAGAATTTAGAGTTTGCAAGGTGACAGTGGATTTCTTAGTCAATAAGGAAACCAGCATGGAGAGAGAGGAGACAGTAGTTGTTGGAATCTGGAGCAACAATTTTCTGGAGAAACGGTTGAACAGCATCTGTGGGGGGAGAGGAAATGTCAATGTTTTGGGTCAGAACCTAGCATCAGAACTAAAAGTACCAACAGAAGATAGGCAGTATAAAGAGGAGAGAGGAAATGGTGAGATTGGGGCCAGTAGGTGATAGGTGGACCGAGGAAGGGTGAGGGATGATGGGCCTCAGAATGTTAAATACTGAGAATTATTGGCAGTCAAATGCTTCAATAAATACTGGCTGATCACTAGAAGAGGTATGTTGTTGGTAAAAGCTTTGGCAGTGCTATGCAGTGGCTCAGAATAGCTTTAATTTGGCACTTGGATCAATCAGTTAGGGTCCTAACAGTTCCACAAAACCTCACCAGATTAGAACGAGGGTGCATTGATCCTGTAGGATACTGTTAATGAATATTAATTAGATGTGCATTTGTAGATTAACTGCTGACATAATTTGCAAAAATAACAAAATCTGAATTTCACTACCAATAGTGTCAAGGCAGGTACTGTGCAAGCAAACTTTTGTGTAACAGTTATTGTTTTAAGATAGGAGAGATGTTTTAGCTCTTGTTGACTTCTAAGACTGTAATTGATCTTAGGAAGGCACTGGACATCTTAACTTAGACATTTTAACTACAACTTAATGAATAAATAATTCATTTATGTTACACAACACTGTATTCCTTGGTTATATTCAAAGATTCAAAGTACATTTATCATCAAAGTATGTATACAGAATACAATTCTAAGATTCATCCTTGCTACAAAACAAAGAAACACCATGGAACCCATTCAAGAAAACATCAAACACCCAATGTGTGACAAAAGAACAAATTACGCAAACGGCAAAACGTGAGCGAACAACACATCGAATATCAAACATAAAACCAGGAGTCCAGTAGTATTTAGTTTAATTCAGTTTAAAGTTGTGCCGCTAGCCCATTGCAGGCTGCAGAGACATTCCGCACCAAAGCGCCCCGGTCTGCATCGATCACCCTGATCATGTCACTCAAAAACAGCGAAAAAATACCAGAATCCAGCAACACATGCAATATGAAACTCAAAATCCCCCAAAACAAGTCCACAGCATTGCTGATCAATCCTTGCAAAGTGGATCCCAAGACTCCTGCACTTTCGTCTGACAGCAGCTAGTCAGAGGGAGAGGAAGACTAGTCAAATGCAGGCAGACCACACTGAACAACCACACCGCCCCCCCACCGCACGCCGCTCTCATCCTTATCGGCTTCAACCTTGCTCGACGCCTCAATCGGAGGGAAGCAATAGAGTCGATCATGGGCTTGTGACCAACAAAATGTAAATAAAAGGTTCCAATCACACGCAGCTCAGTAGCAGAGCCATATTTGAAAGAAGGAGTAAAAGAAATGGTTTTGTGAACTCTCTGTAGGACGTCGCTGTTGGTCTCATTGTTCGCTGTCGCCATCTTAAAGATCAACTCAGTCCTACTGTAAAGCTTTACAACACCAGTGACCCGGGTTCAATTCCTGCCGCTGCTCATGAGGAGATTGTATGTTCTCCCTGGGACTGTATAAATTTCCTCCCATATCTCAAAGATGTATGGGTTAGAAGGTCGATTGGTCACACGGGTGTAATTGGTGGTGTGGGCTCGTTGGGCCAGAGAGGTTTGTTACCGTGCTGTATTTTTAAGTAAATAAATAAACAGCATTTAACAGTGAGGATTGGATAGTGATATCAATATTTCCAGCCAATAAATACTTAGACAAAGCCACACTTGTATGAACCAAAGCTTACCAATATCCCATGTGTGCGGATCATTCATTTCCATTTCCCTCCTGCCAATCACGTACCAAATGCAGGCCATCCAATGCGCAAGTAGTGCAAACATTGACATTAGAAGAGTTAGGACCATGGCACTGTACTGGGAATACCGGTCAAGTTTTTGTAACAATCGCAGCAGCCGCAACAGGCGTACGGTCTTCAACAAGTGAACCAGGGAGGTCTGGAAAATACATCAGAGCAGCTAATGTTTACTTTCAGATGGTACTCGAAGTGGCCTCTGCTAATCCGATCACAAAAACATAAACATTGATGCCTTAAAATAGAACATCAAGGAAGGGGTAAGAATTCCCAAAAGATGTCTAGTGATGTTTCTTTGACCCATCTCCTTGGAATATTTATCCCTATTATCTTGCCATAACGGACACAACAGAAAAGTGTTTAATTTACAAATTGGCAGCTAGAGGTCTGGCACATGAGCTTGAGTCCAGCAAGGAGCTGGGTAGTTTAAGTTCACGTAATTAAAATAATTAATAGAAAATGTGTCTTAGTAATTACAAACATGAAATGATTGGATTGTATTAAAACACCCATTGCTTCACCCCTGTCCTTCAAGAGAATAGATCAACCTTCTATACCTAATAAAGTGGCTATGAGTGTATGTTTGTGGTCTTGTGTTGTAGCCCATCCACTTCAAGGTTTGACGTGTTGTGCATTCAGAAATGCTCTTCTGCACACCACTGTTGCAATGCATGGTTATTTGAGTTACTGTCACCTTCCTGTCAGCTTGAGCCAGTCTGGCCATTCTGGCCATTCTCCTCTGACCTCTCTCATTAACAAGGTTTTGTCACCCACAGAACTGCCGCCCACTCGATGTTTTTAGTTTCTTGCACTATCCTCTGTAAACTCTAGAGACTGTTGTGCATGAAAATCCCAGGAGATCAGCAGTTTCTGAGATACTCAAATCACCCCATTTGGCACTAACAATCATTCTACAGTTAAAGTTACTTAGATCATATTTCTCTCCCATTCTGATGCTTGGTATGAACAACTGAACCTCTTGACCATGTCTGGATGCTTTTATGCATTGAGATGCTGCCACATGACTGGCTGATTAGATATTAATGAGCAGGTGTACAGGTGTACCTAATAAAGTAGCCACTGAGTGTATATATGACTCCAAAGCCATCAATGTGCCCAGCTACCTCCTCATTTCTGGGGAAACAAATGAAAGAGGATAACTACAAGCATTGCAGGCAATTTATATTCCCCGTGGCTGGACATCTTGCCCACATCGCAGCCACTCGAGGACCGAGTGTGCTTGGACTGAACCTGGCTGTGCATGATGGATCTTGTGAGGGGTCCCTTCTCATCAGCAGCCAAGCAAGGTCTTTTTGCTTGTTTGAAAATTCTGGTCAAATGATTTTGACAGTCTGCTTAGAGAACCACCCAACAGGATCCACCACCTCCTTCACTGGAAGGGCTTTCAGGTGACTGGTGGGCAACAAAGTTTTGCTGCAGAAATGTTACACCAGCAGACAGGTGGCTTGGCAGTTTATCTGAAGGAATATTCCAAGGTAACGTGGCCAGGCCCATCCTTCACAATGCTATGTAGAACAGGTCAAACCTTGCAGAACCTTGTCACCAGTGACACTTGGATTACAAGCTCAGGTGCTATGCACAGCTCGATGCGGCCACACTAGGATGAAGGTATTCCCTGAAGTTCAGGAGAAGGAGGGGGGATCTTGTTGAAACATTCCAAATGTTGAAAGGCCTGATTAGGTACGGCAAAATTATTTCCCATGGTAGGGGAGTCTAGGACAAGAGGGCATGACTTCAGGAGTGAAGGACGTCCATTTAGAATAGATGTGCAGAGAAATTACTTTAGTCAGAGGGTGGTAAATCTGTGGAATTTGTTGCCACGAGCGGCTGTGGAGGCCAAGTCATTGGTTGTATTTAAGGCAGAGATAGATAGGTTACCATAAACCATAGAAACCATAGAAACTACAGCTCAGAAACAGGCCTTTTGGCCCTTCTTGGCTGTGCCGAACCATTTTCTGCCTAGTCCCACTGACCTGCACATGGACCATATCCCTCCATACACCTCCCATCCATGTATCTGTCCAATTTATTCTTAAATGTTAAAAAAGAACCCGCATTTACCACCTCGTCTGGCAGCTCATTCCATACTCCCACCACTCTCTGTGTGAAGAAACCGCCCCTAATGTTCCCTTTAAACTTTTCCCCCCTCACCCTAAACCCATGTCCTCTGGTTTTTTTCTCCCCTTGCCTCAGTGGAAAAAGCCTGCTTGCATTCACTCTATCTATACCCATCATAATTTTATATACCTCTATCAAATCTCCCCTCATTCTTCTACACTCCAGGGAATAAAGTCCTAACCTATTCAACCTTTCTCTGTAACTGAGTTTCTCAAGTCCCGGCAACATCCTTGTAAACCTTCTCTGCACTCTTTCAACCTTATTTATATCCTTCCTGTAATTTGGTGACCAAAACTGAACACAATACTCCAGATTCGGCCTCACCAATGCCTTATACAACCTCATCATAACATTCCAGCTCTTATACTCAATACTTTGATTAATAAAGGCCAATGTACCAAAAGCTCTCTTTACGACCCTATCTACTTGTGACGCCACTTTTAGGGAATTTTGTATCTGTATTCCCAGATCCCTCTGTTCCACTGCACTCCTCAGTGCCTTACCATTAACCCTGTATGTTCTACGTTGGTTTGTCCTTCCAACGTGTAATACCTCACACTTGTCAGTATTAAACTCCATCTGCCATTTTTTAGCCCATTTTTCCAGCTGGTCCAAGTCCCTCTGCAGGCTCTGAAAACCTTCCTCACTGTCTACTACACCTCCAACCTCTGTATCATCAGCAAACTTGCTGATCCAATTTACCACATTATCATCCAGATCATTGATATAGATGACAAATAACAATGGACCCAGCATTGATCCCTGTGGCACACCACTAGTCACAGGCCTCCACTCAGAGAAGCAATTCTCTACCACCACTCTCTGGCTTCTTCCATCAAGCCAATGTCTCATCCAATTTACCACCTCTCCATGTATACCTAGTGACTGAATTTTCCTAACTAACCTCCCATGCGGGACCTTGTCAAAGGCCTTACTGAAGTCCATGTAGACAATATCCACTGCCTTCCCTTCACCCACTTTCCTGGTAACCTCCTCGAAAAACTCCAATAGATTGGTCAAACATGACCTACCACGCACAAAGCCATGTTGACTCTCCCTAATAAGTCCCAGTCTATCCAAATGTTTGTAGGTTCTGTCTTTTAGTACTCCCTCCAATAACTTACCTACTACTGATGTTAAACTTACTGGCCTATAATTTCCCGGATTACTTTTCGATCCTTTTTTTAAACAACGGAACAACATGAGGCACTCTCCAATCCTCCGGCACCTCACCTGTAGATAGCGACATTTTAAATATTTCAGCCAGGGCCCCTGCAATTTCAACACTAGTCTCCTTCAAGGTCCGAGGGAACACCCTGTCAGATCCCAGGGATTTATCCACTTTAATTTTCCTCAAGACAGCAAGGACCTCCTCCTTTTCGATCTGTACAGTTTCCATGATCTCACTACTTGTTTCTCCTAATTCCATAGACTTCATGCCAGTTTCCTTAGTAAACACAGATGCAAAAAACCTATTTAAGATCTCCCCCATTTCCTTTGGTTCCGCACATAGCCGACCACTCTGATCTTCAAGAGGACCAATTTTATCCCTTACAATCCTTTTGCTCTTAATATACCTGTAAAAGCTCTTTGGATTATCCTTCACTTTGACTGCCAAGGCAACCTCATGTCTTCTTTTAGCCCCCCGATTTCTTTCTTAAGTATTTTCTTGCACTTCTTATACTCCTCTAGCACCTTATTTACTCCCTGCTTCCTATACATGTCATACAACTCCCTCTTCTTCTTTATCAGAGTTGCAATATCCCTTGAGAACCAAGGTTCCTTATTCCTATTCACCTAGCCTTTAATCCTGACAGGATCATACAAATTCTGCACTCTCAAAATTTATGCTTTGAAGGCTTCCCACCTGCTGATCACATCCATGCCAGAGAACAACCTGTCCCAATCCACGCTTTTTAGATCCTTTCTCATTTCTTCAAATTTGGCCTTCTTCCAGTTAAGAACCTCAACCCTAGGACCAGATCTATCCTTGTCCATGATCAAGTTATGATCAGGTTCTTGATTGGCCAGGATATCAAAGGGTATGGGGAAAAGGCAGGGGAGTGGGGATGACTGGAAGAATTGGATCAGCCCATGATTGAATGGCGGAGCAGACTCAATGGGCCGAATGGCCTACTTCTGCTCCTATATCTTATGGTTTTTCGGTCTAAGGCTTTACTTCACTTTTCCTCTCCTGACCCATCTATCAGGTCCATAGGGCCATGACCTGTCTTTGATTATCAGATGAATTGGAAGATAGATTGGGTGAATGCTGCAGCAAAGGAGCAGGGTCTGGATCATACATCCATTATGTACGGCAATACTGAAGCACCATGCAATTTAGTTATTTATTTATTTATAAATCTATAGCACATTACAGGACCTTCGGCCCACAATGTTTTGCTGACCATGTAACATACTCTAGAAACTGCCCAGAATTTCCCTACTGCATAGCCCTCTATTTTTCTAAGCTCCATGTACCTATCTAAGAGTCTCTTTAAAGACCCTATTGTATCCGCCTCCACCACCGTCGTTAGCAGTGCATTCCACGCACCCACCACTCTCTGTGTGAAAAACATACCTCTGACATCACCTCTGTACCTACTTCCAAGCACCTTAAAACCATGCCCCCCTCATGTTAGCCATTTCAGCCTTGGGAAAAATGACTATCCACATGATCAATGCCCCTCATCACCTTATACACCTCCATTAGGTCACCTCTCATCCTCCGTCGCTCCAAGGAGAAAAGGCCAAGTTCACTCTACCTATTCTCATAAGGCATGCTCCCCAATTCAGGCAACATCCGTGTAAATCTCCTCTGCACCCTTTCTATAGTATACACATCCTTCCTGTAGTGAGGTGACCAGAACTGAACACAGTACTCCAAGTGGGGTCTAACTGAGGTCATATATAGCTGTAATTCCCTGCAAACCCAAGGACTACGTGGCAAATGATCTGACCTATGGAATTTGGTGATATCATGTGAGCATAATTTATCAGGTTATAAATGAACCCTGATGACACTCAGCTCTCTCTGATCAACTTCCTGATACCTTCCACCATTCACCTAACATCCAGAACTGAGAGAATTGATGGCTTTATCCTTTTTTTCCTTTTGATTGTGTTCTTTTGTGTAAAAATTGTGTATAATTTATGTACATGATTTTCTTTTGAATGCTGCTTATCCGAAACTGCTGCAAGTACATTTTTCATTGCATCTATGCATACGTGTATTTGTACACATGGCAATAAACTCAGCCTTGACTTTAACTCACTGCAAGAAAAACCTTTTATTTTTTATCTTCTATTTTTATTTAGATACAGCACAGAAGAGACCCTTCTGGCCCGATGAAATGCATTGCTTTGCAACCCACCTATTTAACACTAACCTAATTGCAGGACAATTTATTTTACAATGACCGATTAACCTACTAACTGGCATGTCTTTGGTCTGCAGGAGGAAACCGGAGCACCCGGAGGAAACCCATGCAGTCACGGGGAGAATGTACAAACACTTACAGACGACACAGGAAATGAACTCCGAACTCTGAGCTGTAATCGGGTCCGGCTAACTGCTACACCACCTTGGTGCCCTATGGTCATCAATCCCACCCTAGGGAACCACCTAAACCTCACTGGGTTTGACACAGCTGAGTGCAGTCACATAGCCGACTCTATGACATCACTCATCTGCGCTTTTGCCTCAGCTCTGGAAAACGTTCCAAGTTTCCCCCAAGAAGGAAACCCTGCCCTCAGTGGATATCCCACAAGGACAAAGTGACAAAGCAGCCCCTTGCATCACCCATTTGCAAGTTTTCAGACTAACTTGAGAAAACATCCAAATCTTTATTAATTCATATGTACTGTCACACCAGAGAGACACTTGCCTAGTAACTGCTGACCTGAGAGAATTTAGAAAAACAATCCAGGCTTCTCTGCTTAATTTGTGAGTGGGCGGTTATGAAATGATTATACTGAATTTTTAAAAATTATATGCCTGTCAGCAAAACAGATTCATAACAGTTAGTTCCATCATCTAATTGAAACAAACCAATTGGGTATTAACTACCAGATAGTTCATAAGGACTAGACCAAAGCAGATGTGCTAAAAGAATGTACTTTCTTTAAGGATTGGTGCTGGAGCACCCCTCTCCACCCCCACCCCCCGGTCCTCACACCAGTTGTTTCAGGAATTTCCATTCATTCAGTCCCTTCCACCACTTCACCTGAGCGATCCTCATTTAAGTTAGACAGTCTCTCACATACATGATGATGCTAAGCTATCTCACCTATCTGCCTACAGATTTTGACACAGTTCCTCCAGCATTTCTCCTGTTCCCAGCTGGGTGGAATTATTCCTGTTGGTTCAAATCTTATTTGTTAATTTATAGTCGCATTGTTTTTTTTTAACCATTCCTGCACAGTTAACTTTGGAGTCCTGCAAGGATATTTCCTTGACTCTCTTCCATTTTCCATTTGCATAGTGTTATAGAATATACAGCATGGAAATAGGCCATTTCGCCCAGCGCATGCATGCTGAGCACCCATCTGTATTAATCCCATCTGCTAGCACTTGGCACATAGCCTTCTATGCCTTGCAATTCAAATGCTTATCCAGATATTTCTTAAATGCTGTCAGAACGTTTTCTTCCACCACTTTCCCAGGCAGGGTATTCCAGATACTCATCACTCTGGGTGAGGTAGTCCCTTTCAGATCCCCTCTACTTCTTTTACCCCTACCTTAAGTCTGTGCCCTCTAGTTTTATTCAATTCTGATAAGGGGAAGAGTCATTTGCCTTGTGAACCCCTGGGTGGGATCATTCAAATCTACTGATGGTTTCAAATGGATGTTTTCGCCGCTCCACTCCACCACACTACTACCTCCTTAGGCCAGTCTACTGCCTTAGGCTTGTCACAGTATTTGTCTGATATTCAAGACAGAATGAACGGAAATTGTCCACAACTAAAGCTGGGGAAGGCAGAAGCCACGGTCTATGATCTTTACCTCAGGCCACCACATCCATTATTCTATCTGAAGCTGCACTAGTAATTGTATTGGGCAAGACACAGCTGAGCTCTGGAGAACATGAGCAGAATTTCAGGGGTGGAATTGGTTAAGGCCAGAAGACATAGGAGCCGTGTTAGGCCATTCAGCCTACTGAGTCTGATCCACCTTCCTTCATGGCTGATTTATTATCCCCCTCAACTTTGTTCTCCTGCCTTCTCCCTGTAACCTTTGATACCCTTATTGATCGAGAATCTATCAACCTCCGCTTTAAATATATCCAATGACTTGGCCTCCACAGCCATCTGTGGCAATGAATTTCACTGATTCACCTCTGTCTGGCTGAAGAAATTTCTTCTCATCTCCGTTCGAAAAGAACACCCTTCTATTCTGCTCCCCCACTACAGGAAACATCCTTTCCACATTTCGTTAACACCACCATTTTCTCAGCTCATTTCTTCCTGAAATCCACACCCTTGCATTTGCTACCTCTATTTATGACTTCTCCATCCCAGTCCTGGTTCACCTTCTATCATTTACCCTACATAAATTGTTCACCTAAAGCTCTCCTACCATATTTTAACTTGGTCCAAGTCTCACCTCCAGCATTGGCTTTGTTTGTTGACCTGTACTGGCTCCCACACTGACAATGTCTCTGTTTTGAAGCTTTCTTCATTGTCTTCAAACCTCTCCAAATTCTTCCGTCCAATTCTATAATCTATTCCAGCTTTAAAACCCACAGATCCCCTAACCTCAGTTTTTTTTGGCACCCCTAATATTAATTCCTGTATCATCGGCAGAAATACCTTCAGTTGCCCAGGCTCTGTGCTTTGGAATTCCCACCACAATATCATGCCATCTTCCCTCCCAAAACAAACCTCTCTGCATCTCAACTTTCCCTTAACACCTCTCCTAAAACATACCTCTCTGACAAAGCCTTTGATCATCTGTCCTAAGATGTCTGTCTTTGCTAAACTTTTGCTTGTCAGTATTTTCAATGGATGCCTTGTGATGTTTTAAATACATCGGAAGAGCAATGGATTTTCTTGTCATTGCCATTAAGAACAATCTACTAACTAAGTGAAAGTTTAATAAATTGAACATTTCTGACTGGGATAGTGATCAAAAGTGCTGCTGTTGCAAATATCCTCACATTTCAATGGACTTCACCATCATTGATATACTCACTGAAAAATTATCAATATCTCTTACTATGAATTCTGGAGAAATGCTTTCACAAGTGAATTATCATTTTGAGTTGTGTGGGTAGTGAAATTACTGATATTAAGTGTATCTGCTCCTGGGCACATTGCACAAATCTTTAGTGTTTCATAGTGCCCTCTTGTCTGTCATGTAGTGATAGCTAGAGTCATAGAGCTGTACAGCATGAAAACAGGCCCTTAGCCTAATACCTCAATGTTGACCTACTAATCCCATTTGCCTGCATCTTCCACATCCACATCGTTCCAGATATCAACCATTCTCTGTGTAAACATCAAATACTCTTTAAAACTCCTTTTTCTCATCTTAAACCTATTGCCTCTTGTTTTTGATGCATCTGTAATGGGAAAATAGTTCTGACCATCTATCTATGCCTCTTCTGATTCTATATACTTTTAACAAGTCACCCCTCAGCCTCCTTCACTCCAGGGAAAACAAGCCCAACCTACCCATAACTAAAGTTCTACAATCCAGGCAACATCCTGGTAAATCCCCTCTGTGCTTTCCCCAGCACAACCACAGCTTTCCAATAGTGAGGCAACCAGAAGTACACACAGTATTCCAAGAGCATTTTAACTAGTGTTTTGTAAAGTTACAACATGATATTCCACTGTTATATTCTATGCCCTAAGCATTGACGGCAAACATGCAATATGTCTTCACCACCCTATCTACCTATAGGAAAGGAAAGGTACATCGCATCTGGAGTTTCTCCGGTTAGCGGATGATTTCCCTCTACGCCTCTCTGACGTAGTGGGGAACCGCGTATGAGGCAAGCTACAGCAGTGGTTTACCATTGCCTTCTGCCGGGTGAGTTTCCAAAGAGATCACCAGCTCGTAACCCAGCACGGATGGAAAGTGTGCAGGGGAGCCGGCTGGATTCGAACTCGGGACCTTTCATCCTGAAGTCTGGCACTGATGCCACTACGCCATCAGCCGGGTCTATCTACCTATAATTAACCATAAAACCCAAGATCCCTCCGTTTATCAATATTCCTCTGTGCCTACCATTTACGATATACATCCTATCCTATATGACTTTTGAAAAAGCATTATCCATTCAGAAAAACCTTAATCCTCATCTAGGAATAACTGCATTGCACCTATGGACACTGGCAAAGGGTAAAGTGTAACATACCACAGTTATGTTAAAGGCATAGAGAAGGTCAAATGGCAATGCAGCTATTAAATCCACAATAAACCATGTGGTTCCATAATGGATGCAGATGGATCGAGGTTCATACACCACTTGACCTGACTGACTGACATAGGTAGTCCGAAAGTTCAGGATAATATCTGTTGGATAAAGAAAACAAAGCAATGTATTAATGGAGAAAATAATGGTGTTCATAATATCAAGAAACTTCATGGAAGTTTGCACATTGACACCAATAATATTATAAGTAAAATAACAGCAATTAGATACTTAAGGACAGCTTTATTATTTTATTACTTTATTGTCGCCAAACAATTGATACTAGAGCGTACAATCATCACAGCGATATTTGATTCTGCGCTTCATGCTCCCTGGAGTACAAATCGATAGTAAATACAATAAAAATTTAAATTATGAATCATAAATAGAAAATAGAAAATGGGAAGTAAGGTAGTGCAAAAAAACTGAGAGGCAGGTCCGGATATTTGGAGGGTACGGCCCAGATCCGGGTCAGGATCCGTTCAGCAGTCTTATCACAGTTGGAAAGAAGCTGTTCCCAAATCTGGCCGTACGAGTCTTCAAGCTCCTGAGCCTTCTCCCGGAGGGAAGAGGGACGGAAAGTGTGTTGGCTGGGTGGGTCATGTCCTTAATTATCCTGGCAGCACTGCTCCGACAGCGTGCGGCGTAAAGTGAGTCCAAGGACGGAAGATTGATTTGTGTGATGTGCTGGGCCGTGTTCACGATCTTCTGCAGCTTCTTCCGGTCTTGGACAGGACAACTTCCATACCAGGTTGTGATGCACCCTAGAAGAATGCTTTCTACAGTGCATCTATAAAAATTAGTGAGGGTTTTAGGGGACAGGCCAAATTTCTTTAGCTTTCTTAGGAAGTAAAGGCGCTGGTGGGCCTTCTTGGCAGTGGACTCTGCTTGGTCGGACCAAGTCAGGTCATTTGTGATATTGACCCCAAGGAACTTAAAGCTTTAGTTCAAACTTCTCTTTCATTGCCTGCTGTTTGTAAGTGTACTAAATGATGGGACTTTGAGTCATAAAACTAGGGAAGATTCGGCTCTAAAAACAGTTTGCTAATCTCCAATGACTGCAGCAATGTTGAGCTCGGGACTGACTGATAAACCAGTCTGTTTTTGCACAGCTGCTCACCAACATTAACTTGCACTGCAAAGTCTATTTGTGAGCGGCTTAAATGAGAATAAGTTGGAAATCAGTTATGGCACCCTGAGATTGGCTGTGTTGGGAAGAGTGGCCCCTAATGGGAGACATCACAAGATCATAGAAGAATCATACGATGATACAGCACAGAAATGGGACTCTTTAGCCCATCTTGTCCAAGCTGACCAAAATGCTGCCAATACTAATCCCATTTGCCTGCGTTAGAGCTATATCCTCTTTGCTTTTCCCACCAAAGTACCTGTTCACATGCATTTAAGTGTCATTGTATCTGCCTCCACTACCTCCTCTGGCAGCTCGTACCAGACAACGACCATCCTCTGCGTGAAAATTCTACCCTGCAGAACTTAAAATTCAGAATCAGAATCAGGTTTATCATCACTGACATATATCATGAAATTTGTTGTTTTGCAGCAGCAGTACAGTGCAATATATAAAAATCACCATAAGTTACAATTAAAAATATATTAAAATAAACAGATATGTAAATAGATAGAAAGATAGGTAAATAAATAGTGCAAAAAGAGAGCAAAATAGTTAAGGAAAAACAATGAGGTAGTGTTCATGGTACGTTCAGAAATCTGATGGCAGAGAAGATGAAATGTCGCGTGTGTGTCTTCAGACTCCTGTACCTCCTGCCTGATGGTAGTAATGTAAAGAGGGCATGTCCTGGATGGTGATGGTCTTTCATGATGGATGCTGCCATCTTGAGGCATCACCCTTTGAAATTGCCCTCAATGGTAGGGAAGATTGTGCCATGATGGAGCTGGCTCTTTACAAGCCACTACAGCCTTTACTGATCCTGTGGGGTGGCTCCATGGTGATGCTCTCCACGGCACATCTGTTTTGCTATTTTGCTCTCTACGTGCAATACCTACTTAATTTTTATATGACTTATTGTAACTTATAGTATATTTTTATATTGCACTCTTTTATAGGCATCCACTAGTCTTGTGAGACCATGGATTTGCACCTTGGAAGGTTTCCAGGGTGCAGGCCTGGGCAAGGTTGTATGGAAGACCGGCAGTTACCCATGCTGCAAGTTTCCCCTCTCCACACCACTGATGTTGTCCAAGGGAAGGGCACTAGGGCCGATACAGCTTGGCACCGGTGTTGTTGCAGAGCAATGTGTGGTTAAGTGCCTTGCTCAAGGACACAACATGCTGCCAAGCTGAGGCTCAAACTAGCGACCTTCAGATCACTAGACCGATGCCTTAACCACTTGGCCACGCGCCACTACATGCACCCTACTTGCTGCTACAAAACAACAATTTTCACAACAGATAGCAGTGATAATAAACCTGATTCTGATTCTACCAACTTAAGCATTCAGCCCATTCCTGCAACCTCTGGCACCAGAAGGACAAGGGTAACAGATCAAGTGGCACACCACCCTGACTCTACAAAACATTGCCCTTCCTTCATTGTTGCTGGGGCCAGCCTGGCAGGAGCAGCCTCATCGGAAGTAATGGAGCTGTTCATGGGGGCAGCTCACTTGGAACTTCTCAAATGCAATTAGAATTGGGCAATAAATGCTGGCCATAACAGTGACACCCACGTCCCACAAAATTAATAAAAAAGAATCTAATCTACTTTCATTGTAATTATATCCTGAAGGTAACATAAACTAGGATTTCTGTGCATGGACAATTTAATGTGAGCTTCTTCCGTTGCGGCCATTGTTTCATCCTTTCTGTAGTGTTTGGCATAATATTCTAAAACAATCAGAGACATCAATTGAACTGACAAGAACTTTATGTATTTAAAAATGATGCTTGCTGTAAAACACCCTTCAAATATTTTCAAGGATCGGTTGAGTTTTTAGTAGCATACTAAGCCATAATTGCTGGTTAGCTAAGTCTCAGACCCCTAAATACTTGTATACTTTTTTATGTATGTGATCGTAATTCCCTTGAATTAATACGTCAGAATATATTTTTTAAAATTTTTAACAAAATTACTCCATAATACTTCCACTTTTATCATAATCATACAGATGTAATTCAATTTTTATTTCGCACTCGGTAAAATACTTAAAATATCGGGTAATAAATGGTAATTTCCTTGCATAAATACAGTGGATTCTATTTAATTGGGACACATCGGGGCCAGCACATTTTGGCCCAATTAAGCGGCTGCTCCAATTAGCTAAAGTTTCATGGAAATTGTTAAAAAGTTATAAAAAAAAAGACAAACTACTGTTTAACTAAGTAACAAATTATGTGTTTAAATGATATCCAGAACAAATGAGAAAATTACCAATTCTATTATACTACTATGAAACAGTGTATTAGTTCCTAATAGTTATTGACAGAGGAATTCATCTATAAAGACTTTCGGGGACAACTCGTTAACCATCACCACAACTGCTGGTACAGAAATTACATGTGTAAATCAGCAGCACGCTACCTGGAACTCCTGCCGGGCTTGTGGCACCTTGGGCCCACCCGACAGGGCAAATCAGACCTTCATAGGCTTCCAGCAGCAATTCATTAAACAAGCTGCTATGTTTTAGCTGAACTGCAAATAAATAAAATCAGCACAGACACAGTTCAGATAATGGACTGTCTTCATAAAATGCTTTCAATGATTGCATCCTCCAAATCTTCAGTTTCATTGTAATATTCAAGATGATTGTTGATACCTTCAAATTCTTTGTAGTTCCTAACCTGTTGAAGTAGTGAAATTGTTTCACTTTCACTCCTGGCTGTTTCTGGTATCTTTAAGTCTGAATGCTTGAAACTGCAGTTAGCATTACAGTTCTGAATTGTCTTACTGCTTATTTCTCACCAACTATTAGTGTCAAAAATCACTGCTGTTTGGACACAAACACACACAATTGACACTATTTTGAAACTGTTCGCTCTAAGCACGGTGTAGAGTCACAAGTGCGCACAACTAACGCTAGCTAGAAACAGTTTGGCAACAATCTCCTGTGATAGCATCCAAAATAAATGAAGGGAATAGTGATTATTTTTCAATTAGTTTTTGCTCTTAAGAGTTGTCCCAAATAGCAGCTGCCCTGATTAACCAATGGCCCAATTAACCAGAATCCACTGTATAATATAATGAATTTGGAGTATTTTATTATTTAATACTTTTATGGAGTATTTTAGCTACCTTTATTGAACATATGTACTGTACATCAATCTTCAAATTACACTCTGAAGTACTTAAAATATTCAGTAAAACTTGTGGTTTTTGCTTCTTAATTTGTAGTGGAAAGGAATCTACTATTAAGAAGCTGGTTGCAAAGTAGAGTAGTTGCAAAACAGTAAGAGGAACAGGCAGACTCATCATGATTTTAGGAAAGGGAAACCTGTTGGGACTTTTCTGAGGCTGTCACTGGTAAAATAGAAAAGGGGAAACCAGTTGATGCAGTGCAGTGGAAGTTTGAGAAGGCCCTTAATAAGATGCAATACCAAATATTTTTAAACAAAATTAGAGTGCATAGCATTATTGAACATATACTGGCTTAGAGTGGGGATTCATTAATGGACAGAAGCAGAGAACATCAATAAATGAGTCATTTTGGGCTGAGAGTTAGTGACCAGTAGGTTGCTGCAGGCATTTGTGCTGGAGTTCCAACTGTTCCCACTCTCCACCCGGTATGAGGCATTCAAGTCTGCCAATGAATCACGGCTAGGTGGCATTGTGTGTTGTGAGGAGGAGGCAGAGAAGCTTCAGAGGGATATAGATAGGATAATGAAAAGGGCAAGGTCATGGGAGATGGAGAAAAATGTATAAAACCACTTGGATGGCTTGATGAGCCATGATCTGGCAGAGCCAGGCACAAGGGGCTGTATAGCCCATTCTTGTAGCCATTTATTTTGTTTATGGTCTTTGAGAATATTTTAGCTGTGTGCTCAGCCTGATATCTTCACAAGCAGTGAACGCCAGCAATCTACTGAGACTTGACAGTAACCAACATCAGAAAAGGGAAACTCACACCATAGAGACTGCAAGTGCATTGTGGAACACACACAAAACGCTGAAGGAATTCATCAGGAACGATCTCGGCCTGAAATGTCAACTGTTTATTCCCTTCTATAAACGCTTCCTGACCTGCTGAGTTCCTCCAGTATTTTTGTGAGCATTGCTCAAGATTTCCAGCATCTGCAGAAACTCTAGTGTCTCTGAAGTGCTTTGTGGGGCAGCCTTCCCTGTGGTCAGCTGTGAGCAATATTGCTCTATCACTGAATGTAGACCAATACTTTTCCAGTTCGTGCCAGCCACCTACCACGCTGCTGTAATGATAGCACGAAAGTGGCTGTACAACATAAACCAGCCCTGACCACAGTTATGTGTCACCTACTACTCCAAACAATAAATCAAGAACAACAGGGTTGGCAAAACCACACAGACATTACACAGTTGAGAACTAAGTTCAAAGACAAATAGTTCACAGATTTTCAGTTGGAACAGTCTTTAGAACTTTATGTAATTCAATATATCTTTTATTCCTCTCAGGCACAAATCTGCATTAAAAAATTAATTAGCATTAATTTTTCATTTTCAATTTAGAGTCAGAAAGTTTGGAAAGCTAACAAAGGACAGAAAATCAAATTTGAAAATGTAATCACTCGTTTTCCTTTCCAAGATGCAATGCTAATGGAATGTGCTACAGACTGATGGTGATAGTGGCACTAGGAGTAGGTACCATGGAGCTGAAGCGTAGAGGACATACTGTGGAGTCAGCCCGCATATGATATTGATGAAGTTACAAGGAGAGTCATACAGCTGTCATAGGGTCATAGAGTAATGGTGAGGTGAGGGCTTCTGTTGGTTAGAGTTGACCATGGATATCGCAGCCTAGTTGCCTAGATACGCAAGTCTGGGTAGTATGATATGGAGAGCAAGCTGTTCCCCACGTAGCAAGCTCTCCCGCAATTCCCACCCCACTCCCCCCATGCAAATGATGAACCCAAAGGAACGGCAGACACTTTAAATGCTTTCTGGGTATAACAGCTTGGGAGCAGCAGTGTTGCAGGAGTTTCCTGTAAGCACTGAACTTTGACATCGGACTGCCTGTTGGACTCCAGCTCCAGATTTTTCCCTTGGGGTTTCCTCCTGAAGCCTTCCCCATGAGTGAGTATACCGTAAGGCAGTGGAGGTTTGAGATCAGATGAGCTGTCAACCACAGCTGATGAGCCCCATCGGCCTGAAATGAATGGTTTTAAAGTGCCAGTAACCCGCCTTTGGCCTTTCTCCTGTTATAGAGTAATACAACAAGGAAAAAGGCCCTTAGACTCAACCAGTCCATGACAACCACAGCATCCTCCCTGTTAGTCTCAGTTAACCGCATTCAGCCATTACCCTTGAAGCCCTTTCACTCCACGTGCCTATCCAAATGCCTCTTAAATGTTGGAATTGTACATGCCTTGACCACTTCCTCTGGCAGGTCACTCCAGGTATTCCCTACCCTCTGTGTAAAGAAGTTGTCTCTCAGGTCTCTTTTAAATCTCTCCCCTCTTGTATCCATGCCCTCTCATTTTTGACTCCACAGTTCTGGTGGAAAGATGATGACCGCCCACCTTATTCATAGCCATCACGATTTGAGAAACTTCTGTGAGGTCATCTCTCATTCTCCTGTGCTCCAGGCAATAAAGATCCAGCGTGGCCAAACTTTCCCCAATCCTGCCTAATGTCCTCAAGGCTGGCCCTGTTCTAATTCGGCACCTTAACCTGTGGACCTGCTCTATCTTTTTCCAGAACTATTTTAAAACAAATAGAATTGTGGTCACTGTCTCCCCAAAGTCTCCACAACTGCCATTTCAGTTACTTGTCCTGCCTCATTCCCTAAGAAGAGGGCCAATATTGCTCCTTCCCAAGAAGGCTCCTCGTTCTGTAAAATTCTATCTCGAGCATCATTATCTATTTAGAAATCTGATGGTGGCGGGGAAGAAGCTGTTCCTAAAATATTGAATGTGTCAGTCTCCTGCACCTCCTCCCTGATTGTAGCGATGAGAAGAGGGTACATCCTAGATGATGGGGGTCCTTTTAGACGGATGCCAATTTTCTGAGGCTTTGCCTTTTAACAATGTCTCCGATACTCAATGCAACAGTATGGGAGCCTGCAGTAATATGAACTGCAACTCAGCACTGCATGGAATGATTGATGTCTGTAAGTAACTTAGACTAAGCCTAGTTTTTCATGGCAGTTTATGACCCTAAATTTTATTATTGGATTTCAAGCAATTTACAATAATCATGCAGTATAGTACAACCATTGGTATTACTTTAATTCACTATTAATTGAAATTGCCACCTGCTGATCAGAGTAATATTAGTAATTCGGTAAAAATAATTGGGGAACAGATTTAGAGGGAAATGAATGAGATGAATACTGAACAGGCAACTGAATGGAAGTGACTGATCTAAGTGGAGGAAAAATTGTGGAGTATTAGAAATTGTGAAAAAATGTGGAGTATTAGAATTTGACACAATCTGAGAAGGTAGAAAAGCATTATTAAATGGGTAAAATGAGCAATTAGATTAATGTGATACATGTATCAAAAACTATTGAAGAAAACCATGCAACTGCAGCCCTTTTTTGCCTGAAAAAGTTTTGTTCTGTCATGTTCTATGGTGCCGAAATAAGGAACTACATATTTGCCTTACCGAAGATGAAGAGCATTTCCACAGCGACGTCACTCACAGTGGTGCTGCGGGAAGCGGAGGAGCTGTCCTCGGTCTCCGTGAAGCAAACGTTGTATGGAACAGTCACCGCGACGTAAAACGTGGCCAGCAAGATAAGCCAGTCCCAGCCCGCTTTGAAGGTACTGTAGTGCAGGAGGATGAAGCGGGATTTCTGGACCGATGCCACTTTGTACTCGGGTAGAGAGGGCTTATTTTCAAACATGTTCTACCAAAGAAGAAATTCAAGTAGTTTAATGAAACTATAAATTGTTCCACAGGTTTTCAGCTATATAATACAGCTTACACCTAGACATTTAGTTCTAATCAATTGGCAAATGCATCTAAATCAACACAATGAGATACATATCTGGCATAATGGGGTACACTTGGGCTTAATTCCTTTTCAACAACTGGTTACTGGATGGGATTTACTATTTTCTGCATTTCTATTTGTATGCTAGCATGAAAGGATATCAAGAAAAGAATGAAACTAGAGTGGTAGGATTCTATGTGGGATTGCACAGAAATAAAAATGCAAGTATTTTTAAGGAAGAAAAGATTAATTGACTAACCAAAAAAACCACATTCATCAAAAACAAAAACCTAGTTTTCTTCCTTCTGCAGAAATGATTTAATTCCAACTGGAACCTACTTAATTTCCTTTTTACCCCCCTTGCTAGAGAAAATATGCTTCATTTCCTGCTAATCTCCAGGTTTATAAACTGATGCGGCTGCATCAGCACCTACCTCATTTCAAACACATATTTTGCCATTTCAGTGCTGTTTGGTGTATTTCCGGCTTCTGCACATCTAAGGTTTGTGCAACTTGTAATTTTTCTCTCCTAATTCTACAGGTTTCCAAGTTTGATAATATCTGCCTTTATACCTTCTATTTTCTTTTTCATTTGAAGTACAGGAATGTAGGAGTAGGGCAGCTCGAACAAGATAAAAATGTGGTAATTACTGTTCCAAGGAGTAATGTTATAGTGAGACCGATGTTAGAAACTTCAGCGCATTGTGCTCTGTGAACTGCCCAATTCTGTCAGAGTATGAAGATGTGCCAAACCTCATCTCTATTTAATTAAAGTTGGAATAAAATTCTTCCACCACTTCACTTTGAGTAGACAACACACAGACTTTTATGCAGCAGGTTTATTTACAGAAATCTTATTTTGTCTGGGTCTAAGTCGTCTTTTATTATTGAATTAATTGCTTTGATGACAATTTAATTCCTGCACTTTATAAAGAAAGATTGAGGGTTATTCCTAAAATAAAAAACTCACCTATTTTAGCCTATTTTACTGAACACTATCTCCTCAACCAGCAACAGTCCACTGACACGGTCTGAACTGACATTTTGACAAGCATGGAAGAGGAGGTACATTGAATATTCTTGCTGCCCAACGGAGGGGTTACTGTTCTGGGACATTTCTCAGGAACAAACAAAACGTCAGTTTAGTGCTTCATCTGAAAGATGGTGCCTCCAACAGCACAGCATTCCCTCAGTGCTGCACTGAGTGTTGGCTCAGATTATTGTCGCATTCTTACAGCTCCTCATTGTACGTGACAATAATACATCAATTCCAAAGTACACTGTTAAGCAAAAGAAGTTCCGACTGAAATTCCTTGGTATTCAGATTATGGATAAAAATAGATTTTATGCACTTGATATATTTTTAAATGCCATTCTACTTATTTTATGTTTTATGAGTAAATAAATACTATTATACCATAGCACAATATAAAACTACATAAGTTGCTTATTATATTCATTTGACTTGTTTGTATTAATTAGTACATCTTGAAGATAACTTGTTTCATTAAGTTTGGATTTTTGATGGTTCAGACTTCTGCTCTAAGTTAATGTACAAGCAGGACATATGACATACTTAAAATTAAAATCACATAAAGTGCCTTCAATATTTGAATGCGATCTAACAAGGGACTGCGGCTATGAAGCATAATGTTCAAGATGGAGTTAGATAAACAGATGTGGTGTGGAAAAGTACAGGCCCGGAAAAAAAAGAACAGGAAATTGGGATTAAATTAAAAATTCTAGTCACAAACTAGTTTAGGTATTACCTCATGTATGGCATCTAACTAACTGCAATTCACCTGTCCAGAGAATGCATGTAAGCAGTCATGTATGAAACTCCCCTCCAAAGGTTATAATCAGGGTCATTTTAGAAAGGGGTAGAAGAGACTTGCCTTTGAACACTTAAATTGAGGTAAACTTAATGAATTGCTGAGGATATGCCCTTCATCCAGTTCATTTGCTTTGACTTAAACTAGCACACCGTGTCTCTAGTTGTAGCATCACAAATACCAGCAAAAAACAGGCTTCTGTTAGGCAATATCTCTTCTATCTGCAGCTCTTCCTCCGAGAACAAGAGAAGCAGGTGCATAGGAATCCCATCATTTATGAGTTCTCGCTACGGTCTTGACTTCAGCTTTTTTCCATTGCTTCACCATCACTTGCTCTAAAAGCTGGAAACTCCCCACCCAAAAGCTCTGTGGGACTATCTTCACTACAGTGGAACAAGGAGATGTTCATTATCACCTCCTCAAGGGAGCATATGGATGAGTGTTAAATGTTGGCCTTGCTTGTGTTGCTCAGATCTTCTAGATTACCAACATGCCAAGTCCATCTGTTTACCTCAAGGGCCTCTAACAATGAACTACCAACTCTGGCATTATGCTACAACTTAATTGTTACGGTGAAATGGAAACCATTTTGTGCGGGCACTGAAGTCTTGGCAAATTGTTGCATTGTAAACCTTGAATCGATGAAAGAAATTGCTGCCAATCTTAGACTTTATTCAGAGTCCCAAACGAGAAGCAAATTATACCCAGGGGCCTCTAATAAACTGTATTTCTGTCATGTGGCTTCTTTTTCTGTCTAATGTCATACTTGTAGCCAACCTAGTTATTAATCGGGTTCAGTTTCTTGCCTTAAGTTCCATTATAAATGCCATATTTTGAGATTATTTAAATGCTTTCTGGGTATAATGGCATGGTCTGTGCACCAGAGTGTCAATAGCAGCAAATGGGGCTTATCAATACACGATCAGGTTTTACTTACAAACATTCCCGACTGGGAGCTTTCAGTTTCCTGTCCATTGAGTACATGCAAATGGAGTAACAATAAAGAGAGAGTAAGGAACCAACATCAACAGGAGTCACTCACAGCAACATACAGGGCAGAGAAAGACACATAAACAAGACATACAGTATATGACGTCTTTACGAGGATCCACAGACATTATTTGTTCATACAAGATGATACATACCAGGCTTATTTCAGAGATTAATGGAACAATGAAAAACTGAATCTCCTTCCAATTAACTTCAAACTATAGAAGTCGATAAAATAATAGTGCTAGAAACTTTATTTAATTTTACTTAGGGATTTCAATTAGGCAGTTATTTTCTACATAAGGGATAAGACAGCAATTTGGTATTGATTCTGAAGAAAAACTTTCTGAAAGTTGTACCTCACTGTACCTTACCTGAGAAGATGCAAGTCTAGAAAACTTCAGCCTACAGAAATGTAACCTTATTACCTACAGAAAGAGTGGGTAAATGAAATTACCCCTTTCCTTTTATCAGGCAGATAAGAGCTTTGAACTGTGGAGACTTGTAATTCAGTTCTACTTCAGTGTGACTGACAGGTGAAATCAGTCCTGACGAAGGGTCTCGGCCTGAAACGTCGACTGTACCTCTTCCTAGAGATGCTGCCTGAATTCACCAGCAACTTTGATGTGTGTTGTTTGGTGAAATTAATGTAAATGTTTTCTTGGAAGAGAGGAACTGCTGGAAGCAGCAGGTCAGTCAATCCCTGCAGAGTGAATGATTCAGGTCCCTTGATGATTCCTCAAAGGTCCCTTGAAAGGTTTGTGCCTGAAGTGAGAACTTGCATACTTCCTCCACAGGGGCTGACCGACAGATTGAGACTTATCAGCATTTTCTGTTCTTGCACTTTAGATTTCCAACATCTATACCATTTTAAAGAAAATTTTCTTCTCTCCAGCCTTACTCCACCACAACACATGCAAAATGCTGCAGGAACTCAGCAAGTCAGGCAGCATCTATGGAGGGGAATAAACAGTAGGTGTTTTGGCCCAAGACCCTTCATCAGGACAACTTCCTCCAACATTTTATGTGTGCTGCTCAAGGATTGCAGCATCTGCAGAATCCCTTGTGTTTATTCTGCCACGAGAATTTTCTCGTTCAATTAAGATATGCTTTTTTTCAGGACGCATGAAGTTAAAAACACTGATATTTGTGCACTGATTTTCATGTTCCTTTCAAATATATCAAACTGCTTTACAACCAATGAATTGTAGTCATTGCTGCAATATTGGAAAGTTTGTGCAAAACATGCTTTCACTCTGATATAACAATGGCTGGGTAATTTGAGATGGAGATGTTGACAAGTAGAAGACATTGGTCAGGACACTGAGGCCAACTCAGTCTTTGCATCTTAATTGACTACCTGCACTGCACTTTTACTGTAACTACCCTGATATGCTTTTTAATGGAATATCCTGTCTGGATGCAAACAAAGCTTTTCACTGGACCTCAGTGCACGTAACAATAATAAACAGTTATCAATTAGTCCTCCGAAATAGGTCTGAGGGATTGTTTATACCCACCCAAAGGGGTGGACAGGATTTTGAATTAATATCTTATCAAAAGGCAACAGCTCCAACAGTGTTCCACTACATCAATCTAGAATTTAATGCTTGTAGTTGTTGGTTAGAACTTGAACTTCTGACTGTTCAGCAAGAAGGTTACCAACATTTAAGAGAATGGTTCCGGGAATGAAAGGGTTAATATATGACGAGTAACTAATGGCTCTGGCATGTACTTGCTGGAGCTTAGAAGAATACTGGGGGATCTCATTGAAAGCTATCAAATATTGAAAAGTCTAGACAGGGTGGATGTTGAAAGGATGTTTCCAAAAGTGGGAGAGTCTAGGACCAGAGGGCACATCTTTAGAATAGAGCGGTGCCCTTTGGAACAGAGATGAGGAGAAATTTCTTTAGCCAGAGGGTGGTGAATCTGTGAATTCATTGCCACAGACGGCTGTGGAGGCCAAGTCATTGGGTATATTTAAAGCGGAGGTTGATAGGTTCTTGATTAGTAAGGATGTCAAAGATTATGGGGAGAAGGCAGGAGAATGGGGTTGAAAAGAATAATAAATCAGCCATAATCACTGGGCAGAATAGTCTAATTCTGGTTTTATGTCTTATGCTCTCACTGAGTTGCATCATGAAGCTTGCAAAAGGCATAAAGTGTTTTCACAATTCAGCCAATTCAAATAAATGAATCACATTTGACAGGCATGCTGTGCCTTCCAAATCCCTCCATCACATTGAGTGACAGTTAAATGGACAAGAGTGTTCAGTGTGCATTTGCAGACATTAGCTGTCACTTTGCCAGTGGTAGCCTGCATTATCTCTAATTCCACTTATAATGAGAGCAATCGCCTAGCAAACAAATAGGAACGCTAGCTCTAGTAAGGATGTTTCAATCTCTTCTTTGCATTTCTCCTCTCATGGAAATACAGGATTATTGCAGGATTTTTTTTTGTTTTTATGGACATTCTCCAGTAGTGTCCCCAATAGCCTCTTAATATATGGAGTCCTGATGAAGGGTTTCAGCCCGAAACGTCGACTCTTTATTTCTGACCTGCTAAATTTCTCTAGCATCTTATGTGTGTTACTCTGGATTTCCAGAAAGTACAGAATCTCTTGTGAGCCCAGATTACAGCAATTTTACTGCAGAGGACATTATGCTTGATCCAATACTTTTTTCAGATTATTGTCTATTTGTCCATTGTTATGCAAGAGGGTAATAATTAGTAGCTAGTCTCACATTCAAAATGCACAATTTAACAGCTACTTATTAAAATCTACTTTCAAATTTAATTTCAATTGAAGTTACTATAGGACAAGCAACAGAGGATCATATTTTACCTCAAGATCTCCATTTCTGAGTCAACTGAATTAATTAAACACAGAATGAGGACCATTCTCAGAATTTGCTCTAGATGCTGCCTGGCCTGCTGCGTTCCACCAGCATTTTGTGTATGTTCCTTTAGGATGGGGACTATCTCTTAACCAGAATAACTAACTACTGACAATTGGTCATTTTTTAGTCTGTTAGAATACTTCTGACAATTATTTGCATGGAAATCGCAGCAAGGTAAAATTCTTAGGACTTCAAAGCCAGATCAGGGAGTTTAAAATATGTTCTAACAAATAATACATAATAAACCTATTTAAAATGCACAGAGTCTGAGGTCTGATCACAAGGAACTAATACACAAGGGTGACTAAATACAGTTTATAGTGTAACCTTTAGATAAAATTTGCTATACATGGTTAATAATATGTATTTCTCTTTGTAGGGTTTAGTTTCCAATGAATTTAAAAAATTGCCCTTCACTATCTGGTGCTAAACCTTTGATATAGTTGGGTCAATGTAATGAATTCCTCTTGCAAAATTTGGTCCCTTGGCTTCAGTGAAACCAAGTTTTTGAAGCTGATAACAATTTGTACATTAAGGATTGTCCATCTGAGGAGAAAAAAAAAGTCTAGATTATCTTCCTTTTAAAATGTTCTCTTTTTTTTTCCTCCCCACCACACTTATAAACCTTTCCCTTCAAAAATGTTGCTTGTCAGGGTGGGTTTGATTTGCAGTTCTGGTCTCCTTGTCAAAGCCATTATCTACAGATTGAATTTAGAGAACAAGGAAAGCAATTCTAATCTAACCAATGCATTAGAAAATCAGCATGATGGTGCACACACTGGTTTCACAACCCCACCTGAATTTGTTCTCCACTCAAGTCTGTAGAGATTAGCATTTGATTAGAATTTAAACTACCATTCAATCCAGCAACGTTAAATTTCCTTTACTTAAGTATCAACGGGGGGGGGGGGGGGTAACAATCACAGCCAAACCTATGTCCACCTGACTCCTGGATGCATCTGCCCAACAGCTGCTGAATCTCTATTTGTACCTATTATGATGGTAAACATGACTAAAAGGTCAGACGGAATTAATACTGTGACTTAATCGGTGATGGAGGGCAACATCATATTGTCTGCACAGTGCAATCAGTAGATATACCGCATTACTGAAGTACATATTGTTTAGGCATTCTCTGCTTGGATCTACTTCAATTAATAGGAAGAGAAAGAATAATCCAAAATTTTGATAAATAAAATGATATATATCTTGTCTGTGCATGATCTTAGAAAGATCATCAAGAAGGTTAGGAAGGCTGTTTATTAACTGCATTACTTATTTTTACATGGACAAAATAAGCTAATTTTTTGAATATCACATCTTTGTATTGAAATCACATTCTTTCCTGAAATACTGCACTCTGTAGAGATTATTAGAAAACTGGACGTGTAAAGTGCATTCGTATCACAGAAATGTAGTTCAAGTGGACTTTAAACTGTGGCAAAGGAGAACATTCAATCGTCAGGCTATTAATGAAATGGGTTTCTTTTAACCACACAGTGTCTGCTTCAAGTTGGTTCTGTCTGATTGAAGTTGATGGAGAATTATACTTTGTTCTACAAAGTACTAATGCAGTCTGTCAAAGTGTGACAGAAATGAACTCAGCATAAAGTGATGTGCTGTCAAAGCCACAGAAATCCTTCCAGCAAAGGGAAGCTTGATTAAGGTTAATGGGGTGGGGGGGATGTGCAGTTGGCAAAGCTTTTGTGCCTATACAAGGTAGTTTATTTTGTATTTCACAGAGTGGTCTTGCTTTCTTGTGTCATACTACAGCTGATTTCACTGCAACCCTCTTTACTGCAGGGTTTAAAGAGGAGATTTCACCCGTGGGGGGTTTCAGGCAGCCCCTTAGGAAAATAGGACTTGCTGTTCTGAAACTGATAAATTTCAAACATGTTAACGTCTTTATTTTACAGGCAAGTTCATTACTATTGATGTTATTATTTTTTAGAAAGGTAAATATATTGGGATTATACATTCATGTCGGATCTGTGTGAGAGCTGCCTGCCAATTTCACTTTGCTTGAGACAGAGTGGGTTTAAAAAAATCACTGGTGGTTCTGCTTTCTGTTAGGGGACTGACCTGGAAGAATAAAGACATTCAATTCTTTACCAGAGTTGTCTGGCACTAGATAAACTACAATGGAATTTATAAAGTTCGTATAGGGTGTTGGAGGTTTAGTTGAGAGGAATTGGCTGAAGTTGTTTCCTTGGAAACAGAGGATGCACTTTATGCCCCTGAACTGCATTCCCTCAGTGGTGGTGGGGCTGGGATACAGGACAGCAAATGGTGCAAAACTTGTGTCAGAGGGCTGACATTATTGCGAACTGCAGGATGTTGCTGTGCACAGCAGGATGGGGGATGAAGTCCCCTAGAGGACCAACGAAGCTGGAGGCCCCCTTCCCTTCAGCTCTCCTTCACTTCACTCAACCCCTTTTAGCGTCACAGAGGGACTTGCGACAGGACCCTCCCGGATAGTTCCAGAAGATCCGTTATCATTGCCCAGGAGCTGAGATGCTTTGATATTGACATCACTGCCCTGTGTGAAACATGGCTGGCAAGAAATAGGCAGCTGAATGAACAAGGCGGTAGGGCAAACAAGAGGAGAAATGCAATTTTCATGGGGTGGGTCTTAGAGTTAGGAATGAGCTGGGTTAGTGGTTCAGTGACTCTCCTTGTGGGAAATGTGAACATGCCATAATCCTCTGCTCATCAAACCTGAAGACACACATTCTGAAATTCAGGAACAGCTTCTTCCCCTCTGCCATCCGATTCCTAAATGGACGTTGAACGCATGAATGCTACCTCACTACTTTTTTATTTCTGTTAATTTGCACTAATTATTTTAACTTAACTATTTCATAGACATATATATACTTAATGTAATTCTGCATTTTTCTCTACATTTATTTATCATGTATTTCATTGTATTGCTACCATAAAGTTAACAAACTTCAGAACATATGCCAGTGTTATTAAACCTAATTCTGATTCTGATTCATTGCAGTGTGGAATGAGTTTGCTATGACCATGAGCACAAGCACCCCAATCACAGAATGTGGCCAACAAGGTTGTCTCTTTGATCCTGAAAAGACTCATCCCAAAGGGAGACCAATTGGTCATCTTGGGTGATTTCAATGCCAGGAAAAGATACAATTCTCTCGCAAAACCTTGTCTGGGAATAAGGGGAGAAGGGAAAGCTACCTAATTCCAATGCAGTCCTCATTTTGACCAAATCCTTGGGAGCATGGACTTAACATAATTCAGTTTTGACAGAGAGAAAAGCACAAGAACTCATGACAACACACTATTCCAGGCATGAGCACTTAGTTTATGTAATTCCCTGAGGGGGAGATTGTAACGAAATCTGCATCACTGGTACCATGACAATACTAATGACATGGACTGACAAATGCCTAATCTGTTCCCTTATCTCTATCAGTCTAAACCCAGAACCCACAGAAACTTTGGTGCATGGAATTTAACACCGAAGGTCTCAAGAACCATATAATAATAACTTTTCCCAGTCAGTGCTTCATACATAATCTGCTATTTTCCAAGTGCTCTGAACAGTTGGTAACGTCTGTACTGCCCTGAGATAGATCTTGGCTTCTCAATACCTCCTTGAGAAAGTTTTATACTCCACTTCCAGAGAGCTCTGTGGCTATTTGAAATGGAGGAGCATTTTGAAGGGCACTGAGAGACGTTGGCTGATGAATAGTCTTGGTCCCGACTGTTTATTCCTCTCCATAGATGCTGCCTGACCTGCTGAGTTCTTCCTGCACTTTGTGTGTGTTGCTCAGGATTTCCAACATCTGCAGAAGCTCTTGTGTTACTGAGAAAGGCATGATCATTTGTTGAGGACATCCAGCCCAGCATAAATGGCGGAAGGTGGACACCGCTTCTCAACCACCCATATGCCCACCTTCTGCCTTACCTGTGGCAGCCTGTGCATTCCACATGAGCCTGCTCAAAACCTACAGAAATGGTGTGCAGAGGATGGCATATCAAGATTAGCTTTATTTGTCGCATATATGAAGAATTACCGAAACCTACAATGAAATGTGTTGTTTGCATCGATGACCAGCACAGTCCCAACTTGCGCTGGGGGCAGCCCGCAAGTGTTGCTGCACTTCTGGCGCCAACATAGCAAGCCCACAAACTACTAAACCTAACCTGTACGCTTTTGGAATGTGAGAGGAAGTCAGAGCTCCTGGAGGAAACCCCCACGGTGACGGGGAGAACATCCAAACACCTTACGAACAGCAGCGGGACTTGAACCCTGATTGCTGGTGACTGGGACTGTAGTAGCATTACACAAACTGCTACGCTACCGTGCCACCCCTCGTTGGTTCAGCCGCTGCCAGAAGCTATTTGCCCTTTGTGAATCAGGAGACGGTTCTCGTTCCTCTCGGGTATATTGATTGCAACCACTAAAAAATTTCTGACAGTCTTTAAATAGTATCCTTTGGTCCTTAAAGGTATCTTGTTTTGGAGCCAACTTGCATATACAATGTTTAAAAACCACCATCTGTGACTCTGACAGTAGTCACACCTCCAGCAGTGCACGACACAAGAAAATAGGCAAAAAGGGCCTGAAATACCTCCCTGATTCTCCAAAATTTCTCCTGCAACAAATATAGAAATCTGGCTATGAGTCAGAGATGGAACAGTGCCGTTATGTTTAATGCATACTGATGGGTTGGAGTAAGGGAGGGCAGTGAACCCTGATTGCAACCCAGTGAAGATGACAGCAAAGGACGGACATGTAGGGATGAATAGAGGATTAGCAAGAACATTTAGGGGAGAGTTGATTATAGTTAAACACATGCCACAACTGGAACGTAAGGTATAATTTCTCAGCAAAACATGATAGTTGGCTCACCCTGCTGCTCAGAGTGGGAAATTAAATTGTGTTCTGCACGTGTTCCTATTATTCACAAGTGACTCATTAGCTACTTTACTGCTGTTTGGTAATCTATGGCTTACAGTGTGCATTCAGGGGAGGCATAGATCCATTTCCCTGATTTTGCAGAGCTGAGTGTCACTCCATGACCTACCAATATTCAATGTCAGCTGTGGCTCCTCCACAGGCCCTTGGTCTGTTGAATTAGTGGGCTGGTGCTAAATGCTTGTCATGCCCTCATCCTGAAGAAGCCTGGTGTCATTTAATTAAAATTCACCAGCATATCAATCACTCGACACTGCCTTAAGGCTCTCGGCAATTCCTTACCTCTTTCAACAAAGTCGTTCAATCCAAACAGGAGCAGAACGATTGTAAAATAAACAAAAGCATGAGGTTTCAAACCATTGTTTACATGCCAGGAAATAAAGGATTTGTGCCATTCATTCTCATAACAGAATAATAAAATTGTTATATACACAGAGAAGGGGCATACTCACATTATTCAAAGCAACTTTACTTTTGTCTCGTTTCTGAAGGTGGCTGGTCAGATGGTAGAGGACTGTCCGGCCCTGCCTACGCGCGGCGCTGAAGTGGGACCCACCTCCCTTTTTGCTTTTGTGCTTCTCCTCTGCAGGGAAGAACAGAAGGAAAGAGTGTAAACGAACACCAGGCTGCACAGAGTGAGGCCGTGGGGGGACGGGGGATGGTTGAGAGTCCCCAGCCACTCTAAATGGACAGTAGGATTATTCTAGTTGCTGGCTGCCCTCTGAGAGCTGATCTGGAAAGGACTGAGGAAATGCTGCAGATTTATAAAGAAGTTATGGGTGAACAGCAACTCAGTCTTTCAGAAGAACCCTGCAGATCTCAGAGAAGAAATTATGACTAAACTGCTGAAATTGAGGTTGCTTTCCTTGAAGACATGTTTTTCTCTTGACCAATATGGGAAAGAATGCTGGGAGATTTGATGGAGGTGACCATGATTGCAGTGAGTTTAAATCAGGTAAATAGCCAGAAACTGGTCCCATACTAGATGGTGCAGGAGTCAGGGCATGAATTTAAAGTGCTGGGCAGGAAATCAGGAGAATGTTTTTTTCTAAGAAAGGCCATGATCTGGAATAACAAGAGAAGTGGAAGCAAGTAAGAAGGCCTTTTGAAAAGGAACATGAGATACAGTATCATGCAGAGTCTGAGTTAGAATGGTGACGTGGAACTGAAAGGATTGCACTGGCATAGCAGTGATGGGCTAAATGAACTCCTGTTCAACATCATATCTATGGGTCTCTAAGAACCTCGTCGTGATGTTGAAGAGTTCTTAGGTGAGTTCAGTCATTGCAAATCTTAATTACATTGTGCTTCTTGACTCCAGATCTAAAGTTACCCGTCACTGATCTGAACTGTCATTTTGTGTGACGTTTATTACTTCACTTCTACGCCCTGTTATGCCACCTGTCAATTAATTAGTGTCCTAACTTTAATATCCGCATCCATGCTTTCTTCTATTCACGGTCTTGTTATCTCCTGTATCATCCTGTATATAGCTGCTCCAAAGAGCACTATTTGAGGTTACACTTGCCCTTGGCCATTAGGGTCTATAGTGAGTCAACCTATACCCAGGGAAGTGATGATCCCGTCCTGTTAGACTGTTTGAGGTAACTTATTTTTTATTCTTTCTTACTTCTCTTCTAATATTTGTGTATCTTTGCACTTGTAATGCTATTGTGACACTGTAACTTCCTTTGGGATGAATAAAGTATCTGTCTAATCTAATCTAATCCTCCAGCCCTCCAAACCTCCATACCAGCATTCCAATCCTGGCTATTTGATCATTCCTGATTTTGATATCTCCAATGACAACTGTATTATGAAGTCAAAGAGAGAGATCGTGTGGAAACAAACCCTTTGGCCTATCGAGTCTGCACCAACCTGTTTACACTACCCCTACACTATTCTCCCCACATTCTCATCTATTCCCCCCAAAATTTGCAACTCACTTCCACATGAGGAGCAATTTAGTTACCAATTAACCTATCAATCCAATGTCTTTGAGATGTAGGAGGAAACCGGAGAACCTGAAGGACACCTACGCTACAAAGGTTCAAGGCTTTGGATTTCCCCCCATAAGCCCCTTCCTTTTCATCCTTTCAGAAAAACTTCTGAAAACATGCACATTTGAACTAGTTTTATCTCATCTTTCTTAATATGTTCTTATGTAGCTCCACATCATTTTATTCTGCAGTGTCTCATGGGACACTTTGTAATACTAAGCATTCTCAACGGCCTGAAGTTGGATCTTTGGTTGCCTTTTCAAATGATAATTGATGCTAAGATTGCCATATGCTTGCCAGTGATGAACTTTCTATAATATTTATATCTCAGGGTAATAAAACCAGAATAATTATTAGAGGAAATCAGACATAAATATTCATATCACAGTGTGAATAAAGTTTAAAATCGTCAACAAATTTGAACGTGACATTTATTACTGATGTTCATTCCAAGGAAACATTTCCACCCTGTAGATGCTCTGCATAACTGAGGCAGATTTGGCCTGTTGTGTGTACCCCCTCCACCCCCCCCCCTCACATCCATACTACCTTGGTTGGATGTGGAGGTGCTGAGTGAGCTGGCCCTCTAACCTGGTCCCAGGTGCTGCACTGTTATGAACCCTCCCAAGGAACAGCCTGACAGCTGAAGTTCAGCACACTGGCACAGCTCGCAGACCTGCTGCCTTGCAGCTCCATTGACTGGGTTGAATCCTGACCTCTGGCCTTGCCCACGGGGAGTTTGCAGGTGCTCCAAAGGCACGCAAGTTGGTTGGTTAATAGGCCGCTGTGAGTTGCCCCTGGTGTGTAGGCGAGTGGTAGGATCCATGAAAGAGAATAAGGTCAGATTAATGTCAACAGTCCCTGTTTTATGGTTAGCATGGAGTTGGTGGACTGTGGGGCCTGTTTTCCTGCTGCATGATCTATGACTCAACAACAAATTAAATTCAGGATCTCTATACACATTGGAGAATACCAGAGATGCCCTTATGTTTCAACATCTTTTGTTTACCTATTAATTCTGCAAATTTGTTTATTTTTTTTGGATTTGCTAAACGCTCTTATTAATTTGCAGTCTTTTCGGAGAACTGTTTTTTTTATTGGTTTACTGGATGTGGGCAATGGCAGAAAGGCCAGCACTTACATCCCATCCCCAAAAATCCTTTACAACGGTGGTGGAGATCCACTGAAATCAGTGTGGCGGAGGTACTTAGGAGTATGGCGTTCTAGGATTTTGACACAGCAGTGGTGAATGTTATAAGAATACCAAAAAAATGACATAAAGGGGAACTTTATGTCTCAAGTCTATGTTCTCCAGTATCTGTAAAGGTCCAGAGCAAGGGACACAGTCATCTACAAGTTCTGCAAGTTCCCCTTTATGTCATTTTTGGACCTTTACAGATACTGGAGAACATAGACTTGAGACATACTGCCAAACAAAGCTTGGTGAGTTGCTGAAGCACATTTTATTCATCGGTGCAGTCGTAGTAGAGGGAATCCATGCTTATCATTATGGATTGGATGCTAATCAAGTAGGCTGCCTTGTGTTTGAGTTTTCTGAGTGTTTTTGGAATTATACTTATCCAGATTAGGTAAATCAGGATGAGTAGCATTCCATCATACTCTTACCTCTGTAGGTAGTCAAAAGACTTTCTGGTGTTCATTGATAAGCCACTCACTGGAGAATACCAAGACTATGGCCTATCTTTTCAATGGTCTGTCCAGTTAAGATTCTGGTGAGAGGTGACCCTGATGGTTGAGGACCCAACTGTGGCACTGTTATTTAAAAGTAATAGGGTCCATCTTTGTGGACCTGGACATTACCTGGCTCCCGCACAGCAGAATTGTTACTTGTCGCCCATCAGCACATACTGAGGACTTAATGAACTTGGCCATAAAGTTGGAACTTCACTCAGCAGTGTAGGTCAATAGGAGGGATTTCTTTATTAATAGTGAGTGTACATCTTCAAATAAATATATTCTCAGGATGTCGTCAATAATTGAAGACACCCAGAAACCAATAGAAGATGTTTGCAGATTGTTAAAATAACAAGAAAATCACTAAGGAGCGGAGTTGACTGGAATGAGGAAATTCAAGAAGGGCCATGAGAGGGAAAAATGTCAAAATGAATTTACAAATTATACCAGTAAAGATGAATTGTTGAAATGTGTTAATTATGAGGATGTAGCCAAGCATTGTTATAATGATGGATATTAGTTTGGGTCTGATACAGCTTGGGATGATAAGAATTAAAATGAGGTGAACTGGAAGGAAATTTTATTTATGTTAGATCAGCTAAGTGAAATTAAAGGAACAAGCTGCAGACTCAATGGAAATTATACAACAGGCAACTCTACTGAGTGGATGAATGTTAAGAAATTGGAAAACAAATAGTTTTTGAAGACTGTGGCTAGTTGGAAATCAGGGTGAAAGATGAACGAGTGAACCTCCAGACAACTAAGCTCAATGGTAACAAGTTAAGTATTTGAGTATGATTTTTTGCACCACATTTCAAATGTAACAATCCTCCACTCATTGCATTTTCTGAAGGAATTACCCTTCTCTTCTAGGGAGAAGCTATTGCTTCCTCTGTTCCTACCATAAGTGTTTACTAAATAAATTGATTTTGCTATATAGCAGACTGCTGATAATCATTCAACTCCTACCAACTCCAG
The DNA here is from genome assembly GCF_963921235.1 of Mobula hypostoma. Classification (NCBI taxonomy): domain Eukaryota; kingdom Metazoa; phylum Chordata; class Chondrichthyes; order Myliobatiformes; family Myliobatidae; genus Mobula; species Mobula hypostoma. The sequence goes on from NC_086128.1 coordinate 35,250,681, forward strand.
CCCATTGCCCAAAGCAATATTGCCAATAGATATTGATTCTTGAAAGAGATTCAAAATTAATGCAGTTAATTGGGAACATAAGAGGAACTGACCACTCAAGCTCCAGAGCCCATTCTGCCATTCAGTTATTGATTCTTATCTGATTGGTATCTCACCTCCATCCACCCAGCAATTCTATTAAGATTGCCCCAAAAAGGAGACATCTATTCCAATTATAAAATTTTCATAGGCCTGGTCTTTGTGCAGAATAATTCTTCTCAATGCCACTATGGTTCTAGTTTTAAGGAGATAACCCCTTAATTTCCATTTCTTGTGAAAGGAAATAGATTATATTTATCTACCCTGTCAATCCTTTAGTCATCTTACACACTTCAAATAGACAATTCATTAGTGTTCAAAGGGATGTAGAAGTAATTAGTGCAATGTGTTCTTTGATTAATCACTTCAATGCTCAACGTACTGTATCCTGCAGATGTGAAGACAGGATTCTGGAACGGGTTCACTAAGAGCTCTGTACAGCTGTAATACAATTTCCAGCTCTTTGCTTCCAGCGCTCTTGAGATAAAGTCAAAGATTTCATCAGCCATTTAAATGATTTTCTGTGTATATCCACCAACTTCTAGTGAGAACTGGTTAGTTAGATTAACTGCTACATTGGAAAAATTATACTCATGTTTCTGGGTACAAACCTCATTGAGGAGGTAAGCACATGGAAAGTGAAAAAATATATGTAGTTAGTAAAAAAGCTCTCCACAAGGGATACTGGAGATCTGGAATCAAGTGGAAAACAATAAACTCAATTTAGAAAATGATTTGAAGATAGAGGGTGGGGAGTTATTTTTCAGAATCGTTCACAATGAATAACCCTTCTTGTAGATAGAGTCGTAAATACTGGCAGCAAAGAAACAATCCCTTTTGCTGAGTCCACACTGACCATCAAGCACATATTTATGTTAATCCCATTTAATTCTCACTCAATCAACTTTCCCAACAACTCCCTCCAGATTCCACCACCTCCCCGCATGCTGAAAGCAATCTACAATTCACTAACCAACCCACATATGTTTGGGGAGTGGGAGAAACTGCAGAACCCGAGGGATACTGAACAGAGAGAACATGCAGGGGAGGACAGGAAGAAGTACAGGGTAGTAGGTGATAGGTGAAAACAGGATGGGGGGAGAGGTGAAATAAAGAGATGGGGTTGGCTGATGAAAGAGATAAAGGGCTGGAGAAGCGGGAATCTGATATAAGAGGGTTGAAGAACTGTGGTAGAAAGGGAAGGGGGAGGAGCTCCAGAGAGAAGTGATGGGCAGTCAGGGAGATAAGGTGGGAGGGAAATGTGAATGGGAATGATGAAGGGTGGGGGGAGAATTACCATAAGTTGGAGAAATCAATGTTCATGCCATCAGGTTGGAGGAACAACACTTTATATTCTGTCTGGGTAGCCTCCAACCTGATGACATGAACATCGATTTCTCACACCTCCAGTAATGCTCCCCACCCCTCCTCCTTTACCATTCCTCATTCCCTTTTTCCTCTCTCATCTTATCTCGTTACCTGCCCATCACCTCCCTCTGGTGCTCTTCCCCTTCCTTTCTTCCATGGCCTTCTGTCCTCTCCTATTAGATTCCACTTCTCCAGCCCTTTAACTTTTTCACCAATCGACCTCCCTGCTCTTTACTTCACCCCTCACCCTCTCCTGGTTTCCCCTATCACCTACTACCCTGTACTTCTTCCCCCCTACCCCCACCTTGTTACTCTGACTTCTCATCTTTTTTTCCAGTCCTGATGAAGGGTCTCAGACCGAAACGTCAACTGTTTATTCTTCTCCACAGATGCTGCATGTTGTGTATACTGCAGAATATGGCTCATTTCTGGAAAAACATTGATTCCCTGTGCAGACCAGTCTTTTGACTGTAGGCCTGGAGAATTCAAATTTGGGTGTGACACTGAAATAACAGATGAAATTAATTTGTAAAAGAAACTAATAGAATTTGGGAGGAAGGGGATGGGGGAAATATGCTAAGATGGGGCAAAGAGAATTCAAGGCCAGTGAGTCTGTAGGGAATCCTTTTAATAAAGTTAAGCAATAATTATACACTGAATAGAATGAACTTAGTCTTGCATAAGAGAGTAATCACCAACATCTGGTGAAATTCATGCATCTGAACAGGAGATTAACATGGGAATGGATAGAGTACAGAAAATGTCATGTGGCATTTTACTTATTCATGGGGTAACAGGATTGTTTCCAAAGCCAGTGGTCATTTGCTTATCCCTCCTGCTCCTTAAACTGTATGGAGCACTTGACCATTTCAGAGACACATTGGTGAGAGCCTGGAGTACGTGCATTCTAGACCAAAGTCATCAGACTCTCATGCCTGAAAGACATTAATTTAATACAACAGACAGGACTTCCTGGAAATCCAGTAGCTTCATCACCATTATTATGGTTACCTCTTTTTTATTCTGGAGTTTTAAAAAATGTTCCCAGCTGCCATGTGGAGTTTGAACTCATTGTCTTAGATTAAAAGTCCGTTAAAGGTCTGAATTATTAGTCTAGTGTATTTCTATCAAATTCTTCTTCAGCACAGATTCAAGCTTAATTATCAACCACTTCAATTTTAAAGTGGAATTAATTATTTGGAAAAACATGTAATCTTGCATTATTTATTTATTCAGAGATACAGCACAGTAACAGGCCCTTCCGGCCCAACGAGCCCACAACGCCCAATTATGCCCATCTGACCAATTAACCTACTAACCCATACATCTTTGAAATGTGGGAGGAAACCCACACCATCACAGGGAGAACATACAAACAGTGGTGAAATTGGTGATATAATGCACTGCGCTACCTTAGTGCCCCTACTTTACATACAATTCTTTACATGTGCAGTACTCCTGGCTTGTTGATTGCTGTTGTCAATGTTGAACGATTGTTAAATGGAAACAGAATCTGGCTTTTCAAGGTGGCCAGGGCTTAGGAACACGGGACTCATTACATCTCCATATTATTACCATCTTCTTAAAATATTCTTATGAATGTGCTCTACTTCATTTTACACCCACACCTGCCTCAGTACTTCCTGTGGGTAGAATGGGTTGAAGACTAGATTCCACTCTTGGCCGTTCTAAAAGAGCAAACTGATGTTGAAATTCCAATCACAGTGAACTCCTGCACCATTTTGGGAAATGCACGCATATATGTATATCACCTCCAATGCGATTAACTATTTCTTACAATGTTAGTAAATTATAATCATATTAAATTTCTTTACCAGAAATTGTATTTTAAAACAGATTACAATAGTGAATAGCTATTGTTGTGAACTCATAGCATTTTCAAATGTTAATATTCTAAAGCAGTTTCACAAACCCCATGAAGTCAATGATAAAGAAATATTAAGGGATTCATAAAAAAACTTATTAGATTTTAGACAGTACTCTATAGCCCTTAGAGCATCTGAGCCAATATGTGGGTATATGCTGACACACTACAGCATGAAACCAATTGTCAGGAGCTTTAGTGTCACATTCAGATATTGGGCAAATCTGATTTTGTGCAATGATTTTCCAGTCTCCAAGCATTGCCTTAAAAGAAACAGACTTTAGGCATTTTGATTTTAATTAATTGCAGCACATTTAAACATTCAGATTGGTGTAGAAAAGAATAAAAATTACCAAGAAGATGAAATTTTATAAAGAGTATTATTATAAATGTTTTGGAATCACAAAGTGGGAGAAATTCTCAATTGTACTTTGGCATGTAAAAGATATTGAAGTAAACAAAAGCAATGAAGTGAACAAGACCATTAATTCCAACAGGTAGAAGCTGTAGCAATATTACAAACTTATGAATATGACTATATTATAGTTAATAAGAAGGTGTGTTGGGTTGCCTATCACTGCGAATGCCAGTCAATACAATCTCTATTTTGTGCATATGACTGAAGCAGCATTCATAATTAAATTTGAGATTTTCAAGGTTTTGGCCATTTTGGAGAGAGAGTTTAACTCAAAGATCAAAAGCACATTTTCAGAAAGCTGGAAAAACTGGAGCACCCAGAGGAAACCAAAGCGGTCATACGAAGAACATGCAAACTCCACAGTGACAGCAATAGAGGTCAGGATTGAAGATGGATCACTGGAATGTGACACAACAGCTCTGTTATCTGTGCTACTGAATTCCTATTGATGTCTGCTGATTATAACTTATACTGATAGCATAAATTGTAATCACAAGAACATTCCCAAATAACAGAGTATTGGTTTGTTATTCTATTATCATAACCAGCAGACATAGCAAGGGAGACATTCAAGGGCCAATGGTAAATTTCTCTGGGATTCACCAGCCTCAAAAGAGCTGAGAAACTTCAAAAAGCTTCTGAACAGGACACGAAGGATATATTCTGCTAAACCTGTCATGGTCTGGTCCGTGAAATCCGCATTCCGGTTCACATCCAGTCCATCGATCCATATTCCAGGTTTTCCGGTTTTCCATTGTTCTGTTGAGTGCTCTAATTGAGGCACATGACTCTCATTTGGGCAGACACATAAATACTTCTGGAGACCAGGGTTTGGCTGCTGGATTGTTCTTGTCAAAACCCCTTCCTCCTGAAGCTGTGCCTGCAATCTTGCCTATTGCTGTCAAGTTCTACTGCTGGAGCAAGGCTAGAGCTTTGCTGTGTCTAGACAGGAACTGTCTTTTTGTTGTTTGAAACTGTCTCTGTGTCTATGTCTTTGCTAGGGAGGTCTGGCCATTTGCTGCTACCTTGTGTTGAGAACTGTTGTTGTGTTCAGCATTCTGTGTATGAGTCCTGGCCCTATGTCCTATTCCCAAGGAGGGGTCCTGGTTCTGTGTTCCTGTCCTCCCCAAGACCAAGGCTCTGTGTTCTGCATTCCTGTCTCTCAAGTCCTAGGCTCTGTATTCCCATGCTCTAGACCAAGCCTCTGAGGTTCCTGTTCCCAAGACCATGTCATGTCTTTGCCTAGTTCTAGAGTCTGAGCCTGAGTCAAGACCCAGGTTCTGGGTCCTTGTCCAGTCTCTGGCTTGGAGTCCAAGCCCAGGCTCTTAGTTCCCAGTTCCTTGTCCTGTTCCTGCTTGCCTAGTCAATGTCCTAGCTCAAGTCTGTGTTCTTGTCCTAGCTCTCTAGTCAAGTCCTGTTCCTAGTACTTCAGTGTCTGTGTGTTGCATTTGGGTCTGCTCCCAGTGTGCTCCCTTATGACAAAACCACAAGTGGCAAATCAAATCTCTGCCTGAGGTGACTGGTTTGAACTGAGTAGAAGTAACAATATTTGTATAACATCATTGAAATAGCATTGTCCATTGATGCTCCTACCTTCCTTACCCTCTCCCTGATGAATTTTGCTCCTGTTATCTGTGATATCCTTAAAAGAGACTAGGAACAGTACAACTTCCCCTTTCTCGTTTTTAATCGGGACGATGTCGAGTAAACACCAGAACGCAGCTCCTGTGAGTGAAGAACAGAAAGGTTCATGTTGAAAAGGTTAGTGGAGCAAAATGATTCAGTAATCTCAATGAGGGTTCCATCACAAACAAACATTAATGTATTGTGCTTACAGAAATTCCTTTCATGACTTATTTATCATTGACCTCTTATAGTGCATGAAATGGCTTAGTGTAGAATGCACAAATATGACTCCAAATGCTGAATTGATTGACAGCCTAATTCAGATCAATGACATTCGACAGGAAATCACCCCCTGATATCACAGCCTCTTAACTAAGCTGAATTAGTTGTGACTTTCTCACAGATGGGGCATAGGATTACAGAGTCAATTAATTAGGATTCATCCAAGATATTAGGATTAGTCTAACAGAGCTAGGGTTTCATAACTCTATGTCCACATCTCTATGATTCTTCCAATGATATAACTTTAGAATTTTCTTATGAAAATAATGATTTATTTCAGATCATGTGTTGCCTTTTAATTTGAGGTTGATAGATGCTTGATAACCTGAGTTAGGACCATATTGTCAGACACAGAAGTAGCACAGAAATAGGCTCTTCAGCCCATTGAGTCTGCACTAACAATCAACCACCCATTTACACTGATCATATGTTAATCCTGATTTTTATTCTCCTAGCATTCACATCAACTCAGCAGATTCCACCACTCACCTACACATTAAAACTGTGGAAGAATGGGCTGAGAAATGGCAAATAGAATTTAATGCAGACAACTATGCAGTGATGCACTTTGGTGGGGCAATCCAGGGAAGAACATCCACAGTGAGCAGTAGGGCACTGAGGTCATACAGTCATAGAGTCATGGAGAAATACAGCACAGAAATGGGTCCTTCAGCCCATCTAGTCCATGCCAAAACCATTTAGACTGCCTACTCCCATCGACCTGCACGTAGACCATAGCCCTCCATATCCGTACTATTCATGTACCTATCCAAACTTCTCTTAAATGTTGAAATCAAGCTCGCATGCACCACTCGTGGTGGCAGCTCTTTCCACACTCTCATGGCCCTCTGAGTGAAGGAGTTTCCCCTCACATTCCCTTAAACTTCTTACCTTTCACCCTTAAATCATGACCTCCAACCTCAGTGGAAAAAGCCTGCTTGCATTTACACTATTTATACTCATAATTTTTGTATACCTCAACACTTTGAGGTAGAAGTGCAGTAGAATAAAGGGATCTGGGAATACAGATCTGTAATTCCTTGAAAGTGGTGTCACAGGTAACAGGGTCATAAAGAGAGCTTTTGGCACACCGGTCTTCATGAATCAAAGTATTGCATACAAGAGTTAGGATGTTATGTTAAAATGTATTGATAAGGGCGTATTTGGAGTATTGTGTGAAGTGCTGGTCACCTACCCACAGGGAAGATTTCAATAAGCTTGAAAGAGTACGGAGAAGATTTACAAGGATGTTGTTGGAACTTGAGGACCTGCGTAATAGGGAAAGGTTGAAAAGGTTGGGACTTGATTTCCTGAAACGTAAGAGAATGAGAGGAGATTTGATAGAGGTATACAAAATTATGTGGAGTATCGTTAGGGTAAATACATGCAGGCTTTTGCCCCTGAGGTTGGTTGAAACTAGAACTAGAGGTTATAGGATTAGAGTGAAAGGTGAAATATTTAAGGAGATCTTCTTCACTCAGAACGTGGTGCAAGTGTGGAACGAGCTGCCAGTGGAACTAGTGGATGTGTGTTTACAACTAACATTTAAGAAGTTTGGTTAGGTATATGGATGGGAGAAGTATGGGAGACTATGGTCCTGATGTGGGTAGATGGGACTAGGCAGAGAAACAAGTTGGCACGGACTAGATGGGCAAAGTGCTTATTTCTGTGCTGCAGTGCCCTATGACTCTGACTAGGAACAGTTAACAATGGCCAATTAACCTACCAACTAACACGTCTTTGATATATTGGAAGAAAGTGGAGCAATTGGAGGAAAGCCACATGGTCACTGGGAGAATATGCAAGCTATGCAGACAGCATCTGAGGTCAGCGTTGAACATGGGTCTCTGGTGCTATGAGGCAACAACTCTACCAGCTGTGCCACTGTGCCACCAAAATACAGTGTAGAAACAGACTGTTTGGCTCACCATGTCTGTCCTGATCCTGATACTAAATTAACTAATCTCATCAGCCCACAGAGAATCCATATCCCTCTATTCCCTGCCTGCTGATGTCTTTATAAACACTACTTAAGTGTTGCTATCATACCTGATTAGAGCATAGAACATACCTGCCATCACCTCCTCTGGTAATGCATCCCTGGCACTGACTCAGTCTGTCTGCTCATCTTGCAACTCTTAAACTTTCCCCCTCTCACCTTAAACCAATGTCTTTGAGCCTCCACATCCTTCCTATAGTGTGGTGATTAGAACAGTACACAATGTACCTATTACGGCTTGAGCAAAGTTTTATGCAGTTGCAACATCCCACTTCTATACGGTGCTCCAAATGATGACAGGAAGCATGCTCTACAGTTTCTTTACTACTCTATGAACCTGTGTTCAGGGAGTGGTGAGACTTGGCTATTAGGAAAGTTGTAGACCTCAAAAGACAGTAGGGATATTGTTGGATTTGGTAGTGGACATGTTGGAGAGGGCAGTGCACGAGTGGTGAGATATTGGAAAAAGCTGAGGGATAAAGGGTGACATGGTAGTGCAGCAGGTAGCGCGATCACTTTACAGTGCCAACGGTCTCCGATCAGAATTGAATTCCCGCTAAGGAGTTTGTATGCTCTCCTCGTGACCAAGTGGGTTTCCTCTGAGTGGGCACACTTTCACCCACATCTCAGTGTTAGTGAGCTATGGGTATGTTATGTTGGCACCAGAAGTGTGGTGACACTTGCAGGCTGCCCCCAGCACAATTCTCAGACTGTGCTGGTCGTGAAGTATGTTCCAATGTTTCAAAGTACATACAGAATCAAATACATGTGAAATAAAGCTAACATGAAGCTAACTCAGAGGGGATTTAATCCAATGGTATGTTATGAAGACCTAGCTGTCCAATGATTGTTACCCTCAAGTCGGTTTGACCAGAATTCCATTGCGAGGTTCCAAAGGCATGGGAAATGACTTCACCCCAGACAATTCATATGCTGGAGTGGTACCAGGTGTGTAGGAATGAATCATGACTGGAAGGACCCCACCAAAGGTTCAAAGGTGCATTTTATTGTCAAAGTATGCATGTTCAACACAACTCTGATATTTGTCTTCTCCAGATAGCCATGAAATACAGAAAGACTGTGGGAGTTGATGAAAGAAGAGATATCAACACCCCTCCCCCACCCCACAGCACCAAAACGAAAGGAAACAAAACCACCTTGCTCGTCAAAAGAAACAGCGACCGACAATAACAATCTCCGACCCCCTTCCCTGCAGAAAAAAACAGCAACAGTAACAATCCCTGACCCCCTCACCCGGAAATAAAAAAAGTGACAACAACAATCCTTGACTCAAACACTGAAAAACTGAAGGACGCCAATAAACAGTCCAATAATTGCATAAATCTCAGAATATTGGAAATGGCTTCCAATGTGATGCTGTTCAAGTTGAAATGGTTACAATTGAGCTCCACTCCAAAAATAAAGGATTTTTAAATGTAGAGCATTGAAACACAAACAGAAAGTGACTGAATTGTTAGATCTTTATGATTCTTTTCTGCATTAAAAGATGCCACTGTTCTTTTATGAAGAGGCAATTTAAGTCAGCTTTTAAAATTTGAATATCTGATATTAACAATAAAACTTTTAAAGCATAAATTCTCCATGCATCAATCTCTTTCTTACATTTTCCCAATGACATGTTTATTTTTTTAAAAGGAAAAAATATTTAAATGACTTGCAGTTGGCTAGATTTAGTCATTTAAGTGTTGTTCTGCTTTGCTAGAGCCCTTATTGCCAATCAATGTGTTAAACTCTTTCTACATGCGTGTAGTGTAGCTGTAACCAACACAGTGATGTTTCAGAGTCTTATACACCTCACTGGGGGCTTGGAATTATGACTTTTAGCGATAACTGTGAGGAGTGTTTTTCTTTAGGTGCTAACGCTCAATCTATGATGTGCAAATTCTGCAAGCAGATTCTGTACTGCTGCTGGGAACCAGCCCCAAGTGAGTCATCTTGAAGTTATCTGCTGTTCTCCTTCAACTTTCCTTCTCTCATCATACCAGCCTAACCAACGCCCAGTGCTTACAATCTTTATCCAAGGCATAGCAGCTCAGTCGATTGGCACCCAGTTCATCATCCAAAATATTCATTCACTTCACCACCAGAACATTGAGACTATAGTGTGCATCATCTACAAATACAGCATAGTCACCTAATCACCAGCAGTCTCTGTACTCCATTTCACCAGCATTGACCATCAGCAGTTAAAAACCCCAGCTCGGACTCTCGCCCATTCCAATCTATGACCCTGTCACCCTCTGCACATCTCTGACATTAGTCCAGACTCAGCTCCAGGTTTAAGTGATGTGCTCTACACATCCTGCTCTGATGCAGTGTGTAAAAGGGAAGTCCTTAGTAGGTGTAACACTGACCTTGTACAGCTTGAGGTGTTGGGCCTCAGGCGCCGTTGAATTTCCAAATGATGAGCCCACAGCACAGTGATTGTTTACTCTGCCTCTGTTGGAGGGAAACTCTACCTTACAAATAATTTGGCACTCTACTTTAGCAGTACCTGTCACTGAATAATGGCAAATATACCTTCAAAACAATGTGAACTTTTATCTTCAGATGACTGAGTTTTTTGGAGGAAGTTTGAATAGGTTAGGACCTTATTCCCTGGAGCATAGGGTAATGAAGGGAGATTTGACAGAGGTATACAAAATTATGAGGGATATAGGTAGGGTGAATACATGCAGGGTTCTTCCCCTCATGTTGGGTGAGGCTAGAATGAGAGGTTTAGGGTGAAAAGTGCAATATTGAAGGAAAATCTGAGGGGGATCTTTTCAGTCAGAGAGTGTTTCAGTGTGGAACAAGCCTTGGATAGTATTGAGCTACTTCAGAGTCACTGCACTTATCCATGTAAGTGGATGTCACCAACACTCCTGAATTGTGCTTTGTGAATGGTGGAATGGTTTTGAGGGCACAGAACAGTGCAAAACAGTACGGGCCCCTTCAGCCCATGATTTTGTGCTGACCTTTTAACCTACTCCAAGATCAATCTAACCCTTCCCTCCCACAAAGCCCTGCATTTTTCTTTCATCCATACGCCAATCTATGAGCCTCTTAAATGCCCTTCATTTATCTGCCTCTACCACCAACCCTGGCAGCCCGTTCCATGAACCCGTCACTCTCTGTGTAAAAAAAAACCTACCTCTGACATCTTGCCTTTACCCTCCTCCAATCATGCTCTCTCATATTAGCCATTTCTACCCTGGGAACAAGGTACTCTATCTATTCCTCTTATACACCTCTATCAAGTCACCTCTCATCCTCCTTCACTTCAAAGAGAAAAGCCTTAGTTTGCTCAGACTGTCCTCAAAAGTCATGTTCTCTAATCCTGGCAGTATCCTAGTAAATCTCCTCTATATCTTCTCTATAGTTTCCACATCCTTCCTATAAAGAGGCAACCAGAACTTTGCCACAGGATATCAAGCCGTTCACCTGCTCTGGCCTCTGTAATTTCTGGTCAAGGATAACCCCCAGGATATCAATGGTAGGTGATTCAACAAGAATAATCTTTATCATTCATTCTTTTATGGATTGAGGCTTTTACCAGCAAGGATCGCCCATTAGTAATTGACCTAAAATTAAAGCACTTGGTGAGTCTGGGGTCATATACAAGTTAGATCAAGAAAGGATAAAAGATATTATTCTCTGAAGGATATTTGAAGTGAAAAATGGATTTTTACTTCAAACCATTATTTTCATAGTTACCAACCATGATACCACCAGCTTTATTTATTCAGTTACATTAATTTAAAATCAATAGAGAAATTCAACTCATGTCCCTGGATCAATGGCTTAGGTCACTAGATGTCGGACAAGTACCTTAACCATTGTTGCTACTATACAATATCGAATGTTGTGGAGATGGTTAGAGCTTATCTTGTTGGAAATGGCTGTAATCTACCTGCTGTGTGGCAGCAATGTTACTTGCCATGTCAGCTGAAGCCAGAATGCTCTCCACATCCTTTTACACAAGGTATTGATTGCCTCATTATCAAAATGCAACTGCCAGACTCAAGGATAAAAGGTTCTTGGATCCCTCAAATGAAGAAATTAAGGTGTCTGGCATTTCTCTATCTTTATTGAAAGGATGGGATTGTTGTGCAGCATGGAGTGCTGAAGCATATAAGAGATTTTGTTAGATTTTGCTTTAATTTGAACTGCCTGATTTGTTCTTTCATAGAACTCCGATTGTAATCCCATTTGTACTTTTGTGTTGGATTCTTGCCAACTTTGATTAAAATGGATAGAAGAATTTAGCACTAAAATCAGTATAATTATGCCGCAGAATCATTATGTATTTAATTGATTTTCTATGTTGTATTTGTCAGAGAACGGGACTGCTTTGTTTGTTATATTTGAGACACAGAAGGAAAGGTGTCGGAAGGCCACAGATGCTGAGACTGGGGTCGGTTTTGAATAGATGCATCAGATAGTTTTGGTCACTTCAACTCAAAATACTCCACTTGCATACAAAGGTTTTAGGATGATCTCAGAGTGACCAAGACAGCTTGGTATTTAAGGTTATTATTTTCACTTAATTAGCACTTAGAGAAGATACTTAGTTGAAGTTACCTGACAACTTTGTAAGGCTGAATTTGTGTTTCCTGCAAAGGAGTTTTGAAGTTTGTAGGGATGTTGAAACTACATATTTTTTTTCAAAGAAACAGAAAAATTATTGCTTGGCAGCACTTCCTCAGAATGAATCTCAAAGGCAGAGTACAATATGCTGATGCTATTATAAAGCATGATTAACACTACCAACCAGGCATGAACCTCAAGTCAGCAGAAATTTGGCACTGATTGCTTCCCTTAAATGCACAACAGAGGAGCATTTGTACTCTGCTTCATCGATTCACTTGCTATAAAGCCAATGGAACCAAATTTTAGAAAAGGATTGCAATCCTCAGTCACTTCTACTCTGCATTAGCAACAACCAATCTGCTGGAGGAACTCAGCAGGTCGTGCAGCATCTGTGGGAGAAGAGAAACTGTTGATGCTTTGGGTTGAAACCCTGCATCTACTTTGTATGATCTGCACAAGTGAGCAAGAATGGATTATATAGTGTATTCCCAGTTTGGTTACTGGTATGCTGGTTATCTCTAAGTCAGGTTATTGGATCTACTCCAGAGGGTTGAGCATAAAGATATCTGATAACTAAATGCCTCTCTGTCAGGGGAGCTGTCTTTTTAGTTGTGACAATAAACTAAGGCTTTGTTTGCTCTCTCAGATGGATCTAAAGATTCCACAACACTGTCCTGAAGGGCAGGAAGTGCAGAACCATAGTCATAATCAATGCTCATCGCTCAATTAACATCCGCAATGCAGATTGTCTGGTGATGACACCACATTGTTTGTGATAACTCACTCTTTTTAGATTGGTTGCTGCATTTCCCACATCAGAACAGTGATCGAACTTCAAACGGTATGTCACTGGCAGCAAAGCCTTGTTATGAATGTTAATATACCAACGTGGGACCTACTTTTCTTTGACAGAACACAATAGATTGGACTGGTCATCTTTAAAAAGTGAAAAGACTTTAGCTCAAGATAGATATAAAGAATGTTGTCCAGTTTAGATTGGTAGGGTCTGTCCTTAAAGAACAGTATTTAGATCACGACCACATTTCACATTGCATATTTGTAGCATATGGACACACATGAAGTGAAAATAGGATGTTTCTTTGCATAATTCTAAGTAATAATTTATAGATGTGTATTCACCATCCAACAACCATTTTAGTGAGTTACCAAATTATGGAATGTCTCTATCACAGGATGTAGACTAGGTCCATATCCTTCAGCGCTGAACACCCTACCAGATTTCTTGTAGAACTGCACTTCTCCTTGAAACTCTTGCTTGCTGTCGAGTGCTTTCTCGATCTGAATGGAAAGCTGGGCACTGGTCTCTGCTCCGTGAAGGAACTGGCATCCACAATTCTTCTGCATGACCTCTGTACGGGCGTAGCCAGTGAGATCACAGAATCCATCTGAGCAGTAGACAATAGGAAAGCCTCGATACACTTGAGCATTTGCAAGGATAAAGTTGCTGTCTGCAAATTCAGAGAGGAAAACCAGTTGAAAAGTTTAGAAATAAAAATGTTTTTGATAATGGCAACTTACATTTCTTAAATTACGAGTCTGGCTAATGGATAGGCTTTCACTCAATGCCAGCTACATCAAAATTAGGAGGTAAAAGGGAAAACGACTCTGTGGTACTAATATTCTTATCAATGAGTGAATTTGAATATGAACTTTGAAAATAATGCTGAATCTGTTAGCATGTAATGTCAGAAAAATATCCATTCATAGTGAACATCTCCTGTCTATACATCCAGAAAAGTACAATTTTTGAGAGACTTCAGTGGTCCATCTGAAGATCACAGCTGTTTGGCTGACTTTTCACCTCAGAAAGCTGAGGAAGAGAAACATGCCCTCTTCATGTTACTGCCATTGGACAGTACAGGAGCCTGAAGATCCACCTTCAATGTTTTAAGAACAACTTCTGCCCCTCCATCAACCGAATGGTCCTTCAACCCAAGAACAGTGCCTCATTATTTGTTTTTTGCACTATTTTTGTAACTTATAGTAATTTTAATGTCTTGCACTGTACTGCTGCTGCAAAACAACACATTTCACAAATATGTCAGTGAGAGTAAATGGATTTTGATTTTACTCCATGCATGTCCATGGTATTGGTGGAACAAAAATCTGTTGACTATTCATCACTATGAGTAGATACATTACCTTTGTTTCTCTCCTCATGGATGCTGCCTGAATTGTTGCATGTTTTCACCATCCACAAGATTCAGCATATGAATGAATTAAATTAAACGAGAAGAGGAAAACCAACTGATGTGTCAAACCTGCCCCACATCATTGTGATGAAACATTTCTTCACACTCCTTCCACCACCAAGCACTGGCTGTGATTATAGTGTAGGAATGAACTAATTTACTTCATAAAAGGTTCTTGAACCAGACACCAAACTTCCAATATGCTTATATATTGACTCCGCCATGCTGTTTAGTCTGAAGAGATCTCAGAAATATTAAAATCAAGATATATTTCTCCTTTGCTATTCATTTCAACTAAGATGAAAACAGCTGTATCTCATTTTTACTTGTTACAGTACCTTGATTCTTTTGATCTCTCCAAAATGAATCTAAACAGTGCATGCATAGCAACTAGAAGTTAGTACACAATACGTTGTCTTGAGTCTTGCTAGTTTAACACTTTGAATAGGCAACTAAATTACACTTTAATGGGTCAAAATTACTGTTCCTTCTGCCATTTACATGGGCTTCTATATGCTACCAATGCATGGGCTCAGGGGTTCTCAATACCAGCCTGAATACTCCTCCACTTCGAGCAGTCATAGGCCTGAGGTTTCCTGGAGTCGGTGGGGATGTTGCGCTTTGAACGTATAATTGCCTTTTTTCCTCTATCCTCTTTCTGTGACCGGGTTTAGTCCTGATGCAGGGTTTCAACCTGAAATGCCAAGAATTCCTTCCCTCCCACAGATGCTGCTCGACTTGCTGAGTTCCTCCAGCAGATTGATTGTTGCTCCATATTTCGCCAGCTGCAGTGGCTTGTGACTACAGAGCTCAGAGCAGTGTCTGTTTCTGGAATCTAGGGTCGGGAATGTATAAAGTGATCTGCATGATGTAGCTGATTGAATGTAGCCTCGATACCGGGGACATTGGACTGATATTAGTTCTATTATCCTCCCAGTGAATTTCACTCAAGAAGGTGGCATCCATCATTAAGGAATCTCACCATCCAGGACATGCCCCGTTCTCATTACTGCCATCAGGGATGAGGTAGAAGAGCTTCAAGATGCACACTCAACATCTTAGGAACACCTCCTTCCCCTCTGCCATCTGATTTCTGAATGGACCATGAACACTACCTCATTTTTTGCACTACTTATTTATTTTTAATATTTCTTATTGTAATTTATAGCAATTTTTAAATGTATTTCAGTATACTGCTATTAAAAAACAACAAATTTCATGAAACATTTTGGTGATAACAAACCGGATTTCACATGCAGAATGATTTGGGGATCGCAGGTCAGCAAAAGGCCATCAGTGATAACACACTCGCTGATGAGCTGATATTGCACAGTTTGCAACTCTGCCAATGTCCTCCGAAGTCCGAAACCCTTCTGAGAGGTACATGGCAAAGCAGTAATCAGTTACTGCCCTTCATTGTACTGCCATTTCACAAAATAGTCGCGTATTGTGGAAGTGACGATTCCAAATATCATTCGCTCAGCTATCAAATATCAAAATGAGGAGAGAACAATTAATGATTGCAGATGTCTTTTGTTTTTTTTTTAAACATTTTGAGCAGCATCTTAACATTTGAATAATGATTAATACTGACAAATGTGAAACTAGCTGATTCTAGTTACTCAGCCTCCCTGTATGTGGGAGTTGAATAAATGCTCTCAGTTAAAATAATAAGTGCCACTGATGCACTCCAGGTAAATGACTTTTATGCTCTTTACACAGCTGAGCTTAGTAAAACCTCCAAATGGCTTCTCCAATGAGGTCAAGGTCATTCGGTTAAAATCATTTGAACAAAATCCAATAGGAAATATTAATGTAAGAAAGATCTAGGTTAGTCTGTAGGAGATTAATGTTATTGGCTATGCAATGATGTAATGGGAAGTTGTGTCCCACAAATGTTTTGGCAGAAAGTCAGGAAAGCAGAAAAATACCAAATGGAACTGGAAATTGGAAACTGCAATGCAGTTCTTTAACTATCAAAAGGCATGGAGAATGGAGCTTCCTCTTCCAAGCATCATAAGCTTAAGCTCATTTGGAATATTGCAGCCCATGTACTAACTTGCACAAAATCTCAATCATCCATTACCCTTGTGTTTGTTGCTGGTTAAGCAATACTTTGTAACGAATAATTTCAAGCCTCCATGGCCTTACCCCTTCCCAACTCTAAGCCTCCCTAACATTAGAAATGTCTAATATGCCAATGTTCCTCTAGTGTTGTGCACACATGTTCAATACCAAAGTGTGTATTCAAGAATTCCTCCATTCCTCCTCTCCACCAATCTCTCCCTCCTTTTACATTGCACTCCTCCTTTAAGCTGAACTTTAAAACTTGCGACTTTTATCCATGGATTTAGACATCTATCCTATTGGCTTTTTTAATAATAGTTCTTGGACTGTTTTGCTATATTAAAAATGTTTTATAAATTTAAACTATTGATAGTGTAATGCTGAGAGGCAGATTTATATGTGTAATTCCTAACTTGATTCCCTCAAAAATCACTAAACATGTTGTTATGGGGGAAGTTCCAGGAGGAAACATTCAGAATATTAGCCTATTTCTCCCATAGCCATTGTAGGACAACAGTCAGAAAGATGGAAAACATGAAATCCTGCACCATCCATCTGCATTTATGAATGATGGATAGGACCAAAGATTCACCTAAATGGCTAAGGTGATTTCAATTGCAGTCCACTGATAGATGAAGAAATAATGGTATGATAGAGATCTGGAATTTTTTTTCAGCTGATCACTCTTTATTGAAACTTCAGGACAGGCCTGGAGCTGGAGTCTGAAACTCACAAAATAGTCTGGATGCCATTAGTGCTTGCAAAGGCAGTAAAAAAAAAAGCGTCGTTATGCTTGCTTAGCCCCAAACTATAATGGATACTGAAGCCACACCATACAAGTGAAACCTGGGCAGGAACAGAACCTCAGGTAGTCTTGCTACTGGGACAACCACTCTAAAGGCCTACCCTACTGAGGCAGGGAGGAACCTCTTTTCCCAGAGAGTAGTGAATCTGTGGAATTCTCTGCCCAGAGAAAAAGTGCCTTGTTAAATATATTAAAGACACAGTTAGATAGCTCTTTTGCATAGCAGGGGAATGAAAGGTTGTGGGGAAAAGGCAGGTAGTTAGACCCGAGACTTGATATTAGAAAACATACCTGATATTGTATGGCAGAGCAGGCTTGATGGGCCTCTTATTTCTTATGTTTGTTATGTTATTTATGTCACTTGACATAACGCATTAGAAAGTTTGAAGACTCTATTTCTATGGCTTCAGTTTATTCATAGAGAAAGTTTGTTTGAAGAGAAGGGAATCCAGTGGAATACAGCAGGACAAAGCCCTCACTTTGACACACATGGCATGTGAAGGCTCCTGCCACTTCAGCAGACATTCTGTTGGGCATCATTAAAGGATGTGACCAACTGTTAGACAGGGAGTTCATTGGAAGCACACCAATCACAGATGGCATGCCTTGTGTGGTACTAATTGACAATGCGATAAAGATGCTGTCAACCATTTTCTAGGCCTGGCAAATTCACCTGAGACTGACCATGGTGATGAGCCTTTCCTGATGCCAACTAACCTAGAGGTAGGTGTAGCAGACTGCTCCAGAGATAAAATCTCCTCAGAAGCCTCTCCTGCAGGAGCGGTTCAGTTTCAGTAGCCCCAGAAGAGGAGGCCCAATGCTGGAAAATGCAAATTCAGGCTTGTGAAAAAAGATCCACATTCCTTTCTGCACGCTGGTAACTTACATAAATTAGGTAAAATAAAAGGAAACAAACCAGATACTATCACCTTTTTTCATCCAGGCTGACCAGCCATTTGAACAAGGAGGGCTGCAACCCATAAATCAGTCACAACCAGTGGTGAACTAAAAGGCTGGATACATAGAGTGAATTCAGGAAAAAGAAAGAGGTCCAATGGGCTGGCATCAAACCTTCAGCATGTTATTGACCTTACTCAATGTACAAGCATGCTTAAGGGTTTTAAAACTGTCTTTTTATGCTGAACACAAATTAATAGTGTCTATGCCCAGAAAGGAACAAGGTCTCCATTTAGCACCTCAGAACGTGCCAGTTCAAATAATCCCTTGCTGGCAGTCTTCTTGTTGGGAATGAAATTTGTTTAGTTATTTTCTGATGGTGAAGACTCATGTGTGAAATTGGGCAGTAGGAAGACAATCTGAGCTGATGTGAATCCACAGCAGGGAAATTGAAATGTTAAATTAATGGAGCAGTGAGTTAAGCTGGAAGCAGCTGTGTCATATCTGAGATAAGAGCATTTCACACTGAGCATGTGTGCTTGACAGACCTCACCAATTATTTTCCATTCTCTCCTCGTGGGAGAGGATTCTAGACTTCATTTACACTTTGCGTGGATGCAGCAAGGTCTAGAATTTAAGGAACCAATGATCAGGCAAATGCCGAAGCTGCTTGGGCCAAAACCTAGTTTTCCACATCCAATTACTGCAAATACTTGAATTGCATTCCAGACTTATAGAACATACAACAGTACAGCACCGTTTTGATCCTCAGACCCCTGCATTGTGCTGACTTATATAAACATACTTTATGAGCAATCTAACCCTTCTTTCCTACACAGCCCATAACCATCAATTTCTCTTACATCCATGTGCCTAACTAAGAGTCTCTTAAATGCCCCCGATGTATCAACCTCTACCACCACCCTGGCAGTTCATTCTAAACACTCACAGCGACCTCTGGCATCTCCCCTAAACTTTCCTCCACTCACCAGCAACACATGACTGCTGGTGCATTGGCCACTGCTGCTCTGGGAAAAAGGCACTGGCTGTCCATTCTATGCCTGTCATAATCTTATACACTTCTATCAAGTCCCATCTCATCCTCCGTTGCTCCAAAGCGGAAAGCCCTATCTCCCTCAACTTTTCCGCATAAGACGTCCTCTAATCTAGGTAGCATCCTAGTAAATCTCCTATAAAGCTTCCTATGATGAGATGACCAGACGTGAACACAGTAGTCCCTAGTGTGGTCTAATCAGAGCTAAATAGAGCTGCAATATAACCTCAGAGCTCTTGAACTCAATCCCCTGGATAAGGCCAACACTCAATATGCCTTCCTAACCAGCATATCAACCTCTGCAACAACTTTGTGGGATCTATAGATGTGGGCCATAAGATCCTTCTGTTCTTTCGGCGTTATGAATCCTGCTAATGGTCTTGAACTCCACTTTCAAGTTTAATCTTCCAAAGTGCATCGCCTCACACTTTTCTGGATCAAACTCTATCTGCTACTTCTGTGCCCAATTCTTCATTCTGTCTATATCATGTTGTAACCTAGGACAACCATCTATACTATACCCAATACCTCCAACTTTCATATCATCTGCAAACTTGCTAGAGCACCCCTCCACTTCCTGATCCAAATCATTTATAAAAATCACAAAGAGAAGGGTCCCTAGAACAGATCCCTATAGAATACCACCAATCACCAACCTCCAGGCAGAAGCTCTCCATCTATTATGACCCTTTGCCTTCTGTGGGCAAGCCAATTCCAAATCTACGCAAACAAGTCTCCATGGAACCCACGTCTCATGACTCTTTGGATGTGCCAACCTTGTCAAATGCCTTACTAAAGTCCATATACACCACATCACTGCTCTAACTTCATTCACCAAGTTGCTTTGGTATGTCTTTGAAAACTGAGTTAGGCTTGTGAAGCAAGACCTGCCCTCACAAAGCCAAGTTGACAATCCCTAATAAGACTGCTTCTCCAAATGCTTGTAAATCCTATCCCAAAGAATCCATTTCCATTACTTTGTCCACCACTGACATACGACTCACTGGTCTATAATACCCAGGATTGTCCCTATTGAACAATGGAACATATTTGCCATCCTCAGTTACCACTCCTGTGGCCAGGAAGGACACAAATATCATTGTCAATGCCCCGGCAATTTCTTCCCTCACTTCCTGAAGTAACCCATACTTAACTTATCCAGCCCCTGTGATTTATCTGTCCTCATGTTTTTCAGAAGTGCCAACACTGTATCTTTCTTAACCTCGACACATGCCAGTACATTAGCCTATTCTATGCTGACCTCAGATTTATTAAGGACTTTTTGTGGAGCATACTCGCTGGGCAAAATGGCCGAGTTCTGCTCCTATATCTTGTGGTCTTTCACTAGTGAGCACTAAAGCAAAGCATTCATTAAGACTATAAGATATAGAGCAGAATTAAGCCATTTGGCCTATCAAGTATGCTCCACCATTTCATCAATGCTGATCCTATTTTCCTCTCAGCCCCCATCTCCCCCCTTCTCCCCACATCCCTTCATGCCCTGACCAATCAAGAATCTATCAATCTCTGCCTTAAATATACATAAAGACTTGGCCTCCACAGCTACCTGTGGCAACGAATTCCACAGATTCACCGCTCTCTAGCTAAAGAAATTTCTCCTCAACTCCATTCTAGAAGGATGCCCCTCTATTCTGAGGCTGTGTCCTCTGGTCTTAGACTCTCCCACCATAGGAAACTTCTTCTCCACATCCACGCTATCAAGGCCTTCCACCATTTGATAGGTCTCAATCTTCCCATTCTTCCCTCATTCTTCCCAATTCCAGCAAATATAGGCCCAGAGCCATGAAACACTCTTCATATGACAAGCCACATACATCAAAGTTGCTGGTGAACGCAGCAGGCCAGGCAGCATCTATAGGAAGAGGCGCAGTCGACGTTTCAGGCCGAGACCCTTCGTCAGGACTAACTGACGGAAGAGTGAGTAAGGGATTTGAAAGCTGGAGGGGGAGGGGGAGATGCAAAATGATAGGAGAAGACAGGAGGGGGAGGGATGGAGCCGAGAGCTGGACAGGTGATAGGCAGAAGGGGATACGAGAGGATCATGGGACAGGAGGTCCGGGAAGAAAGACGGGGGGGGGTGACCCAGAGGATGGGCAAGAGGTATATTCAGAGGGACAGAGGGAGAAAAAGGAGAGTGAGAGAAAGAATGTGTGCATTAAAAAGAGTAACAGATGGGGTACGAGGGGGAGGTGGGGCCTAGCGGAAGTTAGAGAAGTCAATGTTCATGCCATCAGGTTGGAGGCTACCCAGACGGAATATAAGGTGTTGTTCCTCCAACCTGAGTGTGGCTTCATCTTTACAGTAGAGGAGGCCGTGGATAGACATGTCAGAATGGGAATGGGATGTGGAATTAAAATGTGTGGCCACTGGGAGATCCTGCTTTCTCTGGCGGACAGAGCGTAGATGTTCAGCAAAGCGGTCTCCCAGTCTGCGTCGGGTCTCACCAATATATAAAAGGCCACATCGGGAGCACCGGACGCAGTATATCACCCCAGTCGACTCACAGGTGAAGTGATGCCTCACCTGGAAGGACTGTTTGGGGCCCTGAATGGTGGTAAGGGAGGAAGTGTAAGGGCATGTGTAGCACTTGTTCCGCTTACACGGATAAGTGCCAGCAGGGAGATCAGTGGGGAGGGATGGGGGGGACGAATGGACAAGGGAGTTGTGTAGGGAGCGATCCCTGCGGAATGCAGAGAGAGGCGGGGAGGGAAAGATATGCTTAGTGGTGGGATCCCGTTGGAGGTGGCGGAAGTTACGGAGAATAATATGACAAGCCATTCAGTCCTGGAACCATTTTTGTGAACCATCTTTGAACCAGTTTCAGCACATCCTTTCAAAGATAAGGAGCCCAAAACTGCTTACAATACTCCAAGCGAGGCCTCACCAGTGCTTTATAAAGTCTCAACATTACATCCTTGCTTTTATATTCTAGTCCTCTTGAAATGAATGCTAACATTGCATTTGCCTTCCTCACCACAGACACAACCTGCAAATTAACCTTTAGGGAATCCAGCACAAGGTCTCCCAACTCCCTTTGCACCTCAGTTTTTTGTACTTTCTCTCCATTTAGAAAATAGTCAACCCTTTCATTTCTTCTACCAAAGTGTATGACTATACACTTCCTGACACTGTATTCCATCTGCCATTTCTTTGCCCATTTTCCTAATCTGTCTAAATCAATCTGTTCTTCCTCTACTCAAATCAATCAATCTCTACTTCCTCAAAACTCCCTGCCTTCCACCTATCTTCATATTGACTGCAAACTTTGCAACAAAGCCATCAATTCCATCTTCTGAATTATTGACATATAATGTAAAAAGAATTGGTCCCACACAGACCCCTGTGGAACACCACTAGTCACCAGCAGCCAACCAGAAAAAGCTCCCTTTATTTCCAAGCTTTGCCTCCTGCCAATTGGTCACTGCTTTATTCCGGTAATACCACGGGCTTGTAGTTTGTTAAGCAGCCTCATATGTGGCACCTTCTGAAAGGCCTTCTGAAAATCCAAGTACACAACATCAACTGATTCTCCTTTGTGTAAGGACCTTCCCTACCTCCTCAGCATCCAGACACATTTCTCCTTTAACCCCAAATGACCCTACCCTCACTCTTGTCATCGTGCTGTTCTTCATGTATGCTTTCAGGTTTTTCTTATTCCTATTCATGAAGGCCTTCTCATTTCCCTTTCTAGCTCTCCTAATTTCCTTCTTAAGCTCCTTCCTGGTTACCTTATAATTCTTAAGAGCTCTGCCTGGTTTTGGCTTCCTAAACCTTAAGTATGCTTCCTCAATTTTCTTGACTAAATCTTTCACCTCTCTTGTCAACCATGGTTCCTTTACCCTTTCCCTACCTCAGTGGGAGAAATCCATCCAGAACCCCAAGTCCATGTTTCCATTGTGCATTTTCCTGAGAACATCTGTTCCCAATTTATGCTTTCCAATTTGTGCCTAATACCACCGTAATTAATCCTCCCCCAATTAAATACTTTCCCACATCATCTGGTCCTATCCTTGTTCATGACTATGCTAAAGGTCAGGGACTTGTGGTCACTATCTCCAAAATGCTTTTCCACAGAGAAGTCTGTCACCCGGTCATACTCATTGCCTAGTACCAGATACTTTCCTCTAGTCAGCTTGTCAGGAATCCTTCCTGGACACACCTAACAAATTCTACCCCATCTAAACCTTTTGTACTAAGTGGGTGTCATCAATAATAGGGAAATCGAAGTCACGCTTCTAATATTTTTCAGCTTTTTATGTGCCAACCAGAACCCATCAGCACAGCTCAAAGTTCATCATGCATGTGGATATATCCTCGTTAAAATAAATTAACTGGAATAAAATACAAAACACAAAGGGAGATCATATCATTGAAAAACAACAGTGTCCAACAACACACACGTCAGAAATGCCAAAGTACTCAGAAAGGAACTGCAGAAGCATCATTTCGTTGATAGAGCAACATTCACGCCTCTGCACTCTTAGCATCTGAGACTCATGTTGAAAAACTCAAATGCAGTGGATTTTCAGAATTGAATTTCACATTGAGGTCTCAGGAGAACATCAACACACCTCCCTTGACAGATGCTTGAGATAATGTTAAAAAAATAGACGGCACAAGGACCTTCTAATGAATAATACACAGCTGCCTACATTAATATTGACATTAATGAATGACAAATTCCTGCACAGTTGTTTTCAAACCTCTGAGTCAAAGCTGGCTAAGAATTGAGTTAAAGCAGCATTTTCTATTGATTTTTAAAAGTAACCTATCTTTTTTTCAATACAAGCTGTAATATAACTCTACCACTAATTATTTTTGAGAACAATATCTCAAATTTAGAGCAATAACTCCAGCAAGTCTGTAAATTCCAGTTTTTCTTTCCTCCCTAACAGTTGGAACATTAACACCTTTCAACACTAGACTCAAGCATGTGGCAATAGTATCAACACTTTGTTAGTTATAAAGCATTTGTGATGTCCAAGCATTGTAGGGGATAACAATTGTGCTTTGCATGAAAATACAATGGTGTAATAGTGTTCCCCACTGGAACCTTGCCAATCTATCTGAAGCCATAGAGACTGATCTTCATTGGTGCAAAAGGTATGCGTATTCATGGAAATTTCCTCATCTGTTACCTATGGTTGCCCACAGTAGCTGTGTATAATTTAAAGAGTCATGAAAGAAGCTGCTTTCATCTGTGCAAGGCACAGTCACCCCTGGAGTTCATTAAGTGTTGGCCCTTAACTGGAAATGCTGCTAACCTGGTTGCCCCAAGAATACCCAAATGGAAGGTTATAGGTTATGTAGGGAGGGGAGGGTTTGATTCATCAGGGAGTAATTTATAAAGGTCAGCACAACATTGTGGACCAAAGGACCATCCTGTACCATACTGATCTATGTTCTATGACATTAAACCAAGAAGTTGAGGACATGCAGCACCAATTGCCAGCTGCACAGGATTTATTTGCAGAGCTGACAGGAGCCAAGTTTGACAAGCTTTCATCAAACTAAGTCTGTCACATTTGTGGTTAAGGCAAACACATTCTTAAACACCAGACATACGTGACAAACCAGATCTGTCAAACATCAAAGATCTTACAAGCCACTGTGAAGGAGATATTACAAGGGATAGATCACAGACTATGCAATCCAAATAATTGTCTAATAACTACAAGTACCAAGGGAATACATTTTGAATATTTGAAATGTTCAATTGGTTATATGAACACAATAAAAAGAAGAAAGTGTATGTTCATAAAGAAGTCACTTTTCTTGGATGAAAGGATGAAATGGATTGCAACCAGAAAAAGAAAAAGTGGAAGAAAATGTGAAGGCCAGACAACTGAGAGCATTACATGACTTAGATTTTCCCTCAGCATTGTATGGTACTAAGCTGGACTTTTGACAGCCCTTGCTGAACTGACACAATTAATGAAGAATGATAAAAAATAAAATTGAAGCAAAACAATAAAAAACACTTACAACTTAAAGGAAGCTCAGTGAGTGAGCCTATTGTTTCACTCTGAATTATGGATTTGGTACTGTTTCCAGTCATGTAATATGTAACATTAAAAAAAACAATTCAAGTTCCACCATGTGCAGCAATGAAGATTGAAAGTAGCCGTGGTCAAATTGAGAAAGAGATATTAGGAATAATCTCTGCAGTGAAGAAGTTTCATCAGTCCCTATTGGGTAAACCTTTTACTTTAGTTACAGACCATAAGCCTTTGTTAGCGATCTTGGACCTAAATCAGCAATACCATTAATGGTTGCATTGAGAATGTAAAGTCTGGCTATTCTCTTACCTCAATATGATAATCAAATGTGTAAGTTTAAAACAAAAATGCTATTGCAGATGAGATGTCAAGATTGCCAAATGTGAATTCGCATGCAGGGTGCAAATGCATAATTTTCACCGTGAAAATTAATGGAAGATGATTTTCCGCATTAGAAATATTGTTCTAAAATGAGTATACAGGAAAGCTTTAAATATGCAAATAAATGTCCAAATGTGGTGGTTGCCCAGTGCATCCGACAATGAAAGGAACCCTGTGCAGGAGAGTTTTTAGAATGGAAAAGACATTGCACAGGGCCATTTCCACTCTCTTGGCTTGGGAAGTTTGGGTCCAGTGGTACGAGTAGTCATAACAACTGGGGTCTTCCTTGGTTGCAGTGGGTGACCATGACTTCTTCTATCCCTATCCCTCATCATGACCTTCACTCTCCATGAAGCTTTGCTGAATCATCTTCCTGGCCGTTGGATCCAGATGTAAACACAAGACTATTCTGCAACTGATTAAAAACACTATGAATGAATATGAGTTGTTATGTCAAGCAATTTTGGTATTGTGATCACAGAAGGAATTGTAAGTTTTATATCTTGATGTGGAATAGGTAAAGATCTCAAAGACCTAGAGTGTAGGTCTCAAACACAAGAGATTCTGCAGATGCTCGAAAGGGTCTTGGCCCAAGATGTCAACTCTTTATTCCTCTCGATAGATGCTGAGTTCCTCCAGCATTTTATGTGTGCAAGTCTTGCCGTGATTGCAAAGCTAAGCCAGTAAAAATTCCTATATTGAGTTGGAGCAACAAACAAAATACTAGAAGGCCTCAGCGCATCAGGCTTTGGAGGGAAATGATACTTAGTGTTTTTGAGATAGTCGAGCCCTTCATATGGAGTGAGCTAGTCCAGATGAGGTATCTTGACCTAAAATATATCATTCAGATGAAGTGCCTCAACCAAAAATATTGACCGTTCATTTCCCCCAACTGAATCTGCTGTACCGAATAAAATGACTGTATATTTGAGTGAACAGAGATAGTCTGTACTGTACTGGTCAGTGCAGGGATTGGATGATAGTGCAGATGAATGAGTGGCTGAGGAACTGGTGCAGGGGGCAGGGTTTCAGGTTCTTGATCATTGGAAACTCTTCTGGGGCAGGAGCTACATGTACAAGAGGGACAGGTTGCAGCTAAACTGGAGGAGAACCAATATTCTGGCCGGGACATTTGTCAGTGCTACTCGGGCGGGTTTAAAATAGATTGGCAGGAGGATGGGAACCAGAGCCCCAAGTCAGAACTGAAAGGATGCAGAGGAAGGTAGACGTCGGGACAGTAAAAACAGACAGGAGCAAAGTAATAGATATGATGGGACAGGTTGTTTGAAGTGTGTGTAGTTTAATGCTACAGGTATTATGGGTAAAGGTGATGAACTTAGAGCATGGATCAGTACATGGAACTATGATGTAGTGGCCATTACAGAGACTTGGTTGAGAGAGGGACAGGAATGGGTGCTTAACATCCCAGGATTTTGATGTTTTAGAAAACATAGAGTAGGAGGTAAGGGGGTTGGGGCGGGGAGTGACAATATCACAGCCGCACTCAGAGGGGACATAATGGAAGAACTGTCCACTATCTGTATGGGTAGAACTCAAAAATAGGAAGGGTGCATTTACAGACCACCAATAGCCATCGGGACATTGAGGAACAGATATACAGGCAGATTAAGGAAAGGTGTAAACAATATGGTTGCTGTCAAGGGAGACTTCAACTTCCATAATACAAACTGGGACCTTCTGACTGCAAGTGGATTAGCTGGGGCAGAATTGGTCAGGTGCATCCAGGAGGGGTTCTTAAATCAATATGTAGATAGTCCAACAAGAGGAGGGGCTGTACTGGACCTGGTGTTGGGTAATGAGCCTAGCCAGGTGATAAACCTCTCAGTGAGTGAGCAGTTAGGGGAGAGTGACTACAATCCCTTAAGTTTTAAGATAGCCATAGATAAGGATAAACTGGACCTTGCAAGATAGTATTAAACCGAAGCAGGGCAAATTACAAGAGCATTAGGCAGGAACTTGGGAGAGTTAATTGGGAACAACTGTTTTTGGACAAGTCCACATTCGACATGTGGAGGGTGCAGAAGAGGTTTACCGGGATGCTGCCTGGATTAGAGGACATGAGCCATAACAAGAGGTTGGACAAACTCGAGTTGTTTTCTCTGGAGTACAGGAGGCTGAGTGGAGATCTGATAGAGATTTATAATATTATGAGAGGCATAGATAGAGTAGATAAACAGAACCCTTTTCCCAGGGTTGAAATGTCTAATATTAGAGGGCATGTATTTAAGTGAGAGGGGCTAATTTCAAAAGGAATGCAAGGGGTAAGTTTGTTTACACAGAGAGTGGTGGGTGCTTGGAATGCGCTGCCTGGGATGGTGGTAGAGGGAGAAACCTTAGAGACTTTTAAGAGATGTTTAGATAGGCACATTAATGTGTTGAAATTGAAGGATACGGACATTGTGTAAGCAGAAGAGATTAATTTAGTTGGCAATTTGGTTACTAATTTAATTGGCTTGGCACAATATAGTGAGACGAAGGTCCTGTTGCTGTGCTGTACTGTTCTATGCTCTATGGATGCAGTCCAATGGAACTAAAATGTCCAAGTTGAATAGAGCCAATAACCAATAATCACACCTGGATGTTGTGATAGTGTTTATACTGTAGATCATTTCCTTCCCCAAGAAACATCATTTTCCTGTTTAATCCAAGCGCAAGTGCATCACCTGAGATAGTTTGTTATCTCATGTTAATGAGAGAGGTCAGAGGAGAATGGCCAGACTGCTTCAAGCTGACAGGAAGGCGACAGTAACTCAAGTAACCACACGTTACAAAAGTGGTGTGCAGAAGAGCATCTCTGAATGCACAACTTGTCAAAACTTGAAGTGGATGGGCTACAGCAGCAGAAGACCACGAACACACACTTAGTGGCCACTTTATTAGGTACAGAACGTGTTTGGTAGGTGTATATTTGTGTTGTACCAGACACTAAATTGGCCCTAATGTCTATAAAATCTCCAGAGATCCAGGTATCATTTTATATATCAATACTTTTAATATCTTTACCACAAAATTGTTTTGTTCCTGTTAATATCGGTGGCATTGATGCCATGCAAACCTAGCTCCTCCATTGCCTGAATTAATTCCCAAACTATGAAGTCCTCTTTTCTTATGAATTGCTGTTGCTGCATGCCTATTCCTGGTACAGAGTCAAAACAAGACATTTTGCTAAGCAACTGAAATACCTGGCTGCTCCAAGCTGATAAGATTATGGTGAATGATACCACTGCAATGATATTAACTAACTGATTAAATCGCACTTTCAATCCCAAATTTGTCTTAGATTCTGCCACTGTTCTCTAGCTCTGAAATGCAGCAAAACCAGACAATGTTCTCCAGTGTTCCAGTAGATGTAATTTCCATCAACACAGGAATTTTACAATGTCAAATTCTGCTTTGTCAATGGGTTTGATTGAATTTTTTCATTTACCACAAGAAAGCCTATTGTGCAAGCAATGATCTAAAGAAGCTGTGTGATGAGAGTCAAAAGATAAGGTCGAGCAATTAATATACTCACTAACTTTCTCAGACTGCTTATGGATCCTTGTATCAAACTGATAGTCTTTACCTTAGTCTGGAGGCCTGAGATTAAAGTTATTTTTTAATTTCTACAAAACATCTTTGATTTAGGAATCCTTTCCCTTACCAGTTGTGAGAAGATCAGTCAGTGTGTTATATGCTTTTGGCCCTGTGTCTATGAAGCATATTAACTTTTTATGCTCACATATCATTTCCCTTTGACTCTTCAAAAATTCCAAATTGTTTTTCAACCTCCACAATATCTCCTTTGGAAGCATGAAGGTTAATGAGTTGGCAATAAAATTTCCTTTCTCTAATCTTACAATGGATTGACCAACACCAGTATTCCCAGAACTGTCGTGTTTGAGAGCAGCAAATCAACACACATAAAGCATTAAAACTGGATCTTCTTGGTGCACTTGGAATATATAAGCTGTTTACTTGCTCAGTGATTGAAGGGTGTGTGTTTGGGGTGGGGATCTTAAGTGTCCCCAAAGTGAAATCCTTCCATAAAAACACACTGCAAAAAACGCAACAGTTTATTTTTACTAAGACTGAATTTTTCCATTAAAATTTGAAGATAAAATCAACACATAGCATCTAATCCTTCTCTATATTAAAAAAATTACTAGATGCTTAAACTCACCTTTTTATCCTGTGCTTTGAAGAACACACTGGATCTCGCATTGTAAGCTGTGGAGTTGTGCATATTATTGTAAAAAAACTCTATTGTGTGGTTGTGGTTACCCAGAAATGACCATAGAGCACATAACAACTCAAGAGCCAGTTCAAATATATGAAGAAAGTGTGAGAGTGATACATACAGCTAGTCCTCACACATTTATCTACCTCACTACCTAAATGTGAAATTATAGTTGTCTTTCTACATTGGCTGAATGAAAGAAGAAATGCCAATTGCAGGTAACAACATTGGTCACCATTCATATCTCCATTCCATCAGTTCCATTAAACTCTGCAGGGAAATTCTCATTCACTTTTCCAATAAAGTGCCAATCTAAACCATGTCTATTAGTTTTGCTCTGGTGTTTAAAACTATGCATCTCTGGCTAAGACAAAAGTGCTACCGTTTAGTTCATAAACTTTAAACAAAACTATTTATTTCATTGTGCATTTTTTGGAAACCAACAGGTACTAAAAATAAATCATAAGACCATAGGGAGATGTTGTACAAGTTTAGTTTCAAGTGACAGCTTTGGAGTAATTGATTACTGTAATATTCTTAGCTTTTTCCAGCTGAATTTAGGACAGTGCTAAGCCTCAGCCAAGGAGGTATCAACCAGATCATGTTAAGTAACGGTGTGCTAAATTCAACAGAACAAGCTAAAAATATTACAATAATGAATTACCCCAACACTGCCATCTGACAACGCATGTAATCAGAACAAGAGATGCACTGACGCTATCCCGGGTAGTAATCTCACTCTGCCCTGCTCTGTTTTCGAATTGCACCAAATTGACAATGAGCAAACTTTTCTTAATAGCCCCCACCCTACTACACCGTGCAGGATTTCCAGCATTTCCACTGCCGCCTTTGATTTGCGATACTGCTTCATGATCACCAAGAAGCTTTAGGCTTCTCTCCTGTTGTGTACAGTGAACCATTCTCAAACAGTGCAGTTGCTTGTTAACTGTTGGGAATAAGCCAGAAAATATCAACAGCAAAGTTTGGTGCAATAATTCAAGACAATGCCTTTGTCTTAATCTCCTCCTCTTGCAAACCTAAGGTCAAATCCAGAAGGACTCATTCCAGCAGAAACAAGGTTATCAAGCACACAGTGATCTGAATTGTGATGGTATTGGGTTTGCTGACTGTGAAGGTTCTAAACTCAAACAAAGATCTTAAACCCTATTGGACATAAATAGCCATGAATTCTCTCATTAAAGGGAGATTATACTGTAACTACAGAATCTTCAAAGGCTAGTTTACTTGCCTGTTTATTCTCCATGGCAAGTGTTAGCTGCCAACACCCACAATTTGAGTGTTGGGTCCCCCTTCCCTACCCAGGAGAAGATACTTCTGCTAACAATGTTTAAAACACAGTTCATTTATTTTCAGTGATACACATTTGAATCCATACATTCTTAAAACATATTTACAACTCACAGAAGACTTCTATCTTAAACATTTATTTCCCAATTACAAACTATTTCTAAAACAGAAACATTTCTTAAATTCAAAGGATTTCCAAAACACACATATGATTCCTATAAACTAAAAAAGACATACCATGATGCGGACGAGCAAGTTGTCCATCACAGAAACTAAAGCTAGAGGAATGGATGCTATTCACTCTGTCTTCCTATCATTCTTCTTGATGTTCTTCAACTATTTCTAATAAGCCTGAACTGCTCTCTATGTTTATATCCTTTTTCAAACACTTGGGTGACTTCACACATACAGTATATGATATTTTCTCAGATGTTCTTTCAACACAAACGGTCTAAAAGCATTTTGGAGACATATTTCTTCGGTTACCTACCATTAATGCTGTGAGGCTGTGAAGCTAACTTCCTTGAGCACATAAATCTTCTAACTGTAAACACATCATAGTTACTGATATGCTATATAATATTATCCATCTGTTCTGCAAGATTCCTAGAACCAAGCATCTTAAGAGTCAGCTTGTCTGTTTGAAATAATCTCAATTAAACAACCTGTTGTCTTATACTGCATCTTGAGCAGTAATAAAGCAGGTGTAGTAAACTAAACCTCAATTCTCCCAGACAGTATGTCTACTATTCACAAAATAGGTTTGCAAAGCTGGTCTTTAGACAATACTTGTTTTAATCTCAAGGTGATTAGTGCTTTCCATTTACATTTCAAGAACTGAAGACTGACTTCCCCAATACAACCAGAAGTCAAATAACTGTTAGTTGGAAGTTTACTTACATTTGTTTGAGATCTTACAAGTGGCAGATACAATGTTTAGAAAGCAAGATTAGCCAATAACCAAGAAAGAGAAATAGGCCTACTGGCCAAGAGTTTGGGAAACTTGATGAAAATGTGAGGCACATAGATCACAGGGAAATCTGTGGAGAATTGGATGGTTCTGTAAGTTAGATAGACTCAATGGACTAAAATGGCCTCTTCTATTTTGCAAAGAAATATTGGGAAAATCTGTCTAAATTACTTTTTAATTCTTCAAAACTGATCATCTGATATTTGTCATCTGAAAGATAGTACGTAATTTGTGCCATTTCCAAGGTGGTTTTGTTTTGAACAATGGCAGCCTGCTAAGATGTCTCATTAGTACAGCAGCAGAGGAGAAAATCATATTCTTTCTTCCTAATTGAAAGGGGGAGCTGACTCTGTACAAGGACCAGGACAGGGCCTTTGACTGAATATTGCACCAGTGCATGATGGATATGCTCTTCAGATTGGGGTTTTGGGAG
Source organism: Mobula hypostoma (assembly GCF_963921235.1). NCBI lineage: Eukaryota > Metazoa > Chordata > Chondrichthyes > Myliobatiformes > Myliobatidae > Mobula > Mobula hypostoma. The sequence continues at coordinate 35,283,318 of NC_086128.1, forward strand.
GGAATCCACAATTGGATTTGAGTGCTCTGCACAGAGAACAGTAGTACAGTCTGTGTTAATACATGGCATCTGGAGCACCTACCACTGGTACTAGGCAATACTCTCTCCTGTGTCACGTTTCTGTTTTGAATTAAGCCTCTGCCAAAGCTGCAAGAAGGATGTGTGCATGACCGAGGTGACAATCCCCAGCCGTGGAAGCACACAGGCACCCAAGCATGGAGACTGTGAGCGTTAGTGATTAGATTAAATAGATTTTGAGCGAGAAGTGAACCCACCAAAAGTGAGGCCATGTTCTATGGAATGTGGTGTGACTGATCCCTCATTTTCCTGGTAGGAGGAGCAGACTCCATAGTTTTATTGAACGGGGGAACAAGCTCGGTGGGCTGTAGGGCCTATTCCTGCTCCTATTTCTTGAAGTTTAAGTTCAAGTTTAATTGTCATTCAACCATACACATGTATAGTGCTAAACGAGATATTATTCCTCCGGTGTGAAGGTGTAAAACACAGTACATATAATACCACAGCGAGTACAGCACATGCAGATATCACATACAGTCACAAAATAATATTAGCACAAGTCCCTGAGTAGAATGGCCTGAAGATAGATGGTGCATGTAATGTTGTCCTGGAGCCACGTTTCTGTAAGAACAAGCACACTGCAGTTTTACATCTCACACTGGGTCAGCCGCAGATGAAGGCAATCCAATTTACCTTCCAGGGAGCGAAAACTAGAGAGCAGCACTGATGGGAGAGTGAGCCTTCAACCCAGCACAGATTCCAGTGTGCCTGCCTAACCCCAGGTGACTGTAACAGGCCATGCCGTGGCATGAGGGGCTGGCCTGCACAACAACCGAGGCCACGCAGTTCCCCCGCCATCGGTCTCTTCAATGAACTGGACTTATGGTATTTTGTATTACCAATGTCCAACAGAGTCTGCGACCACAGGGGCAAAGGATCTTAATTATTAATTATTATTATTATTTCATCTTTTTGTCTTTGCAGAGTTTGTTGTTTTCTGTACTCTGGTTGAACGCCCTAATTGGGCAGTCTTTCATTGACTCTGTTATGGTTATTGTTCTATAGATTTATTGAGTATGCCCACAAGAAAAATGAATCTCAGGGTTGTAGATGATGACATATATGTACATTGATAATAAATTTACTTTGAACTTTGAACTTTTACGTTCTTGTCTCCATTCATCATCGGGTCTGATTATCTGCAGGTGCTGGGAATGTGTTTTATAGGGTTGGGCATGCACCCTGCTCCTGTGCTACAGTACTCAGCCAAATGGATAGTCTTCCCTGTGGCTCCATGTACACAATTCAAGTCATTATGATTAAAGATATTTCTGGGAAAAGCATGTCTTCTTCCTGACTGAGAATATGACAGAGTGTATTGCTGTACTAGGTTTTCCTTAGACAACAATCTCTAGTAGATTTAAAGACCTACCCCCTCATGTGTGTCACACTATGATACAAATTATGTAACCAAAAGGAAAGATTTTAAGGAGCTGAGCATTAGTCCTTCACATCAACGGTCTACTATGAAATACTATCAACCTGAAATATTAACTCTGTCTTCACAGATGTCACCTGACCTGCTGAGTATTTTCAACAATTTAGGTTCTTATTTCAAAGATTTCCAACTTCTGTTTTTTTTTTCCTTTGTGATTATTAACAATGATTTTTTGTTTTCTGGCAAGAAATTAGTTAAAACCTTTCTTTAATATACTGCCATCATATTCCTCTGAAAACAGGGTTTTGTAATAATGCAACTAAATCACTCTATAGCACTGCTTTTCAAAATTATAGTACGTAACACTGAGGGAATGTTATCAGTGTTCCTGCTTTTTATGACTTGATTGACAGGGAAATCAGGATTAATGTAGAATACATGAGACATTGTGACATATCAGGATAATGCATTAATTAGGAAAGCTTCAACATGCTTTTTTTCAGAAAGGATGGACAGCTTTGAAGGGTTCTTCATTCTGGCCCACATAATGGAGGGGGGGTCTTGTACACACGGTTTCCAAGAAGACGTTTTAAGATACAAATATAAAAATTCTACAGGTACAATGTTGCATGCTTTTTTTTCTGCTGTTACTGGTACCTGGGTCTTAACAAAAGTTCTGGCAGCAAGCTTCTTATCATTTTTACATCAAGCCTAATGGTCATAAAATTGGAGGCAGTATGGCTAGATTTGCTGTAAGTACTTGAGCCCAACAAATTATTATATCAGAACAATGAAGAGCAAACACTTGTTCTAACTATCCATCGAGTCCATTGGTACTTATTTCTACTATGTTTCCATTCAAAGTCCTCTTTCAATTCTGTTTTCAACATATTTCCCTGAGTAACCAGTTCCATTAACAAGCAGACTCTGCAAAGTAATGTTTCATGTAAAATCAAGAAGAAAGACATTAAAGGCTTTACAAGTAACTCACAATTACACCTCAGCCTCAGGAAACTGCATTAACTATACTTTAATGTCCTTCTTACTAATTGTGACAGTTATGCAACCAACAGAAGGTAGCCAATGAAAGTGAAATGGGAGATTTTTCAAAACTCTACCTTATTTATTGCTCATCCCTAATTAACCCCAAGAGGGTGGTGATGAGGCTCCTTCTTGAACAACTTCAATATGTGTTTGTGCGTGTGTGTGTGAGCGACAGACAGAGAGAAAGAAACTTCACAAAGATGCCTCCCTCTGACCTTCCTAATTATGTTTGCATGTAAAATACTGGCCACGCCAAAAACATCCACATCTCATTAATAAGTAATGATAAAAATTATTCTAATTTGTTTTTCACTGCATGGGCTATTCTTTCATGACAGAGTCATAGAGCATTACAGCACAGAAACAGACTATTCAGCCCATCTAGTCCATGCTGAGCTGTTATTCTGCCTAGTCCTATTGACCCACACCTGGACCATAGCCCTCCATAACCCTCCCATCCATGTACTTATCCAGACTTCTCTTCAACATTGCATCCACCACATCCTCTGACAGCTCATTCCACACTCACACCACCCTCTGAGTGAAGAAGTTCCCCCTCAGGTTCCCCTCAAATATTTCACCATTTGCCCTTAACCTATGACCTCTAGTTCTAGCCTCACCCAACCTCAGTGGAAAAAGCCCACTTGTGTTTACCCTATCCATACCCCTTATAATTTTGTAAACATCTATCAAGCCTCCCTTCATTTTTCTGTGCTCCAGATAAAAAAAATCCTAACCTTTCCCTATAATCTCAAGTCCTCAAAACCTAGCAACATCCTTATAAATTTTCTCTGTACTCTTTCAATCTTATTGCAATCTTTCTTGTAGGTAGGTAACCAGAACTGCTCATAAGTACTCCAAATTTGGCCTCACCAAATTTAACATAACATCCTGTGATCTTGAACAACTTCCTTTAATTAGCATCTCTAAATTGGAAATAAAAAGTTTGAAAATTCCCCACATGGAGCCAGTGACCCAAGGGTCATATTTCCATGGTCTTTCTCTCAATTAATCATAAAATGCCTCCTCTTGAGGCTGGACCAAGAGGGAGAGGGTAACGTCATAAATTGGATATCTTACACGTCAATCAAGGGAGTAGCAATGTCTTAGAGAATGCTATTTGAAGCTAGTGGACTAAGATCATGTGTGGTTTGAGAAAATTACCATACATGTAAACATAATATACACTGGCCTATTATTTCTCTCCTTGCAGTGATTGCACATTATTTTCAGGGTCATGCAAGAAGTACAAACCTCTTCATCCACCCGAGGTTCCAATGGCCCTTATTGATGTTCTTCATTTCTTTATAATGAACAGTGTTCAACCATATGGAGCAAATTGTAATTATATTGTATTCCTTCTCCACTGGCTACACTTCAGAATAGGAACTTTTTAATGAGGTGCCAGTCTTCTAATTTGCATCTAGCCTCAACTTCGCAGTAGAGGAGGCTGTAGAGAGACATGTCAGTGTGGGAATGGGAGGTGGCTGGCCACTAAGAGATCATGACCTGCAGTAACACACACAAAATGCTGGAGGAACTCAGCAGACCAGGCAGCATTTTGTGTGTGTTTCTCAGATTTCCAGCATCTGCAGATTTTCTCTTGTTTATGAGCTGGAGTAGATGATTTGAACTGTTATCTGTCAAAGCAGCCACAGAAGTTAGTTTTGGGCAATTTCTTTATGCTGATTAGCACTTGATATGCTTATTTTTGATGTCTGATTACTTAAACTGTTCTTATATGTCAACAAAATTCCAACACCCATGAATGAAGAAAGCCTACTTCTGGCAATTGAATGGCTGTTACTGTGATTGGTATATCTGTAGAAAACATCTTAAATGTGCTTTGCTTTTGCAGGTTTGGTTAGGATAGGAAAAGAGGAGCTCTGGGAAATATCATATCAGTCATAAGACCATAAGACATAGGAGCAGAATTAGGCCATTCAGCCCATCGAGTCTGCTCTGCCATTCCATCATGGCTGATCCCAGATCCCACTCAACCCCAAACATCTGCCTTCTTGCCATATTCTTTGATGCCCTGACTGATCAGGAAACTTATCAACTTCCGCCTTAAATATACCCATGGACTTGGCCTCCACCGCAGAGCATTCTACAGATCTACTGCTCTAAAAAAATTCCTCCTTACCTCTGTTCTAAAGGGTCGCCCCTCAATTTTGAGGCTGTGCCCTCGAGTTCTGGATACCCCCACCATAGGAAACATCCTCCCTACATCCACCATATCTAGTCCTTACAACATTTGGTAGGTTTCAATGAGATCCCTATGCATACTTATAAGTTCCAGTGAGTACAAGTTCAAAACTGCCAAACACTTCTCACTTGTTAACCCCTTCATTCCCAGAATAATCCTCGTGAAGCTCATCTGGACTCTCTCCAATGAGAACACATCCTTTCTGAGATAAGGGGCCCAAAACTGTTGACAATACTCTAAGTGTGGCTTGATTAGTGTCTTATAAAGGCTCAGCATTATCTCCTTGCTTTTATATTCTATTCCCTTTGAAATAAATGCCAATCTTGCATTCGCCTTCTTTACCATAGACTCAACCTGTAAATTAACCTTCTGGGAGTCTTGCACGAGGACTCCCAAGTCCCTCTGCACCTCTGATGTTTGAACCTTCTCTCCATTTAGATAATAGTCCATACTATTGTTCCTTTCAACAAAATGCATTATCATACATTTCCCAACACTGTATTCCATCTGCCACTTTTTTGCCCATTCTTGCAATTTGTCTAAGTCCTGCTACAATCGCATTGCTTCCTCAGCACTACCTACCCTTCCACCTATCTTTGTATCATCTGCAAACTTTGCCACAAAGCCATCTATTCCATTATCTCACTCGTTGACAAACAATGTGATAAGTAGCGGTCCCAATACTGACCCCTGACAAACACTAGTCACCGGCAGCCAACCAGAAAAGGCCCCTTTTATTCCCACTCGCTGCCTCCTGCCTGTCAGCCGTTCCTCTATCCATGCCAGTATCTTTCTGTAACACCATAGGATTTTATCTTGTTAAGCAGCCTCATGTGTGGCACCTTATCAAATGCCTTCTGAAAATCCAAGTATATGACTCTCCTTTGTCCACCCTGCTTGTTACTTCCTTAAAGAACTATAACAGATTTGTCAGGCAAGACTTCCCTTTACAGAAACCATGCTGACTTTGACTTACTTTATTATTAGTCTCCAAGTACCTCGAAACCTCATCCTTAATAATAGACTCCAACACTTTCCCAACCATTGAGGTTAGGCTAACTGGCCTATAATTTCCTTTCTTTTGCCTTTGTCCCTTCTTAAAGGGTGGAGTGACATTTGCAATCTTCCAATCCTCCGGTACTCTGCCAGAATCAAGTGATTCTTGAAAGATCATAACCAATGCATCCGTTATCTCTTCAGCAAGCTCTCTCAGGACCCTGGGACGTAGTCCATCTGGCCCAGGAGACTTATCTACCTAAACACCTTTGAGTTTGCCTAGGACTTTTTCTTTTGTAATAGCAATTGCACTCACTCCTGCTCCCTGACACTCATGGGCCTCTGACACACTGCTAGTGTCTTCCACAGTGAAGACAGATGCAAAGTACCCATTAAGTACTATTTCTTTGTCCCCCATTACTACCTCACCAGCATCATTTTCCAATGGTCCAATATCAACTGTGCCTTGTGAACCATTCCAGAAACTTCAGCCATCTCCGCTCTGCCGTCACCCCCACCAGTATCCTTCTCCAATCCACCTGGGCAAGCTCCTCTCTTGTGCCTCTATAATTCCCTTTATTCCATGGCAATACTGATACATGTGAGTTATGCTTCTCCCTCTCAAATTGCAGTATGAATTCAATCATATTATAATCACTGCCTCCTAAGGGTTCCTTTACGTTAAGCTCCCTAATAAGATCTGGGTTATTACACAACTCCCAATCTAAGATAGCCTTTCCCCGAGTAGGCTCAAACACAAGCCGCTCTAAAAAGCCATCCTGCAGGCATTCAACAAATTCCCTCTCTTGCGATTTGACACCAACCTGATTTTCCCAATCCCTTTGCATATTGAAGTCCCCCATTACAATTGTGTCATTACCCTTATTACATGGCTTTTCCAGCTCCCTTTGCAAACTCAACCTCACAACTTGGCTACTATTTGGAGGCCTATATATGATTCCAATAATGTCTTTTTTACCCTTGCAATTTCTTAACTCCACCCATAAAGATTCAACATTCTGTGACCCTATGTCACCTCTTTCTAAATATGCAATTCCATCTCTTACCAACAGAGCCACACCACTGCCTAAGCCTTCCTGTCTGTCCTTTTGATACAAAGTATATTCTTTGATGTTAAGCTCGCAACTATGGCTTCTTTCAGCCACAGCTCAATGATGCTCACAATGTCATATCGACCAATCTCTAATTGCGCCACAAGTTTGTTCACCTTATTCCGAATGCTACGCGCATTTAAATACAGCACCTTTAGCCGTGCTTTCTTCACCCTTTTGAATTTTGCCTCTGTGGTACAATTTAACTCTTTGCTCTGTCTGCATTTGTACCCAATCATTGTCTCGTCCTTCCTTACATTCTTGTTACACCCATCATCTACTTGTAAACCTGCTGGCTCATTTTCAGCTCTATCATACTGGTTCCCATCTTCCTACCATGTTAGTTTAAACCTCTCCCAACAGCTATAGCAAACATGCCCGCAAGAATATTGGTCCCTCTTTGATTCAAATGCAACCTGTCCCTTTTGTACAGGTCACACCTGTCCCAGAAGAGGTCCCAATTATCCAGAAATCTGAATCCCTGCCCCCCGTTCCAACTCTTCAGTCATGAATTTATCTGCCACCTCATTCTATTTCTATCCTCACCGTCACATAGTACAGGCAGATTACTATCCTTGAGGTCCTGCTTCTCAGCTTCCTTCCTAACTCCCTATTTTCTTTTTTCAGCATCTCTTCTGTCATTGGTACCAATATGTACCATGACTTTTGGCTGCTCACCCTCCCTTTTCAGGATATTGTGGACATGTCCAGAAACATTTTGGACCCTGGCACCTGGGAGGCAAACTTCCATCCGTGTTTCCTTTTTGCGTCCACAGTATCACCTGTTTGCCCCCCGGCTATAAAGTCTCCCATTACTGCTGCCAACTTTCTTCAGTTCCCTACCCTTCTGAGTCACAGGGCCAGACTCAGTGCCTGAGGTATGGCCGCTGTTGCTTCCCCCAGGTAGGTTCCTCCCCCCCCCCCCCACAACAGTACATAAAGTGGATTACTTATTGTTCAGGGAGATGGCCACAGGGGTGCTCTCCACTATCTGATATTTTCCCTTCCCTCTCCTGCAGTCACCCATTTATCTGTCTCCTGTAGCCTTGGGGTGACTACCTCCCTGTAACTCTTGTCTATCACCTCCTCACTCTCCCTGAGATGACAAAGGTCATCGAGCTGCAGCTTCTGTTCCCTAACACGGTCTCTAAGAAGCTGCATCTCGATGCACCTGGCACAGGTGTGGCCATTGGGGAAGCTGGGAGTCTCCTGGAAATTCCCACATCTGACACCCAGAGCAGAACACCGGCTTTGTAGACATACACCCTTATTCTCTCTAGAGTTGAATAAAAAATAAGGAATGAACTTACCTAACCTCTGTCTGTTCTCGGTGAAGCCTTGCTTGAGCCAAAGCCTTCCTGCTCAGCCTCAGACTACTCCGATGATGACCACTCCACTAGGTGGTAAGCTCTCTTTTATAGAGACTGGGTTTCCCGTCAAAAGTCTTTGTTGGACCTATGTGGGAATGCTCCTGTTGTATCTACGCAGTACTCCAAACAACGACTCCTGTCGAAAAACTTGCAGCTTTTTCAAGCTCTTTGTCAGACCTGCGTGGGAATGCTCCTGTTGTGTCTGCACAGTACTCCGATCATCTTGCACTCCATTGCATATAGCATGTCTTCCTTAGATCTATTTCAGGCAAGGGGTACTGTAAAGCTTGGTCTGCATTACCCAGGCTACGCAATTAACCCAAAGGTCAAGGAAGTAACTCAGTTTGTAATCACAGCAGAATATTTTCATTTTATCCCCTCTATGTTCTCACAGCTCTCACTATCCAATTATTAAACTGTCAGTTATCTCCAAAGTGTTGGCGCGTGGCCAAGTGGTTAAGGCGTTTGTCTAGCGATCTGAAGGTCGCTAGTTCGAGCCTTGGCTGAGGCAGTGTGTTGTGTCCTTGAGCAAGGCAATTAACCACACATTGCTCTGCGATGACACCGGTGCCAAGCTGTATGGGTCCTAATGCCCTTCCCTTGGACAACAACGGTGGTGTGGAGAGGGGAGACTTGCAGCATGGGCAACTGCCAGTCTTCCATACAACTTTGCCCAGGCCTGCACCCTGGAAACCTTCCAAGGCGCAAATCCATGGTCTCATGAGACTAACGGATGCTTACATCTCCAAAGCAAACATCTCTATCTGCTCCAGTAACAGGGAACAAAACGGGAACATTTGTTATCTTATTTTGCCAACTGCAGCAATGCACTGCATGGTTGCCAACAGTCCCAATGATAATGTTTTAAAATCACTTCCCATATGCACATCAAAATGCCATGGATGATAATTCTAGTACAATTATAAATTTGAGTTTCAGTCTTTCTCTAATATTGATTGGGTAGAAGAATTCACTTAAATATAGGATATGAGTGTCAAAGGCAAAGCTTATTGATAATCATAACTGTTTCAGCCAGCTGATGGTGTAGCGGCATCAGCACTGGACTTTGAGGCAAATGGTCCCGAGTTCAAATCCAACTGGCTCCTTGCACGCGTCATCCATGTTAGGCTGAGCGTTGAACTAATAACTTGGCCTCATAAAAAACAGTCAAATGCTACAGAAGTGGCAAAGATGCTGCCCGTTTTACCACAAGGCGTGAAAAGGAACAATAATAAATGTGTTAGACATGAATAGCTTGTTGGGCCATTTCAGACGTTTCAGTATGAAGCATACTGCCATGGATCGGGAGTCATTTATACACCAGATGATGTGAGAATGGCTGGTTTCCTTCCTGAGAGACATGAAGTGAATTGGCAAATTGGTTTATTAGTGTCACATGTACTGAGATACAGTGAAAAACTTTGTTTTGCATGCCATCCATACAAATCATTTCATCACATCAGTCAATAAGAGAATGTGGAATAAAGCTATACACTGTATACTGAATGTGCCTAAGACTTTTGCACAGTACCGTACAATAGTTTTATCTCTTGTGCAATCAAACGCAACTATCTTTGTATCTGTCAACATGGAGTGGGGGGAAAGTTTGTAAATCAGGCGGGAGCAAAAGATGTCGGGAATGGCAAGGGTAGACCCTCACGGGAAGGGTGTGAGACAGGTAGCAGAGAAGGTGTGCCAGGGGTGGGTTGGGAGCGCGGGTGCAGACACACCTAGCCCTGAGGGAGACACAAGGTTATTTGATTCCAAACAACTGGATAATTGATTATTGCAGAATGTCTCTCTAGTGCTTCCCACTCCCTTCCCCATTCCCCAACCATGATTCCCCTCTCCCTGCCCCCTTCACACAATAGAGATCAATATTAGAAACAGATTTATCATCACTCACATATGTCATGAAATTTGTTTTTTTTTGTGGCAACAGTACAGTGCAATACATAAAATTATTACAGTACTGTGTGAATTAAGCAGTATTTTAAAGCAAATGGAATAGCTGATGAGAAGTGGGTGCCAGTTTTGCTGAGTGCATTGGGTTTAAAGGCATACAATTTGCTTAGATGTATAACTGCTCCAACCAAACCAGCCAAAATAAGTTTTGCTGATATTGTGAAAGTAATGCAGGAATATTTTGATTGAAACTATTGTTGATTGCAAAACGCTTTCATTTCGATAAGCAGAATCAAAAGAAAGGGGAGTCCGTTTCAGCATATGTGGCTTAATGTTACACTGAGAGATTGTTTAGTTTGTGGAATCATACAAGAAAGCATTCAAAAATGGTTCCTTACTGAAGTGCAACTCACATTTAAAAGAACAGTTGAAATAGCTGTATCAATGGAAACAGCAGATAGAGATGCAATTGAGTTGCAGTCAGAAATGAAAGTGAGTATGAACAAAATTGCAGCATTTGGATGGAGGCCTGATTGGCTGAACAAATTGTGTTACTGTTGTGGCAGGGGCTCACATACACCAGACCAATGCAGGTTTAAAGGCAACACTTGCAGAAAATACGACAAAGTATGACACATACAAAGAGCATGTTAGGCAGACAAAAATAAATGGACTGCACAGGGAAGAGAAAAAGATAAAAAGTCAAGTTACAGTTTCAAAAAGAACACTAATCTGCATGGTGTAAATGAAAAATCTGATAATGATGAGAGTGACACAGGACTGTGTAACTTTGAGATTTACAATGTGAAAACTAACAATAGACTTATATCTAAAGCAATATAGCTTACACCAGAAAAGAACGGCAAATTAATTAAAATAGAATTGGCCACTAGCTCAGCCATTTCAGTTATTCCACAAAATGAGTTTGAACGGCATTTCAAAGATACTGAACTGAAGCCTGCAGATATCCAACTAAGAACTTATACTGGAGAAAAGATAACTCCTGTGGGAATGACATTTGTAACTGTGAAATACAACAACCAACAAGCCACATTGGACTTGTTTGCGGTAAAAGCAAGAGGGCCAGCATTGTGGGGACATGCCTGGCTGAGACAACTACAAGTTGATTGAAGATCCATTCACCATTTGCATGCCGTATCCCCCGCAATAGAGTTAGCTGAAAGTGGATTAAGAAAGGTACTGGATGATGCCACAGCAGTGTTCAAGGACGGCATTGGAAAACTCAAACATATCAAAAGTAAAATAATGTTAAATGAAATTGCCACTCTCAAGTTTTACAAAGCCCGTCCGGTTCCTATTTTATCCATGATAAAATAGCCAGTGAGTTAAAACGCACAGAGGCTCAAGGAATTATTTCCATGGTTTAGTGGAGACCATGGACAACACCAGTTGTCCCAGTAGCAAAGAAGAATGGGTCTGTCATGCTCTGTGGTTATTTTAAGGTCACCATCAACACAGTACTGAAAGTAGATCAACATCCACTGCTGAATATAGAGCTGAGACCTACCTATAGATTTAGATGGAAGAGTCCAAAGTGTTTCTCACTGTAAACACTCACAAAGGGCTTTATCACTGTATTAGGTTTATTTTGGAGCAGCGTCTGCACCTGCACTCTGTCAGAAAGCTATGGACCAGGTACTGTAAGGCTGCCCAGGCACTCAGTGTTACCTGGATGACGTCATTGTTACTGGTAAGAGTGACAAGGAACATCTCCTAATTGTCAAGATAGTGCTGAATGATTAGAATATTATGAAGCAACAAGTGTGAATTCTTTAATCCAAGCATCACTTACTGTGGTCACACCATTGATGCACAAGATTTACACAAGTGTGCTGAGAAAATTCAAGCAGTGGTGGATTCCGCAAAGCCAAAGGACATGTCACAGTCGTAGTTCTTTTTAGGATTTATCAATTACTATAATAGGTTCCTGCCAAACCTGGCTACTGTGCTCCACCCCTTGAACTCATTACTGCAGATTGGGAAGAAATGGCAATGGACAAAACAGTGTGAGGTGGCTTTCCAAAAGGCAAAGGAAATGGTGGTGGCAGATATTGTACTCACACATTATGATCCACATTGTTCAGTGAAGCTTGCCTGTGATGCCATAAGTGCCTTATGGCAGGAGTCCCCAACCTTTTTTGCACTGTGGACTGGTTTAATATTGACAATATTCTTGTGGACCGGCCGACTGGGGGTGGGGGGGGGGCAGTGGGTGTTAAACACAACTGGAATATAGGTGATAAGTCAACTATAAGTCACTTATAAGTGGCTAATACGTTCAATTTCGTTTCTAAAGGGGTTTATCTAACAAATTTAATATTAAACACACCGCATATTTTCCTCACATGAATATAATGATAAGTCAATTATAACAGTGGTCCCAAACCTCCAGGCCGCAGATCAATACATTGTCGCGAAGAATGCAGCGGTACAACGGTGGCCAGAACGCACCCAGCACATCTTTAAGAAAAAAGCCGAAATAAACAAGCTAATTGATTAGGTGCTGCCCAGCATGTAAATTTTGGCCCAGATCAGAGGTGACGCAATCGGCAATCGCCTCTGATCTGGGCCGACATTTACGTGCTGGGCGGCACCTAATCAATTAGCTTGTTTATTTCGGCTTTTTTTCTCAAAGATGTGCTGGGTGCGTTCTGGCTACCGCTGTACTGCTGCATGCTTCGCGGCCCGGCGGTTGGGGACCACTGAATTATAAGTCACTTGTAAGTCAATAGGATCATAACATTTTAAGTAACGTTTGGATATTAAAAACACAGTGCATATTTTCCTCGTATGAACATATAAAATCATTGCAACACACCAGTATCGCTGAATCAGTGGGAGCCCTGGGCTTGTTTTCCTGCAACAAGACGGCCCCATCGAGGGGTGATGGGAGACAGCGATACTCGAACGGGGTTCCTTATGTCCAGTATATTCCGCAATTTAGTTTTCGTTGCATTCATTGCAGAAAACTCCGCTTTGCAGCGATATGATGTTGGAAATGGAAGCAACGTTTTCAGTACTTTCGTGGCTATCTCAGGATATTCAGCCTTGAGTTTGATCCAGAATGCCAGCAGAGATGTTATGTCAAACATACTTTTCAGCCTGCCGTCATTTGCAAGCTCGAGGAGTTGATCTTTTTCCCATGCTGACATGGAAGATTCACCGGAAACATTCACAAATGGGTCATGGACCCACTCCTTTGCATGTCTTGGGTTATTTGCGTCTTGGGTCACTGATGACCTCGCGTGCGTTAAAGTTCAACAGTGGGCGTGACAGGGAATGAGGAAAGGTGCAGCTGACTCATATTGTTTCATATCACCAAATCCTATCGTTTCCTCGTGGCCCGGTAGCACATGCTTTGCGGCCCGGTACCGGTCCGCGGCCCGGTGGTTGGGGACCACTGCCTTATGGTGTAGGCACAGTCATGTCACATGTTATGAGTGACAGAGGTGAACACCCCATAGCTGTTGCATCATGTTCTCTTACCCCTGCGAAGAAAAATTACACACAGATTGACTGAGAGGCCTTGAGTCTGGTTTGGGTGTAAAACGTTTCAACCAGTACTTGTATGGGAGACAGTTTACCCTCATTACTGATCATCAACCACCAGTGTCCATTTTCAATCCACAGAAGGGTGTTCCACTAACAGCAGCAGCAGAGATGGGCTCTGTTTCTTGGAGGACACAATTACAAGATCAAATTCAAGAGGACAACTAACCATGGAAATGTTGATGGAGTGCTCTGGTTACCCTCGGAAAAGGAAATGCCTGAAAAATTTACAAAAGAGGACACTCCTCTTGATGTAATCTCCATAATGCAAATCAAAAGTCTCCCTTTTATGACAAAGAGAAACCGGAAAAGGCTCCACACTGTCTCAGGTCTACGTGGCCACCCAAAGTGGCTGGAATGTGCAGCAGAAATTCCAATTCCCCCATTTTTACCAGTGCCGGGATGAACTTGCCCTTGATGGGGAAAGTAAAGAAAACTTTCTTACTTTATTGAACCATGTAAAAAAGATATTATTAAATTGGTCACCTCTTTCAATATCGTTGATTGGATGAATTAATTCTATTAAAATGAATATTCTACCTAAATTTATATATCTTTTTCAGGCTTTACCTGTTTCTATTCCTAAACCCTTTTCTGACTCTCTTGAATCTATTTTATCCTCCTATATATAGAAAAATATATGTCCTCGTTTAGATAAAGTTCATCTTCAAAAACCTAAAAAGTCTGGAGGTTTAGCCTTATCTAATGTTAGGTTTTATTACTGGGCAGTATATATATGATATCTTATGTTTTGGCTATATTATTCATGTAGATTGTCTGGTATGGGTTTCTTTAGAAGCTAACTCTGTTAATAAATTTTCTATTATTTCTCTTCTTGGATCCTTACTTCCTTTATTTGTAAGTAAACTAACTGATAATTTAATAGTTAAACATACTCTGAGGATCTGGATATAATTTAGAAAACATTTTGGTTTATTGAGATTTTCCCTTTCTAGTCCCATTTATTCTAATTTTTTTTAAACCCTCCATGACTGATTTCATTTTTAAAGAATGGGACAGGTTAAATGTTTTTGGGATCTGTTTGTCTGAGGAAATCTTTTTTCATTTGAGCAATTGTCAGCTAAATATAACCTACCCAAAACTCACTTTTTTAGGTATCTACAAATAAGAGACTTTCTAAGATCTCAATTATGTACATTTCCTATAAGCTCAGATAAGAACTTACTAGATGTAATTTTTAATTTGACACCTTTTCATAATGGTTCAATATCTTATATTTGTGGTATGTTGCTGGAGACGAGGAATGTTCCTTTAGACAAAATTAAGAACCTCTGCGAACAAGATTTACAGACATCAATACCTGAGGAAACTTGGAATGAAATTTTTAAACTGGTTAATACTTCATCGCTACGTGCTCGCCATTCCCTCACACAATTTAAGGTGATACATAGAGTCCATATGACTAAGGATAAGCTATCTCATTTTTATTCGGATATATCTCCCTACTGTGACAGATGTAATAATGGAGGAGCTTCATTAATTCATATGTTTTGGACTTGTCCATGTCTTGAAAAATATTGGAAGGAAGTTTTTCAAACTTCTTCTTTACTTTTCAAAGAAAATTTTAAGCCTAATCCTCTGATGGCCCTCTTTGGTATTGTTGCAGGACAAGATATCAAGCTGAGGAAATCTGATTTACATATTTTGGCCTTTAGCTCTCTTATAGCTAGGAGGGCGCTTTTGTTTAAATGAAAAGATGTTTCTCCTCCTACTCATGCTCAATGGTTATGCGACGTTATGTCATGCTTAGATTTAGAGAAGATTTGTTGTTCAATTTCTGAATCTCGTCAAGACTTTCAAACATTGTGGGGACCCTTTCCGAATTATTTTCAAAACTTTCAAAACCCTCAATTTGTTGTTTAAATTTAGATGTTGGCCATTACTAATTTTTATTATGCGAGAAGGTATTTTACCTTTTTTTCTCCTTAATAAACAGCTTCGGTCTTGGTAGGGGTTGGACTCTTTTTTTGTAATAAATTAGTATATTTCAATATAACTTCGACTAACCTACATGAATATAGGGTAATGAGATTGTTGTTATGAATAGATATAATGTAATTGGTCGTTTTTTTGACCTTCGGTTTGTATATACTTTCTTGTACTCTGTATTCTTCTATGTAGAAACTAATAAAAATATTGAAAGAGAAATTCCAGTTCCCCCATTTTTACCAGTGCTGGGATGAACTTGCCCTTGATGGGGATTGCCTTATATGGGGATTGAGAGTTGTTGTACCATCCAAGCTGGGAGCTGAATTGTTGGAGGAGATGCATACTGGTCATCTAGGCATGGTTAAAATGAAAGCATTGACTTGAAGCTTTGTCTGGTGGACTGGGATAGGTCAGCCAATCGAGCACAATGCTGCACACTGTTTGTGACGCCAACACATCGGGAACATGCCAAGAGCAGTTCCTCTCCATCCCTGGGAGTGGCATACACAGCCCAGGCTGAGGATTCATGTGGATTTTGCCAGATCGTTCATGGGCATAGATTTCTTGGTAGTAGTGAATGCAGCTACAAAGTGGCCAGGAGTGTTCCCAATAGCCTCCACTACAGCCTCACACACTGTTGATGTGCTGAGAAGCCTCTTCTCAAGCACTGGTGTTCCAGAACACTTAGTCAGTGACAATGGACCACAGTTTGTTGTGGAACAGTTTCAGTCATTTCTGAAAATGAATGCAATAAGACATATTGCATCTGCACCGTACCACCCAGGTACAAATGACTTGGTGGAAAGGTTTGTTCAGAGTCTGAAGAACAATTTCAGCAGAACACACTACACTGACACTGAATCAGAAGCTTGCCATTTTTTTCCTTGCATATTCCTTGCTATGCTGTTCCTGGGTTGTTCCTCGTGTTTACACTTGTGTCTCCTCAAATTCAGAAGGAGTATGCAGGACAAACAGCTCAGGCAAATTGAAGTCTCCTCAAACAAGGAGGTTCAATGTTGCACTCCTGTGCAAGCAGACCTCATGAGGGACTACAGAGTTGATCAAAAGTGGGTTCTTGGAAAGATTAGGGACAGAACTGGACCACTCTCGTACACAGTGGAGATTACTTCTGATATCATCTGGAGACGACACATCGATCAGTTGAGGAGAGCAGAGTTAATTGTTAGTGAAGAAAGATGTCCAGAGCCGTCAGAATCACTTCCTGCAGTGCCAGAGTCAACTCCTACAACCACCACGGAGGAGGCCCCAGAGCCTGTGATTGTTTCACAGCCACAAATCTCACCTGTCAAGCAGAGTGACCCCCTTTTTTAATCCCACAAGTGAAAAATTATCCACAACAATTAAATCTTTAGGCCTGATGAGACAATACTGTGTATATACATTTCTAGTAACTAGAGTGAAATACATTACATATTTGAGTTGAAATGCCTTCTATATTGAGTTTATAGTTAAGCAGGGAAGAGTGTTGTGTATTTAATATTTCAGTAATATTTGAGTAATATTGTAAAAAATTGTTTGATTAAGCATTCTTCATTAAGTATTAATGCATTGTGGGTTATATATAAAAGCACATGAATGGCATATGTCATCATGCCACCATGTCACACACATACGCCTCATTAAGGTAAATTATTTTTATGTTTTGGTGTTACAAAATATAACAATAGGTGGGAGAATTGAGAATGGCTGGAGTGGGTGGGGTCTTCAATTACACTGGCAGCGAGAAGTGTCGTCAGAAGGTTTTAGGGCAATCTGATGATTTCATAACCTTCACTGCAGAGACAGATTATTTATTTAATTGTACTTCAGTTGTCATGGTGGGATTGGAACTCCCACCCTTGCATCATTGTCCAGATCTCAAGATTACTGTGCTAACATAAACCTTGTGAAGATTATGTTTGGTGTCATGATGAATTAATATAGCAGAATTTTGCAGTTATGTTTGATCATTCACTGTGTGTAACAATGATTGAAAATGGAATACTTAAAGCCTTAAGGACTACTATCAACCTGAAATATTAACTCTATTTCTCTCTCCGTAGATGCTTTCTGATCTGACATTTTCTGCTTTCATTACAATCAAGGAGGATTCAAGTAATTATAGCAAATGCAGATATCAGATATAGAAATTAATTCACCAAAAGCTCTTAATGCATTATTCCCACAAACCTTTCCATAGATGGTTACCTTAAATATCAATAGGATTTATCTGTGGACCATTAACAAAGGAGAAAATATCCTGCCCTATTTATAGTGCAAATCTCCACCTCTTCACAGTGGTGGATGCACTATAAAAAACTAATAAGCTAAAACATAATAATTGTATTTGCATCGTATCTTTTATAGATTCAAGAGCTCTCGAATTGTTTCCCGGCTCTTTTGTAGTGTTGGGATGGATTGTTAAGCTCGAGAACTAAATCTGAACTGCATTCATACATTGTTAAAACTAAAAAGTGAAGATCAAACAGTTCCTCAAAAAGACTATTGACCATTACACACATGTGCTATGCACACGCTAGAATTAACATAGGGAAATGTAGCAGACAACTTGCGCACAGTGCGTTATAGCAACAAGATGTTGCAGCCTGCTTTGGAGTGATTTATGGAGGGTTAAATGTATCCTATGCTACATTTGTTGTGTTGTGCCAAGGGAGCTACCCAAAGAGACAGATGGGATTTTTGTACATTCTTTTTCCTAGGTAGCCCCTCAGGATCAAAAGTGTGTGGTTTTTGGTGTGGGTTTTGAAGGAGCATAATGTGGGAATTGCACACTCTCCCACAGACATATAACATTTCTAAATGAACTTTGTATAGTAAAGTTCAAAGTTTGAAACAAAATTTATAATCAGAGTATATCCATGTAACCACATACAACCCTGAGATTCTTTTTCTACAGACATACTTAGCAAATCTATAGAACAGTAACCGTAAACAGAATCTGTAACTAAACTACAAACAAACTGTAAAAGCAGATAGTAAAGAAATAGCAATAAATAATAAGCTTGAAATAACAAGATAAAAGAGACCTTCAATGAGTGTAGCTATTCCCTTTTTTTCCAAGAGCCTGATGGTTGAGGGGTAGTAACTGTTCTTGAATCTGGTGGTGCGAGTCCTAAGGCTCTTGTATCTTCTACCACATGGCAGCGGCGAGAAAAGAACATGGCCTGGACGGTGAGGATCTTAGATAATGGATGTTGCTTTTCTACGCCAGCATTTCATGTAGATGTGCTTAATGATTGGCTGAATCCAGTACCTTTTGTAGGGTTTTCCACTCAAAGGCATTAAGTTATGGTTTATAAGGAATGCCCTGACATTTGATAAAAGTTATAAAAAAAACAAGGTCATTATATTTATTTTATTTGTCTACAATTATAAACATTTATGGAAGATAGCCAGTTGCTTCATGTAGATTAGATGCATCCTGTTAAATTTCTGCTAGATATTACACTCAACCTCTTAGCTGGTGACAAAACCCCCATATTCTCAGATCTGATCTAATGAGTCAATGTGTTACGCATAAACTGCAATGCAAAAATGACCACAATCTAATAAACTTACACAGAAGGACAAACTTAATTTCTGGTCCCGATCTTTGTTATTTTGCTGCCTCCCTGAATCTTCTCTGCTTTCATTCATGATGAGGGAGTAACAGGGGAAGTGGGTTTGCACATCCACTTCCTGATTAATGAATAATTAGGATACTCGAATCTTTCACGTACTTACTTCACCCGCAGCACTATAAATGAAATGAATCAATCTATGGAAATACGTAACTGATTAATTATCACTTTCCATGCTTTCTTTCATTAATATCACTTTACTTCTGATTCCTCAACTTAATGGGAAAATAACACACCTGATTAAAAAAAAGCAGTAAGATGAGGTTTCAGTCTGCTAGATGAATATTATCTCGATCACGTGGCCATTAATTAATTCTCTTAAAAAATACACATTCCTCATTATAACTGTCCATCTGATCCCCCTCCTGTCCTAAACAGAAGAGAATGAAGGACTTCCAACCTGAAACCTCCACTCTGTTTCTCATCTGACAAAAGTGGTCTGATCTGCTGAGTAGTTGCAACATTTTCTGTTTTTTTAATCTTAGATTTACAGCATCTGCATTTCTTTTTGATTTTCAGTATGACTTTCTGAATTATTTGAAGGTGTCTAAACAAAGTGACCTGACATTTCTTGCACGGGGATATTAGAAATTATTTAAAGGTCAAAAGATGCATTAATTTGAACAGTACCAACTAAGCTTTTCTACATCTTAGATAAATTTCATGAAAATCACAGCAATTCTGCAGCCTCCTTAACATTATTTTGTCCCTTGCAGGAGAGCAGCACTATACCAGAGCAGCTACCTTAGGCCTCCAGTGAGCTGGGTTTAATCCTGATTTCCAGCAGTGCATTAGCAGAGTTTGCATTTTCTCCCAGGTGCTCACACATGCCAAAGATGTGTGGGTTAATTGGCTCTTGTCAATTATCCCTAGCATGTAGTGGCAAAATTTCGGGAGAGTTGATAGGAATGTGGAGAGAATAAAATGGGATTGGTGGAGATAGGTTGGTGTGGGCTCAGTGGGTCAATTGGTTTGTTTCTGTGCTAAAAGGAAGTCTTGCTACAGCTACAGCTGTACAAGATCATAAATGGATGCTGCCTGGTAAGCTCTTATAATTTAAATAAGGATATACTTGCAGTGAAATCAAAGTCCTTCAGCCCTTCACCTCTTCCATCTATTACCTCCCAGCTTCTTACTTTAGCTCCCTCTCCCCAACTCACCCACACACCTTCCCCCCTCATCTGGTTTCACCTAACACCTGCCAGCTTCTACTCCTTCCCCACCCCCAATCGTCTTATTCTGGCTTGTGCCCCCTTCATCTCCAGTCCTGATGAATGGTCCGGGCCTGAAATGTTTACTGTTTATTCCCCTCCATAGATATTGCCTGACTTGCTGAGTTCCCCCAATATGTTATGTGTGTTCCTCAAGATTTTTAGCAACTTCAGAATCTCTTGCATTTAAAAAAAACATCAAACTGATTCCTGGGATGAAGGAAGCAGGTCTTACAAGCAGTGGCTGAGAAAGCCTAAATCTGAAGTTTAGAAGAATGAGAGGTAATCTCACCAAAATGATAAATATTCTGATAGGAAGGATACTGTGAGGATGTTTTCCACTGTGGGAGAATTAAGAATTAGGGGATATAGTTTCAAGATCAATTTATATCCATTTTAGATTGAAGGGAGGAAGAATTTCATCTCCCAGAGAGTCGTAAATTTTTTGAATTCTCTACCCCAGAGAGCAGTGAATGCTGACTCATTAGAACAGCAAATAAAAAAAAGAAACTGCAGATGCTGGAATCTGAAACAAAAACAGAAAATTCTGGATGCACTCAGGTCAGGCAGCATCTGTAGGAAGAGAAACACAAGCAATGTTTCAGCTTGGAGAATCTTCATCAGAACCTGCTCTGTTTCTCCTCCCTCATATGCTGCCCTACCTGCTGTTTCCCACATTTTCTGTTCTCATTAAGGGTGAGATAGTTCATTTTTGGAATGACAAGAATATCAAGAGTTAAGGAACCAAGCATAGAACTGTTAAGGCCAGCAATCTGAGCAGCCATGATATTGATTAACAAGAGAACATGCTGGACTACAGCTAGTCCTGTTTCTTATCTTCTTTGCTTCTCTCAGTTTTCCCTTTAACTGACAGCCTTGTATCTCATTAATCTCCTAATCACTGTTCATTGTTGTGACTCAAATCCTCAATTTCCTTCAGTGTGGGTTCTCATTTCTCACTTCTCAAAAAAAGCAGCCTGGATTCTGAGAAGATTGAAATGTCACACTTCTGCAGTTAAGGTCTAATTGAAATCAAATGAGGGTGTAGTTGTTAGTTACTTAGCAATGCAACAGAAATTTGCTAACAGGAGAAAATCTGCAGATGTTGGTAAACCAAGCCACACACAATATGCTGGAGGAACTCAGCAGGCCAGGCAGCATCAATGGAAATGAATAGACAGTCAACAGTTCAGGCCGAGACCCTTCATCAGGACTGCAAAAAAAGATGAGAAGTTAGAATAAGAAGGTGGGGGGGGGGAGGAGGAAGAGTACAAGCTGGTAGGTGATAGGTAAAACCGGGAGAGGAGGAGGGAGTGAAGTAAAGAGCAGGGAAGTTGATAGGTGAAAGAGTTAAAGGGCTGGAGAAGCGGGAATCTGATAGGAGAGGGTAGAAGACTATGGAAGAAAGGGAAGGGGGAGAACCACCAGGAGGAAGGTGATGGGCAGCTAAGGAGATAAAGTGAGAGAGGGAAGCTGGAATTGGGAATGGTGAAGGAGGGGGCAATTACTGGAAATTCGAGAAATCAATGGACACGCCATCAGGTTGGAGGCTACTCAGATGGAATATTAGGCATTGCTCCTCCACCCTGAGTGTGGCCTCATTGCGGCAATAAAGGAGGCCTTGCACTGATGTGCTGGATTTGCTAAATTGTCTGGAAATTGTCTTTCCTGATATTGCCTTGCAAAAGTGTATCACCTCTTTAAAATGAAGGAAGAATGTTAATTTTATGTGGTTATTGGATACCTAGCGTTAAACATTAAATTCACTGCTTGCGAAGTTATTACGTGAGAATAATTTTTGCCCTAATAAACAGTGTTCTGACCCAGATAAAGAAAATAACACAGCAAACTGTCCACCCACACACCTGCTAGTCTGTATCTGCAATGATCCACACAATCTGTTCACTAAATTGCGAAGATTTTTATAGCTGCTTCAATGCAATTGTAACAAATTTGAAAGTAGCTGAAGCTATTTTGAAAAACATTGCGGCATTTTTTTCTCCAGTAATTGCACAGCTCATTACAGAGCTGTGAAATTATCTCATATGGTAATGAGATACTTGCCTCCAAAACAATAAAAGCCAATAGCCAGTGTGAAGTTGCTTAAGAGTCCAGAAATCTAACAGCAGAATGCTTATAATCCATAGTGACAATACTTATTACACCTGCCCGATCTCATGGTTCTTCATGGGTGAAGCTTGGGGAAAGAAGGAATATGGGAGATTTTAAAAAAATCTCAGACTTTTCTCAAATATCTCCTTATGAACTAAGTAACCTGCTTTTCCAATCCTCTTTCCTGGACAGTCTCTCAGTCCCATCCAGTTTTAACATTCTGAGATGGCCAATATGAGAGTCACGGATTATTCCACAAAATAGGGTAAATGATAGCTAACTGAGAGAGTGGCTGGGTAGTTTGAGGTATGGTGCTCTTCCTCCACTGTTTTATACAGGGCTTCGGTATCCTCTTGATAAAAGGACTTCAGTTTGTCAATCCCACCTCTAATGCTCCGTCTTGCTCTTTGAGTGGCCATGCAGCAAGTCAATGAGGACGCTGCATTCTTTGCAGGGAAACTTTGTGTATATCCGTGAACCTTTTCTCCTGTCCAGCCGGTAGTTTCTTGCTGTGACACAGCTCGGAACTGCGTGCTGATCTGGGGAGTCCAGCATCAGGCATGCAGATAATATGACCCGATAAAATCAGCTGGATGTAGCAAGGACCTCAGTGGGGGAATAATGACCTGGCAAAGGAGAGAGGTTATAAACACAAGAGATTCTGCAGATGCTGGAAATCCGGAGCCACACAAACAAAATGCTGGAGCAACTCAGGTCTGGCAGCATCTATGGATCTGAATAAAGAGCTGGAGTTTCAGGCGGAGACCCTTCTTCAGGATTGGAAAGGAAGGGTGAAGACACCAGAATAAAAAGGTGGGGGGGGGAGGGGAAGGATGAGTAGCTGGAAGGTGATAGGTGAGGCCAGGTGGGTGGGAAAGGTAAAGGGCAGGAGAAGAAGGAATCTGATAGGAGAGGAGAGTGAACCCTGGGAGAAAGGGAAGAAGGAGGGGCACCAGGGGGAGGTGATAGGCAGGTGAGAAGCGGAGGTAAGAGACCAGAGTGGGGAATAGAAGAAGAGGGAAAGGGGGAGGGAACAAAAAGAACTGGAAGGAGAAAGTGATATTCATGCCATCAGGTTGGAGGTTACTTATACGGAATATGAGGTGTTGCTCCTCTACCTTTAAAAAAAAATGGCCTCATCATGGCAAAAAAGGAGGCCATAGACCGACGTGTCAAAACGGGAACGGGGATGGGAGTTAAAATGGTTGGCCACCAGGAATTTACGTTTTTGGAAGATGGAGTGGAGGTGCTTGACAAAGCATTCCACCAATTTACGACGGGCCTCACCATTGTAGAGGAGGCCACATTGGGAGCACTGGATACAATAGATGACCCGAACAGATTCACAGATGCAGTGTTACCTCATTTGGAAGGAGTGTTTGGGGCCCTGAATGGAGGTGAGGGAGGAGGTGAATGGGCAGGTGTAGCACTTGGGTTGCTTGCAGGGATACGTGCCAGGAGGGAGATTAGTGGGGAGGGACGAATGGACAAGATGATCAAGGAGGGAGGGATCCTTGCAGAAAACGGAGAGTGGGGGCCAGGGAAGAGTTAAAGATGTGTTTGGTGGTAGGATCCCATTGAAGATGGAGGATGATGTGTTGGATGCGGAAACTCATGGGGTGATAGGTGAGGACATTGTATTTCTGTTACAATGGCGGGAAGATGGAGTGAGCGCGGATATCCGGGAAATGGAGGAGATGCAGGTGAGGGCACCATCAATTTTGGAGGAAGGGAAACCCTGTTCTTTGAAGGAGGAGATATCCTGGAAAGGAAAGCCTCATCCTGGGAACAGATGCAGTGGGGATGTAGGAACCGAGAAAACGGAATAGCATTTTTACAGGAGACAGGGTGGGAAGAAGTATCACCAAGGTAGCTTTGGGAATTAGTTGCTTTATCAAAGATGTAGGTAGACAGTTTGTTGGAGAAGAGAAATAAGTTTGCTTATCCTTCTAGTGTATTTGGAGGACTTTGTATATACAGAATCTTATCGGTAGCGCATGATTCCATCAGAATTCACTGCCTTCCCAACACCAGTTCAGCATGACTACAAAATGGATCATGTACAGAATGTACTGCAATTAGATACCAAAGTTACTTCAGGAATACCTTTTAATGTAACAACATTTCTATTAAGAAGGACGATGCTGATGGCTCTCAGTTTCCTTCAAAGTCATATACTTTCCTAATTGCCGTACCTTCAGTGAATCTTGGGATTCCCAATCCATCAGCAATGTGGGAGCACTTTCACAGTAGTACTACAGTGGCTTACCACTACCTTCTGAAGGATAGTTGAGAATAGACGATAAAGGCTAGTTGTGCCGGAGAAGCTCAAAATGAATTATATGAGTACCAGAATGTGTCGATGTGTAAAATATTAGCAGGATGAAAATAATATTCAGACTTTTTTTAAAATTGCAAATAAATGAATCACAGTGGTTGGGTGATTACTACTGACACCCAATCAGCATTTCCCTACATGAGGTGGCATGGTAGCATAGCCGCTAGACTAATGCTTTACAGCGCCAGTGATTGGGATTCAATTCCCACCGTGTAAAGGAGTTTTTACGTTTTCCCAGGATCACATGTGCTTCCTCCAGTTTCTTCCCACATTCCAAAGACATACAGGTTAGTAAGGGTTAGTAAGTCGTGGGCATACTATGTTGGCATCAGGAGCATGGTGACACCTGCGGGCTGTCCCCAGAACTGTATGTTTCAATGTACATTTGACAAATAACCCTAACCTTTCTCATTTCTATCTGTTGTATGGTTAATAGAAACGTCTCTTTAGTGTCTCACCCATTCCTGTTAATTCAGCACACCTTTCTCAATGCTACTGCTGTACTTTTGCACTGAAACATCACTAAGTAGTAGTAGTATTCCTTCTTCATCTCCTCCTCTTCTGTGGGTTTGAGGATAATTTACTTGCCCTCCAAATCTGTGGGTTGTGAAGTGGCTGGCGAGTCCAATGCAAGGTCTGCAAGTTCTGTCATGGGTGGGGTTGGAGGAGCTTGGAGGAGAAGGTAGGCCAGAGGGGGGATTATTCTGAAGGCTCTGTGCTCCTTTCACTGAGATCACTTGGCCTCTGCTCTTTCCCAAATTTGTTATCTGGTGCTTTCCTGGATGCTCCTTGTCTACTTTGTGCAGTTATGTACCATGGATTCCCATGAGTTAATAAGGATGTTGCCATTTTTCAAGGAGGCTTTGAGAACATACTTCCACGATATCTCAGATCGAGTTCTCGGTATCCTCAAGAGGGAGGGTGAGCAGCCGGATGTCGTCCATGTAGGGACCAACGACATGGGTAGGAAGAGTGAGGAGGTCCTGAAAGGTGAGTTTAGGGAGTTAGGCGCCAAGTTAAAGGACAGGACCTCCAGGATAGCAATCTCAGGATTGCTACCAGTGCCACGTGCAGGTGGGTTTAGAAATAGTAAGATAGCGCAGATCAACACGTGGCTGAAGACATAGTGCAGGAGGGAGGGCATCAGATTTATAGATAATTGGGCAGTTTTGCAGGGAAGGTGGGACCTGTTCCGGCAGGACGGTTTACATCTGAACTGGAGGAGGACAAATATTCTTGCAGGTAGGTTTGCTGGAGAGGCTCTGGTGGATTTAAACTAGATACAAGGGGGGAGGGGAACCAGAGTGTAGGAACAGATGTAGGGGAGATGGAAGAAAAAGAAAATAGTAAAGTTGTTTGCACCATTAGTGATAAACTGAGAGTAAGAGGTGGAAAATTCCTTAAATGCATTTATTTTAATGCTAGGAGCATTATAAGAAAGGTGGATGAGCTTACAGCATGGATTGATACCTGGAAGTATGATGTGGTAGCTATTAATGAAACATGGTTACTGGAGGGATGTGATTGGCAACTAAATATTTCTGGATTTAATTGCTTCAGGTGTGGTAGAATTGAAGGGACAAGAGGGGGAGGTATTGCATTGCTTGTCAGAGAAAATATTACAGCAGTGCTCTGGCAAGATAGATTAGAGGGCTCGTCTAGGGAGGCTATTTGGGTGGAATTGAGGAATGGGAAAGTTGTAGTAACACTCATGGGGGTATATTATAGACCACCAAACGGGGAGCAAGAATTGGAGGAGCAAATTTGTAAGGAGATAGCAGATATTTGAAGTAAGCACAAGGTTGTGATTGTGGGAGATTTTAATTTTCCACACATAGACTGGGAAGCCCATACTGTAAAAGGGCTGGATGGTTTGGAGTTTGTAAAATGTGTGCAGGATAGTTTTTTGCAGCAATACATAGAGGTACCAACTAGAGAAGGGGCAGTGTTGGATCTCCTGTTAGGAAATGAGATAGGGCAGGTGACGGAGGTATGTGTTGGGGAGCACTTCGGGTCCAGTGATCACAATGCCATTAGTTTTAATATAATTAGGATAAAACTGGACCCAGGGTTGAGATTTTTGATTGGAGAAAGGCTAACTTTGAGGAGATGCAAAAGGATTTAGAAGGAGTGGATTGGGACAATTTGTTTTATGGGAAGGATGTAATAGAGAAATGGAGGTCATTTAAAGGTGAAATTTTGAGGGTACAGAATTTTTATGTTCCTGTTAGGTTGAAAGGAAAGGTTAAAAGTTTGAGAGCCATGGTTTTCAAGGGATATTGGAAACTTGGTTCAGAAAAAGAGAGATATCTACAATAAATATAGGCAGCATGGAGTAAATAAGGTGCTTGAAGAATGTAAAAAGAATCTTAAGAAAGAAATTAGAAAAGCTAAAAGAAGATATGAGGTTGCTTTGGCAAGTAAGGTGAAAATAAATCCCAAGGTTTTCTACAGTTATATTAATAGCAAAAGGATAGTGAGGGATAAAATTGGTCCCTTAGAGAATCAGAGTGGACAGCTATGTGTGGAGCCAAAAGAGATGGGGGAGGTTCTGAACAATTTCTTTTCTTCGGTATTCACTAAGGAGAAGGATATTGAATTGTGTAAGATAAGGAAAACAGGTAGGGAAGTTATGGAATCTATGATGATTGTAGAAGAGGAAGTACTGGCGCTTTTAAGGAATATAAAAGTGGATAAGTCTCCGGGTCCTGACAGGATATTCCCTAGGCCCTTGAGGGAAGTTAGTGTGGAAATAGCAGGGGCTCTGACAGAAATATTTCAAATGTCATTAGAAACGGGGATGGTGCTGGAGGATTGGCATATTGCTCATGTTGTTCCATTGTTTAAAAAGGGTTCTAAGAGTAAACCTAGCAATTATTAGCCTGTGAGTTTGACGTCAGTGGTAGGTAAATTGATGGAAAGTATTCTTAGACATGGTATATGTAATTATCTGGATAGACAGGGTCTGATTAGGAACGGTCAACATGGATTTGTGCGTGGAAGGTCATGTTTGACAAATCTTATTGAATTTTTTGAAGAGGTTACAAGGAAAACTGATGAGGGTAAAGCGGTGGATGTTGTCTATATGGACTTCAGTAAGGCCTTTGACAAGGTTCCATACGGAAGGTTAGTTAGGAAGGTTCAATCGTTAGGTATTAATATTGAAGTAGTAAAATGGATTCAGCAGTGGCTGGATGGGAGATGCCAGAGAGTAGTGGTGGATAACTGTTAGTCAGATTGGAGGCCGGTGACTAGTGGTGTGTCTCAGGGATCTGTACTGGGTCCAATGTTGTTTGTCATATACATTAATGATCTGGATGATGGGGTGGTAGATTGGATTAGTAAGTATGCAGATGATACTAAGATAGGTGGAGTTGTGGATAATGAAGTAGGTTTCAAAGCTTGCAGAGAGATTTAGGCCAGTTAGAAGAGTGGGCTGAAAGATGGCAGATGGAGTTTAATGCTGATAAATGTGAGGTGCTACATTTTGGTAGGACTAATCAAAATAGGACATACATGGTAAATGGTAGGGCATTGAAGAATGCAGAAGAATAGAGGGATCTAGGAATAATGGTGCATAGTTCCCTGAATGTGGAATCTCATGTGGATAGGGTGATGAAGAAAGCTTTTGTTATGCTGGCCTTTATAAATCAGAGCATTGAGTATAGGAGTTGGGATGTAATGTTGAAATTGTACAAGGCATTGGTGAGGCCAAATTTGGAGTATTGTGTACAGTTTTGGTCACCGAATTATAGGAAAAATGTCAACAAAATAGAGAGAGTACAGAGAAGATTTACTAGAATGTTACCTGGGTTTCATCATCTAAGTTACAGCGAAAAGTTGAACAAGTTGGGTCTTTATTCTTTAGAACGTAGAAGGTTAAAGGGGGACTTGATAGAGGTATTTAAAATTATGAGGGGGATAGATAGAGTTGACGTGGATAGGCTTTTTCCATTGAGAGTGGGGGAGATTCAAACAAGAGGACGTGAGTTGAGAGTTAAAGGGCAAAAGTTTAGGGGTAACATGAGGGGGAACTTCTTTACTCAGAGAGTGGTAGCTGTGTGGAATGAGCTTCCAGCAGAAGTGGTTGAGGCAGGTTCAATATTGTCATTTAAAGTTACATTGGATAGCTATATGAACAGGAAAGGAATAGAGGGTTATGGGCTGAGTTCAGGTCGGTGGGACTAGGTGAGAGTAAGAGTTCGGCACGGACTAGAAGGGCCGAGATGGCCTACTTCCGTGCTGTAATTGTTATATGGTTATATGGTCATACTTGCAGATTTTTAATTTTGTTCAGCTGGAGCACTCCTGCCACCATTCGGCACACAGCAAAGGTGCTGTTTTGAGAGGTGCTCTCAGACACATGGATGATTGGACTAGCTATGGACTGGTTGAGTGCGACCAGAGACATCAGAGTCTCAATTCGGGGATGCTGGTCTCCTTATTCCTCTGACAAATTTGAGGGCGTTTGCAAAACTAGCACTGATGGTAGCTCCCCATTGCCTTGAGGTCCTGTTGCTAGTTGTCTATGGCTCCTAAGCATACAGAAGACAGGGATTCCTTGGTAGACCATGAGCTTTGTGCTGGGTTTGCTGTCTTGTCATTGAACAAATTTGTCTTCATTTGGCTGATCAGCATTGTTACAATGAAGATGTTAGAACATAGAAAGTTAGAGCACAGTACAGGTCTTTTGGCCCACGATTTTGTGTCGATCTTTTAACCAACTCTAAGATCAAGCTAAACCTTCCTTCCTCCATACCCCTTTATTTTCCATGCCTATCAAGAGTCTCTTAAAAGTTCTGAATGGGTCTGTATCTTTGACATCCCCTCTATAATTTTCTCTAATCAACTTAATATTATGCTTCCTTGCATTAGCCATTTCTTCCCTGGGAATAAGTCTGTCCACTCGATCTTTGCCTCTTATTATCTTGTACACCTCAACCTTGGTGAACTTAGTCCCCACAGAGAGAACTGCATCCTAAGATATGGAAAGGACTCCGCACTTTTCAAGGTTTCCTTATGGATCGTTATTGTCAACAGTTGTGGTGCAGGAGAAGCCTCTTGGCAGAGGATCTTTAGCACCAATGCTTGCAGCAGGATTTGGACGAGCTGGAAAAATGGACTGAAAGATGGCAGATAGAATTTAATGCACACACTTTGGGAGGATGAACCAGGGTAGGACCTACACGGTGAGTGGTAGGGCACTGAGGAGTGTGTTTGAACAGAGGGATCTGGGAATACAGATCCATAATTCCTTGAAAGTGGCGTCACTGATGACACAAGAGTGGCTGGCGCAAGTGAGGCCCCCTCCCCTCCTCATTTTAAACAACTTTTACAGGTGCCCCATCACTGTCTGGTATAAGAATTGCAAGGACTGTTGAGTGGATCATCAGAGATCTCTTTTCCACCCATTAGAGACATTTATCAGATGCACTGCATACATGTGCCCCTTGGCATTGTCAATGATCCCTTCCATCTGTCCAACAATCTCTTTGACCCCCTACCATCAAGCATGGGGTATCATAGCATTAGGATAAGGACTATTAGGATGGGAAACAGTCTTTTCCCTCCAACCGTGAGACTACTGAACTCCCTGCCACAACCAGGTCGCATCATGTATGAAGCTCCAGTAGTGTTATAATGTTTACTTTTAAACTTGTATCATATATGTGGTAATATTACTTTACGTGTTGTGTGTGAGTTATATGTACTGTGTTTTGCACCTTTGTCCAGAGGAACTTCGTTTCATGTGTACAGCTGAATAATAAACTGAACTTCAACTTGCACTTGAACTTGAAAGAAAGCTTTTGGCACATTGGCCTTCATAAATTAAAGTATTGTGTACAGGAGATGGCTATTGGTGAGGAATAATTTGGAGTATTTTGTGCAGTTTCACTCACCTACCTACAGGAAAGATGTTAGTAAGATTGACATAAGAGTGTTCAGAAAATTTACAAGGGTGTTGGCAGGACTTGAGGACCTGAGTTATAGGGAAAGGTTGAATAGATTAGAAATTTATTCCCTGGAGTGTAGGAGAATGAGGGGAGATTTGATAGTGGTATACAAAATTATGAGAGGTATACTGTAGATAGGGTAAGTGCAAGCAGGCTTTTTTCCACTGAGGCTGGGAGAGACTGGAACTAGTTATGGGTTAAGGGTGAAAGGTGAAATGTGAAATGTTTAAGGAGAACATGAAAGGAAAGGAGCTTCTTCACTCAGAGGGTAGTGAGTGCGGAATGTGCTGCCAGCAGAAGTGATGGATGCAGGTTTGATTTCAACACGAGAGAAATTTAGATAGGTACATGGATGGGAGGGCTATGGTCCAGGTGCAGGTCGGTGAGATTAGGCAGATTAATAGTTTTGGCACGGACAAAATGGGCCTAGAGACCTGTAGTGTTCTATGACTCTATAAAGCCCATTCCCTTATACACCCTGGTGAATCAAACAACAAAGGTTGAAGAGTTTCCCATTGTGTTGAATTGCTGCTGTTCACGGGGAACAAATTCATCTCCATCAAGCAGAAGAAGTTCCCCCAACACCAGCGCAGCTAGTAACAGACCATAGTCACATACTCCCAGAATAAAATATTACAGAAAACTATGAAAAAAAAGAAAAGACATATGTACTCAACAAGTTAGTCAATATTTTTGAAGCAGAGACAAAGTTAATGCTTCAGGTTAATGATCTTCGATAATCCTGATGCAAGGTCATTGACACATTAACTTTGTTTTTCTCTCCACAGCTGTTGATTGACCTGCTGAATCTCATCAAACCTCGGCACTAATGTTCAAAAGACGTAATTGCTTATCATTCACAATCATAAATGCAAGTAATTTTAAGTAAAATCAATGTATAGCAGTTTTGCTGTTTGACTACTTTCATTATCTAGGGCACTGACTCACACCATAACGGAAATGGCATATGTTCGCTTAAAACCCAGAGCAGCCATTTAATTTTCCTGTTTTTTAATAATTATGGGTGCTGAAAATACAATATGCAATATCATTTTGACAGATAAAACAATTATGAGAAATTTAAATATTCCACAGTTATACCAAATTGATCTGTAATGAACTCCGTTAAGAACCAGCTGGCCAAAGATGCAAATAGTATGGGTGCAGAAGAGACTGGAGATGCTGGAATCTAAAGAAAAAAGGTAAACTTCTGAAGAAACAGGCTAGACTGTATTCACGGGGGCAAAAGGATTGTTGGCATTCAGATCAAGTCCTGCTACGGAGCCTTGAACAGAAACATCAACCGTGTAGAATAGTATCTTTGTTAAGGATCTTTTGACAAAGTTCCTTGTGCACCTGAATTATTGGAGGCAGTAACATTTTAGAAGACATCTTTGGAAGAAGCATTTTGTCTTCTTCTTCCATAGCAACTTCTCAATGTCAGACCTTAGCACAAATCGGGCCAGTGACTGAATCTTAGTTTGATAGTCCTTCTTTTTGGGTCAGTATACTTTACAATGCCTGGGTTACTTTAGCCATGGCATTAACTAATTCAGTTTGGTATATTGGTAACAGGGACAAGTACACAAGTCAGGTTGACTAGAGTAATGGACATTTCCTTCTGTTGTTTCTCCTTCACTCCTGTCAGTGTGTTTAGGCTGTATGCATGTATGTATTTGCACAGCAGGTATCTGCAACCAGGTAAGGTAACATTCAAAGCTCAGAGTACAGTGCAAATAAATGATTGATTCTCTAATTTATTTTGCACTGGTTGTGTGGTCTCTTCAATAGTGCTGCTTTAGTACCCTATAACTTCGCTACGCTGCCTGAACATTGATGTTGAATTTCAAGCCAATACCCAGCACATTAATTTATCATAGTAATGGAATGGAAGCTCTGAGATAAAGAGAAAGAGCAATAAAAATTTCCAGTCAATACTTTCCATGCTCACCTGCCAGATAAGCACACATGAAACAAAATAACCCTTGCTGACCGAGGCATCCAAGCGCTCTCCCACTGATGAAATCAATTCGCTTAGATTGGTGGCGTCATTTCAGGCTTTGCTTTTATCAGTTTAACATTGGTTTAAATGCCAGTGGGTAAAATCGTTTACATTTAAAGCTGCAGTGAGTGCAAAACTATCAATATATTAAACAACTTTATTGTAAACTGTTGTTTACCTGCTTATGAGATCCTGCCTTCAAGCATGTTATCCTTTTCAACTGTAATTAGTGCCATAGAGTCATTGAGTTTACAGCACAGAAATGGGTCTTCCAGACCAATTCATCCATGCCAACCAAGATGACCACTTGAACTAGTCCCATTTGCCCACATTTGGCCCATATCCCTTCAAATCTTTCCTATCCACATAATTATCCAAATGTCTTCTAAATGTTGTTATTGTAGCCACCTTAACTACTTTCTTTGGTAGCTCGTTTCAGATATGTACCGCTCTCTGTGTGAAAAACTTGTCCCTCAGGTCCTTTTAAAATCTGTCCTCTCTCATCTTCAGCCTATACCCTCTATTGTTTGGTCCCCTTCCCCTGGGGTAAAACTGTGTGTGTTCACCCTGTCCATGATTTTATGCACCTCCATAAGGTCACCCCCCAATCTCCTACATTCCTTGAACAGTAGTCCTCTGTAAATGAGGATATTTTTCCTGGCCCATTGAAAGAAATGCAATTCATTTATCAACCAAAATAAAAGTCATAAATTGTAAAGCTACTTAAATGAAATAGGGAGATTCTGAGAAAAAGAGAATTAAAACGAGAGCATACAAGCAAACACATACCTACAGTCTTTAATTTGACATAGTAAGCACACCACTACCTTGCAACAGTGTAAGAACAAGCTGTAATAGTAATTAGCTCAATGCACCAAATGATCTCTTCCTGTGTGGCAAGGTGTCTCTGTTAGCAGTGCTAAATATGTGATACAGTGGCATTTACACATTGAAACCTGCCTTTGGAATTCAATGGACTGTTCATTGCATTTTCAATTGAAGTTAGTAGAAGTGGATTTTGGAAGTGGAGCACAATTTGTAGAATCTGTGAGAACAATCTAAAGTTCGAAGTTCAAAGTAAATTTATTTTCAAAGTACATATATGTCACCATATACGAGCCTGAGATTCATTTTCTTGTGGGCATTTTCAGTAGATACAAAGAACCGTATTTGCATCGAAGAAAAACTCACACAAACAACTATTGTGCAAAAGACAAGCTGTGCAAATACAACAAATAAACAAATTAATAATAATAATAATAATAATAAATACTGAAAATATGAGTTGCATAGTCCTGAAAGTGAGTTTATGGGTTGTGCAATTTAAGTGAATGAAGTGAGTGTTGAGGTGAGTGAAGTTATCCATGCTGGTTTAGGAGCCTGATGGTTGAAGGGTAATAACTGTTCCTGAACCGGGTGATGTGGGATCTAAGGTTCCTGTGCCTCCTCACAATGGCAGCAGTGAGAAGAGAACATGACCTGGATTGTGTGGCTCCTTGTTGATGGATGCTGCTTTCCTGTGGCAGCACTCCATGTAGACGTGCTCAATGGTGGGGGGGGGGGGGGGCTGTTCCTGTGATGGACTGGGCTGTATTCTTTACTTTTTGTAGGTTCTTCTGTTCAATCCAGATATTCCAACTATCCTGTCCCCTCCCTGTAGACCTGCAAGCTTTTTTCCCCCCTTTCAGATACTTATTCACCTCCCCTTTAAATGCTTCAGTTGAATCTACTACCGAAGCAAAGCATCCTGACTCAAACCATTTCTGTATAAGAAGACCTGAACTTCTTGCTATGGAATACAAGGGCAGTTTCAATTCAAAGACGCAAGAGATTCAGGGGATGCTGGAAATGCAGAGCAACTCACACAAAATGCAGGAGGAACTTAGCTGGTCAGGCAGCATCCATGGAGAGAAAGAAAGAGTCGACATTTTGGGCCGAGATGCTTCATCAGGAAGAAGCCAGAGAAAGAAAGTGGGGGGAGGGGAAGGAGTACAAGCTGGAAGGTGTGTGAGACATTCTGGGATGCAGATTGGTAGTGACTATACTACATTATGTTTATGAGAGATCAGTTATCCTCAAATCACCATTACTAAATGCTAGGGTGGAAGGAGGGATGTTGTTGACACAGCTGAACTAGTTGGACTTTACATGCTACTCTGAAGAACTCCGTGACTGATGTCCCAATAGGGAGATGCATTTTCACTGAGTTCCCAATTGACTTCAATTTATCAAGGAGCCCTGATGCCTCACTTGGTTTTAAGGACGCGCTTTATTTGTCACACGTACGTTGAAACACACAGAGAAATATGTCATTTGAGTCAATGACTGACACAGTCTGAGGATTGTGCTGGGATAGCCCACAAGTGTCACCATACTTCTGGCGCCAACATAGCAAGCCCACAACTCATGAACCCTAACCGTACGTCTTTTTGGAAGGTGGGAGGAAACTGGAACACCTGGAGGAAATCCCATTCACTCACAGGGAGAATATATAACTTCCTTATAGACAGCAGCAGGAATCAAACCCCAATCGTGATTACTGGTGCTGGTGCAGTAAAGCGTTACATTAACTGCTATGCAACCGTGCTGGTTAAATGTTGCCTTGATGTCAAAAGCAATCACTTTGATCACACCTCTGGAATCTAGTTCTTTGATTCATATTTGGACCAAGCTGTGATAAGGTTGGAGCTAAGTGTCCCTGGCAGAACTCCTACTGGGCATTAGTGTACAGATTAGTGAGTACTTGCTGCTGGACTGCATTTTCAGTCACACGTTTCACTATTTGCTGATGACTGAGAATAGATCGACTTCAGCTAAATCGTATCCTTCCTATAGTATGGGGATACAAAGTGCAGTCTCACTAACATCTCATACACTGGAGCACAATTTCCCAACTCTTGTATCAGTGGCACAACTGATGAAACCAAGCATGCAATACACTTCTTCACTATCTTGTCTACCTGCAACACCACTTTCTGGGAACCATGTACCTACATCCTACGGTCTCACTGTTCCGCAATACTCTCCGTGGCCCTGTCCATTAGGGATGTTTCACCCTTGTTTTTATGACTCACAAATGTTGAGGATGGAAGTGTACTTAGTGCTTCCTCTTCCCATTAGCTGTTTAATTACCTCCAACCATGACCACAGAGCTTCAATCTGATCCATTGATCGTGAGATTGCTGCACTGTTTATTGCATCCTGCTTGTTTTTGCTGTTAGCACACATGTGATCCTGTGCTGCAACTTTATTAGCCTGGCATTTCATTTTCACAAATGCCTAAATGTCCTTGTAAGCCTCTTTGAAACCAGGATGATCCCCTGGCTTGCTAGTCATGGCACAGGAGGGAAATTCTTGCTCCTACACCCCCTTCCTCACCAGCATTTGGACCCCAAACTGTCCTTCCAGGGGAGGCGACACTTTACCTGTGAGTCTGTCAGGGTTACCTATCGTATCCGGTGCTCCTGGGGTGCCCTCCTCTACATTGGTGAGACCCGACGTAGACTGGGGGACCACTTTGTTGAGCACCTTCGCTCTGTCTGCCAAAAAAAAGGCAGGATTTCCCGGTGATCACTCATTTTAATTCTATTTCCCAGTGGTCACTCATTTTAATTCTATTTGCCATTCCCAGTCCAAACATGTTGGTCCATGGCTTCCTCTGCAGTCAGAATGAGACTACTTTCAGTTTGGAGGAGCAATATCTCATATTCCATCTGGGTTGCCTCCAACCTGATGGCATGTACATCAATTACACTAATCTGGTAATTTCTTCCTCATTCCTTCTCTCTGTTTCCATTCCCCATTCTGACCCCTTCTCTTCTTCTCACCTGCCCATCAGCTCTTCTGGTGCCCCTCCTCCTTCCCTTTCTCCCATAGTTCACTGTCTTCTCCTATCAGATTCCTCCCTCTTCAGTCTTTTACCTCTTCCACTATTGCCTCCCAACCTCTCACTTCATCCCCCCCACCTTACCCCTCATCTTACACTCCTTCCCCTCCCCCCACCTTATTCTGGCTTCTTCCCCCACCTCTCCAGTTCTGATGAAGGGTCTCGGCTCAAAACATTGACTGTTTATTCCTTTCCATAGATGCTGCCTGACCTGCTGAGTTCCTCCAGCATTTCGTTAGGGGAGATGCCAGACCTTACAGACTGTGGTGCTGTACCTTTGTGCTACTGGTCTAATGTTGATGGACCAAATTACCTTGCATGCTGAAATTATTCAGTGGCTATAAAGATTGTAAAGGTCAGGACATCAGGGCCCAAGGCAAGGGACGGACCAGTTCAGCTCGCTGCTCAGCTCTGCGCTGAACTAAGGGTCTGGGGACGGACTCTCTGTGGACTTCAGTTCAGAATGCTATTTGCTTGTGTTTATCATTTGCATGATTTGTCTTTTTTCTCTACACATTGGGTGTTTGATGGTCTTTTTTATGGGTTCTATTGGGTTTCTTTGTTTCGTGGCTGCCTGTAAGGTGACGAATTTCAGAGTTGTATATAATGTGCACATACTTTGATAAAAATGTACTTTGAACTTTGAAGATCCAAGCTTATGGCATAAGGTGTTAAGGTTCAGTTTTTAAGCCTGGTAAAAACCTGAGATCAATGTAGCTGGTATTCACCAGCAGTACAGCTGAGAAGAGCCAATAAAAAAACAACTTTGTTGGTAAATGCATTAATTACTCACCATCCTGACAACGATAATCCTGGATTGAAAAGGAAATCTAATAGTTACTTAGTTGATGGGAGTATTCAAGGAGCCAGGTGTACTGATGAACTTCATGACCTTTTCTTCAAAGCTAGGAAAATGTAATGACTCTCAGCTCGCCATCTGGATTCTGAGCTCCCAAATTTTCACTACAGATTCAGACTAAATATATCATCCATTCAATAATTTGGTTTCCATAATTTTGCCCACTTTACGGATTATGCAAGCCTCCAGCTAAGTACTAACCTTTTTGCATTTATACTAACAGTAAATCAAGTTTTTGTTTCTTTTAGCCTCTTGAAAAAGGTGAGAATAAAAAAATGATCTGTCGAGCAATATGGCACAGTTTTTCCCAAAGGCATGTTTATGATGATTTTTTTTCAAGAAAATGAATGTGAAATGTAGCAGCCCTTTTGCTCACCTTATTATGTGGTGATTTGGAAGATTTTGCATATTTAGGTACATTGAATAGGCCTGCACCTAAGAACGCAGATAAGAGTAAAGGTCAGTCAATCATTTAAACCCGTTCTTTTTATATCCATGTGCTATCAACTCATCACTAAAATTCTTGCCATAGATTTGAAAAGTTGTTTAAAATAAGATTCAAACACTCAGAATTATGTCTGGAAGGACAGAACTTAAAGCAAAGGAAGTTATGGTATAAAACCTTGATCAAACTGTGCTTAAATTGCTGACACAGTTCTGGTTATCACATTATGGAAAGGATAATGAGACACCAAAGAGAGCGCAGAGAGGATTTGCAAAGATTATACCAAAAAGGTGAGGACAAATTTATCAGGGAAGGAGGAAGTGATTTGAGTACCTCTTCTCTTGAGAAAAGAAGGCTGATAAGTGAACTATTACTGGGACTGCTTGTGCCAATACGAGAGATTGGATAGGCTGGGACTTTTCTCCCAGGAGCGTAGGAGACCGAGGGGTGACCTTACAGAAGTTTATAAAATTATGAAGGGCATAGATAAAGCGATGGTCACAGTCTTTTCCAAGGATAGAGGAATATGAAACTAGAGTGTGTAGATTTAAGGTGTGAAGTGTAAGGTTTAGAAGGAGGTGACGGGGCAATGGTTTTACATAGAGGTTGGTGTGTTTGAAATATATTTGGACCAGGTATGTGATAGGAAAGGCTTAAAGAGATATGGGTTAAATACAGGGAAATAGAACTAGCTAAAGTAGATAATTTGGTCAGTGTGAACAATTTGGGCTGTAGAGTCCATTTTTGTGCTGTATGGTAATGGGCAAGGGTTATGCAAGGCCTAATTATGCTGCTGTTTCTGTGGCTATGACTCTATAATACATGTGAAAATTTAAAAAAACTGCAGAGTTAATGTTCAAAATTAAAGATTCTTCATCAGAACAGGGTAGGAAAGAAAACCAAATATCAAGTGTATAGAGGTCTCTAAAACTATGGAAGCTTTTGACTAAGTAGATGCAAATAGAGTGGTTCTGCAAGTGAGGAAGAGCATAACCAAAGATCACAACAATAAAATAGTTAGCAAGGGAATCTGACGGTAGTTCAAAGAATGATAATACAAATGTCATTGAAACCTATTGAGTATTGAAAGGCCTAGACAGAGTGGATGTGGAGAAGATGTTTCCGATGTGAATGTGAATCTCAGACCAAAGGGCACAGCCTCAGAATACAAGGACACCCCTTTAGAACAGAGGAGGAATTTCTTTAGCCAGAGGGTGGCGAATCTGTGGAATTCATTTCCACAGATGGCTGTGAAGGCCAAGTCATTGGGTCTATTTCATGCAGAGGTTGATAGGTTCTTGATTAGTAAGGGTGTCAAAGGTTATATGGAAAAGGTAGGAGAATAGTGTTGAGGGGGATAATGAATAAACTATGATGGAATGGCGGAGCAGACACAATGCACTGAATGGCCTAATTCTGCTCCTGTGTCTTATGGACAAGAATGTAGAACTCAACAAAACGGGGAGTGCTGAGAAAAACAGTTTGAAAGTAATTAAGGGAAGGTTGGACAACAACATGACAGAGAGGGTAATAGAAGATAAGTTAGTATATTTAGATGAGGAAAGGTAAGAGGAAGCTCCAGTGAAGCATTAATACCACATGCACTGGTAGGTCCATTATCCTTCCAGTTATCTGTTAAGGATTCTATCCCTACCAATTAACCTTCTGGTAAGAAGCATTCCAGAGTTTCTTCATAACCTCTCTTAACGGTAAGCCAAATAAATACCTGGAAAACTTGTTTATTGTTTCATTCTAATAATATTGTCATTGCACCTGTGTGAATTTAATTGGGATCCCCATTTCACATGACCAAACAAGGTTTCTGTTAAATACACTTGAAATGAGTGGAGTACAATGCTTCTTAATCACTAAATTTTTGAGCTCTATTATGAATATGGAACTATTGGAATTTATCTTTTAAAACTCATCTTAGTTACTGCATTGAATATTTTAAATATTTTGGCACAAAATATTAATGTTTAAATTTCTGAAATACACATAAGAAGACATTGTCAGAAATATATAGATGCATTGATGCACTCACTAATGGATTAGAACATTCGCTCAGATGTGTGTTTTTTAAATAAATCATGATTGTTCTCTTTAAATTCCTCTTTCAAAATGCATTGTAAATTCTTCGTTGGTTAGAATTAGCAACACTTATAAGCCTTGCTATCCAGAATAGGAAACACAGTTTCTCATCTCAGCTATCTTCTGTTGCGTCCATTAAAACCACTCAGTTGTGAAACGTTAAATATGTCTATACAAAATGCCCCCAATTATTCTGATAAAATGCGGTCTGAATCAACACCTAAAAATCGTGGAAATATGTCTGACCTTCTCAACCCCATCAAAATAAAATGCTTTTAGTTCTCCCCACTGTAATAAGATTCACACACAGGAGGTCAAAACCCTTGCTGGGCCTTTGACCCACGGATTGCTTTTCGCTCTGTGTGGAGCTCACTGAAAACTTCTCTTTGGCCAGCACAGTATCAACAATTGCAACAATTAACACATGGCACTAATTATGAGCAAGACGCTTTGATGATGCTGGAAAGCAGATCTATGGAGGGAAAGATAATTGCCCCAATTCAGTTTGAAATTTGTCTGCTGTGATAATGCTATCCTTAAAAGGGGTATTTAGAGTGTCACTGTGATATTGTGAAGATTTTTTTTATTATCTGTTGTATTCCTGTGATATTCTTTCACTTGATAGACTACGTGGAGGAGGCTGGAAAGAGACAAGTCAACCTTTGATGTCATGTTACATCTTTTAGTTTAAAAAGCAACTCAACCTATAGCCTATAATTTTTATGGACCTTGTTCATTAAAAATGGGATAATTGTGGCTCAAAAGAATTAACGAAATGATAATTTAATCTTAATCTAAGTAGGATTTGGTTACATCTAACCATCCACACTGACCATTTGACTCTAGGTTTAAGGTCGGCTTCAACATCTTACACAGATATCTTGTAGTATTTATGCTTACTGAAATCAGTGTACCATTCAGATTCAGTCATTTGTTAACACTCTCAGCATACTGTGCTAGTTAAAATTGAAGAGCCAAGTCCACGACCTCTACAGCCCCCAACAGAGCAGGCTGCTGTTTTCTGAAATGTCTTAAAGCTATTAAAGCCCGCTGGGATTCACTTTCAAATTACCAATATTTACTTCCTACCAGTGAAAATTCCAGACTGAAACACACAATTTAGAAGAAATTCTCATGCGACACAAAGTGTTCTATCATTACCTAATGCTCAGAAAGCTAAATATAACCAAGCAGTGCAAATTCTGCTTGGAGACAGGTGGCAGCAGGGCTTGGAAGCTCACCATTATTGTCTCAAGTGGGACTTCAATTATGCATCATGATGAAGGCCCTTCTTCCCTCCATCATTACCGGAGGCCCCCTCCCCGCTATTTTGCCTGACACAGTGAACTTTCCGTTTCTCAGTACTCTACTCAGATTTATTCAGGTTCCCAGCACTTGCAGATGAGACCCACATTAAAAATAACGTTTTGGCAGTGCAACTCGTGTTGGTTTTCCAGACCTGCAGAGGGAGAGTGTGTCAGGGATGCTAAATGTTACCAGGACAGGGGCACCCAGATAACAACTACTTACCATGGCAGATGAAGGCACCAGCACCTGTGAGAAACCAAAAGCTTACAATTACCCATTAGTTGATTTATGCATGGTATTGTTTTGGTGGGTAATTCTGAGTGCTAATAATAAAGGCTTCTGCTTTGGTGTTTTCTGCCATTATTCTTTAGATAGATGTGATTAAAGAGTACAGTATTGTGAGAGTGTGATCTATTGTTTGTGGATGTTAAGGCAGCAACAGCAGTCATGATGCTGACACTTACACAGCAGACTACTTTGCACTATAAACAGAAGCAGGAATATGCCATTCCATTTGGGTGAAATGTTTTAGGGCACTTTTCAGCCCCAAAGATATAACATTGTAAGCAGTGGACTAACTGTTTCATATAGAATCCTATGTATTTCAATGAATTGTGATGATCTTTTTTAAATCTTTAGACTTCCTGAACCAATTTATTTTTTGAAGCTGAACTCAAACTCTGCTGTATTTGCTACCATGGTTACCTGTTAATGTGGCGTAACTTGTGGGGTTACTCTTCACGTCGTGCCAGGAGCCTGATCAGTGCTTTTATGCCTTAAGCCCCGGATCTATTTCTGGGATTAGCTTTATGAATGCAAAGTAGACAAATGCCCTGCTGAATTTGAAGGGGGAAACAGTAGACAATAATGGAGTAGATTGTACCTCTAGCCTGTTCCATCATTCAACAAGATTGCGACTGATTCTCAACCACATCACCTTCCTCCTCAACCATCATTTCTTATGATTCCCTAGGTATCTATATACTTTAGTCTTGAACATACTCTACAACTGAATATCCTGTGTCCTTCATGGTGGGGAATGCCAGAGACTTACAGATCTCTTTACGAAGATTTTTTTTTCCTTTCTCCATCTTCAGCAGCCAGTCCTTTACCTGGGACAGTGCCCTCCACTCCTAGGCTCAAGTTCAGGGAAAGGGGCTGTCAGCATCCTTCCTGTCAAACCCTCTTACTGACCTGCACTTTACAGCTGTAATGACAGCGACACAACTGGCCAGCATCACATTGTCAAACTGGTAGCAATTTCTCAGCACAATCCTGCTGTAGAGAACGAAGTGAGGAAACATCTGTCAAAGTTTCAGGCATCTCCACTGAACACTTTGCACGCTAGTTCATGAGAACCAAGGGAAAACAAATGAACCAATGACAAATTGAGTGCCTAGAAACTGAATTGCACAGAGCCAAGTGCTGGTGTAGTTTGTTCTGACTTAAAAAAGTAAGTGGGAGACTTCATACAAGTTTTTTTTATTCTGTGGATCACAATGCTGTCTGGAAGAGGTTTGTACGTTCTCCCCATGACCATGTGGTTTCCTTCGGGCGCTCCAGTTTCCTCCCACTTTCTAAAGACGTACGGGTTAGTAAGTTGTGAGCACGCTATGTTGGTGCTGGAAGCATGGCATTACTTGTGGCTGCCCCCAGCACATCCCTGGACTGCGTTGATCATCACACATTTCACTGTACAGTATGTTTCGATGTTTTAATATACTGTACATGACAAATAAAGCTAATCTAAGTTTTTGCATTTGCACAGAAGCCATCTATAATCTATTCACGCAGAACAAGCTTTTGCAGCGCCCGTGACATAAAGATACTGAGAGTCTGCCTTAGGAAGTCATAAGAACAGGAGCAGAAAGTGGTCAATCAGCCCCTCGAGTCTGCTGTGCTGAGATCATGGTTCATCCAGCCATGGCC
This sequence comes from Mobula hypostoma, assembly GCF_963921235.1. Taxonomy (NCBI): domain Eukaryota; kingdom Metazoa; phylum Chordata; class Chondrichthyes; order Myliobatiformes; family Myliobatidae; genus Mobula; species Mobula hypostoma. The sequence continues at coordinate 35,326,706 of NC_086128.1, forward strand.
TCAACACCACTTTCTCACTTGCTCTCCATACACTTTGACTCTTGTGCTTCAAATATCCATCGATCTCGGCCACAACTCCACCTCCACAAATCTTTTGGATAGAGAATTCTAAGGAGTAGCAATCACCTGAGAGAGGACTTTCTTCCTCGAACCTGTCATAATGGGCAACCCCTTATTCTGCAACTATGCTGTGTAATTCAAGATATCCCCACTTATGGAAAGCAACCTCCCAGCATCCACTTCCAATAGAACCTCCTCTCCTTCTGTAAAGCTAGAATAACCATAGCCCCAACCTCCTTAGCTTCTCTTCTTATGTATATCATTTCTTAAATATGAAGACAAAAGTGTAAACAGTACTCCAGGTACAGACTAATCAGCACCCTCTAAAGTTGCATCAGAGTGTCCCTATTGTAATACTTCATGTGTCTTTTTATTAGGCTTCCAATTGCTTAAGGTATTTGGGTTTCATGCACTCTATTTAAACAATATTTGTTTTTTTCCCATTCATCCTTTCAAAGTAAAACCTTCACATTTTCATGAATTTAAACTCCATCTGCTTAATTCTTACCTCTCTCTTTATCTATATCCCTTTGCAAGCTCTTTGTATCCACCTCACAGATTTTTAACCCACAGGTCTTAGTATCATGAGCAAATTTGGTTAGTGTCTAATAAGCTCTTCCATCCATGTTATTAATATGGATTGTTAGTAAGTTATGGTGACAGCATGGACACTATGGCACCCTTTCAATTACTGTTTGCCAGTGCAAAAATGTATTATTTTCCTGCCTTACTATTTTCTGTTAATTGACCAATACATTATCTACATCCCTCACCCTGTGGCTCTTTTGTAACTGCTTATGTGGCACTGCGGCAAATATTTTCTGGAAATTCAAATATACTACATCGACTGGTTCTCCTTCATCAACCTTGGTTGTTATATCCACAAAGAACTCTACCAAATTTTCAGATATTATTTCTGTTTCATAAAACTCCACTTGATTGCCTTATGATTTTGTAAATGCCCTGTGATTATCTCCTTAATTATGGTCCAGCATTTTCCTAAGCTTGGATGTTATTTTAATTGGCTTAGTTTCCTGCTTTCCACTTTCCTTTGTTCTCAAATGGTAACTTGTAACTTTCAACCTTCTGTCACTTCTCCAGAATCCAGGGAATTTTAGTAGGTTATAACATATCATCATCTCTGCTGCCACTTCCCTCAAGATTCTAAGTCCTCTATACAGTAGACACTTGTGCTTTGTTCCCAGTCTTCTGTCTCATTAGAGCTACAGTGTTGCCAATGATCCTCAGTAGGATATCCCAGGATGGATCTACACATTTGCAAACTGGTGGAGAGCTCCAAGTGTAAAATCAGAGAAGAAATTCAGACATTCTGCTCCTATACAAAAAATATTGCAGAGGTCCATGAAATATCACCAGAAGCCACAAAATGGCTATCCAAACTCAGAAAAAGACTTTATGTTTAAAATAATATCCGAACTTAGGAAAACACTGGACTTTATGTTGCTGCATACATACCAAACTAACACCTGTGGCATCATGTATTATTACTTGGACGTACTCGATTTTCGTCCAATAATTGGATGAGATGCTATAACCCAGGAACACCAGGAATAATTCAAGACATATAATTGATACCTGTCTTTGTGGAACAAAGACTGTTGGATAACAAACTATTGAATACATTACAGCCACCTGGAGAACAGGTAGCAAAGTGATTACTTCATTGAACTATCCAGGATTGATGGTACAAGTGGCCTGAAAGTTCACAGAGTCTTTGGCTCACATGGGCACCACAGTTTCATGAGGGCTAAATGCACATATTCTATAATCATCTGCACCTCTACAAATTATGCAGCCCTTTATCACAAACAATTCTCTTAAGTCTCAGAGTATCTCTGCAATGCTCCACTTGCTTTAGGATTGAAGGGTCAGTTCATTGGAGTTAATGGCTAATACCGTTAGTGGCAGTCCAGAACAAATCTAAAGCATAAAACCAGAAAGGCACACAGTCAATAACAGTGAAAGGTCATTTTTGAATTAATAACACATTTTGGCTATTTTCACCTTTTCTCAATAAATACAGTAGGTAATTTTGAGAATAATCTGTTCTCCAATAGAAGGAACTCAGCAGATCAGACAGCATCTATGGAGAGGAATAAGCAGTAGATATTTTGGACCGAGACTCTTCATCAGGACTGGAAAGGAAGGAGGAAGAAGCTGGGAGGTGAAGAGGTAAAAGACTGAAAAAGAAGAAATCTGATAGGAGAGGAGAGTGGACCATGGGAGAAAGCGAAGGACAAGGGGCACCAGAGTGAGGTGATGGGCAGGTGAGGAAAAGAGAAGGGGTGATGGAGAGCCAAACTGGGGAATGGAAAAAGAGAGAAAGGGGACAGAGGAGAAACAATCAAAAGTTAAAGAAATCAATTCTCAGATTAGATGCTTATCCAGGCAGAATATGAGGTGTTGCTGCTCCAATTTGAGAGTGGCCTCATTGAGGCAGTAGAGGAGGCTACAGATCAAATTGTCAGAATAGGAATAGGAAGGAGAATTAAAAAGGTTCTATTTTTTAATCTAACTAATGGCAATGGAAAGTGTCCCTTTTAGCTGAAGGCCGTTCAAGCCCTTGGTTGGCGATTAAAGGTAATGACTCAGTAGAAACGTCACCTTTTTGCCAGCATGTGTATTGTTGGCCACTGAGCTAAGTTACTGGAGCCAAAAGTGCAGACATGAATGCAACTGGTGGCTGATAATCATGCACATTTTTAACGGCAGTAATCAAGGTGTTGGTTTATTATTGCCTCATGTACCAAGATACAGTGTAAAGTTTATCATACTGTTCATACAGATCAAGTCATTACACAGTGCATTGAGCTAGAACAAGGTAAAACAGTAATGATGCAGAATTGAGTGTAAAATCTACTGAAAAAGTGCAGAACAGGTAAACAATAAAAAGTGCAAGATCGCAATGGGGTAGATTGTAAGGTCAAAAGTTCATCTTATTGTACAAGAGGTCTGTTCAAGGGTCTGATAATAGTGGGATAGAGGCTGTCCTTGAGACTTGTGGTACATGCTTTCAGACTTTTGTATCTTCAGTGTGATTGGAAAGTGGAGAAGAATCCATAGATTCCTGTGATGTGCTGAGCCATGTCCACAACTCTCTGCAGTTTCTTATGGTCACAGGCAGAGCAGTTGCCATAGCAAGCCATGATACATCCAAAGAGCAACCAAGGACAAGGATCCTGAAATCCTTCTGGCTTTTAACTACAAGTTTCCTAACGGCTATACAGTAGTTGAAATGGGGCCAGCAAAAAATAGCTAAAAGATAAAAACAGAAAATGCTGGAAACACTCAGTAGGTAAGGCAGCATCCCATGGAGTCATACAGAAATACAAGGAATTATAGACTTAAGACCCTCAGAGGAAAAAAAAAATACGCATCAAATCTTTCTTGTTAAAAACGGACGCTCTGTCTGCCAGAGAAAGCAGGATCTTCCAGTGGCCACACATTTTAATTCCACATGCCATTCCCATTCTGATATAACTATCCACGGCCTCCTCTGCTGTAAAGATGAAGCCACACTCAGGTTGGAGGAATAACACCTTATATTCCGTCTGGGTAGCCTCCAACCTGATGGCATGAACATTGACTTCTCAAACTTCCGCTAATGCCCCACCTCCCCCTCGTACCCCATCTGTTACTTATTTTTATACACACATTCTTTCTCTCACTCTCCTTTTTCTCCCTCTGTCCCTCTCACTATACCCCTTGCCCATCCTCTGGGTTTTTCCCCCCCTCCCCCCTTTCCTTCTCCCTGGGCCTCCTGTCCCATGATCCTCTCATATCCCCTTTTGCCTATCACCTGTCCAGCTCTTGGCTCCATCCCTCCCCCTCCTGTCTTCTCCTATCATTTTGGATCTCCCCCTCCCTCTCCCACTTTCAAATCTCTTACTCACTCTTCCTTCAGTTAGTCCTGACGAAGGGTCTCGGCCTGAAACCTCGACTGTACCTCTTCCTAGAGATGCTGCCTGGCCTGCTGCGTTCACCAGCAACTTTTATGTGTATTGCTTGAAATTCCAGCATCTGCAGATTTCCTCGTGAGTGAACAGCAGTTCTTTTCCCAGGGTGAAAAATCGCTCATATGAGGGGGCATTTTAAGGTGCTTGGAGGAAAGCATACGGGGGATGCCAGAGATAGGGTTTTTTTTAATACACAGAGTGGTGGGTACCTGGAATGTGCTGCCATGGGTGGGTGGTGGCAGAGACACATTAAAGAGACTTTTAGATTGGCCCATGGATGAAAGAAAAATGGTTTAGATTGATTTTGGTGTAGTTTAAGAGGACTGCACAACATCAGGACCGAAGGGTGCTGCATTGTTCTATTTTCTAATGATCATCAGTTTCTCATGCACTGCAGAGTCAATTTTCATCTCTTGTGCAGCTATTTTCAATGGCAGTCAGATTGTGGATAGCTGGGGATTACTTTAGGGAAGAAGGTGAGCCAGTGTCTGGGAGGATCCATGTGCTGAACTGGACATTATTTTCTCTTCCTTCCTCAACAAATTCCATCTGCCCTTCCCCTTGTCAGAGGTGTTCCCTCAAATGGAAAGTCTCACACAGCAAATACGTAACAACAGTGTTACTTTCCAAGTATGTCAAAATGTGTTCCATGAGGGTGGAGAGGTGAGAAGGGACAAGGGAATAATCATTGAACCAGGATTTGTTTGGAAAAAGAAAACAACACACACACACACACACACACAAAGTGGACTCATTCTCCTGTGTATTACAATAAGCCCTAGAGGAGAACCCAGGTGTATGAGGCAAACACCATTAATTGTTGTCTGCTCCAGTTTAAAGTCACACCCACAAAGTGTCTGATCACCGACCAGTGGAAGTAACCATTTAATTGGCACATTAAATTTATTAATGTCTTGAATTTGTGAAAATAAGTGAAAGTACATTTGTCAAACCTTCCCTTTCTTTTACACAGCAGCTTAATAATGCGAATGTCATATCACACATCACTGTCATGTGAGTGTGACAACAAAATCATTTACAGTATCAAAGATAAATATTAACAATTATGGGCTTCATTGTGTCAACATCAAGTTGCATGTAAACACCACAGACATTTTTTTAATTGGTGCTTTAATAAGCTGAAAATTATCAAGACCAAGGGATTGCTGTCCCTGTGTTACAAGGATTGGTGTGGAAAGACAGGGTAAATATTTCACTCACTCAGGGGCTGAATCACGCAGATGGGGAAAGCTCCAGATCTGCTCCTCAGTCCATGCATGGTCACTGATCAATTCTCAACCACAACACCACGGGAGGAAACGCCTCTGGGGTGGAAGTTGCGGTAAGGCAAGGGTTAAAGACAACAGGCCAGGCTTGGGGCAGTTGTAATCAAATGAAACCTTTGAAAGGAGACCACCAGAGGCAGCTCTGCTTACGACAGATGAGATAGGCTGAAGTGACTGTAGCAGACGAGTGAGGCCTCTGTAGTGAGTTTCTCTAGAAAGGTTTTCCTCAAATTTAGCATCCCTTTACACAACAGGGGGTGCAGGAGACAGGTGAGATAGGGAAATAATGGAAAGATGTGAAACACACGCAACAAGTAAGGAACTTACTGGTTGCTTTACTAACTTCAAAATATCGTCTGTTGTCAGATGGAGGTTTTGATTGACTGTAACACCTCTATTGTGAAGGGCGATCGATTGTGCAAGTAAGGAATTTAAATATATACAATTTACTAAATGGTCAATATCTGTAACTAATGAGTTAATTCTGTGTAACAATAGCAGTTTTCTATTCAGATATCAGAACAGTGTGGGTGACAGGGGCCATGCTGTTCTCCTTGTGCACAAGTAAAATAAAAGTATGTTTGAGTTGTACGAGTGTGTGTTCCGGGCCCCGTTAGTTTAGTTATTTTATTTTATTATCAGTGACAACAGTTAATTGGAGATACCACCAAGCTGGCTAACCCTTGACTTTGTTATATGGGAGAAAGGAATTCAGCCCCAATAGCCAATGTCCTAAACCCGAGGCTGCTCATATTTGAGCAAGGAACAGAGTCTGTTGCTAGATCACAAGTGTTACCAACACCTTAGTCACTAACATAGGAAAGCTGCAGCGTTGGAAAAGGGTTGCCATGGTCCAGATTGTGTTCTGTACAAGTTTTACAAGGTCTGGGTGGTGTCCCACATGAGGTGTTGCCATAGTCCAGGTGTTGTTCTGCATGAGGTGTTGCTGTGGTCTGGGTTGGATCCTGCACAAAGTACAGGAAAATTCAGTAAGTGTGTTGTTAAAAAAAGGAATTAAGAAAAGTGTGTGGCTGCCTGTGTGTCTGTGTGTGTGCATGCGCAAATGGTAGCGTGAAAGTCCCTTATCCTGGACCTCTGAAATTCTCCAGTAGCATGCATGCTCGTGCCAGAAAGCATTAAGCATCTTGAGAAGTACGAGGGATGATTAATAAGTTCGTGGCCTAAGGTAGAAGGTGTCAATTTTAGAAAACCTAGCACATTTATTTTTCCTACATTTACACACTTAGTCCAGCGGTCGTGGAGCATACGGATCTCTTCTTTGTAGAATTCAGTGTCTTGGACCTCCAGAAAGTGGTCCACAGCAGGAGTGATTGATAAGATTGTGGCCTAAGGTAGAAGGAGATGAGTTATTAACTTCAAACTTTCTGCATTATCACTCAAAGGGTTGGACTGCATGTGCATGTAATGAGAGCTGTATAACTCATCTCCTTCTACCTTAGGCCACGAACTTATCAATCACCCCTGCTGTGGACCACTTCTACAAAGAAGGGATCCGTATGCTCCACGACCGCTGGATGAAGTGCGTACATGTAGGAGGGGACTATGTTGAAAAATAAATGTGCTAGGTTTTCTAAAATTGACTCCTTCTACCTTAGGCCATGATCTTATTAATCACCCCTCGTACATTGTATGGGTGGAAGGGACTAAGTGAGTGTGTGCAGGCGTTGTTAGAGAAAGGAAAATGTCAGGAGACTGTAGGGTGGCCTGTGATTGTTCAATAGAGGTGGGAAATGCAAAAGCAGTTGGATGAATCCTGTAAAATGCAGAGAAAGTGAGCAAAAGTTACAGGAAAAGACACAGGAAGAACTGACAAAGGATAACGCAGTCTATCTCGAAGAGTTTGAAAAGAAACAATTGGCACCAGAGTCTGATGATGAACTAGATGCTGTACCCCTGCCTTCTCAAGGCACGGTTTCAACAAGGCCCACACCAAGTGACACCTCTTGAGTCTCAGTGAGACCAGTGTCAGCCTGTGACCTGTCACAGGCGCGTGTTCCCAATTGCACTACAGGAGATGGGGGACAGAGTGGATGAGTGAAATATTGATTTAAATATACCTTGAACTGATCTAGTAGGAGCCCTTAAGAAAATGTTACCCTCGCACTGTAGATTGGCATAAAAATGCAGTGTCGGACAGGAGACTGATGTTAACGAATATGTAGAACACATGTTTAAATGTTCTCTGAAGTATTCTGGATTGCCTCTAGAAGCGGGAACGCACATCTTAGTGAATGCTACTGTAAATGAATTGCAAGCTGGCTTGAAGAAAAGCATGCTGTTACTTGTGCGAGATGAGAGAGTTAAATAAAATTGCGAATATTTTGCAATATTGCCAAAAGCAATTACAATATCAAAGGGTTAAAGTTGTTAAGCAGAATTGGGACAATACTTGTCTGAGAGTTTCCGGCTGTTCCACTATAGCATCTGGGCAATATTGTACATTGCTTTAAAGGTATTGCAATAGCTGTTCTATACAACTTGAATGTTATTTTAACTTATAGCTTTGTTTTATATTTAACCAAATTGACATGACCACATTTCCTGAGGAGACTGAGGTCCTTTCACATCTGCCGGACGATGCTGAGGATGTTCTACGAGTCAGTGGTGGCCAGTGCGATCATGTTTGCTGTTGTGTGCTGGGGCAGCAGGCTGAGGGTCGCAGACACCAACAGAATCAGCAAACTCATTGGTAAGGCCAGTGATGTTGTGGGGATGGAACTGGACTCTCTGATGGTGGTGTCTGAAAAGAGGATGCTGTCCAAGTTGCATGCCATCTTGGACAATGTCTCCCATCCACTACATAATGTATTGGTTGGGCACAGGAGTACATTCAGCCAGAGACTCATTCCACCGATATGCAACACAGAGCGTCATAGGAAGTCATTCCTGCCTGTGGCCATCAAACTTTACAACTTCTCCCTTGGAGGGTCAGACACCCTGAGCCAATAGACCGGTCCTGGACTTATTTCCTGGCATAATTTACATATTACTATTTAACTATTTATGGTTTTATTACTACTTAATTATTTATGGTGCAACTGTAATGAAAACCAATTTCCCCCGGGATCAATAAAGTATGACTATGACTATTTTGGTTAACTTCTGTTTAAAATTTCACTGTAAACTTCGGTTTTAACATTACCTGATTTATACACATGTGGCTCATGTGACCCACTTGTAATTGGTAATTCATCTTTTGAACACTGTAATTCTTTAGATAATGCTGTTCTGAACGTATGGGTTTTAGTTCTTTGAGCCAACAAACATGGAACTGGGATGGTGGACACAGTATGAGTAAACATGGGGATGTCCGTGAGGGGTATGGTTTTGTCTGCGGACAGCCTGAAATGAAATGAAATATCTTTATTGTCATTGCATAGTACAATTTGTCATGCACCAATACAGCGAAAATGAGTTTGCAACTATCGTTCTCAATGCTATAAAACAACAAATAAAATAAATAAACAATAAATAAAATCAAGTAACCAGCCAGTACAAGCAATGTCCAGCAGTACAACTGACCACTGAGCTTGAAGATGCCCTCGGCCAAGGCGATTTTGATAACAGTTTCTGCCTCCACTGCCAGCAGCTCCATAGACTACGCAGTTTAAATAATCCGTTCCAGAACTGTACTTAAGAACTTACACAATTTTAATTCTGCATGTAATATTTTTTCTTTGATGGTTTTTCCTCCAAAAATTTTAGTGGAAAATCCTGGTGGAAATGTATTGTGTGCATTTCATACAACAGCTGAGGCAGCACAGATACCATCATCCCTTCTGTTCTGCTCAGGCAGCTGAACCTTTTTAACTTAACAAAAGCCTACATCCGTACAGCCGGTGCTGCTGTAAAGAATTACATTGAATCTCATTATACCTTAGGAGTAGTTCCTGACAGTGGAGAATTAAGGAACCTACATGGGTTTGTCACCTATTCGGAACTTCGATAAAACGCGGAGAACTAAATATCAACCCTTTTATGCTTTTAAGTTACTTACTGCAATTGCTGTTATAAACTATGTGGCTCATATTAACTAGACAGAAGAAAGGAGCTGACTCCTTTGCTAAGGCAGCAACAGTAGACCTTTGTGGCCACGTAGCACTCCAGTGCTTTCCAAGTTGTTCTGATGAACCAGTGTGTGTGAGAAACTGAAACAACTTTCTGAACTAAAGCACACTATGTGCTAAACTACAGTATAGAGGAGGCTGGGTGCAACAGAAAATGAGAAATTCTCGGCCAGAGCAAGAAAAGTAGCAGCGACTGTACGACTTGGCAGAGACCTGATCCCGAAGGACTCTGCCGGTATCTGCCAATGCGGAGCCCTCCCTTCGGAGGTTACTTGTGCATCTCCAATGGACTTTATGCAGCTACCAAAATGTATGGGTTATGATTATGCACTTGTTATTTTGTTCATTATCTCCATGGGTAAAAGTTTATCCAACTCAGAGAAATGATGCCGTAACTGTTGATAATTTTTATTATGAGAATTTATTCCTAGGTTTGTGATCCCCAAGAAAATCTCAAGTGATAACGGTCCTCACTTTACAGGTAAAGTCACATGAGTTGATGAAAGCCTTGTAGCGTAAGCATCACTTCACCTGCCCTTCCACCCTCAGTCTTATGGGGCAGCTGAAAGACAGAACGGGGGCCTGAAGTGCACTTAACCAAACTGCACAACGAGACCAAGCTCAAATGACCAGAGGTGCTTCCACTGGCCCTCATGACAAAGCACTGCACTCTAAACTGCGTAACAGGCCTCTCTCCACGTAAGATAGTTTTGGAATGTCCTGTGCTCTTACCAGCTGCCCCTCCCTCTTTAACTAAACTGATGGACGCCCACATTATGAGTGAAAGCACGGTGCATTATTGTGTGGCACTAACATAAGCTCTTAAAGTTTCCATCAACAGGTATTTGATGCTCAGTGGATCATGCTTGCTGCAGAGTATCAGACCTACCGGCCGGGAGATTGGGTACAAGTGAGAGCCTACTGACAAAAAGAACTGACTGGAGCCCCTCTGGGAAGGTCCATTCCAAGTATTGTTGATTACATAAGCTGCTTTAAAGGTCAAAGTAAAGCCAACGTGGAGACATGCCTCGCATGTAGACATTAATGCCACCGGAGAGGGAACAGATGGCCAGAAGAACTTTTATGATAAGGACTGATGGACTGAACTCTTGATCTTTGCGATTTACCACCTTAAGTAATCACTATGCATGATAAGTTTGGGGCAATGTGGGCGTCTATTTTCCACCTAAATGCAGAAGTGTCTCACACACTAATACTGCTCACACTTTTCTTCCCCTTACGAATGAATATGTGTCGCATACTAACTGGTCAGGTTGTTGGGTCTGCTGTAGAGAGGGCCTACACATTCAGGAGGTGGCTTGACAATGTGATTATATCCCTGAACTGTAATGAATCTGATTTTGTGTTGTACTTTGGTAGCAAAATTAGCACTGTAAAGGGAGCCACGGGACTGCACTACCCATAGGAATGACTCGCCAATCCAACTGCTTTGAGGGATGGTATCAACCTACAGTTGCAGAAGCACTTTCCCCCCACCCCCACCACCACTCCAAAGTTGCTTCATGAGGTTAGGGGCGAAGTATGTTACTGTAACCATCAAGGGATGGGACTAGACTTGGGTAACAGAACATGCAATGTGTATACTGATTCCCATTAACAATACTTACTGGGAACGTGGTCGTCAGCCCTAACACTGGCTGACAGGGCTCCCCTTCTAACATGGGATCTTTCGCCTGAACCAAAGGAGTTGTTGTTATCTGGGCTACGTAGACCCATAGATGTACCACCTGCCCTCTCTCTCTCTCCCTGTCTCTGTCTCATTGAAGTACTATGGAGACTGAGTGTTTCTGTATTGTAGTGTTCCTGTTCTGGGACCTGCCAGGCTGGCTTGTAAAAGCATTAACATGGCCTCAGCAATGATGGAGAAATTGGCTACTAACACAGCCTTAATACGACATGATATGAACCAGGCCATCAAAGACACGGCTGCTGAAATGCTGGCAATCCGCACTGTGGCTTTTCAAAATCAACCACCATTAGACTTTCTGTTGTCTAAAACAAGTGGTTTTGTGTGCCATTATTAGCCAAGAGTGTTACACATACGTTCCTGATGTCAACAGCCAACTATCCCTGATGAAACTGTTATGGAGTTTCAGAGACTCTGCACTGTTGAAATTCAATAAGATTTATGTTGTCCTGTACATGACAAAGAGAAGGGAGTGTGGAAGTTATGGTAAGGGTTAAAGACAACATCCAGGCATCGATGGCCTGGGAACTTTGTAGTCAAGGGAGATCTTTGAAGTGAGACTGCCGGAGACAACTCTGCTTACTGCAGATGAGTTAGGCTGGCGTAAGTGCAGCAATGTGTGCTTCAGTTAGATGAGTGAGGCCTCTGTAGTGAGAATTTTCCAAAAGGGTCTTCTTAAAATATAGCATCCCTTGACATAACAGGGGCCACTGGAGACAGATGAGATAGGAATAATGGAAGGATGTGAAATACACTCAAAGACTAAGGGACAATTGCTTTACTAACCTCAAAATATGATTGGTTGTCAGCTTGAAGTTCCGATTGACTTCTAATACCTTAATTGTGTATGGCGATTGATCTTGCAAGTAAGGAACTTAAACATATACAATTTACCAAATAGTTAACATCCATAAATGATAAACCAATTCTGTATCAAATAGTAGTGTTCTATTCAGATGTCAGAATGGAGTGGGTGACCATCCTGTTCTCCTTGTGCACAAGTAAAATAAAAGAAATGCTTGAGTAGTAAGAGCACGTGTGTGTTCTGGGCCAAGTTAGTTTCGATATTTATTTTATTTTATTATTGACAACGACAGTTAGAAAACTCCAGACGTGCTTCACAGTCCATGCTCAGTGATCCACAGCACTACGGGAGGAAACACAGCCGGCTTCAGACCGTGGTTCGTGCTGGAGGTTCCACCTCTGAAGTTTCAGCCCCTGCGACTGTACAAGCTGCCATCACGAGACAATTACAGGGGCAGATCCAGCTGCAATACACTGCTAGCCTGCCTGAAAGTTACCCAACCAGCTGAGAATGCTGGTGGTCTGGATATACATAGCAAAATTAGATCTAATTGCCTTATAATTCCTGACAATTGAATCTTCTACTTACATCTACAATTCCTCATATCCTTGGACTGATCGCAAAATGCTAAGTCCTCTTGTTCTCTCTAGTCTCTGTCCTCTTGGGAGCCACTCATTAGCTCCATGGAATTATTTGCTCCTATTTTGTATTTTAGCTCAGCCTTACTAAAATCCCTCTGTAATTATTATCCTCTTCTGCTAATGCACATTTTATATAGACTATTAATTACACATTCATTTCAGTCTTAGTTCAGTTGTTCAACACCCATTCCTGGTAATTAACAACCCCCAGCAATAGCCTTCCATTTGACTCAGAACATTGGAAGTAATATTTTCTGTAGCTTTCTTTATTAACTACACTTTCACCTTCATTTTAAATTTCTCTTTCACTTATTTTGACTAATTGGTAGTAATTCATGATAAGGTACAAGCTGTCTGGTTTCATTGCATTATTATTTTTCATGCTTTGACCTGTAAAATAAGTGTAAACAGTGCAAGGGGCAGCAGGGGGAAATGGCTATAATTTTCACATCCATACTTTTCGGGGAGGTGGGGGTGTCACTGAATAGTGATCAGAGGCTGTTTATTTTTTCCCTTTCATTTTCCATGTTATTGAGATTAATTATAATCCATTATCACCACGTTGGCACTGAATATGGGACCTCCTCATTTGCTGGGCTCAGAGCCATAACAGATGGTGTAGTTACTCATTGAGTCACACTTCCCATCTAACGTCTGCATTCTACTAGATCTTCCATCCAATTATATCCACTGCTGTTGATATTGGAAATTTGAAATCAAAATAGAAGATACTTAAAACGTACAGCAAGTCAGGAAGCAGTTGAGGAGCATAAACCAATGTTTAGGCTTTAGCTTAAAGTCCTTTTATCAGAAATAATGAAATGTTATTGGCCTGAAATAGATACTGTCCATTCTACCCATTCTTCAGAAACTTGTTGTGAATCTTTGATTACAATCTCTTTATGCTGTTTCTTATATTGACAGAAAGACACTTCATTTTTCTGCTTGTTGACTTTTATTCCTTCTATTTTGATATTGCATAAGCTTTACCACAACCACAAGGTTGTCTCTTACAACTTCATATTTAACCTTCTCAATCTGCATCTAGTTTAATATTTTTGGATAGACGCTTGAGAGAAACAGACTTGCAGAGTTACACAGACAGCTGAAAATATGGATGGATTTGATTACTCTACAAGAGGCTAACAAGGACTCAGTGAACCAAGTGACTTTTTTCTGTGCTATGATGGAAGTATGAATTTATGACTTAAATTAAATTCAGAATAATGAAAAAGAACAGCACAGTGGGCAATTCTACTTATAGGTATTGTTTCCTGATAGCTCTTTGCAAATAATCATCTTATTCCTCTTTGAAGGCTATATTTAAATCTATATCAGTCATCAGGAATTGCCATTCATTCCTGACCCCTTACCAGGGAAAACTGTTTTTCCTTGCTTATCAATCACATGAAACCTCTACCCTCTAATTATTGATCCTTCAGCTATTGGAAACATTCTTTATATCTTCTCTTCCTAAATCTCAATTACACACGATTGATAATTAGCAGTTTCCTAAATTCAGCTCCATTTAACTTACTTTCTTACTGCTTGATCTCCAAGGCTGCAATTAAAACCAGGTGTTCACTTTATTTTGCAACACCTGCAGCAAGATTGTGTTATCTATATGAACAACCTACTAACACAGCAAGTCCCTGTTCTTCCTCGCACTGGGTGCTTTAAAGTTCTCCTATTGAAATTCAATCTTTTACCAAAGTTCCTAAAATGGAGAAGTCTTTTTCCTGCCATCATTCATTTTATAATACCTATGTCAGAATGTTGTTTATTAACTACAGCTCAGTGTTTAACACAATAATTCCTACTGTTCTGAACAAAAAGCTCCAGAACCTGGGCATCTGTACTTCCCTCAGCAACTGGACCCGTGACTTCCTAACCAGAAGACCACAATCTACGAGGATCGAAAATAACATCTTCACCTCTCTGACGGTCAACACTGGTGCACCACAGGATGTGTGCTTAGCCCACTGATCTACTCTCTCTACACCCACGATCGTGTGGCTAGGCAGAGCTCAAATACCATCTATAAATTTGCTGATGATGCAACTATTGTTGACAGAATTTCAGATGGTGACGAGAGGGCGTACAGGAGCAAGATATATCAGCTGGTTGAGTGGTGTTGCACCAACAACTTGCACTCAACATCAGTAAGACCAAAGAACTGATTGTGGACTTCAGAAGGGGTAAGATGAAGGAACACATACCAGTCCTCATAGAGGGATCAGAAGTGGAAAGAGTGAACAATTTCAAGTTCCTGGGTGTCAAGATCTCTGAGGATCTAACCTGGAGCAAACATATTGATGCAGCTACAAAGAAGGCACAACAGCAGCTAAATTTCATTAGAAGTTTGAGGAAATTTGGTTTGTCAAGTAAAACTCTTGTAAATTTCTACAGATGTACTATGGTGAGCTCTAACTGACTGCATCACCATCTGGCATGGAGTTGGGGGGGGTGGTGTAGCTACTGCACAGGATCGAAATAAGCTGCAAAGGGTTGTAAACTTAGTTAGATCCATTATGGGCACTGGTCTCCATTGTATCCAGGACATATTTAAGGAGAGATGCCTTAACAAGGTGGCGTCCATCATTAAGGACCTTCATCACCCAGGGTATGCCTTCTTCTCACTGTTACCATCAGGAAGGAGGTACAGGAGCCTGAAGGCACACACTCAGTGATTCAGGAACAGCTTCTTCCCCTCTGCCATCTGATTTCTGAATGAACATTAAACCCATGAACACCACCTCACTACTATTTATTTTCTGTTTTTGCACTGCTTATTTAACTTAATTATTTAATATAGACTTACTGTAATTCAGTTATTTTCTATTATGTATTTCATTGTTCTGCTGTCACAAAGACAACACATTTCATGACAAATGCCGATGATATTAAACCTGATTCTGATTCAGACTTGGTGTCACTCAGTCATTGCTTTATTATTTGTATGCTCTTAATTTGCTCTTTTCAGCACTGACAAGTTCTATAACATTTTACCAGTTGCATTCCTTTCACAGAAATGGAAATCATATCTCCTGGAGCACTCTGCAAGGAGCTACACACCTCTGGATTATCTTTGCCCTTTCCTTAACAGAATCTGAACAGTGGACTCATCTTACTGTAATGTACCAGTAACCTCAGCACAGATTGATTGCCAAGCTGCATCAGAACCAGCATCAAAGTTGAACTTGAACTATTTTTGGTGTGCTAAGCTGCTATTCTGTGTAGATCTAATATTGATTTGTGACCCTTGCAAAAAAAAATATACTGGAAAATTGGTCATAAAGAATCTTGAAATGGTGTTATTTGATTTACTACCAGAGGCATGCGCTAAAGCAGACCCTTAAAGGCACACTCTCCTTTGCACCTAGAAATGGGTGAGAGGGAGCCTGCAGGGCATTGGGAGAGAATTCCAGTATTACTCAAAGATACAAGAGCCTTTATCAAGGAGATAAATTTGAGGAGAGAAGAGGGAAATTTGTGTGTTAAGGTAGCCATAGTCACTTTAAGAACAGCCTAACAGGAAGTGACTCCATTTGTCTCCACTACGTGTGAAAATCACCACACAATAGAGCAATGCAAAAATAAATTTCCTATCCTCAAAAGATACATCAGGATCCATTAAGAAAAAGGACTGAGCCTGCTGTTGGGAGTTTTCCCTCAGGTGGGTGGGTAGAAATGGCAGGAAGTGACAGAAGACAGAGGTGGGGAACAGGAAGTGGTATTGGGTGATAAGACTTGTATGGAGGAAGGTGAATGGTAGGTTTATGAGGAACAGAAAAATAAGTATCTGATTGGGGATTGCAGTGGCTTATCATCCAGTGATTAAAAAAAGGAAGAAAAAGTTTAAGGTATTGCTTAGTTTTGAATGTGGACCTCTTTCTGATTTCAATCCAATTAGATTAACTAAGGATTTGAATAAAGCATTAGGAGATATTGTGGGCAGAAAATCTTTAAAAAATGGGACACTCTTAGTGTTTTGTAAAGGTAGTAAGCAACATAAGCAACATTTGGGGTTAAAAGCTGTGTGAGGAATGAAAGTAACACAATGGAATTATATGAAGTGACAGTGGCTTTGGGGAGTAATCACAGGAGTGCCTCTAAATATACCCATGGACCAAGTTAAAAATAGTTTAGTTGGGGGAAATTTGTGGATGTTAAAGGGGCTTCATGGTGAAGTAAGGACAGATAACTTATTGGTGGATTGCAGTTATTAATGATGCTTTACAATGAGGGTTAAACAATATTTAGGCATCAAAGGGTTGTTAATGTTTTTTTCTTATTTCATTTATTTTTTCTTACAATGGAGTGCTCAAAGTTTGTTAGCTAACGATCAGAGAAGGGTTGTTAATGTTTTTGTTCCTTCTTTTTCGTTCTCTTTTCTTTTTTTAAAATCCTACAATGGAATGCTAGAAGTTTGTTAGCAAATGGTCAAGGAATTATAATTCTCATAGTACTATGTGGGGTTGTACTGACACAATTGTGAAAGGGATGGTGGTGGAAGAATTTTTGGAAAAGTATATGGTGTGCTTGAATGATGCTCAGTGGGTGACGGCAATGCACCTCACATTGGTCTGCCAACCGCCATTAAACATGAAGAAGAAGATATGCCAGGATTAACGGCAGGATGTTAAAAACTGTTGTACCAAACCATTTCAATATGTGGATCAAGGATTCCTTTACCAATGAGTTATCAAGAAGAATTGCAAAGCGGTACCTGAGGGCTCCTGATTTTACTGCAACTGTTACACAATCGTCATTGTGTGGAGCTATGAGTTGCTATCTACTGCTGGTACCAGCAGAAACAGGCATTGCATGAACAATAACATCACGAGGAGTGCATCAAATTCCATGTAAAGGTCAGGCGAGCTAGCACAGATTGCAAACACAAATGACTTGCCAATTTTATGACTGATGTGATTTCACCCGGAAATGATCTCTAACATAAGTTATAAGATGGGATTGGGCCGTTTGGTGCTGAATTTATTAAGCAATAAGCCATCCAAATTCTAGGCAATTGTGACTATACAGGATCTGTAAATTCCACTTTCATCTTGATCTCAGTGAAACCTACCAGATACAGAAAGGCCTAGGTAGAGTGGACATAGAGAGGGTGTTTCCATTATTAGAGAGCCCAAGCTCTGAGGGCACAGCCTCAGAATAAAGGGACGTTGCTTTGAACTGTGATAAGGAGGAATTTCTTCAGCCAGAGTGTGATGAATCTGGACATTGAAAGTACATTGCCAGAGTGGACTGTGTAGATCAAGTCACTGGGTGTACTTAAGGCAGATTTTGTTAATTTCTTGATTGGTAGGTGGGTTAAGGGTTTCCAAGAAAAGATCAGAGAATGGGGTTGAAAAATGATCAGCCGTGATGGAATGCAGAGCAAACTCAATGGCTTGATTCTGCTCCTAGATCTTATGGTCTTATGGATACAATGTAATAGAAATTTGTGTTTGGTTGATGAAGCTAAACAAGAATTATAGTGTCACCAACTTCCTCAAAAATGGGATGTAAAGTGTTTAGTAGTATTGAATAATAGGGGTTCAATACCACAGTGACTGTTTCGTGCTTGTGACCAAGGAAAGTTTACTCTATTTCTTTTTGCCATTGTGTCCCACGGCCTTGAAGAAGACAGGCATTTGAATTAGGCTGACCCTCTACTGAGCGAAGTATTTTTCAGCAAAAGAAATCCAATTATGTTATTAAAGGCTGAAATAAATTAAATTTCTCATTCTAAGAAAGAATTAAAGAGCTTTTACAACACATTGTTTAGTTAGAAGGCAATTCTGTATCTATTGATGAGCAAAACAATAGGGAGTACAGTCAGTTCTGATTCAAATAATAACTAGTTCTGACAGTGAACAACTGATTCGACATGTCACATGAACTGTATTTTCTTATTTATTGTAGCTTTTGTTCATCTTACTGTATATTTATCAAGTATTTCTCCATCTTCTTTATGCAGAGTGTTGTTGTCAAGGAAAAAACATGATTTGAGGTAGCAGAGGTGCGTACCTCTCTGCTGGGTCATTAACAGACCAGTGACATAGGGTGTACCTGCATCATTCCCTGTACTGCTTTGTTGTCAAATTGCAGAAAAGTAATCACACCCTCATGAAGAGATACAAAGTTGAGCTACACTTTGTTGTAATTTAACATGGTCAGAAGATGTGATCACACTACGACATTGTAAAAGAGGTTTCCCTGCAACAGTACAGCAAAAAGAGATTATACAAGTGATAGGAAGATAAAAATTGGAGGTTTGACACAAGGGAAAAAAACTTATTTTTGTTATTCTGGCTCTGAATCATGGAAACCTAACGTCCAGAATTGACAATTTTGATAGTGGTAAAATAATCAGCATTCATCATCACTATCTTCTGAAACTGAAAACCGTATTATTGGCATCTGCGTGAGCAGTTAAATCCATAATTTACTCATTGCGATATCTTGCTCGACCATAGAATAACCCCAGCATCTTCTGCAGAGTTGATCAACAAACAGCAATTTGACATGAATTTTAATTTTTTCCTTATTACAGACTTGTTAATGTCAATGCTTCACACATCAAAGTTGCTGGTGAACGCAGCAGGCCAGGCAGCATCTCTAGGAAGAGGTACAGTCGATGTTTCGGGCCGAGACCCTTCGTCAGGACGAACTGAAAGAAGAGCTAGTAAGAGATCTCTTACTACAGCTGCCTGAGACCTAAGCTTTTGAATTCCCTTCTCTACAAGATGCTCTTTAATACCTACATTTTGACGAAGCATTTGGTCGCCAGTACATATATCCCCCACTAGGTTGTGTTGTGTTAAACATCACTCCCACAACACACCCTGGGCTGCTTAATAATGTTAAATGCGGTAAATACCTGTTGTTGTTGTTGTTGTTGGGAAAGTGAACTATAAGTGGTAGGAGATTGAGAAGTTAACAGAAATGTGGATGTATAGGTAAGGAATAATAAAATGGAGAATGCTGGGGAAACAAAGGAACAGTGCTGATGGTCTGCGGTGCTGTTAGCAGAATGGAGCTGAGGTTAAGGAAAGGAAGGAACACGGGAGTGTAGAGCTGAGATCATGTATTGGATTTTGGACCATAAAATATTGCATAGGTTTCGTAGGTTAGGAGTTCAAATCAAGGATTTTCAAGGTGAAGAAATGGAGGTTGGTAAAGTTTGAGATTTAGGGTAACCATTGCTTAATGTAAATCAGTAGTTCCTATAAGTGTGATTAGGGAGGTTTGGTTTTACACAAAGTGGTACATGCATGGAATGTGCTGTCAGGGGTGGTGATAAAGGCAGATAATTAGGGGGATTTACGAGACTCTTAAATAGGCACTTGGATGAAACAAAAATGGAGGGCTATGTAGGACAGAAGGGCCAGGTTGATCTTGGAATAGGTTTCAAAGGTCGGCACAACATTATGGGTCAAAGGGCCTGTACTGTGCTGAAAATGCCACACTAGCAGGTTAAAAGCCAATCATTTGCTTTCCAATCTACTGGCCATGTTTATGTCTATATTACCTTTCTGTGTATCTTGTTCAAGTGATTTTCATCAAAGGTAATGGGAATGTATGGGAATCAGTTCTGAGAGAAATAGTAAAATTATGAAATGGTCACTGAATGAACAATAAAAAAATCCTTATTTTGATGCACTGGGAAGTACATTGACAGATTAATCTGGGCTGTTTTCAAGTTAAATGTTAACAAGATCTCCTATTGTTCTTTTGATAAATTGCTTTACGTAATTGACACTTCACTTTTCAGAGCCTGGAAAAATTCTACTGCAAAATGGGAGAGCATACCTATTTAGTAAGTGAAATTTGAAGGACAATCTGATAATATTTTAATTAATTTTCCAGGGTCTGTCTGTTCTAATTATCCAAGTCAACTTTCTGAATACAATGCACAATGATAAAGGTAAGACTCTGTGCCCAGAGTGACTTTAAATACATTAATGTAAGTAACACCAGTATAACCTATTTCTCTGCTGTTACAAGCTCTATATTTGGATAAATACTTCCCCATATTAAGGTGCACCGTACTATTCAGTGACTTTGAAGGACGGTACTTTATGACTTCAGTGCAGGTCATATAATTCAACTACTGTGTCCTGTCATTGACTGGAGAGTAAAAGGACTCAAAAACTCTCAGAATGTAATTGAATAGATGGCTGAAGAATCCAATCTGTCTCCGGGGTTGGACCTTTGGTAAACTGTGCTAAACATGTTGTGTAGTTCAGCATTATTTTGGAAATGACCAAAAAAAGAACATGTCAGAACCAGACTTAATATCACTAGCATATGTCGTGAAATTTGTTGTCGTTGTGGCAGCAGTACAATGCAGTACATAATAATAGAGAAAAACCCTATGAATTACAGTAAGTATATATGTATTTAAAATAGTTAAATTAAATAAGTAGTGCAAAAATAGAAATAAAAAGTAGTGAGACAGTGTTCATGGGTTCAATGTCCATTCAGAAATCGGATGGCAGAGGGGAAAAAGCTGCTTCTGAATTGCTGAGTGTGTGCCTTCAGGCTCCTGTACCTCCTTCCTGATGGTAGCAATCAGAACAAGACATGACCTGGGTGATGGGGATGGGGGGGGCGGGGGGGCGGGGAGGTCCTTAATGATGGATGCCGGCTTTTTGAAGCATTATTCCTTGATGTTGTCCTGAATACTACGGAGACTAGTGCCCATGATGGTGCTGACTAAGTTTACAAACCTCGACTGCTTATTTCGATCCTGTGCAGAGGTTCCTCCCCACCCCATTCCAGCTGGTGATGCAGCCAGTTAGACCTCCACATGGTACGTCTGTAAATGTTTGCTAGTGCTTTTGCTGAAAAACCAAATCTCCTCATACTCCTAATGAAATATAGTGGCTGTTGTGCCTTCTTTGCAGCTGCATTATATGTTCGCTCCAGATTAGATCCTCAGAGATCTTGACACCCAGGAACTTGAAATTGCTCACTCTCTCCACTTCTGATCTCTCCATGAGGATTGCTGTGTGCTCTCTTGTCTTACCCTTTCTGAAATCTACAATCAGTTCTACCTTGCACTATTCAGTTAGATCATATTCATTCCATGATTCCACACCTTTGCCCTTTGTCCAAAGTACATTGATCAACAGGTAGCTGCTCTTCCTGCATACACCCACACCCCTACCTGTATAGAACTCCATATATTTCCTTCCAGATGTTTAACTAAGTACAATGCAAGGGAAAAAAATTAAGTACACATAGGTATGAGCACATGTATAACCATTCTGTGATAGTGTTACTATTAATTCTGAAGCCACCAAGATCTTCCCAAATGCCACTTGGACTGGATTCTTGGTTTATAAAATATTTCAGACCACGTTATTTAATTACTAAGGTGCTTGGTTATCTTAACATGGCTGTGCCAATAAAATCAAGTCAACGAGGCTTTGCTAGTAACGGTGTTCCCCCCAAAAAAAGCCTGAACTCACTCCTTGTGGATATCAAAGAACATTTCAAATGAATAGAAGCACATTCTAAATGTAGCCAATGTCGAGAGAAAAAAAAGGGAAATAAAGCAATGAGTTAATTCGTAATAAGAATACTAGGAGAACCGATTAGACAGCTCCAGAAATAAGACATAATGAGACAAAAGATTTCCTCCGTCCTATCATTTCCAGAATGTTTACAAATCTGCCTAAAAATAATCCCTAATCCAAATGGGTTCTGGAGGAAAACACAAAGCACGATCTCCCCTGCCCCAACCCCCCGCTTCCCCCTCAACAACTAAGACCTAATTTGGAGTCAACTTTTGTGGAATGAGGAAATAAATTATTTCAGTCCGAAACCTGAGTAAAATTTAATTTATGCTAAATACTTCCTCACCAACTCGGAACACTCACTGTCTTCCTCTACCATGCAAGCATCGATATTCTCAAGTACAAGAGGTCCTAAGTCGAACCACAAAAGTTCGTCGTGTGGGAAATAAAAAAAACGTTATGCGCCTTTTACTGTATCCATTTTATAATCTTTGATATCTTCTTTGTGCTATTGTATATTAACGCAACTAGGCTCTTGTTACTTTTAGTGATTTTAATGGAGTTTTTGAGTCATTGCAATTTTCATTATGCTTGCGTAAACATGAGGGTTGAGGTTAATTGTGTTAAAATAGGATTAAGAGGGCGTGGAACAACTCTTACAAATAGAGATAAAATATGTAAGATATTATGGTTAATTACACTATTTGTGCGCGCTTCAATGGTGCAGGTCTACGGTATGCCTTATAAGGAGTTTATGTTGTCCATGGTACTGAAAAATAGCTCAACTCTCCATAGTGGATTGAAGATGCAAGATCAAACTCAAGGAACAGCCTGGTGAAGAACGGAGTTACCTGTGCACACGCGAGCCTCCCCTCGACCCTCACACCCGACTGGCAGCTCCGTTGGGGAGACCCTTAGTGGTGGGGAGATATAATTGATTCAATCCAACACTCCCATTAAGTGTTCTGTGATATTTTGTGGGGGATGGGATTGTAATTATCCGGTGTTTTGTTTTGATTAAATGCGAAAGATCCCTTGAAAATGTAACTTAGGAAACGCACGTTCCCAGAGCCCAGACCTTTGAGATGTTTACCGTACTTCTTGGTTCCCCGAGGAGCAAAACAACTAACAAACAAAGACAGTTTATTTTTTTCCATTTTCTGAGAACAGTGTGTTATTTTAGACACACACACACACACACACACGCAGTCGAGATTCCATCTGAAATAATACTATTTGCATGTTTCCAGATACCCTAATGTACATGAACACCCGAAACTTCAAGCAAAGAACGGAATAAAACCTGGGAAATGAGGACCGTTCTCGACCACACCCCCCCCCCCCCCCGCTACACAGTCGGGATAATTCCATTGCATTTTACGAAGTTAAACTAATACCCAAAACAGCGCAAAGGTGGTCAATCCTTTTGCTTCTATCTCGCACTTACGTGTTCCATCAAACCGCGTTGCTATGGTGTCCAAAAAGGTATTCTGAGGCGCCAACAAGCCTTTCATAATAGGCATTTTTTCCCCTCGGTGATTGCAGTTCTTCACTTTAAAACTAAGCCATTGTAAGCGAGCGAAGTTCGCCAGAATCGGCAGCCTAACTTTCCGTGGATCCACGCCGTAAGCTATCACAGTCTTCTGGGCACAGCTCCCTCAGTGCATCTGTGGGACCACATCACATGCTCTTCCACATTCACCATTGCAGTTAATCATTTGTTGCCCCTCGGCGTAACAATTTAAAGCCCTCCTAGTATCCATCTGTCACAGCTGCATCGCCTACGAAGTACTTGTCTCGGTCCATCAGAGAACTGCAACCTCTCGCACTCCTTCCAGCAGTCCCGAAGCACACACATCGCACGGTGGCAATGTGACTCATTGGGGACTATGCTACCACGTTTCCTATTGGGGGTACGCTGCACCATTCGGAGCCGTCTCCCCTCCCCTTCCTTCCCCCCCCCCCCACCCCGTCTTTCCACACTTAACGCATGAAGACAAATATTAAATAAAATCAAGGGGGATTTATTTTCAGACAAACGACATTTTTTACGTTTCTTAACGCTGAATGTTATTTTTCAAAGACCGGTAGAATTTTCATTGAAAGTGTTAAGTGAGTGAATTTACCGTTTTACTTTGAGAAAGGGAATTGTATGTAAGAACGTATAAGGACAGAAAGTTTGTTAACGTGGAGGCGGAACGGTGATTAAGAATTAACTGAGAGAAGGTATAGACAACAATATATTTGAACTATTGAAAGCCTCAAGGCAACGAGTTGATGCCTACTTTGATTCTCCCTCCGTAAATAAATTAAAAACAAGGATCATTCTAAGAAGTTGGATATTATGGTTTGATTATGATGAAAGTCAAGTGACTAATATTGTCTGAAAAGCAAAGGGTTAAATTCGACTATCTGGAAAAGTTGGGTCATTGGAGTTCAGGAGAATGGGAAGCAACCACATTCAGAGATATAAGATTTATAAAGGGATTGACAGGCAGTTGCTCGGTACAAAGGGATGTGTTATTTAAGGTTGGGCTGAGGAGAAATAGCTTTGTACAAAGTGATATCAGTTTTGGAATTCTCCACTCAAAGACCTGTAGATGTTCAAATCTGCATATTCAAGAAGGAGATGAAGAGGTACCTGGATACTGAGGGATATGGGAAAGCTGAGCTGAGTATCAGCCCTGCCATTGAATGACTGAGTGTCTGCACAGCCAACTCAGGTTTCTGTTTTGTCACTTTGTATCTGTCTGCCTGTCATCTCCTAACATAAATGTGGGTCCTGTTAAAGAAAGTCTATATTTCCATTAGCCACTCTCAAACATGCAATCATTCCTGCAGGACTTCCACAATCGCATTCAAGTTTTCTTTTGGTTTGTGTTTGAGGACAGGAATTTTTAATAAATTATAGATCATTCCTGATCTTCTATGGAATATTGCAAACTATTGCTATGGAAAGGAAGAATACTAATTTGTTCAGTGAATTAAGGATGTTGGATTAGATTGGAGCTGAGCTGGACTGGACTGGGTTCTCAGGGGTTCTGAAATGGGATTTTTTTTCACTTTTTTAAAGAGAATTTTTTGGCAAATTGGGATCATTTTGTACATGCCAAATTAGCTGGGTTTCCAATTGATAAAAGAATTTTTCGTTCAAGCAAGTTCTGGTGAAAAGCTTCTATAGAAGTCTTTCCTGTGCCGCAATCAGTTAAGGATAATGGACAAACTATTGTATCAGATAAATCCAAAAATGCTAACAATCCTGTTGCAAAAGAAGATTAAGGCAAGTATTTCACAGAAGCAATGATAGTTACTTGAAGAATATTGCTCTTATCGATGAGGTGGCAGTTTTGACAATGACAACACAAAATGTGTTGTTTTATATTATTTTCACAAAGATGTCCTTCATTTGATACAGATGCAGGTATTGGGAGTAATATTATCAAACTGACACATAATTGTGTTTTTATTTATATACACTCCTCATTCCAATTTCCTCAGCCACTCAATCCAACCAAACCTACTGCACAATATTCTTTCATCCTTGTGCGGGAGATTTTTGCTTCTTATCTGTCTCACCTTCTTCTGCCTCCTTTACCATATATCCTTACCTCAGCCCATGATGAACAATGCATCCAAGCCTTAAATAAATAATCTTTTCGGATGCTCTCTACTTCAAACTTGTGGTTTGCACTGACTTTAGATGGTGAAGAAACACAATATAAAGGATATTTTTTGCACAATGTCACATACGTTTAACAATCCTGCTTCAGAAAATGCTTGTGCTGCAATTAATTAATAAGGTTCTTGTTATATTTTTGAATCCCACTTGCAACTTCCCTAACAATACTACACCTCATCAGTGTCTGTGGTGTCTGTTACTAATGATCATTGAGAATTGTAATTGCAGTTTACTCTTCCAAATATTGCAATTCTCTCTACTTTTTTCTGCAAACACTTCTGACTTTTTCCTCATTTTACTCTCCTAAAGTAAGTGTCATGAATACCACTCTCAATTCTGTAATTCCCTTAGTAAAGTAGTTATACTTTCTTCAGCATATTCTTTGCCACATAAATGTGATTGTTACTCCTTCTGAGTTTGTCCCTCAACAAAATGGCTGTGGACGTGAACTATGAGATACAGGAACAGGGTTAGGGCATTTCTCTCTTGGGTGATTCAGTATCATTGGGGCAATCTTATACGGGTACTTCCATTCTGGTTTTGTGTATCAGGGTCTCTCTTCCTCCCATTACAGATATTTATCTGGAGTGCAGCATGTGCAGGGCCCTTATCAATGTTCCTTCCTATCTGTGCAACAATCTCTTTGATCCCTTACCATCAGGCAGAAGGTGCAGTAGCAATAGGACAAGAACTGTTAGGATGGGTAACAGTTTCCTCAGGCCGTGAGACTACTGAACTCTCTGCCACCACCCAGTTCTCATCATGTATAAAGTGCCAGTAGTGTTATACTGTTTACTTTTTAACCTATCTTATATATGCACTTTATTGTTTGTTCATGCATTTGTGGTTATACCACTTTATGTGTGTGATTTATATGTACTGTGTTGTGCACCTTGGTCCAGAGGAATATTATCTAATCTCATTTGGCAGTATAATGTGTATTTGAATGACAAAAAAAAACTTGAACTTAATGTCCACCAGATTTAAGAATCCAAGAAGCTGTTAATCTTTGTCATAAATATTTTCAATGAGTAATCATAGATACCCATTGTTGAGATATCCAAGTATTTAAAACTTCCTTAGTGAAGAAAGTTCTCTTCACTTTAGTCCTATAAAGGGCTTTAAGTGTGCTGCTCCTCGTTCAAGTGTGGGTGATGGCCTTCAGGAACCCATCCACATCTACAGAAATTCTTCATGTTTCAGTGGGGTCATATCTCATTCTTCTAAACTCCAAAGGAAATGGAGCTATGCAATTAGAGTCACACAGCATAGGGAAAGGCCCTCCATCCACACCAGCCATTAAGCTCCATTAAGCCTCATTTGCACTTCTCTGCACCAAGCTCATTTTATTCTCCCCATATTCTCGTCCATTCTCCCTATAACCTGCCGCTCAGCTATACACTGGGAGGCAATTAACAGTCCAATTAACCCACCAACCTGTGTGTCTTTGGGATGTATAAAATTCAGGAAAGAAACTGCAATGCTGATTGTTAGCACCAGTGCAGTATTCTCAGTTGGAAGAAGGACAACTGAATCACCGCTTCGTCTGGAAGGAGTGTTTGTGTCCTTGAATGGTGGAAAGAGGTGAAAGGGCAGCAAGTGTTGTGAAAAGGAGAGTGGGTAGATGCTGATAGATTTTGAATCAGGGAATGGTGGGGGAAATGGTCTCATTGCAATGCTGAAAGGAGAGGGGAAGGGAAGGTGTGGCAGCTTGGTGTTGAAGGAGATAGAACATGTTAAGCTCATTGAGTGTGTGACAGGTAAAATTTGAGCTAAATTAGCAAAGAGCTGTTTCTAGTTCATTTCCTTAACACCAATAATCCTTATGATTAGGTGCCCTAAATCAATAAGTATTGAAATCAAAGAATTCAGCTTAGTCTCCATCAATCACCATAAGCCCCTAATGGTTCAGAGCATAGCGATGTTTTTAGTTGTTGTAATTTTGTTCTTTAAAATGGACACTTGATATTAGAATTCTCTATAATGGGTAACATTGTAGAAAGTTCAGTTGTAATGAATTTATACCTAAGAATGAGTCAGTTGATTAACATTAATAAAAATCTTTTCTTGCAAACCTTTAATTTAACCTTTCACCCCTTGGCTTGTCAAGCAACCAATAACTTCTGTCTTAAATTTTTTTAAGCTCCACTTTTCTTGCCGACCATGAAAGAGGCTTTTCACTTATGACCCTCTGTGGGGAAAAAAAAGAAATAATTAGGCAGCAATAATTTTTGAACAAGCACTCTAATTTCTGGATTCTCCAGCAAGAAGAATAATCTTCTCCATTTCTACCCTAGCAAGGCCCTTCTGAGGATTTTATATGTTTTAATCACATAGTCTCCAGTCTTCTAAACTTCATTGGTTCAAACTCAGCTTATCCAACCTTTCCTCAAACGACAACCTACCCAGTCCAGGTATTGGTCTAGTAATCCTGCTCTAAACTAGTTCCACACATTAACATTCTTCCTTAAACATAGCTCATGAGGTAATGTTGCAGCTCTATTAAACTCTGATTAGACCACACGCAGAGTATTGTGTTCAGTTCTGGTCACCTCATTACAGGAAGTATGTGGAAGCTTTAGAGAGAGTGCAGAGGAGATTTACTAGGATGCTGCCTGGATTAGAGAGCATGTCTTATGAGGATAGGTTGAGTGAGCTAGAGATTTTCTCTTTGGAGAGTAGAAGGGTGAGTGGTGACTTGTTAGAGTTGTACAAAATGACAAGAGGCATAGATAGAACGGACAGCCAGACTTTTTCCCAGGGAGGAAGTGGCTAATAGGAGAGGATATAACTCTAAAATGTTTGGAGGAAAATATAGGGAGAATATCAGAGGTAGGTATTTTACACAGAGGGTTCTGAATGCATGGAATACGCTGCTAGGAGTGGTGGTAGAGACAGGTATATTAAGCGTATTTAAGAGACTTAGATAGGCACACGGATGAAAGAAAAATGGAGGGCTGTGTAGGAGGGAAGGGTTAGATTGAGATTAGAGTAGGTTAGAATGTTGGCACAACATCATAGGCTGAAGATTCTTTACTGTTTTGCAGTGTTCTATGTTATATTTTCTAAAGACTTTCTGTACCTACCTCTTCACCTGCCTTCTAGGAACCATACACTGGGACCCTCAGATCATTTGCATCTCTGAGCTCTGCAAATCTTTCATTATTTTGGATAATCTGCTTCATTATTATTTTCTAATCTAATGGGCAATTTCTCATTTCCTCATTATACTCAGATTGCTACCCACTCTCTGTACCTCTTTGTACTTTTCACATTTTATTTTCCTACCCAACCTTCTCTCCTCTGCAAATCTAGGAACAATACCTTTGGTGCCTTCATCCAAGTCATTTACATAAATTATTAAAAAATTAGACTCTGGCACCATGTCATGTGGCACACCACTCTTTACAACTTGCCAGCCAGGAAAAGAGACCCTTTTATGCCTCCTTTCTCTTTCTTGTCAGTCTGCCAATTTTCTATCCATGGCAACATGTTACCTCCCACACCCTGAGCTCTAATTAGAAGTTCCAACAGCTCTAATTAGAAGAAGACACGACCAAGAGAATATCTTAGACCTGAGTCCCTAAGTGCTTTCTATATATGATCCTTGCATGAATTTGATAGAGAGGCAGCAAACAGATTCAGTTTGCAAATCATAAAAGATATAAATGAAGTGCTAAACTGAAAAGGAGAATTGTAGTGCAGAAACTTTGGAGGATGTAGGTGTGCCCTGTTTCTGACCCACTTATTTATAAAGTTTCATTTACTTATATCAAACCATGTTCAAGTTCGGCTTCTATCCCACAGTTATCAGACTCTGGACTGTATGATAAGATGGACTCTTGGCCTCTCAAACTACCTGGTTATGGTCTTGCACTTTATCATTTACCTGCACTGCACTCTTTCAGTAGCTTTTACGCTCTATTCTGCATTGTTATTATTTTACCTCATTCTAGCTCAATACATTGTGTAATATTTGATCTGTATGAACAGCATGCAAGACAAGCTTTTCAATGCATCTTCTTACATGTGATAATAATATACCAATGCCAAATATATTTTTCCAAAGAGGGAACTGTTGCAGTTCGCTCCCTCTACCATCCAGCACTCAATGAAGGACTCGCGCATGCTGGTGTACAGGAATCTCAGAGACCTTAGTTTAGTTTAGATGGGTATACTAGTTGACATGAATGTGTTGGGCCAAAGGCCCTATTTCCACGTCGTATTACTCCATCCGTGGAGCAGAACCAGTCAATCTGAAAATTCCTCAAGAATCTGTGGCTTGGTATAACTACATGAAAAACTGCATCAATTAGCAGCCCCTAGCTTCAGAGTTTAATTTTTTAGATTTAGATATACAGCACGGTAACAGGCCCTTCTGGCCCAATGAGCCCTCATCGCCAAATTTACACCCATGTGACCATGTGGTCACAAGGAGAACGTATAAACTCCTTACAGATTACAGCGGAATTGTACCCAGGTTGCTGTACCTGCACTAGCATTATGCTAACCGCATAATGGTTAGTGGCACCCTTTCTACCCGCCTCTACACCACATGTCCTTTGTCCTCACTAGGTATCTACAAAACAGGTGCATGGGGTTAGAAATCCAGGACCTGTCTGTCATATTGCACAGTTTGCAACTTCTTATACTCCAAGTAAACATGGAATGCATCTTCTCCAGGCTGCAGAAATCTGTGAATCATCACTCAGTTTAAACCAACTTAATTATTGCACCTTCAGCCCTATATCTTCAAGATGCCAAGACTTAGTCAAAGTACCAAACAAAAGCTCTCTGATTCCTTCAGTGCAGCACGGCTGTGTGTTTAAATTCTGATCGCTTCACTGTTTTTGAGGCAATTAATAATTGATCACATTCAACTACGAATGCTATATTTGTCTTCACCACATGTGTAAAGATTTATATTTCATTGCTATTTACAAAATTAAGTGGGAGGGAAGGTGCAGGAGAGTGGGATGGAGGTTTGCAGATGGGAAAGAAGGAAGTAAGGACAAGTGAGAAGTGCAAGAATGAGGTTAAGGAGCTAGGCTTTCGAGGGACTAAGGGAAGGAGAAAGTCAAGGGATGGGGGACTGGAGGACGGGGTCTATGCCTCTGTGTGTGTGTGTGTGTGTGTGAGAGCACACATTGAAGTTCACCCAGCAGGTCCTGGTCTCCAACACCAATGACACTCCTTCCACTGGACTAAGACCTCACTCTATCAAATCAGTGTGTTAGCTGGCGTGAACCAACCTCCCAGTGTTAATAGAGTTCACGCATCTCTCACTTCTCTCCCAAGCCATCCAGCCACCAACCCCATCACAGGCCTCCTAATCCCCCCACCCCTCCAAGGCAGAATCTGCAGATCCCATAGACACCTCACCGTCTGCTGCAGAACCCATGCAACTGATCTGGAAGCAAGTCTTCTTCAACTGAGATGCTGATCAAAAAATGAACACATTTGCTGCGATAACCAAGCCTAACATTCAAATTGAAAGTATTGGCTTGGGATTGCTTTTTATTATTTCTTTTAATCTCCTTTTCCACTCTAACCTGCCTGAGTATTTGCTGCTTGCTGGTACCTTTTCCCCCTCCCCTTATCTGACATAACTTGGTTACCCAAACGTCACTTTCAACCTGACCACTTCTCCCATTGCCCCACGCACTGCAGTGTCACAATCTGATCACTGGTAATACCCGGTTTTGAGAAATTTACATTAATGCACAGTGTTTATAAATGGTGCAAAATAACTTCTGTGCAATGAAATTATATATTTAGATAAGGAAGAGGAGTATATGATAATTGGCAGCACTGGAAATACAAATACACTGTATATGCAAGGTTAGAAGTCAAACCACTGAATTATTTAAGGAAGTGATACTTGTACTCCATAAGCCTTGCTGCAACTAGATCTGTTGGAAGTGGATGACTAAATCTACACCTAGTTTACTGGCTGTGCTCCATGGTTAAATGAGTCTGCCCCTATAGGTCTAGTTCATATCAATACCCAAACATGATTCGGGGCCACTTTCACCCAGCAGAAGCTGGACCACAGCCATTTCCTAATCAATTCAATTTTCAGTGTGGAACAAACACAGAGCTGATTCAGCATCTGAGGTGTACTTCAGTCATGCCTGCAGAGAGATTAATGCATGGAATACACTGCCATCTAGTGTAGAAAGGGACCCATATGAAGCCATCAGGGAGGCAGGACAAATCAGAATCAGAATTGTTTTATTATCACATACTTATATGACATGAAACTTATCATCTTGTGGTGGCAGTACAGTTCAGAGACATCAAGTTACTATAAATTACAAAATAGATAAATAGTGTAAAATAAAGGAATAACAAGGTGGTCTTCATGGACTGTTCAGAAATCTGATGGTGGATGGGAAGTAGCCATTCCTGAATCGCTGAGTGTGGGTCTTTAGGCCCCTATATCTCCTCTCTAGTGATGAGAAGAGGGCATGTTGTGGCTGGTGAGGGTCTTTAATAGTGGATGCCACCTTCCTGCGGCACAGCCTCCTGAAGGTGCCCTTGATGGTGCGGGGGACTGTGCCCTTGTTGGAGTTAGCTGAGTCTATAGCCTCTTGCGAATTGGAGCCTCTATACCAGGCTGTGATATAACCCGTCAGAATGCTCTCCACTGTACATCTGCACGTGGTGCAGAGGGGAAAGAGAGAGAAGAAGGGAGCAGCAGTGAGAGGGGACTCAATAGTGAGGGGAACAGACAGGAGATTCTGTGAATGTGAACAGGACACCCGGACGGTATGTTGCCTCCCAGGTGCCAGGGTCAGGGATGTCTCGGATTGCGTCCACAACATTTTGGAGAGGAAGGGAAAGCAGCCAGATATCTTGGAACATATTGGTACCAATGACATAGGAAGGAAAAGCAATGAGATCCTGAAAAGAGAATTTAGAGAGCTAGGTAGAAAGCTGAGAAGCAGGACATGCCAGCTGGTAATTTCTGGATTGCTGCCTGTGCACGCACCAGTGAGGGTAGAAACAGGATGATTTGGCAGATAAATGTGTGAGAATCTGGTGCAGGGGACAAGGCTTCATGTTCTTGGATCATTGGGACATCTTCTGGGGGAGGTATGACCTGTTCAAAAGTGACAGGTTGCACCTGAACCTGAGGGGTCCAATATTCTTGTGGGCAGGTTTGTTAGAGCTGTTGGGGAGGGTTTAAACCAATTTGGCAGGGGGAAGGGAACTGGAGTGAAGGGTCTCAGGATAGGATGGATGGTAAAAAAAGTAAAGATAGCGTGCAGTCAGACTGTCAGGAATGGCAAGCAGGTGATGGAACTTAGTTATAGCCAACAGGCTGAGTATCAAAACATTAAGGATGCAGAATCAGAAAGGATAGCAAATTACAGTACTCAAGGTGTTGTATCTAAATGCGTGTAGTATAAGAAATAAGGTGGATGATCTTGTTGCAATATTACAGATTGTTGCGTATGACATTGTAGCCATCACTGAATCGTGGCTGAAGGATGGTTGTAGTTGGGAGCAGAATGTCCAAGGTTCCACGTTATATCGGAGGGATAGGAGGGTAGGCAGAGGGGTTGGTGTGGCTCTCTGGTAAAGAATGGCATCAAATCAGTAGAAATATGTGACATAGGATCGGAAGATGTTGAATCCTTATGGGTTGAGTTAAGAAACTACAAGGGTAAAAGGATGTTAATGGCAGTTACATACAGGCCTCCTAACAGTGGCTGGGAGGTGGACCACAGGTTGTAACAGGAAATAGAAAAGGCAAGTCAAAAGGGCAATGTTATGGTAGTCATGGGAGATTTTAACATGCGTGTCAATTGGGAAAATCAGGTTGGTAATGGATCTCAAGAGAGTGAGTTTGTTGAATGCCTATGAGATGGTTTTTTAGAGCAGTTTGTCATTGAGCCTCCAAGGGGATCAGCAGTACTGGATTGGGTGTTATGTAATGAACCAGGGGCGATTAGGGAGCTTAAGGTAAAAGAACCCTTAGGAACCAGTGATCACAATACGATTGTGTTCAACTTGAAATTTGATAGGGAGAAAGTAAAGTCTGATGTAGCAGTATTTCAGTGGAGTAAGGGAAATTACAGTGGTATGAGAGAGGAGTTGGCCAAACTGTTTGTAATTTGGAAGGAGCTGCCAGCAGGGATGTCAGCAGAGCAGCAATGGGGAAAATGAGGAAGGTGCAGGTCATGTGTATTCCAAAAATTAGAAATACTCAGATGGTAAAATAGTACAACCATGGCTGACAAGGGAGGTCAAAGCTATTTTTAAAGCAAAAGAAAGGGCATACAACAAAACAAAAATTAGTGGGAAGATAGAGGATTGGGAAGTTCCTAAAATCCTACAGAGAGTAACTAAAAAAATCATTAGAAGGGAAAA
The DNA here is from genome assembly GCF_963921235.1 of Mobula hypostoma. Classification (NCBI taxonomy): domain Eukaryota; kingdom Metazoa; phylum Chordata; class Chondrichthyes; order Myliobatiformes; family Myliobatidae; genus Mobula; species Mobula hypostoma. The sequence goes on from NC_086128.1 coordinate 35,360,856, forward strand.
GATAAAATATGAAAGCAAGCTAGCAAATAATATCAAAGTAGATAGTAAAAGTTTTTCAAGTATGTTAAAAATAAAAGAGTAATGAGAGTGGATATAGGACAGCTAGAAAATAAGGCTGGAGAAATAATAACAGGGGACAAGGAGATGGCAGATGAACTAAATGAGTATTTTGCATCAGTCTTCACTTTGGAAGACACTAGCAGTGTGCCAGATGTTGTAGTGTGTGAAGGAAGAGAAGTGAGTGCAGTTCCTATTGCAAGAGAGAAGGTGCTCAAAGAGCTGAAAGACCTAAAGGTACATAAGTCACCCAGACCAGATGATCTGCACCCCAGGGTTCTGAAAGAGGTAGAGTTAGAGATTGTGGTGGCATTAGAAATGATCTTTCAAAAATCATTGGACTCTGACTGGAAAATTGCAAATGTCACTCCACTCTTTAAGAAAGGAGGAAGGCCGCAGAAAGGAAGTTATAGACCAGCAGCCTGACCTCAGTGGTTGGGAAGATGTTAGAGTCAATTGTTAAGGATGAGGTGATGGAGTACTTGGTGACACAGGACAAGATAGTATAATGTCAGCATGGTTTCCTTCAGGGAAAATCCTGCCTGATGAACCTGTTGGAATTCTTTGAGGAGTTTACAAGTGTAATCCTCAGGTTCGGCCAGCATGTGTTTGTCTAGGGGAGGACAGCCTCTGGCCCAGCCAAACTGAGAAATCTCATTTGTGTGGGTGCTGTGTAATGTGTTGCCTGGTTACAAATCCGAACAGCAAAATATCAGACAGTACACCATATGCAATTTAAAAATTGAACTTTATAAATCTTAACCTGACTATAGGGTTAGTAAAAAAAAAAAGAAAAAGGGCCCATTTTAATGAAACGGTCTAACGTGTATGTTGGAGCTCACAGATTCATCCATCCGTTCCCCATTGACCTCCTCCAAGCGTCGCCGACCTTTGGACCCTCGCTCCGAGTCCACTCTGTCCAGTGGTCTACCAACTCTTTCCAATTGCATCTTCTCTCTTCATCTCCACCTGACAAAAGACCGTGAAACCCCTGCTCCCAGACCCACAAGAAAGAACAAAATGCCTCTCATTGGATAGTGCACATTCCAAACCCCATTATCTCTAGTCATAACCCAAACATTGCTGCTACAGAGAAGCAATTACCTTAGCAGTGAAACATCACGGAGAGGCCATTACATTAGCAGTGAAACCTTACAGCGCGTTACACAAGTAGAATAGATAAATTGGATGCAGTGGATGTTATATATTTGGACTTTGACAAGGTGCCACACATGAGGCTGCTTATTAAGTTAAGAGCTCATGGTATTACAGGAAAGTTAGAACACTGGCTGATCGGTAGGAGGCAGCGAGTGAGAATAAAGGGATCCTTGTCTAGTTGGCTGATAGTGACTAATGGTGTTCCGCAGGGGTCGGTGTTGGGACCACTTTTTTTTAATGCTGTATATAAATGATGGAATAGATGGCTTTGATGCCAAGTTTGCAAATGATCTGAAGATTGGTGTAGGGGCAGATAAGGTTGAGGAAACAGGTAGGATGCAGAAGGACTTAGACAGATTGGGAGAATGGGCAAGAAAGTGGCAAATGAAATATAATGTTGGAAAATGCATGGTCATGCACTTAGGTAGTAGAAATAAATGTGTGGACTATTTTCTAAATAGGGAGAAAATCCAAGAATCTGAGATGCAAAGGGATTTGGGAGCCCTTGAGCAGAACACCCTATCTTGAAGGTTGAGTCGGTGGTGAGGAAGGCAAATGCAATGTTAGCATTCATATCAAGAGGTCAAGAATACAAGAGCAAGGATGTGATGCTGAGGCTTTATAAGGCACTGGTGAGGCATCACCTTGATTATTGTGAACAGTTTTGGGCCCCTCATCTTAGAAAAGGTGTGCTGGCATTGGAGAGGATTCAGAGGAGGTTCACAAGAATGACTCCAGGAATGAAAGGGTTATCATACGAGGAATGTTTGATGGCTCTGGGTCTGTGCCCGCTGGAATTTAGAAGGATGGGGGGGGGGGATCCCATTGAAACTTTTCGAATGTTGAAAGGCTTAGACAGAGTAGATGTGGAAAGGATATTTCTTTTTCTTTTTCTTTTTTTTTATTAATTTCTGTATAGAAGAATACAGAGTCCAAGAGAATACATATTATAAAACAAAAGAAAAAATATATATTGAATCACATTAACGAACTCCTTACTCTATATTCATATAGATTAGATTAATTCGTTTATTAGAATATAAACAATTTTATTAAAAAATGGTCTACACCCACAACCAAAGTCGAAGCTGTTTGGGAAAAAAAAGAAAAAATCTTATCAGGTAATAAAATATGCTATTAACCAACTTCTGTACTTTAACATGAAGTCAAAGATTATGAAAATAATTTAAAAACGGCCCCCACAAATTTTGAAAATCTTGGTTAGATTCAGAAGTTGAACAATGAATCTTTTCTAAGTTTAGGCATGCCATAACATCCCATAACCACCGAGCATGATTAGGCAGAACAGCATCCTTCCATTTAAACAAAAGCGCCCTCCTAGCCATAAGAGAGATAAAATCCAGAATGTGCAAATCAGATGTCTTCAAGATGATATCTTTCCTTCCAACAATACCAAATAGGGCAGTCAAAGGATTAGGCTTAAAATTTACTTTAAACAGTACAGAAAAAGTTTGGAATGCTTCCTTCCAATATTTTCCAAGACTTGGACATGTCCAAAATATATGAATAAATGAAGCTTCTCCATTGTTACACCTATCACAGTAGGGAGATATATCCCTATAAAAACGAGATAATTTATCCTTGGTCATGTAAGCCCTATGACCCACTTTAAATTGTAGGAGGGAATGACAAGCACATAACGATGAGGTAGTAACCAATTTAAAAATCTCATTCCAAGTTTCTTCAGAAATTGAAGTCTGTAAATCTTGTTCCCAAAGATTTTTGATTTTGTCTAAAGAATCATTTCTCATTCCCAACAACATATCATAAATATTGGATATTGAACCATTATAAAATGATTTCATATTAAGAATTTCATCTAATATGTTCTTATCAGGACTATTAGGAAATGTATATAATTGAGATCGCAGAAAATCTGTAATATGTAAGTACCAAAAAAAAATGGGTTTTTGGTAAACTCTATCTAGTTGTCAATTGTTCAAACGAAGAAAGACTTCCTCCAACAAACAGATCCTGGAAACATGTAATGCCCAATCCTTTCCATTGTTTACAAACTACATCAGTCATAGAAGGCTTAAAAAATAATCTTTAAAAATGGGACTAGAAAGGGAGAATCTCAATAAACCAAAGTATTTTCTAAATTGTATCCAAATCCTCAAAGTATGTTTGACTACCATATTTTCAGTTACCTTACTTAAGGATAAAGGAAGTGAAGATCCCAAAAGAGAGATAATAGAAAATTTATTAACCGAGTTAGCTTCTAAAGAAACCCACCCGGGACCGCCCTCGTGCTTAATATAGTATAACCAAAATGTGAGATTCCGTATATTAGCTACCCAGTAATAAAACCTAAAATTTGGTAAGGCTAAACCTCCATTCTTTTTAACTTTCTGGAGATGGACTTTATTCAATCGAGGACGTTTATTTTTCCATATATAGGAGGATAAAATAGAGTCCAGAGAGTCAAAAAAGGATTTAGGAATAAAAATGGGTAAAGCCTGAAAGAGGTATATAAATTTAGGTAAAACATTCATTTTAATAGAATTAATCCGACCAATCAATGATAACGAAAGGGGCGACCAATTTGATAATGTTCTTTTTATATAATTTAATAAAGTAAGAAAATTTTCTTTAAATAATTATTTATAATTCTTAGTAATTGTTACACCCAAATAAGTGAATTGGTTTCTTACAATTTTAAAAGGGTGGTTACTATCAGTTAATACCAAATTATTCAAAGGAAAAAGTTCACTCTTGTGTAGGTTCAGTTTCTATCCAGAAAACTGACTAAAACAAGATAGTAAAGAAAGCACAGAAGGTAATGAGGTTTCAACATTAGAAATGTAAACCAATAAGTCATCCGCATCAAGTGAAATTTTATGGATAGTACCCTTCCATAAAATACCAGTGATATCATTAGATTCTTGAAAAGCGATATCTAAAGGTTCTAAAGCCAGGTCAAAGAGTAAAGGAGTCAAAGGGCAACCTTGTCTGGTTCCACGTTGAAGTTTGAATGGTTTAGAATTCTGAGAATTAGTAAGAACCTGAGCAAAAGGGGATAAATACAGTAATTTAATCCATTGAATAAAGTTGGACCCAAAATTAAATTTTTCTAAGATTTTAAATAAATAATGCCATTCAACCCGATCAAAAGCCTTCTCAGCTTCTAAGGATATCACACACTCTGATATCTCCTTAGAAGGAGAATAGATAACATTTAATAATTGACGAATATTAAAATGCGAATATCGATTTTTAATAAAACCAGTCTGATCGTCAGAAATGATAGATGGTAAGGTATTTTCCATCCTACGGGCCAGAACTTTAGATAGAATTTTAGCATCAACATTAAGTAAGGAAATTGGTCTATATGAAGAACATTCAGTTGGGTTCTTTTTTTTTTAAGGATAAGTGAAATAGAAGCTTCGTAAAAAGAGGATGTTTCCCATGGTGGGAGAGTCTAGGACAAGAGGGCACAGCCTCAGGATAGAAGGGCACCCTTTCAAAACAGAGATGCGGAGAAATTTCTTTCACCAGTGGGTGGTGAATTTGTGGAATTTGTTGCCACATGCAGCTGTGGAGGCCAGGTCGTTGGGTGTATTTAAGGCAGAGATTGATAGGTCCTTGATTAGACATGGCTTCAAAGGTTATGGGGAGAGTGCCGGGAACTGGGGTTGAGGATGAGAAGGAAAAAGGATCAGCTATGATTGAATGGTGGAGCAGACTCGATGGGCCAAATCTCCTCAAACTCCCAATAAAGTAGAGCTACTTGTGTGCCTTCTTCATGATTGTGTCAATGTGTTGGGCCCAAGATAGATCCTCCAAGATGTTGACACCTAGGAACTTAAAGGTACTCACCCTTTCCACTATTAACCCCTTAATGAGGACCAGTGAGTGCCCTCCTGACTTCCTTTTTGTGAAATCCACAAGCAATTTTTTGGTTTTGCTAATGTTGAGTCTGAGGTTGTTGTGACTTCACGCAATCAACTGATCTGTCTCATTCCTGTACACCTCTCTATTGTCAATTTCTGATTTAGAGCAGTCAAATATAGATTTGAAAATGTGAAGAGGAAGACAAATACTTATATCAGAACTTCTGTTGTAGTGAAAACAATGAGATATTTTAAATCAAATATTGAAAGCCCTTGGTAGAGTGGATGTGGAGGGGATGTTTCCTATAGTGTGTGAGTCTAGGACCAGAGGGCACAGCCACAGAACAGAGGGATGTCCCTTTGGAACAGAGATGAGGAGAAATTTCTTTATCCAGGTGGTGGTGAATCTGTGAAATTCATTGCCACAAACGGCTGTAGACCCCAAGTCATTGGGTATATTTAAAGTGGATGTTGATAGGTTCTTGATTAGTCAGGGCATCAAAGATTATGGGAGAGGGCAGGAGATGGGGTTGAGAGAGATAATAAATCAGCCATGTCAGAGTAGACTGAATCGGAATCAGAATCAGGTTTATTATCACCGGCATGTGACATGAAATTTGTTAACGTAGCAGCAGCAGTTCAATGCAATACATAATATAGAAGAAGAAAAAAGCAAAATAAAATAATTATAATAAATAAATAAATTACAGTATATGTACATTGAATAGATTAAAAATTGTGCAAAAACCAGAAATACTAAAAAAGTTAGGTAATGCTCATGAGCTCAATGTCCATTTAGGAATCAGATGGCAGAGGGGAAGAAGCTGTTCCTGAATTGCTGAGTGTGTGCCTTCAGGCTTCTGTACCTCCTATCTGATGGTAACAGTGAGAAAAGGGCATGCCCTGGGTGCTGGAGGTCCTTAATAATGGACGCTGCCTTTCTGAGACACCACTCTTTGAAAATGTCCGGGGTACTTTGTAGGCTAGTACTCAAGATGAAGCTGACTAAATTTACAATCCTCTGCAGCTTCTTTTGGTCCTGTGCCGTAGCCCCTCCATACCAGACAGTGATGCAGCCTGTCAGAATGCTCTCCACAGTACAACTATAGAAGTTTTTGAGTGTATTTGTTGACATACCAATTCTCTTCAAACTCCTAATGAAGTATAGCCACTTTCTTGCCTTCTTTATAACTGCATCGATATGTTGGGACCAGGTTAGATCCTCAGAGATCTTGACACCCAGGCTGAATGGCCTAATTCTGCTCTTATGTCTTATGCTCTTATGGTCTAATCATCTTTCCTTCAGTTTTCGTCTCTTCTCTGCCAATCTGATGTAAAGAGATTTAGGGTTATTGAAACATACAGCATGGAAATGGGCTCTTCTGCCCAACTACTCCATGCTAACGAATATTCCTATCCAAGCTGGTCCCAAATTAGGCTCATATCGTCTAATCTTCTCCTAACCATGTACATGTCCAAGTACCTTTTAAATGTTATTGTCCATATCTGAACCACTTTCTCTGGCAGCTCATTCTTTCATGCTCTGACACTAATATCTTTGCTTTGCTCTTTACTTTTTGTGTTTCTAATTCTTGTAATAACTTGATTGTCGTCCATATGGCTACACAAAAGTTCCTTTTGCATATCACTTAACTATTTTAATTACAAGACTAATATTTTTTTCTGATCAACAATAAACGTGCAGCACAGTTCCACAGGTAGCTGAACCTGTTGGCATCAACACAAGCACACGTTCTTGCTGTGTAGGCTTGGGCAGTGACTGTGAGCATTTTGTTTAACCACGGATCACAACTGAGACTATTTCTGCCCCTACCATCATCTCATTTTAATCCTGTTCCTGTTAGACACATAACAATACGAAGCAAAAATTTGGTCAACAGTCCAGCTAAAGCTGTTCCTCCTGTACAGAAAGCAGGAATCAAACCCGAGAGCCATCTTGCTTGGTTTGGTTAAGGTGTGCTCTTGCACACTGTACCATCGTGCAAGCTCGCTGAGACCTTGAATTGTGTATTTTAATCTTTCAGATGGTGTGGACACCACAGTCAAGCTAGTACTTATTGTAAATCCCCCAGTGTCCCTGAACAGAGCGACTTGCTTGAGGAACTGTTAAGAAGCAACCATATTAATTAATTAATTTATAATTTATGTAGAGATAGTGCAGAAAAAGCCCTTCTGGGCCCAATATGCTGTGTCGCTCAGCAACCCACCAAATTAACCCCTAGCCTAATCACAAGACAATTTATAATGACCACTTAACCTACTAACTGGTCCTTGGACTATGGAAGGACTCTGGAACACCTGGATAAAATCCACGTGGTCACGGGGCGAATGTACAATCTCCCTACAGACAGCTCTGGAATGGAATTCTGAACTCTGATGCCCTGCGTCATGTTAACCGCTAAACTATCATGGCACCCATTGGCGGTCCTGAAGCCACCTATAGGGAAGACCAGGTAACTCCAGCAACTTTCCCTCCCCATTGGGTATGAGGGAACCAAATGTGTCTGCAGGTTTCATGCCTGTCAGCTTTTTACCTCAGATTTATTTAATTACTACCATCAGCTACCATGATAGGATCTGAACCTGTGTTTCCTACTAGTCATTTTATGGCCACTTCTAATAACCATATCCTCTTTAGTTTGAGCCCTGTTTTTATTCTGTGTACCACCACAAGTGGTTCCACAATGGGATATTGCGTTCACCTTCAGAGAAGTCTGCCAGAATTATATCTCCTAATCCCTGAATTAAATTCTGCTTCAAAATACTGTTAATGTGACTTCAATTAGTTGTAACCAAAGGGGCCTTTTGAGAAGCACAATAATTTATGGTACTATAATATTTTTGGTGTGGAAACATCACACAGAGGCAAGAGAAAAGCAAAGCTATTATGGGGGAAGTGGGAATTCAAGGAGAAACTACTTTTCTCAGGGAATGGTGAGAATGGGGAACTTGTTGCTGCAGGAAGTGGGAGGGGTAGGAGTTGAGGTGAGCAAAACTCGGATGCTTTTAAGGGGAAGCTGTATCAGCACTTGAAAGGGAATGTAATAGAAAGATTTAAACGAAATCGGGCTAATAGCCCAACTCTTCAGAGCATGTTCTGTATAAAAGGATGAAGTGAAGTTAAGATTGCTAATCCCCAAAAATGGCATATGTCTCCTTGATTGATTTGACAGCAGTTCAGGCAAAATACAAATTTTGCTTTGTCCCCTGGTTAACATGAGTTATGTTCACTGCTAGTGTTTCCTGTACCTTTGAGTGACAGCATGGTATATCAGGGTGTCCAGACCTCGGAGAGAGCAGCATCACATATGACTAACTCACAGGTTTCAAAGAGGAAGCCCATAAAAATGTCTAAACATTTCCTGTGTCATTTCTCATTGAAGATCATTGCCTGAGCACTTGGACACATAAAACTTCCTGCTGAGTGTCCTTCTCCCTCTTCTGCCTTATCCTGTATCCATCTCCTATCAGACAGACCTACTACAAAGGAAATGGGTGCTGATATATTCCATATCTGAGAAATTTATCAACCTCTGTTTTGAATGAAGTCAAGGACTGTGTCTCCACAATCCAAGGAATCATTATCCTCCACGTAAGGAAATTTCTCTACTTTACAGCCCTAAGTGTCCTACCCCTTACTTCTCTGGTTCTAGACTCTTCAGCTAGGGAAATGTCCTCCCTGATTTCAAATTTGCCAGAAGTTTACAAGTTTCAATGAGATCTCCTCTCATTCTTCTAAAGTGTAGAAAATATAGGCCTATTCTATTCAATCTCACCTCATTCAGAAAACATGCCATACTTGGAACCACTCTTGTAAATCTTCATTACAGTCCATCATATGGTATATGCACATATACCATATCTTACTTTAGATAATAAGCTGGGGTCTCACCAAGACCATATAATTGCAGTTAGATATCTTTACTCTTACACTCAGATATTCTCATAATAAATCCTCCCAGCCATCAAAGACATCTTTAAGAAGTGGTGCCTCAGGAAGGAGGCATCCATCACAAAGGAGCTTCACCATCCAGGACATGCCATTTCTCATTGCTACCATCAGGGAGGAGGTACAGGAGCTTGAAGATCCACACTCAGTGATTCAGGAATAGTTCCTTCCCCCCTGCCACTGAGGCAGGTTCTTTGATAGAGGGAATTGGTTACAGTTAGAGTTAGTTACCTACTGCTGTGACATACTGTTATTTCTTTGTTATGGACATCTAATATAATGGCTGTAACCGCAAGATTTGTGCCTCATTCTTGACTTCCGAAAAACCTACTGGACAAAACAATCTCCAGATTCAACAGTAGTTAAGAGGATTCTGCAATCTAAGTAAAGTGGTAACAAAGCATGGAGAAAATAGCAACAGGTTTCAACAGGTTTAACATAGATTTTAGATTTAGATTTAGATTATGAGGACACTCAGTCCTCGTTTATTGTGGTTTAGAAATGCGTGCATTAAAAAATGATTCAATGTTCCTCCGGTATGATATCACAGAAACACAAGACAGACCAAGACTAAAACTGACAAAAACCACATAATTATAACATATAGTTACAACAGTGCAAAGCAATACCGTAATTTGATAAGAGCAGACCATGGGCACAGTAAAAAAAAAGTCTCAAAATCCCGATAGCCCCAACATCTCACGCAGACAGTAGAAGGGAAAAACCCTCCCTGCCATGGGCCTCCAGCACCGCAAACTTGCCGATGCAGAATCCTGGAAGCACCGACCACAGTCCGACTCTGAGTCCGTCTGAAAACTTCGAGCCTCCGACCAGCCCTCAGACACCGAGCACCATCTCTGCCGAGCGCTTTGACCCCGACCCCGGCCGCCAAGCAACAGGCAAAGCCGAGGATTCGAGGCCTTCCCCTCTGGAGATTCTGGATCACACAGTAGCAGCGGCAGCGGAACAGGCATTTCAGAAGCCTCACCAGATGTTCCTCCATGCTCTCACGTCTGTCTCCATCAAATCAGGATTGTGCACGGCCTCCTACTTGACAGATAACAGATATTCATCACCGGAGAGGCTATGAGCGCCGCATCGCAACGCCATCTTCTCCTCCCGTTTATGAAGCAAAAATTATATTTGACAGAACCATTAAGGGATTCTCTAGATAGAGTGTAGTGAGCAGCACAGGGACACAGGAGTGGGAGCTGATGTTACAATAGTCTTCCAACCATGGTTCAATCCTAACCTTGGATGCAATTCATTTGGAGTTTGTATGTTTCTTCCTTCAATTGCTGGGGTTTGCACAAGTACTCTAGACATGCTGATAGGATAATTGGCTAATGTAAATAATCTTTAATGAAGCTCGATGACAAAAGAATCAGAAGGTTTGATGAGTTGATGGATCACTTAAGGGAGAATAGATGACAGGGAAAATGTGGGAATGGTGGGAATTTTGCCATAAGCCAAATAGCTTCATTCAATCTTGTACGAAATTTGGAAAAAAAAGTATTGATGCTGTAAAAGCAAAATGGATATGGTGAAACAGTGGATACAGTGTATTTGGATTTTTGGAAGTTTCTGATAAGATGTCATTCAGAAAGATGTGAAAGAAAATCAGGTAGCACATGGGAGTGGATTGTGAATTAGTTCATAGACAGAAAACAGGGAGTGGAATAAACATGTTATTTTAGAATGCTGCACTCTAAGTACCAATGATTTAATTGAGGAACAAGTGTTATATATCCACATTTACCAATGATACTAAGCTGGTTGTCAGCTTCAGCTGTGAAGAGAATGTAAAAGGGCTTCAGAGGGTTATGAAGACCCTTTACGTCCTCTGGTGGTACGGTAATATAGTGCTTAGTGCACTCGCTTCACAGCACCCTCGATCACCAATCAGGGTTTGATTTCTACTGCTGTCTGTAAAGAGTTTGTATGTTCTCCCTGTTACTGCTTTGGTTTCCTCTGGGTACTCCAGTTTCCTCCCACATTCCAAAGATATATGGTTAAGATTGGTAAGTTCTGGGCATGGTATGTTGGCACGAGAAATGTGACAGCACTTGCAGGCTGCCCCAAGCACAATTCTTGCTGATTTGATTTGATGCAAACAGCATATTTCACTATATAATAAACACAGGAGTTTTTGCAGATGCTGGAAGTCCAAAGCAACAAACACAAAATGCTAGAGGAACTCAGCAGGTCAGGCAGCATCTGTGGAAATGAATAGATAGTTGACATTTTGGACCAAGATCCTTCTTCAGGACTGAGAACGAAGAGGGAAGATGTCAGAATATAAAGGTGGGGGGTTGGGGGGGTGGAGGGGATGGAAGGAAGCTATTTACAAAGTGATAGGTGAAGCCAGATGTGTAGAAAAGGCCAAGGGCTGGAGAAGAAGGAATCTGATAGGAGAGGAGGGTGGACTATTGGAGAAAGGGACATAGGAGGGCACCCGGAGGAAGTAACAGGCAGGTAAAAAATCAGAGTTGGGAATAGAGGAAGCGGTGGGGGAGTGGAGAATTTGTTTACCGGAAGCAGAAATCGCTATTCATGCTATCAGGTTGGAGGCTACCTAGATGAAAAATAAGGTGTCACTCCTCCATCTTGAAGGTGGCCTCATCTTGGCACAAGGGGAGGCCATGGGCTGACATGACAGAATGGGAGTGGGAAACAGAATTAAAATATTTGGCCAGTGGGAAGTTCCGCTTGTAGTGGATGGAACATAGGTGCTCAATGAAGAGGTCCCCCAGTTTACGATGGGTCTCACCAATGGAGAGGAGGCTGCATCAGGAGCACTGGATACAATAGACAACCCCAGCAGATTCACAGGTGAAGTGTTGCCTCACCTAGAAGGACTGTTTGGTGCCCTTAATGGAGGTGAGGGTTCACTGTATGTTTCAATGTACATGTGACAAATAAAGTTAATCTAATCTTATAGACAGCTTAAGCAAGGGCATGAAAAGTTGAATATAATGTAGAGTTGATAAAATGGTAAGAGATTAAAAGATGTTGACATTGAGTTGAACCTGAATATCATGATGCATGAATCACTAAATGTTGACATTTAGAAAACAGCAAGGCCATTAGTACATTGTCCTGTATGGAAAAATAATTTGGGTAGCCTGAAAACACGTACTACAAGGCTCAAGGACAGCTTCTATTTCGCTGTTCTTTCTTTTTTTTCTTTCTTTATTAATCTTCTTATTGATTTAGAGAAGACATATACACAGGCAAGGGGAGAATTATCTCAAATATATATGTCAGCAACAATATAAACAAAAGATAAAATAGATATTATCATAATCATACATAGTAATAAGAAAATATTCAATATATAATAAAAAAGGACAGCTAATTCTCCTCTTATCAATTCATAAAGAGAGGAAAAAAACTTTAAATTTAAAATAAAGAGGAAAAACCCCCACTATACTAAAAAAAGAAGAAAGAAAAAGGGGGACTGGCAGTCTATTCGGAGGACACAACCAAGAAGAAAGGAAAGACTTTCTGATCAAATCTAAAACTTCGAAAAAATGAAATAATTGAAAGAATAATAAATCAAATCAAATGAAAATATAAATTAAAAGGTCACCTATTTCACTGTTATCACACTCTTGAATGGACCTGTTTTACAATAAGATGGACTCTTGAGGCTCACAATCTACATCATTATGATCTTGTACTTTAACACTTACCTGTATTGCACTCTTTTGGGAGCTTTTATGTTTTATTCTGCATTGATATTGTTTTACTGATTCTAGCTCAATGCACTGCGTAATGATTCGATGGATGGCACAGCAGTTCGTGCATTGGCTTTACAGCAATCAGGGTTCGATCCCAGCTGCTGTCTGTAAGGAGTTTGTACATTCTCCCAGTGACTGCGTGGGTCTCCTCCGGGTGCTCCACTTTCCTCCCACATTCCAAAGACTTATAGTTAGAGTTAGTGAGTTGTGGGCATGCTATGTTGGTGTTAGAAGTGCTGCGACACTTACAGGCTGTCCCCAGCATGATCCTCACACTGTGTTGGTCATGACGCCAAAGGACGCATTCCACTGTTTTGATATTTCAATGTACATGTAACAAATAAAGCCAATTTTTATCTTTGATTTGTATGAAAAGCATGCAACTGTTTCTTGGTACATATGACAATAATAAACCAATACCAATATAAATGTATTGCTCTATTTTATGGAGCCCAGTTAAGATTACAGCTGGAATAAAATGTCCATATTAGTACAATATTGGCTCTGGTCTCCCTATTTAAAAAAGGGCATATCTGTAATTAGGAGTGCAGTGGAGGTTCAGCAGATGGACCCTAGGAATGGGTGTTTTGTTGTATGGGTGTGGTATTGTATATACGAAGTATAGACCAGTGACTTTTACATTAATGGTGGGAAAACTATTGGAGAGGTTCTTAGAAACAGGATTTAAAAGCATTTGGAAAAGCATAGTCTGATTAGGGATAGTTAGCATGGCTTTGAGAGGGACAGGTCATACCTCACCAGCCTGATTGACTTTCTTAAAGAGATGACAAAACAAATTGATGGAGCTAGAGCATGGATGTGGTGTGTATGGATTTTAGTAAAGTGTTTGACAAGCTGGGCTCATTCAGAAGGATAAGAGGCATCTGGTCAATGGAAACCTGGCTGTGTGGATTCAGAATTGTCTTGCCCGCAGAAGACGGAGGGTGATAGTAGATGGAGCATGTTCTGCCTGGAGGTAGGTGACCAGTGGTGTTCCATAGGGATCTCTGATCTTTATGATTTTTATAAATGACTTGGGTGATGAAGTGGAAGGGTGAGTTTGTAAGTTTGCAGATAACATGAGTGCTTTGGAGTTGTGGATACTGTAGAAGGCTGTTGTAGCTTAAAACAGGACATTGATAGGATGTAGAGCTGGGCTGAGAAGTGACAGATGGAGTTCAATTTATACTTTATACTTTATTGTCGCCAAACAATTGATACTAGAGCATACAATCATCACAGTGATATTTGATTCTGCGCTTCCTGCTCCCTGGAGTACAAATCGATAGTAAATATTAAAAAATTAAATTATAAATCATAAATAGGAAATAGAAAAGGGAAAGTAAGGTAGTGCAAAAAAACTGAGAGGCAGGTCTGGATATTTGGAGGGTATGGCCCAGATCCGGGTCAGGATCCGTTGAGCAGTCTTATCACAGTTGGAAAGAAGCTGTTCCCAGATCTGGCCATGTGAGTCTTCAAGCTCCTGAGCCTTCTTCTGGAGGGAAGAGGGATGAAAAGTGTGTTGGCTGGGTGGGTCGTGTCCTTAATTATCCTGGTAGCACTGCTCCGACAGCGTGCGGTGTAAAGTGAGTCCAAGGATGGAAGATTGGTTTGTGTGATGTGCTGCGCCGTGTTCATGATCTTCTGCAGCTTCTTTTGGTATTGGACAGGACAACTTCCATACCAAGTTGTGATGCACACTAGAAGAATGCTTTCTACAATGCATCTGTAAAAATTAGTGAGGGTTTTAGGAGACAGGCCAAATTTCTTTAGTTTTCTCAGGAAGTAAAGGCGCTGGTGGGCCTTCTTGGCAGTGAACTCTGCTTGGTTGGACCAAGTCAGGTCATTTGTGATATTGACCCCAAGGAACTTAAAGCTTTTGACCTGTTCCACTTGCGCACCACCGATATAAATTGGGTCGTGCAGTCCGCTACCCCTTCTGAAGTCAACAACCAATTCCTTCGTCTTGCTGACGTTGAGGGATAGGTTATTGTCTTCGCACCATGCCACCAGGTTCTTAATTTCCTCTCTGTACTCAAACTCATCATTACCTGAGATACGGCCTACAATTGTGGTATCATCAGCAAACTTATATATTGAGTTTGATGGATACTTGGCTACACAATCATGGGTGTACAGTGAGTACAGCAGGGGGCTGAGTACACAGCCTTGTGGGGCACCGGTGCTCAGAGTGATTGTAGAGGAGAGCTTGTCCCCTATTTTTACAGCCTGGGTCCTGCCTGTGAGGAAGTTGAAGATCCAGCTGCAGATCTGAGTGCTAAGGCCCAGGTTCCGGAGCTTAGGAATCAGTTTATTTGGAATGATGGTACGAATGATGGTATTCAGAAAGTGTGAAATGACACACTTCGGAAGGTAAAGCTTGAAAGCAGAGAACATGTTTAATGTCAGAATTCTTAGCAGTGTGGATGAACAGAGAGATCTTGGGGTCCACATCCATAGATCCCTCAAAGTTGCCTTGCAAACTGATAGGGTAGTTAAGAAAGCGTGTTGTGCATTGGCCTTCATTAGTTGGGGAGATTGATTCAGAGTGGCAAGGTAATATTCAATGAAGAGTGCAGGACAGCATGCCAAGAACAACACCAGGAATACCTCAATATGAGGCGTCACCCTGGTGAAGCCACAGTACAGGATACTTGCATGCCAAACATCATAAGCAGCAGGTAATAGACAGAGCTAAGTAGTCCCACCACCAACGGATCAGATCTAAGCTCTGGAGTCCTGCCACATCCAGCTGTGAATGGTGGTGGACAGTCAAACAACTCCCTGGAGGAGGAAGCTCCACAAATATCCCCATCCTCAATGATAGAGGAGCCCAGCACACCTGTGCAAAAGATAAGGCTGAGACATTAGCAATAATCTTCAGTCAGAAGTGCTGAGTAGATGATCCAGCTCGGCCTCCAGAAGTCCCCAGCATCCCAGATGTCAGTATGCAGCAAATCCGATTCACTCCACGTGATATCAAGAAACAGCCAAAAGCACTGGATACTGCGAAGGCTATGGGCCCAGACAAAATCCCATCGATAGTCCTGAAGACTTGGGCTCCAGAACTTGCTGCACTACTAGCCAAGTTGTTCCGATACAGCTACAACACTGCCATTTACCCAGCAATGTGGAAAACTGCCCAGGTACGTCCTGTACACAAGAAACAGGACAAGTCCAACCCAGCCAATTATCGCCCTGTCAGCCTGCTCTCAATCATCAGCAAAGTCATGGAAGGGGTCATCAACAGTGCTATCATACAGCACCTACTCGGCAATAACCTGCTTATAGATGCCCAGTTTGGATTCCATCAAGGCCACTCAGCTCCTGACCTCATCACCTCCGTGGTCCAAACATGGACCAAAGAGCTAAATACCAGAGGTGAGGTGGAAGTGATAGCCCTTGACATCAAGGCAGCATTTGACTGAGTATGGAGTCAAGGTGTCCTAGTTAAAATGGAGTCAATGGGAATTAGGGGGAAAACCCTCCACTGGTTGGAATCATACCCTGACACAAAGCAAGATGGTTGTGGTGGTTGGAGATAATAATCTCATCCTCAGGGCAACACTGCAGGGGTTCCTCAGGGAAGTGTCCTAGGACCAGCCATATCCAGCTGCTTCAGCTTCTGTCATAAGGTCAGAAGTGGGGATGTTCGCAGATGACTGCACTAAGTTCTGCACCAGTCGTGACTCGTCAAATAGTGAAGCAGTTCACGCCCAAATGCAGCAGGGCCTAGACAATATCCAGGCTTGGGCTGACAGGAGGCAAGTAACGTTCGAGCCACGCAAGCGCCAGGCAATGACCACCTCCAACAAAGGCTCTAACCAGTGTCCCTTGACATTCAGTGGCTTCACCATCACTGAATCCCCTGCCATCAACATCCTGAGGGTTACCATTGACAGGAAACTGAACTGGTCTCGCCATATTAACACCGTGGCTACCAGAGCAGGTCAAAGGCTAAGAATCCTCCAGTGTGTAGCTCACCTCTTGACTCCCCAAAGCCTGTCCACCATCTATAATGCTCAGGTCAGGAGTGTAATGGAATACTCATCACTCACCTGGATGAGTGCAGCTCCATCAACACTCGAGAAGCTTGACACCATCCAGTACAAGGCAGCCCACTTGATTGGTACCCCTTCCACAAGCATCCAATCCCCCCACCATCGATGAACAGTTGCAGCAGTGTGTACTATCTACAAGATGCACTGCAACAACACACCGAAGCTCCTGAGGCAGCACCCTCCAGACCCACAATCATTACCATCCAGAAGGACGAGAACAGCAGATACCTGGGAATACCACCACTTGGAAATCCCCCTCCAAGTCACTCACCATTCTGATTTGGAAACATATCGCTGTTCCTTTATTGATGCTGGGTCAAAATCATGGAATTCCCTCCCTAACAGTACTGTGGGTGTACCTACACCTCAGGGACTGCAGTAGTTCAGGAAGGCAGCTCATCACCACCTCCTCAAGGGCAACTCGGGATGGGCAATAAATGCTGGTTTAGCTGGCGATGTCCACATCCCGTAAATGAATAAATAAAATAGTGCAGCTGTATAAAACTCTGGTTAGACCACACTTGGAGTATTGTATTGAGTTCTGATTGCCTCATTATAGGAAAGATGTGGAACTTTTAGAGAGAGAGTGCAGAGGATATTTACCAGATTGCAGCCTGCAGTAGAGTGCATATCTTTATGTCTTATGAGGAAAAGTTGATCAAGCTAGGGCTTTTCTCTTTGAAATGAATGCGGAGGTGAAGTGACTTGAAAAAGGTGCATAAGATGATTAGAGGCATAGATTGAGTGGACGGCCGGTGCCTTTTTCCCAGGCAGCAATGACTAATACGAGAGGACATAATTTTAAGGTTATTGAAAGAAAGTGTAGGGTGGATGTCAGAGGTAGTGTTTTTTAACACAGAGACTGGTAAGTGCATGGAACGCATTGCCAAGGGTGGTGGTAGAGGCTGATACTTTGGGGAGTTTTATAAGACTTTAAATAGGGACATGGATGAAAGACAAATTAGAGGGCTAGGTAGGAAGGAGGAGTTAGACTGATCTTGCAGTAGGTTAAAAGGTTGGCACAACATAATGTCATCTGAAGGTCTGTACTGTGCTGTCATATTCTATGTTTTACTTTATATTCTAGAAGATCAAGCAGCTTGAGTCTATGCTGTCTTGAGCTGAGGAAAGTGAGAGTAGATCTCACAAAAACAGATAAAATTCTTACAGGACTGGGCAATGTAGGAAAAGATTTGATTTTATCATGAGTGGAATGTTAAAAATCAGAGAACACAACTTCAAAATAATCAATCAAACATTACGAATAAACACGATAAGGGCAGTGAATCTTTGGAATTCTCTACCCGAGAATGTTCGGTTGCTGCATATATTGAAGGAAGAAAGTGACTGATTTTTGATGATATGTATAGAAGGTGTATCAAGATATAATTCTTTTGGTTGTCTCTGATTTGATACCCCTTTTTTGTCTGATACAGTAAATTAGAGAATGGCTTTAAATTCTGACCAAACCATAGTAAGATTATTAATATTATTATACTTTTTAACTTTTTTTTCAGTTCAAGCTGATAAAACCTAAGGTATGGGCATAGTCAGGTATGCTCATTTCTCAATTGCTAGGAACTTTCAGACCATTCTGGTGGTGTTTAGTATTGTGGCTTTTTGGAGATTTACATAGATATTGCTGTGCAGGCCTAACTGTTTAATGCTGTATTGTAGTGCCTTTGGGATGACACCAGTTGTCAACATTACTATTGGGACAACGTATATTCTCTTCGTGTTCCATAGTTTTTCAATTTCCTCTTAATTCAGCATATTTCTGGTGTTTTTCACTTATTGATTTCTCTAAGTTATGTGTGTTTGGAATGGCTATATCTATTAAGTAAGTTATTCTTGCTTGCTTATAGACGGTGTGTTAAAGTAAAGCTCATTTTGTTGTTTCTGATTTGATGCCCAATTTTTGTCCAATTCAGTAAATTCGAGAGTGGGTTTAAAGTTAGACAAAACCATAGTGGGCATAGGAAGTCACCCTGAAAAATGTCTTGGTTTATTTTGATTATGGTGATTGTTCTTTTTTGCTTGTTAATAGATAGGGCGATTATGGTATGGCAAAGCTCCATCACATGCTGAAGGAATTTTACAAGTATTGGGTATAGTTTATATACCATGTATTAAAAGGTGTGTTAAGGTATGGCTCATTTCATTGTTTCTGATTTGATATCCAATTTTTGTCCAGTTCAGTAACTTAGAGAGCGGGTTTAAAGCCAGGCAGAACCATAGTGGACTTAGAGAGTTGCTTTTGAAAACTCCTCAGTTTATTTTGATGATGGTGGTTGTTCTCATTTGGTTGTTAATAGATAGGGTGATTATATTATGCCATTGCTTCATCAGATGTTGCAAGAATTCCACAGGCATTGGGTGTAGTTTATATATATTAAAAACTTCTATTAACCATGAGTAAGAGACAGAGTCAAGTGCCTTTTGGTAGTCAGTAGAGCAACATTAAAGATTCCTGCTTTTCCACTGTGCTTGATTTAGAATTACAGAATCTATTATCAGTTGTTCTTTACATCCTTTCACACCCTTCCAGCATCCTTTCTGCCCTTCTGTAAATATATTGTGGTTATCTAAGTGAATGGTGATTGGTTGTGAGATGCATGATGTTACAATTTTATATATAGTTTGTAAACAAGCAATAGGACGATATTTTGATGGATCTTTTGTGATTTCCCCTTTAGACAGGAGATATGTTTTGGGGAACATTGACTCAGACCATGAGAAGCCTGCGTCGGGCATTTTCATGCCTTGCACGGCGCAGATTGGAAGTCGGTGTGGGCGCCACTCCTCGCACAGACGAGAGCAATGTGTGATTATGTGCCTTGCTCAAGGGCACAAACACGCTGCCACAGCTGAGGATCGAACTAGCGACCTTGAGGTAACTAGACGAACGCCTTAACAGATATGTTTTACCTTCTGTCAAAAATTCAGACACTTTTTCAGGATTTTTATGGAAATTGTTGATACGTATTAATAGATACGGATGAAGGCAAGTGAATTTTATCCCAATAATTATGAATATTATCAGTGCCAGTACTGTTACCAGGTTCGGATATGGCCCAAGTGCGAAGTGAGAGACACTGAAGCAGGTCGATAGTTCACAAACTTTAATGTGAACAGTGTTAAAGGGAAAATAAACAATAAACACTAGGCCAAATAGGACCACTAACTAAAACTCTCAAATGGGAAACGAAACCTACACTGTGGCTGAAAAGAACATCTAAACATTAAACGAATACCGCTCGTCTTCAAAGTCAGTTGACTCAAAAGTCCAATTTCTCAGGGAAAAGGCCGAAAGCAAACAGACGCTGCTGTTCTCTGTCCACGTCTTGACAAGCACTACGACAACAAGTATGGAGTTAAATACGATCACGATTAAATAGTTAGCTGACACGTAGAAATTCACAAGCGCAATTGCCGTATCTACAAACGTACCTCGCTGCCGAATCCGCAGTTGTAACAAGTACTTTTCCAGTTGTGGATATTTTTTATAAGCTCTTTCAGCATATCCATTGTAAATTCAGGTATTCGCATTTTTTTCAATCGTGTGAGTGCATTCTTTTCCCTCCATAATCCAGCTTGCTTCTTGATTGTGCATCACCCTGTTTGACCAGATATTAGACCAAAAGTTCATTATCTCTATGTTTGTTGGGAATTCTGTGCTGGGGTTGGTGACATTTTGGTGTGCTGAATTTATTTTCAATGTCCCGTATAAACCTTTTTCATTGTTTCAGAACAGATAATTCTGTTTTTTTTTGGTCTGGTGCATTTTCTGTCTCTAGTTGGTCTGGCTTTGGATGCATCAAGCTTTTGTTTTAGTGTATCTATAAATTCTACAATACTTTGGTTTAGTTGATCGTATCTTGTATGGACCTTATGTTTCCTTAATATTTCCTTAGCTTTTCTCTTAACTTGCTTGCTTGGGTTATCCATTTTATACTCCATTAGACAGGGTATTTCTACCCTTAAAGGTAAATTTTATTTTTTAAGCCCTTCTGCCATTTCGGCGTTCCCAATGTCATTACTCAGTTTTGAGTTTCTGTTAATGAGTGTCTCTATTTTGGAGCCCTTGCACTGCACTGCTGTTCATGCTGCACAGTGTGTTAATGTGTGTAGTTCTTCAAATGCTTCACGTTTTCCTAAATATTGTGGCAATATAATATTGTTGAGAGTACTAACAATTTTTGCAAATTTTGATGATGTATTTTGTTTTGTTATGTAGGGTCTTTTTGTTGGGTCAATGCCCATATATTCTATTAGTGTGGTGTTAAATATTACGATAATTTTGTCTGTAAGCTCAGCTTCATCATCAGAATCCTACAGAAGCTCTGGGACTGTATTGTTGCTATTAACATCCAATTGTGAAGCAGTTGAAATAATTGTACTTTCATCAGTGCTTCAGTTGGTTGCACCTTCATTATTTTCTTGTGTCGTCATGTCATGGTTTTTAAATTGGTTTCCTTCTAGCTTTTGTGCAACATCATGTTTTATTTGGCTTAACACGTCTACAGGGACTAAGTTTTTTTTTACTATCACTCTATGTTCATATGGTATTCGTTGTGCATTTATTTGCATGGAGGGATATTGAGCTATAAACTGGTGATGAAATTTGTCCCTGTATGCTGCCATATCTGTCCGAAGTTCCATTACTCGATAGTATACACGCATTATGAATGTTTTTACTTCTAATGGCCATTTCATGCATGTCTTTCTTCTCTTAACCGCTTGAGTGGTCTCAGTTGTAAGTGGATGCTCCCCTGAGAAGCACCCGCAGCAGTCGCAGCCTGTGGTGTTGGTGGGCTACTTTGAAAGTTGGTTGCACCTTTTTCATGTTTCCCAGTGCCTGCCCACCTATTCAGCAGTGCACTAATAGCAGTTCACTTACATGCCTAGCTCCAGCGCCAGCAATGCCCAGGCTATTCCATAGACTGCTCTCTATTTCTAAAATGAAAGGGTTTGTCTTTCTATACCTACAGCCAGGTTTTGGTTTCGGCTGCCCCCAGCATGGAAAACAGATGGTGACCAGTGCACTGCCCAGTTTGGCTACAGATGTACCTGGATTTGTTTCTGCTTTGGTCCGTTTATAGTATTTTATTCCTTACCTGCGCTGCATATCTGCAGAACTTTCCCCAGTTTGCCACTTGGGGACACACCTGATGGGGGAAAGAAAACCACTCACAGGTTATTATCATTATTATTATTCTCAGCTCATGCTGGTAAAACCTGAGGTATGGGCATAGCCAAGCAAGCTCATTTGTCAATTGCTAGGAACTTTCGGAGTATTCCAGTGGTGTTTAGTATTGTGGTGTTTAATGCTGTTGTGTAGTGCCTTTGGGATGATACTTGCTATAGATATTTCTATCAGGGCAATGTCTACCCTGTTCATGTTCCATAGTCTTTCAATTTCTTCTTTTAATTCAGTATATTTTTGGTGTTTTCACTTACTGATTATTGAAAATTATGTGTGTTTGAAATATAACCATATAACAATTACAGCACGGAAACAGGCCATCTCGGCCCTTCTAGTCCATGCCGAACTCTTACTCTCACCTAGTCCCACCCACCTGCACTCAGCCCATAACCCTCCATTTCTTTCCTGTCCATATAGCTGTCCAATTTAACTTTAAACGGCATCGAACCTGCCTCTGCTGGAAGCTCGTTCCACACAGCTACCACTCTCCAAGTAAAGAAGTTCCCCCTCATGTTACCCCTAAACTTTTGTCCTTTAACTCTCAACTCATGTCCTTTTGTTTGAATCTTCCCCACTGTCAATGGAAAAAGCCTATCCACGTCAACTCTATCAACCCCCCTCATAATTTTAAACACCCTCTATCAAGTCCCCCCTCAACCTTCTACACTCCAAAGAATAAAGACCTAACTTGTTCAATCTTTCTCTGTAACTTAGGAGATGAAACCCAGGCAACATTTTAGTAAACCTCCTCTGTACTCTCTCAATTTTATTGACATCTTTCCTATAATTCGGTGACAAGAACTGTACACAATACTCCAAATTTGGCCTTACCAATGCCTTGTACAATTTCAACATTACATCCCAACTCCTATGCTCAATGCTCTGATTAATAAAGGCCAGCATACCGAAAGCTTTCTTCGCCACCCTATCCACATGAGATTCCACCTTCAGGGAACTATGCACCATTATTCCTAGATCTCTCTGTTCTACAGCATTCTTCAATGCCCTACCATTTACCATGTATGTCCTATTTTGATTAGTCCTGACAAAATGTAGCACCTCACACTTATCAGCATTAAACTCTATCTGCCATCTTTTAGCCCACTCTTCTAACTGTCCTAAATCTCTCTGCAAGCTTTGAAAACCTACCTCATCATCCACAACACCACCTATCTTAGTATCATCTGCATACTTACCAATCCAATTTACCACCCCATCATCCAGATCATTAATATATATGACAAACAACATTGGACCCAGTACTGATCCCTGAGGCACACCGCTACACACCGTCCTCCAATCTGACACACAGTTATCCACCACTACTCTCTGGCGTCTCCCATCTAGCCACTGCTGAATACATTTTACTACTTCAATATTAATACTGAACAATTGAACCTTCCTAACTAACCTTCTGTGTGGAACCTTGTCAAAGGTCTTACTGAAGTCCATATAGACAACATCCACCGCTTTACCCTCGTCAACTTTCTTAGTAACCTCATCAAAAAATTCAATAAAACTTGTCAAACATGACCTTCCACGCACAAATCCATGTTGACTGTTCCTAATCAGACCCTGTCTATCCAGATAATTGGATATATACCATCTCTAAGAATACTTTCCATCAATTTACCCACCACTGACGTTAAACTCACAGGCCGATAATTGCCAGGTTTACTCTTAGAACCCTTTTTAAACAATGGAACCACATTAGCAATACGCCAATCCTCTGGCACCATCCCCGTTTCTAATGACATTTGAAATATTTCTGTCAGAGCCCCTGCTAGTTCTACAGTAACTTCCCTCAAGATCCTAGGGAATGGCTATATATATTTTAAAATTATTCTTGCTTGTTTATCCTGTATTATTAAATCTGGACGGTTATTATTGTTTGTCCTATCTGTAATATCAGATCGGTCATAATATAATTTGTGGGTATTCTGATTCTAAAACTGGATCAAGCTTGTATTTATAGTTAGGTGTGATTTCATTTAGAGTTTTGTATTTTAAAGCAAGGTTTTGGTGAATGATGTTTGCCACTTGATTGTGCCTGGGTAAGTAATCAGATCGTGTTAAACTGCTACTGGATCCTGTAATGTGTTGGATTGGATTGCTTTTGGTTTTTCTTGGCATTTGCTACATTTATCATCTTGAATTTGTTAGTCTTTTGTTATGTATTTTTGATATTTTTTTGTGTTAACCACCTGGTCCTGTATTGCCACAAGGAACCCTTCTGTTTCTGGTAAGAGGTCTCCAACTGTGAGCCAGGTGTTCAATGCTTCCTTGCCAACATCTAGTCTGCTCACATCATGAGGATGTCTTCCATTGAGGATTATGCTCTTCTATTGGTTTACTTTTTCTTCAATAGTGATAATGTCTTCAATTTTCTATGTTGTCATCTCATTTAAGTTTAGTGGTGTGTACTTCTTATGGAATTGCATATGCCTACGTGAAGTGCTGGTTCCTGTTTTAGTTGATGAAAGTATATCCTTGGAGGTTTTATCTGACTGTTATGTAGATTTTTAATGTCTATTATTCCTCTTCCCCCTTCTGTTGTTTTAATCTTAGTGCATTTGAATGTACATATTGTTTTCTGAAATTTGTCATTTCAGCTCTTATTTTTCTTTGTAAATTTTCCAGATTGTTTTCAGACCAAGGTATTATGCCAAAAGAATGCCTTAATATGGGTATAGCAGAAGTGTTTATTGTCTTCGTTATATTTTTACTGTTGAGATCTGTTTGGCAAATTTCCTGAAGCCTTGAAGTAAATTCTGTCAAAATTTTCCCTTTTTTGCACTATGATCTATTTCTTTGCTTGTTGATATCCCAGATATCAACGTATTAGATTATGAGAACACTCGGTCCTCTTTTTATTGTCATCTAAAAATGCATACATGCATTAAGAAATGATACAATGTTTCTCTGGAGTGATATCACAGAAAACAGGACAAACAAAAGAATAACACTGACAGAACCACATAATTATAACATATAGTTACAGCAGTGCAAAGCAATACCATAATTTGATGAAGAACAAACCATGGGCACGGTAAATAAAGTCTCAAAAGTCCCTGAGTCGATCGACTCCCGAGTCCACAATAGCAGGCGGCAAAAGGGAGAAACTCCCTGCCATAAACTTCCAGGCACCATCAACTTGCCGATAACTTGGAAGCAGCCGACCACAGCCGACACTGAGTCCATCCGTCCGAAAACTTCGAGCTTCAGACCAGTCTCTCCGATACAGCCTCCCGAGCGCCATCCTCTGCCGAGCGCCTTCGGCTTCACCCCGGCCGCTGAAACACGCAAAGCCGAGGATTTCGGGGCCTTCAGCTCTGGAGATTTCGGTTACCACACGGTAGCAGCAGCAGCGAAGCGGGCATTTCAGAAGTTTTCCAGATGTTCCTCCGTGCTTTCACGTCTGTCTCCATCAAATCAGAATTGTGCACGGCCCCCTACTTGACAGATAACAGACATCACCACCGAAGTGGCCGCGTGCGCTGCCGTCGCACCGCCATCTTCTCCTCCCTCCATTAGCAATTTGCATATTGACATATGTTTCATATTCATCTATCAGTTGTATTGTATCCTGTTGCTCTGCTTTGTGTTCTATTTGTTCTATTGCACCTTTCCTTAGGTTTAATGCTCTGCACTTATCCAGTCCAAGTTTTATGTTTATATCTTTTGAAAATAGATCTACTATTTGAATTAATTGCTTTAGATTAACTGATGAAGGAGCATATAATTTCAAATCATCCATGTATTAAAAGGTGCGTTAAAGTATGGCTCATTTCATTGTTTCTGATTTGATATCCAATTTTTGTCTGATTCATAAATTAGAGAGCGGGTTTAAAGGCAGACAGAACCATAATGGACTTAGAGAGTTGCTTTTGAAAATTCCTCAGTTTATTTTGATGATGGTGGTTGTTCTCGTTTGGTTGTTAATAGATAGGGTGATTATATTATGCCATTGCTTCATCAGATGTTGCAAGAATTCCACAGGCATTGGGTGTAGTTTATATATATTAAAAACTTCTATTAACCATGAGTAAGAGACAGAGTCAAGTGCCTTTTGGTAGTCAGTAGAGCAACATTAAAGATTCCTGCTTTTCCACTGTGCTTGATTTAGAACTACAGAATCTATTATCAGTTGTTCTTTACATCCTTTCACACCCTTCCAGCATCCTTTCTGCCCTTCTGTAAATATATTGTGGTTATCTAAGTGTGTGGTGATTGGTTGTGAGATGCATGATGTTACAATTTTATATATAGTTTGTAAACAAGCAATAGGACAATATTTTGATGGATCTTTTGTGATTTCCCCTTTAGGCAAGTGATATGTTTTACCTTCTGTCATAAATTCAGGCACTTTTCAGGATTTTTATGGAAATTGCTGATATGTATTAATAGATACGGATGAAGGCAAGTGGATTTTATACCAATAATTATGCATATTTTTCATGCCAGTACTTTTCCAGTTGTGGGCATTTTTTATAAACTCTTTCAGCATATCCATTGTAAATTCAGGTATTTGCATTCCTTCAATCGTGTGAGTGCACTCTTTTCCCTCCGTAATCCAGCTTGCTTCTTGATTGTGCGTCACCCTGTTTGACCAGATATTAGACCAAAAGTTCATTATCTCTGTGTTTGTTGGGAATTCTGTACAGGGGTTGGTGTCATTTTGGTACACCAAATTTAGTTTCAATGTGCTATATAGACCTTTTCCATTCTTTCTGAATTGATAATTCTGTTTTCTTCATCTGGCACAATTCCTGTCTCTATTTAGTCCGGCTTTGGCATGCATCAAGCTTTTGTTTTAGTATATCTATAAACTCTACCATGCTTTTGTTATGTTGGTCGTATCTGGTATGGACCTTAGATTTCCATAGTATTTTCTTAGCTTTTCTCTTAACTTGCTTGGGTTATCCATTTTATACCCGATTAGGCAGGCTATTTCTGCTCTTAAGGTTTCAATTTTGTTTTTTGATCTCCTCTGCCATTTCGGTATTCCTAATTTCATTACTCAGTTTTGAATTTCTGTTAATGAGTGTCTCTATTTTGGAGCCCTTGCACTGCACTGCTGTTCATGCTGCACAGGGTGTTAATGTGTGTAGTTCTTCAAATGTTTCGCATTTTCCTAAATGTTGTGGAAATATAATATTGTTGAGAATACTAACAATTTTTGCAAATTTTGATGATGTATTTTGTTTTGTTATGTAGGGTCTTTATGTTGAGTCAATGCCCATATATTCTGTTAGTGTGGTGTCAAATATTAGGATAATTTTTTCTGTAAGCTCAGCTTCATCATCAGCATTCTATAGCGGCTCTGGAACTGTGTTGCTGCTATTAATGTCCGATTGTGAAGCAGTTGAAATGATTGTACTTTCATCAGTGCTTTGGTGGGCTGCATCCTCAATATTTTCTTGCATTGTATTTTCATGGTCTTTAAATTGGTTTCTTTCTACCTCTTGTGCAACATCATGTTTTCGTTGGTTTAACATGTTTATAGAGATTAAGTTATTTTTTTTACTATCACTGTACATTGATCTGCTATTTGTTGTGCATTTACTTGCATGGAGGGATATTGAGCTATAAACTGGTGATGGAGCTTGTCCCTGTATGCTGTCATGTCAGTCTCAAGTTCCGTTACTCGGTAGTGTACACACATTATGAATGCGTTTATTTCTAATGACTATTTCATGTGTGTCTTCTCTTAACTGCTTGAGTGGTCTCAGTTGTATTATTATGAATTAAAAAAGGAAATTATAAGACTTTGGAACATGAACAAGGTATACATTGTCCCGATAGTGATATCTACAACTGGTATCATCCCAAAGGCGCTACACAATAGAATTAAATAATTAGGGCTACACTGTAATATCTATGTAAATCTTCAGAAAACTATAAAACTAAATGCCACTAGAATAGTCTGAAAGTTCCCATTAATTGACAAATGAGTGTGCTTGGCTATGTTCGCTCCTCAGCTTGAGCTGATGCTATCATTATTATTATTATATTTGCACAGTTTGTCTTCTTTTGCACATTGGTTGTTTGTCAGCCTTTGTGTGTAGCCACACTTTATAAGTACTTCATTGGCTCCTAAGTGCAAGGTCCTCAAAACAACTTGAATGGTTTTATAAGTACAAGCCTTTGATTTTCTTTGTTAGCATGTGAATTCATGACATAAATTCCTTCACTACCACCCAGATTATTTGAGGACATAGTATCCTAGAAGAGCAGAGGAAAGATGTGACATATTCATTGGCCTTCTACTCTTACTTCTAGAGTGCTGGGAAGTAAAGAGAAGGATGGTTACTTTCATCAAGGAATTAGACAATAAGACCATAAGACATAGGAGCAGAATTAGGCTTTATCGCTCATCTGATCTGCCATTCTATCATGTCTGCTTTATCATCCCTCTCAATGCCATTCTCCTGCCTTTTCCCTTTAACCTTTGACACCTTTACTAATCTAGAACCTATTAACCTCAGCTTTAAATATACTTTGTGACTTAGCCTCCACAGCCATCTGTGGCAAACATTTCCACAAATTCATCACCCTCTGGCTAAAGAAATTCCTCCTCATCTCTTCTCTAAAGGAATGTCCTTCTAAACAGAGGCTGTGCCCTCTGGTCCTCGACTCTCCCATTATTGGGCACATCCTCTCTACATCCATTCTATCTAGGCCTTTCAATATTCGATAGGTTTCTATGAGATTCCCCTTCATTCTTCTAAACTCCAGCAGGTACAGGCCTACAGCCCCTTATATGTTAACCCCTTCATTCCCGGGACCATTCATATGAACCTCCTCTGGATTTTCTCCAATATCAGCATATCCTTCCTTAGATAAGGGGCCCAAAGCTGTGTATATCGTAACTAACTTCAAATTCAACATGCTGGGCTTAGAAAAAAGAATGCTCATTTGAAGTGCAGT
The DNA here is from genome assembly GCF_963921235.1 of Mobula hypostoma. Classification (NCBI taxonomy): domain Eukaryota; kingdom Metazoa; phylum Chordata; class Chondrichthyes; order Myliobatiformes; family Myliobatidae; genus Mobula; species Mobula hypostoma. The sequence goes on from NC_086128.1 coordinate 35,389,835, forward strand.
GCACAGGTTTTTTTTTTAAATCTGTGCACAACCTATTTGAAACATTGGTTTGGATTTTCCTGTGGAATGTACACAGCTGTCATAGAGTTTGGGACTCTCAAGTTAGTGTGCACAAATTCAGAAATGTTGTATTTCCTGAGAGGTCCCCTGTTGTTCTTGAAATCCAGCAATGGAGCATCAATTTCCCTCGATTCCCAGCAGCTGCATTGGGAGACTGCCCATTGATCCCATGCTGTTAGACCTGCCATAGTTTCAGTGACTCCATTCATTTCAATGGAGAGGAAATGGTCATTGCGCAGAAAGATTTGTTTCAGATAATTTCCATTAAAAACATATAAATCCATTAAAATCATTAACTTTAGGCATTTCTAGTATTTTAAATATTTTCTTAAGTTTTTAAAATGTTTTTGTAGCCTGATTAATTTTTAACAGGTTTTGAATGTGGTTGTCAGAGGTATACACTCAGGGGCCACTTTAATAGATACACCTGCTCGTTAGTGCAAATATCTAATCAGCCAGTTATATGGCAGCAACTCAATGCATAAAAGCATGTAGACACTGTCAAGAGGTTCAGTTGTCCAGACCAAATATCAGAATAGGGAAGAAATGGAATCTTAGTGACTTTGACTGTGGAATGATTCTTGGTGCCAGGTGGGGTGGTTTGAGTATCTCAGGAACTGCTGATCTCCTGGGGTTTTCACCCAGAACTGTCTCTAGAGCTTACAGAGAATGGTGCAAAATACAAAAAGATATCCAGTGGGTGGCAGTTCTGTGGGCGAAAATGCCTTATTAATGAGAGAGGTCAGAGGAGAATGGCCAGAATGGTTCAAGCTGACAGGAAGGCAACAGTAACTGAAGTAACCATATATTACAACAATGGCGTGCAGAAGAGCATCTCTGAACTTACAACTCGTTGAAACTTGTAGTGGATGGGCTACAGCAGCAGACAAAAATAATGGAGGTACCTAATAAAGTGTATGCATCTTTGTTGTATCTCTGTTGAGTCAAATGGCGCATAGTCACTTTGACAGCTAGTTCAGTGTGATGATGTTGCTCAGCTGGCAATCAAAGCAATTCTGTGGGAGAGGCTTATAATTTACAGAGCTTCAATAGTCAGTTCAGAGCCTGCTCTGTGGAGTATGTTGGTCTGGACAGATCTTCTCCAGGGAAGTCTGGACAGAGTGCTAGGGATCCGCCAAGCCCTATCGATCCCAGGGGATTCTGGATCACTGTAGTCTGGACGTCCACCTGCCATGCTGAAGGAAGGCAGCTTGCAGATAACTAATTGAAACTGTCTGAATCCATTTCCCTAAAGTGTTCTAAATAGAATACTAGGATGAAACATCTTATAAAGATAAAAGCTCATTCATTGCAGTAAATCAAAAAATGTGATTTTATTTGTTGTATGTTCAAATTAATATTAAGGAATAAACTTATTTATTTCAATCAAGTTTCAACATTTACAACCGTTCGCGAACTCAGCGAGGATTTCATTGTTTCCCATGATTCTCTTGTTAAAAACAAGTTTCATTGCAACATCCATCAGAAGCTTAAAACTATCTACAAGCTAACTGATAAAGAAAACCTGGCATTTAGCATGACTATTGAAGTCATTAGGCATTTTTTTGCTGTTAAAACTGTTTCCAAAGTTGTGCTAGACATTCCCTTGGCTCCAGGCCTTTGTTAGCCAATTTGATCTCTGTAAATCTATCTTGTCGCTCCTTAGATCCCAGCTGAAGGTCCCAACTGAAATATTTTTCCAGCAGCGAAGTAATGTCCTCACAGACCCTGGCTGCTCCTGGGATGTCTTCTGCCAACGAGACCTGCTGAGGCTCTTGCCTCTTGCCCATAGTGAGGATACCAGTGGCTTGGTTCTCTAGACCATGAAGAAGATGGTACAGGCGCCTCTGGAAGGGCTGGACATTTGCTTTCCTCTTGCCCACAGTAAGGATGCCAGCTGCATGGTTTCCGGTTCCATGAAGGAGATGAATAAGTTCACAGGAGCAGGTTTGCTGACGGCAGCACTTGGGGACACTGGAGGAAGCTTGGAGCAGAGAGCAGAGCAGTGCCAGAGTCAGAATAACACACAGTTTCTGCAACAGCAAAGAAATACAGGAACACTTTAGCTGAAATAAGCCACTTTAAGATGGAACTGTGATGTTCAACACGTTGCTTTGGATAATTGGAAATCAAGATTTTGTGAATTGTAGTTGATACATTAATTTCATTGTCACATGAACTGAAAAATCTAATTAGGGAGAGCTGTTTTATTGGAAATGCTCTTGTTCAGATGTGACATTACATCCCCTCACATCAATGTAAAAGGGCAAAAGAGCTTTCCCCAGTATTCTGGACAATATTCGTCTAAAATCATAAAAAGCAGATTATGTGATGATTATGACAATGCATTTTATGGGAACTTGCTAAGTGCCAAGTGGCTGCCCAATTTCATATAACAGTGATTATATTTTAAAAGAATTCCATTGACGCATATGATGCCCTGCAAAGGACCTAGAAGCTTCTATTTAAATGTAAATCTTTCCACACATTTACTGTTTGGTGCCTTCAGTGTTTGATGCTTTTATTGAAGATGTCAGCATCTGCAGTATTTTGCTATTTTTGCTTAACTCATTCCACATTAGACTAGAAAACAAAAATGAACAATGGGCACCATCATCTGCTGTGTAATGGCTAGCTTTGTTCTCGTGATTTCATGCACGCATTAAGCTTTTTGTGTAAGTTTTGGCAAATGCAAAGTGTTGGCGTGATTTTTGATTGTTCTGAGTGCTTTACTTCTCTGATTACTGAGTGGCACTAGACAAGTAAATATATGCATGAGGTTCTTTATCTCAATTAAATGGAAGATGAGTTCTACTAAAATTAAAGCAAATGACTGATATAATTCAGCTATAGCCACACCTGTGGGTATGCAGTAATGGAAAGCATTGTTCTAAGCATATATTTTGTGCCCATATATTTAAGACTACAATTGCATCCAGATTTTTTTGTGCAAAATTTAAATTTTCCTTTTTTGAAGGTTTAAGTTTCAATTTAGTCTCTTAGCCTATTATTAAAAGCATCACAGCCAAAACCACACCTCCATAATAATGGAATCAGTCCTGGTTGCCATTTGATAAGTTTGTTCAAGTTGAGCACACCTAATAATAATGTGAACATCCTTGACTCACTGCAAGTGTTATTAATGATAATAGAAATTAAGCCAAAGCAGTAGATCACAGCAGGGATGTGACACCAATGTACATCTCCGGAACTCAGGGTGGAGTAGAGGGAGGGAGAGAGGGAGAAAGATGAACAAAAATAAGCAAAGTGGAATGCAGCCAGGGGGTGGAATGTAAAGAATGGCTGTAGGAAGATATAATAATTTAAACAAGGAAAACAATTGATACAAAAATATAATTCGTCAGTAAAGACGTACGGGAAAATGGGAATTGGACAAATGGTTCACCGTAGATGAAGTGAAAAAAGTCTACAATCATTGCTCATAAAAAATCAATAAATACATGAAACAAAAGAAAAATATCACAGTAAAGTAAAGAGAGCAAATAGTTCTCATGGGGTAAATATTTTATTTCTTTGCATTTTCATTCATTCGGAACAGAATGATTCAAATAGCTTAGTTTCAATCTTCTTGGTCAAAATTACAATATTTAGTCAACAAATTATGTAAGTTGTAAGATTCTGAGTTACATCAAATCTGCTGTGATTCTTTCATATAATGGAATGTGTCAACAGGCTTCGGCGAGAGCAGGTGGAGGCTCGAAGTGAATTATATTTTTCGCTTTCTTTGTCGATTAGTACATAGCTAGTGCATTCAGAATGGATCCAGGGTTAGTGATATATTCTTTGTGTGAGATATCAGAATTCTGGGAGACTTCCAGTCTCCCTGATAACTACATCTGCACAAAGTGCGTTGAGCAGTGGCTCCTTCTCGATGGTGTTAAGGAACCGGAGCTGCAGCCGGATGACCATCGGCTCGTAGGGGAAAATGAGGTGACAGATAGGGGCTACAGGGAGGTAGTCACCCCTCGACTGCAGGAGACAGGTACCTGGGTGATTGCCAGAAGAGGGAAAGGGAATAGGCAGCCAGTGCAGAGTATCCTCTGTGGCTGTACCCCTCAATAATAAATATAACACTTTGGATACGGATGGGGGGACAACCTACCAATATAAGCCACAGCAACATGGTGTGTCTCCGTGGCTCAGAAGGGAAAGGGGGCAGTAGAGACAGGGGATTCCATAGTTAGAGGAGTAGACAGGAGATTCTTTGGAAAGAGATACACAGAATTTATGTTGCCTCCTAGGTGCCAGGGTCAGGAATGTCCCGGACTGGGTCTGCAACTTTCTAAAGGGGGAGGGTGAACAGCTGGAAGTTGTAGTACATATTGGTATGAACAACATAGGTAGGAAATGGGTTGAGGTCCTGAAGAGAAAATATAGGGAGTTAGGTAGAATGCTGAAAAACAGGGCCTCAAGGGTAGTAATCTCTGGATTGCTGCCTGTGCCACTTACCAGTGAGGGTAAGAGTAGGGTGTTTTGCCAAATAAATGCGTGGTTGAGGAATTGGTGCAGAGGGCAGGGTTTCAGATGTCTGGATCATTGGGATCTCTTCTAGGAAAGGTATGACCTGTACAAAAAGGACAGGTTACACCTGAACTTAAGAGGAACTAATATCCTTGTGGGCAGGTTTGCTGGAGCTGTTGGGGAGGTTTAAACTAAATTGGCAGGGAGATGGGAACCAGAGTGATAGGGCTGTGGATGGGGCAGTTGGTATACAACTAGATGCAGCGTGCAGTGAGACTGTGAGGAAGGACAGGCAGATGGCAAGGCAAAATTGCAGTCAATAGGATGAGTTGAAGTGTAAATGGAGGCAAAATCAAAAAGGGTGATGAATAGAGGACCGGAGGTGTTATATTTGAATGCACGCAGTATACAGAATAAAGTAGATGATCTTGTAGCACAGTTAGAGATTAGCAAGTATGATGTTGTGGGCATTGCTGAGTCATGGCTGAAAGAAGATCGTCGTTGGAAGACTAACATCCAAGGATATTCATTTTATTGAAAGGTCAGGAAGGTAGGCAGAGGCAGTGGGTGGTTCTGTTGGGGAAAAAATGAAAATAGAGAAAGAGGTGACATAAGATCAGAAGATGCGGAACGCTTCTGGCTAGAGTTAAGGAACAGCAAGGTAAAAAGACCATGATGGGAGTTATATACAGGCCTCAGAACATCAGCCAGGATGTGGGGTACAAATTACAATGGAAGATAGAAAAAGCATATGAAAAGGACAATGTTACCATGGTCATAGGGGATTTTAATATGCAAGTAGATTGAGAAACCTCTTGCCACACAGCACGTCATTCAGGCTCCAGAACTTTGATCTTGCAATCTCAATTCTTCGTCTAATTTCTGTATCACATCTCCCATCCTCTGTGACCATCTGTCCCAAGTACACAAACTTCTTGACTTGCTCTATGCCTACGCCGTTAATTTTGATACTGATGTTGGGGACTTCTTTCTTCCGTGATACTACCATTATCTTCGTCTTTGCAGCATTTATTTTCATTCCAAATCGTTCTCCTTCAGCATTTATCTTATCGACTCTTCTGAGTAACTCGTCCTCAGTCTCATCTAACAACACTGAATCATCTGCATACCTCAAGTTGTTCACCGTCACTCCACCAATTTGGACACCAGCTTCATCATTCAGCACCCTGAAGATTACCTCTGAGTAAATGTTAAATAATAAAGGGGAGATAATGCAGCCCTGGCGAACCCCTTTTTGGATCTCAACTTCCGGTGAATTCCCACCACTAGTTCTTATTACTGCCTTCTGATGCCAGTACAGACTCGCAATCAGTCGAACATCTTTCCTGTCCAGCCCCAAGGAGTTCAGTCAATTGACCAGCTGTTCATGATTGACTCAGTCAAAAGCTTTTTCTTAATCCAGGAAGCACTCGTAAATGTCTCTTTTTTTCTAGCCCTCGTTCCACAATCATTCGCAGATCAATGTTCTGGAGCCTGAGTGACGTGCTGTGTGGTAAGAGGTTGGACTTTGAGTTGCATTGTAGAAGTTGGAAATGCTACGTCTGGAGCAGTCTGTTGTATGGAGCCGAATCGTGGACCTTATGCAAGGAAGCGCAACGATGACTGGAGGCATTTGACATGTGGTGTTTAAGGAGACTGCAGAATATTAGATGGGTGATGAAGGTCAGTAATATGGAAATGTTGAAGAGAGTGAGGAGAGAAAAGGAGTTGCTGAAGAATGTGCAGAAAAGGAAGCTGGAATATGCCGGGCACTTGTTAAGAGGTGGTGGACTGCAGAAATTGTTATTGGAAGGGATGATAGAAGGAAAGAGGGAAAGAGGAAGGCAGCGAACCACTTGGTACAATAATATGAGGCAATGGATTGGGTTGAGTTATGCTGAGGCCAGAAAAAGAGCGCAAGGTCGAAGAAGATGGAGGTGCATAGCCGCCAACCCCAGATTCGGGACGGCACCCACTGACTGACAGACTGACTGAGATTGAGAAAATCAGGTTGATGCTGGGTCCTGAGAAAGAACTTGTAGAATGCATATGAATGGGTTTTTAGAGCAGCTTGTGATTGAGCCCACTAGGGGAAAAGCAATTCTGGATTGGGTGTTGTATAGTTAAACATATTTGATTTGGGAGCTTAAGCTAAAGGAATCCTTGGGAGGCAGTGATCATAATCATAATCATTTTGCAACTTGAGAGGGAGAAGCTAAAGTCAGATGTACCAGGATTATAGTGGAGTAAAGGGAACTCCTGAGGCATCAGAGAGGAGCTGGCCAGAGTTGATTGGAAGGGGACACTAGCAGGGATGGCGGCAGAACAGCAAAAGATAGAGTTTCTGGAAGCAAATTGGAAGGTGCAAGATAGATACACCCTAAAAAAAGAAGAAATGTTCTAAAGGGTGGATGAGGCAACCATGGCTGACAAGGGAAGCCAAAGACAACCTAAAAGCAAAAGAAATGGCATATAATATAGCAAAAGTTAGTGAGAAGTCAGGGGTTTGGGAAACTTAAAAAAAATTAACAGAAGACAACTAAAAAAGCCATAAGGAGACAAAAATGAAATATGAACACAAGTTAGCCAATAATATAAAAGATGATAAAAGTTTTTTTTCAGATATATAAAGAGAGTAAAAGAGAGGCAAGACTGCTGGAAAATGGCACTGGAGACCTAGTAATAGGGGAACAAAGAAATGGGTGAACTCAATAAGTATTTTGTCTCAATATTCTCTGTGGAGGACACCAGCAGTAAGCCAGAAATTCGAGAGTGTCAGGGGGCAGAAGTAAGTGTAGTTGCTGTTTCTAAGGAGAAGGTGCTTGGGAAGCTGAAAGGTGTGAAGGTAGGTAAGTCAACTTGACCAGACGGACTACACCACAGGGTTCTGGAGGCATTAGTAACAGTCTTTCAAGAATCTTTAGATTTTGAAATGGTTTTGGAGGACTAGAAATTGCAAATGTCACTCCACTCTTTAAGAAGGCAGGGAGGCAGAACAAAGGAAATTATTGGCTAATTAGTCTTTCTCAGTAGCTGCGCAGAATGTTAGAGTTGATTATTAAGGATCGGATTTCGGGGTACTTGGATGCATTTGATAAAGTTGCCCAAAGTCAGCATGGTTTCCTGAAGGGGAAATCTTGCCTGACAAATCTGTTGGAATTCTTTGAGGAAATAACAGGCAGGACAGACAAAAGTCAGTGGATGTTGTTTACTTGGATTTTCAGAAAGCATTTGTCAAGGTGCCGCACATGAGGCTGCTTAACAAGATAAAAGCCCATGGTATTATAGGAAAGTTATTCGCATGCATACAAAATTGGCTGACTTACAGGAGGCAAAGAGTGGGAATAAAGGAAGCCTTTTCTGGTTGATTGCTGGTGACCAATGATGTTCCGTAAGTGTCAGTGTTGGAACCACTTCTTTTTACTTCTATGTCAATGATTTGAATGACAGAATTGATGGCTTTGTGGCCAAGTTCGCAGATGATACAAAGATAGTTGGAGGGGCAGGTAGTGTTGAAGAGGACATAACAGATTAGGAGAATGGGCAAAGAAGTGGTAGTTGGAATGAAGTGTGGGGAAGTGTATGGTCATGCACTTTGGTAGAAGGAATAACGACATAGACTATTTTCTAACTGGGCAGAAAATTCAAAAATCCATGGTGCCAAGGGACTTGGAAGTCCTTCTGCAGGATTCCCTAAAAGTTAAATTGAAGGTTGAATCAGTGGTAAGGAAAGCAAATAGAATGTTAGACTTCATTTTGAGAGGACTGGAGTATCACGAGGAGGTAATGCTGAGGCTTTATAAGGAATTGGTTTGTCGCCACTTGGAACTTTGGGCCCTTAATCTAAAAAAAGATGAGCTGGTATTGGAGAGGGTCCAGCGGAGATTCACGAGAATGATTTCTAGAATGAAAGGGTTATGGTATGAGGAGCGTTTGAATGCTCTGGGCCTGTATTCCCTGAAATCTAGAAGAATGAGGGGCAATCTCATTGAAACCTATCAAATATTGAAAGGCCAAGACAGAGGATGTTTCCTTTAGTGGGGGAGTCTAGGACCAAAGGACACAGTTTTAGAATACAGGGACATCCATTTTGAACAGAGATGGGGAGGAATTTCTTTAGCCAGAGGGTGGTGAATCTGTGGAATTCATTGTCATGGACAGCTGTGGAGGCCAAGTCATTGGGTATATTTAAAGCAGAGGTTTATAGGTTCTTGATTAGTCAGGGCATCAAAGGTTATGGAGAATGGGGTTGAGAGGGATGATAAGTCAGCCATGACAGAATGGCAGAGCAGACTCGATGGGCTGAATGGCTAATTCTGCTCTTATGTCTTATGATCTTTTGATCATATAAATTGTGCCCAGACACTAAGTTACTGGTCGTGAAGTATTCTCGGTATGTCAACAATTTTTATAAAGTAAAACATTTAATGGTTTAAAATAGTTTAATTGGGTACAAAGAAATGCATGCTTAAAGATGATTCTGACACCCAAGTAAACCACAAGACCATAAGACATGTAGGAGCAGAATTAGGTTATTCAGCCCATCAAGTTTGCTCTGCCATCCCTTCATGGCTGATGTATTGTCCCTCTCAACCCCATTCTCCTGCCTTCTCCCAAAAACTAATTTAGTTAGAATACAAGAATCAATTATCTGACAAATTAATTATTTGAATAATAAATTAAACTTAAAATACTTTTGACACAATAGACCGCAGGTACTGGATATGGAGCAAGAATTAAAGAGCTACAGGAACTCAATAGGTCTGGAAACATCTGTGGAGGGAAAGGAGTTGACAATGTTTCAGGTCTAGACTCTGCAGCAACCCCCTGCAGTTTGATTTTGCTTTGTAATCTTTGTGATGCAGTAAGCTTGGCAGCTAGTTGGTACACAAAACAACAAATAAACAATAATTAATCTATTTTAGCACATGTTCATTGAAGGATAAATATTAGCCAGGTCTTCCCAAAGTTACGACAGGATTATATTCCTGAGAACGGTTCGTAACTGGAACAGTTTACAAGTTGGAAATGCGGCCATTATTGATACATATTAATATATGTACATATATTGGCAATATATGTCAATAAAAACATAGCCCAAACACAGGCAACATATATTTAAACCAAGGTGTTTAACTCAACCACTCAGGTTTATTTGCAAAATGCAATGATATTGCTGTCGACGGAGTTCCCACACTGCAGAAGGTACCCACAGCTACCTGTGAATTCATCCCACTGGTCTCTAAAATGCGTGATGATATTTACGGACTGTACATAAATCAAGCATTCATAACCTGGAGAGAACCGGTACAAAGGTTGTATTTTTGGATTCAGGTCTCAGGAGTGGAACTTGAATCCACAATCTTCCTCCTTTGGAGGTATTAGTGCTAGTTTCCTACGAAGCACAGAAACAAATGAGTCACTTTGGAAAAAGAATTCAATTAACCATGTGTAAGATAGGAGTATCGATGGAAAGGGATAAGCAAGTGATGTTTCATACCCAGACCCTTCATTCACCGTGATGAAGGGTCTCGATCTGAAATGTCATCTGTTTATTCCTTTCCATATTCCTTTCTCAGCCTGACCAGTTGAATTCCTCCACCAATTTGTGTGTGTTGGCTCTGGATTTCCAGCATCTGCAGAATCAATTGTATGTAAGATGGGAGTAGTTTGGTAAACAGTTCAATCAACACTTTTGTCAAGAGTGTTTGACTAGAGTTCAGACATTGTCAATCCCCTTGGGCTGAACTGCAACATCAAAAGATATATAAATGCAACCTCTCCTTTAGATGAATTCAAATAAAGCATGTTTGTAACTAAAAAGGCAGACAATAAAATCAAAAGCTATAGTAAGTTGATTACAATTTTCTCCAGCACACATTCAACCCTTCACAATTTCTACATTTCTTCCACTCACCTTTCTTCTCTTTGATACCTCTGCTTACATCCTGTTCCCCTACACTCCCAACTCACCTTCTTTCTCCCTTCTCAAGTCAAGTCAAATGAAGTTTATTGTCATATGCACAAGTTTGGTGGGGTATAGGTGCATCGAAAAACTTGTTTGCAACAGCACGTAGACTCAGACAACACAGAGAACAAAACTATACAAGACGGTGAAGAAAAATACCGTGCAAAACAAGGCACAAACACTCATGAACATTACTTTCATTGCAGTTGTTTCCATCTCCGCGAGTCCTTTGCAGAATTGAGATACCATGCAGAATATTCTTGTCACAGATGTTTCGGTCCTTCTCATGAGCTGAAGAGGAGCAACTCTCTAATCCCATATTTATTGTGTTCTCATTTTTTATACTGTAGCTATCAGCATTCTTTCCTCCGACACAATAGTGTCATTGAAACCTACCACTGGAACAATAAGTTATATAATTTTTCTTCAATGGAAGTATCTCATTAGTTGTTATGCCATTCAGATTAGAAAAAATGGAAACTAGAAAACCTGAATGCACTTGTATTATCTGGAATCACAATGTCACTGTTGGATTTGTTCTGTTAATAGACCTCTGAGCCTTTCAGAGGAAGAGGTTTTTTTTTGCTTATCTATTCTTCTTTTCAAATTAGTTTCATTCAGCTTCACCTGAATAAGTCATAAATCTGTAACCTAGCACTAATTAGCTTCTGATCAGCTAAGGAATGTGCCATTCCTTCCTGGAGATGAGGCTCATTCAATCTTTATGCATATTGCCTTCTTGCAGTTCTTTGTTAGTCAGGGCTTTCACTCTTACAAGCGCTTTCAATGTGATTTTATTATTACATATTTTTGCTGCAGTTTATAAAAATACGTCCTAATTTAAGTTTTGTCTCATGTTCACAGATTTCAGTAATATTTTGTTTAGTTATTGTGGAAAAATAAAGAAGTTCAAAGACAACATCGAGGCATATTCTTTGATGGTATTTTGTAAGGGTCAAAAAAAAGTTTACTGAAGTTTTTCTATGTTAATTTTTTACCTATTCATTATAATTCTTACTGTTTTCATTGGTAATTGTACGTCAGAATATCCATGAAACACAAATATTAGCAAACTGGGTAGCCAGCTTCATCAGTTTCCAATAAGCCACTGTACCATATCTGCGGCAACTAATTATTTGTTCTGAGCTTTTGAACATTCTCCATGCATGCTTGCAAACATTTTTGTCTTGTTTTCAGATCAATTCTAATTCTAAGTGGTTTTATCACAAAGCAACCTTGGAAATAAGTTCTGCAGAAGTTTTGATATTTAAAGTTCTATATTCAGATTTAACCTCTGTGGTGTTCCCACGTCCCGACAAAGCAGCCCTTTATTTTCTCACTTGGTTTACAAGGAGTGAAGAAGTGCTAAAAAGTGAGAAATTGACATTGATCCAGTAGCTGAGACCTGAAAACTGATTAATACATCCATAACTCCAGAGTTATGGGGAGTTGGATATTGGTATTGGTTTATTATTGCCATGTATGCTGAGATACCTTGGAAAAACTTCTGTTTGCGTGCCATCCATGCAGATCATTCCACACACAAGTAAATTGAGGTATTAGCAAGGAATCATGGGCTCTATCACAGGCACAACTGTGCCCATCGATGAGGACATCTTCAAGAGGCATTGCTTCAAGAAGGTAGAGTTCTAACGACTCTTACTACCATTAAGAAGGAAATACAGGAGCCTGAAGACCCACACTCATTGATTCAGGAACAGCTTCGTCCCATCCAAATTTCTGAATGCCCCCTGAAGTCCATGAACACAAATTTGTTATTTCTTTTTTTGGCACTTTTTTTTCCTGAAGGTTATAGTAATTGCATACCTTTGCCCTCTTCTGCTGAGGAAGAAAGAACAAATTTCACGACATAGAAGTAAGTGATAATAAACCTGATTCTGATGTTGATCGCAGAATAGTCCCGCAGCTACAGAGAGAGTATGGTATGGATGAATAAATATGGTGCAAGAGCTATGGCAAGGAAGATTGGGAGATCAAGAATTCATATTTAGTGTTTGAGAGATTTGATAAACAGCAGGATATAAGCTGTCCTTGAGCCTGGTGGTACATGTTTTCAACTTTTGTACCTTCTGCCCAAGGGAAGAGAGGAGGAGAGAGAATGTCTGGGATCAGAGGGACCTTTAATTATGTCGACTGCTTTCCCAAGGTGACATTAGAAGAAAGTGAGGATAGAAGAAAATCAACATTTATTGTATATAATAGAGTCATAGAACACTACAGCACAGAAAGAGGCCCTTTGGCTCATCTAATCTGTCAGACTATTAATGTGCCTAGCCCCATCAACATGCACCCACACCATAACCGTCCAAACCTCTCCCATGCAGATACCCATCCAAATTTCTCTTAGAAGTTGAAATCAAACCTGAATCCACCACTTGTGCTGGCAGTTCACTCCACACTCTCACCACCCTCTGAGTGAAGAAGATCCCTCTCACGTTCCCCTCAAACAGTTTACTTTTCACCCTTAACCCATGACCTTTGGTTCCAGTCTCACCCAACCCCAGTGGAAAAAGCCTCCTTTATATTAGTGTGTTTCTTTTTGCCAATGGCGCAGTCGTTGAGTATTGCCAATTATAAACTAAAAGTTTTAGTTTAATATTTATGCTGTGGGGTATGCCCTGAAGCACAAATACACAGAGCTCTCTCCTGCTGCTGGAACATGATCCACAGGCAGATGCCCGGGCATTGACTCTGTCGACCGGGAACCAAACACTGCATCTACCAGACTCAGTAAAATATAAATGAGAACACATCACATGTACAGAATGCAGGAAAAAGAGAGATGAATGTTACAATTATGAATGTTATCCATCGTACTTGTGATTGGAAGAGAATCTTACCTTGGTAAATTTCTTATCATCGACCAGCAGAGAGTTAAAGATCAAGTTCAAGTTTAATTATCTTTCAACCATACATTGAAAACAGCCGAACGAAACTGTTCCTCTGGGGCCAAGGTGCAAAACACAGTACCTACAGTCACACACAGCACATAAAGCTACAATAACAGAAAAACATACAGTCACAAAAAACAATATATACACACACAAATGTGTGCGTGTGTGTGTTGTTTTTTGTGACTGTATGTTTTTCTGTTATAACTTTGTGTGTTATTTGTGTATATATTTTTTACCATTATTAAGATATTTTAAATGTTTAGTTCATTTTTACGAACTAATTTCATTTTTATCAACAGTTCTGACAGAGTGGATGCAGAGAGGATGTTTCCTGTAGTGGGTAAGTCAAGGACCGAAGGGCAGAGCCTCATAATAGAGGGACGCCCATTTAGAACAGGGATGAGAAGGAATTTCTTTAGTCAGACGGCGGTGAATTTGTGGAATTTATTGCCACAGATGGATGTCGAGGACAAGACATTGAGTATATTTACAACAGAGGTTGATAGGTTCTTTGTTAGTCAGGGCGTAAGTATTACGGGGAGAAGGCAGGAGAAATGAGTTGAGATGGATAATAAATCATCCATGATGGAATGACGGAGCAGACTTGATGGGCTGAGTGGCCTAATTCTGCTCCTGTGTCTTATAGTCTTAAAATGCAACAGTCACAAAATGCAATAAACTTTAACTTGCACAAGTCTACTCCACAGCATTAATAGAGTCATACACCATAGAAACAAGCCATCCTTGAGTACACACTGACCGTCAAGCAGCCATTTACACTAGGCTGACACTAATCCCATTTTACTGTCTCTACATTTGCAACAATTTCCCCCAGATTCTTGGAAGTATTTTTATTGCTAGGCTGGGCTGTCAGTGTATGTCAGGGACCTTGTGCTCAGAAGCAAGGATGTGCCCATCAAAGAGCAGCCTTCTTCCTGAGAATCTGCAGAGGCATCATATTCTAACCAGAGCTCTGTGTTGACCAAGCTATTCAGGGCCTCAACACTGTCAACACTGTGTATTGTGAAATATACGTGAAGCGATGTTGGGAAAACCTTCAGTCACACTCTTGTACCCGGAATGTTCTATCTGTAGACATAAAGCTTACATTGAGTCTGCACTATAGATGCACCATAGAGTTGGAATTGGTTTATTATTGTCACATGTACTGAGGTACAGTGAAAAGTTTGTCTTGCACACTGTTCATAAAGATCAAGTCATTACATAGCGTTAGCACAAGGTAAAGCGATAATAGAATATAGAACAGCTACAGAGAAAGCGCACAGCAGGTATGCATCATGGCTTGGTAAGGCAACTGCTTTGCCTGAGACCATGAGAAACTTCAGAGAGCCATGGACACCTTGAAGATCAGCCCTCCCTCCATAGACTCCGTCTACAGTTCACTTCCTTGGTAACGCTGCTAGCAGAATCAAAGACTGCTCCCACTCTGGATGTTCTACCTTCTCCCCCTGCCCCCCGCATCAAGCAGACGATGCAAAAGCCTGAAAGCACGTATGACCAGGCCCAAGGAGAGCTTCTATCCCACTGATTTTAGACTATTAAACAAATGTCTTGTGTGACCACACCATCTACCTTTTCATGGCCTTGCACCTAGTTATCTGTCTTGCACTGCACTTTCTCTGTAACTGTATTGAACTGAATTGACTTTATTTCTTACATCCTTCACATACACGAGGAGTAAAAATCTTTACGTTACATCTCCACCTAAATGTGCAATGTGCAATTTATAGTAATTTGTAATAAATAGTATGTACAACAGGACAGTCATTATAACATAGAAATACAGTTGTGTCAGCATGAGTTCATCAGTCTGATGGCCTGGTGGAAGAAGCTGTCCCGGAGCCTGTTGGTCCTGGCTTTTATGCTGTGGTACCGTTTCCCGGATGATAGCAGCTGGAACAGTTTGTGGTTGGGGTGACTTGGGTCCCCAATGATCCTTCGGGCCCTTTTTACACACCTGTCTCTGTAAATGTCCTCAATAGTGGGAAGTTCACATCTACAGATGCACTGGGCTGTCCACACCACTCTCTGCAGAGTCCTGCGATTGAGGGAAGTACAGTTCCCATACCAGGCAGTGATGCAGCCAGTCAGGATGCCCTCAATTGTGCCCCTATAGAAAGTTCTTAGGATTTGGGGGCCCATATCAAACTTCCTCAACCATCTGAGGTGAAACAGGCGCTGTTGTGCTTTTTTCACCACCCAGCTGGTGTGTACAGACCACGTGAGATCCTGGAACACCCCATTCTGCATTTCTACCTCAGTACAGATATGAGAAAGTGATCTGTATGCATGATATGCAAAACAAAGGTTTACAATGTACTCAGTACTCATGATAATAATAAACCAATTTATCAATTTACCAGTTCTGAAGTTTTCAAGTAGGTTTCTTCCATGTCTCCCAATGTGCTGCTCAGTCCATGACAGAGCAGTCCCTCGTGTTCTGCATTCAGTAAGGGCTGAGTTCATGCATCTTCACATAAGGGAGGAGGAAGTGGCAGCTCAAGTTCTAGGTTTTGCCAGTATTTCTGGCAGCCCTGCGTGCTGGCAGTTACTGACAACTGGCCATTGGTTTACTATTGTCAGATGTACCAAGAAAGTGTGAAAGAGTTTCCTTTGCATGCCAACTGTACAGATCATTCCAACGCAATAGGTTTCAAAGGTTCATTTAACATCAGAGAAAGGTATACAGTATACATCCTGAAATTCTTTCTCTTCACAATCATCCACAAAAACAGAGTGCCCCAAAGAATGAATGACAGTTGAGTGTTAGAACCCCAAAGTACCCCCTCCCACGCGTAAGCAGGAGCAGAGCAACAACTCCCCCTCCCCCACCAGCAAAGAAGCATTGGCACCCACCACCGAGCACTCAAGCGTGCAGCAAAGCATCAATAAAGTCACAGACTTGCAGTACCCCAAAGACTACTGGTTCACCCAGTAATTCAACATACCACAGGCTCCCTCTCTCTCCCTAATAAGGGAAAAAGAGATGTCTCCGTTTCAAAAAAATAACAGGATGCAGAATATAGTCTTACATGTAGATAGAAATTGCCGTGAAGTTAGACAAATTAACTATAAAGGCCATGATGACATAGATTGAGAGATTAAACACTACTCTTTATCATGTAAGAGGTCTGAACAAGAATCTCGTAACAGCAGATTAGAAGTGGTCCTTCAGCCTGGTGGTATGTGTTCTCACAATTTTCTACCTTACACCTGATGGGAGGGGGGAGAAGAAAAAATGAATAGATTGACAAGGGTCTTTGATTATGTTGGTTGCTTTCCTGAGGTAGTGGGAATATGTAGACAAAGTCAATGGAGGGGAAGCTGCTTTTGTGATAAACTGGGCTATGTTCACAATTCTCTGCAATTTCTTGTGATCTTCAGCAGACTGCACTCATGTGAGATAAAAAGGCTTCCGTTAATAACCTGGGCCTTTTTGTAGACAGGAAAGCTTTCCACTCACTTAACGTGTTGGTTGCTGTGGATATCCCAAAGGTGAATGCAATGTTTCCAGGAAGCACAGATGATTTCTTCATCCTGAGGGAGGGATCCACCTCCTCACATTGCCTGTGACGTGGTATCACCCTGATCTAATAGAGGCTGGGCTGATGCTGCACAGGAGCAACTCTAAGTTCTTCACCAGTTTGAAGTCAGTCATATTGAACAGTATTCCTATGGGCTGTTTACTGTAGTTCAAACTATATTAAAATATGGTTATATGGCACCCTCTGCTGGATGTGACCAGAATCACAGACAACTGAGACGCGTGCACATAATCATGCACCCATCCACACACACATATACATACCACACAGAAGTATAGAAATAAGCACACAGACTACCACACAAAGAGTATATACTCATACACAGGCACAAACATATATACTGTATATCATAAATATACTTAAATACTTACATATATCATCATATACTGTATATACACATTGCAGACTTAGACAAGATATAGACAGACAAATACACACACACACACACACACACACACACACACACACACACACACACAGAGTCAACAGTAAAACGCTTGAAATACATCTGTTAAAAATCTTGATATTATGAACAGAATTTACAAGAAACTTTTCAACAAGGAAGGATGAATATTTTTTATGCCTGAAGTTGATAGGAAAATTCTGCAACAATTTTATTTTTTTATAGAGCTATTAACAGCAGGCCATTAGAGCATAATGATATTTGTCAATGTGATGGTAGCAACAGGCTGCCATGTTCCCAAGCCTGAAGTGCAGCCGAGCATTACGTGACACAGCAAAGCTTCCAGTGATAGTTAACCTTGAAGAAGAACCATGCCTTCTAATGTGGGAGGAGAGCTCTGCCAAAGCCAAGGGAATTCAAGGGCCAAGCAGTTTCTTTCCCCTGGGAACTGGTCTGAGAAAAAAAAATCATGTCAACCTTCTACTGACAATAGTTTAGAATGGGGTGGTGTGGCTCTGTTGGTAAAAAATGAAATTGAATACAGGTACTTAGAAAGAGGTGACATAGGATTGGAAGATGTAGAAATGTTGTATGTAGAGTTCTGGAAGTACAAGGGTGGAAAGACCCCAGTAGGAGTTATATACAGGCCTCGGAATAGTAGCCAGAATGTGGGCTACAAATTACAAAGGGAGTTAGAAAATTAATGTTAAAAGGGCAACATTAAGATAGTCATGGGGATTTAAATATGCAGGTAGATTGGGAAAATCAGGTGGGGCCTGATTTTGGATCACAAAGGAGAGAATTTGTAGAATACCTATGAGATGACGTTTTAGCTTGCAGTTAAGCCCACAAAGGGATCAGCTATTCTGGATTGGGCGTTGTGTAATGAACTGGATTTAGTTAGGGAGCTTAAAGTAAAGGAACCCTTAGGAAGCAATGATCATAATTTGAGAGGGAGAAGATAAAGTCAAATGTATCAGTATTACAGTGAAGTAAAGGGAATTATAGAAGTATGAGAGAGGAGCAGGCCAAAGTTGATTGGAAGGGAACACTGGCAGGGATGATGGCAGAGCAGCAATGGCTGGAGCTTCTGGGAGCAATTTGGAAGGCACAAGATAGGTACATCCCAAAGAAAATGAATTCTTAAGGCAGAAAGATGCAACCGTGGCTAACAAGGGAATTGACTTCATAAAAGCCAACATAAAAGCAAAAGAGAGGGCATATAATAGACCAAAAATGAGTGGGAAGTTAGAGGATTGGGAGCTTTTAAAAACCAACAGAAGGCAACTAAAAAGCCATAAGGATCAAAAGCATGAAATATGAAGGCGAGCTCGCCGATAATATTAAAGAGGATACCAAAAGGTTTTTCAGATATATAAAGACTAAAAGAGGGGAAAGAGTAGATTTCAGACCACTGGCAAATGATGCTGGAGAGATAGAAATGGGGGATAAGGAAATGGCGGACAAATTGAATAAGTATTTTGCATCAGTCTTCATTGTGGAAGACACTAGCACTATCCTGGATATTCAAGAGTGTCAGGAGGCTGAGGTGAGTGCCATTGCTATTACTAGGCAGAAGGTGCTTGGGAAGCTGGAAAGACTTAAGGTACATAAGTCACCTGAACCAGATGGACTTCACCCAAGGATTCTGAAAGAGGTAGACAAAGATATTGTGGAGACATTAGTAATAATCTTTCAAGAATCACTAGATTCTGGCATGGTCCTGGAGGACTGGAAAATTGCAAATGTCACTTCACTCTTGAAGAAAGGAAATTATTGGCCAGTTAGCCTGCCCTCAGTAGCTCAGAAGATGTTGGAGTTGATTGTTAAGGAAGAGGTTCAGGGAACTTGCAGGCACTTAATACAATGGGCTAAAGTCAGCATGGTTTCTTTAACGGAAAATCTTGCCTGACAAATAGGTCAGAATTCTTTGAGGAAACAACAAGTAGGTTGGTCAAAGGAGAATCAGTGCACGTTGTGTACTTGGATTTTCAAAAGGCCTTTGACAAGGAGCCACACACGAGGCTTCTTAGCATGGTATTACAGGAAAGATACTAGCATGGATGAAGGATTGGCTGATTGGTAAGAGGTAAAGAGTGGGAATAAAGTGAGCCTTTTCTGTTTGGCTGCTGGTGGCTAGCAGTGTTCCGCAGGGGTTGGTATTAGAACCACTTCTTTTTATGCTGTATGTCAATGATTTGGATAATGGAGTTGATGGCTTTGTGACCAAGTTTGCAGAGGACATGGTGAAGCAGAAAGTATTGAGGAAGCAGGGAGTCTGCAGAAGGACTTAGACAGGTGAGGAGAATGGGCAAAGAAGTGGCTGATGGAATACAGTGTCAGGAAGTGCACTTTGGTAGAAGGAATAAAAGTGTAGACAATTTTCTAAACAGAGAGAAAATTCAAAAATTTGAGGTGCAAAAGATTTGGGAGTCCTCGTGCAGGATTCCCGAACGGTTATCTTGCAGGTTGAGTCAATGCTGCGGAAGGCAAATGCAATGTTAGCATTCATTTCAAGAGAACTAGGAGACAAAAGCCAGGATGTAATGCTGAGGTTTTATAAGGCATTGGTGAGGCCTCACTTAGAGCATTATGAGCAGTTTTGAGCCCCTTATCACAGAAAGGATGTGCTGACATTGGAGAGGGTTCAAAGGAGTTTCACAAGAATTATTCCGGGATTGAACAGCTTGTCATATAAGGAGCGTTTGTTGGCTCTGGCCCTGTATTCACTGGAATTCAGAAGAATAAGGGGGAATCTCATTGAAATCTCTTGAACGCTGAAAGACTGAGATAAAATGGATGTGAAGAGGATGTTTCCTGTGGGGGAAAAGTCTAGAACCCGAGGGCAGGGAGGTTATGCTGCAACTGTATAGG
This sequence comes from Mobula hypostoma, assembly GCF_963921235.1. NCBI lineage: Eukaryota > Metazoa > Chordata > Chondrichthyes > Myliobatiformes > Myliobatidae > Mobula > Mobula hypostoma. The sequence continues at coordinate 35,410,103 of NC_086128.1, forward strand.
CTATTGGTGAGGCTGCACCTGGAGTACTGCGTGCAGTTCTGGTCTCCTTACTTGAGGAAGGATATACTGGCTTTGAAGGTGGTGCAGAGGAGGTTCACCAGGTTGATTCCAGGGATGAAGAGGTTAACCTATGAGGAGTGTTTGTGTCGCCTGGCACTGTACTCGTTTGAACTCAGAAGAATGAGAGAGGATCTTATAGAAACATACAAAATTATGAAAGGGATAGATAAGATAGAGGCAGGAAAGTTGTTTCCACTGGAGGGTGAGACTAGAACTAGGGGACATAGCTTCAAGATTAGGGGGAGTAGATTTAGGACGGAGATGAGGAGGAACTGCTTTTCCCAGAAAGAGGTGAACCTGTGGAATTCTCTGCCCAATGAAGCAGTGGAGGCTACCTCAGTAAATATATTTAAGACAAGGTTGGATAGATTTTTGCATAGTAGGGGAATTAAAGGGTTATGGGGAAAAGGCAGGCTGGTGGAGATGAGTCCATGGCCAGATCAGCCATGATCTTATTGAATGGTGAAGCAGGCTCAATGGGCCAAATGGCCTACTCCTGCTCCTATTTCTCATGTTCTTATGTTCTTATGGCACAAACTTAGAATAGAGGGAGGTCCATTTAGGACGGAGATGAGGAGGAATTTCTTCAACCAGAGGGTGGCAAATCTGTGGAATTCATTGCCACAGGTGGCTGTGGATGCCAAGTTATTAGGTACATTTAAAGCGGAGGTTGATAGGTTCTTGATAAGTCAGGGCGTGAAAGGTTATGGGGACGGGTAGGAGAAAGGTGTTGGGAAGGAAGTGGATCAGCCACAATCAAATGTTAGAGCAGACTCAATGGGCCAAATGGCCGAATTCTGCTCCAATGTCTTATGGTCTTATGACACCACCCCTCTGCTAATGTACCTGTTTTACATATTACACTACAGAATGAATGTATCCTGGGTATAATAATTACCAGGACTATTGAAAGGTCTGTCTTCTTTCAGAGCAATAGTGAACTACTAAAAGAACTTTTGACTATCATCAGCTATTCTCGGTTAGTCAATTCACTATGCAATTCTTAATTAATCAAAGATTGCGCTTTATTGTCTGTGCACAAACATCAATGTAACTATGTTGAACCCAATCCAACTCTGTGCCAATACTCACTCAGACCTCTTCTCCAATATATAACACTGAAGTAGAGGATCTCCCGTTGGCCAAGCAATTGATCTCTTTTTCTCCCAGCCCCTGGTATGGGGTTCTTCCTTGTGATAGCTAGTCTCCAGCATTCTCACCACTTTGTATTTGAAGCCCTTCATTCTTATAGGCTTTCCTTATCAGGTCAAAAGTTGCGTTTTAATCTTGTTGGCTTGAGATCATCTGACTGATCTGTATCAGAATCCCCTTGACTGTAGTCCAAGCTAGCACCAATTTATTGCCCCTCTGCAAGAGACCAACCTGTAATTAATGTTTCTTTGTTCTGAATTAGCCAGCTACTTGGCTGAAGTTACCCAGGTCAGACACAGACTCCCCTGTTCATAAACCTGCATGCTCTATCATACCAAAGAACACCCAACAAATAACTTCTTATTTGGAAAGTATCTCCTGTTCAATGGATTATCGGGAGCATCACTGTGCCAACTTTAGAGCACTTTCCTAAAACCTATTCCTGAGCAAAACAATTTTACAAGACAGTTCTCAAAATGGAGGTTACAGAGCAGCTTCACGAAATGGCAGCCTCCATTCCTTCAACCACGTGGCAAGAACAAAGGTAATTAGTTTGTCTACTTCCACTGTCCTTGATGTTTTCTTCTATATTTTAATTCTTTCATGATCAACAGAACCATCAAGTTTGTTTACATCTAATGATTGGTAACAGGGACAGCATAAGAGATTGATAATGAAGTTCAGTACTGTATTCCATGTGCCCTCAGTCTTTTATCAGTTTATTTGAAGATTAAGACTTCATATTTGGCATAGAGCTCATGGAAATCAGTCATTGGTTTATTACCGTTACATGTACCAAGTACAATGAAAAGCTTTTGGTTGAATGCCATCCAGACAAATAATTCCATACATATGTACACTACAGAAAACATAATGCAGAATATAATGTTACTGCTACAGAGTAAGAGCAAATAAGAGCTAATATTTTTGTCTAAGAGTCTGATAGAAGTTGTCCTTGACCCTGGTAGTACATGTTTTCAAGCTTTTGTACCTCCTGCCCAATGGGAGTGGGGAGAAGAGAGAATGAATGGGATGGGATAGGTCCTTAATTATGTTGGCTACTTCCCCAAGGCAGCATGAAATGTAGACAGAGCCAATGGAGGGGAGGATGGTTTGCACGATGGACTGAGCAGCAGTGAATTGTGACTTCCTGTATGCTTCTGAGACCTGAAAAACACTCTCAAATGCTTGAGGAACTCAGCCGGTCAGACAGCATTTATGGAGGGGGAATAAATAGTTGACATTGGATGGGGAAGGGGTGCCAATGTTTTAAAAGACTGTTAGTAGCCATTGGCCTGAATTTATAGTTACTGTACTCCCATTATTTAAATTAATCTTGCTATGGCCAAAGAAAGTCACTGAAAGTGCTTCTTTACACATATTGACCATAAAATACTGGTTCCTTAATCTAATTCCTAGGTATTCTAATTTTAATAAGGGCTTTAGTATTCATTTAAATTGCTTTTATTAATTTTCTTATATCAATCACAGATACTCTGCACATGATCATAGGTAAAAGATCATGCTAAAGGTGTTATGTTGCAATCAAAACTACCTAATTAATGAATGTCACTTTGATCTATTTTCTGTGTAGGCCAAGGGTGAAAACTCAGAACAAAATGTACAGTAAATGTTAATTATTCTTTCAAAGGTAGTAGCTGCTTTCTTTTTGCACTTTTGTATTTAGCTTTATGCATTCAGCTTTGAAAGACTTCTTGGCTTTTAGCATCAATAAACATTCTAATCAATGGGGTATTGAACACTCCTCAATAGTCACGTAATCGTCAGTGTTATAAAGGGAATCGTGTCCATTTAGCATGTCTCTTTACGTCCAATTTTAAGCAGCTCACATTCAGGTTCAGGTTTATTTATTTATCACATGTACATCAATACATACCGTGAAATGCGCCATTTGTGTTAAAACAATCAAGGATGCAAGGACGTGCTGGGGGCAGCCTGCAAGTGTCACCACACATTCTGGTGCCAACATAGCGTGCCCTCAGTGTTCAGCAGAACAATACGCAGCAGCAACAACAACAACAAAATAAGACAACAGCAAGACAAGGCCATTTCCCACCCTCACACACACACACCCCCACACACACACACACAGGCCACTAACCCCAGGACAGTCTTCCTCCCGGTCTCTAGTCCTTGTTTCCAGACTCGCAGACTCACAGACCTCGGACCTCAGACTTCTGAACAAGCCGACCCAGGGGCTTCGACCCTCAGTCCTCTTCTCACACCCCAAGAATAAACTAATTTGATATAAGAAGGCTGTCAGAAAGCCATTGTACTCAATTTCAAAGTGAGTTATTATACTTTTATACTTTATTGTCGCCAAACATTTGATACCACAACGTACAATCATCACAGCGATATTTGATTCTGCGCTTCCCGCTCCCTGGATTACAAATCGATAGTAAATATTAAAAATTTAAATTATAAATCATAAATAGAAAATAGAAAAATGGAAAGTAAGGTAGTGCAAAAAAACTGAGAGGCAGGTCCGGATATTTGGAGGGTGCGGCCCAGATCCGGGTCAGGATCTGTTCAGCAGTCTTATCACAGTTGGAAAGAAGCTGTTCATAAATCTGGCCGTACGAGTCTTCAAGCTCCTGAGCCTTCTCCCGGAGAGAAGAGGGACGAAAAGTGTGTTGGCTGGCTGGGTCGTGTCCCCCTGATTATCCTGGCAGCACTGCTCCGACAGCGTGCGGTGTAAAGTGAGTCCATTAATTTATAATGAGACAGTTGATAGAAATCTTGTTTTTACTCTTTATCCTGCATTGTTACTGTTTCACCTTATTCTAGCTCAATGCACTGTGTAATAATTTAATCTGTATAAACAATATGCAGACAAACTTTTCACTGCATCTTGATACATACTGTATGACAATAATAAACCCATACCAACACCTTCTCCCATTCCTGGAACTCATCCGGGCTGTAGATTTATCCTTTATCCTCCTGCCGTGGCCCATGTGCGATTGATTAAATTTATTTTGTAAAGACATGCAAGAAACATTCCCAGAAGTCCCATGAAAAGATCAAAGAGATCATCCTCTATTTTGTGTGACTATGTTCTGAAATGCTGAAAACCTTCCTTCTGAATTTTTCCAGTTCGGTGGAAGTTTGCAACCTTGAAGGCATTGTAAGTAATGAAACACGCATACCTTTTTCTAACAATGATGTCTATTTATATTCAACCTTCAAAGAAACAAAATGTCTACAGATGCTTCACAAAAACATCAAAAAAAATTGTTTGCACTGAGCCACAATGAAATATTACAAGACCAAAAGAAAGGTCATTGAAATATCTTTTAAATACATTTTTAAAAACATCTTAAAGACAGAAAGAGAGAGAGAGATTGTGGGAGGAAAGGGCAGAGTTTAATGCTTTTGCAGCGAAAGACCAGGTTGCTCGCAGCGAAGTGATTAAATTCAAGAATGAGCCAGAGGTGAGATCTAGAGAAGCACAGATACTGTATCTCAGGTTCTAGGCAGGAGGGATTACAGAGAGATGTGGGGAATCGAAGACAATCAATGTATTGTTTAATCGCGTGCCGACATAAGGAAGCAAGAACAATGTATGATGAGAGAATGGGATTCTGTAGAAGATAGGGCTCGGGTGGCAGAGTTTTGGTGACCTCACACTTACAGGACATAGAGTGAGGAAAATCACACAACACATTGGAGCAAGGAGAGTTTTATGCCCTCAGTTTTATGTCTTATTTGTAATTTGGAACAAATGCATCCCACAAATATTGTAGCTGTGATATGTCCTTCTAATAATTTCATGGAAAATTAATCCTTACATTTATGCTGTGTCTTCTCTGAGTATTTCAGTACCAGTGAGGACTTAGTTACTGCCTGTTACACTGTTGGTGTTTAGGGCAGCAATAAAGGTCCTCTATCACTGTCTGTCCTTTGCCATCTTCTCTATTGTGCCCCATTTGTGGTTCAGGGTCCTCATTTCTGCCTCTAAGGTACGGCACCAAGTTGTCTTTGGTCTCCCGCATTTCCTCCGGCCTTCAGGGGTCCAGTGAAGTGCTGTCTTGATGATGGAGTTGGTCTCTCCTCTTGATCTTGGCGATGTTCAGAGCTTCCTTCATCATGCCGGTAGCTTCCTCTTGGTTCTCATTACTGTCAGTCATGCAGGCCCTGGGTCAAGATTCATGAATACAGTTGCACTCAGATGTAGAAGGATTCTCCATTGTTGTTTCTGTAACAATTATTTTTCGGGACCAGTTAGGGTTGTTAGCCCTGAGCTGAACCCCTGAACCTGGAGGACCGGTGGACCACTCTTAGTCTGGCCTCTACCCTTTGACCTGTTTGGCATGGGTGACCCTACCGAGAGTCAAAGGACAAGGCCCTGACCCCAGCCAACATAGCTCTCCGGGTCATTGAGGCACGCAAGCCTCCAAACCATACGACAAGGTTGTGGTCCTCTTGGAGGAATGAGGATCTGTGTAGATCTTTTTGCCTCATTTTCTTTAATTAATTTATATCTTTTTTATGGTCTCATCCAGATCAATTTAGTTCTAGAGCAAATAGTAAGCGACGTGCAAGTACATTGGGTAAAGACATTCCTTTTATTTTTCCTCAGCTGGCCAATGATTTCTTGGGCAGTGGTACAATAGTTAAATTTTTGAATTTGCTTACAGAAGCCGAGACAATTGATCCCCAGGCATATGAGTAAAATCCACAATGACAGTTTGATTCAAGTATTTAATTAAATCTGAAATTTAAAATGCTTATCTCAGTACTTGATTCCAGCTCAGAGTGGTTGATCATGAAATGTTTTTTGCAGATTCATAGATTTATACAGCGTGGAAATGGGCCCTTCAGCCTAACTCATTCATGCCCGCCAAGATGCCCACCTGAGCTACTCCCATTTGCTAGTATTTGGCCCACATCCCTCTAAACCTTTCCTATCCTTGGACCTCTTCACAACAGGCAGATGAGGGGCCAATAAAAGCTACCCTTTCCGGTGATGTCATACCAGGGAACCAATAAATATACATTAAAATGTCTAATGCCCTCTGGTACTTAAGATGAGAAGGGATAAGTTCAAAGGGGATCGGCGAGGCAAGCTTTTAACACAGAATGATGAGTGCCTGGAATGCACTGCCTGGGTGATGGTGAAGGCAAATACAACAGAGACTTTCAAGAGTCTCTTGGTAAAGCACACAAATATTCAGGAAATGGACATTGTGCAGGCAGAGATGATTAGTTTAGTTGGGTATTTGATTACTAACTTAGTTCATTTGGCACAGTATTGTGGGCCAAGAGGCCTAATCCTGTGCTGCACTGTTCTATGTTCTGTATTAAGATGGTTGAGAATGATGGAGAAACCTACATCCTGGTTTAATTTTCCATTATAGGGCCATTTCCCAACTGTCCTTTTCCAAGCAATTGGACAATTTGTTCCAGGAAGTGTTGAATTTCTGGAGAATTGTTGGTGCTTCATTTATCCAGGAAGTGGTGAGTATTCTGTCTTGCTTTATAAATGGTAGGAAGGTCTTGAGGTATCAGGAGGTTGTTCACTCACAGGTGAATATCCAGTCTCTAATCAACTCTTGTAGTCATGATATTTTTATAAACACAAGAGATTTTGCAGATGCTGGAAATCCAGAATAACACACACAAAATGCTGGAGGAACTCAGCAGGTCAGGCAGCATCTATGGAAGGGAATAGACAGTTGATGTTTTGTACCGAGACACTTGTTGCTTGGTAAATCCGACTCCTCATCTTTTTTTACTTCAGTCCTGCTTCGGTCTCAGCCCGAAACGTCGACGGTACTCTTGTCCATAGACGCTGCCTGAGTTTCTCCAGCATTTTGTGTGTGCTGCTTGGATTTCCAGCACCTACAGATTTTTCTCTTACTTGTTACTCATGATATTTTTGTGGCTGGCATAAAGTGACTTGAGGATATCAATAATGGAGAACTTGGTGATAAAAATACCATTGAATGACAAGGATAGATGATTGGACTCTCTCTTGTTGGGAATAGCCATTGTCTGGCATTTGTCAAGCAAATATTATGTGCCATGCCCATGTATGAATTTGCTTCACACAGGAATACACTGCCTCTGGAGCCAAACTTTACATTGATAAGTGGATTAATGGTGAGTAAATGCTGTGTGATACACTATCAACAACAGCTCCCTTCATTCTGCAGAATGTTATATATTAAGGTCTTTCAGGAATTTCAAGCATAGCCTTCCATAGCTAACAATCTTAATTTCACATTCAATCTGCCAGGGTTTCACATCTTTAGAATGCCAGGGAGAGCAGCCTCCCTACCATATGCGGAAGGGAAGTTAGATGCTTTTGGCTCAACAGAAAATCGATTGTTCTCATTTAATGGAATGTGTTTAAATGGATAGAACCTTGACTTTGAAGGAGAAAGCCTCACTTGCCAAGACAAATTAGACAATGCTTCTCAAGAAGAAAATGTTGTTTTGGAAATTTAGAAAGCTCAAGACTGATCTACTGGGATTTGCGTGCTAATTTTATCCACACTACAATTACTGCTGATGTTTGTGTGCACGATTTAAACTGCAGTGATGAATAGGAAAATAAATCATCAGAGTCGAGCAGAAGAATTACCAATAAAATCCACACTGTGGCCAATGTGACTTCACTGATCTAAGACCATAAGATATAGGAACAAAATTAGGCCACTCGGCCTGTCAAGTCAGCTCCGCCATTCCATCATGGCTGATTTATTATCTCTCTCAACCCCATTCTCCTGACTTCTCCCCGTAATCTCTGATGTCCTGACGAATCAAGAACCTATCAACTACCTCAACTCTTTAAGTTATTTCTGGGAATATGAATGCTACTTAATAATATTTGAGTACTAAATATTGTTAACCCAACTGGAATATAGGTTGAGTCTTTCAACATGAATGGAAAATAAGTGTGGCATTGTAACTTATCTGCAGTTATTGTGTAATCATGGGACTATGAGTGTTGTTTAGAATAATTGAGGTCTAAGTTTTATTTAGCCCAGCAAAGTTCAAATACAGGTTAAATCTTTGAACATAAAAGCAAAATTAAATGATAATGCATAGTGACATACAGTATGTATGTACTGTTATTTTGTAAACTACTGCAGATTGGATAGGAGGTTAATCTAACTTTTTTCGTGAGCTTTTTTGATTGAGAGGATAGAACATGTTCTTGTGACAAATCAGTGCATGGTTTCCTCTGTTGGGTATGTTGTTACCTCAAGGATTAGTCTGACCCTGGCCATCACTGAGAAAACCAATTAATGATCATTACACTATCATGTTATATTTTGGCACATATCTGTCCATGCAGTGTTGCCTAAGGAGCTGTTTGAGGAGAGTAGAACATTGAATCTATCTTCTCCGTGCCTGCATTCTATTTTCATGTCTGCTTCCTTGTGGTATTAAGATGAGGAAAAAATGGTGTATTATTTATTTGTGGATCTCTGAGCAAGGAAAGTAAACCCCACAGATCCCAATTAGAGAATGAAGACTCTTCTTAATTAATATTGAATCCACTGGGGCTGCTTGGGGGAAATAAAAACAACCGATTCTGCTATCCAGAGAGAAACCAATAATTTGCTACTTCACTAAGGGTTAGGTGCTGCACCTGCTTTATTTTTCACAAATAACCTTCATTGAATGCAGCCAAAAGTGAAATTGTGCAGTAAGTTACAGTGCTCTTCTAAGATCATTGTAAATGATTTGTTAATCTCTCTTGATTGGAGGCAGTTATTTTATAATGGCTATTTGGAGTTTTATGATCAAGTCAAATGTTGGCCGACAATTTTTTTTCTCTTCATTCACTGCCAAGAGCTGATGGTATCAGCAATTTGATTATTAAAGAAAACAGAAATGACAGTTAAAACTCCAGTTGCATGTTTATATTTGCGCTCAGCGAAATGCAATTAGCTTGTAGTGCAAACAAACTTTTTTGATTACACTTGTTTTGAAGAGGGAAAGAAAATCCAGAGCCAATCAAAGAGTAATCAAGCAAGTGAGATGGAATTGGGTAAGATAGATAGAACTTCTTCAAAAGGCTGTTCAGGCATTGACAAACACACTCCCTCCCCCAATACAAAATATACAGTGTAGGTGTTTAAAAACGCAAACAACAGGAATTCTGGAGATGCTGGAAATTCAAGCAACACACATCAAAGTTGCTGGTGAACGCAGCAGGCCAGGCAGCATCTCTAGGAAGAGGTGCAGTCGACGTTTCAGGCCGGGACCCTTCGTCAGGACTAACTGAAGGAAGAGTTAGTAAGAGATTTGAAAGTTGGAGGGGGAGGTGGAGATCCAAAATGATAGGAGAAGACAGGAGGGGGAGGGATGGAGCCAAGAGCTGGACAGGTGATTGGCAAAAGGGATATGAGAGGATCATAGAAACATAGAAACATAGAAAATAGGTGCAGGAGTAGGCCATTCGGCCCTTCGAGCCTGCACCGCCATTTATTATGATCATGGCTGATCATCCAACTCAGAACCCCGCCCCAGCCTTCCCTCCATACCCCCTGACCCCCGTAGCCACAAGGGCCATATCTAACTCCCTCTTAAATATAGCCAATGAACTGGCCTCAACTGTTTCCTGTGGCAGAGAATTCCACAGATTCACCACTCTCTGTGTGATGAAGTCATGGGACAGGAGGTCCGGGAAGAAAGACAAGGTGGGGAGGAACCCAGAGGATGGACAAGGGGTATATTCAGAGGGACAGGGGGAGAAAAAGGAGAGAGAGAGAAAGAATGTGTATAAAAATAAATAACAGATGGGGTACGAGGGGGAGGTGGGGCATTAGCGGAAGTTAGAGAAGTCCTGGACCTCCTGTCCCATGATCCTCTCGTATCCCTTTTGCCAATCACCTGTCCAGCTCTTGGCTCCATCCCTCCCCCTCCTGTCTTCTCCTATCATTTTGGATCTCCCCCTCCCCCTCCAACTTTCAAATCCCTTACTCACTCTTCCTTCAGTTAGTCCTGACGAAGGGTCTCGGCCTGAAACATCGACTGTACCTCTTCCTAGAGATGCTGCCTGGCCTGCTGTGTCCACCAGCAACTTTGATGTGTGTTACAGGGTAGGTGTGTCCTATTGAGCAGGAAAAGTTAAGGTGAGGGAACCATAGTTTACAGGAGATGTGGAGCATCTAGTCAAGAGGAAGAAAGAAGCATATTTAAGATTTAGGAAGCGAGGATCAGACGGGGTCTAGAGAGTTACAAGGTAGCAAGGAAGGAGCTGAAGAATGGACTTAGTAGAGGTAGAAGGGTGTATAAGAAGGCCTTGGCAAGTAGGATTAAGGAAAACTGCAGGTGTTCTATACATAAGTGAAGAACAGGAGGATGACTAGCATGAGGGTAGGACTGATCAGGGATAGAAGAGAAAATATGTACCTGGAGACGGGGGAGGTGGGGAGGTCCTTTTGGAATACTTTGTTTCAGTATTCTCCAATAAGAGGGACCTTGATGTTTGTGATGTCAGCATAAAACAGGCTGATAAGCTGGAGCATGTCTACGCTAAGAAAGAAGATATGCTGGAACTTTTGAAAATCGTTAAGACAGTTGAGTCCCCGGGACTGGATAGGATATACCCCAGGTTACTACGGAAAATGAGAAAAGAGATTGCTATGCCTTTAGTGGTGATCTTTGCATCCTCACTGGCCACAGAAGTAGTCCCAGATGATTGGATGGATGGAGGCAAATGTTATTCCTTTGTTCAAGAAAAAGAATAGGGATAAACCTGGGAATTATAGACCAGTGGTGGACAAATTATTGGAGAAGATTCTTAGAGACAGGATTTATGGGCATTTGCATAAGCACAGTCTGATTAGGGATAGTCAGCATGGCTCTGTGAGGGGCAGGTCATGCCTCATGAGCCTGATTGAATTCTTTGAGGATGTAACAAAACACATTGATGAAGGTCAAGCAGTGGATGTGGTGTACTGTGAATATGGATTTTAGTAAAGCATTTGATAAGGTTCCCCATGGTGGGCTCATTCAGAAAGGCGGGAGGCATGGGATCCAGGAAAACTTGGCTATGTGGAAACGGAAATGGCTTCCCCACAGAAGGCACAGAGTGGCTCTAGATAGAGCATATTGTGCCTGGAGGCCGGTGACTGGTGGTATTCTACAGAGAACTTTTCTGGGACCCCTGCTCTTTGTGATTTTAATAAATGACTTAGACAAGGAAGTGTAAGAGTAGGGTAGGAAGTTTATAGATGACACTAAGGTTGTTAGAATTGTGGATACCTTAGAAGGCTGTTGTAGTTCACAACAGGACATTGATAGGATGCAGAACTGGCTGAGAAGTGGCAGATGATATTCAATCCAGAAAACCTGTCCACAACCCTATGCAATTACTCCATAAACAACCTCCACACTTGCGTGTGTATTTCCCTGAGTACATCTCTCCCTAGTTTACGCTCCCAAGTTCCTGCCTAATAACGTCATAATTTCCCCTCCTTCAATTATATACTTTCCCATGCTGTTTGCTCCTATCCCTCTCTATAGCAAAGGTAGGGAATTGTGGTGACTGTCTTTGAAATGCTCACCCACCGAGAGATCTGACACCTGACCTGGTTAACTGCCGAGCATCCAGTCCAGGACGGCTGCGCAATGATTGCTATGTAATTCTGTAACAGGTCTACCAACCTTCGCTTGCAAATCAGCAAGAAATGGTTAAACAGGACAATTTCCACCATGGAAACTCATGAGCACCAACCTTTGTCCAAATCATGTTACTTTCAGATCATTGACCAAGTTACATCTGACTCATGTCCTCTCTATATTCAGCATAGATCAATTATCACATAGACCTAATTATTTTTTTAAATTTCTGCATCAGCACTTTAGTGTTATACAGAGCAACAGACAGTTATCCATGCCCATTCATATTACACACTTGTATTCAAGTTATTATTCTGGCTTTTCCAAGAGATGGTCCTGCAAGGGAACTAGTTATCTATATCTGAAAAAGAATAGAAAGAATAGATTGCAGAGCACCAGGGAAACAGTAGGTGAGTGATATAATTCCCTGATGACTAGTAGATGAATCATAGGAATCAGAATGCATTTGGCCGCAGTCTCTGCCTGTGACTGATCAATTACTGGTAACATTGGCTATATTTAGCCACATTTCCCGAGGAGACATTGGATTGCGTAGTGGGAGAAAGATTTCAAAAGAAGTGAGCGGGGTCAGTCAGAACATTCTGCGTGCACAATTTCCAAGAAGATGTTGGAGTGTGAGTAATTAGGCATTTGGCAAGGTCCAACAAAAAAAAGTTAGTCTTTTGAGCAGCGGCCAATCAGCAATTGGGAGTATTAGAACACATAGCTCACTCAGGTTTGCCGATTGAGTACATAAGGCATCAATTCACAGCAATTTGGTGCTTTGAGCAGCAGACTGGGATTGATTGGCAAGAACAAATTAAAATAAGGCAGAGACAAACAGGACTGCCATTGCTGGAATTGACAGTGTTAAATTGGGGATTTTGAGGTATTAGCTCTTTGAGGCTTCAGTGCAGAGAGGCTTGAGTGAGAGGAGGTGAAAAAGCAGTAAGTTCTCCCAGGTAAACAACAGGAATTCTGCAGATGCTGGAAATTCAAGCAACACACATCAAAGTTGCTGGTGAACGCAGCAGGCCAGGCAGCATCTCTAGGAAGTTCTCCCAGGTTATTTATTGTTTTCCTTCTTTATATTGACACAAGTAGAACAGTAGGGATGCCAGACAGGATAGTGGAATGCTCTTCTTGCAGGATGTGGGAAGGCATGGAGACCTCCAGTGTCCCTGACAACTACAACTGCAAGAGGTGCATCCAGCTACAGCTTCTAACAATCCGCGTTAAGGAGTTCGAGCTGGAACTGGATGAACTCCGGATCATTTGTGAGGCTGGGGGAGTGATAGATAGGACATATAGAGAGGGGAAAGGGGTTAAACAGTCAAGGCAGAGTACCCCTGTGGCCATCCCCCTCAGCAACAGTATCACTTTGGATACTGTTGGGTGGGAGGAGGATGACATAACAGAGGAAAGTCACAGTGGTCAGGTCTCTGGCACTGAGTCTGGCTCTGTGACTAAGAAGGGAAGACGGGAGAAGAGACAAGCTGTGGTGATAGGGGATTCATTAGTTAGGGCTTCTGTGGGCGAGAACCAAATGGTATGTTGCCTCCTGGGTACCAGAGTCCAGGATATCTCGGATCTAGTGCTTTGCATTCTCTAAGTAAATATGGAAAAAGTAGGTCTGGTCCGCTATTTGAGATTTTAAATCGAAGAAAGTCCAATATTGATGGTATCATGAAGGGTCTGGCAATTGTGGATTAGAACCTTTTCCGGCAAAGGTGTACTTGGTAAGTGGGAAGCCTTCAAAAGTGAAATTTTGAGAGTACAAAGTTTGAATGTGCCTGTCAGAATAAAAAGTAAAGGCAATAGGTTTATGGAACTTTAGTTTGCAAGAGATATTGAAGCCCTGATTAAGAAAGAAAGAAAGGAGGTGTATAGCAGGTAGAGGCAGCTAGGAACAAATGAGGTACTTATGAGGTATGGAGAATAGAAATGCAAGAGAACACTTAAGAAAGAAATCGGGCGGGGGGGGTGGTGTTAAAAGAAGGCATGAGGTTGCCCTAGCAGACAAGGTGAAGGAGAATCCTAAGGGATTCTGCAGATATGTTAAGGGCTAAAGGACTGCAAGGGACAAAATTGGTCCCCTGGGCGATCAGATTGGTAATCTATGCGTGGAGCCAGAAGAGATGGGGGAGACATTAAATGAACTGTTTTTGCATCTGTATTTACTTGGGAGATGGACACAGAGTCTATAGAAGTGAGGCAAAGCAGCAGTGAGATCATGGACCATGTACAGATTACAGAGGAGAAGGCATTTGCTGACAAATTAGAGTGGATAAATCCCCAGGGTCTGACGAGATGTTCTCTCAACCTTCTAGGAGGCAAGTGCAGGAAATTGCAGGGGCCCTAACAGAGATATTTAAATCATCCTTAGTTACGGGTGAGGGCTAGAGGACTGGAGGATAGCTATTGTAGTTCCATTGTTTAAGAAAGGCTCCAAGAATAAGACAGGAAATTATAGGCCAGTGAGCCAGACATTAGTAGCAGGTAAGTTATTGCAAGGTATTATAAGGGACCAGATATATAAGTATTTGGATAGACAGGGATAGATTAGGGATATTCAATATGGCTTTTTGTGTGGTAGGTCATGTTTAACCAATCCCAGAGAGTTTTTGAGGAAGTTACCAGGAAAGTTGTTGAAGACAAGGCAGTGGATGTTACCTAGGTGGACTTTAGCAAAGCCTTTGACAAAGTCCCATATGGGAGGTTGGTCATGAAAGTTCAGTCACATGGCATTCAAGTTGAGGTAGTAAATTGGATTCGACTTTGGTTTCGTGGGAGAAACCAGAGTGGTAGTAGATGGTTGTTTCTCTGACTGGAGGCCTGTAACTAGTGGAGTGCCACAGGGATTGGTCCTGAGTCCATTGTTGTTTGCCATCTATATCCAACAATCTGGAAGATAATGTGGTAAACTGGATCAGCAAATTTACAGATGACACGAAGGTTGGGGGTGCAGTGGACTGTGAGGAAGACTATCAAAGTTTACAAGAGGATCTGGACCAGCTGGAAAAATGGTCTGAAAAATGGCAGAAAAAATTTACTGCAGACAAGTGTGAGGTCTTGCACTTGACAGGACCAACCAGGTTAGGTCTTACACCATGAACGGTAGGGCACTGAGGTGTCCGGTAGAACAAAGGGATCTGGGAATACAGATCCACAATTCATCGAAAGTGCAAAACAGAATTTTTGGCACATTGGCCTTCATAAATCAAAGTATTGAGTACAACAGTTGTAATATTGAAGTTATGTAAGGTGTACAGTTCTGGTCACCGAATTATAGGAAAGGTGTCAACAAAATAGAGAGAGTACAGAGAAGATTTACTAGAATGTTACCTGGGTTTCATCACCTAAGTTACAGAGAAAGGTTGAACAAGTTGGGTCTTTATTCTTTGGAGCGTAGAAGGTTGAGGGGGGACTTAATAGAGGTATTTAAAATTATGAGGGGGATAGATAAAGTTGACGTGGATAGGCTTTTTCCATGAGGGTAGGGGAGATTCAAACAAGAGGACATGAGTTGAGAGTTCGCAGGCAAAGTTTAGGGGTAACATGAGGGGGAACTTCTTTACTCAGAGAGTGGTAGCTGTGTGGAACAAGCTTCCAGCAGAAGTGGTAGAGGCAGGTTCGATATTGTCATTTAAAGTAAAATTGGATAGGTATATGGACAGGAAAGGAATGGAGGGTTATGGGCTGAGTGCAGGTCGGTGGGAATAGGATAGGGTAAGAGTTGGGCACGGACTAGAAGGGCCGAGATGGCCTGTTTCCGTGCTGTATTTGTTATATGTTTATATGAGATATTGGTGAGGACTAATTTGAAGTATTGTGTGCAGCTTTGGTCACCTACCTACAAGAAAGAAGTCAATAAGATTGAAAGGGTGCAGAGAAAATTTACAAGGACATTGCCAGGACTTGAGGACCTGAGTTATGGAGAAAGGTTGAATAGGTTAGAACTTTATTCCCTGGAGTATAGGAGAATGAGGGGAGATTTGGTAGAGGTATACAAAATTATGAGGGGTATACATGGGGTAAATGCAAACAGGCTTTTTCCACAGAGGTTGGGTGAGATTAGAACTAGAGATCATGGGTTAAGGGTGAAAGGTGAAATATTGAAGGCAAACATGAGGGGGAGCCTCTTCACTCAGAGGATGGTGCAAATGTGGAACGAGCTGCCAGCGGAAGTGGTGGATGCAGGTTCGATAGTACAGTACAAGGATGGGAGAGGTATAGAGGGCTATGGTCCAGGTGCAGTTCAATGGGACTAGGCAGATTAATAGTTTGGGATGGACTAGATGAGCCAAAGAGCCTGTTTCTGTGCCGTAGTGTCCTATGACTCTTGGAAGTTAAAGAGGGAGCAAAGAGTTTAGTGTGCCAGATAACCTGTTGCTGATTAGAATTGCACTTGCTGAAAATGTCTGTATAGCTATTGGATTAAGGTAGGAGCAGAGTTGGCAGTGATGTCCACATGAGGTACTAGCCAAGCCACATTTATTTTCACATTTATTTACATTTAAATTACAACTGTGGCGATAAAATGCCAGAGCAATGCATAACGTAAAACTGAATTCTGGCAACAGAGATGAAAAATGCTAAGAAAAAAACCTTTTGTGATTCTAAATGTTTAAACATTTCTTCCAGGTAATGTGTTTTTGGGCTGACTGAGCATTCAGGCACTTTGCTGTCTCCGAGGGTGTTCCGTGAGGCTTTGAGTGAAGTGTGCAGCCTCGGCGCCAAAAAGCCTTAAGTTGGGGCGCCATTTTTCACCGATTAAAGCGCTGAGGAAGATTGAACTCATCGAGGCGAGTGAGGAAAGCGAGCGAGTGTTCAGCGCCGTCTATCAGCTTTGCGCTTGCTGCTGGAGGAAGGTGTCTGTGTGTGTTTCTGGTCACTCTTTTTTTGTTGCTATTTTGGGCAATTTTGAATCAGGGTGAACTTGGGTGGCCTCCAGATAACGAACATTGAGCTGAACTGAATATGCCTGGACTTCTTTGATCTTTGTGTTTTATATTCTGTGTTTTTCGCTCATTTTTTTGTTGCTGTTTGCGTGATTTGTTTTTTTCTGTGCATGGGGGTGGTTTTGATGGTTTTTCTTTGAACGGGTTCCATGGTTTTCTTTGTTTTGTGACTCTGTGGGAAGATGAATCTCAGGATTGTATACTGCATGCATACTTTGATAATAAATGTACCTTGAATCCTTTGAATTTTTAGAACTATGAGTTCTCCCTCTGCCTAACTGTCCAATACATAATTGCCATCTATTGAACAGTACAGAAGGAGTGATCAATGCCAGTCCCATGCTGGAATGATAAGAAATCCAGATTCCAACAACTTTCTGAGTGGATACATTTCCCTTTATGCCCTTCTGGATTTTCATGAGAACACAAGAACATTGGAGCAGGGCCACTTGGCCCTTCAAGTCTGCTCTATCATTTATTAACGGGCCAAAAATAACTCTTCAGTTCTTCCATGAAAAATATATCCACACAAAATGCGAAACATTGTCTTTTGTAGTTTCTATTTCAGTAATCATTAAAATAGATACTTTCTCCAAATAATCACAGCATTCTTGGCTGTTGTAATGAGTCATGGCAATCTCTGACTTCAACTCACTCATTCCTAGTGAAATTGAATTGTGCCAAGTGTCACACCTCATATAGCTGTAAGAACGGTTAGTTTATTTATAATGATTTTTTTTCCTTTCATAGCAGCATAATGGCATCACAGAGAAATTCAGCAACAAAAAATAAAATCTGTCTGCCTGATCTTTTTTATACATGGAGGAAGTAGAGCTCCAGAAACGTGTATCAGTACTGTCAGCCTTGTAAGTTATTAATTGCATTTATGGTTATTAATTGTAAAACTGAAGAGTGCTGTTTAAGGTGTAAATCAACTTACTTTCCTCCCTGATCAACAGCTGAAGAGAAGAAGCCAAATGAATTTTCAAAACAATTTATGTAGAAATTCAGAAGGAGAAACATAAATATTATTTTGCATGACTTTATTACAGAGACACACATCATTAGATAGGTGGTATCAAAGTGGTCACCGCTGCAGCGCAAGGCTACCCCTTCGTGTGAGCCCCCCCACTCTCGGGTGCTGGGACGACCGGGCGTGGTGGAGGCACAGCCCTCTTTCCCTGTCGAGCTCGCCAGGAGTCCGGTCATCCATCGCACAAGGCTTCCACCGGGACCGATTCTGTAAATACCCAGTCACAATAACTGGAAGAGAGACAACGATTGGATCTGACAGGTCGTACTGAAGTGAAGCTTAATTGGATGAGTAAATGAGTTTCAAAGGAAGAAACTTCCTATTCACTAAACTAATGAGTCTATTGCTTTGCTGGTGATGAAAAGTAGCTTGAGTTTCAACCTCAGGTTGAAAGTGACATTACTATTAGAGGAATTTGTCTGGCCCACTATAAAATTTTCAGTTACATTTTAACATCATTACCAGGCTACGTATCCACCATTTATGTCCAAAAGGTACAAAATACACTATGTGTTTTATAGCTTCTAAACCATTGCTGCTCCCAAGATTGATTAATATATTCCTGAACAATGCACAGATCATAGACCTGAAGCTGCAACAGATTTGCTTTCCACCCAATTTGGTGTTTCTGGTCATGGGTTGTATCGTGGCTTCCAAAGAGCAAGCAAAGTATTTTGCTGAAACAAATTAGTCAAGCCACTGATTTTATGCTTGTATTCCATCTTCAAAAAGGAGAAACGGCCCGTTCTTGTATGAACCCATAGAAACACAATCAGGGAGCAAGCACAAAGAGTGGGGGACTGTAGGATAGTGATCACATCCCACCTTCAGGAGAGATTCTGAAGGCCGTTCTCAAGCAAAGCATTTTCTTGGAATGTGGGCCTCAGTAAACAGGATAGCACTACCGATTACTCCCAGTATTTTCTGTTGTTATCTCAGTGTCCTAGAATATTTCCAGTAAATTCAGCACCAGTGCCTCATTTCTGTAAGGAGATAACATTAGGTGACACTGTCAAATCCAATTCACGTACAACAAAATTTCCTATCAGTGGAGCTACAGCACATTTGAGTGTGTGTGTGTGTGTGTGTGTGTGTGTGTGTGTATGTGTGTATGTTTTTATGTATTTACAACGTTTTATTCCCATGCCTGCTGACGTCAGCAAGATCCATTGTTGCTTGTGTTCTCACTCTCAGGAATGCTCTCCAAGGCGCCCCGTGATTGCAACTGATCTGGAGATGACAAGTGGCTCTTACTGATACCGCAAGATTGTGCTGCATAGTGGATCTGTCTCAGGTTATCCAGCGCTTCGTTCTTTGCGTGTTTCAGCAGATCAGCCTGGCCCTGAAAGTGACAAATGCACGGAGATTACTCACATTGACAATCCTTATTCTGATTATCAGCAGTGACTCAGCAGACAGTCACGGTGGAGCAACAGTCAGATCTCTGAGCCAGATGCTTGGAGATCCAAACTCCACTCCAGGGACTGAGGACAAAGATTCAGGCCCTTTACTGTACTACTGATGAACTGGTGTATTGTTGAAGGTGCCGACTTTATGATGAAATGTTAAAACCATCTGTTTTTTCCATAACACCATAAGATATAGAAGCAGAAATTAGCCACTTGGCCCATTGGATCTCCACAACCTTTCTGATGGGCACAGAAAGTTTCCGTTTCGAGGAGAGATAGCACCCAGGAGCACAGTAAATCGGTTTGTCTCATCAGCGCATATTGTCTCATAGCACATATTGGCTGCTACTTTGCAACACTTACTAGACATCAAAAGTATTTATTTGGCTGCAGTGCTAAATGACACCATGAGATCCTGAAAGGTAATATAGAATTGCGCATGTTTTTCAGGTTCTATTAAAGTCATTCACATTTGTATCAATATGGAGATAATTAACTCTTAGTCTTGTTTAAATGTGGGGCATCCTAAGTTTGAATCGAACAATCTGTCTGGTACATTCAAGAAATGAGAGTTGTCAAGGAGTCCAAGACTGAAAGATCCATCATGGATAAGAAAATGCCACTAACTCAAATCATTCTTCTTTCCACTGCACTTTAGTTTATGCATTTTAGAACATAGGACAAAAGACTATCTAACAATGTCCATAAGATATAGGTGTAAGATTAGGCCATTTGGCCCATCGAGCCTGCTCTGCCATTTCATCATGGCTGATCTATTTTCCCTCTCAGCCCCAATCTCCTGCCTTCTCCCCATATCCTTTCATGCCTTGACTAATCAAGAATCTATCAACCTCTGCCTTAAATATACACAATGACTCTGCCTCGACAGCCAGCTGTGGCAACCAATTCCACAGATTCATCACGCTCTGATGAAAGAAATTCCTCCTCATCTCCGATCTAAAAGGACACCCCCTCGAGTTTGAGGCTATGTCCTCTGGTCTCAGACTCTCCCACCATAGGAAACATCCTCTCCACATCCACTCTATTGAGCCCTGTCAACATTCGATAGGTTTCAATGAGGTCACCATCATTCTTCTGAATTCCAGTGAGTAAAGGCCCAGAGCCATTAAATGCTCCTCATACGACAAGCCTTTCAATCCCAGAATTATTTTCCTGAACCTCCTTTGAACACCCTCAAATGTCAGCACATCCTTTCTTAGATAAGGGGTCGAAAACTGCTCACAATACTCCAAGTGAGGCCTCACCAGTGCTTTATATAGCCTCAACATTATATCCTTGCTTTTATATTCTAGTCCTCATGAAATGAATGCCAAGATCACATTTGCCTTCCTCGATACTGATTCATCCTGCAAATTAACTTTTAGGGAATCCTGCACAGCGACCCCCAAGTCCCATTGCACTTCAGATCTCTGTATTTCCTCTCCATTTATAAAATAGTCTACACTTTTATTTCTTTAACAAAGTGCTTGACCATACATTTCCCAATACTGTATTCTATCTGCCATTTCTTTGCCCATTCTTCTAATCTGTCTAGTCCTTCTGTAGCCTCTATACTCCCCAAAAACTCCCTTCCACTCCACCTATCTTCGCAAACAAACTTTGCAACAAAGCCATGAATTCGTCATCAAAGTCATTGACATATAACGTAATAAGAATCGGTCCCAACACAGACCCACATGCAACACCACTAGTCACTGGCAGCCAACGAAAAAAGTCTCCCTTTGTTCCCACTCTTTGCCTTCTGCCAATCAGCCACTGCTCTATCCATGCTAGTATCTTTCCTGTAATACCATGGGCTCTTATCTTGTTAAGCAGCTTCATTTCCGGCAGCTTGTCAAAGACCATCTGAAAGTCCAAGTACACAACATCAACCAATTCTCCTTTGTCTATCCTGTTTGTATTTCTTCAAAGAATTCCAACAGATTTTTCAGGTAAGATAACCCCTTAAGATATAGGAGTAGAATTAGGCCATTCGGCCCAGAGTTCTACCCCACACTGAGTAAAGAGGTCTTGCCTGAATTCCCCTTGCTTTTATTAGTAAGCATCTGACATGAAGGTTTTTTTTTATTTTGGACTCCAATTCCCACAAGAGCTCTATAAACTTCAACATGGCCTTAGGTTTCTTTATCAGTTGCTATATTCAGAGTAAATAAGATGTTCCTTGAAACTCCGGGGAAGACAATATCATCAGCTGCATGCATAATGTTTATGCTGAGGTATATATGTTCTCCTATTGTGTGGCTATATATGTGCATAGACACTTACGTGTACAAGTGTATTTGTGCTGTTCGCACACATATGCCTCAGTGTGATATCCTGGTTAAAAGAAATTACAAGCTTCAGCATATAGGATGGAGATGAAATATCATTTTGGCAAGTTAGTTGCATAACTGGTTAATATCTTAGGACAGGAAGAGGAGAGACAATGGAGAAACCTGGAGAGGAAACTGTACATTGCTAGGAAATGGAGGCCTGGGTTTTGCATTAAATAAATGGTGAGTTACACATACATCAAAACTGGAAGCTATTACAAAATGCCTTGTTGGCTGGAGGCAGGAAGGGCTGGAGGTCATCAAGTTAATTCATTGCCACAGACTGAGACATGCTGTTGTGAATACAGTTGGAGCTCCCTATCTGGGTCAGTCCAATCAACCCACATTTCCAGTGTCTTACAACCCTGTACAGTGTCAGCTATTTTAAGCACTGTGATTTCCTCTTGCTACTGTAGGCTGGAAATAGAGGATACCCTGCTTCTGGTATCCGTGCTGCAGTTTGGGTGCGGTTTATCAGTATCAGAAGTTAAGGAGCAACCTGTGTGTTGTCTCTGCACGAGTTTACTGAAAGCATATATGTGAGTATGCGGGTGTGTGAGTTTCTGTTTACCTGTGTGTAGTCGGTATTTGTGTGTGCATCTATGTTTCTGTGTGTGTACAGTATATATCCGTTCCCATACTCGTGCCCACATCATTTCTGCTCAAACTCTGTTTCTCAAGAGAGTTCATTGTTGTATCTTAAAGTTGGTATTCCATGTATAGCAGCACAGGCAGAGAGTACACATGATTAGACTGTACTTTTACAAGCATTGCCTATCTTCATTTAAACAAACTCAGGAATGCCAGTGTGGAGGATACAGTTACACAGTGCAGCTCTTACGACTGTGAGGCTAAGCACAGTTCCAATGCCATACTGAAGTTTGCTGATGACACCACTGCTATTGGCTGAATCAAAGCTGGTGATGAATCAACATACAGGAGGGAGATTGAAAATCTGGCCGAGTGGTGACATAACAACACCCTCTCACTCAATGTCAGCGAGACCAAGGAGCTGATTATAGACTTCAGGAGGAGGAAGCCAGAGGTCCATGAGTCAATCCTCATTGGGGGATCAGAGGTGGAGAGGGTCAGCAATTTTAAATTCCTCGGTGTTATTATTTTGGAGGATCTGTCCTGGGTCCAGCACATAAGTGACATTACAAATAATGCATGGCAGTATCTCCACTTTCTGAGAAATTTGCGAAGATTCAGCAAGTCATCTAAAACTCTGACAAATTTCTATAGATGTGTGGTGGAGAGTATATTGACTGGCTGCATCACAGCCTGCTGTGGAAACACCAATGATCTTGAAAGGAAAATCCTACAAAAAATAGTGGATATAGTCCAGTCCATCACGGGAAAAGCCCTCCCCTCCATTGAGCACATCTACATGGAGTGCTGTTGCAGGAAAGCAGCATCCATCATCAAGGACCCCCACCATCCAGGCAATAATCTCTTCTCACTGCTGCCATCGGGAAGGAAGTACGGGAGTCTCAGGACCCACAGCACCAAGTACAGGAGCAGTTATTACCCATCAACCATCAGGCTCTTGAAGCCGAGGAGATAACGTCACTTGACTTCACTCGTCCCATCACTGAACTGTTCCCACAACCTATGGACTCACTTCCAAGGACTCCTCATCTCATGTTCTCGATATTTATTGTTTATTTATTATTATTATGTTTTTCTTTTGTATTTGCACAGTTCGTTGTATTTTGCACACTGGTTATTTGTCCATCCTGTTGGGCACTGGCTTTCATTGATTTTATTATGTTTCTTGGATTTGCTGAGTACACCCACAAGAAAATAAATCTCAAGGTAGTATATGGTAACATATATGTACTTTGATAATAAATTTACTTTGAACTTTGAGTGTTTCTTGATATTGCATTGAACAGTATTAGAGACCAGATGCAGATTAATATCTGAAACCCACCACAGAGGGGCACTGTTCTCACTGTTAACACCCAGGGCTGTGTGTCTGCCTCAAAATGAAAGGTAATATATTTCATGGTTTTGCAAGTTTTCATGCAGTTTTCCATGCTCCTGTAGATAACTGGGAAGTAATAATGAGAGTATACTGTGAATCTATTGCTCAAACCACATATATGGGATGTTTTTTTTCCAGAAACTTCTTACAAAAAGAGATTGTGGGTGAGTGAAGCCCTCGAGTTGCTTATAAAGAACTTTTATGTCGTTCCCTAGCCATGTTCTCTTTATATTCTTCTGTATTCTCTGCCTTGTTTTCTGATTCCTCCATGGTCTTCCCCTTCCTTTCTAAAATCAGTCCCATGCTTGAACTTCTGCATTTCTCTAATTCTGTGTCGTGCTGATCCCTGAATTTAAATAACCAAAATTGACGGCTGTGCCTAAGTAATAGATGCCCTCCTTTTCCCTTTTGCCACACACACTCTCTCTCTCTCTCTTTCCTTCAAGACACATTCTGTCAGCATGCAAACTATTTCAATAGGTGGCTTGGTGTTAAATTTTGTTTGTTATAAGCATTAGGAGAAGTTTTGGAGACATAAGCACCTGCAGATGTTGGAATCTGTTGCAACAACCTGCTTGAAACATCAACAATTGCTTCCACCCAAAGCTGCTGCTTAACCTGCTGAGTTCTTCAAGCTGATTGTTGCTACGATAATTTAAATACTTGTTAAAGACCATAAGAACATATGACACAGGAGCAAAATCAGGCCATTCAGCCCATCGAGTCTGCTCCACCATTCCATCATGGCTGATTTATTAACCCTCTCAACCCCATTCTCATCTTCTATCAAGCTCCACTTTAAATATACCCAATGACTTGGCTGCCACAGTTTCCAGCATGTTACACTACAGTGCAGGCCCTATGGCCCACAATGCTGTGCCAACCTTTTCATCTACTCCAAGGTCAACCTGAACTTTCCCTCCTAAAGGAAGAAGGCTGAGTTCCTTTAGCAGACTGTTTGGTGCCCTGGATTCCAACATCGACTGTCTCTGGTGTATCAATTTTTGTTGTAAGATGGGCAGTTTCTGGAATCAGGTTTAATATCACTGGCATATGCTGTGCAACTTGTTGTTTTGCAGCAGTAGTACATTGCAATACATAATTAATGAAAACTACAAATTACAATAAGTACAGTATATATTAAAAAAAAGAATTAAATAGGCAGTGCAAAAAAGAAGAAAAAATACTGAATTAGTGTTCATGGGTTCATTGTTCATTCAGAAATCTGTTGGCAGAGGGGAAGAAGCTATAAGACATAGAAGCAAAATTAGGCCATTCAAGCCTTCGGGTCTGCTCTGTCATTCCATAATGGCTGATTTATCATCCTGACTGGCTGCATCACTGCCTGGTATGGGAACTGTACCTCACTTAATCGCAGGATTCTGCAGAGAGTGGTGCAGAGGGCCCAGTGCATCTGTAGTTGTGAACTTCCCATGACTCAAGACATTTACAAGGACAGGTGTGTAAAAAGGGCCCGAAGGATCATTGGGGACCCGAGTCACCCCAACCACAAATTGTTCTAGCTGCTACCATCCGGAAAACGGTACTGCAGCGTAAAAGCCAGGACCAACAGGCTCCTGGACAGCTTCTTCCACCAGGCCATCAGACTGATTAACTCACAAGTGTATTTCTATGTTGACTGTCCTATTTATTATAAATTACTATGATTGCACATTTGGACAGAGACATAACGTAAAGATTTTTACTCCTCATGTATGTGAAGGATGTAAGAAATAAAGTCAATTCAAAACTCTTAACTCTATTCTCCTGCCTTCTCCCTGTAAACTTTGACGCCCTTACTAATCAAGAACCTATCAACCTGCACTTTAAATATACCCAAAGACTTGGCCTCCACAGCCATCTGTGGCAGTGAATTCCACAGATTCGCCACTCTTCGGCAAAGGCATAACAACAATCTTGTTTCAGCTGAAATTCCTAAATTAATAGTAAATGGGACCTGTGATTACTTTAAATTGTCATTGTAAATTTGCTGCCTTGGATGCAAAATAGTGTGATTGGGTTTAGTAAATATTTATGATTGCTGCGTTTTTCATTTATTACTTGAGAGCTAAAAGTTTAAGATTCAACACCTATCTCTCAGACGCTGAGCTCCATGTTGAGCTGAATTTACGATGAATCATTTTCTTATTCTTAGTTGTTCCAACTCTGCAGTAACATTAGCACCTCCTGACAGGGAGGAAAACAGCCAGCTGCATCCTGTTCCCAAAAAAAAACAGGATAACTTCAATCCTGCAAATTACTGCCCATCAACTGACTTTAAATTACCAGCAAAGTGATAGGGAGGTGTTGTCAATAGTGCCATCAAGTACCACTTATTCACCCAATAACCTGATCACTGATCAGTGTGGGCTTTGACAGAAGATCTCAGCTCCAGATTTCATTACAACCTTGGTATACACATGTACACAAGAGCTAAATCCTAAAGGCAGGGTGAGATTGACTGCCTTTGATATCAAAATAGCATTTGACCAAGTGTGGCATCAGGAAGCCCAGTTAAAGCTGAAATGAACGAAATCATCTGGGAGTTCTGCATGATTAGCCCAGAGTGACCAGCAATTCATGGAAGCTGCAAAGCCTATAAGGACTCCAGGTCACCCAAATGCGGACGGTATGCATGTACCTGAGCCAGTGTGGATAACTTCACTCACCTCAACTCTAAACTGATCCCATAACCTATAGACTTATTTTCTAGAGCTCTACTACTCATGTTTTCATGATTATTTATTTATTTTTACTATTACAGGTTGAGTACCCCTTATCTGAAATGCTTGGGGCTGGAAGTGTTTCAGATTTTGTATTTTGGAATATGTAATGAGATAGCTTGGGATTGCCATCATTTCCAACTCTGAATTTCTGAGCTACTGATAAGCAGTCTTGTCTTACACTTGTTTATCACACATATGTACTGATGCAGCCGTTCAGCATGTTAGATTTTCATCAGCGGCAATCTTGGCAAACTCATCAATGAACTTGTCTGCTGCTTCATGATCAGCAAATGCTTTATCACCACAAATCTTTAAAAAATTAATGCCATGCCTTTTCTTAAATTTCTGCACCCAGTCTGCAGAATATTCACAATTACTTTAAATTTTCAGTTCGTCGTGATAGATCTTTGCTTGTTTCATGATCATAATACCATTAAATGGCATATGTTCACTCCAACACTGACGAATCCACTCTTTCAATACAATCAAGATCTTTATATTTGGCTTTATGCAGTGTACCTTCTGTTCATTACATATGGGAGGTGACTTCTCAGAACTGTCTGTTGTGCCCAGAGACCTGCACATCGCTTGCAAACCTTCCCAGCACCTTATGGAATTTTCCATTTGTGACATCATGTCAGAGGTTTTCATATTTTGAAATTTCGTATAAGAAGTGATCAACCTGTATTTGTTTTTTTTTTGTATTCGCACAGTTTGTCTTCTTTTCAACACTGGTTGTTTGTCAGTCTTCATGTGTAGTTTTTCATTGACTCTATTGTATTTCTCTATTTTACTATAAATGCCTGCAAGAAAATGGATTTCAAGGTAGTACATGGTGGCATGTACATACTTTGATAATAAATTTACTTTGAACTTTGAACCTGTTTGGGATGGTAGCAGAGGGAGCTTCTGTATATGTACCACCTGGAGCTTGCAGCTGCTGATTGAAGGTCTCAGAGTCATTTCACTGGAACAGATTTCAGCTCAGCAAAGGAAGATGGTTGTAACTTTTTCAGCCATTCTGTCTTGCCCAGAACATTGTCGCCAGCGGTTATATGTTATGATTCGATCATGTTCAATTCGCATCACAGTTCTTTAGATAACTAAGCTGTTAGGGCCCACATTCAAGGAACTATAGTCTGATATATAAAATTGAATATTTGAATTGCACATGCAAAAAATAGAGTCAATTCATCTCCTCCTGATATTCAATAACATCACCATATAAGCAAATGGATTATTCATATAAACACCTTGGCTGCAAAGATGCTTTGAGCAGCGGCAAATCGGAGATCGGAAGCCTGAGAAGATGTAGCTCACTCAGGTCCGTCGATCAAGTAGAAAATGCAGCGCATCACAGCAGCTTGGAGCTTTGAGCAGCGGCAAATCGGAGATCAGAAGCCTGAGAAGACATAGCTCACTCAGGTTTACCGATTGAATCGAAAAAGAGCATCTTGCGTCAGTTTGGAGCTTTGAGCAGTGGTAAATCAGAGACTGGAAGCTCGAGAAGACGTAGCTCACTCAGGTTTACCGATTGAATCGAAAAAGTGCATCATGCGTCAGCTTTTTTAAAAACGCAAACAACAGGAATTCTGCAGATGCTGGAAATTCAAGCAACACACATCAAAGTTGCTGGTGAATGCAGCAGGCCAGGCAGCATCTCTAGGAAGAGGTACAGTCGACGTTTCAGACCGAGACCCTTCGTCAGGACACGGCCTGAAACGTCGACTGTACCTCTTCCTAGAGATGCTGCCTGGCCTGCTGCGTTCACCAGCAACTTTGATGTGTGTTGCTTGCGTCAGCTTGATGCTTTGAGCAGCGGCAAATCAGATATTGGAAACCCAAGAAAATGTAGCCCACTCAGATTTGCTGATTGAGTAGAACAGGCAGTGACTTGCGGCAGTTTGGAGCTTTGAGCAGCGGCTGATCGGATATCAGAAGCCTGAGAAGACATAGCTCACTCGGGTTCGTGGAATGAGTCAAAAAGGCAGTGACTCATGGTAGTTTGGAGCTTCGAGCAGTGGAAAGTCAGTGTTCGTAAGAGTGAGAAGATGTGACTCAGTCAGTTTCGTGGAGTGAGTAGAAAAGGCGCTTCTAGCGTCAGTTTGGACCTTGCAGCAGCAGCAGATCGGCAAGCAGAAGCCTGAGAAGACATAGCTCACTCAGGTTCGTGGACTGAGTAGAAAAGGTAACAACTCACGGCAGTTTGGTGCTTTGAGCAGACAGTCAATCAGCATTTGGGATTGATTGGCATGAACAAATTAAAGTAAGGCAGGGGCAAGTGGAGTGGGGATTTTTAGACATTGGGTCTTTGAGGCTTCAGTGAGGAGAGGCGTCAGTCAGAGGAGGCAATAAAGCTGTAAATAAAGTTACACACACACACACACACACACACACACACACATAGTTTATTGTTCTTCTTTCTTTATATTTGCTCAGTTAGAACAGTAGAGATGCCAAGCAGGAGAGTGGAATGTTCCTCTTGCAGGATGTGGGAAGTCAGGGAGACCTCCAGTGACCCTGACAACTACACTTGCAAGAAGTGTATCCAGCTCCAGCTTCTAACACTCCATGTTAAGGAGTTGGAGCTGGAACTGGATGAACTCTGGAACATTCGGGAGGTTGATGATAGATAGAGCATACAGAGAGGTAGTTACATCCAGGGTGCAGGACACAGGAAACTGACTGGGTGACAGTCAGGAAGAGGAAAAGGGTTAAACAATCAGTGCAGAGTACCCCCATGGCTATCCCCCTCAACAACAGGTACGTCACTACGGATACTGTCAGGGGTGGTGGGGGGTGTGACCTAACAGAGAAAAGTCACAGTGGTCGGGTCTCTGGCACTGATTCTGGCTCTGTGACTCAGAAGGGAAGGGGAGAGAAGAGGCAGGCTGTGGCAATAGGGGATTCGTTAGTTAGGGGAACAGACAGGAGGTTCTGTGGGCAAGAAGGATATTCCTGGATGGTATGTTGCTTTCCGGGTGCCAGGTCTGGGACATCTCGGATCGAGTCCTCTTCATTCTTAACTGGGAGGGTGAACAGCCAGAGATCGTGGTCCATGTAGGTAACAACGTCATAGGCAGGAAGAGTGACGAGGTTCTGCAAAGTGAATTCAGGGAGTTAGGTGCTAAATTAAAGGGCAGGACCTCCAGGACTGTGATCTCAGGATTGCTACCTGTGCCATGTGCTAGTGAGATCAGAAATTGGAAGATTATACAGTTTAACACGTGGCTAAGGAGTTGGTGTAGGAGGTGGAGCTTAGGATTTTTGGATCACGGGGCTCTCTTTCAGGGAAGGTGGGATCTGTACAGAAGAGGTGGTTTACACCTGAACTGGAGGGGGACTAATATCCTAGCAGGAAGGTTTGCTAGTGCTGAATGTTGGTTGGGAGGAGGGGGGGTGGTGGAATGGTTCCCATCCCTCTAGAGTTGCAGGGGGATGGGAGCCAGAGTGCCAGAACAGATACAGATACTGGAGCAGTTGTGGAGACCTCAGACAAAGTCAGGAATCAAAAGGTTGAGCATGATGTGACTAACATTCTGAGCTGCATATATTTCAATGTAAGAAGTATCCTAGGAAAGGCGGATGAGCTCAGGGATGGATCAACACATGGAATTATGATATTGCAGCCATTAGTGAGATTTGGTTGCAGGAGGGGCAGGATTGGCAGCTCAGTATTCTGGGGTTCTGTTGTTTTAGCTGCAATAGAGTGGCGGGGATTAAAGGGGGAGGCATGGCATTACTAGTCAGGGAAAATGTCATGGCAGTGCTCAGTCATCATAGACTGGAGAGCTTGTCCAATGAGGCAATATGGCTGGAAATGAGGAATAAGAAGGGTATGTCCACGTTAATGGGGCTATATTGTAGACCAACCAACAGTCCGCAGGACTTAGAGGAACAAATTTGTAGACAGATCACAGGAGGAAATTATAGAGGGAAATCTGTTGCAAGAAACATAAGGTTGTTATAAGACGTAATTTTATCTTTCCAGAAATTGACTGGGACTCCCATACTGTAAGAGGACTAGATGGGATAGAATTTGTCAAATGTGTTCAGGAAAGTTTTCTTAATCCGTAAGTAGAAGTCCCAATGAAAGTGTACAATACTTGATCTGCTATTAGGAAATGAGTCAACTTGTGTAGGGAAACACTTTGCATCCACTGATCATAATGCCATTAATTAGTAGGCAGTCGTTGATCCCAGGGGATCATGTGCTTGCGCCTCTGGTTGACTGTATCCTCTCCAGGGTGCAAGCCTGGTTGGGATAATGCCATTTGTTTCAAAGTAAATATGCAAAAAGGCAGGTCTGGCCAGTAGGGTGAGATTCTAAATGGAGAAAGGCCAATGTTGATGGTACCAGAAAGGATCTGGCACGTGTTGATTGAGACAGGCTGTTTTCTGGCAAAGGTGTACTTGCTAAGTGGGAGGCCTTCAAAAGTGAAACTGTGAGGGTGCAAAGCTTGTATGTGCCTGGCGGAATAAAAGGCAAAGATAACAGGTGGAGGGAACCTTGGTTTTGGTTTTCAATAGATACTGACACCTTGGTTAAGAAAATAATTGAGGTGCATGGCAGGTATAGACAGGTAGGAACAAATGAAGTGCTGATGGAGTAAAAAAAAATGCAAGAGAACACTTGAGGAAGAAATTAGGAAGGCTGAAAGAAAGCCTGAGGTTGCTCTAGCAAACAAGGTGAAGGAGAATTCTAAGGGATTCTACAGACATGTTAAGAGCTAAAGGATTGTAAAAGTGTTAAAATCGGTCCTCTGAAAGATCAGAATGGTAATCAGTGTGTGGAGCCAAATGGCCTAATTCTGCTCCTATATCTTATGGTCTTATAAAATGAGCTTAGTAGACGTCGTGAATACAGGGACATTTAGAACCAAAACCACTGTTGGTTGCAGAACCACCTATTTGTCTTGGGATGTGAGGGGAAATGACACGTGGTCACCTAGAGAACATGCAAAGAACATAGAAATGTACAATAGAACACAGATCTTCAGCCCATGATGTATACGCCAACCATGATTTCAATCCATATTCTTACTATCCTACTCCATTATTTTTGACAACCAGCCTGACCAGCTGTCACTTTTAACCTAGCAATTCTCTTGGTGGAATTTGTTCTGATACTGCCACCCACCTGATACCAGCAGAAGGTGAAATCAAACTTGCTGACCACGGAAGAAGTGGACTAGACAGCATTACTGGGTGGGTTGTAGATGGAAGACGTATTATAGAGGAAGTGTGAAACTGGCCTGTAGGTGAGTGGCTTGTCACCACCTGCAAATTCTACTGTTGTAACTCCAAAGTTGTAACGCATTTTACAGTCTGACCACATTCCAATAGCTGATCCGTGACGTGTTATTCTGGCACAAGATCACGTACTGCATGCTGCAGTCTTCCTTTGGAGCAGATGACCTATTTACAGGAATTTATCAACAAAAGTTGATAATGTCACTAAGACAGTAAACCTCAATTTTCTGAGTTTCCTCAGTAGAAAATTTCCATGTAATCGTTTTTGTCACTTTAACCACCTTTTAGTTCAATTTGGATTTGGAGCATGTAACAGGATGTGAAATAATATGAGATTACACAGGAGCTTGGCCTTCAGATCAGATTGGTTCTAATGCAGTTCAGGGTAACCTCCTCCCTCTCTGTCAAGCGTGAATGGAATTTGATAACCCAGATCAACGTGTTCCTAGGCCTTCTTCCATGCCATAAATTTCTTTGATATCTGATTCTCTGATGCCATCCTTCATTCCAAAGCTGCTCTTAACATGGCAAACTGACAAGCTGTGTCAAAGTTTTGTTAAAGGAGCACTAAGATGGCTGATGGGAGCGATGTAGTATGGCAGGGTGTTACATATGGCCTAGTTATGCCTGTTGCTACATCTGAGAGTCAGAAATGCTCCACTCCTCTGTACTGAGCTCCCTCGTCCTAGTAAATACTGTATAAACAAAACCTATCCCAAATACAGTCAAAATCTGATAACCCAGCATCTGATTGTTTAGAATTCCTGATGCTCAGTGTTAGAACAGGATGTGAGCAAGAAGTGCAAGGTAAAAGTAGGGCTTGTGACCAGAGTCTGGGGCTGGGTTTATGGCTGGAGCTGGGACTGAGGTCTGGAATACCTGGGGTTAGGGAGGTAGATAGGTTTACACAGGAGCCAATGTCAGTTTATTTCACATTCACATAAACTCATCTGGTTCACTGGAAAATTTATTATACCACTGTTTCACAGAAAAATGTTTTTGAGTATTAATTGCAGTAGGGGATGAGGTCAAAACTCAACAAACATCTCCAGCCAATTTCACTTTTAGTAGCAGTTTGCAAGGCAGCATCATAGAGGTAGCAAAAATGTTCATGGCATTAAAACAACCCCATTTAACCAAGCAGTGTAGAAAATATATTATTCGAACTACACAGATGCTGCTGTTTGGAAATCTCAACATAAAATAATGTAATTTTTTCTTTTAACATGAAAAGAAAACAAAAATGCCTCAGAGCTGAACTGGCTCCATGGCTGTGATTTGGGAAATCTGTGGTACATGTTCTGTGTAT
Organism: Mobula hypostoma; assembly: GCF_963921235.1. Taxonomy (NCBI): domain Eukaryota; kingdom Metazoa; phylum Chordata; class Chondrichthyes; order Myliobatiformes; family Myliobatidae; genus Mobula; species Mobula hypostoma. Next base: position 35,442,937 of record NC_086128.1, read on the forward strand.
AATTTGTTTATTTTTTTTCAGTGTTTGCATGATTTGTTCTTTTTTTCACACATTGAATGTTTGTCGGTCTTTTTTGTGGGGGGTTTTACATGGATTCTAATGTGCTACTTTGTTTTGTGGCTGCCTGCAAGAAGATGAATCTCAAGGTTGTATATGGTGTACATACTTTGATAATAAATGAACTTTGAGGGTACCATTCTGCCTATTCCACCAAAACTAATCTCACTGCTCTGCTCCCTCCCATGGCAGCACAGAAGATCTTGCCTGGTTGAGCAGAGGGCAGTCACTATTGTTGCTTATACATGAGCTTTATGGAGGCCAGACACAAAATTCAGTGATCCCAATGGTGGGGATTTCCATTTTCCACCATCAGCATCAGCTTTAGGGAATTCCATTCACCACCTCTCCCCACCAGCAGTGAAATCATCCGATTAGCTGAGCAGCCAGTCACACCAAAGAATACCCAGAGAGAAACTCAAGAAGGAAAAAAATACCAAGTTTTAACACATTTCACAGGAAGTCACAAAATGAAACATTATGATATACAGTAAACTTAGAGAAAATAATAAACCCAAAATAAAGGATTAAGTTATTGGTATGTTTTCTATCTCAGAAACATAAAACTAATCAAAAGAAATACATGGAGTGGAGAATAATGTGTGTATTCTAGCTCCATTTTCACTTCAGTGGTGTGTGCATATATGATGTGCTGGCATAATGACGTATGCCATTCAGGTACTTTTACGTATAACCTGTAATTAATTATTTAACCAACATAGAATGCTTATTAAAACAATATATTTACAGTATTACTCAAATATTACTGAAATATTAAATCACAACAGTTGCTGTTTGTTACCTTCAAGCACATGGAATTTGAAATACTTACTGTAGCTCAAGAATTAAAGTTAGTGTTGGGGGCATAGATAAGTCAAACAGTAATTATGGCAGGGTGTAACATTTTCAGAATTTGGATTTACAGCAAATAATACTTTATGGTAAGTTGAAATTCTCATCAGTTTCTCATAATACTGGAGATGATCGTAAGAGACTATGTGTACCTGGGACTTCCACATTTACTTGGCCAAATGCATCTCCCACAGGTTGTTCTCAGATTTCCTCTGTTATTAAGGAAAAACTTCCTCTCTTCAGTTTTATCCCCACTGCACATTCTGGACCATAAAATAGAATTAATTATATGTAGTCTAAATACATTACCCCTATGTTCTGGGAATCTTAAGGATGTCATGTGGAGTAACTATTTGACACGTATATATTTTCATTTCTGAGGCATGATATGATTGAAAGTATCGTGATTGGTCCAGCAAAATGAATGCGCGGGAGCATTAGAAACCGTGGAGAGTAGTGGGCTCAGCTTAATACATTACGGGAACATCCCTCCCTGCCATCGGAAGTAGGCGTTGCCTCAGGAAGGCAAAATCTATCATCAACGATCCCCACCACCATATTAGACCATAAGACCACAAGACATAGGAGTAGAATTGGGCCATTTGGCCCAACAAGTCTGATTCACCATTTAATCATGGCTGATACTTTTTTTTTGTCCCCCTCCTTAGCTCCTCTCCCTGATCTTCTCCCCGTAACCTTTGATGCAGTGTCCACGCAAGAACCTATCAAGTTCTGCCTTAAATACACCCAACAACCTGGTCTCCACAGCTGCCTGTGGTAATAAATTACACAAATTCACCACCCTCTGGCTAAAGAAATTTCTCCGCATCTCTGTTTTAAATGGACACCCCTCTATCCTGAGGCTGTGCCTTCTTGTCCTAGACTCCCCCACCATGGGAAACATCCTTTCCACATCTACCATGTCTAGGCGTTTCAAAATTCTAAAGGTTTCAGTGAGATCCCCCTCATCTTTCTCAATTCCAGTGAGTACAGACCCAAAGCATCAAATGTTTCTCATATGATAACTATTTCATTCCCGGAATCATCCTTGTGAACCTCCTCTGGACCCTCTCCAATGCCAGCACATCTTTTCTTAAATCAGGAGCCCAGAACTGTTCACAATACTCATGGTGAGGCCTTATAAGGCCTCAGAATCACATTTCTGTTCTTATATTCTAGACCTCTTGAAATGAATGCTAACATTGTATTTGCCTTCCTCACCACTGACTCAACCTGCAAGTTAACCTTTAGGGTGTTCTGCACAAGGACTCCCAAGTCCCTCTACATCTCAGATTTTTGGATTTTCTCCCCATTTAGAAAATAGTCTGTACATTTATTTCTATTACCCAAGTGCATGGCCATGCATTTTCCAACATTGTATTTCATTTGCCAGTTTCTTGCCCATTCTCCTAATCTGTCTAAGTCCTTCTGCATCCTACCTGTTTCCTCAGCACTACCTGCCCCTCCACCAATCTTCGTATCATCTGTAAACTTGGCAACAAAGTCATCTATTCCATCATCTAAACCATTTATATACAGCATAAAAAGAAGTGGTCCCAACACCAACCCCTGTGGAACACCACTGGTCACTGGCAGCCAACCAGAGAAGGATCCTTTTACTCCCACTCGCTGCCTCCTACCAATCAGCCAATGCTCTAACCATGTTAGTAACTTTCCTGTAATACCATGGGTCTTAAATTGGTAAGCATTCTCATGTGTGGCACCTTGTCAAATGCCTTCTAAAAGTCCAAATATACAACATCCATTGCATCCCCTTTATCTATCCTACTTGTAATTACCTCAAAGAATTCCAACAGGTTCCTCAGGCAGGATTTCCCCTTAAGGAAACCATGCTGACTTGGTTCCATCTTGTCCTGTGTCACCAAGTACTCCATAACCTCATCCTTAACAATCGATTTCAACATCTTCCCTACCACTGAGGTCAGGCTAACTGGTCTATAATTTCCTTTCTGCTGCCTTCCTACTTTCTTAAATAGTGGAATGACATTTGCAATTTTCCAATCCTCTGGCACCATGCCAGAGTCCAATGATTTTTGAAAGATCATTTCTAACGCCTCCACAATCTCTAACGCTACCTCTTTCAGAACCCTAGGGTGCAGTTCATGTGGTCTGGGTGACTTATATACATTTTGGTCTTTCAGGCTTTTGAGCACCTTCTCTCTTGTAACAGAGACTGCACCCACTTCTCTGCATTCACACACTACAACGTCTGGCATCCTGCTAGTGAAGACTGATGCAAAATACACGTTTAGTTCATCAGCCATCTCTTTGTCCCCTGTTATTATTTCTCCTGCCTCATTTTCTAGCCCATTTTACACTAAAATGGACTCTTGATTTTGGGTTTTAATTCTGTTTTTTCTTGCATAATTTTGTATACTTTATGTTTTTTGTGAATGTGGTGTTCCTGATGCTTTATGCCTATGATTCTGCTGCTAGTAAGTTTTTTTCTTTGCACCTGTGCATACAGACACTTGTGCCTATGACAGTAAACTTGACCTTGACTTTTGTGCCTTCAAGAGCAAATGCTGTACTTTGGGATAATACATAGATTTTTTATGCACTTTCTTTGTACTTCCGTGACACCAACAAGACTGTCCAATAACATCTGAAGAACATCGAAAGTCACACAGTATTATTGAAGAAAAGTAATACTATACCCTTCAAGCATGGGAAACTGCCGGTCTTCCATACAACCTTGCCCAGGCTTGCGCCTGGAAACCCTCCAAGGCGCAAATCCATGATCTCACAAGACTAACCGATGCCTATAAAAAATACTATACCCTTCAAGAAAGGATCTTTAATCACTATCATGATATAGAAAATGTTTGGATGGAAGCCACAATGATTCACCCCACTATTTGAAAGTTCTTGGAGCTCAACAGATATCCAGATAATGGGTGTTACTTACTTTTAATACAGTGATGTTCCACGCAAAGCTCTCAAATGCTTTTTGAAGTTTCCGTCCTTTCAGGCCTTCCTTTGATCCAATATCATGAAAGTCTCCATGGAACTCCAGCCCTGTGCATTTGGAAGAATAGAACTCAATCAAAGAATGCCAGCCTCCTTTGGATGGATGACAATGAACTTCAATTTGCTTTCTGATTGCACAAGGTAAAAAAAAGTCACTTGCAAGGTTTCCACTCGAACATTTCTCCCTTCCTGTCACATTGGGCTTACAGAGTGAATGGGCAATGGATGAACTATGCTAAATTAACCTTTATCTTCAATCTGATACTGTACAATGAGTGGTGACTGGCTATTCACCAGTGAGATCATTATTATTAGATATAAACTGCACTTTACATCTGACACAGCAGGTTACTTGTTGAATATCATAAAGATTACTGATTTTCCTTTCCCTTGTTTATGAGCACATGTATCTTACCGTGGACTTCATATTAATGCCCCATTTGAACTGGAGACTCTCCTGGTTATGTTGTAAACTTATCACTTTTAGGTTACTGTTGGGTTTCTATTCATAATGTTGTTTGCACTAAAAACATGAGGCAGAAAATACAACCCTAGTTTAATAGGAAATAATTGTCCTTAACTGTTAGATTTTAGTACACTTTTAGCAAAGACAGCCTGTTGTTCTGTTTCCCTACCCTTTCCTCAGAACCTTGTAAATTATTCTCTCTAAAGTGCCTATCCAATTCCCTTTGGAAGGCCCTACAGATGGCATGTTCCATATCCTATCTTCTCTAACTACGGAAGTATTTATTCACGTTCCTTTAGTACTTGTGCCCACAATTTGAAATGTGTGTCACCCACCCCTTAAACCACGGTTAATGAGCAACTTCCTTGACTTCTGCTGTTTAAACCAGTCACGATCTTGCAGACCTCCATCAAATCTCCTCTCAGCCTCTATGAACCAAAGAGAATAATCCCAGCTTTTCCATTCCAAGCCAAAAAGGGTTGCAAGTGTTTCATGAGCAGAGGAATTTTATGTTCTTTCAGTGGCATCACTGATCATCTTGGGCTGTTCCCTACAGACTTTTAATGGGCAGCAAAGACCACTGCCATCAGTTTGAATTCATTTCATAAAAATTTCAACATTCTGCTGAAATTAAAGGTCACTATTCTTTTATCAGTCATAGTCATATGGCACAGAAACAAACCTTTCAACCCACCTGTGTCCATGCTAACCATTAAGCACCCTTCTATATTAATCCAATTTACCAGCAGTCGGTCCACAGCTTTCAATACTTGGCATTTAGAATACTTGATTAGATACCTCTTAAATGCTCTGAGAATGTACAGTGTGTCACCACCACCCACTCAGGCTGTGAGCTCCAGATTCCAAATGCCCCACATGTGAAAAAAAAATCTCCCTTAGATCCCTTCTAAACTTCCTACCCCTTACATAAAACTTCTGATCTCTGATGTTAGAGACCTCTGATACAGGAGATTCACCACCCTCTGCGATAAGAATTTTTTACGTATCTCGCTGGTACAAGTGAGTGGTTTATTGAGCATTTCCAAGCCATTCACAGCTGCTAGTCCTATGATCATTATCACTAAGTCCAGTTTCTTTTTCAAACTACAAACTGAATTCAAGTTCTACAGCGTCCCATAGTGGGAGCTAAGCTTGGATTGTTAGCCCAAGCATTTGTATTACTTAACTGGTAGCTTAACTACTGCATCCTTATGATGCAGGGAGCTGTGGTATGGTCTTGCATCTTGCCCTGGGCATTGGCTGAACCTGCTGCCATATCACCATTAAGGGGCAAAGTATAAAATCTTTTTCAAAATTCTCAACATTAATTTTCTTCTGAGTAAATAAGGTTCCCTGTTCATTATTTTTAAATTAATTTTGATGGTTCAGCAGTAATCATCAAATATTTTAATCAAGGCTGAATTATTCCTTTATGCATAAACCCCAGATATCTTATGACGAAATAATGAGCCGGTTCATTTGATGCAGAGTCCATTGGCAAAGACTATAAGCGCAAACTCACTGAATGAACTGGGTAACCACTGATAGCGAAGTAATTTGGTATATTTAAAATGGAGGTTGATAGGTTCTTAATTGATAAAAGTGTCAAAAGTTATTGAGAAAAGGCAGGAGAATGATGTTGAGAGAGAAAATACATTGCCCCTAATCAAATGGCCTAATTCTGCTCCGATATCTTATGGTAAGACTAATTCAAGATTTCTGCCACTAAATTGCAATGACCAGATACCAGTAGTTACAAGTTTTAGCCAGCAATAATCTGCAAGTGCTAATAGCTTGCTGTTATTAGCAAAGCACACTTTGGGCCCTTATATTGTGTATCAAAACAGGAAAAATAAGCAATTCACATCCGTTGTGGTTAAACGCTTAGGGAGAAGAGGGCACAGGGGTTTCTTGGGATTGATACTGAAGATCGTAGCCCAAAGGTCAATCAGAAGTTGAAGCCTAATGGCTGAAGCCCTGGTCTATGAGACTGAGAGTCTGCTGGGGAAGTTGGAGGCCCACTGTCTGTGAGTAGTGGGTCTACTGGAGGCTGGAGGCCTGGTGGCCTGTCCCGATGTTGGAGGACTGTCTGTCTGAGTGGGTGAGTGGGAGGAAGGGAGGAAAGGGGCTTGCTTTGCTATTATTGCTTTGTTGTGTGTTGTGTTCTGTGTTGTTCTGCCAAACATTGCGGGCATACTATGTTGGCACTGGAAGCATGGTGACACTTGCTGGCTGCCTTCAACACAACTTTAGGTTGTGTTGGTTGCTAACGCAAATTATATATTTCACTGTATGTATGTTTCAATGTACATGCGATAAGTAAATTAATCTGAATATGAATAAATGAGTCATTGCTACCTAAACCGACAACAATCCTCCACCATCTCACAAGTTAAGCAATTACTAGAAAGTGCTGGATAAAACTAATTTACAGCTGCAAAGTGAGCTTAGAATTAATTGAGAAAATAGGGTCCAACCGTTATTTGATTGTTGGTCTATGAATTGAGTACAGGAAACACATTTGTTCATGGTGACCCTTCTTACACAGGGCCATATCCCTGACATTGCCATATCATGGCATTTAACTTTCCAGCATTCTCAACCTTGGAATAAACTATTGATTTGTAGATGCATGGATTATGTTACCTTAATGTATCATATGATGTTGCTCAGTGCTATTACATTGCTGTAATAGATAAATGGTGAAAATAAGCACCTCCAGTAGGACCTGACAAAAGACTTAGTGCCTGAAATTTTACCCTATTTTATTCTCCCACAAGCCAGGCTAATGTTTCCGCCAGTTCCTGCTTCAACATGTATGTGTTGCATGAATTAGTTTACTGATAAAGTAATTTATGGACATTGCCACAGAAAATGAAAATTGCTATAAAGGCCTGTGTAACAGCCACTGGTCTTTGCAATGTTTCCTTTATAATGAAATCTTCTCAAGACTGATAATGCGCATGTTCAGCAATTCAGCATTTCAGTCATTTTGTCATAATGAAACACAAGGAAATAATTATTTTGCAAAGTGGTCCTGGCCTCCACAGTGTCGAAGGGCACCTTGCTAGATCTTATCAAACATTTAGAGTGTGAGTCCCTTCTAGTAGAAGAATGAATGGAAATAGCCCTTCCACACTGCACTGTTCACCAGCTACACAACATTCTCTGGCTCCGTGATAATTAGAACATCCCTTGTGAAAAGAAAATGGCACAGGCAACAGAAAAAATAAAAAGAACATAGTGGCCAGGATTATGATTTCCATTATTACTGATAGTAAACCTCTCCCATGATTAGTTGAAGTAGCATGAGTAATAGCAAATGAGATCCAGATTTGGGAAAATATATTTTTTAGGGGGAAAAGAATATTTTGAATAACCACAATTTGAATTTATGGGTTCAGAGATGAAATTTGCTTCTTGTGAAACAAATCAGTAAATTTAAATTGCATTCATATTTTGTCTCTATATAATCAACATTCAACTTTATTTGCCATATACTTTTACATGTATTAGGGATTTGCTATGGTATATTGGTCAGGGTGCTACATACAACACAAAACAACATCATTGTAACATTCTACAATTATAAAGAAGAGAGATTATATAAAATAAAGTTAGAGGTTATGGAATAAAATGTACACAAACACATAAATACCAGCATGTATTTACAATTTAAAACAGCAGTATTAAAAGTAGACTAAAGTGTTTTCAATGCAGTAGAGTGACTGAGGTAATAGATAGAGGGTAGTGCAGGATGGTAGTCTAACTCGAATGGTTGATCAGATTAACTACCTGGGAGAAAGAACTTTGAAGATGGCATGATTTTTTTCTTTTAATAGTCCTATAGCACTTTCCAGAAGGGAGTGTATGGAAAATGCAGTGTGCAAGGTGGGTCGTGTCCACAATGACTTTTCTTACCTGTGTCTTTATTCTGGACACATACAAGTCCTGCAGTAATGGTAGACTGCAGCCATTGATCTTTTCTACTGACCTGATAGTTTGCCATAGTTTTTTCTATATTGTGAAAGGATGCTGCACCAAACCAGTTACCTTGGTACTCAGTTTATTATTGTCACATATGGCCTACAGGGAGGAGGTGGAAGAGCTTAATGTCTGGTGCCAGGGTAAATAACCCCTTCCTCATTGTCAACAAGACAAAGGAGATGGTTATTGACTTCAGGAGAACTCGTACCACTCACACCCCTCTTTACATCGGCGGCACAGCAGTGGAAACGGTGATCAGTTTCAAACTCCTGGGAGTGCACATCACACACAACCTCTCATGGTCCTAGAACACATCCGACATAATCAGGAAAGCTCACTAAAGCCTGTACTCTCTGAAGAGAGCTAAACTACGCACATCAAACACGTAACCAAAATAGGCATCAAACTGATCAAGAAGTATTCCTATTCCCTGCATTGTCAAAGTAAATAATGCAAAGCAGAACTGACAGACAAACTCCGGAAAATCAAAAGAGACACAAGAGATGGTAGAATCCAGAGCCAACAACTAAGTGCTGGAGGAATTCAATGGGTCAGTAGCATCTGTAAAGGGTAAAGGGCAGTCAATAGTTCGGTTCCTTCTACAGATGCTGACTGACCCACTCAGTTCCTCCAGCAATTTTGTTTCTTGCTCTGGAAAATCCAATCTGGGAATTTACTACTGAAATATTATTCATATTATTTCTTCTACCGTTCTGATAATATTTTCTTTAATTGATTTCCCTTACAAAATGTTCTCAAACTAGACAACGGGGTGACCCAGTGGGGCACCCTTTGAGAGAAATGTAGTGCAGTCTGATGTGACCAGAATGAACATTAAATTTTCCTGAATGCTATTGGTATCGCTTTGCTTTGGAAACTGAAGAAGAAAACCTCAGTTTATTAAAGAAGAACAACGCGTAGCAAAGCAAATATAGCTGCTCCTCATTTAACGAAGGACACTTTTGATGGCATCATTTCTGGTTTATCTGCCACCCTTGTGCCTCTCGTTGTCATTCTGGAGACGTGCAGCCCTTTCATCCCTCGTCTCTTCAGCTCTTCTGCTGTTTGTTCTTTGTCTCTGATCCTGGAGACGTGCATGCCTGTCTCTTCTTCTCTCATCTTTTTTTGTCCTGACTCTTTGATCCTGGAGTCGTGCGGCCCTGGCCTCATCCGATTCTTGTTCTCTCCCTCTCCTTGCCGCTTCCTGACGAAGTTTGACGTCATCTCTTGACCATAATGTCCCCCTTCCCTTTCCACGCGGCATAATTAGGCTGACCATTTTTTTTACCCTAATGCTGGATAGAAGATACGAAGCAGTAACATCAAAGGATGCTGATTATTCTTGATGATATGGTTGGTGCTCTCCTAAATGGACGTGATATAGTCACCACTGCCCTTTGACTGCAGCAAAGGGTTTTATGGGTGTCTCGAAGTACGTCATTACAATAAGATTTAATTATATCTTATTGATGGGTGGCAGTTCGATCTGTCCCAATCCTGCACATGCTGATGGTGATTAGCAGAATGTGACCCCTGGAAACAGAGCTGCCCTGCCCTTTTGCTCCGGTATTTGTCGCTGCTGAGGCGGGCCGTGCGCATGCGTCGGACTGTCGCGTCCCGATTTCCATGATGGCAGATCGGCTCTCGGGTTAAAAGGGAGCGTGTTGATTTTTGCGAATGAGAAATTTTATACGAATCTGTAACCCTGAATTTTGCCCACATTCTGTAAGTTAGCGCGTTCTAATTCGATTAAGCCAAAAAAAGTGCCGCTGTAATGCACCGTTTGCGCTATTGGAGGTCACAAACAGACAAACAGACAGACAGAGCATGAGAGTTTTAGTAGTATATAGATAGATGTACAAGAAAAAAAAGATAGAAAATTGGGGAAAACAATAAGTAGAAGCAGAGAGAGAACAAAACAAGCTGTGAGAATAAGTTAAAGAAGAAAGGCAGAGCAAAAGAGGCAGATCCTTTCAAAGAGATAGGGCCTGCGTTCCCTTTAGCACTGCTGCTACTCAGCTGTATTAAGTGCAGAGGGTGTGCCATGAAATCAGAGTGAGAGCAAATCTAAATATTGTTCTATCTTTATACACACACATAATGTCCCCTTAATAGGTTGCATTGGGTATTACAGGCTATGATGCCATCAAGTTATTAAAAGACTCTCAGTTTTCAATGCGATGGTTCTGGTATGAAATGGACACATGTTTAATAAAAACTGAACTGAATAATTGGTGGCTGTTACACAGGTCTTTATAGCAATATTAATATTTTGTAGCAAAATGCATGACCATAAGACAAAGGAGCATAATTAGACTACTCAGCCCATCGAATCTGCTCCACCATTCCATCATGGCTGATTTATTTTCCCTCTCAACTCAATCTGCTGCCTTCTCCCCATAACCTTTGATGTCCTTACTAACCAAGAACCTATCGACCTCTGCTTTAAATACATCCAATGACTTAGCCTCCACAGCTGTCTGTGGCAATGAATTCCACAGGTTCACCACCCTCTGGCTGAAGAAATTCCTCCTCATCTCTGTTCTAAATGGACGTCCTTCTATTCTGAGGCTGCACCCCCTGGTCTTAGACTCCCCCACAACAGGAAGCATCCTCTTCACATCCACTTTAGCTAGGTCTTTCAATATTCTATAGGCTTTCTTGACTCCTCATTTCTCTTAATTCTAGCAAGTACAGGCCCAAGGCCATCATAAAGTAATCTATAAATTACTTTATCGATAGAATAATTCAGTTTGACTCATATGTGTTGAAAATGTGAAATTGAAGGTGGAACTATTGGGTTTTCAGAATCCTGGCTAGTAATTTCACAATTATTTTTGCTTAGAATTAAGCCTTCAGGGCTAACGTTTCTCCATTAAAAATATCAGTTGATGTGGCTTTTACCCCATTAATGTGAATGGGACAATGTTGTATACTAACTGGTCACTGTGCATCTTAGATTAACTTTCATAAAGTTCTAATTACTTTGGGATATCCTAAGATTGTAAAACGCTTGATATAAATGCAAGTCTCTTTTTTGTCGCAAAGCAGGTGGCTTTCCAAGATTAACATCATCCTCATATCTGGGAAACCGTTCAAGCTTCTCTCCTGGTCTGGTGCAGGATATCAGTATAAATTGCCTGACAGGAATTTAACATCGTATCTACTCTCTTTGTGACAGTGTCAACTTAACTATAGATCGTGCTGCTTTGAAATCTCCCCCAATTCTGTCCAGGGTTCAATATCAAAAGTCATGGTGCCCTGCACGATCTCCTTGTTGTACTGTTTCTTTACATTTGAAAGACAGTATCTATTGTTCAAGCATCTTGTTTATTCAATCTGAGATATTGGTCCTTAATTTCCTTAATCAAAGCTACATCATTAATGAAACAGGTTACAGAGCTCAATGCAATCCTTTTACTTGTTTTATATCAAACGACTTCCTTTTGGAATTTGTCGCCACAGCAACCAAAAGTTAGTGACGTGCTATATTCCTAAGTGGAATAATTATTTGCTGATATTGCATATGACATCAATCTCACATCCATCATTTACATTAATTGCCTAAACAGGTTCTGAATTTGTGTTTCTTTTGCAGGCTACCTGTGAGTAAAGAAGAAAGAATGTGTGCAGAAGTACGAACAGCTTAAAATAGGAGCAGGAGTCGGTCATATGCTCTTTCAAGTCTCTGCTAATCCAATGGCTGATCTCATCACAGGCAAGAGAGTGAGATGTTGAGGTCAAATTCCCTTTAGTCAACACTGAACTGATTCCACAACCTATGGACTCACTTTCAAGGACTCAACAACCCATGTTCTCTGCATTATTTATTTATTTATGGTCTTTGCACAGTTTGTCTTCTTTTGCATATTAGTTGTTTGTCAGTCTTTGCGTGTAGCTTTTCATTGATTCTGTTGTATTTTTTGTTCTACTGTGAATGTCTGCAAGAAAATGAATCTCAGGGTAGTATATGGTGACATAGATGTGCTTTGATAATAAACTTACTTTGAACTTTGAAATTTCTATATCTTAGACTTGCGTATGTCTGTTGATTGGCTCTGCAAATCTCCAGCACAGAGAATTCCAGAGGTTCACGGGCTCAGAAGGAATCTCCTTAATCGGTCTTTTGATCAGCCCTTCTTCCTGAGAATTTTTGACCCAGCTCCAAATATCATAAACTCCAGGAAATAGAATCTAGCAAAACTACTTCCAGGAGAGTCCTGACGAAGGGTCTCGGCCTGAAACGTCGACTGTACCTCTTCCTAGAGATGCTGCCTGGCCTGCAGCAACTTTGATGTGTGTTCCAGGAGAGGTTTTAAGTTTTTTTTTAATTAAATGAGCAAATTACTTAACGTTAGAAAAGCAGTGATATATTGAAACAGAAACACCAAGGGCACCTTGGTAGTAGATCCAGTCAGGGCTGCTGAAATAAATACAGTCGACCTTCACTCATCTGACTACCTGTAATCCGGTTCCTTTGATAATCCGGCACTGATTATGCTTAATGTGATCCTTCTGTAATTCGGCATTTTCACTAATCCGGCACTCCTCAGGTCCCAATGGTGCAGGATTAGTGAAGGTCAACCTGTACTTTGTGTTCCCCAATCTTACTTGGGGAGATGTAGTAAAGCAGAATGAAATTATTCTTAAAAGCATTTCATAACGTGAGATCAATTTGAAATATAAATTTTGATCTAAACTACTTAAATATTAGTGTGCTTTGGGGAATAAATAAGGGCTATACATTTCTGTGGAAATGATCCATAAGGCTTTAACTTTGAGATATTTTCATGTGCTTCAATAAAATTTCAGGGTGTTGTTCATTACTATCAATGTTTGATTTCAAGATTGCTGCGAACGGTCTAGTTTTGTTCTGCATATTTATGAGCTATATAGCCGGTTCCACTTTATTACATTTTCAAATATTGCTCCTAAAACATCAGGCACTACAGCATCTCATTCAAACCTCAAATACGAGTGTGCCCAACGAGGAGTTAGTATCTCACTGAGGGGTGGAAACAAAGCTCAATTCTATTTTCTCAGTCAGAAGTACTGAGGCAGGGTGTGGTACCCACATCAGTGCGATATATAGACTGAAATTTTAGGGACAATTTGTCACAACCAGCCACTAAGACAAAAAAAAAGATTGCAATATTAGTCCTAAGCAAAATAATGATGTAAGTATTAATTGTTACTTTTTGGGATTACGTCCAGTTTGTGTCTTGTTGATAAGAAGAATGTCTTCAATGCAGTAGAAGAAACTGTAAATTCCGTCACATTTACATTGCCTGAAGCAACAAGAAGAAATAGAACATACAACATAGAACATTACAGCACCATACAGGCCCTATGGCCCACAATGCTGTGCCGACTTTTTAATCTACTCTAAGGCTACATTGACACTACGCCGGATAATTTTGAAAACGAAGATTTTTCTCTTCGTTTTGACCTTCCGTCCACACTGAAACAGCGTTTTCATCTCCTGAAAATGGAGATTTTTGAAAACACTCTCCACAGTGTGTAAATTTGAAAACGATTGTTTCACGTTGTAGTGTGGACGGGGTAAACGGAGAGATTTAAAAACGTTGTCACGACAACACCACAACAACAATGCTTTTTCTGCTTCTGCTTGGGACTGCGCAAGCACTGCCGGACAGCTGTTCTTGGTTCTTGATCCTCCAAAATATTCCACATGGAATTTAAATTGGAGGTGGCTTTCAAGCTGGTCCCCTCGGTTTCTCTGTTTGCATCCTCTGTTCTTCTGCCCGTACCCTCCGGTCTCCCAGTCTGCGGTGGTCGTAACCTTGATCTCCTGTACCCCGGGGTCTCCAAGCCGGCACTGTCGCTGACTGACCACTGCTGTTATAACGCGCAGTCGGTGTGAACGGTGTGAGAGTTAAATTGTAAAGTGAGCTTTTTTGACTAGATCCCCATTAAAAATATTAATGTCAGAAATACTGCGCAGGTCTGGCAGCAGAAGATTCCACTCTCTTGGTTCTTGGTTCTTGATCCTCCAAAATATTCCGCATGGAATTTAAACTCCAGGTGGCGGAGAGTGGGCTTAAGAAGGAGATTTTTGAAGAAGAAAAGCTGCCTTGGATTTAATTGGGTTTGGTTGTGTGACTGTGTTAGGATTAAGATTATTCCATGCTTTAATTGTGTGTGTGGGGGGGGGAATGAATTGCTGTACACATCTGACTTGGTAGTTAGTATTTCAAACTGAGTTGAGTACCCTCTTCTACTCCTAATAGGTTTGGATTTGATGTGGGATTGGTAGTCTATGTCGAGTTGACCATTTAACATTTTGTAATTGTTGATATTGTTGATCTTGGGTAGAGGACGGCTTCATGCGTATGTTGCTTACTTTATTGTTCTACGTTAATAGCTTGTTTGGAATTAAACATCTCCACTGCTTTGCTGACTTTGTAGTCGTTTGTAACTCACAGAAACAGCTCGACTTCATTGTCTGTCTAAATGAAGAAGTCTGGTCTACTTTCTCCAGCGGAGGTTTTCTTTGTATTCCTCGAAGACATTTTTGATAACTTTCTGTAGATGTGTCTGAGCACGCCCAGTAGGAGGAGATTCGCCCAAATATCTGTTTTAGTGTGGACAGAGATATTTTGAAAAACGCCTAGTGTGGATGCCTGTCGTTTTTACTCGAAACCGGCATTTTCAAAATTATCCGGTCTAGTGTGGACATAGCCTAAGATGAATCTAACCCTTCTCTCCTACATAAGCCTCCATTTTTCTATCATCCATATGCCTGTCTAAGAGTCACATTAATAACCCTAATGAATCTGCCTTTATTAGCACCCCTGGCAGTGTGTTCCATGCACCTACAACTTTGTGTAAAAACCCTGCCTCTGACATCCACTTTCCTCCAAGCACCTTAAAGTTTTGCCCTCCCACTCTATTGGCCATAAATATCTACTTACAATTCAAAATCGGATTATGCTGGAGAAATTCATCAAGTCAGGCAGCATCCACAGAGAAAGAAAAAAAACAGGCATTGTTTCAGGTCAATGACTTTTCATCAAAAAGCATTTTCTGTTTTTTCAGCACATTGGAGTTGTTTGTTCTGACCACTGTTTGTGCATTATGGTAATTTTCTATTCATCTTCCCTGGGAGAAATTTGCAGAGCCTTGGAGAGTGTAAGTGACTGTATTATTAACACTCAAAAGTGACAATAGACTAATGAGCTTCATTTTGTGCCTTTTGTGCTTCAGGCAACAAAATGAATTATATCATGGCCTGTGTGAAGTCACTGAACTGCTACGTGTTAATAAAAGTGGAAACCTGATTTGGTGGGATCAGTTTTGGTGCTATTTCTTTCGGTGGAAAACTTTCTTTAAGTGATTTTAAGCAACTCTAGGAACAGAAGTTCTCATCCATCTCTAATTGCCTCACCATTGAGCACATCTACAAGGAGTACCACCACAGGAAAGCAGCATCAATCATCAAGGACCCTCACCATCCAGGCCATGCTCTCTTCTCTCTGCTGCCATCAGGCTCTCGAACCAGTGTTAATAACTTCACTCACCTCAACAGTAAACTGATTCCACGACCTATGAACTCACTTTCAAGGACTCTACAGCTCACATTCTCAGTATGTATTTATTTATTTATTTGTTTGTTTATTATTTGCACATTGGTTGCTTGTCATTTTTTTCCTTTGATTCTGGTGTATTTCTACTGCATATGCCTGTAATAAAATGAATCTCAAGGTGACATACTTGTACTTTGATAATAAATTTACTTTGAGTAATGGATTTTAAAAGTTTTTTAACTCTAAACTGAGTAACTTGCTGGACAGTTAAGTGTGAACCATACCAGTTGCAAATAGTTGATCTTCTTTCCTGAAGGAACAGTGAACCTGATAGATTTTTACAATAATCTGATCATTTCAAGGTTATCATTACAAAGACTGTTATTTTTTATTAATTTAAATTTTAAAAACTGCATACACTGAAAATCTGAAATAAAATACAAAAATGGCAGAAAAACTCAGCAGATTAGGCGTTTTCTTTACTTTAAATTCCTTCAGTCACTTAAATTCCTCAGCTCTTGGCTAATCGCATATATCCAGAGCTCTAGACTACTGATTTGGAGATCAAAACGCTGCAGATACTGGAAATTTGAAACATTAACACTGGTTCCTTTTCCATAGATGCTGACTCACTTCCAGAGTGGTTCCAGCATTGTCTATATTTTATCATTGACTTGGAGGCGACTCCAGAAACTTAACCACCGTGTTGCAGAAATACCAGCACAGCCATGAATAGTTTAAGCCTACTGCCACTTCACTCTACCGCACCACTTTTACCTAACACAGACGGTTCTAGATTTAAGCCTTACTCCCAATTTGGGCCCATAATATAGGACACTCCCACGATAGGTCGATTCCAGAGATGACAATGTTAACCTATAAGGTGACATTGAGCTGTTTGGGACTATACTCACTGGAATTCAGAAGAATGAGACAGGATCATATACAAACATAGAATATTATGAAAGGGATAGATAAGATAGAGGCAGGAAAGTTGTTTCCAATGGTATGTAAGTAAGTCTAGAACTAGGAGACATAGCTTCAAAATTCAGGGGAATAGATTTAGGGCGGAGATGAGGAGAAACTGCTTTTCCCCGAGAGTGGTGAATCTGTGGAATTCTCTGCCCAGGGAAGTAGCGAAGGCTTCCTCATTAAATATATTTGAGACACAGTTAGATAGCAGGGGAATTAAGGGCTACGGGGAAAAGACAGATAGGTGGAGCTGAGTTCACAGTCAGCTCAGCATGATCTTATTGAATGGTTGGGCAGGCTCCAAGCCAGATGGCCTATTCCTGCTCCTATTTCTTATGTTCTTACTGTACATTCTAATTCCATACCACAATAACCCTACTGTGTCAAAGTCACCATCATTCAAAAGATACACTTTATCAAGTCCTTGTAGATACAAAACCTCCTAACCAGCTTATCGAAGATAGCAGTACCTTACGTCCTGTTCCGCGTTCCTCCTTATCATAACTTCATCAAGGACAGATTCACTGACCACAGACATTTGCTGTTTGTGGGATTTTGCAATGCACACAATATATAAACTTTTTAATGCTTTCTTTTGGATATGAAATTGAGTTCACTAATCTGTTACAGCATAACAATAAATGTTGCCTCAATAGTGTAAAGCCTGTTGCAATAATGAATGATAATAGTTTTAGTTTCCAAAAGCCATGCTCCGTTTGGGAAACAAGCAGACTTCCCAATAACTGACTGAACATATTTAAAACAGAATAGCTGTCAGATAAAAACATAACTTTAGATTCGAATAATGGTTTTTAAACTGGAAAAACCAGCACTTAACAAATAAGACAATAAAATCATAAGTCAAAGGAGCAGAATTAGGCCATCTGGCCCATCGAGTCTGCTCTGCCAGTCAATTATGGCTGATCCTTTTTTTTGCCTCCTCAGCCCCACTCCCTAGCCTTTTTCCCCATAACCTTTGATGCTGTCCAATCAAGAACCTATCAATCTCTGCCTTAAATATACCCAACAACCTGGCCTCCACAGCTGCTTGTGGTAATAAATTCCACAAATTCACCACCCTCTAGCTAAAGAAACTTCTCCACATTTCTGTTCTAAACAGACATCCCTCTATCCTGAGGCTGTGCCACCATGGGAAACATTCTTTCCACATCTACTCTATCTAGGCCTTTCAACATTCGAAAAGTTTCAATGAGATTCCCCTCTCATCCTTCTGAATTCCAGCAAGTACAGACCCAGAGCCATCAAAAGTTCCTCATTCGATAAGCCTTTCATTTCCAGAATCATCCTTGTGAACTTGCTCTGAATCCTCTCCAATGCCAGCACATCTTTTCTAAGATGAGGAGCCCAAAACTGTTCAGAATATTCAAGGTGAGGCCTCACCAATGCCTTACAAAGCCTCAGCATCACATCCCTGCTCTTGTATTCTAGATCTCTTCAAATGAATGCTAACATTGCCTTTGCCTTCCTCACCACTGACTCATCCTGCAAGTTAACCTTCAGGGTGTTCTGCACAAGGACTCCCAAATCACTTTGCATGTCAGATTTTTGGATTTTCTCCCCGTTTAGAAAATAGCCTGCACATTTATTTCTACTACCAAAGTACATGACCATACATTTTCCAACATTGTATTTCATTTGCCACTTCTTTGCCCATTCTCCTAATCTGTCTAAATCCTTCTGCATCCTACCTGTTTCCTCAACACTATCTGCCTCTCCACCAATCTTTGTAACATCTGCAAACTTGGCAACAAAGCCATCTATTCCATCATCTAAATCATTGATGTACAGCATTAAAAGAAGTGGTCCCAACATTGACTCCTGCAAAACACTACTAGTCACTGGAAAACAGCCAGACAAGGATCCTTTTATTTCCACTCACTGCTTCCTACCAATCAGCCAATGCTCTCACCATGCCAGTAACTCTCCTGTAACACCATGGTCTCTTAACTTGGTAAGCAGCCTAATGTATGGCACCTTGTCAATGGTTTTCTGAGAGCCAAAATATACACCATCCACTACATCCCCCTTATCTATCCTACTTGTAATCTCCTCAAAGAATTCCAACAGGATGATCAGGCAAGTTTTTCCCTTGGGGAAACCATGTGGACTTTGCCTTATCTTGTCCTGTGCCTCCAAGTACTCCATAACCTCATCCTTAACAATGACTCCAACATCTCTCAAACACTGAGGTCAGGCTAACTGGTCTATAATCTCCTTTCTGCTGCCTTCTTCCTTTCTTAAAGAGTTGAGTAACATTTGCAATTTTCCATTCCTCCAGCACCATGCCAGAGTCCAATGATTTCTGAAAGATCATTTCTAATCCCTCCACAGTCTCTAATGCTACCTCTTTCCGAACCCTAGGGTGCAGTTCACCTGGTCCAGCTGACTTATGTACTCTTAGGTCTTTCAGCTTTTTAAGCACCTTCTCCCTTGTAATAGTAACTGTACTCACTTCTCTTCCTCACACCCTTCAACAACTGGCACACTGCAGGTCTTCCACAGTGAAGAGTGATGTAAAATACTCATTTAGTTCATCTGCCATCTCCTTGTCCCCCTTATTATTTCTCTGGCCTCATTTTCTAGGGGTCCTGTATCCACTCTCATCTCTCTTTTATTTTTTACATACTTGAAAAAGCTTTTACTATCCACTTTGAATTTGTTTGCTAGCTTGCTTTCATATTTCATCTTTTTCCTCCTAATGATTCTTTTAGTTGCTCTCTGTAGGGTTTTAAAAGCTTCCCAATCCTTTGTCTTCCCATTAATTTTTGCTTTGTTGTATGCTTTGTCTTTTGCTTTTACATTAGTTTTGACTTCCCTTGTTAGCTATGGTTGTACTATTTTGCCATTTGAACATTTCTTTGCTTTTGGAATAGATCTATCCAGCATCTTCCTCATTTTCCCAGAAACTCACGCCATTGCTGCTCTGCCGACATCCCTGCCAGCAGCTCCTTCCAATTTATTTTGGTCCTCTCTCCTACCACTGTAATTTCCTTTACTCCACTGAAATACTGCTACATCAGACTTTACTTTCGCCCTATCAAATTTCAAGTTGAACTCAGTCATATTGTGATCACTGGTTCCTAAAGGTTCTTTTACCTTAAACTCCATAATCACCTCCAGTTCATTACATAACACCCAATCCAGTATAGCTGGTCCCCTAGTAGGTTCAACAACAAACTGCTCTGAAAAGCTATCTTGTGGTCATTCAACAAACTCACTCTCTTGAGATTCATTTCCAACCTGATTTTCCCAATTGACACGCATGTTAAAATCTCCCATGACTATCATAATATTGCTCTTTTGAAACACCTTTTCTATTTCCCGTTTTAACCTGTGGTCCACATCCCAGCTACTATTGGGAGGCCTGTATATAACTGACACCAGGGTCCTTTTACCCTTGCAGTTTCTTAACTCAACCCACAAGACTTTAACATCTTCCAATACTACATTATATCTTTCTACTGATTTGATGCCATTCTTTCCCAGCAGAGCCAAGCCACCCTCCCTGCTGACCCTTCTGAGGCTAGGGGAGAAAAAAAACAGAGGACATGGGTTAAGGGTGAAGGGGGAAAAGTTTAAAGGGAACATTGGGGGGGGGTGGTTCTTCACACGGAGAGTGGTGGGAGTGTGGAATGAGCTGCCAGATGAAGTGGTAAATATAGAAACATAGAAACATAGAAAATAGGTGCAGGAGTAGGCCATTCGGCCCTTCGAGCCTGCACCGCCATTTATTATGATCATGGCTGATCATCCAACTCAGAACCCTGCCCCAGCCTTCCCTCCATACCCCCTGACCCCCGTAGCCACAAGGGCCATATCTAACTCCCTCTTAAATATAGCCAATGAACTGGTCTCAACTGTTTCCTGTGGCAGAGAATTCCACAGATTCACCACTCTCTGTGTGAAGAAGTTTTTCCTAATCTCGGTCCTAAAAGGCTTCCCCTCTATCCTCAAACTGTGGCCCCTCGTTCTGGACTTCCCCAACATCGGGAACAATCTTCCTGCATCTAGCCTGTCCAATCCCTTTAGGATCTTATACGTTTCAATCAGATCCCCCCTCAATCTTCTAAATTCCAACGAGTACAAGCCCAGTTCATCCAGTCTTTCTTCATATGAAAGTCCTGCCATCCCAGGAATCAATCTGGTGAACCTTCTTTGTACTCCCTCTATGGCAAAGATGTCTTTCCTCAGATTAGGGGACCAAAACTGCACACAATACTCCAGGTGTGGTCTCACCAAGGCCTTGTACAACTGCAGCAGTACCTCCCTGCTCCTGTACTCGAATCCTCTCGCTATAAATGCCAGCATACCATTCGCCTTTTTCACCGCCTGCTGTACCTGCATGCCCACTTTCAATGACTGGTGTATAATGACACCCAGGTCTCGTTGCACCTCCCCTTTTCCTAATTGGCCACCATTCAGATAATAATCTGTTTTCCTATTTTTGCCACCAAAGTGGATAACTTCACATTTATCCACATTAAATTGCATCTGCCATGAATTTGCCCACTCACCCAACCTATCCAAGTCACCCTGCATCCTCTTAGCATCCTCCTCACAGCTAACACTGCCACCCAGCTTCGTGTCATCCGCAAACTTGGAGATGCTGCATTTAATTCCCTCATCCAAGTCATTAATATATATTGTAAACAACTGGGGTCCCAGCACTGAGCCTTGCGGTACCCCACTAGTCACTGCCTGCCATTCTGAAAAGGTCCCGTTTATTCCCACTGTTTGCTTCCTGTCTGCTAACCAATTCTCCACCCACACCAATACCTTACCCCCAATACTGTGTGCTTTAAGTTTGCACATTAATCTCCTGTGTGGGACCTTGTCAAAAGCCCTTTGAAAATCCAAATATACCACATCCACTGGTTCTCCCCTATCCACTCTACTAGTTACATCCTCAAAAAATTCTATGAGATTCGTCAGACATGATTTTCCTTTCACAAATCCATGCTGACTTTGTCCGATCATTTCACCGCTTTCCAAATGTGCTGTTATCAGATCTTTGATAACTGACTCCAGCAGTTTACCCACCACCGACGTTAGGCTAACCGGTCTATAATTCCCCGGTTTCTCTCTCCCTCCTTTTTTAAAAAGTGGAGTTACATTAGCCACCCTCCAATCCTCAGGAACTAGTCCAGAATCTAACGAGTTAAATATGGGCTCACTTTTAACATTTAAGAAAAACTTGGACAGGTACATGGATGAGAGGTGTATGGAAGGATATGGTCCGTGTGCAGGTCAGTGGGACTAGGCAGAAAAATGGTTCGGCACAGCCAAGAAGGGCCAAAAGGCCTGTTTCTGTGCTGTAATGTTATATGGTTCTATCCCTCCGATACAACATGTAACCTTGTACATTCAGCTCCCAACTACAACCATCTTTCAGCCACTATTCAGTGATGGCTACAATGTCATACCCAACAATCTGTAATAGTGCAACAAGATCATCCACCTTATTTCTTATATTATCCTGTTTTGCCAGCACTGTAAGCTGGTTAACATTTTGATTGTTAAAGTATTTCGTGATAATTGGCTTTAGATCACCATGATATATATCAGTTTCTAGACAGAAAAACACACCAGCTTCCATTTTTCTTTTGTATTCTATTTCTAGCAACATCTCCTGTCAAAGCTGTGAAAGATAATGCAGCAGTGAAAGAAAGTATAGTGATTTAATCAATGACTTGTAAAGAAGCAACTTTCTCAAAAGGATGCACAGGCCTATTTATAGTCCTCAAGTATAAGCTTTGAGTTGTGCAATGTTGTGATTACACCCTCTTGCTTCAGAAAATAACTTTACTGTAAATAAACCCAAAACAGTTTTGCTTAAGAACAGGAAATACTGGAACTTCTCAACAAGCCAGGCAGTACCTGTGGAGGGAGAAACAAGGATAATCTTTGAGGTTGAAAAGTTCTCATTTGGCAGATGCCACCTGACATGACAAGTATTTGCAGCGTTTTGCTATTTTTATTTCAGATTTCCAGCGTCTGCAGGATTTTTCTCTTTGATTAAGTAAAGTCAAAGTCAAAGTAAAATTTATTATGAGAGCACATACATGTCACCACACAGAACCCAGAGACTCTTTTTCTTGTGGGCATACTTAGCAAATCTATAGAACAGTAACTGTAAACAGGATCAATGAATCACAAATTGCAAATGCAATTGTAAATAAATAGCAATAAATTATATGGCAGGTGGAAAAAATGTAAAATCTCTGAAACATCCAGGAGGCAGGAGAGCAGTAGACAAACTTCCGGGAATCAATTTACAATGAATGGGGTTAATTCCGAGACTGCACTGACCCAAATCCAATGAAACATAAACATTCAGATTTCAGTTCAGTGAAGACTCAGGAGAGAAACTGAATGGTCTTGGAATAGATGTGAGCTGGAATCATAATGGAGGATTAGCGTGCACTTGTCTCACTGGGTGCAAGATACACAGAAAATGTGGATTCCACCTCTATATCAATGATAGCCTTAAATACAATGACCCAAACTGTACACAGTACTCCAGGTGTCCTCTCATTGAAGTACTGACTAGCTGCAAACTGTGCCCCATCCCTCTTGAAATAAACAAACATCCCAAGTGCCTTCCTAATTACCTGTTACAATTTTGCTGAGGTGGAAAACCATTCATTATTACCCATCCCTGAGTGTTATTGAACTAAGAGGTCCACTAGGCATTTTTCGTAAACTGTGGATTGAGAGCCACATTAGACAGGTAAGAATTCCTTCCCCTAAAATATTATTTGTGAACACTTGTTGTAATTCAATCATTAGCTCTTCTTTTGTTATTTAGTTAACTGAACTTAAAAGGGGTGGCATGGCAGCATAGTGGTTAGCATTTCAGTATCACAGCACAAGCAACTCGGGTTCAATTCCCACTGCAGTCCGTAAGGAGTTTGTACAGTTAAACTGGTTACCTGGGTGTAATTTGGTGGGGCGGACTCATTGGACTGGAAGGGCCTGTTACCATGCCGTATCTCTAAATAAAATAACTAGTAACCACTCCAGCTATGATAGTGTTTGTCCCAGGGTCCTTAGTCCAAACTTCTATGTTGCTGAGTGTATAAGTAAACTTTCAGTGCAACTATATTCCAATTTATGTGGTGTAGAGTTGCATCAGTAATTATCTGACCTTGACACCTTTCAGCTTGAGATTCTTTTCCATGGATTATCGCCTTGTGAGTTCCTGAGATCACAAGAGTGATGCTGTCTGGAGCTTAGCTCCTGGTACGGTCACCCATGGCAGTGAGGTCAAGGGGGTGGTTCCAGACAAAGAGCGATCCAACCCAGACCTCAACAGTGGATCTGGTGGATGAGGATGACACATCACAATGGCAGCAAAGCTGGAGGAAGGATGCAGCAGTGAAGGGTCTCCAGTCATCCTGACCCCAATCTGTCAAAGACTGTGTGGTGGCATCACCCTCCCCACATTAAACAAAGTCACGATCAGCTGTTCTCCATTAAGGGAAGAGCCCCTTTAGAGAACATCATACTCTACTGGAGTGTTTGCACTACTACTATGAGATTGCAACACACATAAAAGTTGCTGGTGGACGCAGCCGGCCAGGCAGCATCTCTAGGAAGAGGTACAGTTGACGTTTCAGGCCGAGACCCTTCGTCAGGACTAACTGGAAGAAGAGGGGGAGGGGGAGATCTGAAATGATAGGAGAAGACAGGAGGGGGAGGGATGGAGCCAAGAGCTGGACAGGTGATTGGCAAAAGGGATATGAGAGGATCATGGGACAGGAGGCCCAGGGAGAAGGAAAGGGGGGAGGAGGGGAAACGCAAACTCTTGTTTTCTGAGTGGCAGTTCTGCTTTCTCCTCACATTGCAATCACCCTCTCGCTGATTGGTGATCTCCCTTTCTTTTCTCACACTGTCACCCACCACCCTCTACAAACACAAAACCCATCACTCCTTTATTTTCACCAGTTGCTCCTGGAGGGCCTCAACTGACAAAAAGATGACAAGGAGTGAAAGATTCAGCAAACCACAGAAACAATGTTATCCACTCGAGGCTGTAATGCAGCCTGCCTCCAGAATATTCCAGTCAGCCTTTTAAATGCACCTCTTCCATCAAACCATGCCTCTCCTAATCTCTCAAGTGGCTCTTAATCTCTCAAATTTCCTTGAGACATCTTGTAAGCAAATTCAGAAATCAAAGGTGCAAATGGACTTGGGAGTCCTAGTGCAGGATTCCCTTAAGGTTAACCTGCAGGTAGCAAGGAAGACAAATGCAATGTTAGCATTCATTTCAAGAGGACTAGAATATAAAAGCAAGGATGCAATGCTGAGGCTTTATAGGGCATTGGTCAGATCACGTTTGGAGAATTGTGAGCAGTTTTAGGCCCCTTTCCAAGAAAGGATATGTGGGTGTTGAAGATGATCCAAATGAGGTTTACAAGAACGACGCTGGGAATAAAAGTGTTAATGTATGAGGAGCATTTGATGGCTCTGGGCCTGTATTCACTGGAGTTCACAAGAATGAGAAGGACTCTCATTGAAACCGACCAAATATTGAAAGGCTTAGATAGAGTGGGCATGGAGATAATATTTCCAACAGTGGGAGAGTCTAGGACCAGAAGGTAGAGCCTCAGAATAGTGGAATGTCCACCAAGAGATGAAGAGGAATTTCTTTAGCCAGAGGGTGGTGAATCTGTGGAATTTATTGACACAGACAGCCGTGGAGATGAAGTCATTGGGTATACTTAAAGCAGAGGTTGACAGGTTCTTGATTAATCAGGGCATCAAATTTTAAAGGGACTATGTCGATTCAGGCCTAGGTGGCCGGCATCGGGCAAAAAGGGAAAAGGCAGGAAAATGGCATTGAGAGGGAAAATACATCAGCCATGATCAAATGGCAGAGCAGACCCTGTGCCGAAGATGCCGCGCCCCAGCGGCCTCAATGACTACAGACCGGTGGCATTGACCTCCCACATCATGAAGACCCTGGACAGACTTGTTCTGGAGCTGCTCCGGCCTATGGTCAGGCCACACTTAGATCCCCTCCAGTTCGCCTACCAGCCCCGACTAGGAGTTGAGGATGCCATCGTCTACCTGCTGAACCGCGTCTACGCCCACCTGGACAAGCCAGCGAGCACTGTGAGGGTCATGTTTTTTGACTTCTCCAGTGTGTTCAACACCATCCGCCCTGCTCTGCTGGGGGAAGAAGCTGACAGCGATGCAGGTGGATGCTTCCCTGGTGTCATGGATTCTTGATTACCTGACTGGCAGACCACAGTACGTGTGCTTGCAACACTGTGTGTCCAACAGAGTGATCAGCAGCACTGGGGCTCCACAGGGGACTGTCTTGTCTCCCTTTCTCTTCACCATTTACACCTCGGACTTCAACTACTGCACAGAATCTTGTCATCTTCAGAAGTTTTCGGATGGCTCTGCCATAGTTGGATGCATCAACAAGGGAGATGAGGCTGAGTACAGGGCTACGGTAGGAAACTTTGTCACATGATGTGAGCAGAATTATCTGCAGCTTAATGTGAAAAAGACTAAGGAGCTGGCGGTAGACCTGAGGAGAGCTAAGGTACCAGTGACCCCTGTTTTCATCCAGGGCGGTCAGTGTGGACATGGTGGAGGATTACAAATACCTGGGGATACGAATTGACAATAAACTGGACTGGTCAAAGAACACTGAAGCTGTCTACAAGAAGGGTCAGAGCCGTCTCTATTTCCTGAGGAGACTGAGGTCCTTTAACATCTGCCGGACGATGCTGAGGATGTTCTACGAGTCTGTGGTGGCCAGTGCTATCATGTTTGCTGTTGTGTGCTGGGGCAGCAGGCTGAGGGTAGCAGACACCAACAGAATCAACAAACTCATTCGTAAGGCCAGTGATGTTGTGGGGATGGAACTGGACTCTCTGACGGTGGTGTCTGAAAAGAGGATGCTGTCCAAGTTGCATGCCATCTTGGTCAATGTCTCCCATCCACTACATAATGTACTGGTTGGGAACAGGAATACATTCAGCCAGAGACTCATTCCACCGAGATGCAGCACAGAGCGTCATAGGAAGTCATTCCTGCCTGTGGCCATCAAACTTTACAACTCCTCCCTTGGAGGGTCAGACACCCTGAGCCAATAGGCTGGTCCTGGACTTATTTCATAATTTACTGGCATAATTTATATATTACTATTTAACTATTTATGGTTCTATTACTATTTATTATTTATGGTGCAACTGTAATGAAAACCAATTTCCCCCGGGATCAATAAAGTATGACTATGACTACTATGGCTATGACTATCAAATGGCAGAGCAGACTTTGGGCAAATTCTGTTCCTATATAGTATTTTTACTTGTCAAAGACACAATAAGATCTAAATAACAATTCAACAAGAAAAGAATTGAATCAGTAATGTAATATCAAATCAACTGAATTGAAATGTGATGAAAAGAACTATGACATGCCTTGTACTTCTCCGTGCATTCTAGATGCTTGATAGAAGCAGCTGTGCAGAGAATTCCCCCACACTGACACCATGATGTTCTGTTCCAGCAGCATCATGAAATCAGAGTGTTGTGGTTGTCATTTGTTCCAGATTATGTCACAGCAGTAGTATTTTCTACTCACGGTCTATTCCGAGGCTGTCTCTGGCCAATATTTCACACTTTGGCAAACATGCCAGGCTTCTTGCTTCACTTGTAAACAAGTGAAATCCAACTCTCATTGCCTGGATTGGGTTGGTGCTGGCCTTGGGGACAGGATGAACCCTCACAAATGGACATTCAGTGCCACAGATGAACCACCAGATTCGCCACACATATCCAGGACAGCCCTCCTGGGACTGCTTTTGTCATTTAAAGACTTGAGCAAAATTTACAACTGATGCTACTTACAGGCTTCACACACACACATATACATATTCAAAATGCTGGAGGAACTCAGCAGGTCAGGCAGCATCTATGAAGGGAATTAAACGGTTGATGTTTTGGGCCAGGATCCTTCATCAAGTCCTGGTGGAAGTACTCAACTGCTTATCTCCCTCTGCAGATACTGCTGCACTTGCTGAGTTCCTCCAACATATTGTATGTGTTGCTCAAAATTTCCAGCATCTGCAAAATCTCATGTGCCCACGTACGCAGGTACATGCACATGCGTGCATTCAAATAAACACTTGCATACACACACACACACACACACACACACACACACACACACGCACAATTTATGCTAATATTATTTATAACAGAACAAAGCAGGAAACGTTTGATTAATCCCCAATTCTGTGACAGGAATCTTGTAATTAGCTGCTGTGTCAGTAGTAGTCAGTCAGTAACAGTTCCAAGTCAACATTCTAGGGTAAGTGTTGTTTATTGGTCTATTAACATCTATCGTTGTCTTGTACTGTATATTTTTCACCTCTTGTATGATACCTGGGAACTGACATTTTCATTTGGTTGCTAGTGGCAAAAGAGGACAGGGTGCCCATTGTAATTTATCCTTTCACAGAAGCCAAATATTAGGAGAACGCTAATGGGAGAATGGGGTTGAGAGGAAAACCAAATCAGCCATGATCGAATGGTGGAGCAGACTTGATAGACTGGATGGCCTAATTCTGCTCCTGTGTCTTATAGCTTATGGCTGCTGAAATTTAGCGTTATCAACCAAAGGGAAATTTCTACTTGTCAGGCCCCTAAATGGATTCCCATTTTCATCCATTCTGGATTCAACTGAGACTTTCATTTTCAGGATTCTAATCTGCCTCACCCTGCCTCATGATGGCTGAGCTGGGCTTGATCCAATTTACTGTTCACACTACACCCCTGTAATTTTCCTCTCACAGTGCCATGGGAATGGGTAAACTGAAGACCTCACTGCCCCACCTCTCCTACAAAGAAGAGCAGTCCTCAGATCCTGAGACTATAGAACATGCAGCATGGAAACACTCTACTTTGGCCCATTCAGTCCCCACCAACCATCAAGCACCCATTAACTTTAATCCTGCATTAATCCCAATTCATCCTGTCTGCATACCCATGAAATTCCCTAAACCACAAATTCTACTCCCTACATTAATGTACCTAAAAGATAAGAAAATGAAGTAAAATAAACAAACCATCCAACAGTTCAATCATGAGTGGTGGCCCCATTCAAATCAATGGGCTCATGCATCTTAAGTCAGCTATTTCTCGTACATACATGGCTAAGGGGCCAGATGCAATCCCTGCCCTCAGTTCTAGACACTTGATCTCCAGATATAAAGTTGGGATTGAGACTAGAAGTAGAATGAGAGGTCAGGTAAACCAGCCTTTGATTTCCATTGAATCTCTGGCCTCTACATGACAATGTACAAGGGCAGGAATGATCCGAGTACTGAGTAGGGTCCCACCCAGCTGTTGCCAGTAAAGTACAAGCAGGATTCAGGCCCTTGACAAAATTCCAGATAAATACAATGTTTAAAATAACACCAGCAGACACTAATATTATTTCCATAGCACCTGTAGCATGGCAAGATAACCCGTGCCATCTCTCAGAACCATCAAACAAAAACTAACCCGAGCCATGGAATATAAAATATAGAACAGTATAGCACAGTACAGGCCCTTTGGCCCATGATGTTGTGCTAATCTTTTAACCTGTTTCAAGATCAACCTAACCCTTCCCACCCACATAGTCCTCCATTTTTTTCTTTCATCCATGTGTCTATCTAAGAGTCTTTTAAATGTTCCTAACGTATCTGCCTCTACCACCACCCCTGGCAGTGCATTCTATGCACCAACCTCTGTAAAAAAAAAACCTCTAACATCCCCCTATACTTTCCTCTAATCAGTTTAAAATTATGCCCCCTCATATTAGCCATTTCTGCCACAGGAAAAAAGGTGATGACTGTCCATTCTATCTATACCTCTTATACACCTTCATCAAGTCACATCTCTTCCTCTGTTGCTCCAAAGTGAAAAATCCCTAGTTTGCTCAACCTTTCCACATAAGACTTGATCTCTAACCCGGGCAGCATTCTGGTAAATCTCCTCCGTACCCTCTCTAATGCTTCCATATCCTTTCATAGTTCGGTGACCAGGAACTGAACACAATACTCTAAGTTAACTTCAGGAAACTTTAGGACATAAGGACAGCTGTTTAAACGTGGCAAAGTGACAGGTTTAAAGGAATTCTTTAAAGTGGGGTGGGAGGGAGAGAGATGGTGAGGTATCGGGAAGGAATGCCAAATAGTGAGAACAACTGGTAATGCCTGGGTGATTAAATTTGGCACTCATCAAGAGGACAAACTTAGGGCTATCCCACAGGGTTTCTAGAGGCAGGATGTATCTCTGAGATAGGTAGATGTGAGACAACATAAGCATCTGAGAAGAGCATTTTGACATCTTGGCACTAATTAAAAGGGGACCAATGTCAACCAGTTAATGCTGGGATGATGAACAAGTTGAAAACATCTTTTTTTAGTGGACTTTCATAACTTAAATATTGTACTTTACAAGAAAAAACTAAAAAAAGTATGTTGGTTTTGAAGAACAGAAACATACATTTTACCCTACCAGCTCATGCTGGTGTTTATGAACTCCTCACACCTCCTTATCTAATCTCATCAGCATATCATCTGTTCGTCCTTTACCTATTTAGCCAATTTCCTTTCAAACATGCCATCCACTTCCTGTGGTCGTGAACACCACACACTATTACACTCTGTGTAAGGAACTTCTCAAGAGATGCTCACTGGATTTATAGTGACCACCTTATTTATAGCCATCAGTTCAGATTCCAACCGCATGACATGATCGAGGTATAGATGTGTTAAGATTTTATCCTGAATATCTGTAAACCCTTCAGCGCTCTGTCACTTTGACATAATATAGAATGAGGCTCTCAGTAAACATTAAGGTTTATTATAAGCAAGTATCCTACCGTTATTTCTCAGTCCAAAATGCAGCTGTCAGGTACTATCCAAACTGACTGTAAGCTATATTAAATCTGTTGACTTGTCTCAAACTAATTTTTTTTCGGGTTTAATATCACTGACCTATGTCATGAAATATATATATTAAAAAGTTAAGTTAAAAACCTAGTGAAAAGAGAGCAAAAATAGTGAGGTAGAGTTCATGGATTCATTGTTTGTTCGAAATCCTGAAGGCAGAGGGGAAGGACTGTCTCAAAAACATTCAGTGTGTGTCTTCAGGCTCCTGTACTTCCTCTCTGATGGTGGTAATAAGCAGAGAACATGTCCTGGATGATGGGTGTCCTTAATGATGGATGCTGCCTTTCTGAGGAATCACCTTTTGAAAATGTCTTCTGTGGTGGGGAGACTAGTGCCAATGATGGGGCTGGCTAAGTTTGCAACCCTCTGCAGCTTTTTCCAATCCTGTGCAGAGGCTCCCTCCATAACAGACAATGGTGCAACCAGTTAGAATCCCCTCCACGGTATATCTGTAGAAATTTGCTAGAGTCTTTGGTGACATACCAAATCTCCTCAAACTTCTAATGCAGGTTAGATCTAATGCTAGAGGAGACCACAAAACTATAAGCTTTTTGAGTTACTCATAGTCTGATGAACTAAATTAATTATATCGTTGATGCATCACATAAAAATAAAGAGCTGAGTTTGTCAATCATATGAAGGAAAGAAATTAACTGGACTCCTTTGCTTAGCGCTCAGAAAACATGCTAACTTGTTTTGATCGTACACAGATGCTGCTTGAGCCCTTTCACACCATTGGCCAAAGGTTCATTAACATTCCGTGACTATTCATAAGAAGCATTGTGTAAATGCATAATGAAATGGCATATTAATCTTAGTCATAGAGTCATAGAAAAGTACAGCACAGAAACAAGCCCTTCAGCCCATCTAGTCCATGCTGAACTATTTAAGGTATCTACTCCCATCAACCTACACCAGGACCATAGCCCTCCATACCCCTACCACCATGTACCTATCCAAACTTCTCTTAAATGTTGAAATCGAGCTCACACGCACACTTACACTCGAAGCTATTTCCACACTCTCACGACCCTCTGAGTGAAGAAGTTTCCCCTTAAACTTTTCACCTTTTACCCTTAACCCATGACTTCTACTTGTAGTCCCACCCAACCTCAGTGGAAGAATCCTGCTTGCATTTACTCTTTCTTCCCCTCAATCTTCTACATTCCAAGGAATAAAGTCCTAACCTATTCAATCTTTCCTTATAACTTGGGTCCTCCAGTCCCGGCAACATCCTTGTAAGCTTTCTCTGTACTCTTTCAACCTTATTTACATCTTTCCTATAAGTGACCAAAACTGCACACAATACTCCAAATCAGATCTTACCAGTGTCTTATACAACTGCAACATAATATCCCATCTCCTGTACTCAATACATTGATTTATGAAGGCCAATGTACCAAAATCTTCCTTTACAAACCTGTCTACCTGTGATGCCACTTTCATTGAATTATGGATCTGTATTCCCACATCCCTCTGTTCTACCACACTCCTCAGTGCCCTGCCGTTCACTGTGTAAGACCTACCCTGGTTGGTCCTCCCAAAGTGCAACGCCTCACACTTGTCTGCATTAAATTCCATCTGCCATTTTTCAACTGGTCCGGATCTCGCTGCAAGCCCTGATAGTCTTCCTTGCTGTCCAATCGGAGTCATGGGCAAATTTGCTGATCCAGTTAACCACATTATCATCCAGATCAATCATTGATTAATAGATGACACACAGAAAAGCAGACCCAGCACCGATCCCTGCGCACACCACAAGTCACAGGCCTCCAGTCAGAGAGGCAATCATCTACTACCACTCTCCAGCTTCTCCCACAAAGCCAATGTCTATTCCAATTTATTATCTTATCTTGAATGCCAAGCGACTCAACCTTCTTGACCAGCCTTCTATGTGGGCCCTTGTCAAATGCCTTGTTAAAGTCCATGTAGACAACATCCACTGCCTTGCTCAGCTCATTCATATATCAGATTATGAAAACAATAGTTCTGTATCAAGGATTAATTTGTAAATTGTAGCCATTACTGTGAAACATAGCGCCAAAATATTTGCTTATTCTTAATTCGTAGAGCAGAACACTTGGATACTAATTTAACCAATGAAGCTTGTACACTTGGCATACAAGGGGAATCCCAATCCACACTTGCATTATGTGAAAATTTCTATTCTATGTATTTGTTCTTTATGGTTAGATTTTTCCCCGTGCCTTAACAGGCTACCTTATAACCACACAGCAGCACACAATCTTATTCCCGGGCGGAGTTTCATGGCCTCCATAAGCAGCCACCGAAGACCAAGTATTTATAATCAACACAAAACTATTCCTTTGTACTCAGTGTTTGCCAGCTCTCTTCCACCCTGTTGCCAAGTTGTCTGGAAACTCAGCATGCAGTCTGTTCCTGTAATAGAGATGGTGACACTCACCAGCCTTCTGAGCCTGCATTATTTTCACGTAGACCGCATCAGCAGATTCAATTAGCATCTTGCTTGTCTGAATCATCTGGAAAACAGTAACATAATGAAAAGAAAATCAAAAATTCCTTGCATATTTAAATCCATTTCCCTCGCCAGGCTGAAGTCCCTCTTCAGTGCATTATTTGTTGCCCATTATGCAACTGTAAATGTAAAAAATATGATTTAATTTGGGGGTACAATGCTCCTCAATTACATTTGCTTATAGCCACATATACACTTCCAGCAGGAACCATTTCAGAGTGATCAGATTCCCCCCAGGTTATCTCTTCTTATGTCAGTGGTGCTGGAGAAATTACACAGGCCCAGTTCATACCATGGTTTGAAGTTTAATTACCCCTGACAAACTCAATATTTATTAGGCAGCCATGATCACCCTCGATGGCCCTAAATGTCCATGTTAGACCACTTCAGTGACAATAGCGAATATTGTCGCTACTGTCGCTGCTTTTTTCCTCAGCGGGGTGGGGGTGGGATTTTGGGGTCTGTGAGTTTAGTTTCTTTTCTTTTTTGTGCCGGGCGGTGATGGAATTGATGTATTTTCTTTCATCAACTTCATGGTCTTTCTGTACTTCATGGCTATCTGGAGAAGACAAATATCAGAGATGTATTGTACATGCATACTTTGACAATAAAATGAACCTTTGATCCTTTGAACTTCAGAGGGCAGTTAACACAACTGGAATGCACTGGGTCAAAATCAAAGGTAGTGAAGATAAGGTTAGAATGCCAAATTTCCCTTCCCAAGGGAAGCACAGATGATTTGTTTCAATACATCTGGAAATTTCATGATACCAGGTTTTTAATTATAGATTTATTTAATTTAATTCAAATTTTGCAGCAGTTCTGGTGGGGTTTGAAATCTGTATTATGATTATTGGTCTCTGGGTGATGACTCCAATGACATCATCAATTTGTGACTGCTTCCTTACCCAGAGGAGAAAATTTAGCAAGTTTGGTACTACCATATCCTACATTAGTCAAACATTTACCAATGCAGCTCGTAGGGGCATTGAAAGAAAACAAATTGCAGTAAATGTTCTGAATTTAAAATGTCAGGATAGGTTGTATACTAGAAATATCAGCAGTTTGACATCTTCTAGCTGATAGATTTAACAATTTTGATATTATACTCCAAGCTGCAATTCAGTTTAAAGAAACTACTGATTGTAATTTTTGCATTAGAACTCAGTATTATAGCCCGTCCATTGCACGAAAAGATTTCAAAATCATTAATTTATTTTATGATTTTAGGATAAACATTCTTTACTGTTCATTCTGACAGAGAGAGTTAGACTGTTACATCTCAACTCACATATTCAAAAGTAAAAATATCCCATTATATTGCAGTGTTAATGGCAAAATGCCTTTGGCAGTTTTCTCCTGTTATAGTAATGTAAACAAAATAAATGTTGTGAGATACCATTTTGTAAACTGCTGGTGTGG
The DNA here is from genome assembly GCF_963921235.1 of Mobula hypostoma. Classification (NCBI taxonomy): domain Eukaryota; kingdom Metazoa; phylum Chordata; class Chondrichthyes; order Myliobatiformes; family Myliobatidae; genus Mobula; species Mobula hypostoma. The sequence goes on from NC_086128.1 coordinate 35,477,712, forward strand.
GATATTAAATCACCTCAGACTGTTTGCCCAACCTCTGAGTTACAAGTTCAACAATTTGGGCATAGAATCATGGAGTCATAGAAACATTTATAGAACAGAATGCCATTATCAAACTGAAAAAGAGCTTTTGAGACCAATCCCCATTCGAGCCCATGTGTTATTTGCTGATTCAGCTACTTTTTAAATGTTTCATTTTTAAATTTTAACTGTTTAAAAATTAAAGTCTTTCAGGCAGTTCCTGACTTTTGCGTAACACGCCTTCTCAACTCCTCCAATCTTTCACAAATTACCTTAAATACAATCATGTTCCCCCACCTCCATCTCCTCCCTCCCCCCACACGTCCCCAGGTGCTGACTCCTGCATGAAAGGAATAATTGCTTCCTGCCTTCCTCACAACGGGCTTTCATTATTTTACATATTGCAATAATTCTCTCGTAAACCCTGCTGTTCTGAGGAAAATAACCCCAACATGGCAAATGTTTCCTCAGAACTGTTCCATTCTTGTAAGTTTGATATGCAAAGGACCTTGCTCTGCTGAAAGAATAGCCTTCTTTGATAAACAGCCAAGTACTAAAGGTTTTAGCTTTCTAATCATTTTGACTTATGAGCATCTCTGCCTTAAATCTGGGAAACCTCCCTGAAGCTGACAGTTGTAATTTCAAGACCCACTTCAGAAAATCGATAGGACCACTTTGCCATCCATGGAAGTGGGCTGATTTGGACTGCCTCAAATGCAAGAACATCCTTGAATAAGTACATAGTACTTATTAGAATGTTGTACACAATAGTTATAACAGTACTAAGTGTCCTTTTAACCACACACTAAATCTTAATGATTGTCCATGAGCTCGTCTGGAAATGAACTGTTATCACTGCTGTACACAGTACTTCAAGCGTAGTTGCACCTCATTTATGACTATACTTCTCTATTTCTGAACTCTAACTCCAGGCAATAAAGCTAATATTCCTTCTTAAATCAACTCTATTAAAATAAATTACCAGCTCATTATTGCATTGTTGTTCCTGCACAAACTGCCTCCATATTTCCTACATCACAAGGAAGACCACACTTTTATAACTCTATAAATTAATGTACATAAAAGCTGAAAGAAATGTATACAAACAGAACATTTCGATATTTTAAATGCACTGCAGCAAAACCTCCTACATCAAATTCCCAGTGTTATAAAATCTGGCAGTAAAGAAAGCAATGTTGCAAACTGCTGTCACAAGATAGGGTGCAGTAGGTCCACAGTGGTGATATTTATGTGGGATAAACATATACCAGGACCTGCATGGTCCTGGTTCATAGTGAAACAGCTATGACCAGCTGGAGGTTTTATGTTGCAAAAGATGCTTCATTAATTATATTTACAGAGCGCACAGCAGGCTGCTGAGAACTGTTACTTTAAGCAATAGGTAATCTCTATTAGATACTATTGATGCTCCTCAGAGCAAATTCCCATTAACTCTAAGCAGAGAAAGTTAGTTGGTGACTTTAAAAACCTAGATGTTGCTTGCAAAAATCATATTTATTTAAATAGTTTTTTCCTGTTGCAAGAGTGGAGTTAAATCTGGATTCAAAAATAAATAATTCAAAAAATTATTACTCCTCCAGATTTGAGGAAAATTTTGGCAATTAAAATTAATTAGTTAATATAAAAGGGGAATCAGCACAGCTCATTGCCACTCTATTCCTAAAGCTTTGACAATTGCATGAATGCCATGAAGACTGAATGTCAATTTTCCCACTGAGCTCCAAAGCATTTTCTAATTAGTTGCATATTTGATCAAAGTAACTAAGATCATTAATAAGTCAGGCTTAATTGATTACTGAGTATATCTATTAATAAATGAAAATCTATGAATCATATAGCTGTGCAACTAGGCAAATAGGAACAGGATTGTGTCTGCTGGTTCTGCATGCCCAAAACTTTGGGCGTCTGTCACAGGTCACAGGTGAAACAACATGACAACAGCTTATATGGTATTTCTACAATATTCATTTCTCTAGCACTCTGCACCTCCCTTTAAAGATGTCTCAAAATTATTTGTAATAATGAAATTATCTTGAATAGTATTTATTGTTGTGCTCATAGGAGTGCCCTACAAACGGTAATCCAATTGATCGCAATCCAGTAAAACATCTTGACTCACTTCATAGAAAAGTGGTTCAAAGTTTGTTACCATTCTATGTTTAGGGAATATTCAAACAAAGAATTATCAAAGTAAAATTAAAGATTATTTTATGGGAGAGGTAGGGGGCTGGAGGAGTTGATGCTGCTCTAATTGTTATTTTATGAGATGGGTTAGAATAAGTTCTACCCAGTTCTAAATGTTTCTTGCAGAATAACATTTACATTGCAAATAAAATAATGTATCTTTGGTATCAAGATAATACTCAAAAACAAAGTAATAATTTCATATTGCTTAATATATGAATTATTTTGGCACATTTAATAATACCACTCATGTTTTTAATTTGGAAAAGCTCTGCAATTTAATCAAAATATATCTGTGCCTGGATTCCTTTTCAGCTGTGTAATAGGGAGGATAGAATGCAATGAATCATCAATAGCTGTATCACATTTTCAGCCTCGGATGACTTTAGTAAATAAACATTCATAGTGGGATTATTCCCTTCAATTAAAACTTCTTGACGTAGGTGACGAGAGACTGAAAACAGAACATAAACACTTGGATTAGCTTGAATTTCTCTGCACTTCCAGAAAGAGATTTGAATGGAATGGCAAACACTTTAAAAAAAAGTTGGACAAAACATATGGTCGTAATTTCTTTTCAGGAAAAAGTTCTCAGTAAGATTCAAAGAAGGCAGGAAACCCTGCTATGTGAAAAGGGCAATTTTTTCATCCTGTGGAGTGGTGACAGAGGAAGAACCGACCACCTCCCCAGTTCCCCAAATAAGTGCCTAATTCTACAATAAATCTAATACCACTCCAGTTCACCCAAGATGAAACCCAGCTTTCAAGAATACAATTCACAAATTTTGTTTTTATCTTTCCATTACTCTGTTCAATTTTTCTCAGTTGAAAGCTACAACGTAAGTGCAAGTTCTTGTTGTTTGCCTAGGGCAATCTGAGAGCTTTCTGACACAGCTTGGGTGTAACAATGAAAAGTAATGTCTCTTCAAACCACATTTAGGTATGCAGGCTGTCCCTGAGTTATGAACGCCTCATTCGTAGACATCTCTACATACGAAGAAGCTCCCAAAACATAATTAAATTTAATAGTCCAACGCATGCAAAATAGTCATTCCCACCATTCCTTTCCTCCCATAGATGATGCTTGACCCACTGAGGTCCTCCAGCAAGTTGTTTGTTGTTTCAGATTCCAGCATTTTGCAGTCTCTTGTGTCTCCTTAGAACAGGACATTACAGAAACAGTCCCTATGGCCCAAAGTGCCTCTAAAAAATTCCAGCTAGGCCAGTAAGGAGTGAAATCAAGAAATTTCACTCAAAGAAAACTGGAATAAAACAGTGTTAGAAATGTTGGAACTGGGATAGATGAATAACAAGTGTCTTTTCAATTCAAAAAAGTTGCACTGAGAGAGAACATTGAGCGGAGAGCAAGAAGTTTCAGAGGACAAAGATGCTCTTAGTGCAATCTAAGAAAGCAATGCCTTCTTAATGAGCAACAATCAGTCTTGAGGAGACAGAAAAAAAAGGGAGGTGAGTAGGAAGTGAGAAAAGAAAGAGAAACCCTACTGGACATAGGCATTGTAGAACACTGGAGCTGCTGGAAATATTCTGCAGGCCAGGCCGTGTCTTTGACTGGAGAACAACTTTATTGATTTGCACGTGAATATCCTCACATTAGACCTGGCCAGTATATGAGACAAACTGGAACTGCTGAATTCAATGTAGGGTCCTGAGGGCCACAACCTACCCTTTCCTAATTTCAATGTGCAATCCCTTTGATAAAATTTCATCCATGAAATGACAGGACAGCTGAGGTGTAGTTCCCTTGAGCTGTCTGCATGTCAGTATGACAAACTGGAGTCCTCATATTGTTTTACTTCTAAAGCCATCACAATAAACACCATTTGCCAATGTTACAAACATAGTCAACTCTGACAATTCAGGTTTCCAGCACAATCTCTAAATGATGTTTAGGATGTAAGTTAGAACAATAAGAAATGAAGAAAATATTGAATTACTGGAGAAGTTGAAAAACTTTTTTTCTTATATATTTTATCTGGGTTGTTTCCAACCTGGTGGCATGAAAATCAACTTCTGGTCATTTCTCCCCCTTCCCCTTCTCTCTTTTTCCATTCCCCATTCTGGCTCCCCTCTTACTCCTTCTCTTCTCCTCACCTATCATCATTCAGCTTGTACTCTTTCCCCACCCTCGCCTTCTTATTTTGGCTTCATTCCCCTTTTTCAAGTCCTCTTGAAGGGTCTCGGCCCGAAACGTCGACTCGCTATTCCTTTCCATAAATTCTGTGTGAACCGTTGAGTTCCTCCAGCATCTTGTGGGTATTATTCTCTATTTTTTTCTTATTTTGAAGGCCAGTAAATGAGAAGTTTCTTGTTTAACAGTGCCATACGCAGAGGAAATGTTCAGGAAGGGAAATGTTCAGGATGGATGATTATTGATGAGGTGCACATCACACTTACTTTTGACCTGTGTGGGTTTACAGACCCTTTAAAAACACAACAACAAAATAAATAGGATTAGGAGACCCACTTGGCCCTTTAAGCCTGCTCGCCCTCAATTATGAATATGGATGATCTTTTACTTCAAAGCCATTTTCCTCCATTATCCCGTATATTTATTGTTGATTCCCTTAATATTTATTGTGCTGTTTGTCTACAAACACAATGACTGAGCCTTCACTGCCTCCAGGATAAACAACTCCAAGGACTCTAAGTGAAGTAGATTCTCTCTATCCCAGTCATAAATGATTTATAACTTGTTCTGAGACTGTCATGCCTGGCCATAGGCTTTTCAACCAGGAGAATGTTTTCCCTACATCCAGCTTGCTAAGCCTTATACGGATTTTGTAAGTTTCAATGAAATATTCTCTTGTTTATTCTAAACTAGAGAATGCAGACTGATCCCACTCGATCTCCTCATCTATCAACACTTTCTGAATCCAGTCTCATGACCTTCTGCATTCTTCCTATCACAAGTATGTCATTTTTGTTTAAGGTGACCTATATTCCAAATGTGGTCCCATCAAGGCCTGACATGGATATATTAAAGTACCTTTCCTCCTTTATTCAGATCCTCTCAGAATAAAGGCCAACTTTCCATTTGCCTTCCTTATCACTTGCTATACTTCATGTTGGCTTTCAGGACCTGTATACACCCATGTTCTTGTGATCATCAACATTACCCACAAATCTCTCACCATTTGATAAATAATCCGCATTGCACCACATTCTTGCCCACTCAGTCCGCTGGTCTTGAAGTCTCCACAAAGTATCTTAATGTTCTCCTTCCTGCTCAACATACCACCTAATCCAATGAGTGTATAAAATCATGAGGGGTGTAAATACGGTGAATACTCAGGGTTGAGGAATCAAAAACTAGAGGACATAGATTTATGGTGAAAGGGGAGAGATTTAATTAGAACTTGAGAGAAAGAGGGTGTGACATATATGGAACAAGCTGCCAGAGGAAGTGGTTGAGGTAGATACAATAACAACTTTTAGAACAGAGTTGGACAGATACTTGGATAGGAAAGGTTTAGATGGATATGGGCTGAACTCAGGCAAATGGGATTAAGTTAGATAGGCATTTTGGTCAGCATGGACCAGTTAGGCTGTCAGGCCAGCTTCCCCTAAGTAAGCAGTACTTCCTCACAGTAAGACTCTATGACTGTATGAACAAACTTGAGAATATGACTTTTGATGGATCATTTAATTTTTTTTCTGACACCTTTGTATCTGCATGATCGAATTTCTTATGATACTGTTCCCCTCTCAAGGCATGTAGAAACTTAGTGAACCCTAATGAAACAATCGATTCTGATTAACTAAGTATCTCAGTAACCACTCAGCTTTCAACCTTTGTCAGAATACCACAACACCTCAGTTGCTTAAATGCGTTAAGCATTATGTAGTCACATTTTAGAATCCTCTTTATTTATTTGTAGTCTCCATTGATTTATAAAAGTAACTGAGCCTCTGGGGGCTTCTTGATGAACTCAAAATTACCCAACGTTGGGGCCTACTTGTATGCTTGAAAGTGTTAACGTTCTGGGAAAGTTTCCAGATGGTTAAGACCACTGAGGCGGACAAAGGTCGGCTACTGCTGGAAGAGAGAGTGCCTGGGTGGACTTCTAGCCAGATTAAAGAGTTGAGGGCCGAGAGTGGAAAATGAACCAGTGTTCAGCCCCACAGTCCATGCTAGCCAAGATCCCCCCACCTGTGCCCTTCCCATCTGCCTGCGTTTGATCGATCTCCCTCTCTCCTCACTACTACCATCAGGCAAGAGGTGCAGGAGTCTTGGGTCCCATGCCACCAGGTGTTGCCTGACAACCATCAGGATCCCGCCCGGCGTGGATGGCTTCACTTGCCCCAGTGCTGAAGTGACTACACACCTGTACACTCACTCTCAGGGACTCGGCCTTTGTTATGTGTGGATTATATTGCATTTCCTTATTTTACTGCAAGAAAATTATTCTCAAGGTTGTACATGGCATACATACTTCGATAATAAATTTACCTTGAACTTAGATTAATCTGCTGATATCGACGACACTCAGCCTGAATTGGTATAAGTTCCAGCTCAAGAGAAGAAAAAGCCAGTGTGCTGAATATTTTCAAACAATTTGCAGGATGTCACTCTTTAATAGGCTTGGATTCTTCCAGCAGCATGCGGAACTAGCATTCCAAAATATAACATGTTAAAAATACCAAGCACACAATTGGCAGCTGATTGTTTTTTTTATAAAGGGAATGAAAATAACTCAAAGGAAGTGACTCATGAGGTGATCTCCTCTGGGTCAAATGTGCATTGAGCATCTGTTCTGGTTTGGACACGGAGAGCAGATGCATCTCTGCTAAAGGACTGAAAAAGCTGAAAGGCCCTACGATATCTGAATAACGTTGCCCTTACTGCCTTTGTGTGTATCTCTCTTATCCTTATTTTCCTTCCAATATCCACTTCCATTCCTTTCACTAAGATATTCCCTCATGCATGAGATTGTTCCATTAACACCTCACTTATGCTGTATCCTTCATATCTGAGACCATCACCAATGTGCAAGTACCACACACAACACACAACATGCTAAGTGCTGGACAAACTCAGCGGGTCAGGCAGCATCCGCTGAAGAACTGGACAGTTGAAGTTATGGGTAAACACACTTTATTTGGACTGAGAGCGCAGTCCAAGTTAATGGATACCAGGAAATATGTTTAATATTTTATACCCTTAACTAAGGGGTTAATTGAGGGTTTCACCCAATCTCCAGTGGTGTACTTTGTTTTAATTCATTAACACAACAGCAATTTGTATCTCACACATAGTCATCTCCACCAAGTTTAGAATCATTTATCATTTAATAGAACCAAACAGAGAATATTCAGCAGTTCAGACAGCATCTGGGGCATTAACAATGGCCTGAAGCATTAATAATTTTTCAATACTACATGGCCTGCTGAGCAATTTTCTGCTTTTATTTCAGATTTTTATCACTGGCAGATATTGCTTTCATTTATCATTTTATTTTTGTACACAAATTATCTCAATTATTTATTTATATAATACTCTTAATTTCATAATACTCTACAAAACTCTGGTTAGACCACAATGGGACTTAGGGAATATTATGTTGAATTCTAGTCAGCTCATTATAGGAAGAACGTGGAAGCCTGGGAGAGGATGCAGAGGAGATTTGCCTGGATTAGAGAGCATGCTTTATGTGCAAGTGGTGAGTGAGCGAGGGATTTTCCCTTTGGAGCGAAGGAGCATGAGAGGTGACTCAATAGAGGTGTACAAAATGATAAGAGGTATAGAGAAAATGGACAGCCAGCACTTTTTGCAGTTAAATATTATGGAAATATTACATAAAATGGCCATAATATTTGTTTATCTCACAAATTGGCATCAATTAATTCTGCAATCTTAAGGCAATTATAAAGAACTTTAATGAAGGGAGCAAGAAAGGAGTCTTGATTTTTCATGAGGTCTCCCACTAATGCATTATTTATAAATAACTGCTATGAATAATGGTTATGCACTTCCACTTCCTCAAAATATTTTTTTCCCTGTAACTATTTTCAATCTGTCTGAAATGTGAGAACAATTTCTAATTGTATGTTCAACCCACTGAGTTTGTTTTTATTAGGATTAAGTGTGATTGCAAGAAACTCTTCTGGTGAAGTCATATTTTTCCGTGTGGGTGGCATCATTTTTTGCTTCTATACAACATTTCAGCTGGTTAATCTACCGTTGATTACATCAGCCCCAAACAAGCTCTGTCTGTGGAAGGTGGTAAAATGTTCCCTGACATATCAAATCTGTTAAGCCCTTAGGTGAATCCTCGTCCACTATTCCAACTGCTGGTCTAAACAATTCCAAGAGAACCTTGAAGGACAAACAACACTAAAACTGTGCCAAATGTGCCTTTCTGCTTCTGGTAACGATCCAAGGTGATCACTGCTACTGTATATGGTTACCCAAATACAGATTAGATGTTTAATAGATTTGAATAATGTCTAGCAATTGTGATAGTGGAAGCTGAATACCATAGGACCATAAGATATATGAGCAGAATGAGGCTACTTGGTCCATTGGTTCTGTTCTGCCATTTCATCATGGCTGATTCATTTCCCTCTCAGTCCCAATCTCTTGCCTTCTCCCCATATCTCTTCATGCTCTGACCAATCAAGAATCTATCAACCTCTGCTTTAAATACACTCAGTGACTTGGCCTCCATAGCCTCCTGTGGCAATGAAATCCATAATTCACCACTCTCTGGCTAAAGAAGTTCTCCTCATTTCCGTTCTAAATGGGCATCCCTCAATTCTGAGGCTGTGTCCTCCGGTCATAGACTTCACCAACATAGGAAACATCCTCTCCACATCCACTCTATCGAAGACTTTCAACATTCGCTAGGTTTCAATGTCATCCCTACTCATTTTTCTGAATTCCAATGAGTACAAGCCCAGAGCCATCAAACACTCCTCATATGATAGGTCTTTCAATCCTGCAATCATTTTTGTGGACCTCCTTTGAACCTTCTCCAATGTCAGCCCATACTTTCTCAGATAAGGGGCCCAAAACTGCTCACAGTACTCCAAGTGAGGCCTCACCAGTGCCTTCTAAAGCCTCAACATTACATCTTTGATTTTATATTCTAGTCCTCTTGAAATGAGGGCTAGCATTGTATTTGCCTCCCTCACCACTGACTCAACCTGCAAATGAACCTTTAGGGAATTCTGCATGAGGACTCCCAAGTCCTTTTGCGCATCGGATTTTTGAATTTTCAACTCAGTGAAAAACTCTCAAAAGATAAAAAAAAACTTGAGAAGAAACGGTTCCACTTCCTTGAACTCTGTGACATCCATGTCCTTTTCATTTCTATTGCACCTCTGTACATTGTAATGACTTTTGATTACCGATCTTTATCTTTAAATGCCATACAACTATACATAACACATTGTAAGTTAAAATAAAATATGCTAAAATAGTTTGACTAAAGGTATTTCAAGAAAATTTAATAGAAATATGATTTGTTTTGACAATGTTTTCATAGAAAACACAAATTTAATTCCTTTATTAATTCCAATAGTGTATTTTTAAAAAATGCTTGCTGATAATTTGGTGGAGTTATTGTACATTCTGGTTTCAGTGTGTTTAATTTGGGTTCATTCGCTAAGCAGTACAACCAACATGAGGCATTGAATGTACGAGGGTCAAGACGTTGACTTGGTCCACATTGCTACAAGGACAGCACAGTGAACAAAAGCATTCTCATTTTGCAATATTCTTCTGCTCAGGCAAAACTAACTTCCTACAGCACTCCAGGAGGCCTAAAACAACAGAGGAATAATTAGAAATGCTGAAGATTCTTTGCATTTCCTATTAATTAAATCAATGTGTTGCCTTTGAAAGGAATTTATATTTCACTGACACAGGAGTTGTTCCTCCAACTAAAGCGGTTGGGTATAAGTATCCAACCAAAGTTGAGATGGGTCCAGACCAGCAAATCTTTTCATACTGTGCCCTGAGTCAGCATCATTTCTCCTCACAATTTTCTATGCTGCTCTCCTTTATTAATGTGTTACTAGATTTATTCATGCATAAGTCCTATTGAATCTTAAAAGTAAGATAACTCTTAAGATTCATTTAAGACCATAGGAAATGGGGAAGGGAGAAGGTCATTCAGCTCCTTGAAGCTGTTTTATCATCAAGAGAATAATGGCTGATCCAACATTCCTTATCTAGTTTTCTTCCCTTCTCTGCTGATTTCTTACTGATTAGAAACATATTGCTTTTCAGCATTAAGTACACATAAGGACTGTGTCTCCAAAGCTCTCCGTGGCAGGAAAGTCAAAAGACTCACAATTCTTTCTCATCTCAGTCTTAAATCGACACCTTCTTTTTCAGAGTACATGCCCTCTTACTTCGGACTACTCCAGGAAAGGCGTTGGCTGTTTATCAGACTGTGTAGTTTTTCACCGATTATTTTGTATTTCTTTGTTCTATTATGCACGCCTGCAAGAAAATGAATCTCAGTGTCGTATATGGTCACATATACGTACTTTGATAATGAATTTTCTTTTAACTTTTGAGTCTTATCTGTTCCAAAAGGATGACCGCTCATTCATCCAAGCACCACCAAACAACCTGTTTAACCATCCCTCAGATGTCAAACCCTGTACTCAAGATCATTCTAGTGAACCTTCTCCAAACCAACTCTAATGAAATAATAACTTTCAATAAACAGGGCCTCAGGATTGTTTGCTGCCCTCTTCATTCTGTCCCACTAGTGCTTCGTACAGTTGCAGTTAGGCTCCTACTTACATACTTCAACGCCTATGAAATAAGGGGCAACATTTCACTAGCATTTCCTATTACCTGCTCCAGCTGTACACTAGCTTTTTGTATTTCATTCCTCACGGACTCCAAATCCATTGGTGCTGCAACTTTCTGCAGTTTTTCCTCCATATCAGTAACATTGTCTTTAGTACCCCCTTCCAAAATGAACAACTTCATATTTTCTCCATTATACCCTTTTTGACAGTCACGTAAGTTACCAATATCTTTTCATAAACTGCTAGTACCCATCTTGCAATTCACATTAATATCTATTTTTGCAATTTGGTCGCAGTACGTTTGCTTCCTCCCTCCAAGTGGCAATATAATTCAGTGGCCACTTTATGAGGTAAGCCTGTACACTTGCTCGTTAATGCAAATATCTAATCAGCAAATCATGTGGCAGCAACTCAGTGCAGAAAAACATGCAGACATGGTCAAGAGGTTCAGTTGTTGTTCAGACCAAACATCAGAATGGGGGAGAAATGTGATCAAAGTGACTGTGACTGTGGAATGATCGTTATTGCCAGACAGGATGCTTTGAATATCTCAGAAGCTGCTGATCTCCTGGGATTTCAACACAAAACAGTCTCTAAAGTTTACAAGGAATAGTGCAAAAAACAAAAAAAATCCAGTGAGTGGTAGTTCTGTGGGTAGAAACACCTTGTTAATGAGGGAGGTCTTTACAGAATGGCTGGATGGTTTCAAGCTGACAAGAAGGCAACATTAACACAAAAAACACGCATTACAACAGTTGTACCTCCTGTAACTACTAAAATGGCCACTGAGTGTATATTGTAATCTGTCGAAACCCAGCACTAATACCTATGGTCCTCCACTGGTCACAAGTTGCCAACTTGAAACCTGTTATCCCTATCCGCTACTTTCTGCCTAGCAATCTCTATCCATGCCAGGTTTTACCTCTAACACCATGGGCTCCTACCTTGTGACTTAACAACTTATGAGTTGCCTCATCAGGGCACCTCCTGCAAGTACAACGGTACCTGCTGGTTGCCTTCTATCCACTCTAATCAAGACTTCCTCAAAAGACTCTAATACATTTGTCAGACACAATTTGTCTCTCATTAATCCAGGTTGACTCTGCGTGATTAATCAGTATTTTTTAAAATGTGCTGCTGTTACTTCCTTCATGCAAAATTTTTGTGACAATAACAGTTAATTGCCCAGGGTTATCTACTTTTTGCCTCCCTTCCCTTTTGCATATCACATTGGCAGATTTCCAACCCTCTGGCATTTCTCCAGAATCTCAGGATATTTGGAATATTACAACTATTTTAGTAACCATTTCTTTTATAATCCTAAGATGCAAGCCATTTGGGCCGGGGGCTTATCAGCTTTTAAACTCTTTAGTTTGCCTAAAACTATTTCTCTAGTGATGCTGATAATACTTAATTCCCCCAGTATTAATGGGGCATTTGTTGTATCTTCTATTGTTAAGACTGATGCTGTTTACTTGGTCCCATAACTATTTCTGCAATCTCATTCCCTCATGCCCTAGTTGACTCTTTTTTAAAGATTAGCTTTATTTGTCCTACGTACATTGACACATAACGGTGAAGTGTGTCTGAAACACAGTGAAATGTGCACTCTCACTTGAGCTCTCTCTTTCTTTTTATAAAGAAATGTTTATTGGCTGATTCTATCTTCCTCACTAGATTACACTCTCAGTTTGTTTTCTCTCTCGTCAGCATCTATGCTTTTTTGTCCGGCTTCACTGGATTCCTAATTTATCTCAGTCTCTGTGTCCACTGCTAACTTTTACCATTTGTATGTTCTTCCTCTTTCAACTTAAGCCCTTAAGACTGAGTCATTTGGGTATATTTAAAGCAGAGGTTGATAAGTTCTTCATTAGTAAGGGGGGGTCAAAGGTTATGGGGGTAAGGCAGAAGAATGGGGTGAGAGTGTTAAAAAATAAGCCATGATGGAATGGTGGAGTAGGCTCAATGGGCTGAATGGGATAACTCTGCTCCGATATCTTATGGTCCTTAACTTGCTGGGTAGGCCAAAGCTGGTTCATCCCTGCCTCAAAATCTTTCCTTCCTTTCGGGTGTATTTTTCAGAGGGTCCTGAATTACCTCCTTATATCTTTCATTCCTTGCCTTCTGTCTGTTCCTTTAAACTATCTAACCAGTTCAATTCAGCCATTGCAATTTCCTGTTATTTCAGTTAAACCGTTCGATTTCAATGTAAATGCCTCACTCTCAGTGAATATGAAACAAAGTACTTTTGCTCCAAGAATTTGATGGTTGGGTGCATTTCATATATTCCTGAAAAATATCCCATGAAGCCAGATCTGAGCGCACAAGTAATTATATCAAATGATCTTGAAATCTACAAATGTTTCAGTTTCCTTTTCACAACATTGAAGTTTCCAGTCAGGTCACATGTGTGAATAGAATTTCAATGTTTACTCATGGGACTCACTGGCCAATTATTCTGGCTTTATGTGATAATAACTTTTAATTACATTTTGCAATCTGAAAGCAAAGTTTTCTGCAACCCGATTAATGGGTTAGGTTATGAGTTCAAATATAATTAATGCTGAATAGTTTGTTACTATGGAAACTGCACCCTAATCCAAGAAGTACTGCAGCCAATTTAGCTTTTATTTTGATGTGTACATAGTTTGAGTCTTTAGTCAACCACAGTTGAGCCCCAAGTTAGCTAAAGGTTGGTGAAATGAAAAGAAGAGCTTGACTTGTTAGTCACAGCCACATGCCATCAGGTAGAAGGTACAAAAGCCTTGGGCCCTGCACCACAGCTTCAGGAACAATTATTACCCTACAATTATCAGGTGCCTGAACATGTGTGGATACATTTATTCATTTCTTTTCTGATCAGCATCCCTGAGGCCTGATATGGTCATTCTGTCAGAAACCTTGAAGCAGGTGGTCATGGTAGAACTGACAGATCCTTGGGAAGACCAGATTGAGGTGGTGTTTGAGCTTAAGAAATCCAAATACCAGGAGCTGGTAGAGTAGTGCCAGAGACAGGGGTGGAGGGCACGATGTGAGCCTGTAGAGGAGGGGTTTAGAGGTTTTGCTGGTTGCTCGCTCTACAGTACCTACTCTCTCCGTGGCATTACGGGGGCTGCACAGAAAAGAGCCATCAGGACTGTCACAAAGGCTGCTGAGTAAGCCTCCAGATGGCCATAGATAAAGAGGTCTGACCCATGGACTAGTGATGCTGGGACACAACCCTGGCTGGGTTGTCTGGCTAAGAGTGTCTGATGTTGAAAGACCTGAAACACCCACTGACCCCAGGTTACATCACTGATGTGTTCCAGCACATCCCAGGATGTACCTCAGCATCATGAACTGATTCTATGACCCACAGACTCACTTTTAATGACTCTTTACAACTCATGTTCTCAGTATTATTTTTATTTGCACAGTTTGTCTTCTTTTGCACACTGGTTGTTTGTCAGTCTGTCTGTTCATGTATACTGTAGCTTTTCATAAAATTCTATTGTACTTTTTTTATTTTCCTGTAAAAGCCTGGAAGAAAATGAATCTCAAGGTAGTATATGGTAACATATACTCTAGGTACTTTGATAATTAAATTTGCTTCGAACTTTGAACATACCTTCACCTTGCTACCAGAAGTGGACATTAGTTATTTCTCTCCAGGAGATCTGTCAGCAGCTTTACTAATTCAGTGTGAGATTTAAGCAGTGGACCTATGCCCCTTAAGACTAAAAGAATGTTGTTCATACACATTTCAGACCAAAACAAATAGAAGAAAGATTGCATGAGTGTACTCACTGTATCATAGGCTGCTAGAACCTTCCTGAGAAGGTCTGGAATTGGACCCTGTGCCTCCATGGAAGGATACTGTTCGCTGAGGTTCAGTGTCACCAACATCGTGTTATCACTGTTCAGTAACCATGACGACAGAGTTAGAATGCATTGCTTCATGTTCGCCGCAGGAGTCAGACCACACAACTCTTTAAAAGAGACCATGGCATTCTGTATAAAATACAAACCCATCCATAAAATATACTGTAACACCAGTTATAGGCATCTGAACTCATGCAACAAAATCGTTTGCATCAGGATTTTTATAATTGATTAATAATGGAACAGAACAAAAAGTCATTTTCAAGAGGACGTGAAATCTTATTCTAGGAGTTGATCTTAACAAATAGCCCAGAATTTCTACCTACTACAAACCTGCAGGAATTTACACTCATAGAAGTTAACCATGTCATCATTATGAACTCCAACATTTATTTAGTATGCATAATATTGTAGTGAAGTATTGAATGTGAATTCAGCTGAACAATACGACTTCTGTTGCTGCTCCATCACATTCAGTACCCTGAGGAGACATTGGCATGGTTCAGTGCTGCGTGTCTCATGTTTATGAGGCGGAATGGTGGCATTGTCGGCAGTGGGCAGCACCAAGTATTGTCCAACCCACTGAGTACATCTTAGTCTTTCACATCACCCTCCCAGCCTCTTTTCTATCACAAGATGATCACCCACTACAGTAAAACTCCAGTAATGCAGCACACCCAGGGCTTCAGTGATGATGGTCTGGTAGGTTTTCCAAACTATTAGATTTTAATCTGGGTAAAGAATTTCCAGCTTCTGTTGACTAAATATTATCCAATGGCAAGGAACTGCTGACTAACAATTACTTTGCAGAATTCTTGGCAGATATTTTTAGTTCCCTCTTTCAGAATCAGCCCACCTGTGGTTCACTGGGACATGTACTCCCTCAACCTGTGGCTAACTGAGCAGATTTAATTTCTCATTACATGAGTGACTTGAGCTGAAATACAGTACAAGTTCCTGTTCTGTATAGCTCTATGATGCATCTCATGAATGAGTTACTAAACTCATGTTTCCAAGAAGATTACCAGGTACAGTAAAAAATACAGTATACTACCTCCTAAAGATTCATAATTAACATCTCAACATTTGCTCGGTTCATTTTTTGTATATATGTTGCACAGTTAATTCAGATTTGTTGTTGATTTCAATAGTGGGAGAGTCTAGAACCAAAGAACACAGCCTCAGTAAACAATGATGCCCCTTTAGAACAGAGATGAGGAGGAATTTCTTCTGCCAAAGGGTGGTGAATCTGTGGAATTCATTGCCACAGACAGCAGTGCAGGCCAAGTCATTGGGCATATTTAAAGCAGAGGTTGAAAGAGTCTTGATTTTTTTTTCATTGACATACAGCAAGGAGTAAGTCCTTCCGGCCCATCGAGCTGTGCTATCCAACGATTCCTCAGTTTAATCATGAGACAATTTACACTGACCAATTAACCTACCAACCAGTACATCTTTGCACTGTGGGAGGAAACCCACATGGTCATGCCTTACAGACAGCAGCATGAACTGAATCCCGATCATTGGTAATGCAATCCGTTGTGCTAACTACTATGCTACCATGCCATCCCACACAAGGGCATCAAAGGTTACAGGGAGAATGCGGTTGAAAGGGAAAATCAATCAGCCATGATTGAATGGCAGACCAGACTCAATAGGCCGAATGGCTTAATTCTGCTCGTATGGTCTTATTCCAGTGAACCAGGTAATTTGAAGGCAATGTGGCAACCAGGTCTGAGGAGTGTTGGTGGGAATGCGGGAACCAGGCACAAATGAGTGGAAAAGGATTGTGGGAATCAGAGCCTTGGTCTGTTAGAGTGGGTGCAGGAAACAGAGTCCCGGTAGGTGGAGTAGGAGGGTGGGAAAAATTGTCAGTTGATACTTAACCATTGGGAGTTTGGAACTGATTTGCGATCTCCATCTTGATGCTGGGTTTAGACCAGAAATATCGACAATTTAGACCATAAGACATAGGAACAGAATTAGGCCATCTGGCCCATCGAGTCTGCTCCACCATTCAATCATGGCTGATCCTTTTTTCCTTCTCCTCCTCAACCTCAATTCCTGGCCTTCTCCCCACAACCTTTGATATCATGTCCAATCAAGAATCTATCAATCTCTGCCTTAAATAGACCCAACGACCTGGCCACCATAGTTGCATGTGGCAACAAATTCCACAAATTCACCACCCACTGGCTAAAGAAATTTCTTGCATCTCTGTTTTGAAAGGGCGCCCCTCTATCCTGAGGCTGTGCCCTCTTGTCCTAGACTCTCCCACCATGGGAAACATCCTTTCCACATCTCCTCTGTCTAGGCCTTTCAACATTCGAAAGATTTCAATGAGATCCCCCCTCATCCTTCTAAATTCCAGCAAGTACAGACCCAGAGCCATCAAACGTTCCTCGTATGATAACTCTTTCTTGCCTCCCCCCCCCCACCCCCCACAGATACTGCTTCACCTGCTGTGTTCCTTCAGTGGATTGTTGGTTGCACTAGATTCCAGTATCTGCAGTCTCTGTTGTTTGGGATTTCAGAGTCATCAGAAGGCAGTATAATGGACTATTACTGCACTTGATAACTGCCTTATAATGAGCAGGCTGAGGCCAGAGAGGCTTTGAAGAGTTGCAATGAGAAAATAAATCTGCTCAGTTAGCCAATAGCTGAGGAAGTAAGACATGTCCCAGTGAGCCACGGGTGGGGCTGACTTTAGAAGGGAGAAGGGAGAAAATCAGCCAGGAATCCTGCAAGTAATTATTATCCAAGAGTTCCCTGCTGCTGAATAATATCTAGTGACAGAAACAAGAAACCCTGTATCCAAGTTACAACTATCCCCCTCAGACAAACAGCTTGGCAAGTTCATATAGCTATTTTTTATTCATTTAGAAGAACAGCGAATGAACAGGCCCTTCTGGCCCAGAAATCCGCACCATCGATGAGAGGCATTGATCGTGTGGATAGTCAGAGGCTTTTTCCCAGGGCTGAAATGGCTTGTACAAGAGGGCACAGGTTTAAGGTACAGAGGAGATGTCAGGGGTAAGTTTTTTATGCAGAGAGTGGTGAGTGCGTGGAATGGGCTGCCGGCGACGGTGGTGGAGGCGGATACAATAGGGTCTTTTAAGAGACTCCTGGATAAGTACATGGAGCTTAGAAAAATAGAGGGCCATGGGTAACCCTAGGTAATTTCTAAAGGTAAGGACATGGTCAGCACAGCTTTGTGGGCCGATGGGCCTGTATTGTGTTGTAGGTTTTCTATGTTTCTATCCAACTACACTCATGACCAATTAACCTACTAACCCATACGCCTTTTGAATGTGGGAGGAAACCGTAGCACTCGGAGGAAACCTGCATGGTCACAGGGAGAATGTACAAACTCCTTACAGATAGTGGTCGCTGGCGCTATAATAGCATTATGCTAAACACTGTGCTGCATGCTTCCCCTCCGGCCACATCAATGAGAAATCAAGGGAAGGCTCCTCTCACATGCCTTTCAGGACATCTCCAAAGCACTTAACAAGTTATTGAAGTTGGCAAGAGAAGAAATGCAGTTTTATGATTTTTTATGCACAGAAAGCTCCCTAAAACAGAAATATGTTGATAATGGATAGTGTGAGGGAATAAATATTGACCAGGATCATGTGCTTGCTCTCCATTACAATATGTAGCCACCTGGGAGAGTAGGTGAAGCTTCCTAGGAAAGTAGGTGCTCGATTGAAGTCTCATGTAAAATATAGTACCTCTGGCAATAGAGTGCTTTGCTCAGCATTGCAGTATAATATCAACCTACATACTTCTCATATAAAGTTTGAATCTTCAGCCCCAGGGCTATCAATTGAGACAGGTCTGAATGAGATACAAAAGAGTGAGGTAGCAAGTCAAAAAACCCGAAACACTTCAGGTATTACCATTGAATGGGATTGCATGACGGATGCTCACAATAGGGAAAAGTATGGGAAATGTTCCTCTGCAAAGTTACCTCAGTTATGAGAATAGATAAGGAGACGTAGGTTTAATGTTACTAAAAATATAAAGTGCTGGAAGAACTCAGAGATTCAAGCAGCATCTGTGGAGGCAAAGGGATGGTCGATGTTTCAGTTTGAGATTCTGCCCAAGTGTCTTGATCCAAAAAATTAACCAGCTGTGACATGCCCTCTTCTCATTACCACCTTCAGGGAGGAGGTACAGGAGTCTGAAGCCCCACACTCAAGATTACAGAAACAGCTTCTTCCCTCTGCCATCAGATTCTGAAGGGTCCGTGAGCTCTTGAACACCAGCTCGCTATTCCTCTTTTGCACTATCTATTTATATTCAACTTACAGAAATTTGTTAGGCCTGCACTGTAGTGCTGTCACAAAACAATACATTTCGTGACTTACACCAGTGACTATAAACCCGATTCTGACTCTGGTCCTGATTCAGATTCATCCCTTTGCCTCCACAGATGGTACCTGTCTCATGGCATTCTTCCAGCTCTTAAATTTTTGCTTCAGGTGCCAGCATTTGCAGCCTCTTGTGTCTCCTGTTTCAACATTAATAAAGCTGTAAGCATGAAATTCCTCATGCAAAGAATGGTTAAGAGTTAGAGTGGATAAAAGAAAAGAGCACTGGAAACAGAAATCCTGCAGGCATTAAAGAGTCATTTAAATGCTCCACCATAGGGTTCCTGTAGATGGGTCCCATGTCCTTAACGGGATATCTAAATTGGGCTGAATGGCATTTCTAATTTGCAATTGTATTTTGCTGATGAGAGGGGTGGGACAAGCGAAAGAAAACTGGAGGAAAATGGAAGAGAAATGCCAAATAACACTAATTGTAATACAAACCATACCTGTACATTTTCTCGGAAGTCCATTGCTTCGCGTAAGGGCTGAGTAGCTGCTCTAAAGACCTCATCGATAACTTTGATCCCTACAGTTTTGGTGGATGTGTATTCTCTGGCCTTTTTTCCCTTGCGAACAGAAAGCCCCCTTTTCTGGGACTTCCCGCCACCTCGTCGATTGCTAACGGCCACATGTATAAACAAGCTTGAGTGTGGAAGAAACTCTCCTGTCAAGGACTGAAGAGGCACGTGTCTGTATCCTGCCTGCAGACATTCAAAGGGTATGGTGTATTGCGCAATGAATTCGTCCCCGATGTAGTCATCGTCTAGAACTACAAAGCGTAAGAGAGCAAGCTCCGGCAAATTAATTTGAAACTCAAAGCTCTCATCAAAGATAGGATTGTCATCATGCTGAGTCACTGTCTTAGTCCTTTGCTCTGAGCAATCAGCTGGAATCCCATGGATCTCCACATACACATATGGTTCTACAACATCCCCCTTGGCTGCAGAGCCTTTAGGCTTGGGCAGGTTTTGTCCACTAATGATTTTAATATGAAGAAGCTGGGCTGAAACTCCTGGCAAAGAATCCTTTGCATTGGCACTGAAGTAGGATACCTCTTCCCTCATGATGGCAGGACGGAGTACATACCCACAGTTTCCATTCTGTCGAAACCAGCCAATGTTGAGGTCCATCATTAGCCCAGGAGTCTGATAGTTCATAGCCACCATCTGGCAACCACATTTCCAAAAGTCCTGGGGATTCATATTACTGGCATCGATTCTCATGGGGCTGGGGTATACCCTGGACAAGAACTTTTTATTGTAAATCACAAAGTCCTCTGGATATTCATTGGCAATTCTGCTTGCTACCACCTCACTGAATGAGCAAATTTCCCAGTATTTCTGATTTCTCCTGGAAACCTCAAAGTCCCTAAACTGCACTGACTTACAGAAGCTCACCAGGTCGGAGAGCTCTTTCGAAAGCCTCAGCTTTCTTTCTGGGGGTACAGTCAATTGATCTGCACTGTCTTCAACCATGCTTTGGCACATTTCAATCCCTTCGTCTTCATCACTAACATCTCCTTCAGAATCAGAATAATTCCCAGGCAACTTCTTTCCTTTAAGGAGAATCTTTCCCTTGAGTTGTTCTGGTGATGGGAGATAATTGCCCTCTGGATCTGGAGGATCCACGTGTAATCTATCCCCCAGTATCTTCTTGATATGTTGAGCCATCACTTTCTGCTGTTGGACGGAGCACCGTGTCACCAAACAGAGAATCAGTGGGTGCTGTGACGCTACAAAAGCATACTTATTTATCACATCAATCACTGTCCGAAAGGGTATTTGTGCCGTCACCAAGTTGCCGGCATAAATCAGAGGTTCATTATCTGGGCCATCCCAAACCACAAGTTCAATGCTACGGCAGCCCATTTTCAAAGCTCGTATATACCCATTAACGTCTGAGGAACCCCAGAAATGGTCTTCCAGCAGACAAGCATTATGGGAAGAATTAATGTAGTAATGAGACAAAGGCTGAGTCATATCTTGACACACGTTTTCATGTTGTAGATCAAAGAGGTGGCACTCAAGTGATAAAAGGTAATTTGTAAAACCATCTATGGAAAGGAAACCTTTCTCCTGACCTTCTTGCGATGGTTCATATTTGCGAATGGTTTCCAAGCACATCTCTTCCGTCAAGCCCTCCATTCCTTGCTCTACATCCAGGAACAACATAAGGTCCTTGGAGTCAAGCCATTCTTTATTACTGGAGAACTGTACAAGCAGAAAATATATCTCTGGCCGGGTGCAGAGTTCACAGTAAGCCTCAGTGAAGGTCTCCAAGGTAACTTCGGTCCCGAGTTTGTCCTTTGCCTTCTGCAGTTCTTTAAATTTCAGCTCAATTTTTGTTGTCTTTATCCCAGGA
This sequence comes from Mobula hypostoma, assembly GCF_963921235.1. Classification (NCBI taxonomy): domain Eukaryota; kingdom Metazoa; phylum Chordata; class Chondrichthyes; order Myliobatiformes; family Myliobatidae; genus Mobula; species Mobula hypostoma. The sequence goes on from NC_086128.1 coordinate 35,499,326, forward strand.
CTCAAACCTTTAATGAGTTGGACTGCCCTAGTCAGTGGAATGAGACCTTGAGTACCATCATCTGCTGCATGAAACACTGATTTCAGCCAGGAAGACCTCAGGCTGTTTTGGTTTGACTCTGTCACGTGAAGTGTATGTTTTCCATATGACACCAGGTACCTCAGTCCCATAACCCAAGTGTTCACAATATCAGCAGAACTAGCAACCAAATCCAATGATTCATAGTTCTCCCCGTAAATAATCGAGAAAGCACATTCATCAGAAAATTGGTCTGAAATCCCATTACTGCGAAGCACAGGAGTCTTCTTTCCCAATCTCACTTCTTTGATGGACTTTATTTCAATTTTTGCTTTGTCAGAGTCCTTTTTGGATGGCTCCCATCTCAGCGACCTCATATCAGAATCAAGAATGAAGTAACGGTTGTACACTCTGGAATTTGAGCGAATCTTCTTCATCTCACATCCCTCCAGCATGAAGGAGATACAGGCTGCAGTGCTGTTGATTTTGCGATCGTTGGGCATACTGCTGAAAGAGACCGTCTTTTTCCTGTCCTGCCTTTGCCGTGATCCATCCTGAAACAAATAAAACAGAATTATGTAAAACATTCATTCACAGTTGGTTGACAGCAGTATCCAATAAGATGGCTGCACTGAATGTGGCAAATATATATTATGTTAAATAAAATCACTTGAAGGTTATGTCCATTTGTTAGCCATATCTAGCTCCCCACTTTCAAAGGGAAGATGGACTTACATACCATGGCTTTTGTAATAAGTATATGTTTGGCTCATTTTGAAATGTAATGGCTTTCTAGCTACACTTTCTCAAGGGCCATTTGTCATCCTCATGACTTACATATCTAACCCAAAGCAGATTTCCCACAGAAAACTGAAAGCCATTTATAATAATTATTTTACAGAAAATAGGTTCTAATAGGTGTCAGTGAAGCCCAGTGTGGTCTGTCCCAATCCATTACTCACTCAAACTACATCTGCAAAATTGCACGTGTGCCGGTCAGCCAAAGAAACAAATGTGAGTTTTTCAATGACCTGAAATATCTTCTGCAGTTGCAAAACATACATCAACTGTGTGGGCTTTAAATTGCTTTCAGCAGAAAATGAGGAAAAAACACTCTCAAAATGTCACTTAGATAAGAAGATTAGGAGAAATTCATTCAGCATCCCATCCCAAGCCCATTTTCAGTCAAATTTACCCTTCTGCAGATCTCCAACTATTTCTGTAAGCCTATGATTTCTGAGAAGCCTGCTGAAGAACAGGTGGTAAAAAGATAAATTCTTGTAAATTATCAATATCTTTTGATCTGGTTTGAATGAAAAGCAGAGAAGCAATCTCTGGGAGGTGACAAACAGACTACTAATACACCTACACTAACTCTGTAATAAACTCTTAATACTTACAACTGAAAATGGAGCTTGCTGCAATAATGATAACCCGATGTTAGCTTTAATATTATAACTTATCTCTTAAAAGCAGGCAATTGAACAATTTATTTTTTATTGTATTTCTAAAGAAGAACAATTTGCATCTTTTATTGCCTTTCTTTACAGTGTCAGAACATCCTAAGATACTTCATGGTCATTGTCATTACTTTGGGAATAAAATCCGTATTGTAATGTAAGAAAAAGTGAATCACAATCAGAATTGGGTTTATTATCACTGAAATTTGTTGTGTCATGAAATTTTTTGTTTTGCAGCAGCAATACAGTGTAATACATAAAATATACCAGAAATTACAATACGAAATATATATAAAAATTAAACGTAGTGCAAAAAGTGAGCAAATATAGTGAGGTAGTGTTCATCAGTTCATTGTCCATTCAGAAATCTGATGTTGGAAGGGAAGAAGCTGTTCCTAAAAGGTTGAGTGTATGTTTTCAGGCTCCTGTACCTCCTCTCCGATGGTAGTAATGAGAAGAGTGGGTGGTGGGGGCGGAAGTGACAATCTAATAGCAGAAAACAGAGCCACACAAAGAGGAATTTGTCCTCAGTCAGGAGTGTTGTGCTTGCATTTTTATTTCAGTTATTGATGAACATTGATATTGTGGACATTGATGAAAAGGCCAGAAGTCACAGTCACTCAGAAGGTGATATTGGGGGAGGGTTATTCCAGGACTTAAAACTCACAATGATGAAGGAATGGTGCCAGGATAGTGTGATTTACTGAGGAGCCTTCAGGCAATCCACCTGCTCTCCTTGTCCTTTCTGGTGGAAGTGGTCATAGCTTTATAGCCAAAGCTGTCAGAGTCATTGGAACTGTTTCTGTGACTGCATGTTCACTTCAAATGAGGCAAACTGGCAGGTGGAGTATAACGTTCAATCAGTACCATGTATTTAGCCTTTAAGTATTTCTACTCCAGTCCATCGGGCCCTGGGTTATTTTAGACTGTTAGTCAAAGTATGTTGTGTAGCTATCTCAATATAGACGGCACGGTAGTATAGCGGTTAGTGTAACGCTGTACGGCGGCAGCGATCTGGGTACATTTCCCGCTGCTGTCTGTAAGCAGTTTGTACGTTCTTCTCATGACTGCACATGGTTTTCCTCCGGGTTGTCCAGTTTCTCCACATTCCAGAGACATACAGGTTAGTAGGTTAATTGGCCACATGGGTGTAATTGGGCGGTGCGGACTCATTAGGCCGGAAGAGCCTGTTACTGTGCTGTACCTCCAAATAAAATGAAATAAAAGATATATAACTGATGAAGGCAACACAGAATTTTCAATTGTTAAATAAAATTAACATTGTTACATACAGAAAAAAAACCTCAATCTAACTGAAAGCAATAGGAAAGTTTAGCCTGGTAGTACAACTAAAAGGGATTCCTGCTGTTCAAAGGAACTAAACAGAGACGAGTCATGACATTGGGATTTTCTGAGGGTTTACAGCCATGGTCTTGTATTGCCAATTATTGTGCTGTCATGGTGCACAGAAATGGAGTTGGGTAGACCATGGAACAGAAATAGGAACTCACAACAGCATTGTGGTAAATAATAGAAAATGTGTTACTTTAGTTGCATAAATATGAAACTATTGAGTGTAAAAATTCAATTGAATATCTCTTGAATAGCACAACTGTGTTGTCTCCATGTATGTGCCTATTTTTGTCTTCTATTGTGAACAAACTATAATGTTACCAGATGTCTTCCTGTGATCCTCCTAGGTCCGCTATCTTCAGCAACAGATCACTGATCAACTTGCAATGGCTTCCTGGTTTCAAGCTTGTGACGTGCAGGTATTTCAAAGCACCAAAGCTGTTCCTCCCCATAGAGCTATTTGTATCCAGATGCTGCCAACGATAACCTTTGTTTAACAGCTTGAGGTGAAAGGTGAGGCTAGCAACTCAATAGCACTTAAAAGATGACAAGATTGCATTTTATTTTTTCCCTCAACCATTTCTTGGCTCTATTTTAAACCAATCATGTTCATCACACTTCAGATAAAATCAGTTGGTAAAGTGACAGCTAGGTTTGAGTTGCAAAATAGACCTGCAGGTTGAAGTATGTTCAGTTCCAATAAATTGTGATTTACTGAAGAAAACCAAATGACCATGCTCACTGTAAGTGTCCACTTTATTTAATAGACGATGCTAGTATGAAGCTATGAAGCAGCTTACCAACTGTAACATTGTTCAGATATCAGGAATTTCATCCATTGACATGTTAAACTAGTCATTCACCACAACCAGTGGGAATTCATTAACTAAACATATTTCTGATCATCAGTCCCTTTTGGCTCTGAGATGAAATTCTATTGTTTGGCCTTTTAACTAACACTCTGCCTATCCGAACCAAATCATAATATTATTCATGAAGTGAATTGTTAGAACATCACAGGATTAGCAAACCCCTTTTTGTAGTTGCCAACCCAATAGATATTTCTGGTCCCTTCTGTAGCTTCAAATATGGTTTAATTAGGGTTCTTTAGAATTGAGAAAAATGCTCACATAATCTAAATCATTGCACGGTATTAAAAAGACATCTGATTTATTCCTAAACTTAAAAATAATTAATTTTCTTACTCTCAGAGTTATTTCACAAAATAATTCTTTATTTACCACGTGCTTCAGTGGCCAAGGAATTCTGCTTCACTGGCACGATATAGAAATATTATTGATGTCTTTTTTCTATAGACCAGTGAAGACCCAGAAGAGTAGAGAAAACACAGGACATATAAGATTGCCCTACTGTATTAGTACTGTATAAGGAAACATGCTTCCTGCTAGGCACACATTCTAGATTACTGCAGAACTCTTCTAATCTCCTGCTGAAATAGTTAATGCTAATGCAGGTACCACAAAGCTTGGTCAGACACCCTGAGCCAATAGGCTGGTCCTGGACTTATTTCCTGGCATAATTTACATATTACTATTTAACTATTTATGGTTCTATTACTATTTATTATTTATGGTGCCACTGTAACAAAAACCAATTTCCCCTGGGATCAATTAAGTATGACTATGACTATACAGGGAATATCAAGATTCAGCCTTGTTCTCACATTAAACAAGCCTGTCATCAGACAGTGTCAGTAAACAAAGCTCAATATCTTTGTAAGGGAGGATCCCTACTTGCCTTAGATTGTCAAGGAAAAAGCTCAGAAGAATCATTCTTCGCACTTAAAAACCACGCATTCTAAAAACAATTCAATTCACAAGTAACTCAAGTCACCTTTTTTGAAGCTTAGCATGCACAAAATTGGACCGAAGGTATCTGTGGAATTTAGCAGACTCTCCGCCTGTTTTAGGATGTCCACTGTGTGTCCCTGACTCCGTTCTGATCCTTAGAATCATGATCAAACCCACTGCCCATTTCCTGCAGCGCTTCCTTATGCTGTGGTGCTTGTCTCAACTAAAAGAAGAAGGGAGGAGTAGGACTGGGACGATCATTGCTGCAAGGAATTTACAGACATCTTTTGGAAATTCTAACAACAGATTTGCCATTTAAGCAAATCCAAAATAGTTGCTGTAGACATTTGAAATCACACTGAGACCTACTTCAGGACAAATTAATATGCCTGCCTCTTGCAGGTGTGTGACATGCCAGAAGCCACACTGGTAGGGATATCAATAGCCAACATTGTCCCAACTTAATTGGCTAGATGTCATCAAAAAGCTGGAGGCTACAAAGTAAGAGGAAACACCTTGCAAAACCAGTGCCGCTAAATTCCTACCTATCACATTAACCTCTCATTTCTTGCTGCCTCAGTAAAGCAGCCAGATAAACAAAGACCACACCCAACCCAGACATTCTCTCTTCCCACCTCTCCTACTAGACAGAAGGTACAAAAGCCTGGAAGTACATACCACCAGGTTCAAGGGCAGCTTCTATCCCACTGTTAGCAGGCTCTTGAATGGATCTTTTGTACAATAAGATGGACTCTTGACCTCACAATCTACCTCTCATGGTCCTGCATTTTATCGTTTACCTGCACTGCACTCTTTTGGTAGATTTTACACTTTATTGTGCATTGTTATTGTTTTACCTCATTCTAGATCAATGCACCATGCAATGATTTGATCTGTATAAACAGTATGTAAGACAAACTTTTCACTGTATCTTGGTACATGGTCCAATAATAATTCAATACCAATACCATTACTAAAAACCTTGTCGGATACTGTCAGCCTTTACATTTCAGCTCTCAGAGCTGCTACATTTGAAATCCATTTCTGGTCACCATACATGTCCCATTCCCTATTAAATCTCTCCCCCTCACCTTAAACCTATGTCCTTTAGTTGTTGATTACTCAACCCTGGGAAATAGTTTGTGCACATTCACTCTGTCTATGCCTCTCATGATTCTAGACACCTCTACAAGATCAGACATCATTCTCATATGCTCCAATAAGTCTCGATTTTCTCAACCTCCCTCCATAACTCAGACCCTTGAATCCTAGTAATCTCCTCTGCGCTCTTTCAAGCTTTCCTATAGCAGGGTGACCAATACAGAACATAATATTCTAAACATGAGAAAATCTGCAGATGCTGGAAATCCAAGCAACACACACAAAATGCTTCATTAGGCCTGGTTCTCGGCCTGAAACATCAACTGTTTACTCCTTCCATACCTGCTGAGTTCCTCAAGCATTTTGTGTGTATTGCACAATATTCTAAATGTGGCCTCATCAATATCTTGTACAATTGCAACATTTCATCTCAATTTCTATACTAAATGCTCTGACTGGTGAAGGCCAGCATGCCAAAAACCTTCTTCGTCAACCTGTCTACTTCTGATGTCCCTTTCAGGAAACCCTGTACTTGTACTTCTAGGTTGTTCTGTTCTACAACACTTGTCAGGGTCCTACTGTTCACTCTGAAAGTCCTGCTCTCATTTGTCTTCCAAAAATGACTTCTCCAAGGTAATCATTTCGAATATCCGAAAATCCACCAATTTTGAATTTACTCCACAAATGAGCCCCCACAACTTTCCTAGCATAGATTCCAAACTGCAATGCATGTCATATGCCCAATGTAAAGCATTTTACAATGTTAATTGTCCTGTATAATTGTATATGATCGCCTATACACTCACAAGTGGTTCATATAATACAACAATCTATGTTGATTCACTCAAACCACAACTGATTATAAACTAAAAACAGATCTCTATAAAATGGTCCCTCCAACCTAATAGTGTGTCTCTGCTGTTTAGAACTTCTATGTATGCAATAGCTCATTCTAAAGATCTTTTTCAGGAAACCATTTAGTTTACAAAAGGCTGAAAGTTGGAATGTGTTTAAGTTAAATAATGACATCTTAAGGAAATAATTTGCCTTATGCCATAACTAAAGAGTCTGTCCATTTCTATTAGATATTATAATTCCAAAAAAATATTAAGAAGCTAAAGGAGGAATCATTCACCAAAACTTGGGTTATGGAGTAGGGAGTTTATTTAACTAGTACATTTCACCATCAGCTAAAGCTGGCAAAGAGTATTTGAGCCATATATGAACGTTGCCGCTCCTGTTACTTTTGGTGACAGGAATCACAGAAAGGAAATGCCTTCAAATTAATCTCGGTCAGTTGCTTCAGCACAGCTTGCATTGACAAATGTCATTGTGACAAAGCGCAGATAAGAATAACCACGTTAGTTACTCACCTCATGAGACACAGAGACGTGAAGTGGGAGCAGGTTTAGGTCATTTGGCTCTAGGTAAGCTTTATTTGTCATATGTGCATCAAAACATTGAAACGTACAGTGAAATGAATAATTTTGCATAAATGACCAACATAGTCCTAGGATAGTGCTGTGGCCAGCCCACAAGTGTCGCCACGCTTCCGGTGCCCACAACTTACTAACCCTAGCCTGTACGTCTTTGGAATGTCGGAGGAAATCTGAGCACACAAGAGAAACCCACACGGTCAAGAGGAGAATATACAAAATCCTTAGAGACAGCAGTGGGAACGGAACCCCTATCAGAGATCACTTACGCTGCAAAGCAATTGCATTAACTGCGACACTACAATATGATAGCACTACTGTGATTGTTACACAACCTTTTGAACAGACAGTTAACACAGACTTGTAAATTTGACAGGATCCTATTGAATAAGTCTAGTTACATCACTGTTGCTAAGGCATTGGACTAAAATCACACCAACACTGATGTCACCTGGTATGGCTGGCTTGTTAACATTGGCATCTCCCCTGCTAAAAACCTGTCTGTGTTAAAATCAACACTATACTAAGGCACACTTACAAATAAATGTCTGTGATAAAATGTATGAATCTCATAGGAGAGGTTCAGCAGAAAAATATGAAGTTGATTCAAGATTCAAGAGTGTTTATTGTCATTCTTCAGTATACAAGTGTCAAGAATGAAATGATTGTTACTCCAGATCTGATGCAGTATAAATAAGCATAAATACACAATAAATATATGAGGGGTGATTGATAAGTTCATAGGAGTCAATTTTAGAAAACCTAGCACATTTATTTTTCCTACATTTACACACTTAGTCCAACGGTCATGGAGCATATGGATCCCTTCTTTGTAGAAGTCAGCGTCTTGGACCTCCAGAAAGTGGTCCACAGCAGGGGTGATTGATAAGTTCATGGCCTAAGGTAGAAGAAGATGAGTTATTAACTTCAAACGTTCTGCATAATCACTCAGAGTTGAACTGCACGTGCATGTAATGAGAGCTGTATAACTCATCTCCTTCTACCTTAGGCCACGAACTTATCAATCACCCCTCGTAAATGCAAAAGCAATCCTATAAAACACTATGTTTAACTGCTGAGTGCAGACGTATATAGATAAGACTAACTTAGACTGATTGTATGCAGATAAAGTGATGCTAGGTGCAGGAGTATCTGTACATAAGGTAATTCTGACAGGAAATGATGAAGTGATAAAGTGACTCGCAGCAAGAGAAACTCTTCTAGTTAACAGCAGAGCAGATGAAAACACAGTAGGACAGTGACTGTGTCAGTGTAGGTATGAGTTGTGGAGTGTAAGTGTAAAGTGGCAGTACGTGTGGAGTTATAGGTGCTGAGGGGCTTTGGAGAGGAGTGGCTGATGTACTGTAGGTGTAGTGGTGGAGGAGCAGGATTGACTTTTAAAAGAGCAGATTACAATTATAAAATAGCACCAGTGAAAGCCACGTTTCTAAAATCACAGTATCACCTGATGAGAATGCATGACACACAAAATGCTGGAGGAACTCAGCAAGTCAGGCAGCTCTTTGAAAGTGAATAAACAGTCGACATTTCAAGCCGAGACTCTTCCTCAAGACTGGAAAGGAAGAGGGAAAGACATCAGAATAAAAGGTGGTGGCGGGTGATATCAGGATCTGATAGGAGAGGAGAGTGCACCACAGGAGAAAGGGAAGGAGGAGGGGCAGGTGAGAAGAGGTAAGAGGCCAGAGTGAGGAAGAGAAGATCAGAATGCATGATGGCAGGTCTGCTTATGTTGACCTGAAGGTTCAAAATTAGAGACAGCCAAGGTCAAGTACTAGAAATGGTTATTCTGAAAACCATTTGAAGTACAGTACTGTGCAAAAGTTTTAGGCACATATGTATAGCTAGAGTCCCTAAGATTTTTGCACAGTATTATAGTAATTTTATGTATTGGATTGTACTGCTACCGCAAAAAAAAATCATGACATATGTGAGTGATGATAAACCCGATTCTGATATGGGTCTCTATTGTGGACTGAGAGTGGGAAGGGGGCAGGGAGAGGGGAGGGAGTGGGAAGCACCAGAGGGACATTCTGTATTGATCAATAAACCAATTGTTTGGAATCAAATGACCTTGCCTGGTGTCTCAAGGCTGGGTGAATCTGCACCCTCCCTAGCACTTCTCTGCCACCTGTCCCACACCCTTCACGCAACGCTCCACCCTCACCACTCCCAACATCCTTTGCTCCCGCAAGATTTATAAGCTCGCTCTCCGCTCCATGTTGACAAATCCAGTACAGTGCAAGCATCTTGAGCACCCGAGCTATATTTATGTGCCTAAGACTGTTTTCTGCACAGTACTGTAAATGAGTCACTAGCCACCACTGCCACCCCCCATCCCCAGCAAGCCTGGTTTACACTGGGCACGTTGCTATGAGTCGGCTGCAGATTTGCCAGCAATGCAACAGCACAATGCAAGTATAAAATGGGCAAAAAGAACTGTTCTATGGGCAAACTGTGAGATCCTGGCAGACGGGAAAGGAAGTCCTTCCCTCCCCCTCTGTGCTGAATAAATGCTGAATTCATGCTTCTCTAATTTATGCCTTGGAGCTCATTTCTCAAGTAAGAATTCCCTCTTTGTAATTGATTAAATTATTCTGCGCAGAACAATTGAATTACTGTGAGCAATTCACAGGGATTTTAGTCCTTGTGAGACCATGACAAGAGCGATGAGATAAGGCTGGAAACCATGACTGGTTATTATCAAGCCACTTGGGGGGGAAGAAAAACATCTTTCAATTCTGTTATCACATCACCTCTCACGTATCAACTAAATACGATCTTTCCACTGGCCATCCTACACATTATCCATTTATTTGTGCCATCTAATTCCCCCCTTTTTCATCTATTTGGAAACAAAGATTAGTATTTCCAATAACGCACTGGGCAGGCAAAAGAAAACTGATTCAGATGCTGTAGATCTGAACTTCAAGTAACACTCTGAATATGAGGATGAGCCTTGATGAGAGGCAATCAACCCACAGGATTATTTTTTTCTCTCTCTTTCTCAAGCAGGTTTATCTGTCCTGAAGACACAAGCAACTGCAGATGCAGGAAGTGAGCACACAAAACAGTGGAGGAACTAGGTGAGTCAGGCAGAATCTACGAAGGGCAATGGAGAGTCATTGTTTCAGGTTGAGACTTTCTATCCGGACAGAGGGAAGGCAGACAGGATAAAATGGTGGAAGGAAAGTGTGGAACAGGGTTTCACCTCTTCCTTCCACCTCCTTATATTGGCTACCTCCCCTCTATCTTTAAAATGTTTCAACATGACTTTCTATTTCCTTCAATAGATGCTGCCTGACCTGCTGAGTTCCTCCAGCATTTTCTGTGCTGTCCTTCCTGAAGACCGATTCCAAGAGTTTCTGATTTTGTTTTGTCGGTCAGTCAACTCAGTATTGCTGCTGTACGGCACTCATGCTCAGAGAGAGATACATGAATCCATTTGGTAACTCTATATTTGTCTGTAGGACTTTGGGCAGTCCTAATACTAGTACAATGTAGGCTTTGTACCTCAAAAGCCAGAAACACTCAGCAGGTTATACTTCTTTCAGTTTTCCAATATCTGCAATATTTTGATTTTCATGGGCTTCAGTGTAATGAAGTTCATCTTTGACACCAGGCAAAGCAACCTAATATGTATCATCCATGTCCTGCACCCTAAAGCACAAGCCCACCATCTACAAAATGGTGTTGACCCACCAAGGCTTCCTTAAAAGCATCTCTGAAATCTGCAGCATTTATCACAGAGAAGAGCAAGGGTAGAAGATTACAACACTAGAAGGCTACAAAATTAACTTTAAGTTCTCTTGTTTATTCTCTCTCCTCCATTGTCATTAAAGAATGAGGGGGAAATCTTATTGAAGCATATTGAATATTGAAAGGCTTAGATAGAGTGGACGTGAAGAGGATGTTTCCAATAGTGGGAGGGTCTAGGACTAGAGGACACAGCTTCAGAATACAAGGACGTCCATTTAGAACAGAGATGAGGAGGAATTTCTTTAGCCTGAGAGTGGTGAATCTGTGGAATTCATTGCCACAGAAGACTGTGAAGGCCAAGTCATTGAGTATATTTAAACAGAGGTTCATAGGTTCGTGATTAGTAAGGGTGTCAAACGTTACAGGGAGAAAGCAGTAGAATGGGGTTGAGAGAGATAATCAGCCATGATGGAATGGTGAAGCAGACTCAATGGGCCAAATGGCCGAATTCTGCTCCTATATCTTATGGGCTTAAGATCTTATGGTTGTAGAGTCAACAACCTGGAGCTCCCTACCCAAAATTCTAGCTGAAACAGAGTCAATCAAAGATGAGCGGTTAATATCAAATGTATTAAGCACAATAGTAAAATACAGTAGATGATGCAAGTCTGAAAAAAGTATCCAAGAATGCATACACAGACTCATATTTATATTCAGATTTATGTATCACATGTACATCAAAACATACAGAGAAATGCAGTGTTTGTGTTAACAACACACACAGGGATGAGTGCTTCATTTAAGGCCCATCCCTTAATACACATGATAAGATGGTGATGGACCACCTTTTTGTTTTCCTGCAGTCCACAAGATACAGTGACACCACACCATTGCTAGAGTCCATGTGATATCCAACAATGGAGCTTCATCACATCAGGACTCCCAGTATTACAATGGGCAACCTGTCTCCCTTATCCTATAGCAGTCCGACCAGGCATAGGATCAGAATCCCTATTAACCAGACTGGAGCATCCCTTTCCAGAGATTAGAAGGTCAACTGTTATCTTTCAGCTGTGTTATTTTAATATTTATAATTGTTTCATGGTTAATTGGTTCAGCGCACCATTGTGCCATTTACTGTTTGGTGTTCTGTGAGCTTTAACTATTTTATATATTTTGGTTTATTTCAATATAATTGATTTACTTTAATTATTTACAACAATTTAAAATTTTAAACATTTCTGAACATCACAAAAATTGTTTGAAATAATTCACTGTCTTTGAAAGAGAAGTGCCACCCTCCATCCCTTTGTCAAAGGTCATGACAGAGTTAAAGAGCAGGTCCTCACAGTAATTGCTCGAGGCTACTTGCCCCTGAGGCCTAACTACGCCTCACTGGATGTGGAGGGTCAGTTCAATCAGCCTTCTGTATCCAGACCACGTTAGTGGAGGCAGGAACTAAAAGCAGTGGGCCAGATGTTGAACACAATCACCAAATCTTGCTACAAAGTGTCAAATTCAGAATGATGGCGTATAAAGACTCTATAGAGGCTGAGAATGCAGTCTGCCCAGGACACACTGGGAACTAATAATATTATATTCATAAGGGAGTGGAATAGATTTGCTAGACCACAGCAAGTGCTCTGAGAAGTGTTGTTTCAGGATAGTTCCCAGATACAGAGTCTTTTCTAGCTTCAATGCTACAGACATGTTAAAACAGTTCTGTCCTGCTTTTTCAATTCATTATGAAAGAAAAAAATATAGAGCAATGATGTAATATAGTAGGAGAAAGGAAATGGATAAGGTCTGGGCCAAAAATAATGACAAGAGACTCAAGAGAAAGTAAGAGTTATTACATGGCATGCTGAGGAATGTCAAAGTGGTTTCTGCGTGTTTCTGGCTGCTGTGCTGCCTAGCAGTAAGGAAACTTAAGAAGAACATTAAATCACAGTCAAAGTACAAGCCCAGCAGAGAGGTCACAAGAGCTCCCTCAAGCACTCAAGCACAAGAAAGGTACACTTGGTAGGGTAGGGCTGGCTACTTGCTCACCCTCATGTGCGATTATGGCCATTCAAATAGCTAAAGCAGTACATCCACAAGCAGTGAATGGAAATGATGTGGGCTTTCCCACTTGTGAGTGACAAAGCTCATCCACATAATGGCAAACACCCCTGCAACCAGCTGAACTGAAATCACAGACTAACCCTATCATTAATTAACATTAAACAAATTAAAACCACATGCAGTAGATGCTGGGAGATTTAACGTATCCACTTCTTCTACAATTAATAGCATTATCTTTACTGATAACAATATAGGATATGAAAAGTTATCTATAAGCCAACATCCATTTTAATTATATAATTGATTCCAATAAAATGAATTGTTCCTCACATAATTTCATGTTTATCTGTCTTTCTGTTTATCAAAGCAAGATGCCTTACATAGAACACCAGTGTAGGTACACACTCCAAAACAGAGAACTGATTGTGGTTTTTCACTCACAAACACGAGGAAGTCTGCAGACGCTGGAATTTCAAGCAACACACATAAAAGTTGCTGGTGAACACAGCAGGCCAGGCAGCATCTCTAGGAAGAGGTACAGTCGACATTTCGGGCCAAGACCCTTCATCAGGACTAACTGAAAGAAGAGCTAGTAAGAGATTTGAAAGTGGGAGGGGGAGGGGGAGTTTCAAAATGATAGGAGAAGACAGGAGGGTGAGAGATGGAGCCAAGAGCTGGACAGGTGATTGGCAAAAGGGATATGAGAGGATCATGGGACAGGAGGCCTAGGGAGAAAGACAAGGGGGAGGGGAGAAGCCCAGAGAATGGGCAAGGGGTATAGTGGGAAGGACAGACGGAGAAAAAGGAGAGAGAGAAAAATAATGTGTGTATATAAATAAATAAATAAATAAATAACAGATGGGGTACGAGGGGGAGGTGGGGCATTAACGGAAGTTAGAGAAGTCAATGTTCATGCCATCAGGTTGGAGGCTACCCAGACGGAATATAAGGTGTTGTTCCTCCAACCTGAATGTGGCTTCATCTTTACAGTAGAGGAGGCCGTGGATAGACATATCAGAATGGGAATGGGATGTGGAATTAAAATGTGTGGCCACTGGGAGATCCTGCTTTCTCTGACGGACAGAGCATAGGTGTTCAGCAAAATGATCTCCCAGTCTGCGTCGGGTCTTGCCAATATATATAGAAGGCCACATCGGGAGCACCGGACACAGTATATCACCCCAGCCGACTCACAGGTGAAGTGTCGCCTCACCTGGAAGGACTGTCTGGGGCCCTGAATGGTAGTGAGGGAGGAAGTGTAAGGGCATGTGTAGCACTTGTTCCGCTCACAAGGATAAGTGCCAGGAGGGAGATCGGTGGGGAGGGATGGGGGGGGACGAATGGACAAGGGAGTCGCGTAGGGAGCGATCCCTGCGGAAAGCAGAGAGAGGGGCGGAGGGAAAGATGTGCTTAGTGGTGGGATCCCGTTGGAGGTGGCGGAAGTTACGGAGAATAATATGTTGGACTCGGAGGCTGGTGGGGTGGTAGGTGAGGACCAGGGGAACCCTATTCCTAGTGGGGTGGCAGGAGGATGGAGTGAGAGCAGATGAGCGTGAAATGGGGGAGATGCGTTTGAGAGCAGAGTTGATGGTGGAAGAAGGGAAGCCCCTTTCTTTAAAAAAGGAGGACATCTCCCTCATCCTGGAATGAAAAGCCTCATCCTGAGAGCAGATGCAGTGGAGACGGAGGAATTACGAGAAGGGGATGGCATTTTTGCAAGAGACAGGATGAGAAGAGGAATAGTCCAGATAGCTGTGAGAGTCAGTAGGCTTATAGTAGACATCAGTGGATAAGCTGCCTCCAGAGATAGAGACAGAGGATCTAGAAAGGGGAGGGAGGTGTCGGAAATGGACCAGGTAAACTTGAGGGCAGAGTGAAAGTTGGAGGCAAAGTTAATGAAGTCAACGAGCTCAGCATGCGTGCAGGAAGCAGTGCCAATGCAGTCGTCGATGTAGTGAAGGAAAAGTGGGGGACAGATACCAGAATAGGTTTGGAACGTAGATTGTTTTTCATTTATTGATACGGCTTTCAGAGAAATTAACCTTGGAAACTAGTTGAGCTTTTGATTATGGCTTTAGCAACTTGATGTATTGTTGTTCTGGTTCCACATCAGGTAAATGATATCACATGGGCAAGTGCTCCTTTTCATAAATTCAATTCATACTTTAAATTCGTTAGGAAAGGCAGCAACAATTATGAACAAAAAATGGGTTTCACCTAAATAAAAATCTTGATATGCTCACTACATGAGATGAAGCAGGAATCATAAAAGGAAAATGTGGAAACAGAAGATCAGGCTGCACATGTAGAGTGATAAACAGGTCAGAATTCCAACATCTGCAGTCTGTGGAGTAGGGCTGGAAGAGGCTTGTATGGACCATAAAAAAGAAACAGAATACCTTAGTGTAGGTGTCCAAGAATTCTGAAGGCAGTAGTTCAGGTATGTTTGTAGTTAGGAAGGCATACAGGATATCTGACTTGGAGTGGACAAGGCTGACAGGTAACCTGATTAAGGTATGCAAAGTTATAATGTTTAATTACAGGATAGGTAATGAAAAACTTTCCCGAGAGCAGAACCTTCTCTATGATCAGAAGAGCTGAGATGAGAGATTTAGAAACAATTTGATAAATCGCCTTTTCACCCAGAGAATGGTTGAAATCTGGAATGTACTTTCAGGGGTGATGTCTGTAAGTTTTCTCGCAATATTTAAGGAATATCTTGATGAGCACTTTTAATAAGCTCTTTGAACTGTTGCTGTTGGAAACCTTCCTAACAAGTGAAAGCATTATTGACATTTTTATGCTTTTGTTTTTTTTTGTGCATCATATCTGGGTAGCAAAGAATGAACCATGATAAAAGTGACCTAATAAGGTGAGTGTGAAAGCACAAAATATCACAACATACTATGTATTTGGCTATTCAGTCCTTCCAGTTGGTGCTGATCTTAGAATGTAAACAGATTCTTTGGTCCCTGTCTATGCCAGCCCTCAAGTATCCATCTGTATTAATCCCATTTCCCAACACTCATCTTGTAGCCTTCTATTTCAAGTGCTTATTACAATAGTCCTTAGCAGGATGTCTGGTTGTCATCACACTGCACCAGTTCTGTATTTTAATAATGATGCGGAAGTGCTGCTATCTGATAGAAAATGCCAATATTTCAGTGAAAACAGTTTTGCTGGCCAATGGATGGATGTTTATGCTGAGACAAGAAATTAAAATTTGAGCTTCTATAGTTTAGATCACATCCATTTCAAAATGTCCCAAGGCAATTTATATCCAATGAGGTGTCCTTAAACTGTAGTCACAGTTATGCACAGAAAGAAATGTGAAAATCACTGGATAGACTGTTTCTAGAAAAGTTAACTGAGAAATAACTACTGATTAGAATACTGGGAATTACATGTATTTCTTAAGATCTTTGTGGCAATCTTTGCACCATCAGCCTCTGGAAACCTTTACATCAGACCACAGAGTAACCTACAGGCAGTCCCTGTGAAAAGCAAGGGCTCTGTTCTTGAGAAGGGCTCAGCTGATTTCTCTGTAAGTCAGAAACACCCAATTTCTCCAGCTACCCAAATTGTATCTCTCTACGTTGGCTCTGTGGTAGAAGCCAGAGAGTGGTAGTGGATGGTTGCCTCTCTGACTGGAGGCTTGTGACTCGTGGAGTGCTGCAGGGATCGGTTCTGGGTCCGTTGTTGGTTGTCATCTATATCAACAATCTGGATGATAATGTAGTAAACTGGATCAGCAGATTTGCGGATGACACCAAAATGTGGAGAGGTGGGAGGTGGGGTGGTATAGTGGACAGCGAGGAAAACTATCAAAGCTTGCAGTGGGATCTGGACCAGCTCGAAAAAGGCCAGATAGAATTTAATGCAGCCAAGTGTGAGGTGTTGTATTTTGAGAGGACAAACCAGGGTAGGATACACACAGTGAGTGGTGGGGCATTGAGGTGTATGGTACAACAGAGGAATCTAAGAATACAGGTCCATAACTCCTTGAAAATGGCATCACAGGTAGATAGGGTTGTTAAGAAAGCTTTTGGCACATTGGCCTTCATAAATCAAAGTATTGAGTACAGGAGATGGGATGTTATATTGAAGTTATATAAGACATTGGTGAGGCCTAATTTGGAGTATTGTGTGCAGTTTTGGTCACCTGCCTACAGGAAAGACGTAAATAAGATTGAAAGAGTACAGAGAAAATTTACAAGCATGTTGCCGGGACTGGAGGACCTGAGTTATAGGGAAAGGCTGAATAGGCTCGGACTTTATTCCCTGGAGCATAGAAGATTGAGGGGAGATTTGTTAGAGGTATACAAAATTATGAGGGGTATAAATAGGGTAAGTGCAAGCAGGCTTTTTCCACTGAGGTTGGCAGACATCCCACCCTGCAAAAACTCATTTCAGGGAGGTAGCACCACCATGTCAGGGAGGTAGCACCCCAACCCCCCGCAACCCCATATCACCCCCCCCCTTGCCAGTCAACCTCCAAGGGTGTATGTAATACTTTGTTTCGTGATTTTTGTCTAATCTGTAAACCAAGTTGGGTATATGCAGAAAATGTGACATTAAAATATGTACTTAAGTTATCATGTTTATTCTATTACAACTTTAAGCAAGTCTACAGGAAGTTTGGCCTCATCACATAGGACATCAATAGAGTAGCTCCTTAGCAGCTAGCCAGCTAGTTTAAATAACATTAGCCATGCTAATGAACGAATGACACCTGTTAAACTCACCTCAACATGTCTTTTACATTTTAACCCACCATGGGCAATAGAAAAGTCACTGTTGCAAACAGTGCAGTGAGCAACACTGTCATTATTTTTGAGGTCAACTGTAAAGCCCGCCCACAGAGAAAACTGATAGGTCTACTTAGCATGAAGAGAGACCAATCAGGATGCTCGCTCTCACTGTCCTTCTCACTCTCCCTCTCCCGCTCAAAAAAATCGATTTCTGGGATATTGTATATAATTTCCGGGCGTCAGGGAGCTGCTATCAATATGCGAGAGACTCCTGGAATTTCCAGGAGAGGTGGGATATCTGGGTTGGATGAGACTAGAGCTAGAGGTCATTGGTTAAGAGTGAAGCTGAAATGTTTAAGGGGAACCTGAGGGGAATTTCTTCACTCAGAGGGCAGTGAGAGTGTAGAATGAGCTGCCAGTGGAAGTGGTGGATGCGGCTTCAATTTCAGCAGTTAAGAGAAATTTGGATAAGTATATGAATGGGAGGGGCATGCCACATCAGTAGCACGAAACAGGCTTTATACTAGGCTCAGCACATATAACTCTGCTTCCAAAATTCACTCCATTGACATTTGACATCTTGGCTGTGATGATCTGAAATGTCTTGGGTGACAACTTCATGCCGGAAGGCAAATTGGCATGTGAATAAACCTCTGTCTGCATGCTGATTGTTTCTACTGCTGGTACGGGTGTTCTTTACCCTATTTAATTACAGATATGGTTGGTTGACATACAACTAAAGATCATGACTTTTGCCATTTCAGCATACAGAGTCTGGGTGCTGGTAATAGGATTAGGCAGATTAATAGTCTTGCATGGACAAGATGGATTGAAAGGCCTGTTTCTGTACTGTAGTGTTCCATTATTCTGTGATTCGAAATGGTGTTAATGTACCTGCCTCTACCACTTCATCTGGCAGCTCAATCCACGTTCTCGCCTCCTTCTGAGTGTAAAAATTCCCACTCATGAAATAATTGCCCCTTAGGTTCCTACTAAATCTCTGCCTCCTCACCTTAAACTTACACCCTCTAATTCTAGATAACTGAACAAAACATAGTAAAAAGACTATCGGCATTCACCCTATCTGCCTAAGAACCACTCAAGGTTATTAATAGACAGGATGTAAAACTTGATGGAGAAAATCACAGTGCAATACCTCAAATATTGGCTTATTATTGTCATATGTACCAAGATACAGTGAAAGGTTTATCATACTGTTCATACAGATCAACTCATTACCCAGTGCATTGAGCTAGAACAAGGTAAAACAGTAATAATGCAGAATAAAGTGTAAAATCTACCAAAAGAGCACAGTGCAGGTAAACAATAATGTGCAAGATCGTAGCAAGGTAGGCTGTGTGGCCAACAGACCATCTTATCGTACAAGAGGTCCCTTCAAGAGTCTGATACCAGTGGGATAGAAGCTGTCCTCGAGCCTGGTGGTATGTGCTTTCAGGCTTTTGTATCTTCTGTCCAATAGAAGAGGTGAGAAGAGAGAATGTCTGGGATTCAATTGGAAAGGCTAAAGACAAGACTTCATGTAGGAACATCTGAAACTCTTGAAGGAATCAAAAGATTTTTGAGAACTATACTGTGTATGCATATGAAAATCTGTAAGCCCCCCCCCCACCCCATTGTGTAACTTTGCTCAGCAGCACGATTGGGTATTACTGCATTTTTGTGCACGAAATGAAAATTCAAACTCAGGAAAATAAGATGTACTAGAAAATCAGAGACTTATTGCATGAGTTGCACAAAGCTTAGGATTTTGCTCTTGGATCCTTTGTGCGTGTGATATACTGATGGATGAGCCAAGACATACATGGTGATGGCCAATGATGTGCACCATATGTTCGGCATTCCACTTGGGGACTCCTGTCATGAGTATAAGTGGTTAATACATGAACACCAAGGGTCCCAGTTTATGTGCAATGCAATATTTTTACTGGCAATTGTAGCAAAATGATCATTTGCCTAAATAAAAGAAAGCTAATTAACGCAGTTCTTCCTTGTAAAGGAGAATAGCTTTTTTTAGAGGGCAGCATGGTAGTGTAGCAGTTAGCATAACACTATTACCACACCAGCTATCCAGGTTCAATTCCAACAGAATCCGTAATTGGTTTGTACGTTCTCCTCATGACCGTATGGATTTCATCCAGGGGCTCCAGTTTCCTCCCACATTCCACAGACGTGTGGGTCAGGAGGTTAATTGGTCACATGGGTGTAATTGGCTGGCGTGGGCTTGTCGAGCTGAAAGGGTCCGTTACCATACTGTATCTCTAAATAAATAATAAAGAATATTCTCAGCGCAGGTTTCATTAGTTTAAGATGCCTTCAAGGAAGGAGTGTACCATATGGTATAATTCTGGATATATTGTTGTACCAAACACCACTGCTTAGCTGAGAGTTACTGCCATCACTCGAGGAGGTTCTAATTATAATACTACCTCTGTCTAAATGTCTATGCTTTCAGCAACACACATATACACAAACTACAGGTAATATATTATGATAGTGTAACAAATGCTTTGGTTGTGGCTTTGGATCCAATTGTTCTCCCTATGTGCCTCATGCTTTAGTGAACAAACCTCCCCTCTATTCCTTCCCAGTACTGACACACTCATAATCTCAGCCACTGACTGAAATTTATTAATATTTGCAAACAAAAATTAAACTGGAGCTCTAATAACCAAGCTGTGATTTTATTAATGCTAATTTGAGAACAACTCCAGGAAAGCATGTCTAGATCTTATTTGCATTGCTTTCACCAAGTAGAATTAACCCACAATTACGTATACACAGTAAACATCACGCAGTCTGAGTTGACATCTCTCATCTCACCCAGGTGGCTGGATGAGCTCCCCACTCTCATGTAGCTGCATGAGCAAGCTTAAACTTAA
This sequence comes from Mobula hypostoma, assembly GCF_963921235.1. Classification (NCBI taxonomy): domain Eukaryota; kingdom Metazoa; phylum Chordata; class Chondrichthyes; order Myliobatiformes; family Myliobatidae; genus Mobula; species Mobula hypostoma. The sequence goes on from NC_086128.1 coordinate 35,519,937, forward strand.
AATTCAGGAAGTGAATTTTGTTCCCACGGAGCTGCTGTCAGAACAAATCACTGTAAATATAATCATTCCTTTATTCTGAACTATAACTGGCTGAAGGTTGTAACTCTGCCCTAATTATTCTGTGCTAAACTTAAATAACAGTCACTACTTCTTTCACTATACTTATTTCTAACAGTGAAATACTAAGCATTAATTTTATATCCAATGTGATGTTTTTATTGTCAGTTTTAGCAAAAGGTTCATTCACCATAATGAAGGTTAATGTGTGCACACTCTTGGGAAAGGGCATGCTTGTGATGTTTTGCACAGTCAAACAACCCACCAACATTCACACTTAAGCTTTGCAGGTAATAGAAGGACACCAACATGAGATACCAGATTTGGCAAAGCTGTTAAATCTTGGTTTCTGTAGCTTCAGCAGGAAGATAAAATAATTATAGTGGGAACAAGAATGTAGAAAGATTAAATCTTGGGTGCTATCCCATACTGAAGAGCAACATTGAATACAGATAAGAATAACATTACCAGAAACATTTGTAAGAAGCTTTAATATCTATCTTATTGCAGTTTTCACAGGGGAAGTCACTTAACTTAGCGTCTAGAATGTCAATATGTACAGGTAACAGGAGAGTTCCTGTTGCACCTGTGAAAGATCAGTTTTAATAGAGTATTTGCTTTGATAAGTTCACACACATCAGTAGCACAAAACAGGCTTTATACTAGGCTCAGCACATATAACTCTGCTTCCAAAATTCACTCCATTGACATTTGACATCTTGGCTGTGATGGTCTGAAATGTCTTGGGTGACAACTTCATGCCGGAAGGCAAATTGGCATGTGAATAAACCTCTGTCTGCATGCTGATTGTTTCTACTGCTGGTACGGGTGTTCTTTACCCTATTTAATTACAGATATGGTTGGTTGACATACAACTAAAGATCATGACCTTTGCCATTTCAGCATACAAAGTCTGTAATGTGGGCAAACGGCATTGTTCATCGTCCAAGGCTTGATTGAAGATATCTTCTGGGCCACAACAGGAGCTGGTATCTCCCAATCTCTCTCTGAAGTTTTGACCAACATATCATGCTGTCCAAGTTTTCATCTACTTGAGTTGAACACATGCAGTCTGGGTCTGCAATAGGGTGACTTGGTATTCCACTTAATATGCCTTTGTGATTTATGTCCCTTGATGTCACTTTGAATCTTTGAACATATCTGTACATTACTCTCGGTCTTTCATCTACGGCTTCATCTCTCTCTTATCCTCCTTCCTCCTGGACAGTTCTCCTGGTCCTTGCATTTTGCCCCACTAGTTTCTGCTTTCAGTGGACCAGCCTTCACGATTTCCACCAGTTGTAGGCATGCTATGTTCGCGCTGGAAGCACAGTGACACTTGTCGGCTCCCCCGCCCCCCAGCCCCCCAGCATAGCCTCGGACTGAGATGGTTGTAAATGCAAAAGACACGTTTAATGTATGATTTGAAGTACATGTGACATATAAAGCATATGACAAGATTCCACTTCCAGACACATTTTCCCCTCCTCTCCCTTTCAGCTTTTTGAAGAGATCATTTTCTTCACAATTCCCTGGTATACCTTTCTGTTCCCACTGACCACTCCCTATCTTATGGCATCTCCTCACAGCCACCAAAGGAGGTGCAAATTCTATCGTTTCACTTTTTCACTTCCCACCATCCAGTGATCTAAAAGATCATTCCTAACAAAGCAGTGATTCGCCTGCAGTTCTACCAATCTAGTATCCTGATTTCAATGTTCACAATATGGGCTCTGTGATAATGGAGAAATCAAGCATAGACTGAGGTGGATTCTTTGTGGAGCATCTGTACTCAGCCCACAGATGCCTGGCACTTGAATTCACACTCACATATTTCTGCCTGTGGTCTCCTCCTTTGTTATAATCAGACACAAAGCAAACTTTGAGAACAACACCTCATCTTTCATCGGGGCGCATTGAGACCTTCCAGACTCAACACTGAATTCTTTAACTTTCTGTCTGTATCAGCCATTGCTGCCTATCATCATTTTGGCTCATTTTTTTTCTTTTTCCACTTGTATAGCCTTGCTTGCTGGCCACGTCCTACAGTTTATTTTTTGTAACATTTTACATTGACAAAGAAGCATAAAGTGCTTCTAAATAATACTTACCTGCACATGAACTCATTTGACTCAGCCTATCAGATATATTTCCTTTGTTCAACCTGTCCTCCCCCCCCCGCTACATTCTCTAAATTGTTGTCTCTCTACCAGATCCTGAAATGTTAACACAAATACTGCCTGACCTGATTGGTGTTTCTGTCATTTTCTGTAATTTCCAGCATTTGTAGTTTCTTTTTAATTTTTATTCCTTTTTTAAGATGAAGATTAGCTTTATTTGTCATACAGGTGTCCCCTGCTTTTCGAACGTTCGCTTTACGAAACCTCACTGTTACGAAAGACCTACATTAGTACCCTGTTTTCGCTTTCAGGAGGTGTTTTCACTGTTACGAAAAAAAAATTCAGCGCGCAATAAAAAATCAGCGCACGAAAAAATCAGTGCGCGATAAAAGGCAGCGCGCCCCGAGCAGCCGCTCTCCCCCGGATTCGGAACTGCTTTGCTTTAACATGTGCCTGTGAGCAGCCGTTTGCAAGATGAGTTCTATGGTATCGGAAAAGCCTGAAAGAGCTCGTAAGGGTGTTACACTTAGGGTAAAACTAGACATAATTAAGCGTTTTGATCGTGGTGAACGAAGTAAGGACAACCTGAGTTTGGCTTGTGGAAGCTGACGAACATGATGTTGAAGAGGTTTTGGCATCCCATCACCAAGAACTGACAGATGAAGAGCTGATGCAATTGGAAGAAAAAAGGATAACAATGGAAACCGAATGAGTAATGATAAGGTACGACTTTAATTTTGAAAGGGTACGTTGGTTTAGGGGATATTTGCAGTATGGTTTGAGTCCTTATTAAAGAACTGTGTGATAGAAAAATGCGCAAGGCTCAGCAGTCAAGCAAGCCTTCCACATCAGCCACAGCAGACGATGAACCTCGACCTTCGACATCGAGGCGGGCAGAGATAGAAGAAGATGAGCTACCTGCTCTAGTGGAAACAGGCGACGGGATGACACCCCAGTGTCCCACCACCCCAACACCCAGGCCGCGGACAGATACCGATTCACGGAGAATGCAGCAGTAGCCAGGAGGCACACAGCACATCTTTAAGAAAAAAACTGAAATAAACATGCTAATTAATTAGGTGCCGCCGACACGTAATTGTCGGCCCAGATCAGAGACGACACAATCGGAAATTGGCACTGATCTGGGCTGACAATTACAGGCGGCACCTAATTAATTAGTATGTTTGTTTCGGCTTTTTTCTTAAAGATGTGCTGTGTACCTCCCGGCTACCGCTGGACCCCTGCGTTCTTCACGGCAATGTATCGCTCAGCGGCCCGGAGGTTGGGGGCCACTGCACCACCCAAACTCCGACAAGTCTAACACACCATCATCAGTGTGCTCGGCGCTGTCTTCCCGATTCACTGTACATACACTATTTCTACTTTATATAGGCTGTGTATTTTTACGTGTTATTTGGTATGATTTGGCAGCTTCATAGCTTAAAGGTTACTGGAGAGCGCTTGCGTGAGATTTTCTGCCGACGGCGCTTGCGTGCAATTTTCGCTACGGAGAGCAGTGCAGTAGTGATTGTGGAAAAGTATTTCTACTTTATATAGGCTGTGTATTTATCATATCATTCCTGCTTTTACTATGTGTTACTGTTATTTTAGGTTTTATGTGTTCTTTGGCATGATTTGGTAGGTTATTTTTGGGTCTGCGAACGCTCACAAAATTTTCCCATATAAATAAATGGTATTTGCTTCTTCGCTTTACGACACTTCGGCTTACGAACCGTTTCATAGCAACGCTCTACCTTCGGATGGCAGGGGAAACCTGTATATACATTGAAACGTCAAAGCATGCAGAGAAATATGCCATCTATGTCACTGACCAACACAATCTGAGGATGAGTGCTGAGGTAGCCCGCAAGTGTCGCCAAGCTTCTGGCGCCAACATAGCGTGGTGACAACTTACTAACCTCAACTCACATACCTTTAGAATGTGGGAGAAAACCAGAACATGCAGAGGAAACACATACAGTCACGGGCAGAACACACAAGCTCCTTTACCAACGGTGGCAGGAATTGAACCTTGGTTGTTGATCACGTTGCTGGCACTGTAAAACTACCATGCCAACTGTTTTTTATTACTGGATTGAAACTCTTGAGCTCCCTGTCCTTCTGAAGCACACCCTGGCCATCCCCAATGCCGCACCCCATCCACTCCAGAGACAATCTGGCCAAGAATGGTCAAGAGCTGCTTGGAACTGCCACTAAAAGGCTTGTGTAACAGCAGCAGTTGCAGCTTGGGTACAATGACTCACTCAGTGCTTTACATTGTCAGTTCTAATACATTTCTCATTACTTCCCTGGAGACCCAAGGCGACAGAGAGAAAAAAAATAAGCAGGAGGTTACTAGTGAGGATTTATTATTTTTATTACTTGTTATGCTTTGGATAGCACGGGAAAGGACAATGAGAATAGACTGGATATTTGTAGGACTATAGGGAGACAGCAAGAGTGTGGGGCTAGTTGGAAAACCTTTTGGCAGAGCTGCTTCAGATAAAATGGGCTCATTTTCCGTGGTGTGTGGTTTATGGTTGTCATTCACTGGATGGGGTTATAATCTGGGACCTCAACCATCCTAATCCTAAAACGATGACATAATCTAAGTGATGTAAAACAAAGTGCCCACATAACACTCCTGGTGTTTGACTGGCACAACTATGTAAATGGATTAACAGTATTCTACAGATTGAAGATCGTAAGTGACCTGCACATCCAAGCAACCGTAAATGTTATGTGTGAAGGCAGATAGTGCTGGTGGGCTCCATAATCTGCAATTCTGTTAAAAAGCCTTGCAAAAATAAACAGTAACTCTCCCAATCCCCAAATGCACTCCAAAAGAATGCTCTTTTTGCCAAATTAGTTTAATAAATTTATAGGAATACTCTGCCCAAATCTAACTTCAGCAAAGCTCCAATGTGACAGTTATGATGACTTACAACACAATCACTCCCTGCCTGATGAAATCTGTTTATTTTTATGACATTAATGATCAGCACAGGGAGTGTGAAAGAGACAGATAAATGACAGCTGAGCAAAGATCACAATAATTAAATGGGGGGGGGAATGTGAGTCATTTATTTTGAGGCACGACTCTACCACTGAGCTTGGCTCCTCATTAAAAAGATTTGCTGGATACTCAGGAGAAAATTGTAACCCACAGAATCAGAGAGCTATTTCTATCTAATTTGCTTAAACCTTCAAACTCACCAATGGACTTATTGTCACAGCCTTGTGATGTGTGACATCCTAATGAAGTCAGAGTGACAATGATCAGAACGTAGGGATCTGCAGAACCTTTTTTAGAAGCTTAGCACATTGAAACACACATTCCCTTTAATTGTTCTCATGTCTCCTAACAATTGTAAACATGTCAAAAGATAATAAAAGGTTAGTTGTACATTAACCTACTATCCATACTGTTCCTTATTTTTTATGACCCATTGCTGGATTATGGAATATAAACCTTCACTTCATAAGCAGTTTTATCACGTTATTTAAAACCTACGATAGATTTACAAGTTATGATAAAATCATCATATGCCTGTATTATTTATTTCAAAATGTTACCAATTTCCACTGCTCCCCAGAGTCCTTTTTAGAATAGATTATACCGTCTAAATGGTGAAAACTCTCAGCCCGAGTTTACAGTAACTGTAATTGATCACTAATTTGATGGAATTTCATCTCCACTGTGAAAGCACTCACACAATGTCAAATGTTGCTTGTTCTCTAAGATGGAGAAACTGGCCAGACATAATGGAGTTATTCCACCTGGAAGGAGTTTCCCGACCCACAAGCTCTATTTCCATCTTTAATATCTCTATTTTTCCCTTTCAGGGTTCTTTCGAATACCCTGACCTGGAGTTGCACGCTGACAATGGTTCTTTGCGGGCATGGGACCCGCTCTCGGGGTTTCACAACTGGTCGTTATTTGGCACGCCTAGGGCGCGACCTAAGAGCTCAGCTCGCCTTTGGAGGGCCGAGATCTCGTGGCTCTGGAGATGGGCGGATCGAAGGTCGGTGTCTGGGCAGGAGATTGGTGTGTCGTGGGAGATGGAAGATCTAAGGCTGTGTGCCTAGAGACTCGAGATCTCTGAAGACAGAGCTCAGAAAAAGTGACACAACAGACTTTTCACATCATAAACCAGTGAGTTGTTTGTTATGTCTCTCCTCTCGCTGTGAAACGGAGACACCTCTTTCTTCCTTAGTAGGGAGAGAAAGCGTGAGAGCCTGTGGTATGTTGAATACCGGGTGAACAAGTAGGCTTTGGGGTACTGCAAGTCTGTGTTTTTGCTGTTGCTTTGCTGCACGCTTGAGTGCTCGGTGGTGGGTGCCGATGCTTTTCTTTTGCCGGTGGGGGGGATCATTGCTTGCTGCTGCTTACGTGTGGGAGAGAGGGAAGGGTGTTGGGGGGACTTTGAGGTTCCAACATTTAACTGTCATTCATTCTTTGGGGCACTCCTCTGTTTTCATGGATGGTTGTGAAGAAAAAGCATTTCAGGATGTATATTGTATACATTTCTCTGACATTAAATGTACCTTTGAAACCTTTGAATTGGGAAGCACTGGGAGATCTTAACAAGGGGAACATACAAAAACATATCCTTTGTAGCTCCATACCGATAAATATTGCAAGAATGAAATGATAAAGAATAAAAAAGTACTCTGTATTGATTGCAAAGTTTATCCGGGTAACCCATGCTCTCATTGTATTCTTGACAGTCAGGTTACATAACACAAGAGAAGGTGGGAAGATTTCCTAGCAACATATTCAGACCGCACCTTCAAATAGAAGGATTTGTTGTACTTCAACCAAACAGAATGATAAGCATTAGCTTAAGGGCAAAGCAAGTGGCTCCCTTTCCAGCTCTTAAATTAATGTTACATTTGTTCAGGTGAATTGTTAATGACAGCTCACGGAAGTATTTATAAGTTGTAATAGGAGCCAACAAAAACCTTTGCAGCTTCGTAGATACCACTCCACTGAAAAGTCAGGTAATGGACCAGTACGTCAACTGCACAATGCTGATATCAGCCAGCACAATGACCCTTAACATATTTGTGTAAGTTGTTTGTCTTATTCTCAAGATGTATGTTGAAAATCTTATAGAAGGTTTCTGAAAGACAAGAAGAACAAAATACTGCGCAAGTTGGAAATCCAATATAAATAAAATACTCAGTAGGCCAAGCAGCATCTATGGAGGGAGAAACAAAGTTAAGGTTTCAGAATACTTGTGCTGTCCCACGTCTGAAAATATTTCAAGGTTCAAGATTTATTATTATCAAATAAAGTATAAATTAACAACCCTGAGATTTGCTAGCTCACAGGTAGGCACAAAGCAAGAAACCTGAAAGAACCCAATTAAAAAAAAAGAATACAAATAAAAAGAAAAGACCAAGCAAGAGAAAGAGAAAAAAAATCATGCAAATAATTGAAGTAAACAACAGCATTCTGAAACAAAAATGAGCCCTCAGATCGAACCCCAGACTAGGCCCAAAGCTTCGCTTATCAGTTCATCATATTAGTGGGCATGGAGCACAGCAGCCGGGGCAGTCTTCATAGCCTCAGCAACATAGAGATGACCATGGTGGAGAGTGAGCAAAATCAGCTCTCGCCTCCAATCTGGGCCGGTGTTAACATTGTCTAAACAGCGTATCGTACCTCACACAAGGACCCAGGCATGCTGCTGTGAAAGGCCCTGGGCCTAGACCACAATACCCAGCAACTTGCTCCGGACCCAGATTTCGTTGCCCAGCCTGAAACCACTGTCAAGCTCTTCAAATCAGCTCAGCACCCAGAGCAATCCAAGCCAGTTGAACGAGCTTTAGAACGAGCATCGACCCAGGCCCCGACTCCTCCTTTCAGCACCCAGAGCGATCCAACCTTGCTCCCTGGGCATCAGAGCTCCTTCTGCAACACACCATCTCGGCTTATCCCCTGAACTTGCCTTGCCATCACTCGTCCCTGAAGCACCTTCAATTACTCCAAAAGACTGAGGTTTGGTAAAATACTGAAAGGCTTTTATTCGCTGTACAATACGACCTCCACAGTGAGTGTCTGGTTACTGGTTACAACATATATACATGGTTTACCACAGTCCCTTCATTGTTTGTGGCAATAATTTAACACAATTTACTTCAGAAAAGGTATTTTTAGTGATGCTTTTAGTCAGATTTCTTAGCTTTTTGACTACCAGAGAGTGGTCACATACGTTTGGTAGCGCCATCTCAACCAGAAGGAAACATTTATTTTAATGTTTTCATTGGAGTTCATCATCACATCTGAAGGCCAGTGTCAAAATCTTGTCACTAAAACTGAAGGAAAATATGAGGCATGGAGTCAGTTCAAATAAAAGTTAAATCTGTCGCCAGGGAACATCAAGATAAAAGAATAAATTGGAAACATCTTGCCTTGGAACACTGGAAAGAAGTGTCATTATGAGCACATAAGGGCCATAACATCATGAAAACACCATTAATTCCAATTTCCTCCCGAAGTCACACGCCATCTCTGATATAGCTGGCTCAAAATCCCAAATTCCCTTCTTGGCACTGTTAAGGATTGCAATGTTTCTAGAGGACGACTCAATGCATCTTCAATGTGTTATTGCAAAGAGCAAGTAATGTGCATTTCCTAATAGAGCTCATGTTCAGAGAATTAAAAATTATGAACATATGTGGTTTTGTTTACCAGTCTGGATTTGAGTAGAGGCAGTATGCTAGAATGGAGCACCACTGATCTCAATGAAAGTTTTCTGATTTTCTTAAAATAAACATATTGGTACTAGGAAATGTTCATACTAACTAAACTGAAATCACTAACAAATACATTCAAGGTTTCAACCACAATTGTGAGATTTAGCTGTGAATTAGGTCTGTCACATGTTAGCCACTGTTCAGATTCTCTGCATTGATAAGCAATCCCAATTAGTCTGGAGATCAATAATAGGTTAAATTAATGTCTCTCATCTCCCTCCTAGGTAATACTAGGCTTAAGATGATGGTACAAAACTATGTTTCTTGTTAGTTCAGATGATGGTATGAAACTATGTTTCTTGTTAGTTTTCTCAATGCTATGCAGTTATAATTTAATGGTGTGCACACAGTGTGACCTCTATTGTGATATAAAGTCTCAAAGTATTTCTATAAAGATAGCTGGGGTAAAACTTTCAAGACAAAGAGAACATTTGTCTAAAACAGTCATCTGGAAACACAACAGCAAACAATATTCTTACAGAGGCGGTGTGTCACCCTGCCTAGGTTCTGCGGTAAGGATAGTGTTGTATGTTGTGATGTGAACAAAGTCACCGGGGAGGGACTGAAGCTAGTGGATACAGAAGTGGTTTATTCAACAAAATGAGACACTCTGGTGGAAGAGACCTGTTTGACCCAATATTACATGACATTTTATATGCTAAAGATCAAAGGACAATCCTATAGTTACAATGTATCAACAATACTTCATTTTAATTGCATATAATTTTCACACCTCCTTCTTCACATCCACACTCCAGACACCCAAAATGAATGTTAATCAGTATTGTCTAGTTTCTCAATTAACTGTTGGCCCCAGCTCCAGGAAACTATTGTCCAAAGCTGCATTTAAAATTTAATCTACAGTCCACGTTCAGGTCTAAAGATTGGTTGCTGAAGTTAATGTTTGCTATATACCCTAATTCCAGAATATGGCCTAACACGATACCAAAGCTGATCATGTGAGCAGGCAATTCAATGCTGTCAATAAGATGAAACTAATTCAGAAGTAGTGCAGCATGCTCACAACAAATAACTCTGCTTACAGAAGTGGAAAAATTAAACACTACTTTGAGTGAACATAATCACCTCTGTTCCATGTTACCCATAATATTCCTGGAAAGTTAATAATTTTATGCTGTTCCAATTCAACCAAACTTGAAAGAGAGAATGGGCTCACTTGAACATGACTATTACTCTTTCCACCTGCTAAACTATAGAAAGGTAGTCGAAGTTGAAATTTAATTTATTATCAAAGTAGGTATACATTAGGCAACCTTGAGATTTGTCCCTTCAATCAGCAAATTGAAGGTTTTCAATCCACCATCAAAGACACCACAATAACAAATTATGAAAATCAACCACTTTTGGTACCAGTTTCAGGAGATCAGTTGCATTCTTAATGCTCGGCCTGTGTTGTAATGTTCACTGTGATCGTGCCGTGACTGTATCTCCCAGGTCACCTGCTTTCAGGCTGCAAGCTGGCAGACTTGCTAGTGCCTAGCATGCTTCTTGTTCTAGAATGGTACCCAGTGATAACTCAGTAAAGTGAGTTATCACTTTTTTCCAGCATACCCAATGAGCTGTTAAGTCTGCTCTAGTTTGGTGTGTTTATGATGGAAGTGAAACACTTAAAAATGAAATGTAAATTTGAATTAATTACGTATATGTCTGAGCACCAACTTTTTGGCTCATTTCTTTTAAGTAAACCATTTTTCTTTTAAAAGCTCAAAACTATTCGGGCTCTAATATTTTTGACTAGTTAGTATTAGTTTCAAACAAATAAAAATCAAGTGGAACAAATAGCAGCAATAAATTCTTTTTCTGAGTATGCTCAAATTAAGCTCTTTCAGTTACACTGCTTTAGTGATAATATTGCTGGAAACAGTGCTCCTGCCAGGGAATTTTCAGTCCCGGCCTGTCATTCTATCAGATGACCTGTTATCTCGAATTCCATTTGTCAGCTCCTTCTGAACGTGTCTAGTTAAGTACTCTGGTTACCAGATCTCCAGCAAAGACAACAAGGTGAAAATTCGGTGACTATCAGATATAGTGATCTCTCAGGATACTGCTTCCTGGGCCAAGGCCTGAATTGCAGAGCATTCATAGAACATACAACAGTACAACACAGAAACAGGCCTCGCAGCCCGCGATGTCGTGTGCTGAGCATGATGCCAAATTAAATTCACAAACACGAGGAAATCTGCAGATGCTGGAAATTCCACATCCAATTCCCATTCTGATACGTCTATCCATGGCCTCCTCTACTGTCAAGATGAAGCCACACACAGGTTGGAGGAACAACACCTTATATTCTGTCTGGGTAGCCTCCATCCTGATGGCATGAACATTGACTTCTCTAATTTCTGTTAATGCCCCTCCTCCCCTTCTTACCCCACCCCTTATTTATTTATTTATTTATTTATTTATTTATTATTCCTCCCCCCCCCCCTTCTCTTTCTGTCCCTCTCACAATAACTCCTTGTCTGCTCTCCATCTTTCTTTCTCTCTAGGCCTCCCGTCCCATGATCCTCTCGTATCCCCTTTTGCCAATCACCTGTCCAGCTCTTAGCTCCATCCCTCCCCCTCCTGTCTTCTCCTATCATTTCGGATCTCCCCCTCCCCCTCCCACTTTCAAATCTCTTACTATCTCTTCTTTCAGTTAGTGCTGACGAAGTGTCTCGGCCTGAAACGTCGACTGTGCTTCTTCCTATGGATGCTGTCTGGCCTGCTGCATTCCACCAGCATTTTGTGTGTGTTGCCAAATTAAATTAATCACTTCTGCCTGCATATGATCCCTATCCCTCCATTCCCTGAATATTTATGTGCCCACCTAAAAACCTTTTGAATGTTACTATCAGATCTGCTTCCACTATTACCTCAGGCAGTGTGTGCCAGGCACCTACAACTGTATGTGCTAATAAAAATTCTGCTCTGAACATCCCCTTTAAACTTAGTCCCTTTCGCCTTAAAACTACACCTTCTAGTACATCTGCTTTGGGAAAGAGATTCCGACTGTCTACCCTATCTATGCCTCTCGTAATTTTATAGACTTCTGTCAGGTTCCCCCTCAGTCTCCGACTCTCCAAAGAAAACAGTCCAAGTCTATCCAAGCTCCCATTGTAGCTAATACACGCTGATTCAAGCAGTATCCCGGTAAACCTCTGTTGAACCCTTTACAAACGTCCACATCCTTCCTCTGATATGACAAACAGAACTGCATGCAATAATCCAAGTGCAGCCTAACCAAAGTTTTATTTACAGTATGTGGGAATAGATGACAGGAAGTATAGACTGAGCATGAAGTAAAACAGCAGAGCAGAGCTGAAGCAAGAGTAAACTGACTCTGCTAGTTTCCTATGATCTGCCAACTGGCAATGGAAAAATACAGAAAATAGATAAACATTGTTAAAAGGGCTGTTGTTAACTTCCTTTACAGGGTTGAAAGTGGAGACATTTCTAGATTTTTAAGTAAAAAATAACAATAGAGTTATTGCATGTTATAAGTCCTTGAACATAATTAAAGATTTAATAATAACTTCCAAAATGGAATTGGAAATCTATTTGTAAAGGATACATTGCAAGGCTCTGAGTGAAAAACATGGGTGTAGAAATTACTGATCTGTTCTTCCAAATGAGTTGAACAGGCTTTTGTGCAGAATGAGCCCCTGAGCATCAAGATAACAAGTATCCCCTTCTTGGAACATTCTGCATGCAGTGGAAAGAGAAAGAGAATAGCTCTTTGGCCAAAGACTCCTCCATCTTTTTCTTTGGACGGATGTTTGACCTTCTGAATTTTTCTGGAGCATTTTTTTTAGGAGTTACTGCACAGAAACCTTGGCACTCTTTTGGCCCAATGAGCCCGTGCCTCCAAACGACACCCATGTGACCAATTAACTAACTGTACATCCTTGGAATGTGGGAGGAAACCAGAGCACTCAGAGGAAAGCCACACAGTCACAAGGAAAACATACAAACTCCTTACAGACGGCATTGGCTGGTGCTGTGATAGCATTATGCTAACTGCTACACTAATGTGCTCCCTACTCTTATTTTAGATTTCAGGCACCTTCAGCTTACCTGATTTTCATTGCTATCCTTACATTGTTCCCTCTCCTTAATGTTTTTCTTTGCCATTGAAATTACAGTAAATATTGGTTCATCGCTCCTTCATTCATCAATAATGGAGAAGCTTAAATTTTTCAGCTGAGTGGCATGAGCACATTAAATACTTGGAAGCACTTCCCTCACATAACTACTGATAAGGTATGACCACTGTTTCTGAAAGAGTCCATTTTGATGCCAACCGTGAACACCAACTTCGGATGTAAAAAATTAGCTGAGACTACCTGTGCAGTGTGAATGCACATAACAACATGCTCTCTAGCCTGCGACCAAACAGCAACACAGAAACCTTCACCAAAACTAATTAGGAAGCACTATACATGAAAAATGATCGATCTGCTGGAGCTCACCCTCTTTGAAACTGTTGAGCTCCCAGCACTAACTCACACCCAATATTTCATTTACAAATTTGAATGCAGCCATTCACTTAACTTGCCTAACGGGGGTTCATAGTGTTAGGCCGGCTGATTGAAAGTAGTTCAGTGCTAAACTTTAAATTGCCATTGGGTAACGTCTAACAGGAGGAATTTTCCTACTGTGTAGTCACCTCTTTGAATCCCACCAGCCCATATCCCTCAGTAAATGACTAACATTTAACATGAATCATATGTATGGAAGGAGGAAAATTATTAGTGGTGTTTCAAAGTACATAAGACAGTTGTATGCAGTGTGGTGGCTGTGGGTTATTTTGAATATGAGAATTACAATCACCATCCAGAGTATCATTTAAACAAGAGCTATTACTACCTCTGTCAAAAAGATGGTGTAAACCTGTCTCATGGTTCAAAACTGAACCATGAGGCATGTTTACTGATGGCCAATCAAGAAATTATTGTTTCGAGGTGTCAAGAAGTCTACTCTGAGGCAAATTGTTATGCACTTCTATCAGTGTAACTTCAGAGTCAATACAAAGTCAATGTGGCATCAAAGCAGACTGGGCTTTCTTGGTGATGGTGGGCAAACACACCCCAGCTTAATCATGCACCTATTGCAATTTAAAAGCTGTGTTACACAACGAGTTAACCAGATACAACTTCTTGAAGGTCTGTGATATGTTGATAGCACCACAAATGAAAAGTTTTGTATTGAAATAATACTTTTTCAAGACTTCCAGAAACATCTCTCAAAGCACTTTGAGAAATGTAAGCTTCCTCAGCATCAAGAATACCTTCGATTCCTCAAAAAGGCAGTATCTATCATGAAGAACCGCACCCCTCAGGACATGCCCTACCCCTCATTACTACCATCAGGGAGAAGGTGCAGAAGCCTGAAGACACTCAGTGTTTTAGAAATAGCTTCTGCCCCTCTGCTGACAAATGTCTCAATGGTCCATGAATCCATAAACACTACCTCACTAGTTTTGTTCTCTTTTTGCACTACTTATTTTTATATTTTTATTGTAGCTTATAGTACATTTTATGTATTGCACTGTACTGCTACTGCAAAACAACAAATGTCAAAACATATGTCCATGTTAACATCAATTTTAACATCTTGTAATGTTTCCTTGCCTCTTCCCTCTTCTTCCATTCCACACTCTGGCCTTCCTCTTACCTTTTCTCTTCTTGTCACCTGCCTATCACCTCCTACTGGTGCCCCTCCTCCTTCCTTTTCTCCCATGGTCCACTCTCCTCTCCTATCAGATTCCTTCTTCTTCAGCCCTTTACTCCCTCCACCAATCACCTCCTAGCTTGTACTCCTTCCCCTCCCCCCACCTTCTTATTCTGGTTTCTTCCCCTTTCCTTCCCAACCCCAATGAAGAGACTTGGTCCAAAATGTTCCATAGATGTTGCCTGACCTGCTGAGTTCCTCCAGCATTTTTTATGTGTTACTCTGGATTTACGGCTCCTGCAGGATCTCATGTCAGTGATAATGATTCAGAATCATATGTGCATTTTTGAAAACAGCAAGACTCCACACTGGTAAGGAAATGGAGATGTGGTTAGCATCTTATTCAAGCAGAGTCAATGAACAAGTACATCAGTATCAAGGTTGAGAAAGTAGGAGTATGGTGATTAAATTATTGTACTAGTTATTGCAAGGTGAATAATCCAGGGATATACAATAAATCAAATCTCATCATGGCTGGTTAATTAAAGAACAATGCTGGAATTATAAAAAGTAAACTCTACAAGGATTATCAGAAAACTGTCGGATTGCTTAAAAAAACTCATGCACTTCATTTAGCCATTCTGGGCCTATATTTGAACTGTGATCTAAGTGACTCGAATTGCCCTCTGAAATGCTCAGTTCAAGAGAGGTGTAGGATAGGCCATAACTGGAGATATTAATAGCAAAGATTTATTTGTGGACTTCTGTTGATATTTAATCAGTAAATTAAGAAAAATCGCACAAGCATAAAATCACTTGCACTGTTTAAACACACATTGAGATTGCATGTCCTCCCAAATACTACACTGATATATGGCAGCTGGTCAGCCTAATAGATTAGATAATGAAACATATGTGAAAGTCAGCAACTAAAAACTTAAACAAGGCCTTGGACAAGATGGAAGAGAATCTTTTACAACTGCAACATGCCTTAATGATATCAAACAATTAAACCCTATGAACAAGTACTAAAATGCTGAAATAACTGACTCCAGTGCACATTCCATTTCTGTAACTCTACCACAGTTTACATAATAATTTTCCCATCCAATATGCATACACTATTCACTCTAATTTCCTGTTTGATGCAGTCAACCTCAGAAAGATTACATTCAGTTTGTACTATTTATAATTTCCTGGGCTTCCTTGCCAATTTGCTGAGCCAAATATATTTGGCCATTTTGGGAGGACGTATGGTAGCTATCTTTCTGAACTGTATTACAATCTTCAGAAATGAACTAATCTCCAGGCTGGTTCCATGATAAATGTTATAGAACTTAGAATATTACATCACAAAGGGTGGTGCAATCCTTTGGCCCTTGATGTTGTGCTGACATTATAACTTACTGTTCCCTCCTACATAGCCCTCCATTTATCTATCATCCATGCCCCTATCTAAGAGTCTTTTAAATGTCCCTAATGTATCTTCCTCTACCACCAACTCTGGTGAGGCTTTCCACGCACCCTCACTCTCTGTTTAAAAAAAAACTTGCCTCTGATGTCCCCCCTATACTTTCCTCCAATCACATCAAAATTACATCCTCTTGTATTAGCCATTTCCACCCTGAGAAAAAGTCTCTGGCTGTCCACTCGATTTACACCTCTTATCATCATGTACACCTTTATCAAGTCACCTCCAACAAGAAAAGACCAAGCTCACTCAACCTATCCTCATAAGACCTGCTCTCTAATCCAGAAGCATCCCGGTAAATCTCCTCTGCATTCTCCCTAAGGCTTCCACATCCTTCCTATAATGAAGAAACCAGAGCTGAATGCAGTATTTCACATATGGTCTAACCAGGGTTATTATAGAGCTGCAACATTACCTCACGTCTCTTGAACTCAATCTCCCAATTAATGAAGGCCAACACACCATTCGCCTTCTTAGACATCCTGTCAACTTGCACTTGTTTTCTGAGGTTTGAAAGCTTGTCAATCATCATCCAATTGTCTGTGGAGAATGTGCACCAGAAGGAAGGAGGAGCTGAGTGATCAATTAAGAAGTTAGAGATTAGGTGAAATTTCCAGAATTATATTTGCTCAGGGTTGGGTTGGGTCCCTCTTACATTCAAAGGTACTGTACTTTCATACTGGTGTACAATGAGTTTCTATATATAAAAGCTCTGTCTTCTAAGTAAGGCCATATATATTGTTCAATAAATGGCCTGTTACGTAGTTCCCTGCATCTTTGAATTTTAGTCTAAAATAATGTATGCACTTTTGTACCGAAGTTCCTGAGCTCTCCTGGGATCACTAACAATAACACTATTGTGGGCAGTATGGTAGCATAGTGGTTAGCACAGCACTTTACAGTACAGGCAACCCGGGTTCAATTCCCACTGCTGCCTGTAAGGAGTTTCTACATTCTCCCTGTGACTGCATGGGTTTCCTCTGGGTCCTTGTGGGCTTCTTCCGGATACTCCAGTTTCCTCTCACAGTCCAAAGATGTACTGGTTGGTAGGTTAATTGGTCGTTGTAAATTGTCCTGTGATTAGGCTGGGATTAAATCAGGGGATTGCTGGGTGGTGCAACTCAAAGGGCCAGAAGGGCCTATTCCATGATGTATCTCAATAAAATAAAATAAAAATAAATAAACTATCTCACAGAACACTTCCAAACACACTTCAAAATGGACATCTATTTTTATAGGCAATAAATGTGGCCCAGTGGTGATACACGAGCTCAGAGAGATATGGCTCATAGTGCCACTCTAGCAAATCCAACATGAAGTTCCTGTAAGGTACTATGCATGGGAAGGCAGGAGAGAGGTGGGTTGGAGATTTATCGAAGGTCCCATCTTTCAGATGAGGAGTCAGAGTGATTACATCAAGGGAAGCCATATAGCCCATCAAGTCCATGTTGATTCTCTGCAAAGCAATCCAGTCAGCTCTATGCCCATAGTGTTTCAAGATTATTTCCCTCAATTTTCTATTGAAATCATTGATCATCCCATTATCACCACTCTTTTTAAAGGAACAGCCTCCTCAGGTTTCAGATAAACACAGGCATCTTGGTCAATCTTGTCCCATAAAAAACATCTCAAAACAGGTAACCTAGTCTTCTTGCTTTCTGCAGTGACTGGATCCAAAGTACACTTTGGTGGGACATCCTGATGTGGTGAAGAAATCCTGCAGTATTTTCCTACTGTGCATAAAGCTGAGAGATAGCTCTAAGCAGATGGATTTCCATTCTGTAAATACGGTCAATACCAGAATCCTTGCTGGATGGACGGTAAAGAGATTACAGCCAACAGAAGTAAATTGCTGTAAAGTGATAAAAAAAAGGTGGGCTCCAGTTTCCTCCCACAGTCCAAAGACGTACCAGTGAGCAGGCTAATTGGTCATTATAAATTGTCCTGTGATTTGGTTAGGATTAATTGGGTTTGTCAAGGGGTGACTTGAAAGGACAGAAGAGGCTACTCTGTGCTATGTCACTAAGTAAATAAAATAAAATTGATATTTTGAGTAATCTTTTATTGATGTGAAGCAAAATCCATAATAATGCTTAGGGCATGCTAGGAGCTTCAGTACAGACGTGCATGTTGTTCTACAGTCTAACAACAGCCTAAGGCAGTGAGCATGAGTTTGTTGATTATCAGCTTCCCTTTGTACTTCACAATTGTGCAGTCCTTCTTTGAGAGCATAGTCACTTCAACAGCTCTGATTATTGCCAAAATAAAAAGGCTCTCAGCCCGAACTAACTTACAGGAAGCTTACAGTTTAGATCGTAGGATAGAAACGGCTTTGGAGTAATTTTAAGACAGCAGAGTCACTACAGGGAGTGAGTCCAGGCGGGTTTTGTGTACCTCCCAGTGGTGGGCTGAACAATGCTGGCAGTGCTGCATTCCACAGAGAGTGGCATTGCCTTGCTCAAAGGCAGGCTCACAGATGGAACCTGGTAGCGTGCTGACTCATATGCACAGCTGAGTCGGCAGGCTCAAAGCTCTAACAGTCAAGGAAGTTGCCAGGACTCACCCACAGGCACAGGGCCCAGATCGCGCTGTCCAATTCTACAGTTTGCTGCCAGCAAATTCTGTATGGCTCAGAGAGTGCTCCTTTCCCGTAAGCCCGTGGACCACAATCGCAGCCAATACCAAGCACCATGAAGAGGCCAAACAAAAACACAGAAGAGGAAAAATCTTGTTTTAAGATGTGAAGTCAACCTACAGTAAAGCAGTCAAACCAAGATACGGGGAGAAGTAAAGCAAAAGAGTGTTATGTGCCACTAGGATCCTTCCCTAGATGGTCAGAAATCATTCTATTGATTAATTGAACATGTCACTGGAAAAATTGGTCAATCAACCAAACACAGAAACAACTGACATGGATTTCTGTTCATCCCTGTTGTATGTTGTCCAAAACTTTCCAGCTCCAATAGTTTTTGCTTGATGATTTACCTCTTGAGTTTCTTTTGAGTACACTGCAATAGCAAGTACCATTGCCCTCTCTGTATTCATCCTGAAGTGTGTGGAGAGTAAAATAATAAGGCACAATATGATCCCTTCATGATCATAAATAAATTGGGCATTAGGAAAGTGCACTTCAATGTAGTTGTTAACCCAAAATCACAGCAACTCCAGACAACCTCCTACATGCGTCATCACAGACAATGAAATCCCACTTCTTTCAGTGGTAATCAAGTATTTTTTCTATTTAAAATCTCAATAGCTCGTGCATGACTAAAAGAGTTGTTGTCTTCTTTGTTACAATATTTTCCAGAAGTTTAGGTTTCTTTGATATTCCCCCATTTTATTAATTCATTGGGCATCCACACTGTGAATCCACCATCCACAATAACAATGGTTTTCTTAAGGTCTGACACAGTTCAATGCTTATCAGTGAACTTTTTCTGTAGCTTCTAAACATGGTTCTCAGTTTCAAATCGAATGTTGTTTCCCAAGGAAAATAGCTGGTGATGAATATATTTCTCTAAATATCTCTTCTTCATACAACTGGCTCTAAACTCCACAACTCCTTCTCTGTAATAATCTACCTCCTCTAAAATGCAGATTACCATCTCCTCTTTGACCAACCTTTCGCTCCTAATGTGTGGCCCAGTGTTAAGCTTTGACTGATATCACTCGTGTGATATGGCCTGGGAGATTGACTGTATTGACATGTGCAATATTAATGTAGGTTATTGTGCTGTTGTGTGGACTAGGTAGACATCTTCCAGCAATTGTGACTCTACAATCTCTCTGCAAAACAACCTTCATGGTCCCATTAATCTTCTCATACTCCATGACATTTTTTGTGATTTGTGTTCTACCACTATTCTAACATTCTGCCAAGAAAGAAAAAACTTGTCTTAACCCTTTACCAATCTTTTAGCCTCTTTTGCTAATCAAGTCCTCTTGGGCTAGTGTATGCATTGTAAGGGATTTTTTTTTGAAGAGTGTCTTTATTTGTCACACGTACATCAAAGCCGATACAGTGAAATGTGCCATTTGTGTCAACGACTAACCCAGTCTGAGGATGTGTTGGGGGGGGACAGCCCACAAGTGTCACTACGTTTCCGGTACCAACACAGGACGCCCACAATTTACTAACCCTAACCCATATGTCTTTGGAATGTGGAAGGAAATTGGAGGAAACCCACGCGGTCATGGGGAAAGTGCACAGAAAGTGTTAAGAATTGAACCTCGATCAGTGATCACTGGCTCTGTACGGCAATACGATAACCATTATGCTACTGTGGTGCCCTATTCCTTCTACCAATCAAGTTTGTTGACCATGAGTGACTGAAGTTGATTGCATTCAAGCAGCCTATATGCAACTATACACCACACAAAGCATTTCTGTTCATAGAGAGAGTGAGAACAAGAACAGTCATTTCAGCCACTGAGTGCACAGGCACGCATTGCCACCAATCCTATACTTATCCCATCAACTCCTCCCAGATTCGACCACTCATCTGCACACAAAGAGCAACTTACAATAGCCAACTAACCCACCAGCCAGCCTGTCTTTGGGATTTTGGAGAAAACCGGAGCATCCAGAAGAAATGTCCATGGTCACAAGGTGACCATGCAGTGACAGGGGGTACACGTACACTCTGTACAATTGGCATTGGAGGTTAAAATTGAACCCAGGTTGTTTGAGCTGAGATGCAGCAGCTCAAGCAGTTGAGTCAGTGTGCTGTCTCCTTTCTTGGAGAAATTAACCTGCTTCTCTAGGGTGAAATTGCTGAAGTTCGATCCGCTGCTCTTTAAGTAATCTTCTAAGTAAATTGACTGCTTTACAAAAACTGTTTGTTCGAGTTCTATTCCCATAACAGCACAACAAATAGAAGGCAGAGTAGGCTATTTGCCTGCCATTCCATGCACCTGCTACAGCATTCAATAAAATCAGGCTGATATTCTATCTCAGAGCCACTTCTTGTACTAACACCATATCTTTTCATTTCCTCAATACCTTAAAACCAATAACTGTCTTAAAAATAATCAGACTGAACCCTTACAGCCTCTTAGGTAGAGAATTCCAAAGATCCACTGCCTTTGGGTGAACTTATTTTCAATCCAGTTGTGAATTTATTTTGAGACAGTGCTCCCTGTTTCTAAATCCCTAAACAGGAATATATCATCTCCATATTTAACCTGTCAAGCCACTTAAGTTTTTTGTATATTTTAATCAGGTCATGTCTCAGTCCTCAAGACTCTGGAGAAAATCATCCACGTCTCTTTAATCTCTCCTCATATGGCATACCACCATAAAGAATTAATCTGGTGAACCTTCATTGCACTCTATCCATTGTGAGCATATCCTTTCTTATGAAAGGAAGCCAGAACTGTGCATAATATTCCAGACACCATTTCACCAAGGCTTTTAAATTGTACTAAAGCATCTCTATTCTTGTACTCTAATGCTTTTTCCATAAACATCAGCATACTTCCTAAGTGCTTGTTGACTTTGTTAACATTCTATTTTAACTTTCAATGATTGGTGTACAAGTTCAGACAGATCTCTCTGAACATTAACACTTTTTAATCTCTCATTACTTAAGGAAACAGCCTTTTGTAGTTATTAACCAACTTGTTAGTTGAAATAGTTTTCTTATTAGTGTGATGGTATTGAGTTTGCTGACCGCTAAGTTCTAAACTCAAATGAAGACCTTTAAGCCCTATCCGTTATAGATGCAGTACTGTGCAAAAGTCTTAAGCATGTGTAAAAAATTCTATATAGTGAAGATGCTTTCAAAAATAATGAATTGAAAAGCTTCTAAATAACAAAAAAATTGCTGTAAAGAACAGTAAAAAACTAAATCAAATCAATATTTAGAGGAACCAACTGCATCAATTCTCTTAGGTACATTGTCGTGTGGGTGGCAGGGTGGAGATATGTCTCTACCAAACGAAGAGTAAAGCACTCTTCCCTCTGCTAGGTTGCAGGTCATCCTGGGGCAAGGTGTAACACCTGCTTAGTCCCCGATCAGGGTCACGTGAAGCCATGGGAAGAGCCAGTGAATGGCCGTATGAGCAGCTGGTGCATATCAAAAGTCCTGGTTCTGCAGCCACTGACACCAGGCAGTCAATCTCTGAAGAGTATTGATAAAGGCTGGGATCACCCATCTTGTAAAGACACTGCCCAGTAGAAGACAATGGCAAATCACTTTTAAAGAAAAATCTGCCAAGAACAATCATGGTCATGGAAAGACCATGATTGCCCACGTCATACAACATGGCACATAACGGACAAACACTTGTGCAGTTTCATAAGAAAATTGGTTGGTTGGTTGTTCCAAGAATCTTGGAAAATTTGCCACAGTTCTTCTGCAGACTTTGGCTATCTTGCTTGTTTCTGTCTCTCCAGGTAATCCCAGACAGCTTCAATGACGTTGAGGCCATACCATCTGAAACCATATAAAAAAAACTAGGCTGCCTTAGACTTTTACACAGCACTGTAGCTACAGACACTCTAACCCCCTAATCTTCAAAACCTAGTTCACTTCTCTGTTTATCCTCCATGGTGAGTTTAGCTGCCAATACCCACTATTTAGGGAGGGTTCCTCCTTCCTACCAAGGAGAAGATATTTCCAGCTAACAAAGTATCTTAAACACAGTGTATTTATTTTCAGTGATAAACATTTAAATCCAAACAACATCCTTAAAGCACATTTAAAACTCACAGAAGATATCTATCTTATGAAATGCTTCAAAATTACAAAACATTTCTAAAACACAAAGGATTTCCAAAATACAGATACAACTCCTATAAGCTAAAAAGACATACTAAGGATGCAGATGAACGACTCGTCCGTCACAGAAATCGAAGCCAGAGCAATGGATTCTTTTTCGCCTTGCGTTTCTGTCATTTTTCTTGATGTTCTTTAACCATTCCTAAAAAGCTTGAACTGTTCCTACAAATATACGTTTTTCTGCCACTTGGGTGACTTCACATGCATATGATATTTCCTCAAATGGTCTAAACACTTCTTGTAGACACAGTTCCCAGCACCCACAGCTAATGCTGTGAAGCTGACTCCATGAGTCCACAAAACTTCCAACTTATTAATACATCAGTCATTTGATATGTTAAGTGATAAGTGATATTATCCATCTGGTCTGTTAGCTTCCTTGAACTAAATAACTTAGCTTGCATTGTCTGCTTTGAAACATGGCCAATTAAATAACCCATTGTCGTACACAGCACATCTTGAGAAATCTGTCCAGGTGCTGTGACCCAACATCCCGCGCTCTATAGACAGTGCATTTGTTTGCAAAGCTGTCCTTTTAACTTCAAGCTGATTATTGCTTTCTATTTCCATTAAAAACTAAAGATTGGCTCCCATTTACAACCAGCAACTAAACAAGGAATATTAGTTGGAAGTTTATCTTCTTCAAAAATAACCCTTTGATCTCTAGAGGTGTAAGCTACTGCGTTTAGAAAGCTGAGCTTGGCAACAAAGAAGAGGCCCCATGACCCAGGAAGCAACTATCCAGTACAATAAATAGCCAATAGTTGTTTACTGGACTAAAACCCTGTGCTTGTTTGCAACCAACACGCTGATCAGTGGATCAGACCATGGATTCTTGCTGCCATACCATAGACACAGTCTTAAAATAGTTAATAGGAGGATTAAAAAGAAGATGAGGAAAATACATTTCTCTGAGAAAATGCTACAGATCTGGTCCTTGCTCCCTATAAGGATAATAGGAAGCCAAAATCTTTACACTTAGAAAGGGCTTAGATGTGTACTTGAAGAGCCATGATCTACAAGTAAAAGTCACCATTACTCAACCAGCGTAACTATCTTCATGATGCAATTGAATTGATTTGCGGGCAAAGATTATTTTAGGTCACCATTGCTGGTCATGAGTGTGTCTGCTGTTGATTGCACTCACCTCTGCATGTGCAATCCCATTGACTTCAAAAGATGACATTTGTGAAACAGATCGAACAGCATTACCAAGTGTTTCTCAGTGACAAATGGGAAATTTATCAGAATTGAATGCAACAATGATCTCAACTACAAGATGAAAACAAAAGGCAACTTGACACAACTTGTAAGGTGAGATTCAATGAAATGGACGGCAGACTTGAGTACAATCTTTGAAAGCAGCACTGGCTTAGGCCAGAATGAAAAAGAAAGCAAGCAGACATGGTTCCAGTGAGAAGATTTGGATGCTGCTTCCTAAGGTAACTGAATGTCATCACTTTGCTGTTTTTTTGCAGATTTCCCATTTAGGCCAGCAACCTGATTTGGACACTAAGAGCTAAGGACCACACCCCGAATGCAGGCAAGATTGAGACATAGAACCAATAATCTAAATAATTGAACCCCACCACCAACACTATACAGTACATCTTCCTCAATCCTGCATCCTTCCAGCTCCGCCTTCACCTTTCCTCCTACTCCCTTCTGATGCTAAACAACCAATGAGGTAATTTTTCTTTTGTGGAAAACACGCGGCAATAACGTCAGTGCACAAGGAGAGGATTAGGCCTATACTGATTTTTGAAAGACTAAAAATCATTCAGGGGAAATTATAAGTTATGTTTTTGTTCTGATGAGACCTTAAACTGAGATCACTCAGAACCCATGTCACATTTTAAAGAGCAGGGTTGTGAGTGGTACGGTTATTTCTAATATTTATCCTCACAGTGACAACTATACAATGTATTTTCCCACACTCACATTGCCATCTATGGGAGTTCACTGTATGCAAAATGGCTGTCTTCTTACAGCGATCTTGGTGCTTCGTTTGTTGTGCTTCATTTTGGTCATGAAAGGTGCTGCACAAAACTCAGTCCAACATCCTAGTTTTAAACACATGAATCCACCTTCTAACAATAGTGAACGAATGTCAAGTAAATGGTAACAAGAAATAGTTCCTTTTCGAATTTAAAATAAAGATTAGTCAATAGAAGTATAACAGGGATGATATCTTTTAAAAACAGCAAAGTTCAGGTACAAAGATTACTGATTAAATAAGTTATTTGATTAAATAAGGTAGTAAACATGGTAAATATTTAATTTCTTTTTATCTTGAAGCGCAGATTACGAAACTAAAGAAGAGAAATTGCACTTGTACTATTAGTCGAGCAATGTGTGAACATTTTGGAAATCAGTAACACAATTGTCCCAGCAGGAATGGAAGGGTGGAGGTATTTATGACCAACAGCATGCAGATGTTGTCTGGGGTGCAGGACTACAGTGTGTCAAGTGATTTGAACAGCTGCAGCTCTTTTAACAGGAAAAACAAAGGTGCAAAGAATGACTGAGGAGAGTTTTCCAAATTTTTAATGGGTAATGATAAACTAAACACTGATATTGTTTTCATTATTTGGCAGTTGTAATAAAGGAATAAGTTTAAAGTAATTATAAATATACTAAATAGAAACACATTTATATAATGACTTCCATGGCACTCTAAGGCACTTTACAAGCCATTAAATATTTCTGAAGTGTAGTCACTGCAGTCCATTCCGAAATGTGTGAGCCAATTGCACACAATAGGCTCCCATAGATAACGATATGGTTTCAGAAAATTCAAGTTTAATCAGATGGATAAACTTTGGCTACAGTCCCCTAATCTTCTGTGACATAGTTTCATGGGACTTTACATTTGTCCGAGACAGTAGTTGCCTCGTTGGTTCAACACGTCACCTGGAACGCTGTGATCCTCCCTTTGTACTGCGCCGGAGCGCCAATTCAGGTGTTTGTGCTCCAATTCCTGGGGATAATCTGAAGCCAAAAATCTGTCTGGCTCACAGACAGGGGCCCTAGCAACTGAACTGCGGCAGTGAGGAAAAGTAAACAATCAGACAAACACCTCATTTCCTGCCTCTGAACTTTCCTCTGCTTGATGTGGAGGGTAACCAAAACGCCGACTGTCCACTTCCCTCCATACATGCTGCCTGACCCTTTGAATTCCTCCAGCATCCTGTATGAATGCATAGGAAAATATTTACCAAAGGCAGGCAAATGGGATTAGTATTGACCGGTAGAGAGCTCATCACATCACGCTGTGCTGAAGCCATTTTCTGCACTGTTCAATTCTTTGGCTCATTGTGAGAATCAGTAGTAGAACAGTTCCTAGGCCAAAAGGGCCTGTTACTGTGCTATCTCTCTAATAAATAAATAAACTGCTCTGTGAACCACATAGGCTGAACAAATTCCATTTATATCATAAGGAGATATGAAATGCAGCATAGAATGAGGGTGTTTGGTTGAAATAGTTCATGCAGGCATCTATGCTCCCCTCAAGCCTTCCTCATATAAATCTATCAAATAGCCCTCTATTCTCTTCTCTGTCCTATATCTGTACACCTTAATTGCATCTATACTATTCCCTGTAGGAGGAAATCCCATATTCTCACTGCTCCTTGGGTAAGGATGTACTTTTCTGAATTCCCGGTTGGATTTCATAGGACTATCACATAACAACAGTCCTTTGCCATTTTTGGAAAATTTTCATTATCTACACTCTATTACTGTGAATATTAGGTCCACAGAGGTAGTTACAGAGGATTTCAACAACTTTTTTTTTAGCAGACAGAGAATTATCAAGTCTATGTCTTGCATACAGAAAAAAACTTGTAGAAATACCCAAGTGTATATAAATTTTTGTCTGAAATTCTGTAACGTAACCCAGCTGTGGTTCCCAGAATGTTTGTGAATGGTACAACCCCTGGGACGATTCTCACTGGAGCTCTAGACAATTTAGTTAGAATTATGTCCATATGTCTGAACATACTATTGGCTTTATATACAAGAAGTCACTGTTAGGTCAACAAGGCCTCTCCCTTCCCCATAGTTGTATTGTTTATCTTCTTTGCTTTGCAGTGGTTAAGTTTCACTGGCAGCTGTTCTGATTAGAATCCAGTCCTAATTCTGTGAACCTCTGAATCCAGTACCCCCATAAATTAGCAAATTTGACCGAGTTGCACTGTTTCTAGAATCTAGAAAGGCACAGCACAGAAACACAGACGTCCCACCTCTCCCAGAAGGTCCGGGAGTCTCCCGCAAATTAATAGTGGCTTCCTGTTGCCCGGAAATTATATACAATGTCCCGGAAATTGATTTTTTTTGAGAGCGAGCGTGAGAGAGCACGCGAGAGAGCGAGTGCAAGAGCGAGAAAGCGAGCGCAAGAGCGACCACGAGCGAGAGCGCGCGCGATAGAGAGAGAACGAGAGCAACAGCAAGAGTGAAAGAGTTCCAAAAAAAAGTCAGAGTGGCAGAATGTTCCAAAGAAAATATAAAACGTACGTCACCCCAGACTACACTAAAGTGTACCCCTGCCTAATAGAGGTCAAAAATAATGACAGTGTTGCTCGCTGCACTGTTTGCAACAGTGACTTTTCTATTGCCCATGGTGGGTTAAAATGTAAAAGATGTGTTGAGGTGAGTTTAACAGGTCACGTTAAACATAGCTAACGTTATTTAAACTAGCTGGCTGGCTACTAAGGAGCTACTCTATTGCAGACATCCCACCTCTCCCGGAAGTCTCCCGCAAATTGATGGTGCTACCTCCCTGAAATGAGTTTTTGCAGGGTGGGATGTCTGGAAACAGGCCTTTTAGTCCACCATGTCTGTGTCAGCTATGATGCCAAATTAAACCTTAAACCAAAACTATCTTCCTGCATGTGATACACACCTCTCCTTTCCCTGCATGTCCATGTCTCTTCCAGCTAAACAATTTGGAGACTGTGTTTTCTTTACCTCTGGATATTACTGCTAATTGACCACTGTTACCTGCTCCTTCAGTGGTCTGCAGTGCACTTCCTGAAAGAGTGGTGGAAGCAAATTGATTTGTAACATGTAACTTAAAAGCTGGAAATAGATGCATTAAGTACTTGAAGAGAAGATACGTGCAGTGTTTTGAAGGAAATGAAAAGCTGGAATCAGTTGCTCTAGAAATTTGAGTGCCACAACGAATGGTTGTTGCCATAATGCATTAATGACCACTTTAGATGTGGGTTACTGCTGTAAAGGCATTGAACATTCCTGAGGGCTGGTAGCCTTAGCCCCGCAATTGGGAAAGGTTGGACAAGCAAGCTGAGTAGCTTGGACAAAGTAGGGGCTTGGAGGGAGTAGGGGGCATTTCCAGATGAAGATGGCGCCAGTGTAACATGAGCAACGGTGACATCCTTCAGACGGTTTACAAAACTACTTCTTTCTCTTTCTTTTTCTTTCAAATGTGGTTCTGCTACTGTTGGAGCCAGTGATCTACATTTTGCTGGTGTGTTTTTGGACCAATTGAGTGATCTGGCACTTCACTGTCTCTGAAGGTGGTCGGAGACATTTCGAGCGAAGCAGGCTGCCTGAAAGCCAAGAAACCTGGAGACGGGGCACGAGCCTCCTGATTGACTCCATTTCTTGCTGATCTTGCCAATTAAAGTGTTGAGAAAGATTGAACTCATCGAGGCGGGTGCAGAAGGCGAGCGAGTGATCAGAACTGTCTACTAGCCTCTCGCTCGCCTCTGATGGAGGAAGATGCCTGCATGTGACAGTCAGAGTCAGTCAGCCAGTCTCTCTCTCTCCCCCCTCCCCCTCCCTCCCTCTCCCCCCTCTCTCTCTCCTTCCCTCCCTCTCCCCCCCCCTCTCTCTCTCTCCCTCTCTCTCCCACCCCCCCTCTCCCTCTTGCTCACTGCTCCCAGAGGAAGGTCCTTGAGTTCAACTGGTCTCTGGATACTGTCGGAGGATGGTGCCAGAGTCCTGGATCTTCGGCAAGGTTTAATCAACATGTTTTGTGGATTGAACGCTGTCGTTTACATTATGATGTGTCTCTGGCTTCTGGTTGCTCCCTTTTTTGTTGCTATTTTGTGCGATTTTTGATCGGGCGGTCTGCGGATAACGAATGACACAACACTAGAGTGATCTGAACTGAGCTGTACTGAATATGTCTGGACACTTTCGATGACTTTTGTGGGTTGGTGTTTTTTGTTCTGTGTTTTTTGCTTGTGTATTTTATGCCATTTGCGTGATTTTTTTAATGTGTTGGTGGGGGAGGGGTTGATATTTTTCTTTGAACTGGTTCCATGCTTTCCTTTGTTTCATGCCTGTCTGTGGGAAGACAAATCCTGCATATACTGCATATGTACTTTGATCATAAATGTAATTTGAATCTTTGAAACTTTAAGTCTAACTGGCAGACCAGGGTTGAGAAGAGGTTCTGTGAATGACCCAAGATGGGAGGGCCTTCGAGATGAAAATGGAGATCAGGAGGTGTATATGTGAAAGACTAGGGTTGAGAACAGGAGGGATGGTGGCCAATGAACAGACTGATGCATGGGGGATTATATAGTTGGAGGCCTGGAAGCTAAGGTGGTGGGAATTCTGTGAGCTGGTGGTCAGAATCAGGTGTGTGGGGATGAAGGTTGTGGGTGGGGCAGATTGGGAAGTGGGACTCAAAGGATGAAAGCTGGGAATGGGATGTACATTAGGAACATCCCAATCCTCTACTGCATATTAAAATCTAGTAGTTCTTGGGTGCCCAGTGACAGTAGATCCCCCCAGTACTGCAACTGTTAGCGTGAAAGGTTTCGTTCTGAAATTTGAAATTCTGCTGTGACTTAAATCAGACTGGATAGTCATTGCTATTAGTGAGATAGTGCAATACCTGAGGGCACAGCCTCAGAATAGAAGGACGGCCTTTCAGAACAGAAATGAGGAGGAATTTCTTCAGCTAGAGGGTGGTGAATCTGTAGAATTCATCGCCACAGATGGCTTTAGAGGCCGTGTAATTGGTATGTAGTATTTAAAGTGGAGGTTGATAGGTTTTTGATTAATAAGGGTGTCAGATGTTATGGGTTGAAGGCAGGGGAATGGGGTTGAGTGGGAAAATAAATCTGCCATGATTGAATGGCAAAGCAGACTCAGTGGGCAGAATAGCCTAATTCTGCTCCTGCCTTATGATCGTATAACTGGAGATGTAAGAGACTGCAGATGCTAGAATCTGGAGAAGTCCAAGTGAAGGATCTCAACCTAAAACGTCAACTGTCCATTCCTTTCCATATATGTTGCCAGAGCCACTAAGTTCCTCACATAAACACAAAAGGTCAACTCCGGAGACCTTCCATCCTCAGCCACTAAACTCATTATTCCCATACCCCGCACCACTCGGTTTTACCTCCTCCCCAAGATACACAAGCCTGACTGTCCTGGTAGACCCATAGTTTCTGCCTGCTCCTGTCCCACCGAACTTGTATCTGCCTACCTGGACTCCATTTTGTCACCCGTAGTTCAGTCCCTCCCCACCTACATCCGGGATACATCCCATGCCCTCCACCTCTTCAATAACTTCCAGTTCCCCGGTCCCAACCGCTTCATTTTTACTATGGATGTCCAATTCTTATACACCTCTATTCCCCATCAAGAAGGCCTTAAAGCCCTCCGCGACTTCCTGGATAATAGACCTCACCAGTTCCCCACCACTACTACCCTCCTCCAGTTGGCGAAACTGGTTCTCACACTTAATAACTTCTCTTTTGACTCTTCCCACTTTCTTCAGACTAAGGGTGTAGCTATGGGAACTCGCATGGGACCCAGCTATGCCTACCTCTTTGTTGGTTATGTGGAACAGTCTGTGCTCCAAACCTATTCTGGTACTGCTCCCCAACTTTTCCTTCAGTACATTGACGACTACATTGGTGCTGCTTCCTGCACCCATGCTGAGCTCATCAATTTCATCGACTTTACTTCAAACTTCCACCCAGCCCTCAAATTCACTTGGTCTATCTCGGACACTTCTCTCCCCTTTCTTGATCTGTCGGTCTCCATCTCTGGAGACAGACTGTCCACTGACATCTTCTACAAGCCCACTGACTCTCATAACTACCTCGACTATACCTCTTCCCACCCCGCCACATGCAAAAATGCCATTCCTTATTCCCAGTTCCTCCGTCTCCGCCGCATCTGCTCTGAGGATGAGGCTTTCCGTTCCAGGACATCTCAAATGTCCTCTTTCTTTAAGGATCGTGGTTTCCCTTCTACCGTCATCAATGATGCCCTCACCCGCATTTCCTCCATTTCCCGCACTTCGGCCCTCACCCCATCCTCCCGCAACCACAACAGAGACAGAGTTCCCCTTGTCCTTACCTACCACCCCACCAGCCTCCGGATCCAGCAAGTTATCCTCCGCAACTTCCGCCACCTTCAACAGCACCCCACCACTAAGCACATCTTTCCCTCTCCACCTCTCTCCACTTTCCACAGGCATCGGTCCCTCCGCGACTCCCTGGTCCACACATCCATCCCCACGGATCTCCCACCCGGCCCTTATCCATGTAAGCGTAAGTGCTACACCTGTCCCTACACCTCCTCTCTTGCCACCATTCAGGGCCCCAAACAGTCCTTCCAGGTGAGGCAACACTTCACTTGTGAGTCTGTTGCGGTCATCTATTGCATCCGGTGCTCCCGGTGCGGCCTCCTCTACATCGGTGAAACCCAACGCAGATTGGGGGACCGCTTCGTCGAGCATCTCCACTCCATCTGCTACAAAAGACAGGATCTCCCAGTAGCCACCCACTTCAACTCTGCTTCCCATTCCCATTCAGATATGTCCATACATGGCCTCCTCTACTGCCATGATGAGGTTAAACTCAGGTTGGAGGAGCAACACCTCATATACCGTCTAGGTAGTTTCCAGCCCCTTTGTATGAACATAGAATCCTCCAACTTCCGGTAATTCCCTTCCCCTCCCTTCCTCTATCCCTATTTCACTCTGCCCCCTCCCCCAGCTGCCTATCACCTCCCTCATGGTTCCACCTCCTTCTTCTACTGCCCATTGTTTTCCTGCCTATGACGTCCCTGCTTCCCCTCCCCCACCCCTTTGTCTTTCAAATTACTGGTTTTTCAACTGAACATACAAGCATTCTTCAAATCCTTCCCCCTCCTTCTTTGTTCAGTCCTGACAAAGGGTTCTGGCCCGAAACGTCAACTCATCATTTCCACTGATGCTGCCCAACCTGCTGAGCTCCCCCAGTGTGCTGTGGAAGTTCCTCACATGCTCTGTGTGGATACAGTCATTATTGCATGAAACCCAGTTTGAATCGAGGAAAACTAAGGGAAAAGGAAATGTTTCTAAGATTGAAATTCTAGACCACTGAATATCTTCAAATATCCAATGCAAGCATGATGAAAGAAATTTGTTCATTCAGTGCTGAATCCTTCTATATTTCTATTTTAGTGATGCATGCAAAATTTGGTAAAATATGTTTTGGAAAGTCTGGATAAATTTTGGGGTGTTTAGTGTGTCTCTGAGCTGGCATATCAAACAGAAAAATCCCCTTCAAATCTGTGATCTGTTTTCTCCCAGGCTATAGTCACATTGATTTTATTCAAACTTACTTCTCATAAATTGTATTATTTTCCATGGAATATTCAAGCAAGTTTTTTTCATTCTTTTTAATGCCATAACTATGTTATTCCTGTGTTCTGTTATATGAATGTCCCAGTGTGAAATAGAATTGGACTAAATACATCAGGGAACAGTGAAATATTATACCCTGTTGATCAGTGGACGTTCATTATTGTTTACAATTCTCCAATCTTCTGAATATTCACAGGAAACACAGAAGTGAGGAGAAGGTGTGAAGAGGAATGCGGCTGAGTATTTTTTCCCCTGCAGTTGCATTTACAGAGTATAGAGTCATAGAGCACTACAGAACAGAAACAAAGCCTTCAGCCCATTTAGTCTGTGTCGAACTGTTGTTCTGCCTGGTCTCATCGACCCACACCAGGAGTATAGCCCTCCATATGTCTTCCATCCATGTAATTATCCAAACTTCTCTTAAGTGTTAAAATCAAACCCCATCCATCACTTCCACCAGCAGCTTGTTACACACTCGTACCACCCTCTGAGAGAAGTTGTTCCTGCACATGTTCCCCTTAAATATTTCACTTTTCACCCTTAACCTATGACATTTAGTTCCAGTTCCACCTAATCTCAGTGGAAAAAACCTGCTTGCATTTAGCCTATCTATACGGCTTATAATTTTGTATACTGCTAACAAATCTCCCCTTATCCTCCTACACTTGAGGGGAAAAGTCCTAAACTATTCAACATTTTCCTGTAACTCAGGCCTCCAATCCTGGCAACACACTTCTGAATTTTTCTGTACTCTTTCAATCTTATTGGTATCTTTCCTATAGGTTGGTGATCAGAACTGCACAGAATACTCAAAATCAGGCCTCACAAACCTGTTACACAACTTCAACATAACATCTCAGCTCCTGTACTCAATACTCTGATTTATGAAAGTCAATATGCCAAAAGTTCTCTACCTGTGATGCCACTTTCACAGAATTATGGATCTGTATCCCCAGATCTCTTTGTTCTATTGCACTTGTTGTTGTTGCTTTTCGCGCCACATGGTACATCAGGCGGCATTTTTGCCATTTCCGTAGCATTTGACTGTTTTTACAACCAAGTTTCTTCGCGCTGTATG
Organism: Mobula hypostoma; assembly: GCF_963921235.1. Classification (NCBI taxonomy): domain Eukaryota; kingdom Metazoa; phylum Chordata; class Chondrichthyes; order Myliobatiformes; family Myliobatidae; genus Mobula; species Mobula hypostoma. The sequence continues at coordinate 35,553,502 of NC_086128.1, forward strand.
GCATATCAGGTGGCATTTTTGCCATTTCGGTAGCATTTGACTGTTTTTAGGAGGCAAAGTTTCAACCCAGCAGGTATGAAAAGCGTGCAAAGAGCCGGCCAGATTCGAACTCGGGACCATTCACCTCGAAGTCCAGTGCTGATGCCACTACGCCACCGGCTGGCACATTGCACTTCTTAGTGCCCTACGATTCACAGTGTAAGTCCTACCCTGGTTTGTCCTTCCAAAGTGCAACACCTCATGCTTGTCTGCATTAAAGCAATCATTATAGCAATCACATAAAATATCTATCTTGATGTTAGTGCCAGGGTAAGATTATTTTGTGTTTTAATAATAAAAGAAAAATCAGGAGCTAGCAATACTAGTGATGAACTGAGCCACTGAGATTATTTTGATTGATCAACTGTATTAACTAACCTGATCTCACTCAAAGTGATGTTTGGGCCAGTTATATTGAACAGGAGTGCCCTGATAGAGTTGCCTGCTCCATTTGCAGTGAGTTTCATTACATATTGCCTACAATTGATTAGAAAACTACCCCCGACACTTCCTTCCCCCCACTCTCCACCAGCCTGCCACTGGTCATTGGATTTATCCATCCACACGATCACACGATACACCGCCTTACTATTATGAATGAAAATGATCAACCTTTCTTGTTTAATTAGAAAAGGTCTTAACTGTCTCCTATTATCAATACTTGCATGATTTTAGAACAAGTATATTCATGGCAATTGAAAAAAAAAGTGCACGGTTTATTTTAACTTCATTATTACTCCCACCTCCCCCATCCCCTTGCAGCTGTGCCCTAAGGATGATCTATAACAGCTGGAAGACAGCCTTTGAGTTTGGTCTGGAGAGGGGAACAATGTTGAGGTTTGTGCTCTTAATCTGGAGAACACAGTTGATATCAATCCAAGATTGACTTTGAGTCTGACTGCGAGTACTGTGTGTATTGTGCTGTACGATTCTTTGGCTCAATGTGAGATTCGACAGTAGAACAGTTCGAAGGGATAAATAGCTCATTGTCAAAGGACAATTTCCACCTAGGCTCAGTCACACAAAGTGCACACGTGTGTGGTCCTAATTGAGGTTGCCTGCTGGAGATGGAGCTGTACATGTGTACACAGTTGTACAGCTTAGGAGAGGTGGATTGAAGGGTGAAAGACAGAGAGAAGAACGTGAATGAAAGAAACTCAGTGTGCAATATGGCACCTTTGTTTTTTTAATTTAGAGATTCAGCACGGTAACAGGCCCTTCCAGCCCAACAAGCCCGCAATGCCCAATTACACTCATGTGACGAATTAACCTGGTAACCCGTACGTTTTGGGATGTGAGAGGAAACCGGAGCACCTGGTGGAAACCTACGTGGTCACAGAGAGAGCGTACAAACTCCTTACAGACAGTGGCGGGAATTGAATTAAATCCATGATCAATTCAACGGCTTTAACAATTCTCAGCAAGATTTATGAAATTATAACTCATTATAATCACTTCATACATCTCCATCTTAAACCTCTTGCGAATAGCAAATCTCAGGTTCTCTGCCCTCTCTCTCTCTCTTCCCTCCCCCCTCCCCCCGTCTCTCTCTACCTCCAACTCTTTTTTATTGCATACATTTTCATCTTCTTTTGTTCAACTTTATAGCTGGAAAGTTGCTCTGACGGGGTGTATTAAATTCCCAGAAGGTTAAATCCTTAGTAACACTTACATCAGCTTAATAAACATTTAAAAAAGAAGGAACAGACTATCAAGTCACCCAGTACAATTCATAATGAATCTCACAATCACAGCAGGAATTGGAACTATTCTAATTATACTGATGTTTACAGGAAATCCTTAGCATAGCTTCTGCTTCCTAGTTTTTGTTCCATATATAGAGGTTATTAGGGATTGTTAGGTGTGGGACGCTCTTCAGGAGTTATGGAGGTAGCAGCATTAATACAAATGATAAACAGTCTTCATGGATGGTTTCAAAGCCAAAATTATTAGGACAACATGATAAGCAAAGAATACTGTCACCTGGCACAGAGGAGGCTGCTTAAGAGGTACGATTTGTGAAGTGACATGACTGCAAGATATTCTTACTCATTGGCCACATATAAAACAAGGGACCTATGTTAATTTGCCTATATCAAACCAAACATAAGACATCTTCAACTAAGTTGTTTTGCACCACTGTGATAGAAATCAAGGGAGCTTCTAGACTGGAATATTTTGCCACTTAACACATCAAACATGGCGGCAGGCGGAGTTGTTCTGTCAATCAATGGGTGAGGTATGGTGCAGCAACACACAACATGCTGGAGGAACACAGTCAACGTTCAAGGTCAAGACCATTCATCTGGACCAAGTGGAGGGAATTGAGTCCAGATGAAGGATCTTGACCCGAAGTGACGACTGTCTATTTCCATTCATAGATGCTGCTGACCCACTAAGTTCCTTCAGCATCTTGTGTGTCACTCCAAGTTCCATTATCCGCACTCCTTTTGTCTCCATTGAAGTATTGTGTAGCCAGAAAGTCGGCCCTCACAACACTTGAGCCTGGGATTTCTGTCCTGAGAAACTTTTAAAGGATTAATGCAAACTACTTTGTTTTAACAAGTAGTCAGTTAAGACGTGGCTGATTATGTAAATATATTATTCAATGGAACCATTTGTCTGCATTGAACCTATTGAAGTAAGCCGTGCAATTGTAACTGCTCAAATTGTATTCAATCACCTGCTGCTGGCTTTGTTCATAAAAGTATAACAATTTCATTTACTTTGATTCTAAAGAGGACCTTCTGAGGGGTCCTCATTCAAAGTCTCAATACAGCGACACTGCAATTGAGAGAAGTGCCGCAATAGTAGCTATAGGCTCCTCTTCCACTCTCCTTCTCCATCCATTTTCTGTGTCCCCGTAGTAACCCTTCATTCTCCTGCTACAGATTTTTGCATGGCTGTGGAACTAAGGGTTATGGGGAAAAGGCAGACAGGTGAAGCTGAGTCCGCTACCTATTCCTAACCTCGAGATGGTTCCCCTATATCCCAATATTCTACTCAGACTCTGATTTTGTAATTCCTACCTACTACCCTAATCTCTGAACACCACAATTCCCTGATACTATTATTTCAATTATTACAGAAGAAAGGGGTTGAGAGGGAAAATAAATCAGCCACAAGCTTCTTGAATGTTGGAGCAGGCTCAATGGGCCTGATGGCCAATCCCGGCTACTACTTCTTATGTTCTTTTGTCCCCAAAGGGGATATATTCCTTTTAGCAAGCTATTCACTTCAATACATTACTTCTCCTTTAGAAAAATGAACAGGCAGTGAACCTGCCACCCAAGACAATTTTTCCTCTGCAGAACTTCAAAAGGTCACAAGGGAGACAAGCAGATCGAAGAGACTGCAGATACTGGAATCTGGAACTACACAGAAAGCCTAAGCCGAAACCGACAAGCAACTTTTCAGATCCAAAGCATCAACTGTCCATTTCCTTCCATAGATGCCGTGCAAGGAAAATAGACTCAGGTCAATTCCCTCCACAATTTCCTTTTGTTCCCTCCAGGGCAACTACTTGTTCCCACTTGCTACTTCCTACTGACATCAGAGGAAGCCACTACACCAATACTCTGTGATGTGGTACTGTTCCCATTCCCTATCTTCATCCCAACATGCAATGCCTTGTTCCTTTTCAATTTCATAACAAGGGTACATACTCAGAGGGATGCTCTTAAAAACACACCTGAGTGAATTTATTATCAAAGCAGCCCAGCCCACTCACTTCAGGACAACTGGCCCAGAAGCTCAGTTGCACTGCGTTTTGTTTTCACTGCTATCTGTCTAGAAGTTGCCTTCAAGTGTAGGTCCCTTGTTCTAGGGAGTGCCTATTGTTCAGCACACTGGAACACAGAAAACGGGAGCATGGATAGGCCAGCTGGCTTCTCAGGCCTGCCCCACCACTCAATTTGACCTATGCTGACCTCAGCACTTCTACTGTGCCAGACCCTCACAGCTCTCAATCCCCTGATCTTTTAAACAGATGTTACCTTCAACATTCCTCATAATTTAGCCAACACAACCCTCAGGAGTGCAAAATCCTGGACCAGGCCCAAGCCCATGATTTGGTACCTGCTCAGGTAAGTCCCCTTTAGCTTATTCTCATTTACACATTCCTCCCTCCACACTGTTTCCTTCCCCTCCCCTCCACCACACTGTGACAACCTTCACTAACCAAAGAACTTGCCACTCCTCACCTCTAGATGATTCCCCAATACCCCAACATTGTACTCAGACTCTGATTTTATAATTCCTACCTACTACACCACAATCTCATGATACCATTATTTCAATTATTGCAGGAGAAAGGGGTTGAGAGGGAAAATAAATCAGCCATGATCAAATGGCAAGGCAGAATCGATGGGCCTATTGGCTTAATTATGCTCTCTTTCAGGATGTGCTGAAGATTTAGCCAAATTAAGTACTTTTGAACTGTTTTCATTGTTGTGGTGAACACAGCTATTAAATTACCTTGTGGAAGCTTCTACACAAGTGGTAATGTTGACAGAGGGCTGAATATTGACAGAACATTATGAATAACTCGCTTACTATATTTAAAATTGTGCTATGGGAAAGTAGACAAGGTCTTGGCTTAACGCCTTATTAAGAGAGAATCTGCAGGGAGTGGTCAGGTTTTGCAAGTTCAAGATTAATTATCATTCAACTATATATGAATTCCCATGAATACAGCCAAATGAAATTCCAGCGCCAAGGAGCAAAACCAACAGTCATACACAGCACAAGGTACATATAAAACATATAAATTTCAGTAAAATACAGTCACACGAGAAATTATAGTCAAACACCCAGAGTCCATGAATGTTGCAGCAGTCTGTAGCTGAACACAATACAGCTTGCCTTCTGCCGGGCGAACACTGGGAGGGCTGCACTGACTCCAGCATGCTTGCAGTGTCACGCCATCTCTGGGCGAGTGTACTGACTCTCTCCTGGGCGGCTGTAAACAGGTGACACCGTGGCTTGAGGCCTAGTCTCGCTAAAACCGAGGCCATGCAGCTACCCCGCAGCCCGCCAATAAATCAATAAATCGGTCATTCAGCATTCCACATTTACAGTGTCCAACAGAAGGTCATCTCTTCCTTCCATCCAGTCCATCTTCACTCTCTTGCATCAGGAAGGCTAACAGCATCATCAAGGATGCCTGCCACCCTGACCGTTTGCTTTTCTCTCTTCTACCTTGAAGGAGAAGACTGAAAAGCCAGACAACCACTCCAGAACAGCTTCTTCACCCACTCCTATTAGATTCATGAACCAACCACTTCTTTCACAACCCCTTCATGATGGTGCTGCCACGTTCCTGAACATGTAACTCTACCTCTTCCACTATTGTCACCTCAGTCATTTCCTTTTGCACTCCTTCAATTTGCGCCATTTTGCTGTTTTGCACTTGTCACTGTAATTATTATGTTTATTATTACTGTGTGTAAGATTTACACTGTGAGCTTCACGTGATCAAGGAATTTCATTGCACCTTGGTGGATATGACAATAAACTAATCTGATTGGATCCGAACTGAAGTAACAGTTTGTCAACAACACTGTGATCCTTCAGTATTGGAAAACAACAATAATCCATTACACTTGAAACTTTCCTGGTGCCCCACAGGCAGATTTTAAGGAGTATTGAATATTATTCCTATTAATACCCTAACACACTTTTAATTCACATATTCTTAACACGTTGAACAGAAGCATAATAAGTTTTCTAGTGAACAGAAGCAGGTGAATTGACATAGAACAGAATTAGACCATTTGGCCCATCAAGTCTGCTCCACCATTCCATCTTGGCCGATTCCTTATCCCTCTCAACCCCATTTTCCTGCTGTCTCCCCGTAAGCTTTGACACCTTTAGTAATCAGGAACCTATCAATGCCCACTTTAAATATACCCAATGACTTGGCCTCCAGAGCCATCTGTGGCAACGGATTCTACAAATTCACCACCCTCTGGCTAAAAGAATTCCTCTTCATCTATGTTCTAAAGGGACATCCTTGTATTCTGAGGCCCTGCCTTCTGGTCCTAGACTCTCCCGCTACTAGAAACATCATCTCTTTGTCCACTCTATCAGGGCCTTTCAATGCTCAATAGGTTTCAATGAGATTCCCCCACCCCCCCCCCATTCTTCTAAACTCCAGCAAGTGTAGGCCCAGGGCCATCAAATGCTCCTCACTTATTAACCCTTTCATGCCCAAGAGCATTCTCGTGAACCTCCTGTGGACCCACACCATTAAAAGGGAGCTCTGAAAATATCATCTGGTGAGCCATCAGGATTACCAACTAATCGGAAAGCAGATTATCGGTGGTTTACTGTACTGTAATGGAGTGTCAGCAAATTATACGCAAGTGTTTGAACTGAACTTGAAGCTTCTCTGTCAGAGGCAAGACTGGTACTAAGCCGCTTCAGGCATACATAATAATAATAATATCCTCCCATGTCTCATTGGTGTATTGGGCAGTAGCCTTGCTATTTCTTTCGCACTTTGTCTGTTTTTACGAGGCTGAGTTGCTAGCTGAATACTCAACCCAGCATGGATGGAAAGCGTGCAAGGAGCTGGCTGTATTCGAACCCTGGACCACCCTCACCGAAAGACTGGTGCGGACGCCACTACACTACCAGCTGGCCAATGCGCATACACACAACTGAGCTTTTAACGATAATGACATGCTTAGTTTTCCCCAAGCACGGCATGGCGCGGTGCCATGGAAGTGCCATTCACTTTGCCGTATCTATTTTGTTCTTAATTCTACAATCTACCGACTCAATTTGAAGGACTCTTTACAACTCATGTTCTCAGTATTATTTTTATTTGCACGGTTTGTCTTTTGCACATTGATTGTTTGTTAGTCTTTGTCTATGTATAGATTTTCATAACATTCTACTTGTACTTCATTCTTTCCCCTGTTAATGCCCGCAAGAAAATGAATCTCAAGGTAGTGTATGGTAAATAATAAATTTTCTTTCAACTTTGAACTATTCCCTACTCATGAAAATTGGTATGAGCTCGTTCCAAAGGATCATTAAAAGGGATCATTGATTTTAAGATTATCTTTATTTGTCACATGCACATCGAAGCATATAGCGAAATGCAAAGTTTCCATCAAATCAAAACATCGAGGATTGTGCTGGGCAGCCCACAAGGGTGGCCACACTTCCGGTGCTAACATAGCATGCTAACAACTCACTAATCCCAGCCATACATCTTCGGGATGTGGGAGGAAACCAGAGCACCCAGAGGAAATCCATGTGGTCACCAGGAGCATGTACGGACTCCTTACAGACTGTGGCGGGAATTGAATCTCGAACTTGCAGCTCGCGCTGTAAAGCGATTGCGCTAAACACTACATTACTACCATGCCTCTCCTGAATAAGAAGGGATTGTTCATAGTTTCTCCCTTTTGTCATCCAAAAATAAGTTTGAAACAATTATTGGGAACAGAAAATTGGACAAAGGCAAAATGCAGAGAGCATCAGGATTATATTTATCCATATTAATAATATTAAATGGTAATAGAAAACAAATAGATCCCTCGCCAGCAAACTCCAACACTTCTCTGACACATCAGCACAGAATTGGGGAAGATGCTGTTATTTAGGGAGAAATTAAACCCAGAGATTGTTCTCCTTCTCCCGTGGATCTGAAGAATCTTTGTCAAAGAGGTGCCCCACATAATACTTAAGCTCAAACAACCTCCAAAAACTAAAATTACAGAGGTTCTGTTTTGTTCCAGCCTGTTTAAAAAATCGCTTTTTATGAACTGGAAGGAACGCCAATTAAAATTAAAGTTGGAATCATACTGGCTAAATACACAGTATTCTAGTCTGTAACCATTGCTAGCCCCTTTGCAAATAAAATCCTACTGCATGCTTGAAGACCTGTGGGAACAACTGGTTTTCTCTGAAGAGGATTTCAGTCTCCTATTGCCTTTTGTTGCCAAGTTACCCACTGCTCTCTGCATCTTGCTGGCTCACTGGAAACGAGGTCTAACATCCAAATTTCCAACAAAAGGTTGGAAGATTTCCCCACAGGTGCATAGTTGTACCTGCAGCTCCACAAAGCACAGCTTCACAAAGGCCAGCCAAAACCTGACAAATTACTAGGCCTACAAACTAACTCTCTAAACCTTAATGCACTGCCCTAATGTCTTTTTGATATTTCTGCATTTCTACCCCCTTCCTGAATTTATCAAACTTTCTCCTGACCTATTATTGCTGCTTTCAGTTTCAGTACCTGGAGGTATGACATAATGTCCAATTTGCACGTGATTCTTGCACTGAATAACTTGCCAAGCATTAGGAGCTACAGTCATTGATGTGCCCTGAAAATCGTAACACCCAAATCACTCTGGCATTTTGTGCTGAATTTACTTAAGGAAGTGGCTTTGACAACTGAAGAGTGTAAGGAAACCAGCCATAGTTTCAAAGTGGTAAAGCAACTTTCTGTGGTCCACAATTCTGGCTTGGCCCGATTGCCTGATGGCAGATGGCTCAACAGATTTCATGAAGAATTCATATGGACCAGCTGTACAAAAAACAAAATCCACTCAGCTACTGAACCGGAAAAAAAACAACCTGCTCGGCACACTCAGCAAGCTGGGCACCAATGGAAAGAGAAACAGAGTTAATGTTACAACTCAAAGATGCTTATTGGTTACCGGTCCCACTTCACCATTCTGTACAGGCAGCACAAATGTAAACAAGGATATGACCAAGGTCCATGATTTGAATTATAGTGAAACAGTAATAATGGCAAGGATTTCTCTTAAACATTGCAAACCTTATTTCACCAGAAGAACAGTGCAGATTGGAATGACTGGAGCTTTCAAGAACAGATAAATTATCTTTTAGTCCTTCAGCCCACAATGTTTGTGCCAAACTAATTAGGCCAAGGACACCTAATCCCTTCTGTCTGCTCATTGTCCATTGCCTTCCATTTTCTGCATATTCATGTACCTATCAAAGAGCTGTTTAAAAAAGATAAGGATCAGTTTTATTTGTCAGATGTACAGTACACTGAAACATACAGTGAAATGTTTTGTGTCAAACCAAATCACAGCTCACAATGCCCACAACTCACTTACCCTAACCCATACGTCGTTGGAATGTGGGAGTAAACCGGAGCACCCAGAGAAAACCCATACAATCACAGGGAGAACGTATTAATGTCTTACAGACAGCGGTGGGAATCGAACCCCAATTGGTAATCGTTGGCACTGTAAAGCAATTGCATTAACCGCTTATGATCACATCTGCCTCCACCACCACCCCTTGTAGCGCATTCCCAACGCCCATCACTTGTTATGTTAAAAAAAATGCCCTGAACATCTCCTTTGAATTTCTCCCCCCTCACTTTAAACACATGGCCATCTGGTATGAGACATTTCAACCTTGGGAAAAAGATACCAGCTGTCTACCTATGCCCATAATAATTTCATAAACTACTATTAGGTAACCCTCAGCCATTGCCATTGCAGAAAAACAACTGTGGCTTGTCCAGCCTCTCCTTATAGTGCATCTTCTAATGCAAGCAACGTCTTGGTCAACCTCTCCAAAGCCTCCAGATCTTTCCAATAATAGGGGAAACAGAACTGAATGCAATACTCCAGATGGTTAAAGCAGAGTTTTATAAATTTGCATCATTACTTACTGACTCTTGAACTCAGTGCCTCAACTAATAAAGTTAGTATGCCATTCGCCTTCTTTGCCACCCTATCGACTTGTGACCACAAGCTCAAGGAATCACGTAACCTGCTGCTCAAGTAACTAGAAACGAGAAGAAGATCATTTTCTCATTTGGCGAGCAATTCAAGGGATACAAAATAAGAAGAAGGTGAAGTAAAACTTCGATAATCCAGTACAGTAATTGATTGTTTTAAAATCTAGAGTGTGAGCCGAGAGTGCAAGGAGTAAGTAGGCCTGCAATGGGTCTACAGCCAGAAGGTAGATTGGGATTTGGAGTGCTAGGGGTTGGGAATGTGGGTAGGTTTGCAGCTGGAAACAGGGTCCAGTCTCTTGTACATTTTCCACTCCACAAACTCACTGGAATCACTGGAAGATGTATTATACTGCATTTAAGAAAGAGAAAAGTAAATGTCAGTTTGGGTACTAATAGGAATAACATCCATATCCCATAAAATCAGCTGATGCAACATCATCAAAGCCCTGAAGGTGCTGGATCATTTAAGTTTGGTTATACATGGTATTGAACTTATCTGTTGGGTGGATGACTGAAGGAGATGGAAGTAAGGGAGGAGTGAACATGTTTGCGCTGTTATATACCAACAGCGTGTATGCTTTTCTAAATGTTGCTGACGCACGTCAATTTGGTGACTGCTAGTGGGTCTTGATCAAGATGGGACAGAGCAGCCTTGACCATCTCATCTACTTTTCTGCAGATATAGGGCAAAATGTGGAGCTGATCGGGTGGCAGGCTGGAGTGTGATGCACACGGTTGGCCAGGATTCGGCAGTCCTAGGAAAAAAAACACCACGGGTGAAATCTGCAAGAAAGGAACTATAATTCTTTACAAAACGGAGAAAACTGAATTAAGACAATCTGACAGAGTGTACAATTGTGGTTTGTCCCTATTTTCTAATAACGTGATGAATTTTATTCAGTCAGCTGTGGGGAACTTCAAATGAGTAATACTTGGGGACAAATGTATTTGATGATATCTCAGATTTCTAAACCAGAAGATAAAATATTTAGAAAGCCCACCACAATCACCCACAGATACAATCAACTAGATATTTTAAAAAAGCAATCCTTAAAAATATGTATTTTTATATAAAATAAACTCCACACCAATTCACGCTGCTCCTCCCTGAAATTAAAGCCAACAATGGCTAAGTGCTTTGGAAGTGCCAGTACCAATGAATTGTATGGAAAATGCAATAATATGGGGTGATGCAAATACAGATTATCCATCAGGGTGCACTAAGATCTTAAATAATCACCATGATTTATTGCAACACAAGCCAAGAGAAGAATAATCAATGTCTGGAAACAAGCAAAAGGTTTGTAAGCAAATCTGCCACTGATGCTAAAAAGAGATTGTTACGCTCGGCTAATTCATCAGCATCACATGGGAGAAAATAGAGCCAGTGGGGATTGGGCAGAGAAGTCGGAGGGAAAACATCTTGGTCCTAGGCTTGTTAATAATAAAATTAGCTCCACTTTAGATGGTGAGAGGAAACATATATGGAGCCATGGAAAAAGAGATGCTAATTTGCGTAGGTCAAAGAGCTAACATCAACACGATGGATAAGTAGCCTTCTTCTGTGCCACTAGATTCAATGAAATGTCTCCTCACTTTGCAAGTTAAATGGCACATCAATGGTGTCTCCAATGATGCAGCAGTTCCTTGATGTTGCAGGAGAACACTGCACCCCTCCACTACTCCCAATCACTGCAGTGTGGTAGAGGAGCGGTTAAGATGATGAATTTCTTGTTAGCGATTTGAACCAGAAACATGGGTTCAAATCCAACCATGGCAGCTGGGAAATTTGAGTAAGTCTGTGTTTATATTTTGAGAAAAGTCAGTCTCAATAATTGTAACCATGAAACTACTGGATTGTTGTAAAATTCCTTCTGGTTCCTTACATTTCAAGGAAGAAAATCCTTGCCCCTAATATAGCTATAATGATATGGTCTGCAGACTCACAGTGCCTCCTCATTTCAGAGCACTTAGTGAGGGCAACACTGTCAAAGATATCTGCAAGATATTAATTAATTAATAATTTCCAAGTAAAAAGGCAGAGTTACAGTTCTTCAGCACTTTCAGAAGTGCTTGGGTCATTGTAAAGAACTTTAACAGCCAATGAAATATATTTTGTGTATTGGAACATTGGAAACAAACACTTTGGAGATGGGCAAGCTGTCATTACTGGGCAATTGAAGAATAAGTACCCAAGTTCAGGATGTCTGATTTATGGATAACCCCTACATATAAACAAGCTCTCACAATATTATTAAATTCAAAAGCCCAACACACATACACACGTTCATTCCACAAATGGCAGGACTTGTTTCCACTCCCTCTTCGGTTTTGGTACAATTGCCAGAGAGGGAACACTGGAAGCAGCCAGTACAGAGATGGGCAAGCTGTTATTTGAGGTAAACTGAAGAATAAGTTCTTATACCATTCAATGGTCACCAGCAATGGAGGTGTGATTACCATATTGAGTGATTATTGTGTATTTTCCGACATCAGGACAAAATCAACATGGATTTTTATCGATAAAAACAGAGACCTCTCGGTATTTGTCAGGACACCAGTGAAGTTCACTTCATTTTGTTTTTCAAAGCAATGACATGGGATGATTTTACAATAACCAACGAAGGTAGTTGGCACCCTGAACTGAAATGTCTCACTCTAAAACAGAACAGCTCTGACAGTGTTGTACTCCCTTAATACTGCACTGCGTCAACAGGCTGGTTAATCAATGCAGAAATACCCAGGCAGGCATGAGTCTTGAAACCACAGCTTTCCGACACAGGAGTGAGGGTTTACCAACAGAACTGCAAGAGACATGCAATGCACCTAATAAAAATACAATAACTGGCAAAAAAAATCATAAGAGAACTTATACGTTTTGGAAGAACAAAATTAACTCAATGGCTTCTTGTTTGATTCTCCTTTCGTTCTCAGGTTTAAACCCAAACTAGGAGAAAGGAAGTGAGCCAAACAGGGGTGCAGTTAGCAGAGCTGCAACCACAGCAACAGTAAATCTTGGTGACAGTGTCAGGAGCACATTTCTAATCACTGCTGCGGCTGCTGATCTGTCAACTACAAACAAACCAAAGCCTCAAGAACACAAGTACAGAGAAGTGCTGATGCTAGTATTTTGAAAAACAAAATGTGCAATACTCAGCAAAGCAGGAGAGGGAATCAAGAGTTAGTATTTCAGCCCAGTGGCCCTTCATCAGAACTACTAAAACCTTTATTGAAAGGTCATCAAGTAGCCATGTTAATCAAAAAATGAGCTGATGCCTTCTGCTGAGTTTGATGACTATTTAAACCCGCTTGTTACTTGTTTTTTTATCTGTTTAGCCAATCTTATAAAAAATCCTTAAGTCATTCGGTGTAGTGGTATAGACATCAGATTTTGCAGATGCTGGAAATCTGGAGTAGCACTCACAACATTCTGGAGGAACTCAGCAGGTCAGGCAGCATCTGTGGAGGAGAATAAACAAATGATGTTTCAGGCTAAAACCCTTCACCAAGACTGGAAAGGAAGCAGGAAGAAGCAAGAATAAGAAGGCAGGGAGGGGAAAGAGTACAAGGAGGAGTGATACATATCTGCTTCAATTTGCCTACTGTCACAACAGGTCAACAACAGATGCCATTTCATTGGCTCTTCACTCAGCCCTGGAATATCTAGGCAATGAAGATGCATACAACAGGATATTGTTCATTGACTTCAGCTCCACATTTTACACCATCTTACCCTCAAAACTAATAAATAAGCTTCAAGACCTTAGCCTCAACACCTCCCTCTGCATCCGGATCCTCGATTTCCTCACTTGCAGACCCCAGTCAGTTCGGATTGGCAACAACACCTCCTCCACAATCTCGATCAGCACAAGTGCACCACAAGGCTGTGTGCTTAGCCCCCTGCTCTACTTGCTTTACACTCATGACTGTGAGGCGAAGTACAGTTCCAAAGCCTTATTTAAGTTTGCTGGCGACACCACTGTTTTGGCCGCATCAAGTCAGCATACAGGAGGGGAGATTGAAAATCTGGTTGAGTGGTGCCACAACAACAACCTCTTACTCAATGTTAATAAGATCAAGCAGCTGAATATTGACTTCAGGAGGAGGAAACCAGAGGTCCATAAGCCAGTCCTCATCAGGGGATCAGAGGTGGAGAAGGTCAGCAACATTAAATTCCTTGGCATTATCATTTCAGAGGATCTGTCCTGGGCCCAGCACAATAGTGCCATTACAAAGTAGGCACAGCAGAGCCTCTACTTTCTTAAAAATTTGCAAAGATTCAGCATGACATCTAAAACTTTGACAATCTCCTATAGATGTGCAGTGGAGAGTACAGGTTGCACTGGTTGCATCACAGTCTGGTATGGAAACACCAATGCCCTTGAACAAAAAATCCTACAAAAAGTAGTGGATATGGCCCAGTCCATCATAGGTAAAGCCCTGCCCACCATTGACCACATCTGCAACGGCGCTCTCACAGGAAAGCAGCATTTATCATCAAGGAACCCACCATCTAGGCCACGTTCTCTTCACGCTACTGCCATCAGGAAGGAGGTACAAGAGGCTTGAGTCCCACACTGCCAAGTTCAGGAACAGTTATTACCCTCAACCATCAGGTTCTTGAATCAGAGTGGATAACTTCACTCAACCCCAACACTAAATTGATTCCATAACCTACAACCTCACTTTCAAGGACACTACAACTTGCATTTTCAATATTCATTACTTATTTATTATTTTTTTCTCTTTTTTGTATTTGCAGTTTGTTGTCTTTTGCACAAATGTTGTTTGTCCGTCTTTGCTGTGTGCAATTTTTCAATGATTCTATTGTGTTTCTTTGTACTTACTGTGAATGCCCACAAGAAAATGAATTCTATGGTGACATATATGTACTTTGTTAATAATTTTACTTTGAACTTTGTATTTGAACAAGCTGGTATGTGATAGATGAAATTAGGTGAAGGGCAAGCTGGAAGGGGGGGATGAAGTAAGAAGCTGGGGGGTGATAGGTAGAAGAGGTAAAGGGCTGAAGAAGGAGGAATCTGATAGGAGAGGACAGTGGGCCGTGGAATAAAAGGAAGGAGGAGAGCAACCAGAGGGAGGTGATGGACAGGTGAAGAGAAGAAAAGGAGTGAGAGGGTAACCTGAATGGGGGATGGAAAAAGAGAGGAGGGAGGGTGAGGTAATTACTAAAGTTACAGAAATAATTAGTTTTATAATTATTTTAATTATGCGGCACTTTCACACATGTCAGTTCAAGGGCCAAATAAATGCAAAATTTCAGATGATTGTAATTGGTACAAATTCTTTGAGGCCTTGGGTACCACTGACTTCCAGGCTCCACCTCAAATGCTGTGGAGAGCACAAAGATAAACTGTACCTCGTGGGACAGAGAGGTGAGGGAGAAGAGATAGGCCCTGTGCTTGGAGACCTAAATGGTATCTTGATTGGAGAATTGGCCATTGAAGATAGTGGCTTTGGAGAGAGGCAGTTGGCTCAGTTTCTGGGGTAGGAAGAGGAAATTCAGTCGGTTGGGGGGTCACTGAGGAATTGGAGAGATGGGAACGTTTATTGCCATGTTTCACTTCCAGAAAAATACATCCACAATGGACTCACACTGAAATGATCAGTACTACATGATTAGATTCCTCCTGTGTCTGTCAAATGTTAGACTGTGACATGTTAATGACAGTGATATTATAAAACTGCTCTCACAATGTATAACTGATGTTTGCACAGACAGAATATGAACCCGTTTCACAATTACCCTGTGCAAAAGAATGCAAGCAGCTCAATCATATGACACAAGTCCAAACAAATGCACAGAACCAGCTCTATATCTGTCACCATTAATCTGCTAAACCGATGCCAACCATCCCTTCCTGCTGATGGTTGACCCAGATTACCACATTGACTGACTCATCCTGAACACAACGTTACAGATGATGGAAACTTGAACTAACAGCACAAGAAGTGGGAATGTTCCACAAGTCAGGCAGCATCTTCGGAGACAGAGACAGTGTTAGTGATTCGAGTGAGTAACCTTTAAAAAGTCATTGACATGGTTGCTCTCTCTGTTGAAGATACCCAACCTGCTGAATGCTCACAACATCTCTCTTAAAAGTATACAGTAGAACAGTACAGCATAGGAAAAGGTTATTCAGTCCACCATGTCTGTGCTGACCATGATTCTCCATCCGTCTTTGTTGAAGTCTAAATGCATCTTAAACATTACTATTGTACCTGCTTCTACCTCCTCCCCTGGCAGCAAGTTCCAGGTATCTACCACACTTTGTGTAAAATAATTGCCTCACACATTTCCTTTAAACTTTCCCCCCCTCTCCTCCTAAACCAATGCCCTCTCGTATTTCACATTTCCACCCTGCAAAGAGAACGACTGTCTGTGGGGAGCACCGTAGCGTAGAGGTTAGCGCTACACACTTTATTGTGCCAGCGACCACCAATCAGGGTCTGATTCCCACAACTATCCATCAAGAGTTTGTGCGTTCTCCGCCTGACACTGTGGGGTTTCTCCAGATGCTCTGGTTCTCCACAGCCCCCCCCCCCACATTCCAAAGATGTAGGGGTTAGAGTTAGGGTTAGTTGGTAAGCTGTGGGCATACTCTGTTAGCACTGGAAGCACAGCATCACACGTGGGCTGCCCCAGCACATCGCAAACAATAACACAAATGACACATTTAACTGTATGTTTCAACATTTTGATGTGCATGTGACAAATAAAGCTTATCTCTTAACTCCCTTTATCTCTTTACCCTTTCTATGTCTCATAACCTTGTATTCTTCTATCAGGTTACCCCTCAACATCCAACACTCTGGAGAAAACAATCCAATTTTGTCCAACCTCTTTTTATAGGTAATACTCTCCAATACAGATAATATTCTGGTCAATCTCTTCTGTAGCCTCTCCACAGCTTCCACATCCTTCCGGCAGTGTGGTAATCAGATTGCTACACAGTGACCCAAATGAGGCCTAACCAAAGTTTTCTGTAGCTATTCTTGTTACCAGGTTTCATCTTCCTGAGGTGCTACAAATCTTTTTACATCACAGCGTCACACAACACAGAAGGCCCTGTGGCCTACCATATCTGTGCTGGCTATCAAGTATCTCTCTCTGATAGCTGTCCACCATGGACAATCAGACACATCCTCTCCATGACCTACTGAATAAGCAGTGGAGCACCCTTTCAAACAGACTCATTCAGCTCTGCTGTCACAAGGATTGTTCCAGAAAATCTTCCCTACCAAATGCAATAAACATATACAACAGTTCCTCTCCGTGTGACAGGAGAACACACATCATCGTACAATAGTCTCTGTTTTATTATTTTGTAAATTATTATTGCACATTGATAAATTATTATTGTGTATATTATTATTCTGTACTTTATTATCAGTTAAGTCTGCACACTGCTAAGTGTGTTTTTAAATGTTGCTGCTGTAACGATAGAATTTCCCATGGAATCAATGAAGGGGAAATTGATATTGGGTGATAAGGAAATGGCTGAGGCATTGAACAACTATTTTGTGTTGGTCTTCAAGGTGGAGGTCACGTCTAATATGCGAAAGAATAATGTTATGGACGAAATAGGAGGTGAGGACCTTGATAAAATCACTGTCGCTAAAGAGATAGTGATGAGCAAACTAGAGGGCCTGAAGGTAGATAAGTCCCCTGGACCTGATGGGATGCATCCCAGGGTGCTGATGCAATTGGCGGAGGTTGTAGTAGACACGTTGGTAATCATTTATCAAAACTCTCTAGACTCTGGGCAGGTCCCGGTGGATTGGAAGACAGCAGATGCCACGCCACTTTTTAAAAAAGGATGTAGGCCAAAGACAGGCAACTGTAGGCCAGTTAGCTTAACGTCTGTAGTCGGGAAAATGCTTGAAGCTGTCATTAAGGAAGAAATAGCGAAACATTTAGAAAGGAGTGGTTCCATTAGACAGACGCAGCATGGAGTCAGAAAGGGCAGGTCCTATATGACAAACTTACTGGAGTTCTTTGAGGACATAATGAGTGCAGTGGATAGAGGGGAACAGGTGGATGTCATATACTTGGATTTCCAGAAGGCGTTCGATAAGGAGCCGCACAAGAGACTTATAAATAAGATACTGATGCATGGAGTCGGAGGAAGTGTATTGGAATGGATATTGGATTGGTTAACCGATAGAAGGCAGAGAGTTGGCATAAATGGGTGTTTCTCCAGTCGGCAGTCAGTGGTGAGTGGGGTGCCGCATGGGTCGGTGCTGGGCCCGCAGCTGTTTATCATTTACATTAATGATTTGGAAGAGGGGACTGAGTGTAGAGTAGCAAAATTTGCTAATGACACTAAACTGAGTGGAAAAGCAAATTGTGCAGAAGATGTGGAGAGTCTGCAGAGGATATAGATAGGTTAAGTGAGTGGGCCAAGGTCTGGCAGATGGAATACAATGTTGGTAAATGCGAGATCATCCACTTTGGAAGGAATAATAGAAGAGCAGATTATTATTTAAATGGTGAAAGATTGCAGCATGCTGTTGTGCAGAGGGATTTGGGAGTGCTTGTTCATGAATTGCAAAAAGTTGGCTTGCAGGTACAACAGGTTACTAAGAAGGCAAATGGAATGTTGGCCTTCGTTGCTAGAGGGATTGAATTCAAGAGCAGGGAGGTCATGCTGCAACTATACAGGGTACTGGTGAGGCCACACCTGGAGCACTGTGTGCAGTTCTGGTCTCCATACTTGAGGAAGGATATACTGGCTTTGGAGGCAGTGCAGAGGAGGTTCACCAGGCTGATTCCAGGGATGAAGAGGTTAACCTATGAGGAAAGATTGAGTCACCTGGGACTATACTCTCTGGAGTTCAGAAGAATGAGAGGGGATCTTATAGAAACATACAAAATTTTGAAAGGGATAGATAAGATAGAAGTAGGAAAGTTGTTTCCATTGGTAGGTGAGACTAAAACTAGGGGACATTGCCTCAAGATTTAAGGAAGAAGATTTAGGATGGAGATGAGGAGAAACTGTTTTTCCCAGAGAGTGGTGAATCTGTGGAATTCTCTGCCCAGGGAAGCAGTTGAGGCTTCCTGACTAGATATATTTAAGAAACAGTTAGATAGGTTTTCACATAGTAGGGGAATTAAGGGTTATGGAGAAAAGGCAGGTAGATGGAGCTGAGTTTACGGACAGATCATCCATGATCTTATTGAATGGCAGGGCAGGCTCAGTGGGCCAGCTGGCCTGCTCCTGCTCCTATTTCGTATGTTCTTATGGAAAATGTCTTCCCCAGATCCTGCCTAAAGCTTCTCCTTGCCTTCTGGTCATTGTGGAGAAGTTTTGCACTAACACCTTCATGGTTTTAAGCACCACTGCCAAGCCACCTCTCAGCCTCCTCCGCTCTTATGAAAACTAATTCAGTTTATTACCTTCACTCATACACTAGATTATTGTTTCAATGTACATGTGATAAGTAAGTAAATTTGAATTAAAATCTGCTTAGATGCCTGTGGAGCTGCTTCACCTTTTGGAGGTGTCAAGATTCTTTAGTCCCAGACTGCCATGTATTTAGGAATAATTAGTGCCTGTGAATCTCCTGGCCATTCTCATTAAAGCAGCCTCAGTACAGTCCACAAGCAGCCTACTGTAAGGCGTACCTGTGAAGGGACGCTGGCCGCCGCAAGATTTCTTGGCCTTTTATTCCTGCTTCTTTCTCCTCCTGCCTGTGTTTTGCTCTGTGCATGCATCAGCATGAATCTCTCATGCAAGTGACAGCGCAAGAGTGGCATACTAGCACAGAAGTTGGCGCAACGCTTCACGGTGCCAATGATCAGAATATCACAGTTCAATTCCTGCTGATACCTGTAAGGAGTTTGCATGTTCTCCCCATCACCATGTGGGTTTCCTCCAGGTACCCTGGTTTCCTCCCGCATACCAAAGGAGTATGGGTTAAGGTTAGTAAGTATGTTGGCGCTGGAAGCATAGCGGCCCTTGGAGACAGCAACAGCATATCCTCGGACTGTGCTGCTCGCTGACACAAAAGATGCATTTATTTATGTTTTGATTTTTTGATGCACATGTGAAAAATAAAGCTAATCTTTAAAAATAGAAAACACTGCAAATACACGGGCAGCAGCAGGTGTGTAAAAAGGGCCCGGAGGATCATCAGGGACTCCACCCACCCCAATCACGAACTGTTTCAGCTGCTTCCGTCTGACAAACGGTACCACAGCATTAAAGCCAGGGCCAACAGGCTCCTCCAGGACAGCTTCTTTCACCAGGTCATCAGATTTGTCAGTACGCATTGATCTGATTGCATATCTGACTGTACCTTGTGTCTTACTGTACATACATGTACACAAAACAATTATGTACACAATTTTAGCGTTTGGGCAATATCCTCCCACATTTCCCTCTTTATTGCATGTACATAGCGACAGAGACACAACATAAAGATTTTGATTCCCTCATGTTGTGAGATGGATGTAAGAAATAAAATTCTATTTCTAATTCTAATTCTAATTCACAGAGGGAGTGGTTAGTGGGGAAAGAGAAACAGTGTCTGTTCCATATCGATGACCCATTAAATACAATAGTTTCAAACACACTTGACAGCACTGTCTGGCATAGACAAAGCCCTCCCCACAATTGAGCACATCTACGAGGAGCGCTGCCACAGGAAAGCAGCATCCGTCATCAAAGACCCCCACCATCCAGGCCATGCTCCCTTCTCCCTGCTGCCGCTGGGAAAGAGGTGCAGAAGCCTAGGTCCCACACCACCAAGTTCAGGAACAGTTATTACTCTTCAACCATCAGGCTCCTGAACCAGTGTGGATAACTTCACTCGCCCCAACGATGAACTGATTGCAGAACCTATGGACCCACTTTCAAGGACTCTACAACTCATGTTCTCAGTAGTACTGATTTATTTTGCTATATTTGCACAATTTGTCTTCTTTTGCACATTGTCAGTCTTCATAAATTCTATTGTATTTTATATTTCCTTGTAAATGCCTGTGAGAAATTATCTCATGGTGACATATAGTTACTGTGATTGTAAATTTACTTTGACTTTGACTTTGACGTGCATGGTCCTCCCAGGCCAAACCAATATACACCTAACTCTGTTGCACACTGGAGTCAAGCTACATTGCCATGCAAATCCTCTATTCAAATCTTTCTTGCAGCAATATTTTAATTCACTTACAAGTTCCCTGCTGGAATACAGCTTATCAACAATACAAGTGGAAAATTACTGAACCTTAGTTGCTTTCACTCCAGAACCAGGAATACATCAACTTTAGCCAGAGTTACAGCACGCATACACACTTGGGATTATGCTGTAAAACACGTCTGGTTCCTACACTTAACTATATGAAGAAATATACCTGACATAAAATACCCCGAAAACAAAATTCTTCATCGTCCTGCCTACTACTACCCCCACCCCACAATAACCAAACCTGACTATCATTATGAAATAGCACTTAAAGATGCTACTTCAAAATTTGAATGAAGGGAAACTTTGCATTTGCAATATCTAATTTTTCCGTACCATCTACTGTACCATCTATTCTCCATACCAGCTACTGTCTATTAAATAACCCATATTAGTTCACAGGCCAGTGCTTCTGTCACTAGATATCCTCCTCATGACAGATTTATAAATTGTTTCGGGATCTTCCTTTCATGATCCCCACAATCCATTGTAATACTCTAACTTGCGTTCACTGCGCTTGACCTCAGTTACCAGGTACTTCCCAAATCTGAGTCAATGCTGCATGACGGGAAAAAAACAACACAACTTCACTCAAAATATTAAGCATTGAGATAAAAAATTTGTGGAGACTGGGGAAGTTCCGAGCTCAATACCCCTGTTTCACTGATAGTGAATCAGCCCAAGTTAATATACACCTCCATACAGAATATCTCTCAGCCACCACGGACTATTTTCAAGCAGAAGATGTTGCTTTTGGTCACCCACTGAGACTGTAACAATCTGTAATCAACGTGCATTAAACTAAAGTCCAGAAGCATTTTGCAATCCTCATACTGGATAATTTGCTCAAGGCTTCTTTACCAGACAAAAGGCTTTCACTAGAACAAGCTTCAGAGCAGCTAATTGGTTTGCTGTCCAAGAGCCTTCATTCAAAGCATTCAAAATTCAATTGGTGGAAGAGAAGAGACAGGTACATTTTCTCCACAGCTCTCACCTGCATCTTTAGATAAAGCTCAGCCAAACCCAATATGTAAATTCGACATTAAGATGGACTAATTCACCTTCAAACTAACAGGTTGAAGCCTGGAAAATTAGAAATATGTAATTCTAAGGCCCATAGAAGACAAAATCAAAACTTAAATTTATAATCTAAAACTGCATGAGTTATATAATCATTATGGTTTATAGGCCACTCTGCCCATCAAGTCCATTCTGTATCCTTGAACAGCAACCTGGCCTGTCCCTTTCCTCTCCCCATTCCCGCAGCCTTCCAAATTATTTCCCCTCAAGTACCTGTCCCATTCCCCTGTGAAAGCCCTGGCTCTGTTCTCATCACCTTTAATTCCAGATCACAGCCCCATGTATTGCTGTATGTTTTGCCTGAAATGAACACTCTAGAAAGATGAAAACTGTTCACTGCTTATGATGCAAGTATTGTAGTTTCAATATTGTTCAGTGTTCAGGACTGGTAGGTAGTTTCCACAAACATACAGGGGTGGGAAACTATAACTGTTGCCCAGTGATGTCACTGGCTACTGGTTCCAGTTCAACAGCAGATGCACTTTCAGAAGAAGCCAATGGCTGACTGAGCAAGGGTTCAAGTCAACCTCTGGATCTGGCTGTAATATCTTTCAGTTGTGTAGATATATATATATATATATATACTCATACCCTATATGTATAGGCTTCATGGGCAAGTCTGGAATTTGAGACCTAGTGTTCAGTGATCGGTGTGTCCTGGGATTGATACTGAGGGTCAAATCAGAAATCCAGAAGATGAGGCCCGTTAGCCGGAGCTGAGTCTGCAAATCTCTGCGAGTCCACTGGGGATGTTGAAGCCCAATGTCTGCAGGCCCAAGCCTGAGTATGAGCCCGCTGGAAGCTGGAGGCCAAAGAAGATGGCTTGTCCTGGGGTTAAAGGACTATGCATGTGTGTGGGTGGGAGGAAGGATTGGGACTTGTTTTGCTGTTGTTGCTTTGTTGCTTGTTGTGTTCTGTGTTGTTCTGCTGAGCATCATGGGTATTCTATGTGGGCACCAGAATGTGTGGTGGCATTTGTGGGCTGCCCCCAGCACACCCTTCGGTATGTTGGTTGTTGACATAAATGATGCATTTCACTGTATGTTTTGATGCACATATGATAAGTAAACTTGTATCTTGAATCTTCAAGGGTGAGTTGCAGGGGGTAACTTCCACTTCCAATCTGTCAGCCCTTCATGTGCTCGCACTTTGAGATGGAAGATTTTGTAACCTCCCTCAGACAGTTCAAGTTTCATCTGACTGCACACACAGTATATACCAAGCGAAACACCAGTCCTCCTGACCTTGGGGCACCCACAATACACATATCACACACACAGCACATAAAATAAATATTACCACAAATAAGTTAATAAAATAGAATTCAAAATGCATGTAGTGAGCAGCACAGGTAAACAGTAAACAATTATCAGTGCAGTAAACAGGACTGTCCTAGCGACGAGACCTCAGTGGCAGCAGTTCATCATTAGCAGAGAATTCACTCAGATGAACTCTGAAGTTCCTATTATGATATTTGATTACTTAGTGGATAAAGTGGAAATGATATCAGGAAATACACTCCAAGCAGTGCTGCAATTAAAATTATATACTCTTAAAACGCAATATTTCAATCCCATTATTCTCCTGGTCACAAAGATAGCTCAGTGAAACACGACTGCTTGGAATCTGTTATCAGACTGGTAGATGGGTTTATGTGAACTACATTAAGTTTTTTGACAAGGTCGTGCAAAGTAGATTGGTCCAGAAGTTTAAGGCATAAGAAATCCTGGGCATATTGGCAAACTGGCTCCAAATTTTCTTGGTGATAGGAGACACTAAGAAAATGTGCGTGTACATCTCACTGGAAGTCTAAAACAAATGGGGTACCACAGAGATCGGTGTTGAGATCTTTGCTACCTTTAATATCTAAATGACTTGAATAAGAATGTGTATCTCTCATTAGTAAGTTTGCAGGCAAACATGAAAATTAGTGGTACCGTAGATAACAAAGAAGGCTGTCTCAGAACGCAGCAAGTCTATTGCTCCCTAAAAGTGGCAACGCAAGTAGATACGGTGGCAAAAGAGACATTCCTGTTTTCATGTGTCGGGCAGGATGTTGAATATAGAAATCAGATTTCAGCTGTATAAAACTTTGGGTAGAACACATTTGGAGTATTGTGTGCAACTCTGGTCATCCATCAGAGGAAAGATAGGGAGCTTTTGGAGAGGATACAAAAGAGATTCAGCAGGAAGTTGCTTGGATTGGAATATATTAACTGGACGAACTTCGATTGTTTTCTCTGAGGGTCAGAGAATGAGGGATGACATGAAAGAAGTAAAATAATTATGAGAGGCTAGATATTGTAAATAGGATGGAAATGTCAAATACTAAGGGCATAGCTTCAAGGCAAGAGGAGAAAGGTTAAAGGAGACTAATGAGTGAGGTTTTTTGTTACACAGAGAGTGTTCAGTTCCTGGAGCCTGCTACCAAGGGGAATAATGGAAGCAGATATGATAACAATGATTTAAAAGCACATGAACAGACAGGCCATGGTGGGATGCAGACCATATGCGAGCAGATGGAATTAGTTTATAGTGGCATCATGGTCCACGTGGACATTGTGGGCTGACGAGTCTATTTTTGAGCTGTACTGTGTTGTAGGACATAGGTTAGCTGGAAAGTTGGTCAGAGCTTTGGCAGATAGAATGTAATCTGGTGAGTGTGAGTAATGCACTTTGGGAAGTCAAATGTTAGTCGGACACAGAGATTAAATGACAGGGACAGAAGGAGTGTGATGTACAGAGAGACAGTGGACTGCATATCCATAACTCCTTGAAAGTGGTGACAAATGTGGACAGGGTGGTGAAGAAGGCGTTTGGTTTGCTTGCCTTCATAGGATGAGACACTGAGTATAAGACATCATGTTGCAACTACTGTATACAAAACGTTGGTTTGACCCCACCTGGAAAATTGTGGGCAGCCACACTACAGGAAGGATATAGCAGCAATAGAAAGAAGGCAATGAAGGGATTCACCAGTTATCAGGAACAGAGGTCTGTGGTTATCATGAGAGATTGAATAAACTGAATTCGTTCCCAACAGAATGTAAGAGTCTGTGTGGTGATCTTATTTAGGTTTATAAAATTATGAAGGACAAAGATAGGATGAATAATTTATGGATTATACCAAAGGAATGAAGATTTCCCATATGTTGTACCACCCAATGTCAGTTATATAACACCTATGAGTTATGTAATCCATACATGAAATATTTAAACAACACACACAAAATGCTAGAGGAGCGCAAAAGGTCAGGAAGCATCGATGGAGATGAATAAACCGTCGATATTTTAAGCTGAGACCCTTCATCAAGACTGGAAAGGAAGGGGAAAGAAGCCAGAATAAGAAGGTGGTGGGAAAGATTAGGGTTTGCTGTAAATTTTTGAAGAACAGAGTTCATTAACTGTACCAATATTCTTTCAAAGAAATATGTCAATGGCAGAAAAGAACAAGTGAAAGACCACCAGAAGAAAACTTTACAAAGATTTCAGTGCGTTCTAGGAGTAACAGCAACTGAATGAAAATTTGGCAGCTGTTCTTATGTATGCAAAGCTATCGTGTTTAATCCAATAACAATATTACATTTGAAATAAGCAGCCAACAATAATAATATTAATTTGTTTTCTCTAGAGTTGCTATATTTATAATGGTTTATACCGAAAACAGTTAACTTCATGTTGCATGGCTTATCTCTACCTTCTTCCATTTGCTGACATTAACTCAATTGCAGCTGTGGAAGACATTGACATAATTGGAATACTGAATCCCAAAATGAGCAACATTTAACCATTTGAATGTCAAAATCTACAAGTCAATCCTTAGTTCCACAGGCTGACATGAATTTTACAGCTAATGCCATTACTGTGTAAAACCAGGTGTGCAGTGAAAAAGGTGTCCAACTGGAAAATGTGTTATTTCATCAAATTGATTAGATTAAAATTGACATCGATGAGCTGAACAGAAAGGATTTAAAATTTGCAACCTGCAATGTTAGCCAAGCTACAATTAAAAAAATATTATTTTGTCAATCAAAATAAATAAGTAAAGGAACTTATATTCTGGAAAAAAAATTGGGAGCTTAATAATGTCCCTGTTTAAGTTTTTGTTCTCTTTTGGCTGGCTTCCTCTTGGCACAACCATGGGAAGATGCTCAATTATTCAATTGTTCTTTGTCTGCAAGTGGCCAAATGCAACTTGTATAGACTGGGTTGAAAGAGATCCAGACAGAAAGGAGACAATGATGGTTAAACACAATTAACCGGACATCCATTAACATAGCATTGCTTTCCTCTCTCAGAATAGTGACCTGCTGTCATCTAAATCACTATGCAATCCTGCTATGAGTAGATGAATTCCCGCCAGTCAGTCGTTCTTTACTCCTGTGTACTATGTTTTATAAAATGCTTGCTGTGAGGCTGCTCCAGGTTGCTGATTTTAACTGACTCCCTTGATAACAAGTTGATGCTGTTTGATGGATTAACATGCACTTATGTGCAATTACTTCTACTGGTGGAAGTCCCTGGAGAAATGGATCCTTGCAAAATGCATATGCCTTGGCTACATCTAACCACCAAATTATAGCTTAGAAAATGCTGAATAAAGAGAGGATTGACGCAAACAAGAGAATGGCTCCACTTAAATTCAAGTGGCAATTGAATAAACATTCAACGTCCAAAAAATATTCCTCGAAATGATATGTACAGATCCAACCCAGTGCAATTGTTGCTTGATTTGATGACTATTTGCTTAAGAACCTGCCACGGTAGTGTAGCGGTTAGTGAGATGCTATTACAACGCAGGGAGTTGGGAGTTCAATTCCGGCATCATTCATAAACAGTCCCTGTGAACTGTGTGAGTTTCCTCAAGGTGCTCCAGTTACCTCCCACAGTCCAAAGGCGAACTATTTTGTAGGTTAATTGGCCGTTGTAAATTGTCCTGTGATTAGGCTAGTGTTAAGAAGGTGGGATTCTGGGCATCACAGCTCGTTGGGCTGGAAGGGCCTGTTCTGCCCTGTATCCCTAAATAAATAAATAAATAACTTCTATAAGCTGTGGTTTGGCTGTTTAAAGTCTAAATTAATGAACAGACAATGATCTATCCAAGGTTTGGATTCATTCTCTGTAAACTAATACCAAGTGTCAACAAGAACAGTGCACAGAATTAATAAATAGCAAATGGATTTATATCTTCTCAGACACACATTAACACAAGGCATGGGTTCAGATTCAGAAATCCTCTGCCAGCTCTATTAAAGATAAAATTTAAATTCAGAGAAAAACAGATTAAACATACAAAACAGTGTGAAAATATAATTTCTGCCTCTGTCATCTCAACTAGCAGCGGCTCTCTCACAGCCGGCAGTAACTCAGTGGGACAGATTGTTCTATAATTAATTTTGATATGTGAAAGTTGCAAATCACAGAGAGAGATCTCAAAAGATAATCAAACATATGAGGACCAGTTGCATTCCCTTGTGCTCTGAAGGTTGAGGAAAGTTCTAATGAGGTTTAAAATTGAATTCAAAAGAGATATGCAAAGGCTTCTTTATCTTTGAGTGAGGGGCTTGGAAAAGGAGTTGGGGGAGGTGCGGAATAAAATCATAAGAACGTAAGACACATAGAAGCAGAGTTAGGCCATTCAGTCTATCCGGTCTGTACTGCCCTTCCATCCATTTATTACACCTCTCAACCCCATTCTCCTGCCTTCTCCTTGTAACCTTTGACATGCTTTCCAATCAAGAATGTATCAAACTCCAGTTTAAAAGTTCATTAGAAAGAGGTGGCATAGGGTCAGAAGGTGTTGAATCATTATAGAGAGAGCTAAGGAACTGCAAGGGTAAAAAGACCCCGACTGGAGTTGTATACAGACCCTCAAACAGTAGTAAGGATGCACCCTACAAATTACAACAGGGGATTGAAAGTGAATGCCAAAAGGGCAATGTAACAATAGTCATGGGGGATTTCAATATGCAGGTAGATTGGGGAAATCAGGTTGGTTCTGGATTCCAAGAGGGCTATATAGAATGCCTATGAGATGGCTTTTTAGAGCAGCTTGTTGTTGAGCCCACCAGGGGATCAGATATTCTGGATTGGGTGTTGTGCAATGAACCAAAATTGATTAGAGAGCTTATTTTGTGTTTAAGGTAAAAAGAACCCTTAGGGCAAAATGATCATAATATGATCTAATTCACCCTGAAATCTGAGAAGGAGAAGGTAAAGTCAGATGTATCAGTATTACGGTGGAGTAAAGGGAATTACAGAGCCATGAGAGATGAGTTGGCCAGAATTGTTTGGAAAAGAACACTGGCAGTTTGACGGCAGAGCAGCAATGGCTGGAATTTCTGGAAGCAATTTAGCAGGCACAGGATATAAAGATGAAAAAGTACTCTAAAGGCAAGATGTCACCGCCGTGGCTAACAAGAAAAGTCAAAGCTAAAGCCAAAGCCAGAGGCTGAAGGGTTGATGGACAGGACATATAGAGAGGTAGTTACACCCAAGGTGCAGGACACAGGAAACTGGGTGACAGTCAGGAAGGGGAAAGGGGTTAAACAGCCAGTACAGAGTAACCCTGAGACCATTCCCCTCAACAACAGGTATGTTACTTCGGATACTGTTGGGGAGGGGGATGATCTAACAGAGGAAAGTCACAGTGGTTGGGTCTCTGGCACTGAGTCTGCCTCTGTGACTCAGAAGGGAAGGAGGAAGAAGAGGTACGCTGTGGCAATAGGGGATTCATTAGTTAGGGGAATGGACAGGAGGTTCTGTGGGCAAGAACAAGATTACCGGATGGTGTGTTGCTTCCTGGGTTCCAGGGTTCGGGATACCTCGGTTAGAGTCCTCAGCATTCTTAAGTAGCAGGGGGAACAGCCACAAATTGTGGTCTATGTAGGTACCAATGACATGGGTAGGATGAGTGATGAGGTTCTGCAGAGGGAATTCAGGGAGCTTGGTGCTAAATTAAAGGGCAGAACCTCCAGGGTTGTAATCTCAGGATTGCTACCCGTGCCATGTGCGAGTGAGGCCAGAACTAGGAAGATTATACAGTTTAATACATAGCTAAAGAGTTGGTGTAGGAAGCAGGCATAAGATTTTTGGATCATTAGCTCTCTTCCAGGGAAGGTAGGACCTGTACAAAAGAGATAGTTTGCACCTGAACTGGAAAGGGACTAAAATCCTAGTGGGAAGGTTTGCTAATGCTGCATGGTGGGGTTTAACCTAGAGTTGCAGGGAGATGGGAAGCAGAATGCCAGAACAGTTAGTGCAGAGGTCGTGAAGGCAGACGTTGGAAAGACCTCAGACAAAGTTAGGGATCAAAAGGTTGAGCATGGTGCGACAAAATCAAAGGGAACATAAAAGCCAAAGACAGAGCATATAATAGAGCAAAGATTAGTGGAAAGCTAGAGGATTGGGAAGCTTTTAAAAACCAACAGAAGGAAACTAAAAAAGTTGTTAAAGAAGGTAAAGATGGAAAACAAAGATAAGGTGAGGTGAGGGCCACCGTTGGTCAGAGTCGACCATGGATATTTCATCCTAGCTGTCTAGATATGCAAGCCTGGGCAGTACGATATGGAGAGCAAGCTGTTGCCAATTTAACAAGCTCCCCCTCTTCACGCATCTGATGAACTCAAAGGAAGGGCAGAGCCCAATACATTTTGGTACCAGTGGTGTCGCAGGAGTTTCCAGTCAGCATTGACTCAATGTAGGACTGCCTTAGGGACTCCAGCTCCAGAGTTTTCCCTCGGGGTTTACTCCCAAAGCCTTTCCCATCAGTGGCTATAGCTGCAAGGCAGCGGAAGTTTGAGATCAGAGTTTTCCTTCTCTTAGATAAGCTGGCAATAATATGAAAGTAAGCTAGCCAATAATAATAAAGAGGATTCCAAAAGTTTTGTCGATATATAAAGTGTAAAAGAGAGGTGAGAGTGGATATTGAACCACCAGAAAACAATGCTGGAGAGGTAGTAATGAGGGACAACAAAATAGCAGATGAACTGAGTAAGTATTTTGCATCAGGCTTCACTGTGGAAGACACCAGAAGTGTGGTGGAAGTTCCAGGTGTCAGAAGGCATAAAGTGTGTGAAGTTATCATAACCAGATAGAAGGTTCTTGGGAAACTGAAAGGTCTGAAGGTAGATAAGTCACCTGGACCAGATGGTATACACTCCGGAGTTCTGAAAGAGGTGGCTGAAGAGACTGTGGAGGCATTAGTGATGATCTTTCAAGATTCACTAGATTCTGGAATGGTTCCAGAAGACAAGAAAATTGCAAATGTCACTCCACTCTTCAAGAAGGGAGAGAGGCAGAAGAAGGGAAGCTATAGGCCAGTTAGTCTGACTCCAGTGGTTGAGAAATGTTGGAGTCGTTTATTAAGGATGAGGTTTCAGGGTACTTGGAGGCATATGATAAAATAGGCTGTAGTCAGCATGGTCTCCTCCAGGGAAAATCTTGCCTGACAGAGCTGTTGGAATTCTTTGAAGTAACAAGCAGGGTAGACAAAGGAGAATCTGTTGATGTTGTGTGCTTGGATTTTCAGAAGGTCTTTGATAAGGTGTCACACACAAGGCTGCTTGACAAGCCATGAGCCAATGATATTACGGGAAAGATTCTAGCAATAGGTAAAGCAGTGGCTGATTGCCAGGAGGCTAAGAGTGGTGATAAAGGGAGCCTTTTCTGACTGGCTGCCGGTGACTAGTGGTGTTCCACAAGGGTCTATGTTGGGACCAATTTTTTTAATGTTTTACGTTGATGGAATTGATGACTTTGTTGCAAAGTTTGCAGATGATTTGAAGATAGGTGGAGGGGCAGGTAGTTTTGAGGCTACGGAAGGACTTAAACAGATCAGGAGAATGGGCAAATAAATGGGAGATAGAATACAGTGTCGGGAATTGTATGGTCATGTACTTTAGTAGAAGAAATGAAAGGGTTGACTATTTTCTAAATGGAGAGAAAATACAAAAAACTGAGACACAAAGGGACTTGGGAGTCCTTGTGCAGGATTCCCGAAAGGTTGATCTGTAGGTTGAGTCTGTGGTGAGGAAGGCAAATGCAATGTTAGCATTCATTTCAAGAGGACTAGAATATAAAAGCAAGGATGTAATGCTGAAACCTTATAAAGCACTGGTGAGGCTTCACTTAGAGTATTGTGAGCAGTTTTGGGCCCCCTATCTTAGAAAAGATGTGCTGAAACTGGAGAGGATTCAAAGGAAGTTCACAAACATGATTCCAGGATTGAATAGCTTAGCATACAAAGAGCGTTTGATGGAGCAGGGCCTGTATTCACTAGAATTCAGAAGAATAAGGGATGACCTCATTGAAACCTATCGAATGGGGAAAGGCCTTGATAGAGTGGATGTGGAGAGGATGTTTTTTCCATGGTGGGCGAGCCTAAGACCAGAGGACACAGCCTCAGAATAGAGGGATGTCTTTTTAGAACGGAGCTGATGAGGAATTTCTTTAGCCTGAGAGTGGTGTATCTGTGGAATTCTTTGCCACAGGCAACTGTGGAGGCCAAGTCTTCATGCATATTTAAGGCAGAGGCTGATAGGTTCTTAAATCGGTCAGGGAATGAAGGGACATGGGGCTGAGAAGAAAATTGGATCAGCCATGATGAAATGGCAGAGCAGACACGATGGGCCAAATGGCCTAATTCCGCTCCTATATCTTATGGTCTTATGGTCTAAATACAGTATAGCCAATAACTTGGCCTCCACAGTCGTCTGTAGCAATGACCTCCTTAGATTCACCACCCTCTGGCTCAAGAAATTCCTCCTCATCTTTATTCTAAAAGGTCGCTCCTCTATTCTGAGGCTGAGAATAAAAAGAAACCAGAAAAGAGATGATTTTCTTCAAATTAAGTTGCAACTTGAAGGAAGTTGTCACAATGGCGGGGCATTGGTAGCAAGGGTGGACCTAAATGCAAGACACATCTTGAGAGGTTACTTAGATTGAGTTTATTGTTCGATACCAGGAGAGCAAGGCAGGAGCAGGAAATAGCGAACTGGAGAAGGACTCAGGACTACGACTAGGCTGGGACCGAGGGTCTGGGCTTGGACTCGGAATCAGCTCCCAGAACTAGAGGAGACATGAAGAGGCTGGACTCCGAGCCAGAGACTGGGCAAGGACCCAGTACCTGGGTCTTGCCTCGGGCTCGGACCCCAGAACCAGGCAAGGACATGACATGGGCTAGGGAGAGGAGGAACATGGGAACACAGAGCCTTGGTCTCAGGCGAGCAGGTACATGGAACCATGGACACATACACAGAACACAGAGTCGGGACCCCTCCTTGGGTACAGGACATAGGTCCGAGACTCATGACCCTCCACGGGGCAACGGCAAGACGGCCTGACCCACCCCACAGAGGCGAGGACAAGACACGACAAGACATGACCCCCCGCGGGGCAACAGCAAGATGGCCTGACTTACCCCACGGAGGCGAGGACAAGACAAGACAAGACATGACTCCCTGCAGAGCAACGGCAAGACGGCCTGACTTACCCCACGGAGACGAGGACAAGACAAGACAAGACCAACACGAATGAACACCAGACAGTACCTATCCAGCTCTGGTGATGGAACTAGACAGAAGTGCAGGCGGGGGCTGCAGACGAGGGCTAGAGGTGAGAGGGGCAGAGAAGGGATACAGACAAGGGGGTAGGAAAGGAATCACAGACCGCCAGGGCCAGGACTTGACTCAGAACTGAGAAGCCGCCAGGGCCAGGACTCAACTTGGTGCTTGAATGCCGCCAGGACCAGGACTTGACTTGGTGCTTGAATGCCGCCAGGGCCAGGACTTGACTTGGTGCTTGAATGCCGCCAGGGCCGGGACTTGACTTGGAACTTGAATGCCGCCGGAGCCAGGACTTGACTTGGAACTTGAATGCCACCGGAGCCAGGACTTGACTTGGAGCCTCCGGGTAGCGGCGAGCTCTGGACTCGGCCCGGGAACAGTGGACAGCGGTTCTTGATTCCCTCCGGCATGTTAACTGACAGACCCACCTCGGTGAGGAAACTTTGCAGGTTCGCTTTGGCGAGGTAACTGGACAGGGTTGCTCCGGTGAGGAGAGGCGAATTACTGGCACTCGCTTCAGCAGGGACTAGGCTTGCTCCGGCCAGATGACATTGGCACGCTGTGACTTTAGATGACTTTGCAGACGCTCCTGCGCCGAACGGCTGAAAGCCAGAGACTATAAACTACCGGTTCAGTTGAGTGTTAATTGCCTCTAATCACCAAAGTCGAGGGACACGGGGAAACAGGGAATCAACAGTCCGGATTGTAACACAAACAAGGTCAATTTAAAGGGACCCCAATCCGGACCATGACGGAAGTACTTTTTCCCTGCAAAGCAGAATGGAAAGCTTTACATCTCAGTGCAAAGACTGGGTTGGGTGAAAATTTAAAGACAGAAGAAAATAATATTGTTGAACAATTATATTAAAATCGATGAAGTGAAGAGGCAGAATTGGAGGATGTACACGTCACCCAAGTTAATCTCAGACCAGGCTAGCTGGTTGAGTGGCCTTCTGGTGTGTACTGTTCTTCATTTTATGTTTGACAATCAAACAAGTCTAGGTAGTGTGTATTTAATGCAAAAGAAAAAGTAAGCAAACGCTACAAATCTAATATAAAAACAGAGAATGCCAGAAATGATCATCAGGTGTCATCTATGCAGAGAGAAGCAGAAATAATCTTTCACCAAAACTGGGAAAATTTTAAGATAAAACAAGTTTAAGATTAAAGTTCAATGGCAGCATTTATTTTGTTGGAGAGAGATTGGTAAATGTTAATTAATTACTGCTTTTTAAATGTGTCAAGCTTGATTAAGTGTTTTAATTATTATTTTAAGATATTGTATATTCTAAGTTTTAGATCTGTAGCTGCCAGCAGATGTGGTGGATGCCGGTTCAACTTCAATGCTTAAGAGAAGTTTGGATAAGTACATGGATGGGAGGGGTGCAGGTCGATGGGACTAGCAGAATAATAGTTTGGCATGGACTAGATTAGATGGGCCGAATGGCCTGTTTCTGTTCTGCAGTGCTCTATGGCTCTATGTCAAGGAAGTATGCGTGATAACAATTTTTGTTTAACATTTCTAACTTATTGACAAACTGCATAGACATTGAGGTACCATAAACTTTCTTTAGTGTCCATATATTCAGAAACTGCACCCCATTGCACATGAACTCCACAGTTCCTTTTAAACTAAAGTACAGCTGCCCTATTTGCTCAGGGATGATTTTAAATGCAGTGCCACTTTGAATTTTCTGCTCTGGCTTTTGATGAAAGGACTGTCCACAGGCCTTGCTGACTGGCAGATGCATATATAGAGGAGCAGTGAGTGTGGATGGCTCAGAGCTCGCTGAAAGATGCTGTACTGATCTTTCCATCAGGTTGAATGTGTGGATAAGTGGAATATTGCTCTATGTAATTTAGTCCACAGACATCAAAAGAATCAATTTTGGTGCCAGAGTGCAATGCTCTAATTATAGGATTACTGTCTAAACTTTAATCTCTTGCAAACTTCCTTGTTGAGAAATCCTGCAACCACTTAATGCAATAGGATATTCATAAATAATCAAGAACAAAATTATAATCCGTACTGATATATAAAGTTCTCAGCTCTTGACTTCAAGTGCAATTAGATACAATGTGATATCCTTTCCTTAGGTACCACAACTGTGAATAAATATCCTGATTATTGTTGTGAATTAATCAACCTTTTTCTTTCATCGATTAATAATTATAGCAATACCAATGTAGACCGGTTGGGCTGAGTGATAGTTTGTGCAATACAATCCCTTCGTAAAACATAGGGGAAATTGGGGATTAAAAATAACCATGATTCAAAGATTGATTTGAGAAAATACCTATCAACTTTCTGCAGTAAGTCAAGTATCACCTGCAATACCCATGAATACACTAGTGGGAAATTAAGCAATTGCTGAGACCTGGCTCTTTGGACCAGCTAGAACAGGAATGTACCAGCTAGAACAGGAAGGAGAAGGTTATTATTGTTCTGCTTATGTCATTAATTCACCAGTGCACATAAAGATAAAAAGTGAAGTAGGATTCTTCTTTTTTCTCCTATTGCTCTTCTCAGAGGAATGTGAACAGGAAATAAATGGACTGCCGAGACGCAACTCACTTACCTGGAAACCATATTTTTATTGAAATTACTCCAAGTTTACTGAACTAGGTAGATAGTCAGTAAGTTCCACAGTTTGTTAATACATGAAAATGACAATAGATTATTAGATAGATAGGTAGATAGATACTTTATTGATCCCACAGGAAATTGCTGTATCACAGTAGCAGACATCCCACCTCTCCCGGAAGTTCCGGGAGTCTCCCGCATATTAATAGTGGCTCCCTGATGCCCGCAAATTATATACAATATCACGGAAATCGATTTTTTGAGAGCGAGTGAGAGAAAGCAAGCGAGAGCGAGCGAGAGAGAGAGAGAGAGTGCGCGAGTGAGAGCGACCACAAGAGAGAGAGAGCGCACGAGAGCGACCACAAGAGAGAGAGAGCGCGCAAGAGTGACCACGAGAGAGAGAGCGCAAGAGAGCGCGAGAGCGACCACGAGAGAGAGAAAGCGCCATGGCAGAGTGTTCCAAAAAAAAAAGAAAATATAAAACGTACGTCTCCCCAGACTACCCTAAAGTGTACCCCCGCCTAACAGGGGTCAAAAAGAATGACAGTGTTGCTCGCTGTGCTGTTTGCAACAGTGACTTTTCTATTGCCCATGGTGGGTTAAGACCGTAAAAGACATGTTGAGGTGACGTTATTTAAACTAGCTGGCTGGCCGCTAAGGAGCTACTCTATTGCAGACATCCCACCCCTCCCGGAAGTTCCAGGAGTCTCCCGCAAATTGATGGTGCTACCTCCCTGAAATGAGTTTTTGCAGGGTGGGATGTCTGAAGTAGCATTACAAAGTGTACAGATATAAATATTAGAAGAGAAGTAGGAAGAATAAAAAATTAAAAAATAAGTTAATTCCCCAAATCAAGTATTGTTCAGTCAACAGTCATCCTCAGTTATGCTGTCTGAGGTGGGACCATGAACAGTCTTTATTCACTTGCCGGACAACTGGATCAAGGAAGGCAAATTCCTTGATCAAGGAAGGTACTTTCTGGAAGTACCTGAGTGAATTAATATTCTTTCTTTCTTTCTTTTTAAATCTTTTTATTAAATAAGTATACAAAAAGGTAAGCCATATAGACACTAATACACTGTTAGAATATAATAAAATTACAGAAGATATTAATACAAAAAAAAACTACAAACAATGTAATTTAAACATAACATACCAAGGTAACATAATAGTATACTAATTTTATATATATATCAATAGAGAAAAGGAAAAAAAAACCCAAAAAAAACCCACCGTGCAACTAACTAAAAGCAAAGCAAAGCAATGGGCTAACTTGAAACCAAACAGAGTTAAACTTAAAATCACGTCCTCAATCCCGACCTCCATTAAAAACAGTGAAAAAAAACAAGAAGGGTATATATTACATTAAATGAAAATATTGAATAAAAGATCTCCAAGTCTGTTCAAATTTAAATGAGGAGTCATAAAGATTGCTTCTAATTCTCTCCAGATTCAAGCATAATATCGTCTGAGAAAACCAAAAAAAGGTAGTTGGAGCATTAAGCTCTTTCCAATGTTGTAAGATACATCTTTTCACCATTAAAGTAAGAAATGCAATCATTCTACGGGCTGAAGGGGAGAGATTACTGGAAATTTTAGGTAGTCCAAAGATAGCAGTAATAGGGTGAGGAGAGATATCTATATTCAATAGCTTAGAGATAATATTAAAAATGTCTCTCCAAAAAGTTTCCAAAGTAGGGCAAGACCAAAACATATGAGTTAAAGAGGCTATCTGCCCCGGACATCTATCACAAAAAGGATTAATATGAGAATAAAAGCGTGCTAACTTATCTTTGGACATATGTGCTCTATGAACAACTTTAAATTGAATTAGGGAATGTTTAGCACAGATAGAGGAAGTATTGACTAATTGTAAAATCTGCCCCCAGTCATCCACGGAAATGGTAAACCCCAATTCCTGTTCCCAATCTACCCTAATCTTATCAAATGGAGCTTTCCTAAGTTTCATAATAATATTATAAATCATAGCCGATGCACCTTTCTGACATGGATTAAGGTTGATTATAGTATCTAAAATGTATGTAGGAGGAAGCATTGGAAAGGAAGAAAGTATAGTACTTAGGAAATTTCTAACTTGTAGATATCTAAAAAAATGTATTCTTGATAAGTTATATTTATTAGATAATTGTTCAAAAGACATAAGGGAACCATCTAAAAATAAATCCAAAAACCGTGAAATACCCTTGGTCTTCCAAGTTTGAAAAGCACAATCCTTAAAAGAGGGAGAAAAAAATATGTTACCTAAAATAGGAATCGCTAACCCAAATTGATTAAGATCAAAAAATTTTCTGAATTGAAACCAAATACGCAAGGTATATTTAACTATCGGGTTAGACACCTGTTTAAGGCGTTTCCAATCAAAAGGAAGAGAGGAACCTAAAATAGAGCCAAGTGTAAAACCCTGAACAGATTGTAATTCCAATACTACCCATTTAGGAATGGATAGTATATCCTGGTCCAGTAACCAGAATTTCATATGTCGAATATTAATTGCCCAATAATAAAATCTAAAGTTAGGTAATGCTAAGCCTCCATCTCTCTTAGCTTTCTGTAAATGTATTTTACCCAGTCTCGGGTTTTTATTCTGCCAAATAAATGAAGAAATTTTAGAGTCAACTTTATCAAAAAAAGATTTTGGAACAAAAATTGGTAATGCCTGAAATATATATAAAAATTTTGGCAAAAAAAACATCTTAACTGCATTAATATGACCAATCAAAGTTAAATATAAAGGAAACCATTTAGATGAAAGTTGAGTAATATGGTCTACTAATGGTAAAAAGTTAGTCTTAAATAAATCTTTATATTTACAAGTAATTTTAATCCCAAGATATGAAAAATAATTATTAACAACTTAAATGGAAATTTATAATATAAGGGAAGTTGTTTATTAATCGGAAAGAGTTCACTCTTGCTAAGATTTAATTTATAACCTGAAAAAAGACCAAATTGTGCTAATAACTCTAAAACAGCCGGGATGGTTTTTGAGGATTAGAAATATATAAAAGTAAATCATCAGCATAGAGTGATAATTTATGGGACTTTAAGCCCCGAGTTATCCCAGTAATATTTGGAGATTCTCGAATGGCAATTGCAAGAGGTAATTAATATTCTTTATATGGGCCTTTATCCTTACAAACCCATTCTATCATTCACAGTTCCTCTTACCAGTGAAAGGAAATTATAACTTTAATTAAATTTCTGTATTTTCCTCGAACAGATATTCTTATGCATGGACCTCCTTGGTTCACAGGTCAAGTTCAAGTTCAAGCCTACTGTCATTGCAACCACATACTCATTATACTGTCAAACAAAACAATGTTCCTCTAGAGCAAGATGCATAACACAGTACATGGAGTTCATACACAATATATAAAGTAGTGTCACCACAAAAAAAAGGTGCATTTATGACGCAAGTTAGAAAGTAAACAGGTGCTTCATACATGATGAGACCTGGGTGGTGGCAGGGAGTTCAGTAGTCTCACAGCCTGGGGGAAGAAGCTGTTTCCCATCCTAACAGTCCTTGTCCAAATGCTAAGGTACCTCCTGCCTGATGGTAGGGGGTAGGGTGTAAAGAGATTGTAGAATGGATGGCGGGGGGAGGAATCATTGACAATGCTGAGGGCCCTGCATATGAAGCGCTCCTGATAAATATCTTGGACGGATGGAAGAGAGACCCCAATGATCCTCCTAGCGGTCCTCACAATCCTTTGTAGAGTCTTGCAGCCAGATCAGATGATTATACCCTCTTTATACTGAGAGCTTTTATTTCACATATCGTAACATAAGAAACATCAGTAACCTGCACAGCCCTGTGAGTCTCTCCATGATTCAATATCATCCTGTGCCTCTAGTTCATTCTTCTGACTTTTCATCATACTCCCTGAGCCCCTCTTAGTCCAAATGTCTACTGATGGCAGTGTCAAATATACTTAATAAGGGCATCCACAGCTCACTGAGGTAAAAACATTCAGAGACATACAGCCCACTGCATGGTGAAACTTCTCATCTCGGTTCTAAATGGCTTTTCCCTTAATTTCAAATGCTGCTCACTAGTTCTAGAATTTTCAGCCAAGGGAACCATCATTCCTGCATCCAGGTTTAAAGAATTTTGTTTCTTCAATGTGACCTCCTTCCATTCTTCTATTCTGCTTAATCTCTCCCGGGACCAGTGGAACAAATCTCTGCTGCACTCCCTCCATGGCAAGTACATTCTTTGGAAGGTAAGGAGACGAAGCTGTACGCAGTACTCCAGGTGTGTGCTCTCATCTAGGGACTATGTGATTGCAGTAACGTATCTTTACTCCTCTTGTAAACAACTTTTTGCCATTCTAATTGGTAACATCCTCAGTAGATTCGTCAAAATTTTTTATTTCTGTAAATCCATGCTGACTCTACTCAATGTTTTTATTACATCCTTCTTTACAATTTCCAACACTTTCCCCACAACTGAAGTCAGGGTAATACGACAGCATTTCCATGTTTTCTCTTTCTAAAACAGTGGGATCACATTTCTTTCTTCCCACCCATAGGAACAATTCCAGAATCTGTAGAAATTTAGAAGTTGATTCACGGCACATTCACAATCTTTGTACTCAGGTTTTTCAAGACTGGCATGTACTATGGACCATCTGAGTTATCAGTTTTTAGTCTCAGTAACTTCTCTAGGTTTTTTAAAACAATTCTTATTTTCTTTACATCCTCATTCTCACTGGAGTCAGTCTGTCAATCCAGTTTAAACATTTTCTGTCCTCTAATGCTTCTAATCCCAAGACCAAGTTTCATCCAAGACACTTAATAGAGCAACTCATCCCAAAAGACAATCTTGTAAACATACTCTGCCTCATAACATCCTTCCTGGAGAGCATGGACCAAAATTGCATTCAGTCCTCCAAATGCAGTCTTGCTGAAGCCTGCCTAATATCTACTTGGAACATAGAACAAACAGGACAATAACAGGCCTTTCAACCCACAATGTTGTGCTGAACTAATTAAACAAGTAATTAAAAAACGAACAAATTCCTTCTGCCCACACAATGCACATTTCCTCCATTCTCGGCACATTCATGTGCCTATCTAAGAGCCTCTACTCCCACACCTGGCAGCACATTTCAGCCACCCACCACTCTGTGTAAAATAAATGGGCCAGAACATGCTGGAGTGAGATATCTTGTGATGTACACTTACTTAAACATTTCCTGAACGATACAGCTGTAAACTATTATTGCTATACACTGCCAGGGAAACGTACTTGATGTTGACACTATAAAATCAGCTAAAGTGCATAAAAAGAGGTGCAAATGGGTCCAATTTTTCATCTCAGCCGTTAAGCTTTAAAATCACTAAGCTGAATTTTATACATTGTGTCGCTGTTGACAGAGGGGAAGATTTA
Organism: Mobula hypostoma; assembly: GCF_963921235.1. NCBI lineage: Eukaryota > Metazoa > Chordata > Chondrichthyes > Myliobatiformes > Myliobatidae > Mobula > Mobula hypostoma. The sequence continues at coordinate 35,594,130 of NC_086128.1, forward strand.
TGTGGGAGAAAGGAGTAAGTGAAAATCCTGAAGAAAAAAATGCCCTGTATGCTAACGACCCAGGAAATGTGAGGAAAATTGATCTGTTCCAGGTTAAACAAATTCTTAAAAGCAGAATGATGCTTTGGATTTCTTTGAACAAATTTCACAATGAAATTATTGCATTAATAAATCATAAGTAGCATGCCTTTTTAAAAAAGCAATAAAGAAATTGCATTTGAGCCACTCATGCATAAGAAAGATGCCTTGGATGCATTTATAATTAAATGTAACAGGAAAGTGTGTAAGACAAAATAATTTCTTCTTTTATTAACACATTTTCTGCAAAAGTAATCACAGTAAGATAAGTCAGAGAATGCTCAGCTTCGATAGATCATATTTTAGCTTACAAAATGCAATCCATGTACCTTTTGCTAAAATCCATATCCTTTAGCAGCTACAAGGTTTAATTGTGGTAATGAGAAGACTGAACAAGTTCACACAGTGGTCAATTAAGTTGAATGAGTTTGTTAAAGGCTATCGTCATGGCTTTCAAGTTTTGCAGTCGCAAAGTTTCATTGCTTGATTACCTGTAAATGTGGCACAAATTTGAACCTGACATTTACTCACCAAATACTTCGACCCATAGCTTACTGAATAAATAAGTATGCTCACTTTGCCCTGTTTTGCTTGTTTGTATGAAGGTAAGGTCAGAAAACACCCTCCACCACCTCCAGTTTAAATTCCATGCAGAATATTTAGGAGGATCAAGAACCAAGAACCAAGGTGGTTTACCTATTTATGCAAGTACTTCTCTGACAATAGATGTGTAACTGCCTAATGTAACATTGTATGGAAATACAAGATAACACTGATGCAGACATGTTTTATACATTTAACAAGGTGCTTTATTAATGCAACAGAGTTAGTCAGTTTTTCAATGTTCGTCGTCAGCCGGGTCATACTGTCCACGAACTCCCTGTTGGTTCGCTCCATATGCTCCAGTATTTGTTTTTTTTAGTTTTAAGTCCTCCTGCACGAGAGCCAAGAGCAATTCCTTTAAAGTTTTTCTGCTCTGGTACTGGACAAACGCGCACCAAGTCTACCGTTTCCTCTTCGCTTGTTTTCTGTGTGTCCTGCGCATGCCCAGTAGGAGGAGATTCGCCCAAATATCCGTCTAATGTGGACAGAGATATTTTGAAAAACGCTTAGTGTGGACACCTGTCATTTTTACTCGAAACCAGTGTTTTCAAAATTATCCAGCATAGCCTCAGTGGCCACTTTATTAGGTACACCTGCTCATTAATGCAAATATCTAATCAGCCAATCATGTGGCAGCAACTCAATGCATAAAAGCATGCAGACATGGTCAAGAGGTTCAGTTGTTGTTCAGACCAAACATTAGAATGGAGGAGAAATGTGACCTAAGTGACTTTGACGTTGATGTTGAATGATTGTTGGTGCCAGAAGGGGTGGTTTGAGTATCTCCGCAACTGCTGATCTCCTGGGATTTTCACGCACAACAATCACTGGAACTTATATAGAATGGTGCGAAAAACAAAAAACATTCAGTGAGCAGCTGTTCTGTGGGCAAAATTGTCTTGTTAATGAGAAAGGTCAGAGGAGAATGGCCAGACTGGTTTAAGCTGACAGGAAGGCAACAGTAATTCAAGTAACCTCACATTGTGACAGTGGTGCACAGAATGGGCGCTCATTGCTGAACACACAACACATCCAATCTCGAAGTGGATGGGCTACAGCAGCAGAAGACCACAAACATACACTCAGTGGCCACTTTATTAGGTACAGAAAGCACCAAATATTATACCCACTGAATGTATGTTTATATCAGATTATAAGTAACCAAACACACTAACAAAGGATGACCACACCAGACATTTGGTTAAAGAAGGAAATCAGCCTGATGTACAGGGCTGAGATACAGTATGTGAACCTCATTATGGTAACTCCCACCGGCATTTTAGACAGCAAAGATTTGTGATTCCTAGTAGACTTTTATTAGTTGCTTTCCTAGGATAGAAAGTTTCTCTAAGGTGTTTTTTTCACTGCCTCAAATGAATGCAGTGGTGCATATTTTTTCAGCCTTCCCCTGTGCAAAAGTAGCTTTCTTTCTCTCATCCCCATTATTTCTACGATCTCAGTTTTCCCAGTGCATGCTGAATTATCCTTGTATATTGGTGAGGTTTTTACAATTTTCTACTCACATTGATTTTCTTTTGGAAAGTGATGTGCTGAAAATGGCTGATAATTGATCATCTATGTTAAAACTGCACTACTATAAAAATAATTACTGCTCTCAGCACAACATCTCCCGAAGAAAGAGAATTCCTGCAGGGACCGATAAATAAGTCTGCTTCTAAGAAAATAATCTTCAGGAAAATATATTGCCTATAAAATCTCAGAATGAACAACGTCTATATTACACCTTTGATATCACAAGACATGCATTGCATAGTGATATTATCAAAGAAAATGTCAGAATAGACACAAGTAGATATTAAGCACAAGAAACACATGAAAATAGGAGCAGGAATAAGCCATCAGGCCCTTCATCTTGCTCCACCGTTTAATATCATCACTGCTTATCAATGCTGGTCTCAACTCTACTTCTATGATAGTTCTCTAACCCATTCTGGTTTTCAATCCAACAGATAGTTTATCTATCGCTGCGTTAAATTCATCTAATGATCCAGTTTCCACCACCACTACAGCTTAGAATTCCCAAGAGTCACCACCTCTGAGAGAAGAAATTACTATGTCCCTCATTTTAAATCACTGGCCCCTTATCATTGTGTGCAAAAACATCTAAAATTAATCCTGTCAATTAAGATCTGTTAACCGGATAGCAGTTATCCCATTAAGATCTGTTATATTTGAAATGTCACCCCTCATTCTTCTACACTTAAAGGAATATAAACCCAAACTGTTTAATCTCTCATGGTAGGACAATTCCCTCATCCTGGGAATTAACCTGGCATTGCTCCTTGGTACCACATCTAATGTTATTATATATTCTTTCAGGTAAGGAGACCAAACCTATATGTGGTATTCCAGGTGAGTGCTCACCACCACGCTATACAGTTTAACTGCAACCCTTTTTACAATGAAGGGTAAAATGCGATTTTCCTTCTCAACTATTTGAAGGATATGTCTGTTACCTTTGGTGGTTCATGCACTGAACACCTAGATCCCTCTATACCTCACTCACTCAGTCTCTCAAGATTCAAGATAGTTTATTGTTATTTTTCAGTACACACGATTAAAGGAGAACAAAACAAAATATCTCTCTGGGTCTGATGCAGCATAAAAAATACAATAAGCATAATAAAAAATAAAAAAACAATATAAATATAGAAGCACAACATACAAGTAACTGTTATACACATAGACTGATTGAATGTACATAGTGATACTAGGTGATGTGGTGGCAGGATTGGTGGGGTGGGTTAATGTATGCTGAGAGAGACTGCATGCTGGATACCAACAAATGTTTTGTGTAAGTCATCTTGGGGACCACAAGCTCCCTTATTAATTCTTCCTCATTACACATTGATGAAGGAAGAGCAGTAGATAAGACATTTGTGAAGGAAGAGCAGTAGATGTAGTGTATATGAATTTCAGCAAGGCATTTGATAAGGTACCCCATGCAAGGCTTATTGAGAAAGTGAGACCCATCTGGTGGCATAGTGGCATCAGCGCCGGACTTCGGGACGGAAGGTGCTGAATTCGAATCCAGCCGGCTCCCCTGCACGCTTTCCATCCGCGCTGGGTTACAAGCTGGTGATCGCTTTGGAAACTCACCCGGCAGAAGGCAATGGCAAACCACTGCTGTAACTTGTCTCGTACGCGGTTCCCCACTACGTCAGAGAGGCGTGGAGGTAAATCATCCGCTAACCAGAGAAACTCCGGATGCAACATACCTTTCCTTTCCAAGGAGGCATGGGATCCAAGGGGACATTGCTTTGTGGATCCAGAACTGGCTTTCCCACAAAAGGCAAAGAGTGGTTGTAAACAGGTCATATTCTGCATGGAGGTCGGTGACCAGTGGTGTGCCTCAGGGATCTGTTCTGGGACCCTTACTCTTCGTGATTTTTATAAATGACCTGGATGAGGAAGTGGAGGGATGTGTTAGTAAGTTTGCTGATGACACAGAAGTTGGGGGTGTTGTGGATAGTGTGGAAGGTTGTCAGAGGTTACAGAGGGACATTAATAGGATGCAAAACTGGGCTGAGAAGTGGCAGATGGAGTTCAACCCTGATAAGTGTGAAGTGGTTCATTTTGGTAGGTCAAATATGATGGCAGAATATAGTATTAATGGTAAGGCTCTTGGCAGTGTGGAGGATCAGAAGGATCTTGGGGTCCGAGTCCATAGGATGTGCAAAGCAGCTGTGTAGGTTGACTCTGTGGTTAAGAAGGCATATGGTGTATTGGCCTTCATTAATCATGGAATTGAACTTAGGAACCGAGAGATAATGTTGCAGCTATATAGGACCCTGGTCAGACCCCACGTGGAGTACTGTGCTCAGTTCTGGTCGCCTCACTACAGGAAGGATGTGGAAACCATAGAAAGGGTGCAGAAGAGATTTACAAGGATGTTGCCTGGATTGGGGAGCATGCCTTATGAAAACAGGTTGAGTGAACTCGGCCTTTTCTCCTTGGAGCAACGAAGGATGAGAGGTGACCTGATAGAGGTGTATAGGATGATGAGAGGCAGAGACTTTTTCCCAGGGCTGAAATGGTTGCCACAAGAGGACACAGGTTTAAGGTGCTGGGGAGTAGGTACAGAGGAGATGTAGGGGTAAGTTTTTTACTCAGTGAGTGGTGAGTGCGTGGAATGGGCTGTCAGCAATGGTGGTGGAGGCAGATACAATAGGGTCTTTTAAGAGTCTTTTGGATAGATACATGGAGCTTAGGAAAATAGAGGGCTATGGGTAAGCCTAGTAATTTCTAAGTTCAGCACAACTTTGTGGGCCGAAGGGCCTGTATTGTGCTGTAGGTTTTCTATAGTTCTGTCTTTACATTAGGCCAAATCCAAAATCGCCCGTTCCTGGGTAGACTCTACAATGTAATGCTCTAAAAAGCAATCCACAAACGCTTCTTCAAATAACCTGGTCAGTTTGATTTGTCCAATCCAGATGTAGATTAAAATAATTGCAGTTCCCTTCAAAAACACCCTGGGTACTTCCCCATTTATGCTCTGACGTAATGATAAGTCACATTTTGGGAATCTATAGACTCCCACCCATGTCCTCCTTCCCTGAAAGGAAAGGTTAAAAGTTTGAGAGAGCCATGGTTTTCAAGGGATATTGGAAACCTGGTTCGGTAAAAGAGAGATATCTACAACAAATAAAGGCAGCATGGAGTAAATAAGGTGCTTGAAGAATGTAAAAAGAATCTTAAGAAAGAAATTAGAAAAGCTAAAAGGAGATATGAAGTTGCTTTGGCAAGTAAGGTGAAAATAAATCCCAAGGGTTTCTACCATTATATTAATAGCAAAAGGACAGTGAGGGATAAAATTGGTCCCTTAGAGAATCAGAGGGGACAGCTATGTGTGGAGCCAAAAGAGATGGGGGAGATTCTGAACAATTTATTTTCTTCGATATTCACTAAGGAGAAGGATATTGAATTGTGTAAGATAAGGGAAACAGGTAGGGAAGTTATGGAAACTATGATGATTAAAGAAGAGGAAGTACTGGAGCTTTTAAGGAATATAAAAGTGGATAAGTCTCCAGGTCCTGACAGGATATTCCCTAGGACCTTGAGGAAAGTTAGTGTGGAAATAGCAGGGGCTCTGACAGAAAAATTTCAAATGTCATTAGAAACGGGGATGATGCCGGAAGATTGGCGTATTACTCATGTTGTTCCATTGTTTAGAAAGGGATCTAAGAGTAAACCTAGTAATTATCGGCCTGTGAGTTTGACGTCAGTGGTGGATAAAATGTTGGCAAGTATTCTTAGAGATGGTATATATAATTATCTGGATAGACGGGGTCTGATTAGGAACAGTCGACATGGATTTGTGCGTGGACGGTCATGTTTGACAAATCTTATTGAATTTTTTGAAGAGGTTACTAGAAAAGTTGACGAGGGTAAAGCAGTGAATGTTGTCTATATGGACTTCATTAAGGCCTTTGACAAGGTCCCACATGGAAGGTTGGTTAGGAAGGTTCAATCGTTAGGTATTACTATTGAAGTAGTAAAATGGATTCAGCAGTGGCTGGATGGGAGACGCCAGAGAATGGTGGTGGATAACTGTTTGTCAGATTGGAGGCTGGTGACTAGTGGTGTGCCTCAGGGATCTGTACTGGGTCAAATGTTATTTGTCATATACATTAATGATCTGGATGAAGGGGTGGTAAATTGGATGAGTAAGTATGCAGATGATACTAAGATAGGTGGAGTTGTGGATAATGAAGTAGGTTTTCCAAGCTTGCAGCAAGATTTAGGCCAGTTAGAAGAGTAGGCTGAAAGATGGCAGATGAAGTTTAATGCTGATAAATGTGAGGTGCTACATTTTGGTAGGACTAATCAAGATAGGACATATGTGGTAAATGGTAGGGCATTGAAGAATTCAGTAGAACAGAGGGATCTAGGAATAATGGTGGATTTCCCTTGTTTTGGATCTCCCCCTCCCCCTCCCACTTTTAAATCTCTTACTAGCTCTTCCTTCAGTTGGTCCTGACGAAGGGTCTCGGCCTGAAATGTCATCTGTACTTCTTCCTAGAGATGATGCCTGGCCTGCTGCATTCACCAGCAACTTTGATGTGTGTTGTAGGAATAATGGTGCATAGTTCCCTGAAGGTGGAATCTCATGTGGATAGGGTGGTGAAGAAAGCTTTTGGTATACTGGCCTTTATAAATCAGAGCATTGAGTATCGGAGTTGGGATGTAATGTTGAAATTGTACAAGGCATTGGTGAGGCCAAATTTGGAGTATTGTGTACAGTTCTGGTCACCGAATTATAGGAAAGATGTCAACAAAATAGAGAGAGTACAGAGAAGATTTACTAGAATGTTACCTGGGTTTCATCACCTAAGTTACAGAGAAAGGTTGAACAAGTTGGGTCTTTATTCTTTGGAACGTAGGGGCTTGATAGAGGTATTTAAAATTATGAGGGGGATAGATAGAGTTGATGTGGATAGGCTTTTTCCATTGAGAGTGGGGGAGATTCAAATAAGAGGACATGAGTTGAGAGTTAAAGGGCATAAGTTTAGGGGTAACATGAGGGGGAACTTCTTTACTCAGAGAGTGGTAGCTGTGTGGAACGAGCTTCCAGCAGAAGTGGTTGAGGCAGGTTCGATATTGTCATTTAAAGTTAAATTGGATAGATATAGGGACAGGAAAGGAATGGAGGGTTATGGGCTGAGTGCAGGTGGGTGGGACTAGGTGAGAGTAAGAGTTCGGCACGGACTAGAAGGGCCAGAATGGCCTGTTTCCGTGCTGTAATTGTTATATGTGGTTATAATTTCATCCCAAACAGAATCCACACCACACATTCCTTTATATCAAGACTCATCACTGCTCCCCAGTAACTTCTTCCATTAACAAGAGCCCCTCCTTTCCCCTTTGGCCTGCTCTTTGGTGCAATGTATAACCAGGAATATTGAGCAGCCAGTCCTGGTCACTCTGTAACTGTTTTCCTTTAATATTTATTACATTATGCATGCTGTGCTATTAACTCATCCATCTCATTACAAATGCCACATGCATTCAAATAAAGAATGCTAAGCTTTACTTTTTTGCAGTTATTTGCAACTCGAGATTTGTTCTTTTCTGCATATTTCCCTTAATATTTTTTGCCCTGTCGTATCACACTATGACTGTCAGTTTCCCCCTCAACATTCTGTGCCAAATGGCCAAAATTAAGGCAGATGACCAAATTTTCCAATCACTCTAAAGTTAACCAACAACTATAAGTGCTTAACAGAATTACTTGAGTGCCTGTCAGGAATTGATTGAGATTTAATGTGCTTTTATTGAACAAGCAGTAAAGACTGAGGTGGCATTATAGAGAATCTTAGCAATCCAGAAAATCATATACTGTAAATGTAATAAATATTTTCCATCAGATAAAAATAAACTGCAAATCTGAGATAATTTTATTAGGCAGAATAATCAATGTCTGATTATTAGATACTTCATTAGAAAGGTTAAATATAAAGCATTTATTTATATTTATGTATAAATGCAATCTCTTGCATTGACTCATTTAGTTTATCAAATAAAATCGCATCAGAAGCTGACTTATTGTACTGTTAACATACCAACACAAACACTTTTCGTTCATTGCCTCAAATTGCTTATTATCAACAGACTTACAACTACAAATATACCAGCCAGAGTGTTATACTGTTCAAAGAGCTTTCACAAGGCACAATCCAACTTTGAAATGCTGGCATTTTGCCAATATTCAAGTGCACATACTTTGATATGCACTCAATATTTTGCTTTATTGCAGTGATAATGACAACATCAATATCACAGGGCAGTTACACTGCACGGGCAAGTGCTTTTTTTAACTTCTTGCAAACATATACTGAGTATATTAACTGCTGGAGCAGAAAGAGTTAATGCACTATAAGTATAAACTGAAAACACTCAACAGCTCATGAAGCATCTGGGGAGAGAGAAAGAGCCAGGACAATAACCTTTTTCAGAGCTAGGGAAAATCTGTCATTGACCATGCCTTGACCAGGTGCTGGAGAAAGAGGGAGGGCAGGAAAGGGCAAAACAGACTGATCTGTGATTGGCAGAAGAGATTGCTGGAAATCTTGAGAATCACACACAAAATGCTGGAGGAACTCAGCACGCCAAGCAGCATCTGTGGAGGGGAATACTGTAAACAGTTTGGGCCAAGGCTCTTCATCAAGATTGGGGGTGTATGGACAGTGAGGAAGACTATCAAAGCTCGCAGTGGGATCTGAATCAGCTCGAAAAGTGGGTGGAAGTTCAAAGTTCAAAGTAAAAGTGGGTGGTGAGGATCTTTGATGATGGATGCTGCTTTTCTATGGCAATGTTTCATGTAGATGTGCTCAATGGTTGGGAGGGCTTTATCCGTAATGAACTGGGCCAAATCCACTACCTTGTGTAGGATTTTCCACTCAAAGGCATTGGTGTTCCCATACCGGGCTGTAATGCAGCCAGTCAGCACACTTCCCACCACACATCTATAGAAGTTTGTCTAGGTTTTCGATGACACGCCAAATCTCCGCAGACTCCTGAGGAAGTAGATGCACTGTTGTGCTTCCTTTGCAATTATATTTATATGATGGGTCCAGGATAGGTCTTCTGAGATAGTGACACCCAGGAATTTAAAGAAGTTACTGACCCTCTCCACCTGAAAAATGGCAGATGAAATTTAATGCAGACAAGTGTGAGGTGTTGCACTTTGCAAAAACCAACCAGGGTAGGAGTTACACAGTGAGAGGTAGGGCACTGAGAAGTGTGGTAGAACAGAGGAATCTGGGAATACAGATCTATAATTCCTTGAAAGTGGTGTCACAGGTAGATAGGATTGTAAAGAAAGCTTTCTGAACATCGGCTTTCATAAATCAAATTATTGAGTACAGGAGTTGGGATGTTATGATGAAGTTTTATAAGACTTTGGTGAGATATAATTCGGAGTATTGTGTGCAGTTTTGATCACCTCCAGTACAGACAGGAAAGATGTCAATAAGATAGAAAGAGTGCAAAAAAATTTCAAGGATTTACGAGGATTTTGCCACGACTTGAGGATTGAGTTATAAGGAAAGGTTGAATAGGTTATGAATTTATTCCCTAGAACATTGAAAAATGAGGGGAGATTTGATAGAGTTATACAAAATTATGAGGGTATAGATAGGTGTCATGGGTTAAGGACGAAAGGTGAAATATTTTAGGGGAACATGAGGGGGGAACTTCTTCACTGAGAGAGTGGTGAGAGTGTGGAATGAGCTGCCAGCGAAAGTGGTGAATGTAGGTTTGCTTTCAACAGTTAAGAGAAATTTGGATAGGTACATGAATGGGAGGGGTATGGTGGGCTGTGATCCAGGTGCAGGTCGGTGAGTCCAGGCAGACTAATAGTTCGGCATGGACTAGATGAGCCAAAGGGCCTGTTTCTGTGATGTAGTGTCCTATGACTCTATGTGGACTGGAATGGAAGGGGGCAGAAGCAAGAATAAGAAGATGGGGAGAGGGAAGGAGTACAAGCTGGCAGGTGAAAAGTGAAAACAACAGGAATTCTGCAGATGCTGGAAATTCAAGCAACACACATAAAAGTTGCTGGTGAATGCAGCAGGCCAGGCAGCATCTCTAGGAAGAGGTGCAGTCGACGTTTCAGGCCGAGACCCTTCGTCAGGACTAACTGAAGGAAGAGTGAGTAAGGGATTTGAAAGTTGGAGGGGGAGGGGGAGATCCAAAATGATAGGAGAAGACAGGAGGGGGAGGGATGGAGCCAAGAGCTGGACAGGTGATAGGCAAAAGGGATACGAGAGGATCATGGGACAGGAGGTCCGGGAAGAAAGACAAGGAGGTGGGGGGGGGGACCCAGAGGATGGGCAAGGGGTATATTCAGAGGGACAGAGGGAGAAAAAGGAGAGTGAGAGAAAGAATGTGTGTATAAAAATAAGTAACAGATGGGGTACGAGGGGGAGGTGGGGCATTAGCGGAAGTTAGAGAAGGCGATGTTCATGCCATTAGGTTGGAGGCTACCCAGATGGAATATAAGGTGTTGTTCCTCCAACCTGAGTGTGGCTTCATCTTTACAGTAGAGGAGGCCGTGGATAGACATGTCAGAATGGGAATGGGATGTGGAATTAAAATGTGTGGCCACTGGGAGATCCTGCTTTCTCTGGCGGACAGAGCGTAGATGTTCAGCAAAGCGGTCTCCCAGTCTGCGTCGGGTCTCGCCAATATATAAAAGGCCACATCAGGAGCACCGGACGCAGTATATCACCCCAGCCGACTCACAGGTGAAGTGTTGCCTCACCTGGAAGGACTGTTTGGGGCCCTGAATGGTGGTAAGGGAGGAAGTGTAAGGGCATGTGTAGCACTTGTTCCGCTTACACGGATAAGTGCCAGGAGGGAGATCAGTGGGGATGGATGGGGGGGACGAATGGACAAGGGAGTTGCGTAGGGAGCGATCCCTGCGGAATGCAGAGAGAGTGGGGGATGGAAAGATGTGCTTAGTGGTGGGATCCCGTTGGAGGTGGCGGAAGTTACGGAGAATAATATGTTGGACCCGGAGGCTGGTGGGGTGGTAGGTGAGGACCAGGGGAACCCTATTCCTAGTGGGGTGGCGGGAGGATGGAGTGAGAGCAGATGTACGTGAAATGGGGGAGATGCGTTTAAGAGCAGAGTTGATAGTGGAGGAAGGGAAGGCCCTTTCTTTAAAAAAGGAAGACATCTCCCTCGTCCTAGAATGAAAAGCCTCATCCTAAGAGCAGATGCGGCGGAGACGGAGGAATTGCGAGAAGGGGATGGCATTTTTGCAAGAGACAGGGTGAGAAGAGGAATAGTCCAGATAGCTGTGAGAGTCAGTAGGCTTATAGTAGACATCAGTGGATAAGCTGTCTCCAGAGACAGAGACAGAAAGACCTAGAAAGGGGAGGGAGGTGTCGGAAATGGACCAGGTAAACTTGAGGGCAGGGTGAAAGTTGGAGGCAAAGTTAATAAAGTCAACGAGTTCTGCATGTGTGCAGGAAGCAGCGCCAATGCAGTCGTCGATGTAGCGAAGGAAAAGTGGGGGACAGATACCAGAATAGGCACGGAACATAGATTGTTCCACAAAGCCAACAAAAAGGCAGGCATAGCTCGGACCCATACGGGTGCCCATAGCTACACCTTTAGTTTGGAGGAAGTGGGAGGAGCCAAAGGAGAAATTATTAAGAGTAAGGACTAATTCCGCTAGACGGAGCAGAGTGGTGGTAGAGGGGAACTGATTAGATCTGGAATCCAAAAAGAAGCGTAGAGCTTTGAGACCTTCCTGATGGGGGATGGAAGTATATAGGGACTGGACATCCATGGTGAAAATAAAGCGGTGGGGGCCAGGGAACTTAAAATCATCAAAAAGTTTAAGAGCATGAGAAGTGTCACGAACATAGGTCGGAAGGGATTGAACAAGGGGGGATAAAACCGTGTCGAGGTATGCAGAAACGAGTTCGGTGGGGCAGGAGCAAGCTGAGACAATGGGTCAGCCAGGACAGGCAGGTTTGTGGTATACCCCTTGCCCATCCTCTGGGTTCCCCCCCCCCCCCGTCTTTCTTCCCGGACCTCCTGTCCCATGATCCTCTCACATCCCCTTTGCCAATCACCTGTCCAGCTCTTGGCTCCATCCCTCCCCCTCCTGTCTTCTCCTATCATTTTGGATCTCCCCCTCCCCCTCCCACTTTCAAATCCCTTACTCACTCTTCCTTCAGTTAGTCCTGACGAAGGGTCTCGGCCTGACGCGTCGACTGCACCTCTTCCTAGGTGATAAGTGAGATCAGGTGAGGGTAGGTAGCTGGGTGGGTGAGAAGAGATGAACTAGTGATCTTCCTCACTTTTATATTCCATTCCCTTTGCAATAAAGGCTATTTGTTTTCCTAATTACTGTACTTGCTATACCTATATACTGACTTTCAGTGTTCCATGTAGGAGGGAACCCAGATCTCTCTATGTTCCCTCATTCTTTAGTCTCTCTCCAATACTAAGCTTTGCTATTCTTCCACTCACAGTAGATAACCTTACATTTCCCCACATTTAACTCCATCTGTCAACCTTTACACAGCTTTGACCCTTTGCAGATTTTTCAATTCTCCTCACAACCTACTTACTTACCTGTCTCTGAGTCATCCACAAATTGGCCTTTTTTAAACTCATCTAAGCCAGTGGTTCCCAACCATTTTTATGCCATGGACCCCTAGCATTAACCCTGATCCTAAGCCAATATTGCAGAATGCAAAGCTAAGGCCCCAGCTGGACACCACAGCGTTACCCCAGGCAAGCGAGGTTAAAGTTACCCACCCACTTCCCCCCACCTGGTTTCACCTACCACCTTCTAGCTTATTCTTTCCCCTCCCCTCACTTTCTTGTTTTGGCTTCTTCCCTCTTCCTTTCCAGTCCTGATGACGGGTCTCTCCATAGATGCTGCCTGGCCTACTGCGTTCCTCCAGCATTTTGTGTGAGTTACTCTGGATATCCAGCATCTGCAGAATCTCTTGTGTTTATAAGTGAGATTAGAGTTTAGCATTGACAGATGTCTGGCAGAAAGACACTGGCACAAACTTTTGCCTAGGGGTTAGGTTGGTGGTCAAGGTAGAATGATAGGAAGCCTGTAAGTGACGAACAAATTGTTTACTCTAGCTCTTTTATTAAGCGAGAAGCAGGCATGGAGTTTGTAGCTACAAAATATGCATTAAGAGGAAAGAGGTTTTATCAGTAACAATAGACTTCAGGGATAAACAAGACACCTTTTGAGTCAGAAATTAAAGAGAATAAGCCTTAGCACAAAATTAAACTGCTAACACTGTTTTCCCAGACAGAAATCGATAATACATCATGGTGGATCAATAATTCAGTGTTATTTTTATAGGCAAAAGTACAGAAATTGCATCATAACCTTTTAAAGACAACTGAACCAGTGAAAAAAATAGCATAGTTTACTGTCTGCTGAAATGATAGACACTGAACACTTCGACTTGCTGCTTAAAGGCTTGGCCGGTGTTTGAAAGGGTAAGTGGGTTCATACAGCCCCGACTACCTGTTCTAAAGGATAGAAGCGAATACTATGTTTCCACTCCTTGGTTCAAACCTGCTGGGTTCAGTTTATTCTCTCGCCCTCCAGATTGTTTTACTTCCATTTTATTGGGTGTCTCCTTGTCCAAGTCTATGCCTCCAAACACCTTTATCAATGTGCCTCACCATGGTGGGGGGGGGGGGTACTCAACATTGCAGGGAGGCTGTTATATTCAACACCATTTACCTCATAAAAGACAAAAATTTGCAGCTGCTGGAAATCTGAGATAGAACTGACAAAAATGGAAATACTCAGCAGGTCAGGCAGCATCAGTGGTGAGTAAAACAGAGTTGAAGTTTCAGGGCAATGACTTAGCTCTCAATGAGAAGATGAACCCCATTCACAATGTGGCCATTTCTTCTAGGTGTCAAAATGCTGGAATTCACTACCTAACAGCAGTACCGTGACACCACACAGAATGGATCAGCTCATTAACATAGCTCACTAACACTTCCCAAGGAGTAGTTAGGGATGGGCAAACAATAAGTCCTTGCCCACATCCCGTAGGGCAATGAACAAAACAAAATTCAACTCAATTCCACTGAGTCCGTTGCTAAAATGAGAATAAAATATTCCCCTTATCACACACGTTTTACTGAACTGGGTCTTCAGCACCATAAAGCTAACCAATGCTCGATCAAGTCTTTAATGTGTCAACCACATTAAAACCATGAGCTGTAACCAGCACTTGGCCCTGGGTCCAACAACGCAGCAGGTTGATAAATGCGCTGAAAGGTAAAACTTTACTCCCTCATCAGACATGGGCACTTGTTCACAGCGTCATGAAGGATGCTGTGCGATTACTGTTTATGTCGGCCCAAAATGTACTCTTCCATGTATTTTGTGACATGTGCCTCGCCATCTCTTGATTCTGTTCAAGATCCTCAGCCGTGGTGCTCTTTCTGATTCATGTCAGGGAGCTGCAGCTATAATTAATGATTAAATAAAGCAGGGCCAGAGCTGGAGGAAGCTGGCAGCTCTAAACCTTGGCACCAGCAGCAGTTCAAATGTTTTCTTCTGAAACCTGATTAGAAGCGATGCGATCCCTTGAAATAACATCAATCAGCCAGAGCAAAGCCTGATAAAGTGTAAGTTAGGATGCTTTGCCCTAATTCTGGAAGGACATCCTAACCTCTGACATATCAATTCCCCTCTAACAGCTCTTCTATAACAGGAAGATTCACAGATTTCTGCAGGTGGTGTTGTCAGGGAATAGATCATCTAACACTGAACCTAAGTAAATGCAGAATAAACTTTCAATTTCTACTTTTTTTGTGAGTTTGTGGGTTACAGCATCACTAGTAATGCATTTGACTGGTGCGAGCAAGAGGGGACAATTCAGCAACGTGGCTTCAATCCTCAACACAAGAGATTCTGCACTTGCTGGAAACCCTGAGCAGCGTACACAAAATGCTGGAGGAACTCAGCAGGCAATGCAGCATCCGTGGAGGGGAACAAACAGTGAATGTTTCAGGCTGAGACCCTTCATCAGGACTAGAAAGAAAGGGGGAAGAAGCCAGAATAAAAAGGTGGGGGGAGGGGAAGAAGTATAAGCTGGCAGGTGATAGGTGAGACCAGATGAGGGGGATGCTGGGTGGGTGATGAAGTAAGAAGCTATAAGAGTATAGGTGGAAGAGGTAAAGGGCTGAAGAAGAAAGAATCTAATTGGAAAGGATAGCCCCCACACCCAGCCACCTCCACCTCAGCTCCCCTTCCTTTCTAGTCTTGATGTAGGACCTCGGTCTGAAATGTCGGCTGCTTATTCCCCTCCATAGATGCTGCTTGACCAGCTGAGCTCCTCCAGCACTTTGCACACATTCAGTCCTGACCTCTGGTGCGGACTGTTGGACATTCTCCCTGTGACCACATGGGCTTCGTGGAGGTGCTCCACTTTCCTCCCACAGATCAAATACGGAGGGGTTCAGAGGTTCTTTGGCCACTATAAGTTGTCCCTAGTGTGTCGATTCTGGGATGGAATTGGGTTAAGCTTGCATTGGAATAATAACATGTTCAATGACAATCAGAGCAGACTTGCTGGGCCATGGTCCTGTTCTATGCTAATTTTACTATGGCTAGCAGGATATATCACAATTCCTGTCTCTACAGAAATGAGCTGCATTTTTACGTGCAGGTGCAGTCTCGGCTTATGTATTCATTGAAATTCAGCACGTGCAAGACTGCGACAGGCCAGATCTTCTGCTTAATACTGGAGTGGGGCAGCTCAGTCATCTGTGCTATTGTGGGTCTTGCTGCAGTCGCATATAAGCCAAAATGGTTAAAGAGAGCAGATCACCTTTCACAAAGGACATTATTTAACCGGATGAGTTTTTACATCCATCCATTAGTTTCATGATCGCTTCACTGATACTAGCATTTCATAAGGTGAATTTGTTCAAATGCAGCTCAAACTGGAGCTGCCTGATTATAAAAATTATCATCAATCATTATAGGAAGAATCGCTTCATTATAGGAAGGATGTGGAAGCTTTAGAGAGAGTGCAGAGGAGATTTATCAAGATGCTGCCTGGATTAGAGAGAGTGTCTTATGAGGATAGGTTCAGCAAGTTTGGGCGTTTCTCGTTGGAGCAAAGGAGGATGAGTCGGTACTTGATTGAAGTGTACAAGGTGATAGACGGAGTGGATAGCCAGAGACCTTTTCACATGGTGGAAATAGCTAATACGAGAAGGCATAATTTTAAGGTGATTGGAGGAAAGTATAGGGGGCTGTGAGAGGCAACTTCTTTACCTGGAGAATGGTGGGTATGTGGGACGCCCTATTAGGAATGGTGGTAGAGGCAGATACATTAGGAGCATTTAAGAAACTCTTAGATAGGCACATGGATGACAGAAAAGCCAAGGGTTATAATGGAGGGAAAGGTTAGATTGCTCTTAGAGTAGGTTAAGAGGTTGGCACAATATCGTGGGCCAAAGGGCCTGTACTGTGCTGTAATGTTCTATGTTCTCAATCTGACTGCTTCTGCCCCCTTCTCCAACCAGACACCCTCATCTGATGAACCTTTGGTTGCTTTAGGCATTGTATTTAATTTGATACCAGGATCTCACTCTCTCTGTTGCCCCTACCTACACTAATCTCTCCTTCTCTCCCTGTGTTGCACTTTCAAGCATCAGTGTGCTTAGACAAAAAACACCTGCCTGTATCACACGCAGATATCCCTGGAAGATCTCCATGGATCCCTCATACAAAACCATTCCTGGACACAAGATGTGATCCACAGGCTCCTGCGGGGTCCTTTCATTAAACCTGAGAGCTTGCAGCCATGAAGAAGTAAATATCACTTTCTAGGAGAGTGCTGGTGGCATTATGGATTTGTGTCTTTAAGTCCTGAGTGACATCTCTGCATATGCAAGTCTGGCAGCTTCAAGGAACTGACTGATCTTTTCAGTAACACACACTCCTTCTGAAACAGTGTAGTGCTGCACAAAACAGCCCAGCCACCTGGTTCTTCTAAACCATGCTGAGCAAGATTGTAATCTTTTTAGAGCTACTTGAAACTGCTAAAGGAATAATTGCATCATCATTTTAATGCTGAAAAACTGGCATGTACAAATCTCTCATCCAGTGTCCCAAGACACCAAGCTGCCGGCATCTACAGTGAAAAGCAAACAAACTGTTGGAGGAACTCAGCAGGTCAGGCAGCATCTGTGAATGCAGAGGGATGGATTACGTTTCAGGTCAAGGCATTGCATCAGGTCTGAGAGGGTGGAGAGGGGAGACAGCCAGTTTAAGGAGGTGAGGGGGGGTGGGGAGGCAGAAGCAGGCAGGCAATAGGTGGAACCAGGTGGGGAGAGGAGGCTGGAGGTGGAGACGGAGGGTGGAGGTGGAGACAGAGGCTGGAAGGTGATTAAGTGGAGATAACAGAGGGCTGCAGATTCTGGAATTGGTGATGTGGAACCCGATAAAGGAGGTTGGAAGCAGTGTGGAAGCGACTAGGGGGTCCATTGGGTTAAGTGTGATAGGCAGGTGAAGAGAGTAAAGAAGCTGGGTAACAGGGGGCCTGAGAGGGGGTGGGATGTTTGAGAGTAATCCTGCTGGTCCTGTCCAGTACTTCCACAGAGACCAAGAAATTATTCTGTCTAACCTGCCCTTTTTGATTCCTCTACTACTGACTTAAACATGGGCTAACTTGTGCTGATTAACCTAACAGCACATCGTTGGATACTGAAGGAAAGCAGAGCACCAGTCAAGACCCACACAGTCACAAGGAGAACATACAAGCCCACAAAGGTCCCTGGACCTGCTAAGTTATAATGCTACCCTATAATTGCTAAAGGCAAAGAAAATCTTAAACATGTGACTTAGAAACATTGTTCTAAAAAAGTAAAACTCTATAGACTTCAGTGGATTAAGGATCCCGATGAAGGGTCTTGACCCAAAGCATCAACTATCCATTTTCCTCCATCAAAGCTGAGTTCCTCCAGCATTTTGTGTGTTGCGCTATATAATTTACAGTGTTTTGAACAACAAGGTGACCTAACATAAGGAAATAATCAGCTTTGAGAAACACAGTACCATGAGGTGCACATTTCACGCAGAGATTGGGCTGGATTTGATTGGTTTGTTGTTTTCACATACTACATACAGAGATACAGTGAAAAGCCATTGCTTGGGTGCCACCTAGTAAAATGAAAAACAGAATGCAGGTACAGTGTTGTGGCTACAGAGAAAATAGGGTGCAGATAAACAAATAAAGTGCATGGGCCTCTACGAGGTAGAATGGGAGATCAAGAGTCCATTTTTAGCACATGAGAGATCCTTTCAAGAGCTGGATTAACAGTTATCCTTGAGAATACTTCAAGAATACTTCATTGTCGGCGATGAGTACCTGCCATTACCTAATTCACAACCTCTTTGTATTTTAGCTTACTGAATACAAAAGACAGCTCATGAGCTGAATATTTCCACATTAAGATTTAATCTCCATTTTATACTCATTCATTTTCAGGGTCTGAGCAAGGCCAGTGTGTAATTGCTCTTCAGAAGACAGGGTGAGCCATCTAGTTGAACTGCCACAATCCCGGTAAAGACACTCCCACAGTAACCCTTAACCACTGAATGTTGTGGCAACGAACCAAATCAACTAGCTACAGCTCTCTGCTTTTTTTTAAGAGTGATTAGCAATAACAATCAAAGGTGAAATAGGAAGTGAAGTTGTTGTGAAGTGGATTGCAGCACATGAAAGATTGTTGGAGGCGGATTTAAGAACCGGATAAATTTGTAAAAGAGTACAAAAGAACTGTAGGATCATAAGAATTCGGCAGCTCTTTCAAGCATCCTGCAGAAAAATAATGAAATGAATGATTAGAGTAACACACACAAAATGCTGCAGAAACTCAGCAGACCAGGCAGCATCTATGGAGAGGAATAAGGAGTCGGCGTTTCAGGCTGAGACTCTTTATCAGGACTCTGTTACTCTGTTATTCTGGATTTCCAGCATCTGCAGAATCTCTTGTGAAGTGAATGATTAACATTTACAGTGCACCTCTGGTCAAAACCAGAAGGCCAAAGCACATAAGCGTCCCAAATATTAAACTCAGAGTATCGGAAAGATGCCAAACAAGGATACTGTATACTGTAGATTAAGAAGGAAACAAAATGTCTCTTATTTATGTTGTGTATTTTAGAAATGTGCAGGGTTAAGGAAATGGGTGTCAGATGAGAAATGAAGAAATTAGCAGATAACATCCCAAAACTTGGATTAAAAAAGAATGTGCTTTCAGAAGTTTTTTTAAAGGTGGCTGTAGGCTCTTCTACCTATAATGGACAGAGGGAACAAACAGGAAGGAATGTTAGGTGACCCGTTGAGAAACTATAGACACCCTAAATCACCTCACAGCTAATAAAGTACTCCTAAGGTGTAATCACAAACAGAGTCACCCTCAGAAATAGGCTGAATGATGATTCCTTTCTTTATCACCTTCAGCCACAGTGCAGTAACATACCCTGCTGATACGGTATACACTTATAAGGACACATATGTGAGTTCATGGAAATGAACTGAAGGGCAGCTAAATCCTGGAAACCATATCCTTTCACTGGAAAAGACTGAGAAAGTTCAGGGACGGTGAACAGAGTTACAATCAGATTCAACCTGCATTTTGCTACATTTCTGATAACAGACAGTATTGACAAAGCTTTCTGTTTCCAATTGACATTTGAGGTATCTGTTTAATTAAAGTTGACTTTAGTGCTCAGAAGTCCAATATGGTTTACTAAAAGACATCTCAATACTGAGTGCTTCCTGCCAAGTCCTTATGGATAAATGCTTAGAAGTTTCTTCAATTATGGACTGAGGTATTCCACTTTAGTAGTGATAAACCACCATTATAAAACACCATAGTCATTACTACCACAGTCTAGTTTGGTAGAGAATTCAATGACTGTAATCCAGTAGTACTGAAGAAACGGAATTTAGTTCTATGTCAGGATAGTAGTTTAGAAGTTGTAAGGTTGACATGTGCTGTTGAAACCCTGTTGAATTGCTACAGAGTATCTTCTAGCTGGTCCATGCAACAGCCACAGACCAAAGGTACCAGGAGTCAATATTTAATCTGATGGACGCAGTACTACCTTGGATGTGATGTACCTTGAATTTGCTGATACTGCGATCATTCAGGGAAATGGAAAATGTGCCAATACATTTTGCACGTGGGCCTTTCATAAGATGGCGAGGCACCAGAGATATGCACTTGCTGCAGAATATCCACTTTCTGGCCTTCTCTTGTATCTACAGCATTCAGGTATCAGGCCTAATTAAGTTTCCATCAATATTGAACTCTAGGATGTTGATAGTGGGGAATAGGGTGATTGAAATTTTTTTTTTAAATACCGCAGTTAACTAAATACTGCAGATTTCTGGAAATCTAAAAAAACCCAGAAAATGTTGGAAATACTCAGCCGGTCAGGCTGCATCTGTGGGAAGAGAATCAGAGTTAATATTTCAGGTCAAAGACCCTTTTTCAGAGCTGGGAAAAAAGACAGAAGAAGTAATTGAACTAAAGTTGACAAATAACTGTTGTTGCCCTGTAGCCATCGGGCTCCTGGACGGGCTTCACTCGCTTTAGCTCTGCAAGTGTGGACTCTGCACTTCATGTCCATGTGTTTTGTTGACTTCTTTTTTACTATTTGTGAGCTTTGATCATGGTGTCAAAACCAAGGGCAAAGGGCGAACCAGTGTTCAGCTCATTGCTCAGCAAGGTTTACTCATTTCAGCACTGAACTGTCTCTGTGACTGTGGTTTGCAGCCATTGGCACTCACCTCAGCGCCAAACTGGCTCTGTGGCTGTGGACTCACTTTAAAAAGAACAAACTATACAACCAATAAAAAAGTAAACAAATAACACACAGACCATGAACTTTCGGTTTGTTCTTTATTTCGCACATTGGGTGTTTGATGCTCTTTGTCACGTGAGGGTTTTTAAGGGGTTCTATTGCATTTCTTTGTTTTGTGACTGCCTGCAAGAAGACGGATCTCACGGTTGTATACAGCACACATACTATGATAATAAATGTACTTTGAAATTCTTTGAACCTCACTCACTACAACTCTGAACTGATTCCACAACCTACAGATTCACTTTCAAGGACTCTACAACTCACATTTTCAGTGTTATTGGTGCATTTTTTTCTTTGCACATTGGTTGTTTGTCAGTCTTTGTTTATGTATAGTTTTTCATAAATTCTATTGTTTTTCTTTATTTTCCTGTAGATGCCTGCAAGAAAATGAATTTCGAAGTAATACATGGTAACATATATGTACTTTGATAATAAGTTTACTTTGACTTTGATATTAAGCTACAGGGAGGGTGGGGGAGAAGAATGTCTCTGATTGGGTGAAACTGGGGCGACCATGGGAAGAAGCTGTAAATAGGGTTTTTGGTCAATGAAGAACAGTCAGAGAGTGGGAACACAGCAGACAAGAAGGTGGAGTTGACAAATGCTGAGCAGGAAGATATTCCCAGCAGGTCATGGATAACACATCCTCCACTCCCAGATCAAATGGATGACTGATGCAGACCAGGAAGTTAAGTTACCTGAAGAAGTTGGATTGCTGTAGAATAGGATGATGGAAATGCTCTTGAATGCCAAAGAGAAATGTTGTCCCGTCAGTCTACGCCAATGGTTGTTGCCTAGCACAGAAACTTCACTCGTTTCTTAACAACACGAGTCTGACTACTAGCCAGGACCTAATGCATCCAAGCAAGGACATTTTCATTATCTCAGAAAGCATACTTGAAATCAGAAAACTCTGTTTGTAAGCAAATAATGGATGAAGATCAGAACTAGGGTTAGGGTTAGGGTTGGGGTTGGACATGGACTTTGGGAGTTCTGGAGCTGAGATGATTAATCTTCAACAATCAGCCAGAGATTCTTCAGCTTTGTTTTCATCAGCTCTAGTCTTACTGAGATGCGATGTGATGCCATGCTCAGTCAAAGGCCACTTTGAAATTAAGGGTAGTCACTCGCCTCATCCTATAATTCAGCTTTTCATTTCATGTTTGCAACAGCTCTGCAATGAGATCTGGAGCTGAGGAGTCCCGGTGGAACCCAAACTGAGTAGCAGTGTTGACAACAGCTTTGCTGATGATTGAGCCTCGGCTGATGGGGATCTAATTGGCCAGATTTGTTCTCGGAGAACAGATGGCTTGTTCTCTATTCATCATTTATTTACAGGATTAATTTTCAGTGGGCCAATATAAGGTTCCTCGGATAACTAATGAACGAGGTCAGTGACTTCACCTAATGGACTGCTGTCTATTTTTCACATCTCAGCTCATTCTGTGCTGCTACCAGTCTTGATGCGGAGGGATCATTACAGCACACTTTTCTCTTCAACAACAGTTTATGCTCATGCTGCTGAAGGTCAGCTTCTCTGGCTCTCATTCCATCTCTCTAAAACATCACTCCACGTTACAGAAATAAAGCCTGTGGTCAGTGCAGCTCTGCAGAATGCAATGTTAATCTACATCTTCTGCATCAAGCAGCATAAATATGAAGTGGAAAATATGTTTTGTACATTACAAAGAAACCTTTTAGAAACCGAAAGATAAGCAACTGCGATGTCTGACAAGAAAATAAACCACACAGCGTTCACATTTTTATATTATGTGAGCCTATGTAACTCTAGATTTTAATATTTACTAAGCCTTTGAGGCTTAGTTGGTTCTCAGAGAGAAATACTGATCCCAATAACAGTCAGTTTACCAAATCCTTTTATCACTATGGGCCTGTCATCACACTAAAGTTCCTGCCTAAGTCCCTCCTTCCTTACAGCTTTCGTTAAAAACTTCAAAGAGGCAATTCTACAGTGCGAATGTCATAAGCTTGCACTAGGTCCTTGCTCTTTGTATTGTCAAGCCCTGGAGATATGGCAATGGATCTAAGTATACATGAAGAACGGTAGGGTAATGAGGAACAGAAAGAGCTCAGCGCACAAGTACAAAGATCTTGAAGCTGGCAGTGAAGGTAGATGACATTGTTAAGAAGCCCTATGAGATATTGACCTTCATTCGTTGCAGCACTGGAACAAGAGCAGGGAGGTTATGTTCTAATTTTATAAAACATGCTCTGACAGCATCCATTTCTGGTCAGCACACTTAGGGACAATGTGATGGCACTGGAGAGATGCAGAGGAGAATCACAGAGGCTGCTGATGCTGGAATTTGGAGCAACAGCAACTCCAGGTCAAAATGCTGTATCAGGTGGATGACCCAAGTCTACCGAATTAGCATGATAGCTGAGAATATAAAGGATTCTTCTGTTTTACTTAAGATTGCTGAGAATACCGATTCTATACACTTCCCAACCACCATCTGACATGATATGCAAATCCTTTCAAACTATATTTAGATCTCCTTTAAACTATAACAAGTCTAATTACATTTTATAAATTATTAGTTGATAATATGCCAAATGTGCTAAACAAACCTCTGAACCAGTCGGTTATACTAGGGTGTGGCAAATCATTTATGATGCTATGAATAACCTCACACTGTTTAAAACGACAATCTCAATATTACCAAGTTTAAAATAACAACTAAAGTGAGATACTTAACCTGTTTTTTTTACCCATGAAGGCATATACAGGATGTGTTTGGTGGGTATTGAAGAGGCATATACAACTAAAATATCGTTTATGTTATTTTTATCTCTCAGCCAAAGCAAAGCGTTGTTACTTCCTCTCAGGGGCAAATCTGTTCTGTTATCTTACAGGGAGACCTCAAGACACATGACTGCTTGCTTTCATTACCCAAACACAACATAAAGCCTGACTTTTGTAGAAGTGGTATAAAACATTACAATGTAGAATAATGGAATCATTATAGCACAGGGAAAGGACATTTGACCCACTAAATGAGTGCCTTCCCTTCACCATCGGATTTCCGAATGGTCCATGAACCTATAAATACTACCTCAATATCTTGCTCCCTTTTTGAACTATGTCAGTGATAATAAACCTGATTCCAATTCCCATCATAGAATAATCCTGTCACTCCCAGTTCACCATTTATTCTCTGATTCTCTGTAGTGCTGCATATATTAGTAATTGCTGTCAGGCTCTTAACGAACACTGAAAGTGCTTTACAAATGGCTTCTATTGTCATCTGATGGATTTCAGAATACCAGAAGCAAGTTGATAGTGAAACCTTGCCTGGTTCATTCCTATTGTACAAAGGGGAAGGGATGGATCCAATCAAAATGCTCAAGCACCAGATTTTCCCCAAACATAAAACTTGCCCCAATTTGTTGAACTGGGACACCAGAATTCAAAATTCAGAACACCAAGCCATCAAGTCCTTCATGAACAATGCAAAAACAAGGTGAGTTCCCTCCGTGATTCCCTTATTCATTCATCCCTCCCCACTAATCTTCCTCCCAGCACTTATCCCTGCAAACGACCAAAGTGCTATGCCTGCCCATTCACATGCTCCCTCATGACCATTCAGGGCCACAAACAGTCCTTCCATGTGAGGCAAACCTTCACCTGCGAATCTGCTGGGGTTGTCTATCGTTTCTGATACTGCCTCCTCTACATTGGTGAAACGCAACATAAATTGGGGGACTGCTTCATCCGCCAGAAGTGAAACTTCCCGGTGTCCAAACATTTTTATTCCCATTTCTGCATGTCAGTCCATGGCCTCCTCTTGTGCCAAGATGAGGCCACCTTCAGGGTGGAGGAGCAACACCTTATATTCCATCTGGATAGCTTCCAACCTGATAGCATGAATATTGATTTCTCCTTCCAGTTAAAAAAAATTCCCTCCCCCTCTCCTCCTCTTCTGCTCCCCACTCTGGCCTCTTATCCATTCTCACCTGCCTATCACTACCTCCTGGGTTCCCTTCCCCTTCCCTTTCTCCTATGGTCCACTCTCTTTTCCTATCAAATTCCTTCTTCTCCAGCCCTTGACCTTTCTTATACACCTGGCTTCACCTATCACCTCTAGCTATCCTCTTCCCCTCTCCCCCACCTTTTTATTCTGGCATCGTCCCCCTTCCTTCCCAGTCCTGAATAAAGGTTTCTGCCTGAAAAGTCAACTGTTTATTCATTTCCATAGATGCTGCCTGACCTGCTGAGTCCCTCCAGCATTTTGTCTGTATTGTTGCTTTGAATTTCCAGCATCTGCAGAATTTCTTGTGCATTTAAGTTAATGTCCAGATGTGGAGTTTTTGCCATTTCTCCAGAGAGCATAAACATAACAATACAAGAAAATAGAAAAGAGAACACAGAATAATACCACTTTAATCCACAATGGTGTGCCGAACTAATTAAACTAATGATCCCTAATTAAACTAATTCCTTTGGCCGGTACATAGGCCATATCCCACAATACTTCACATATTCATGGGCCTGTCTAAGATTCTATTAAACACTACCTAGGATCTTAAAGGTTGGAGCAAGAGTAGGCCACTTGGCCCTTCAAGCCTGACCCATTATTCAATATGTTTGTGGCCGATTTGCCTCCAGGCTTCGTCTCTTCGGTGCCGTGAATTCCATGATCTTTCAAAAAATTATCTACTTGCTTATTAAATATGTTCAATGAGATTGCCTCCTCAACCCTCTGGGTTAACAAATTCCAGAGATTCATCTCCAACCATTGAAGAAATTCATTGAAAAGCATCATTTGACCCCTTCAGTTTGTTGGATGATCGCTTTTGTTACTTTAATGGCTAGAAGATCTATACTATTGAATTGGAAAGTGATTAATCCTCCTACATTGGTTTTCTCAAACTATATCTTGTTTAAATCTAGAAAAAAATTAGAAGTGTTATTTTTGACCCATCTATTAAATTTGATGAGACTTGGAGACCATTTATTCAATATTTCCACATGATGTAATTTGTCCCTTGCCAATCTATTTTGTGATTTCAATATAGGGGGAGAGGAGCGGAAGTGGCAACACTATTGGTTCTATCTGAGATATCACAATAGCCCTTTCTTTTCTTTTTTTCCATAGTTTTCTTTAGTTTGGGTAGATTTTTTTAGGGGATTTTTTTTTCTTTTTCATTTTTTTACGATATTTTATATTTTATGTATACTCTTTTTATATTTTGTTGTTAATCTGTGTGATTTTGGGATGTTTCTAACTATGTGCTACCTGACAGTAAACTTTAATAATTATTATCAATTAACATAATCCCAATTATTATGTACTTTTTGTAATGTGTTTATTGTTGAAACTAATAAAAAGATTGAAACAGAAAAGAAAGAAAGAAATTCATTTGCACCACAGTTTTAAATGATCAGCTCCTACTTTGTAACAATCCACACATCCAAAATGGTAGCGCCCCTCACTTGGACTGTTGACTTACTTGCTGCCAGAATGTCTTGTTTCAACATCAGATTTGGTTCTTCGTCCTTTAACTGTTCTTGAGCGAAATGGATTACACAGTAGGTACATTATACTTCTCCACACACTAAGGATGCTACCAATTTTGCAGCCACATTGCATGCTTTACTTCCAATAAGATTTTATCAGCATTGGGCTTTATTATTCAGAAACGTGCTGGTGCCATTTAAACCAACAACAAAGCAATTAGCAGCATTGACAAGACTGGTGAGATAGAAAGCTGTGCATATAAACTGGTCTTAAGTCATAAAGAACTTAAATTGAACATTACAATTTGAAGCACATCACTGACTCAAAACACCCTTTCTGTTGCACCACACAATGACTCGTGTTCAGATTCTTCACCAACCGCCGAGGATCAGTCACCTGTAGGCCACTAATGCTGTTCGTTACAACCAGTTCATGAGAAACATTGGTGGGAGTACATCACTGATCGCTCTCTGTGTGTTTCTCATCATGGCCGCAGGGAGTATCATCTACAACTAATCACTGCTGCTATCTCCCTACACCACTCAGATAGCACCTCCCAAACACATGATCGCTATCACCAAGAAAAACAAGGGCAGGGTCAGCAAGTAGGAACATAATGTGCAGATTTCCTTCCAAGTGTAACACCCTGGAAAAGGTTTCACTGCTAACGTAATGGTCTTTCTGTAGAAGCAATGTTTGGGTTATGGTTAGAAATAATGGGCGCTTTGGAATGTGACCCGAGTCCTTTGTTCGGCGGGAAATTAAGAGAGAAGACAGTGGAGAGAACCGGTCATAGGATATGACCCAGTGGGGAGATCATGATTCAATGGAGTCAGGCGGCAAGTTTGACTGAGGATCGGTGCATTAAGCTCCAACTGGTGCATATCTGACTGTTTAATTATAATGGGCCCTTTTTCTTTTTTCTTTCTTTTCTTTACTAACCTTTCAGTTAAGATCCATAAATATAATTCCCTTGATCGTATGCAGTGTGCTGTCTGTTGTTTCTTGGCACTGAGTTGTAACAGGGTTGCAAATTAGACAGCATCCATGCAAACCAGACTTTGGGATGGGAGAGCCGTCTCAATCTCATGGGTTTGGCAGAAACAGCGTGTGTCTTCCCTAGACTTACGTAGCCAAGGATATCAGCGGGGTTTCACAAGTAACATGCCACCCTGATTTGGAAACGTTTCTCCATTCCTTCATCATCACTAGGTCTAAATCCTGGAAACCCTTACACAATAACATTTTGGTATTAATAACAATACCCACATTGATAATTGATTAGACAGAGTGGCAATGGTGTCTACCGTGAAGAGGGTCAAAATTATATGCCATAATATCCTCTTTGCCTCTAATAATTAGGACAATACCCCCAGAGTTTGCCTCTGGGTCAGTAGTATTGTGGTTATGTTTGATCACTAGGTACAAGTAACCTGCGGCCTGACCTGTTGATGTGTGGACATGACTTCAACTTCAATCGTGGTAACTGGGAAAAAGTTCAAATAAATAAATCTGGAATAAAAATCTGGTGTTAGCAATGATGATTATGAAACTACTGGATTATTAATATCCTCCTGTGAAGGGAATCTGCCACTCTCTAAGGTCTTTGAGTAATAGCTAACCCAACAAAGTGGTTACCTACAAATTACCTCCTTAGTTCTATGGTCATTGAGACAAATAATAAACGCTGATGGTTCTAGTCTTGTTCACATCCTGTGTAAAAAAAAAGGCAACTTTGAGGAGGATTCAGTTTCTGCAGTGGGCTCCAGCTTCAATGCTATATAACCACAGAGGTACAGCCCATGGAATGGGGTTTAATGTGGATTTTTCACGCACGACAGTCTCTGGAGTTTACAGAGAATGTGTGAAAAACAAAAAAAAATCCAGTGAGCAGCAGTAATGTGGGCAAATGAGAGAGGTCAGAGGAGAATGGCCAGACAGTTTCAAGCTGACAGGAAGGTGACAGTGGTGTGCAGAAGAGCATCTCTGAATGCACAACATTGTCAAACCTTGAAGCTAGAGCAGAAGACCATGAACATACACCCACTGGCCACTTCATTAGGTACAGGAAGTACCTGATAAAGTGGCTACTGAGAATAAAAATGTTCCCATTGAATGCAGCAGAGACACTCGTAAATAATGACAAAAGCAATATATGGGAATACACAAGTGTTGAACAATTTGTATTCTAATTTTTATGATGTTTACAAGTTAGTGAAATAGATTGAGTTCAATAGCTTAATAACACCTGTTAATGAAATGTACGTACCTTTAGCATTCATAGAAGTTGCTCTTAATGTAGGAAAATGTCATTAGCTTAATCTGAGGCAAAATATTCCAAATTCCATAATACTTGTGTTAATGGCATGCTTTGCTTTTAGAAATGAACATCCATTTATATAGAGGATATTCCAGAGCTCTTCATTAGAGTGTTATTGAACAAGTTATTGGGCAGCACGGTAGCACAGTGGTTAGCACAACACTTTACAGTACTGCCGACCCAGGTTCAGTTCTCGCCGCTGCCTGTAAGGAGTTTGTACGTTCTCCTCGTTTACTGTGTGGGTTTCCTCCGGGTGCTCCAGTTTCCTCCCACAGTCCAAAGACGTACCAGTTGGTAGGTTAATTGGTCATTGTAAATTGTCCCGTGATTAGGCTCAGATTAAATCAGGGGATTGTTGGGCGGCGTGGCTCAAAGAGCTGGAAGGGCCTATTCCGTGCTGCATTTAATAAATAAATACATATCACAAACAGGGGTATTATCAGGAGTATCTCAACCACTGAGTCAGTTCCAGCTCACAGAGTAATCTTATTGTTCACCTATTGGTAATCTGTTTCTCCACACTCCCTTCATTTGTCCAAGATTCTACCACTCACCAACACACAAGGAACAATTGACCATGGCCTATTAACCAAACTAACAGCACATCTTTGGGATGTGGGAGGAAACCAGAGCAACTAAGTAAAACCCACGTGGTCATAGGGAGAAGGTGTAACTTCCATACAGACTACACCTGAGCTCAAGACTGAACCTGAAGCATTAGATCCGTGAGGCAGCAGCTCTATGGGCTGCATCACTATGCTTGTCCTTGCTCGGGCAGATTTTTTTTCCTTTTGGGATACAACAGGGTAGCAGGCTCTTCCAGCTCATAGAAACCTTGCTGCCCAGTTACACCCATGTGGCCAATTAACCTACTAACCTGTACATCTTTGGAATGTGGGAGGAAACCGGAGAACCTGGATGAAACCCGCGTGGTTACAGTGCGAACGCCTTACAGACAGTGGCGGAAAATGAACCCAGGTCGCTGCCACTGTGAAAGCGTTATGCTAACCACTACACTGCCATGCCACAATAACTGTCAGCATGGTCAAAGAAATGAGATTTAGAGACTTTCTTAAAGAAGGAATGTTGGGTTGCTGTGGAGAAGTTTAGGGAAGGAATTCCAGAGCTTGGGCTCTGCCAGCTAATACCACACGTAACTGGATTCACTTGCCTACTACAAACATCTTAACTGCGAGGATACAGCAAATAACCACTAATGCTTTTAAAACACATTCTTTCAACAAAGACTGAAATCAATGTTTCAAATCTTTGTAAACAATGTGAGAAATTTTAAACAGAAGTTCCAATCAATTTACTTTGCAGCGCAGGAGTTTTTCAATTACAAACCACAACATTTCCAGCTTAGTCTGCAAAATTTCAAGATTTTCCAAGAATTAATCAGCCTCCTCCCCTCATCTTAATTTGAAGAGAAACAATAAAGGAGTTTGAAAACTTCAGGGGGCCTGAATAACATGGTCAGGTCTAGCCTAAATTTGAGAACTGTTGTTGATTGTTGATAATAGAAACAGAATTAGGCCATTTGGCCCATCAAATCTGTTTCATTATTTGATCATGGCTGATTTAGTTTGGTCTCCACGCCATTCTCCTGCCTTCTCCCTGTGACCTTTGATGCCTGTACTAATCAAGAACCTATCAACCTCCGCGTCAAATATATCCAATGACTTAGCCTCTACGGGCATCTGTGGCAATGAATTTCACAGATTTAATACCTCCTGGGTGAAGAAATTCTCCCTCGTCTCTGTACTCAATGGGCATCCTGGCATTTTGAGGCTGTGCCCTCTAGTCCTAGACACTCGCACTATTGGACACATCCTCTCTCTGCTGTCAACAACCTTTTAATCTTTTTGATCAGTGGAGGTGTGTCATGATAGGGCTATGTTTACTGCTCGTCACTAAACAATATGCATAACTTCTTTTTCATTCCCTATGTAATATTCACATATGCAACGAAAGTAGTAATATTGGGTATACAGAGACCAAATGAAATGCAAATTTAATTTTTATTATTTCCCTGTTGTCTATCACCTAATTTAATTCATTTACATCTCCTCCCAGTTTCTTTCTTTGTAATTAGTGATTTGCAAATAGCTTCACGTAATGACCAAATGTCACTGTTACGATTACAAAAAGGATAAGGTTTTAAATTTGACTAAGTGTGGGACTAACTTGGAAATTATGCACCTTCCCTTTTTGTTGGTTGTGGTTCGCCACTGCTGAAACGAACGTGGGTATGAAATTATCATCTGAAGGAGGACCTCACATTGCTTGATTAAATTAGATTAATTATTACTTAATTTCAAATAAATTAGGTCACAGCTGGAGGAATATGTACTGTTTTGCAGAGATAGTGGATCCACTCGTTAAAACATTTTTAAAACTTGCTAAATTATAGGAGGGTACCAGAAGATTGGAAAACAGCCAATATGACAACCTTGTTCAAAAAGGGAAAACAGAACATGGCGTACTATAGGCCAGTTAGTCTAACATCTATTGCTGACAACATACTAGAGTCAATGATCAAGAAGAAATAACTAGTCATTTAGGAAAGGTGAATATAATCAAACCTAGTCAATGGGGTTTTCTGAAAGGTATATCATGTTTGCAAAATCTGCTCTGATTGTTTCAGGATGTGACATGCAGGTTTTGAAAGAGGGAAACCTATAGCTGTGGTTAGTGTATTTATCCCAAAATGGATTTAACAATGTGCTACATAAGAGGTTTCTGCATAAATTAAAAGCCTAAGATATTGGATGAAGTAGGTTAGCACGGCTTGAAAAATAGTTGTCAAGTAGAAAACAAAGGGTTGGAATAAATGGGCTCTTTTCAGGCCGTAAGGATGTAACTAGTGGAAAGCCCCAGGGATCTGATCTAGGCCCTCATTTGTTTGCTATTTACATTCATAACCTGGAAAAATAAACATAACATTTGGTTTCTAAGTTTACCGATGATATGAAAACAGGTGGAAAGTACAATGAAGACACTGATATTCTGCAAAGAGGTACATATATATAGACTGAGTGTCTGGGTGAAAACTTGGCAAATGCAGTATAACTTGAGGAAGTGTGAGGTCATGAACTTCAGTAGGAAGAACAAAAAGGTGTTTGAATGCAAGGGTGCTCAGTGATGGATGCCACCTTCTTGAGGTTCCACCTCTTATGGTCAGGAGGGTTAAGACCTTGATGGATCTGAATAAGTCTACAACCCTCTGCAGGCTTGTGCGATCCTGTGCACTGGAACCAGCCAGAATGCTCTCCATCATACGTCTTTAGAAGTTTGCAAGAATCTTTGGTGATGTACCAGATCTCCTCACAGCTTCTTCTCTCCATCATCAGATTTCTGAACAGTCCATGAACCCATGAGCCCGACCTCATTACTCTTTTTTTACACTATTTATTTCTTTTGTAAACGATGGTTTTTGCACTGTACCACTGCCACGAAACAGCAAATTTCATGTTATATAGGACAGTGATAATAAACCTGATTCGGATCCTGATTCTGAAAGACTACAAATAAGTGATATTCAGAGGAAACTAGGTGTTCTAGTGCAAGAATCACAAAAGGTTAGCAGGAAGGTTTAAAGTAGTTTAAAGATTTAAAGATGTAAAGATTTTAAAGATTAACTTTATTTGTCACATGTACATTGAAACATACAGTACAATGCATCATTTACATCAAATCAAATCAAATCAGTGAGGATTATGCTGGGCCAACACAGCTTGCCCACAACTCATTAATTCTAACCCTTACTGTATGTCTTTGGAATATGGGAGGAAACAGAAGCACTTGGAGGAAACCCGCATGGGCACGGGAAGAAAGTACAAACTCCTTATAGACAGTGGTGAGAGTTGAACCCTGATCAGTGTTGCTGGCACTGTAAAGCATTGCGCTAACTGCCATGCTACCGTGCTGTCCATGGAAGTAGCTTAGAAGGCAAAGGCTTTTTGGCCTTTGTCGCAGAGGGTTTGGAGTTTAAGAATAGGGTGGTTTTGTTTCAGTTATACAGGGCATATTCAGATCACACCTGGAATACTGTGCACTGTTTTGGTCCTTCTACCTAAAAAAGGATTTAGCAGCATTAGAAGCAGTCTAAAGGAGATGAACAGGCTAATTCCTGGGGTGACAGGGCTGTCTTGCCAAAAAAGGCTCGATTGTTTGGGTCTGTATTACCTGGAATTTCAAAGAATGAGGAATGGTCTTATTCAAACATATTATATGCCAAGGGGGCTTGGCAAGTTAGATGTTTTCACTTGTGAGAGGTTTGAACAAGCAGACATAGTTACAAAATATAAGTACTTTCATTCAAAACCAAGGTGCTGAGGAGTTTCTTCTTTCAAAGTGTATCACATCTCTAGACTTCTGCCCAGAGGCTGGTGGCGGCCAGATTATTAAATATACTTCAGATGGAGATAGATAAATATTTGAAAGATCAAGGAATTGAGAAGGTACCTAGCACCAAAGAGGAATTGAGGATGGCATAGAAAAGCTATGATCATATTGAATGGAAGGGCACGCTTGAGGGGCCTGATGGCCTACTCCTTCTCCTACTTTCTTGTCCCCTGTATGTGATGACTGCTTAAGAAATTATGTGACAACTAAGCAAGGGTGCCAAGTAGATTTAAGGGTGTTACCAGGGCTGGAGCAGTTTAATTACGAGTAGTGGTTGGCTAGAATGGAATTGTTCTTTGGAACATAAATGGTTGAGGTTAGAATTAATTCAGATGAATAAAACAATGTGAGTCCTAGACAGGATGAATATGAAGGCTCAGCTTCACTTTGCAGTGAGGTCAAAATTGGGAGGCATATATTTAAAGCATGGATAGGAATTAGAGAAGTTGAAGAAAAATATTTTCCTTCAAAGATTGGTGGGTTCTGTGACCCATGGGCTGAAAGACTGATAATAGGTAGTAACCTTCAGCACATATATATGCGAGGCTGGACACCCTTGGACATGATGGGCTGAATGTCCTCCTTCCGTACCATATGATTCTGTGACATCACACTTGGGTTACCCACCGTATCTCCATATTGACATGAAAGCTACTACCATAAAGTGACATAGAGAGAAAATGATCATATACAGAATACTACACAAGCTAAACTAAAGCCAGCATGGGGTTTTGGCAATATTGCAAGGTCTGAAATTATATTTGATCCACCCTTCAAGATTATTTTCTTCTAATCACATCCATTAACTCAATATACCCCAAATAAGTCACTGAGTTGTCAAACTTGTGTTTTAAAATCTTTGCAACTGTATTGTCTTTTTCCTCACTAAGGAATGAGCAGGAAGCATTTTTGAATTTGTGATTTAGATATCTCAGTAGTACAATACTTCATTGGTCAGAACATGTTATATAGTGGCTAGAACATGAACTGTGAAGATGAGATCTTTAGTGCCTGCAATGTTTAATATAAAGCTGCCTGCATATCACTATATACCATTTTTCACTGGATTCAGTCCATTTTCCATTAACTTTTACTTGTTAGTGGGAAATTACCTGACCACACACGCTCAAGTAATGCATTTCAACTTTTATTATGACTTAGCATCAGACAAAAAGAATGCAGCTGTATGGGGGAAGAGAGGCAGAGAAGGAAGGAGTTCAATGTACAAGTCAAATAAAGACCTTGGAAAGAATCATGACTGTATCTTGAAAGCACAGCTGAAGTAGGACAGCCTCAGATCATATCAAGGATAAAGGAATCAAAAATGTAGGTCACAGAATGTAACTCCAAATATATTTTTACCCCTGCACATACTTCTCAGTAAAGTGAACTGATAGTTTACTTGCTCTCACGCTCCGAATATCTTCGTAAAGAACAGTGCACAATATTTAGGAAGGGAACGTTAACAACCTCTGGAACACTGCTGCCTCACTCATGACTGAGACTATTTGTAGCACACTCATTCCCTCGGCACTCACCTGGCCATCAAGGAGCTGAGTGTGCTGAATGCTTAACACCATGAACAGATGGTCATCTGGCACATGTTTAGAGTTAGTGACCAACCTCTTCCCCAAGGTGTCTTCTTACCCTTGCTGAGCAACACAACATCCAGCAAAAGAAAATTGAATTGGGAGAATTTGTGGAAAGAAATATTTAAGATTACATCATTAATATCAGAAAATCTCTCAAAAAGATGGAGATCAATCACTTATAGTAATATCTATTACTCACTTAAGACTTATCACCCAAGTGTATTTACCTCGGTGTAGAAAATATGCACATTTTTATAATTTTGTCTCCAAGTTTAAAAAAAATCAGCTTTAGCCCATTTGTTTCCTTTAAATGTGATCTTAGTGGGACAATGAACTCAAACAGAACTCATAGAGTAATAGTTCTTCACTTTATCTTACATTGTATAATGTTTCTACTAAGCTTAATATTGAGGGGAACCAACTGAGTACAGAAACAAGTGAGCTGTTAAATATGGAAATCAAATGAATCTTGTTAAAACAAAACTTCTCATTATGAACCAAGAAGAAAAGATATGCAATAAATGAAAATAGAAAACACTAAAAACATTCAGTCAAACGGACAGCATCTGTGGAGAGGCAAGCAGAATTTTTTTTTCAGATTGCCCTGTGGAAAGAGAAACAGGGTCAATATATTAGGTTGAAGACCCTTCATCAAGTCTTTGGCCTGACATTTTAACTGTGTTTCTTTATCCTTAGATACTGCCAGACCTGCTGATTGTTTCCATCAATTTTGGTTTTATTTCAGATCTCAGGAATTTGTAGATTCTGTTTTAAATGTAATTTATATTTCAGGTAACCAGTCTATTCCCATATCCTGTCACCCACACTAAATGTCAACTTAACTTCTATCTTCATGAATTCCAACTGATGTATTGTGGGTTCCATTAAATGTTATCTTTACTTCATATTTATAGCGTCCGCAGTTTAAAAGAAGTTAATTTGGCCTTCACATTGACCTTCATAAATCAAAGTATTGAGCACAGGAGTTGGGATGTTAAGTTGAAGTTGTGTAAGACATTAGTGAGGCCTAATTTGGAGTATAGTGTGCAATTTTGATCACCTATCTACAGGAAATATATCAGTAAGATTGAAAGAGTACTGAGAAAAATTACGAGGATGTTGCTGGACTTGAGGTCCTGAGTTATAGGGAAAGGTTGAAGAGGTTCGGACTTTATTCCCTAGAGCGTAGGAGAATGAGGGGAGATTTGATAGAGGTATACAAAATTTTCAGCAGTACAGACCATAAGACCAGAAGACATACTGTAGGAGCAGAATGAGGCCATTCGGCCCTTCGAGTCTGCTGCACCATTCCATCATGGCTGATTTATTATCCATCTCAAAGCCATTCATCTGCCTTCTCCCTGTAACATTTGACACCATATCTAGTCAACCTCTACTTTAAATATGCTCAATAACTCGGCCTCCACAGTCATCTGTGGCAATGAATTCCACAGATTTACCATACTCTGGCTACAGAAATTCCTCCTCATCTCTGTTCTATCGCTCCAGTCTAAGGCTGTGCCCTCTGACTATAGGAAACATCCTTCCTGCATCTGCTCTATGCAGACCTTATGATATTGGAGCAACACACATTAAGGTTGCTGGTGAACGCAGCAGGCCAGACAGCATCTCTAGGAAGAGGTACAGTCGACGTTTCAGGCCGAGACCCTTCGTCAGGCCTAGTCCTGACGAAGGGTCTTGGTCTGAAACGTCGACTGTACCTCTTCCTAGAGATGCTGCCTGGCCTGTTGCGTTCACCAGCAACTTTGATGTGTGTTGTTTGAATTTCTGGCATCTGCAGAGTTCCTGTTCCTTATGATATTGGATAGGTTTCAATGAGGTTCCCCCCTTACTCTTCTAAACTCCAGTGAATACAGGCCCAGAGCCATCAAATGTTCCATGTACATTTACCCATTCTTTCCTGGAATCATTCTCATGAACCTCCTCTGGACCTTCTCCAATGCCAGCACACCTTTTCTTAGATAAGGGCGGGCCCCAAAACTGCTCACAGTACCCTAACTGCAGTCTGACCAATGCTTTATAAAGCCTCAGCATTATATCCTTGCTCTTATTTTCTAGTCCTCTCAAAACGAGTGCTAACATTGCATTTGCCTTCCTCACCACTGACACAACCTGCAAGTTCACGTTTAGGAAATCCTGCACAAGGACTCCCAGGTCCCTTTGCACCTCTGATTTTTGTGATTTTCTCCCTGTTTAGAAAATAGTCTACACTTTTTTTCCTTCTACCAAAGTGCATGACCATACACTTCCCGACACTATATTCCATCTGCCACTTCTTTGTCCATTCCCTCAATGTATCTAAACCCTTCTGCAGACTCCCTGCTTCCTCACCACTACTTGCCCCTCCACCTGGCTTAGCCAACCAGAAAAGGCGTCCTTTATACCAACTTTTTGCCTCCTGCCAGTCAGCCAATCCATGCTAGTATCTTCCCTGATCTAGTTAAGCAGCTTCATATGTGACACCTTGTCAAAGGCCTTCTGAATATCCAAGTAAACAATAGCCGCTGACTCTCCTTTGCCTATCCTGCCTGTTATTTCCCAAAGAATTCCAACAGATTTGTCAGGCAGGATTTTTCCTTAAGGAAACGATGCTGACTTTGGCCTATTTTATCATGTGCCTCCAACTACCCTGAAACTTCACCCTTAATAATAGACTCCAACATCTTCCCAACCATTGATATCAGGCTAATTGGCCTACAATTTCCTTTCTTCTGCCTCCCTCCCTTCTAAATGAGTGGGGTGACATTTGCAATATTTCTGTCCTCCAGAACCACTCCAGAATCTAGTGATTCTTGAAAGATCGTTACTAATGCCTTCACAATCTCTTCAGCTACCTCTTTCAGAACCCTGGGATGTAGTCCATCTGGTCCGGGTGACTTATCTACCTTCAGACCTTTCAGCTTCCCAAGCACCTTCTCTTTAGTAATAGCAACTACACTCACCTCTATTCCCTGACATTCTCGAATTTCTGGCATATTGCTAGTGTTTTCACAGTGAAGACTGACACAAAATACTTATTAAATTCTTTCACCATTCCTTTGTCCTCCTTTACTACCTCTCCAGCACCATTTTCCAGTGGTCCAATATCCAGTCTCGCCTCTCATTTACCCTTTATTTTTTGGAAGAAACTTTTGGTATCCTCATTTATATTATTGGCTAACTTGCCTTCATATTTCATCTTTTCTCTCCTTATGGTTTTTTTGGTTGCGTTCTATTGGTTTCTTTTTAAAGCTTCCCAATCCTCAAACTTCCCTCTATTTTTTGTTATATTATATGCCCTCTCTTTTGCTTTTATGTTGTCTTTCACTCCTCTTGTCAGCCATGGTTTCCTCATTCTCTCTTTATAATACTTCTTCATCTTTGGGATGTATCTATCCTGTGCCTTCAAAACCACCCTCATAAACTCCAGCCACTGCTGTTCTGCCATAATCCCTGCTAGTGTCCTCTTCCAATCAATTTTGCCCAGCTCATCTCTCATGCCTCTGTTAATTCCCTTCACTCCAGTGTAATACTGGTATATCTGACTTTTTATCTTCTCCGTCTCAAACTGTAGGGTGAATTCTAACATATTATAATCACTGCTTTCTAAAGGTTGCTCTATCTTAAGCTCCATAATCAAATTTGGTTCATTACACAAGGGTTGGGGGGAGCCCGGAGGGTGGAGAGCAGGCAAGGAGTTATAGTGAGAGGGACAGAGGGAGAAAAAAGAGAGAGAGAAAAAAAGGGGGGAAAAATAAAAAATATATTAAGTAAATAAATAAGGGATGGGGTGTGAAGGGGAGGAGGGGCATTAATGGAAGTTAGAGAAATCAATATTCATGCCATCAGGTTGGAGGCTACTCAGGTGTTGTTCCTCCAACCTGAGTGTGGCTTCATCTTTACAGTAGAGGAGGCCGTGGATAGACATATCAGAATGGGAATGGGACGTGGAATTAAAATGTGTGGCCACTGGGAGATCCTGCTTTCTCCGGCGGACAGAGCGTAAGCGTTCAGCAAAACAGTCTCCCAGTCTGCGTCGGGTCTTGCCAATATATAGAAGGCCACACCGGGAGCACCGGACACAGTATACCACCCCAGCCGAATCACAGGTGAAGTGTCGCCTCACCTGGAAGGACTGTCTGGGGCCCTGAATGGTGGTAAGGGAGGAAGTGTAAGGGCATGTGTGGCACTTGTTCTGCTTACAAGGATAAGTGCCAGGAGGGAGATCAGTGGGGAGGGATGGGGGGGACGAATGGACAAGGGAGTCGCGTAGGGAGCGATCCCTGCGGAAAGCAGAGAGAAGGGAGGGAGGGAAAGATGTGTTCGGTGGTGGAAGTTACGGAGACTAATATATTGGACCTGGAGGCTGGTGGGGTGGTAGGTGAGGACCAGGGGAACCCTATTCCTAGTGGGGTGGCGGGAGGATGGAGTGAGAGCAGATGTACGTGAAATGGGAGAGATGCGTTTGAGAGCAGAGTTGATGGTGGAGGAAGGGAAGCCTCTTTCTTGAAAAAAGGAAGACATCTCCTTCATCCTGGAATGAAAAGCCTCATCCTGAGAGCAGATGCGGTGGAGATGGAGGAATTGCAAGAAGGGGATGGCATTTTTGCAAGAGACAGAGTGGGAAGAGGAATAGTCCAGGTAGCTGTGAGAGTCCGTAGGCTTATAGTAGACATCAGGAGATAAGCTGTCTCCAGAGATAGAGACAGAAAGATCAAGAAAGGAGAGGGTGGTGTCGGAAATGGACCAGGTAAACTTAGTCATAGTCATAGCCATACTTTATTGATCCCGGGGGAAATTGGTTTTCATTACAGTTGCACCATAAATAATAAACAGTAATAGAACCATAAATAGTTAAATAGTAATATATAAGTTATGCCAGTAAATTATGAAATAAGTCCAGGACCAGCCTATCGGCTCAGGGTGTCTGACCCTCCAAGGGAGGAGTTGTAAAGTTTGATGGCCACAGGCAGGAATGACTTCCTATGATGCTCTGTGCTGCATCTTGAGGGCAGGGTGGAAGTTGGAGGCAAAGTTAATGAAGTCAACGAGCTCAGCATGCGTGCAGGAAGCAGCGCCAATGCAGTCGTTGATGTAGCAAAGGAAAAGAGGGGGACAGATACCAGTATAGGCTTGGAACATGGATTGTTCCACAAATCCAACGAAAAGGCAGGCATAGCTGGGACCCATACGGGTGACCAGGGCTACACCTTTAGTTTGGAGGAAGTGGAAGGAGCCAAAGCAGAAATTATTAAGAGTAAGGACTAATTCCACTAGACGGAGGAGAGTGGTGGTAGAGGGGAACTGATTACGTCTGGAATCCAAAAAGAAGCGGAGAGCTTTGAGACCTTCCTGGTGGGGGATGGAGATATATAGGGACTGGACATCCATGGACATCCCTCTGTCCCTCTCACTATAACTCCTTGCCCATCCTTTGGGCTTCCCCCCCGCCCCACCACCTTTCTTTCCCCCTCGGCCTCCCGTCCCATGATCCTCTCCCTTCTCCAGCCTCATATCCCTTTTGCCAATCAACTTTCCAGCTCGTAGCTCTATCCCTCCCCCTCCTGTCTTCTCCTATCATTTCGAATCTCCCCCTCCCCCTCCCACTTTCAAATCTCTTACTATGTCTTCTTTCAGTTAGTCCTGACAAAGGGTCCCGGCCTGAAACGTCGACTGTACCTCTTCCTATAGATGCTGCCTGGCCTGCTGCATTCACCAGCATTTTTTGTGTGCATTGCGTGAGTAACATGATGGAGTTTGAGATGTTGCTGTCAACTTGGACTGACTGGAGTCCTTCCATCAAGAAGTCCAAGATCCAGTTACAGAGAGGGGTGCTGAGTCCCAACGAGGACAGTTTACCCACCAGCCTTTGAGGGATGATTGTGTTAAACACTGATCTGAAGTCAAAGAACAACATCCTGGCATATGAGGCATTGTTTTCTAGGTAGGACAGGACAGAGTGGAAGGCTGAGGCTATGACATCATCAGTGGACCGGTTTGAGCAGTCGGTGAACTGAAAAGGGTCCAGTGTAGCTGGAAGGTAAGATTTTATATGATCCATTACCAGCCGCTCGAAGCACTTCATGTTTGTTGAGTTAGTGCCTCAATTAAGTGAAAGTCGGGAGGGATTCAAATCTAGTCTTGAAAAGGTAGGGCATACATTTGTGAGAATCAAATAACAATTCTTGGTTGGAGGAAATAAGGCTGCATTTAAATTGGTAAATTAGTTTATTATTGTCGTGTATATCGAGGTTCAGTGAAAAAAATGTTTTACATACCAACCGTATAGATCATTTCATCACATCTGTACGCTGAGGTAGCACAAGGGAAAAGCAATAACAGAATGCAAAATATCGTGTTACAGTTACGGAGGAAGCGCAGTGCAGGCAGACAACAACGTGCAAGGCCACAATGAGGTAGAATGTGAGGTCAAAAATCCATCTTATTGTGCTGGGACATCATTCAATTGAATATGTAAGAGTGGAGAGCATCTGCACTGGATCCTGGTGGTAGGTACTTTCAGGCTTTTGTATCTTCTACCAGACGGAGGAAGGAGAAGAGAGAATGTCTGGGGTGGGTAGGTATGGCTGGAGAAGTTGTCTATGTGTGAGATTGTACCAGTATTTTATTGACGATAGCATTCTTGCTTTGCAGTCTGATTAACATGGGTTCAAATATCATTACAAAACTTTAGCACACAATCGGACGAGATATTAAATTTCAATTCTTTCCTTTATCTGGATGATAAAAGAATCCATAACAATATTCAAAAAGATTGAATGTCTAGGTCAAGTTTCACCTCACGAGCAACCTTTTTGTTCCCAATTAGTTGGTAGGGAACGTCATTAGCTCCAGCATCTGCTCTAAACGAGTTCCTGGAATTGACTGACAGTAGAGTATTCTGAGATGTTCTGGAGGCATAAATGGAACAATGTTATTTTTTTTCTTCAGTTGAGCCTTGCTGACAGCCTACCCTATGAGATAAGATTTCCCATCATAATTTCGCAGTAATCAGCTGCTTCCCACAGAACGGGCACAAGACACCAGGAAGTTGAAGCAGTCTGCCAAAAATTCCTATCCACCAGCAGCTGGATTTATATTTCATTGGAAGGGCAACCTTCAAATCCTGGATGAGTGTTTGATTCCATAACCTTCTGATGAGAGTGGTACCCACTGACCTACAGCTGATTCTAGAGATTTGGGAAGTAAAGTTGGACAGGAGGAAAATTGTTGCAAAAACTGGCACCATGCTTCTAGATAATTCCTTTCTACATTGCTGATGGTGCCACATGCCAGTGAGGGTAGAAACAGGATGATTTGGCAGATGAATGTATGGCTGAGAAACTGGTTCAGGGGGCAGGGCTTCAGGTTCTTGGATCATTGGGATCTCATTTAGGGGAGGTATGACCTGTACAAAAGTGATGGGTGGCACCTGAATCCAAGGGGAACCAATATTCTTGCGGGCAGGTTTATTAGAGCTTTTGCAGTGGGTTTAAACTAATTTGGCGGGGGTGGGAACTCAGGATAGGATGGATGGTTAAAAAGCAAAGATAGCGTGTAATCAGACCATCAAGAAGGGCAGGCAGATGATAGCACATAATTGCAGCCAGCAGGGTGAGTATCAGTGCATTTTGGATGCAGAATCAAAAAGGATAGCAAATACAGTACTCAAAGTACTATATCTCAGTGCACGGAGTATAAAGAATAAAGTGGATGATCTTGTTGCACTTTTACAGATTGTCAGGTATGATGTTGTGACCATCACTGAATCGTGGCTGAAGGATGGTTGTAGTTGGGAGCTGAATGTACAAGGTTCCACGTTGTATTGGAGGGACAGGAAGGTAAGCAGAGGGGGTGGCGTGGCTCTGCTGGTAAAGAATGGCATCAAATCAATAGAAAGATGTAACACAGGATCTGAGGATGTTGAATCCTTGTGGGTCAAGTTAAGAGGACTGCAAGGGTAAAAGGACCCTGATGGCAGTTATATACAGGCCTCCCAACAGTAGCTGGAATGTGGACCACAGATTACAGCAAGAAATAGAAATGGCATGTCAAAAGGGCAGTGTTATGATAGTCATAGAACATAGAACCATCAAATCTACAGCACATTACAGGCCCTTGGGCCCACAACGTTGTGCCGACCATGTAACCTACTCTAGAAACTGCTTAGAATTACCCTACTGCGCAGCTCTTTATTTTTCTAAGCTCCATGTACCTACCTAAAAGTCTCTTAAAAGACCCTATTGTATTTGTCTCTACCAACATCGACGGCACCACCACTCTCTGTGTGAAAAACTTACCCCTGACATCCCCTCTGTACTTACTTCCAAGCAGCTTAAAACTATGCCCCCTCATATTAGCCATTCAGCCTTGGGAAAAAACGCCTGGCTATCCACACGATCAATGCCTCTCATCATCTTATACATCTCTATCAGGTCACCTCTTATCCTCCGTTGCTCCAAGGAGAAAAGGCCAAGTTCACTCAACCTATTCTCATAAGGGTCTCCAATTCAGGCAACATCCTTGTAAATCTCCTCTGTACTCTTTCTATAGTATACATATTCTTCCTGTAGTGAGGTGACCAGAAATGAACACAGTACTCCAAGTGGGGTCTGACCGAGATCTTATATAGCTGTAACATCACCTCATGACTCTTGAACTCAATCCCATGGTTGACGAATGCCAACGCACCATACACCTTCTTAACAACACTGTCAACCTGCACAGCAGCTTTGAGTGTCCTATCGACATGGACCCCAAGATCTCTCAGATCCTCCACACTGCCAAGAGTCTTAACAATTATTCTTTCTTTCTTTTCAAATCTTTTTATTGTTATACAAAAGAAATAACACGAGTACATTGAAGTAACAACACTTACAATGTCTCAAAAAACACATTATCTTAAAGATTGAAAAAAAATTTGTGATAACAAAAAAAACCTACTAAGCAGAAAAAGTGAGAAAAAAAACCATTAGGTGTACAACCCCGGAGCCATGCGTCATACAAAAAGCTTCTAAAAATAAACATCAAACCGCCAGCAAGAAAAGAAAATATACCAAAACATATATAATATTTTATATTATTATATTCTTTCTTCAAATTGAACCTACTAAAATGAACCACTTCACAGTTATTACAAGGGAGAAGGTGCTCAAAAAGCTGAAAGACCTAAGGGTACATAAGTCACACAGACCAGATGAACTGCACCCTAGGGTTCTGATAGAGGTAGTGGTAGAGATTGTGAAGGCATTGGT
Organism: Mobula hypostoma; assembly: GCF_963921235.1. Taxonomy (NCBI): domain Eukaryota; kingdom Metazoa; phylum Chordata; class Chondrichthyes; order Myliobatiformes; family Myliobatidae; genus Mobula; species Mobula hypostoma. The sequence goes on from NC_086128.1 coordinate 35,638,292, forward strand.
AATGATCTTTCAAAAATCATGGTGCCATAGGACTGGCAAATTGCAAATGTCACTCCATTCCACTCTTTAAGAAAGGAGGAAGGCAGTAGAAAGGAAATTATAGCCCAGTTAGCCTGACCTCAGTGGTTGGGAAGCTGCTGGAGTCAACTGTTAAGGATGAGATTATGGAGTACTTGGTGACACAGGACAAAATAGGACAAAGTCAGCATGGTTTCCTTAAGGGAAAATTCTACCTGACGAACCTGTTGGAATTCTTTGAAGAGATTACACGTGGGATAGATAAAGGGGATGCAGTGAATGTGGTATATTTGGACTTCCAGTAAGCCTTTGACAAGGTGCCAGCCATGAGGCTGCTTACCAAATTAAGAGCCCATGGTGTTACAGGAAAGTTACTGGCATGGCTAGAGCGTTGGCTGATTGGTAGGAAGCAGTGAGTGGGAATAAAAGGATCCTTGTCTGGCTGTTTGCCAGTGACTCGTAGTGTTCCGCAGGGGTCAGTGTTGGGACCGCTTCTTTTAATGCTGTATATCAATGATTTAGATGATGGAATAGATGGCTTTGTTGAAAAGTTTGCAGATGATACGAAGATTGGTGGAGGGGAAGGTAGTGTTGGGGAAACAGGTAGGCTGCAGAAAGACTTAGACAGACTAGGAGAATGGGCAAGAAAGTGTCAAATGGAATACAATGTTGGAAAATGTATGGTCATGCACGTTGGTAGTAGAAATAAATGTGCAGACTATTTTCTAAACAGGGAGAAAATCCAAAAGTCTGAGATGTAAAGGGACTTGGGAGTTCTTGTGCAGAACACCCTGAAGGTTAACTTGCAGGTAGAGTCGGTGGTGAAGAAAGCAAATGCAATGTTCGCATTCATTTCAAGGGTTCTAGAATATAAGAGCAGGGATGCGATGCTGAAGCCTCAGCTTGAGTGTTGTGAACAGTTTTGGGCTCCTCATCTAAGAAAAGATGTGCTGGTATTGGAGAGGGTTCAGAGGAGGTTCACAAAGATAATTCTAGGAATAAAAGGGTTATCATATGAGGAACAGTTGATAGCTCAGGGTCTGTACTCGCTGGAATTTAGAAGGATAAGGGGGTATCTCAAGGGGGTATTTCAAATGTTGAAAGGCCTAGACAGAGTAGATGTGGAAAGGATGTTTCCCATGATGGAGGAGTCTAAGACAAAAGGGCACAGCTTCAGGATAGAGGGGCTTTCATTTAAAACAGAAATTTCTTTTGCCAAAGGGTGGTAAATTTGTGGAATTTGTTACTACAGGCAGCTGTGGAGGCTAGGCCACTGGGTGTATTTAAGGCAGAACTTGACAGGTTCTTGATTGGACATGGCTTCAAAAGTTACGGGCAGAAGGCTGGGGAGCGGGGTGAAAAGGTGGAGAAAGGATTAGCCATGATTAAATGACAGAGCAAACACGGGGAAATTTGTAGATGCTGGAATTTCAAGCGGAATGCTAACGCCCCACCTCCCCCTCGTACCCCATCCGTTATTTATTTATATACACACATTCTTTTTCTCTCTCTCCTTTTTCTCCCTCTATTCCCCTCATTATACCCCTTGCCCATCCTCTGGGTTCCCCCCCCCTTTTGTCCTTCTCCCTAGGCCTCCTATCCCATGATCCTCTCATATCCCCTTTGCCAATCACCTGTCCAGCTCTTGGCTCCATCCCTTCCCCTCCTGTCTTCTCCTATCATTTTGGATCTCCCCCTCCTCCTCCCACTTTCAAATCTCTTACTAGCTCTTCTTTCAGTTAGTCCTGACGAAGGGTCTCAGCCCGAAACGTCGACTGTACCTCTTCCTAGAGATGCTGCCTGGCCTGCTGTGTTCACCAGCAACTTTTATGTACAAATGACAGAGCAGACTTGATAGGCCAAATGGTCTATTCCTGCTCCTATGTCTTATGGTCTTATAAGTGGAATGGAAACCTGATACATGCCATTAGAACAGTATGCAGCAATGTAAACATTCGATTCTTTGTACCGTGGAAAACAGGGGGAAAAAATCTGTGTTCATTCCTTTCCAAAATTATTATTGAAAGGCAAACGAAAATATATTTGTCCGGAAATTCAACCTCCTTTGCCTGAGGTCATGATATAAAGAACTGGTACAGCTGTGGACCATTGAAATTCAATTTAACCCTGAGATCGCTCAAACTGTGCCAAGTTGAACAGAATCCTTCCAAAGATACTGTACAGGTTGGGCTTCTGGTAGCCAAGTCAGTCAATTAAAGCAGCTGAGATCCAAGAGACTCTACAGATGCTGGAAATCTTGAGCAATACACACATAAAATCCTGGAGCAACTCAACCAGTCAGGCAGCAGCGATGCAGGGAAATAAACATCGATGTTTCCAGCTGTGACCCTTCACGAGGACCTATGTTCTCTTGCCTAGCGGGTGACTATCATAAAGCTCTGCACCAACCAGTACAGTCTTACTGATAAGATTGTTTGCAACATTGTCACAGATTTTATGCACCGGTAACCAGTGGGGCTAGTTGGAACTGTCGCCTATCATCTCATACACCTGCAGCACCACTCCCATTCCACCTGCTTACATATACCTACAGTATCTCCTTGTATTACTTGACCAACCTACTGCCTTCTCCTACCAGTGAACTGCATTTCAGCACTGGGTTAACATAGACGTTCACTAGACCTGAGGCTTGGGGACACAGGAGCAACATTGTCTGTTGAATCTAGTTCCAGAGGAATGGGAATCAAGCAATGGCAGTCCAGAGAGGAATATTTCTCCAAGCAGGCGTGTGAATCAAACAACCAATTAAACGTTTTGTGATGTTTTATACACTGCAAATCAATGTATAGCAGCTGAGGGAGAGCTAAATATAATTGGAAGGACCTTTGCTAAGCACTAATATTTTATCCATAAACCCTTATCAGGTTTGTTCACATGAGATTCTGGCTTCTTCCCCCTTCCTTTATAGTCCTGATGCAGGGTCTTGGCCGGAAGCATCGACTATTTGTTCTTCTCCATAGATATTACGTGCCCTGCTGAGTTCCTCCAGCATTTTGTGTGCGTTGCTTGAGATTATAGATATCTAAAGCCAAAGGAGGTGGATCATTGCCTCTGCATGAAACTTCAGTTCGGTCTTTATTCTCCTGGGCTGCACACAAGCTCAGGGGTCTGTCTACTGACCTGTTTGTGGTGGGGTGAGCATGGGAAGGGTTAGGGACTATGATTGGGACGAGAGTGCAGTTGGAAATAGAGAGAGGGGCCTGGATCGGCGGGGTAAAGAATCCACGTATTCCCAGCATTCTTGGTTTTCATTTCAGATATCCAACGTGCTTTTGTTTTTGCATTTGCTCTTATTCTCCAAACTTATGAAAGTGAAAGTACTTGTCTTGTTGCATAAGCAACAAAAATCATTAGAGTCACAGAGTTGTACAGAACAGAAATTGGCCCTTCAGCCCATCACATTCATGCAGACCTCTTTGCTCATCTGCCCTATTCCTATTTGACTGCTTTATGGTTATATCTTTCTAAGCCCTGCCTAGATAATTGTCTGCCTAAATGTCTTTTCAATGCAGTAATTGCGTCTGATTCCACCACCTCATCTGGCAGTCTGTACTGAATATCAGCCATCTCTGCATAAAATACCTACTCTCAGATCCTCTTTAAATCTCCTTCCTCTCATGTTAAACCTATGCCCTAGCATGACTGGTTATTTATTTAAAGATACAGCACAGCAAAATGCCCTTCCGACCCAGTGAGCCTGTGCCACCCAATTACATCGATGTGACAAATTAACCTCTAACCCGTACACCTTTGGAATATGGAAGAAAACCGGAGGAAACCCACGCAATCACGGGGAGATTGAACAAACACCTTACAGAATTGAACCTAGGTCACTGATGTTGTAATAGTGTTACACTAACCACTGTGTTGTCGTTCCATCCTGCCCTATCTTTGCCACTAATAATCTTATATATTTCTATCAGGTAATCCGGCAGCCTTATTCGCTCCAGGGAAAACAAGCCCAGCCTAACCAATCTGTCCCCATAACTAAAGTTCCACAATCCAGGCAATATCCTGATGAATCTCTGTTGTACAATCCCTCACACCCTTCCTATAGGGTGGAGACTATAAGAGTACAGAATAGTCCAAGTGTGGCCCAGACAGTGTTCTGTAAATCTGGATCATGACATCCCAACTCTTACAGTCTATGCCCCAACCTATCATGCCATATATCTTCATCACCATTCTATCAATCAGTGTTGCCACCTTCAGGGAATATGAACTTGGACGTTAGGTCTCTTTGTTCATCAACACTCCTTTGTGCCCTACCATTTGCTGTACATGTCCTTCCCATATCTAACAACTCAATGTCATCATCCTGTACTTGTGTCAGGATTAAATTCCCTCTGCGAACACTCTACCCAACTCTCCATCTGATCTACACTCAGTGGCCACTTTATTAGGTACATCTGTACACCAGGTCATTCATGCAAATATCTAATCAGCCAATCATACGGCAGGAACTCAATGCATAAAAGCATGTAGACATGGTCAAGAGGTTCAGTTACTCATACCAAGCATCAGAATGAGGAAGAAAGGTGACCTAAGTGACTTTTACTGTGGAATGATTGTTGGTGCCAGATGGGGCGGTTTGAGTATCTTAAAAACTGCTGATCTCCTGAGATTTTCGTGCACAACAACCTCTAGAGTTTGCAAAAACAACAAAAAAAATCCAGTGAATGACAGTTCTGTGGATGAAAGTGCCTTGTTAATGAGAGACATCAGAGGAGGACAGCCAGGCTGGTTCAAGGTGACAGTAACTCAAATAAACACATGTTACAACAGTGGTGTGCAGAAGAGCATCTCTGAATGCACAACATGTCCAGCCTTGAAGTCAATGGGCTACAGCAGCAGAAGACCACAAACGTACACTCAGTGACGACTTAGGTACAGGAGGTAGCTAATAAAATGGCCACTGAGTGTACATCCAGCTGTAGACTGAGACAATCTTCCTTACTATCCATCATTCTTTCTAGCTGGACATCTATCAAAGACATCATAAACAGATTAGGGTTTTTAATTAAATGATATGCTGTTTATGCCCTACTCTTTGCTGGAAATCCCCAAACTAACTAGATACTGTAATTTTTGAGGCTTTGAACTTTTAGCTGAGCAGCTACATTTTAGTTGTACAGGTAAAAAAAAACACGTGCACATACACATCCATGGGGCCAGAGATAGACTAAACTCTGATAACTGAGTGGAAGAATGGGGTAGATTTCTGACAACTAACAAAACAATAATGCAAGTAAACTATTACTGCCTAACAGTAAATTTCAGATACCATATTAATCTGTAAACAGATCTGATAATTTATGATGTAATCCAAGACAAGAATTGCACATCTTGAAGATGCCTCTATTTGTCAGTAATTTTCTAAAAATACATATATAACCTTCATGGGCTGCCCAGTTCCATTTTGCGCATCTGTATCCTGTGCTCATCTTCAGTATCACCCTGTGCACCAACTGGCCAATGTACTTACTGACAAAGCATCCCTACTGAGGGTTACTATATTTGTCTTATCTGTGGCTCTTCCATCAGGTTGTAGTCAACTGATCATCAGCAGGAAGCAATAGACAATTAATTCACAATTCCAAAAATAAAAGATTAAGAAATAAAAAAAGGAACACTGCAAGTATATCAGAGTCAGAATGACCACAGTCTCTAAAATGACATTTCTACGAATCTGCCAATGTTTATTTACAGGTTCAGCCATTTTATAAGCTTAGAAGGAAATAAATTAAGACTTCATATAGCAGCATGGGCTGAATCTTAACTCTCAAAAGCAGATATATTGGATAATTTCAAAGATTAAATTGCAAAGAGAAAACATGAAAAATGAACTAAACATGTCTCAAACCCACCCACAATCTGCCTGCTCCTCTGCTCCCACCACCACGTCCCACTTGATCACCACTGGACCTACCCATTCGCCTCTGCAATTGTGCCCCACACAGACCACCCATGTGAAATCCTCATCGCCCTATCCAGTTTGAATGCAATTAGGACCAGGAACCCCTTCTGCAATTGGATTCACCCAGCCGCCATCAGACTAGTACCCTCTCACCCACATTTGCGATCCAGAGGAGATCTCCTTCCACCATCAAGACACTCTCTCCACCTCCATAACTTGGAGATAAACCCCGAAGGTGAGGTTCAAACTAAGAGGGCCAGAGAGTGGCTGGAAGGGTGTGTCTAAAGGAGAGAGGCGAAGAGATTTAGTGAAAAAATTCTAGATCTAACTCCGAAAGAAACAAGTTTAAGGAGTTTTAACAATACAAATACTGATTTACAACATGGATCTTATTTCAAACAGTTAAGTTTATTTCACTCTAACTATAATTTTCCATTGGTCTTCACACATCGACCACATTATAATTGTTGGGCAGCAAACCTAAAGATATAATGCTGCTATTGAACAGCAGCCAGTACGAGTTAAAAATCATTTTAGGTTCTTATCTCTTCAGGTTATGTATAGCAGACTATAACAAAGAGTGCACAATTGATTGTGGAGCTCACTTGATGGGGCCAATACAAAAATATACTTTTTGCACTATTTTCCAGTAAGTTTCCTTCTTCCTTTGCTCATTCCCTGATATTACTGACTCACTGGTGAGATAATTCCTTCATTAGTCTTTGTCAAGTCACCTGGCTAGTTTACTGATAACGAAGGGCATCGTAGCAGAGTTCCATTTTGACCTCATCAAACCTCCACACAAGGGTATTTCCCAACAGAAGTTGCCAGGTGACAATCTGAAATACAAACTTTGTCTGGATTCTACACTAAAGACTTGAATAAGCATTGGGTCAATAGCCTGCAAGGTATTAGGTAGGTAAGCAGTCCCTCCTTCCATCTGGCTGGTTAATCAGCAGTAAGTCTGTAGTGTAAGTCAGACTTGCCTTGTTTGACAAGCAAATTACTCAACCTGCAAGGAACAGTGCTTAGGTCCCAGTCTTGTACACTTTCAAGTAGAGATATAAATACTAATAATACAGATTGAGTGAATGGATAATGCAAGGTACAATTTTAGTTTGTAAAGTTTAGTTACTAAGGGAAAAATGCATTTTGCCCAAAATAATCATTGAAATTTCTCACTTCTATTTACAAGTACACCACATTCCTCCCCACACAGCCTTGCCCCTTCTATAGCTGTGTTCCCCAACTCCCAAATCTCTATGGTATCTGCACCCCTCTAGTTCTTGAGGGCCCTGACTTGATCACTGCACCACGAGCCATCATGCCAAGACACTGATCTGTTAAGTTGCCCCTCTTCACCTCATTACTTCTTTAGCTCTACTTTTTAAAGACATTTCTTATAAAAATGACCTCATTGAGCAAGCTTTTGAATATCTGCCCCAATAACTTGTTATGTGACTGTCAAGTTTTGAGAATACAGTGGATTCTGATTAATCAGGAGCCATCAGGGCAGCTGCTTATTTGGAATAACCCTTAAAGAACAAAACCTAATTGAGAAAGTAGCCTAGATTCCCATTATTTATTTGAGACATTATGCCATTTAATTGGGGCGGGAGACTTGCTGAACACTTTGTAACTAATGTCAGACGGGTGCACTTGTGTGGACATTAAACACTACAAAGTGCTTACAGTGAACAGTTTTTAATTAGCGTCAGTTGCGTGTGCTTGTGTTCAAAAAGCAGTGATTATTGTTACTGTACGTTGGCAAGAAATAAGCAGTAAGACAATTCAAAACCATTTTGCTCACTGTGGTTTCATACATTCATGCTTGGAGATGCCAGAAATAGCCTGGAGTGAAAATGAAACAACTTCACTACTTCAACAAGTTAGGACCTATAAAGAATTTGAAGGTATCGACAATCATTCTGAATGTCACAATGAAAACGAAGATTTTGAGAATACAAGCGGCAAAAGCATTGTATGAAGGTAGTCCACAATCTGCAGTAGGTTTTTGTGCTGATTTTGTTCATTTATAGTCAATCAAAAGAATACAGCAGTGTACACTGGATGAATTCCTCCATTGATAACTTGGGAACTAATAGACAGTTTTATAGTACTGTAGTATTATTGGTAGTGTCCTGATTTATTCTGTATTTCATTTAAATACATAATTTGTTACTCAGTTAAATAGTTGATTGTCTTTTTATACCTTTTTAACTATTTTCATGAAACTTCAGCGAATTGGGGCAGCTGCTTAATTGGGCCAAAAGATACTGGTCCTGACGTGATCCAATTAACTGGAAGCCATTTATTTAAACAACACATTGATTTCAAATGTTGATAATCACATTGTAGAATCTACCACATGATTTTAAAATGATTCTAAAAAATTTTTAAATGAAACCAAAGAAGTTAAAGTTGTTTTGAAGTTGGTTAATTTCCCCTGAATTCATCCTGTGTACCTCTGGAATAGGACCAGCTTGTAAAGTGGTGATGGAGAGTTGAGACAGAATACAGTGTTTTCATGGAGAGGAGTAAGGAAGGAAATCTAACTGTCAATGTGAAATCCTCAAATGGGTTGGAAATGATCCAAATACTCAACTCTATCACCCAAGGTCTGGAAGTTGTTGCCCAGAGCCAGGTTGATAGTGCCTCACCATCTTTCAGGGGAAAAATAAATTAATAACAATATGCTGAAATAGTTTTTTATGGTTCCCTGTGTATTAAAAATATCATCGCTACATACATTTCCTGTTGACTTTCTCTATGTGAGATCCCATTGGCCACATTAATAATGAAAATTGTGCTGACAATTTTGGCATGCTCTGTCGTTACTGGAAGCACTGCTGCAACTCAGACACTGAGGCAAGAATGTATGTATGGTGTGACTTGACAATAGGCAACCTCCATTACAAGTGGACACCTGGGAATTTTTAATAGGAATAAAAAAAATAAGAACAAAACCTGTGACTTGAAAATATGCACTTTGCCTATCATAGCTAGGGGAATTATGTCTCATCCCTAATCCAAAACTATACATAGCCTTAGTTTTCTATATAACACTAAGTCACAGGGACATCCCTTTAGAACAGAGATGAGGAGGAATCTCTTTAGCCAGAGGTCGGTGAATCTGTGGAATTCATTGCCACAGATGGCTATAGAAGCCAAGTCATTAGGCACGATAGGATCAAAAATTGATCTTTCCCAAAGTAAAAAGCAATAGTTGATAGGTTCTTGATTAGTAAGGGTGTCAAAGGTATAGGGAGAAGGCAGTAGAATAGGGTTGAGAGGGATAATAAATCAGCCATGCTGGAATTGCGGAGCAAACTCAACAGGACAAATGGCCTAATTCTGCTCCTACGTCTTATCGTTTTATGGCCATTGGTTATTACATAAACTCTTTATTTGCAGGAGAATTGACAGGTGACAATAGGGGAATCTTTCTTCCCAGATATGGCTCAAATGCTTCAAACCTCATGTTCAATAAATCTACATTGCTTCTGAGGAACGGAGACTATTCTCAGAGAATGAGAAGTCAAACCCGGTTGTGAGCGTTGTCACTCTGTGTCCACTGAAACACCTCGAGTGAAATAGTTTCATGCACGTCTCCTATGCACTTATGAGCATTGTGCAGTAATACTGTATTTTAATATTGCATCAAATAAGGTGTGTACAAAAGCAAGCACATGAGGGCGATTTCAATACCTCAAGCATCTCAAAAACACAGATTACGCTTTGCAGATTAAATACAGTGGATGCACTCAGGATCGTTACCATTCTGACTGTGACTTTTTAAGCACATAACTAACCAAGGATTTTGACACATTATAATATATTAAGCACATAACATACTCAAACAGCATTGAAAATACTATTATATGGTGCCATGAAGTAATCAAATGTTAAAAACTCTTTGTCCAGTTCTTACAAATGTCACAACTGTCCATTCTGATTAGCGGTAGCTTCTGCCAGTTTGGTGTAAGCAAGCAGATTTCAAATGTGTCTGATGCATATACTGTATACACTTCCTCAACAAATATTATTGCATTTGTAGGCAATATGTTCACAGATTAACTTTGTATCTAATGTGTTGAATTGGTGTAACTTATCTGGTAGAAAATTAATAGTTATAGTCAGTCAGAGAGAATGACATCAAGAAAAAAAATCAAGAGAGTTCAGAAAGACGGGTTTGACAGCGTTTTATGAGAGGTAAACAATGGTGAAATAACTCTCCACTCACATCTTTCATCGTGTTCTTCAATATTATGGCAATAAAATTATTTTATAAAAGCTTCCTCTGCACAACACTCAGAACGAGTGCAAAATATAAGATTTCTTTCTATTCAAGCGTCACTGGTAAAGCCAGTATATATTTACCACCGACTAAATATCCTTGAGAAAGTGGTGGCGAGTCACCTTCCTGAACTGCTGTGGTCCTTCTATTGAAACTGCTTCCACCGTGCCAGTGAGTGGGGAGTTCCAGTCTTCTAACCAAGGGAACCAAGGCAAAGGTGGTTGTATCTTGGTGAAGAATGTGCAAATCTCTGTCAGATTCTCAGAAGCACTTCAAACTCAAAAGTAGTTGCTGTTAATAAGGTAAAAAGGAAATGCACTCTAAACATCCACTGTGGATGCTCTGCTGAACCCAGCTTGACACAATAGGAAGTCCTTCTTTGCAAAATGCACTAAGAGCTGTAAAGTTTATTTACTTTCTTTCAATAGATATGAACATTGTAAGGTAAAGAGGTAGTTAACATGGTCTCGTTGCAAATCATTTACAAGCACCAGCTATAGTTTGTTGAAACAGACCTCCCTAACACAAACTCAGTGGCCACTTTATTGGATACACCTGTATACCTACTTATTAATGCAAGTATCTAATGATCCAATCATGTGACAGCAACTCAATGCATAAAAGCATGCAGGCATGGTCAAGGGTTTCAGTTGTTGTTCAGACCAAACATCAGAAAGGGGAACAAGTGTGATCTAAGTGACTTTAACTGTGGAATGATTGCTGGTCCCAGACAGGGTGGTTTGAGTATCTCAGAAACTTCTGATATCCTGGAATTTTCATGCATAACAGTCCCTAGAGTTTACAGAGAATGGTGCAAAAAACAAAAAGAAAACATCCAGTCTTGAGCAGCAGTTCTGTGGGTGAAAATGCCTTGATATTGATAGAGATCAGAAGAGAATAGCCAGACTGGTTCAAGCTGACAGGAAGGTGACAGTAACTCAAATAACTACACGTTACAACAGTGGTGTGCAGAAGAGCATCTCTGAACACACAACGTGTCAAACCTTGAAGTGGATGGGCTACAACAGCAGAAGATCACACGGGTTCCATTCCTGTACCTAAGAGGTCACTGAGTGTATAACAATCATTTTCCTCAGTGGTTTTACCTTTCATTGCATCAGCAGCAGATACACTTGACTTACAAGGCAAAGCACTCCTTTGAATGTTACCCATTGTACCCATGGCAAAGTAAATGCAATGAGAATCCAGGGTGGTATGTGTATTGGCCAAATTATAACAAATAACAGCCACAGTAATAAATGCAGTTTGTGTGATAAAACCAGTTATACCCTGACAAAGCCCACTCTAGGGCAAATGTAAAGGTCAATTGTCACCAACATTAGGATCCATTGGAGGGAAAATCAACTATATGTTTGCGGCAGACAGGATACATACATTCCTTAGGCAGGCTACTGGGAGGATCGCCACGTGACAGCAGAACACCTCGCCACTCACAGAGCTGAAAGAGGAATGGCAGTAAGCGGGGCAAGGGTGATTGGATAGGGATCTAAAATTCAAAAAGCTTACCGAAAAAATATCTATCCTCTTAGGAAATGTGTTCTGAATCTAAAGTGTTTGGTTCTGCATTCTTCAGGAAGTATGTCGGTAAGAAAGTGAGCCTTGTGCTCAAGGTTGTGATGTTGGCTTCATCTCCCTAAGTGGTTCTGTGAAGGTTCATGATGACTTACTTCCTCTCAAGTTGTGCATATCCTGAGGTGGCTGATCACCATAGACCCTACAAAAGGTGGGGAGTAGGGGCTTGACAAAGCAGGAAACTGACTACTTTGGGAGGCAATGCATTTCTTAGCTGGACTTCATCTTACTCCTGTTAAAGTTTCTGTGTGCCATCCTGAATTCTTCTTCCCATTTTGAAATACCACAGGCAAGTGATTCCCAGGTATCAGTGAAGGTGTCAAACTTTCTCAAATCCTTGAATCATTTCCTTGTACATGATTCTGTGATAGAGTTTTTAATGAAGTATCTGTGTCATGAGTTGGGTTATAGACATGTGAACTGCTTGACCTGCCCTTCAGAGTCAAGTGGACCGAAAGCCTCGGTAATGCCGAAGTTATCCTGGGGGAGGATACAAGTGTTTGCTCACTTATCCTAATGAGAAACATGGGCAGTTCCTGTTCTGGTGTGGGCAGGCTAAGTTTCAGGTGTACTCAGGAGGACAAGGATCATCGCTTTCCAGTACACCATGGGGCTTTGAGTTTTATCCTCTGATGCCCAAAATCCATGCTGGCGCACCGAATGTAATGGTGAGATTTATCCCTGATGTCTACCCACCCTGAGGTCCCAGGGTAATGGAAGAGATCCATCTTTCCTAGAAGCTTATCATGGTACTTTATTGTAAGAGGACAATGTTGGGTAGCAGGGAGAAGTTGGTAAAGGGACACAAGAGATTCTGCAGATGCTGGAAATCTTGAGCCACACACACAACATGCTGGAGGAACTCAGCAGCTCAGGCAACATCTATGGAGAATAAGGAGTCAATGTTAAGGGCTGAGACAAAATGTCGACTGTTTATTTCCCTCCATAGATGCTGCCTGACTTGGTAAGTTCCTCCAGCATTTTTGTGTACATAGATTGGTAAAAGATGTTCACGTTGTAGATGTTAGATAGAAACCCCATTCTCTTGTACACTTCAGTGAACAAGTCACTAGTGATTTGGAATCTGGTCTCTGAATGTGCAAATGCAAAGTGACAACTTCATTCTACAGCTTGGTGATTGAGTTTGGTATGAACTTGGTTCTTTAGTGCAGGTGATATAGCTTGAAAAGTTGTGCATTTATCACATAGATTCACTCCATTCCTGTGGGAAGCTTATTGGAAGCAGGTGTAGTGGTTAAATTACTGGACAAGCATTTATGACCTGTGGATATGAGTTCAAATACCACCATGGCAGCTGACTAAATGAATTCTGGAATTGAATAGCTAACAACAACAATAGTGACCAATGATGCTATTGGATTATTGCAAAAACCTGATTATTTCACTAATGTCATTTCAGGAGGGGAAATTTCATCCTTTTACCCCATCTGGATTTAATGTTTACTCTTACTTGCATGATGCAATGGTTGACTATTGGGTTTGAAGGAAATTGGGGATAATCATGAATCATGCTTTTTCCTGTGCTCCTCATTCACTCAGAATAAATAAAACGCTCGTGTTATTCAAACAAGAGCCGAGACACATTTGACTGCAAGTTGAAACCTAACCTGAGCTCTAGGCTATTTTTTCTTTTTGTTGTGCCAGCTAAATCAGAGACAGCTTAAAAATAGGATTCAAGGCTGAATTGCAGATATGGTAAGTGGCAGTCTTCAGAAGGCATTGGTGCAGCAGAGTATCCTATCGGAATATTAATGCATTCGTTAATCATCAGACACTGGAGATTTTCCACATGCAACCATGTCCACCCTTTGGACTCTTTACAATAATTTCAATTGTGTCTTTGCTAGTGGAACACAGAGCAACAATGGCAGTCAAAATCCTGAAAATGCAAATTGGGCCTCAAAGCAAGAGCTTCCCCCACCTCGTCTCCCGGTCCCACCCTCAACAGGTACGTTGTCATACTGCAACTTTGACAGAATTAAACATAGACCATAGAACAGTAGAGTGCAGCACAGGCCCTTCAGCCCACAATATTGTGCCAACCTTTCAACATACTCCAAGACCATCCTAATGGTTCCCTCCCACATAGCCTTCCAATTTACTTTCATCCATAATTAAGCAGCGTTATCTAGAGAAGTGAGAGCTAAAGGATGGCTTTAAGATTATACAAGGGGTATCAGAGGGCATCTTCAGGAAGAAGATGTTTCCTCTTCCAGATGGTGGATAAATTCAATAGGGAATTCATGCAAAATGACTTTATCCAGAAATAATGAGGAGAAGGTGGAGCCTTCTCCCACAGACCATAGCTGGGGCAGAGAGCATTAATACTTTGAAGGGAAGCCTGGTGGAGGAAAGAGGAAAGGAGGATATGATGGTGGGTTGTGGTAGTGACAGCTCCTCACACAAAAGGCAATGAAAGAAATTCCATGAAGTTTGTGAGGGAGTCTGAGCAATCTCTCTCATAGAGTCAGTGAATTCAAGAGCCATACTGCATGGAAACAGGCCTTTTAAGTCAAATAGTCCCTACCATCGAAGATTCCTTTTTGCACATATCCCTCTAAAACCTTTCCTGTCCATGTACCTACCCAAGTACCTTTTAAATTTTGCTCTTTCATACAGAGAAAGATGCAGAGAAACCCAATAGCTGTTATACATCAGCACAACTTTGAGGAGCTACTAATGGGGTTAATCCGTCTTTGTCAGTCTTTCTGATTGCAATTGTGTTGCTGTAGGAAGATATAGTACAGATCTAAAGCAGGACAGGGAGATAAAACATCAGACAGAAGGTCATTTTGCCTGCTTGCTGGCAATCTTACAGCATTAGGACTGCTCTAACATATCCTCTCAGCTGGATCTTTATGTGCAATCCGTAAGACAGAGAAGTAAACATTAAATAACACCACATGATCCATAGGTGGGCAAATAGCCAGCATCTTCTAATCAGATGCTTGTAGTTTCAAGACACATTTTAAATTTCAAGTTCACAATCTATTCTGAAATCTGGTACAGTACTGGTAGAGAGTTTCTCTAAAATACTGTCCTTCAGATGAATGTTAAATCTGCCTTATTAGTTCAAACAGATTTTCAAAAATCCTTTAGCTCTACTTGTTTTCAAGAGAGTTCTCCCTTACTTCTTAATTATATCACTCCTTCAGGCAATACCACCAAAAGAGGGTTAAATCCCCATTGCCTTCCCAAAGCTGATGGGACCTCACTTTGCACTACTCAGCTGGCAATACAAAAGAGTTTTCCAAGAAATTTCCAGTTCCTGAAGGACTGCAATAAGTTTCTTTACAGGAGATTATGTTTTCTTTATAAGTACAAGCCCATTTGAGGAATGCTCATTAAAAACTAATGGGCTTTAAATATAACAGGATAGGCCTTTAATAAAGAATGGATTCTAACCAGATTAGCAGTGCAAGGGAGAGGGCACTTCTTCTAACAATGCCTGGTACTGAAGAATAGTGCAAAACAGAGCCACTGTCTTCACTGTCGTCTACCTCCTAACCTTTGGAAAAGCTGCTGTTATGTTGCCAAAGCACATGCAACTTGGAATTTTCAGATGTGTACACCTGTTAAGAGACTGGCAAGATACAAGTATGAGCATATTGAACAGATAGGAATAGAATTATATCAGCAAAGATGTCCCTTTATCAATGAATAGTGAATTCTCATCTCCTTCCATTTTTACAAAAGCAGCTATAATAAATACTTTTCAAATTCATTCTTCTTTGGGCTCACATCATATGTCAGCTGCTAAGATGTATGCCATCACTTTTATAGCTACAGAGCAATATGGCATGGAAACAGGCCTTTTGGCCCAACTTGTCCATGCTGACCAAGATGTCAATCTGAGCTGGAACCATTTGCCTTTGTTTGGCCATAGCCCTCTAGGCATTTTTTAAACTTTGTTGTTAAGCCCTCTTCCATGGTTTGCTCTGGTAGTTTTGTAACAGGAAGGTCTCAGAAGAGACTTTCTGGTGATGCACAGTGAGCTCATCAGCTACAGGTGGAAAAAAAGTGGTTAATGCTTCAGCCTCATTCAATTTCCCAACATTCAACTTCAGACTCTGAGCACCTCCAACACTCTTGTTCAAGCAGCCTTACCATGAGGAGAGATGTTAACTTTGATTGCTTTTTTCTATTTATTCTGTAGCCCCAGAGAAGGATCCATACCCAACTCCACTAAGCAGATATTCTTCCTTGACAACACATTTAAAATTTGAGGCAAAAAGTAGGAAGGAGATGTGGAGAAAAACTTGTAAGGAAGTTTTCAGAAAGCAGGAAATGAACTGGAATTTGTGCCTTGAAAGAGGGGGGAAGCAGAAACTATCAAATTTCCAAAGGGAAATTGAATAGGTAGTTGAGACAGAATAACTTGGGGTCAATGGAGAACATGAGCAAGAGAAGGAGTCTGATAAGATTGCTCTATTAAAAGCCAACACAGAGTCAACATGCCAAATGGCCTCTTCAGGCACAATTCTGCCACTCTCTGATTTAACCATGCATCCCTCATTCAGAAATAAAGAGTAATACAGTAACATACACTCATTGTCCACTTTATTAG
This sequence comes from Mobula hypostoma, assembly GCF_963921235.1. Taxonomy (NCBI): domain Eukaryota; kingdom Metazoa; phylum Chordata; class Chondrichthyes; order Myliobatiformes; family Myliobatidae; genus Mobula; species Mobula hypostoma. The sequence continues at coordinate 35,654,726 of NC_086128.1, forward strand.
GTACACCTATACACCTGCTCATTAATGCTAATATCTAATCAGCCAATCATGTGGCAGCAACCCAATGCATAAAACCATGCAGACATGGTCAAGAGGTTCAGTTGTTGTTCAGACCAAACATCAGAATAGGGAAGAAGTGTGATCTAAGTGACTTTGACCGTGAAATGATTGTTGTGCCAGATGAAGGGGCGGGGTGGGGTTTGAGTATCTCAGAAACCACTTATCTCCTGGGATTTTCATGACAACAGTCTCTAAAGTTTGCAAAAAGTAAACAAAAAATTCCAGAGAGTGGCAGTTCTGTGGGGTGAAATCTCCTTGTTAATGAGAGAGGTCAGAGGAGAATATCCAGAGCAGTTCAAGCTGACAGGAAGGTGACAGTAACTCAAATAACCACGCTTTACAACAGTGGTGTGCAGAAGGGCATCTCTGAATGCACAACATGTCAACATGTGGATAGGCTACAGCAGCAGAAGACCCCAATGAGTTCCAATCCTGTGGACTCCTGTACCTAATAAAGTGGCTAGTGAGTGTATCATAATGAGTCAAATGTTTTCCTGTGATTTGTCTTTTATCACTTGCTGCTGCACACTAGATGTACCAACAAGTTACTGATAAAAGTGATTTGCACCGAACTTCACAAGGACATAAAAAATAACATATTGATAGACAATAATATTTTCACTGTCTTTTAAGGAAGATATACGGCTTTTCAATAATAGCTGTTATACAGTCATAGGGCATGAAAACAAACTCGAAAAAACTATGGTTTTGCACAGTATTTATGAAAAACTAATTTATTTATGTCCCTTCATGTGCACAAGTAATAACTATAAAGCTAATGGCTTGTGATTTGGAAAAATCCCTGGAGTAAGTAACATCTTTAAACCCATCAATTGGCATCTTCTTAACAAAATATCCATAACATCAAGTTCCTGAACCAGCTTGGACAACTTCACTCACCTCAACACTAAACTGATCACTGAACTCAATCTATGGACTCACATTCAAGGACTCGACAACTCATGTTCTCAGTATTATTTATTTGTTTGTCTATTTATTTGTTTATGTATCTGCACAGTTTTCTTCTTTTGCACATTGGTTTCTTGTCAGTCTTCATGTGTAGTTTTTCATTAACTCCATTGTATTTCTTCTACTGTGAATGCCTGCAAGAAAATTAATCTCAGGATTGTATGTATATGGTGACGTATGCATACTTTGATGACAAATTTACTTTGAACTTTAAGTTACACAGCTGACATTGACTTTCTTCTTATTATTTATTGTTTGGGACACGAGCATGCCTGGCAAAGACAGCACTTATTGCCCTTCCTGAATGCCACTCAACAGACTGGATTGCCAGGCCATTTCAGAGGACAAATATAAGTCAATCACATCTGCTGTGGGTCTGGATTCACATAGTAAACCAGTAGAGCAACAGCAAACCAGGTTCAACTCTGACCTCTGGTGCTGTCCCTGTGAAGCTCTTCCTGTGACCACTTGTGTTGCCTCTGGGCACTCCAGTTTCCTCCACATCCCAAAAAGACTTGCTTCTTTGTAGGTTAATTTGCTGCTACAGTCTCTGTTGAGTAACTGAATTGTGGAATCTGGAGATGTTGAAGGGGATGTGAGAAGACTAAATTGGGTGTCTGATGGTCAGTACAGCTGGGGTGGGGGGGGGGGCGGGCAAGGGGCCTGCTTCCACAATGTCTATCTCTACAACTTACAGACCAGAACCAGTAACAATAGAACATTTCCTCTCATGAAGAGTATTAGCAAACCAATTGATATTTCTGAATCAGAGTCAGAAACAAAATCAGGTTTAATATGACCAGCATATGTCCTGAAATTTGTTTACTTTGCGGCAGCAGTACAATGCAATACATGATAAATATAGAAAAAAAAGAATTACAGTAAGCACATATATGCCTATTAAATGCTTAAGTTAAAATAAGTAGTTCAAGAAAAGCAGAATACATTTAAAAAGTAGTGAGGTAGTGTTCATGGGTTCAATGTCTGTTTAGGAATCAGATGGCAGAGAGGAAGAAGCTGTTCCTGAATCACTGAGTGTATGCCTTCAGGCTTCTGTACTTCCTTCCTGATGGTAACAATGAGAAGAGGGCATGTCCTGGGTGGTGGGGGTCCTTAATAATGGACACTGCCTTCTGAGGCACCGCTCCTTGAAGATGCCTTGGATACTATGGAGGCTAGTATCCTCGATGGAGCTGACTAATTCTACAACTTTTCATTACTAAGACTAACAGTTTTTTCTATATTCTAGATTATTAATTGAATTTAAATTCCCTGATAGTATTTGAACTCTGAATCGTTAGTCTACTGTGCCACTACCATAACCACATTTACTAAGCATATACTAAGTGTTTAAATTAAAGTAAGCGTCTTATAGGGGCTACAGAATATCTATATCAGTGGATGAGAATAAATAGGATGCATCTTTTTTTAATTCACTGAATGGATTTGGACATTCCTCACATGGGTGATCAGGATCACAATCAGGTTTAATATCACCAGCATATGTTGTGAAATTTGCTTTTATAGTACAATGCAATACATAATAATAAACTGTAAATTACAGTAAGAAGTATACATTTTTAGAAGTTAAATTAAATATGTAGTGCAAAAAGAGGAAAAAAAGAAAAAAGTAGTGAGGTCGCGTTCATGGGTTCAATTTCCATTCAAAATGAGATGGCAGAAGGGGAGAAGCTACTCGTGAATTGTTGAGTGTGGGTCCATAGGCTTCTGTATCTCCTCTCTCATAGTAGCAATGAGAAGATGATGGCAAGATAACTTTTGAACTACTTCAGTCTTTGTGCTGAAAGGGTGGATATGCATAGAGTTTCAGTAGTTTGATCTAATGGTGCTGAAGGAACAGTGATATATTTCCAAGTCAGTATAAGACATGGAGAGTTACAGGCAGAAGATGGCACTCTAACATACCTGTTGCTTACCCTTCGAGACGGCAGAGCTGATGAGTTTGGGAGACACCTTTTAAGAAGCCTTGGTAAATAACTACAGCACATTTGTAGCAAGTACTTACTGAGGTCACAGATCACTAGTGGTGGAAGTAGTGAATGCTTAGGGTGATGGGTAGAGTACTAATTAAGCAAGCCCTTTTGTCCTGGATTTCCACAAGAGATTTGGCAGATGCTGGAAATCAACACACACAAAATGCTGGAAGAACTCAGCAGGTCAGGCAGTATCTATGGAGGGGAATAAACAGCTTACATTTAAGGCTGAGTCCTTCAGTTGTAATGAAAGGTCTCGGCCCAAAATATTGACTGTTTATTTTCCTCTCTAGGTGCTACCTGATCTACAGAGTTCCTCTAGCATTTTGTGTATATGTTCTCCTAGATTGTGTCCAGCTTCTTGGTGGAGCTTCTCTCATCCAGCTAAGTGAACAGCAAACTCTCACACTCCTGACTTGTGCTTTATGGATGAAGTAAGTGTTGGTGTCAGAAGATTTAGTCACTTGGGGCAGGATTCCCAGCCTCTGACCTGCTCGTGTAGCCACTTAAGTGCCCGATCTATTTAGGTTCCTGTCAATGGTGACCAACCATACCAATCCAACCCCAACCCTCCTGCTGCTCCCCAGTCAAGATCGTCGATGGTGTGGTACTTAGAACGGAATATGATGGTCAAAAAGCTGCACTCTGCCTTGTTGTAGATGATCTCAGATTGCCATTTGATTGACGTGGATGTTACTTGTTGCTTGTCAGCCTTGCCCGAGTGTAAACACCAGCGGTTTCTTTATCAGATGAATGTAAGTGAAACTGAAGAGTGTGCAGTTAGGCACATCAAGCGCTTCTTTATGCACTGTGCGGTAATCTCTACCTCCATACCACAGCGACGGCAAACAAAGCGCCAGAAATCCTTTTTTTTTGTCTATTGGGCTTTTACGGTCACGTGGATATACCTCTGTTTGAAATCCAAGTTTGATCAGTTCGCAGGCAGTATTAAAGAAAAGGTAGTTATACTTTGTGGAAAAAGAATTTGAAAGTGCATATTGTTCTACCCAACCCAGAACAAGAGGGCTGAGAGTGAATTCTTTATTAAGTAAAACCCTTTGAGCTCCTATTTAATTGTGGGTTTCTATTTTCTTTACCAGATGCGATTCAAATACCAATTTGTCTTCACAGTATTAATAATAAACAATATCGCAGAGCTATTCTCGAGGGTGAATGGGGTGTTATGACACTGAAAAATAACTGCTGTGGTAACCTACCAAAAACCAGAACGACACTCCCCAAGCTCCGTGCAAATGGCAACAATAAAGAAACCTGCTCCTACTCCCCAATCACCCGGAGTTGTATTCGTTTTTCTCCTCACTTCTCACTGAGTATACGCTTACAAAGACTGCAGTCCGATCGGGGTGCTCTCCGTTCTCATCCACCTCACATCCTTGGGACATGGAAGAAAATTCTCCCTATCTTGGGAACAGCTCCCTCCGGTAGCTAGACCCGACTGATAGTGCTGCGCGGACAGCGTTAAACATGCAACAAAACAATAATATCCTTATTGCAATAAATTAATAATTGAGAAGCAAACTATTTTTAGAAATATAATTATTTCCTTGCCTCGCTTAAACAGATTGAATCAATGCAAATTGGCTTTGGGGTGTCAGCGTGCTCTTTACCTTAATGATGCTGCTTAGAGGCGGCGTGCACGGTTTACTCGCGGTACTTTCACTGCTGACAGACGGGTCACCCGGATCCGGGCATTTCCCGTTCGAGACAGGTTGAATTTCTGCTAAGAAGCCAGACGAGTCCGGGATGGGGTTGCTTGGAGCCCGGTGATCCGGCAGCCCGACTTCAGCACCGTCTCTCTGAACATCCGCCATCATCAGAGAAGCATCGTTAGCACAGTCAGCGCGGCCACATGCTGCAGAGACCCGGGTGACCCTGCGCCCCTGAGCCCGGTACAACTGTGCTGAAACTATCTAAACGCTCCAGAGGCGTGCGGCCAGCCGAGCCGCTCTCATTTACTTCCTGTGAAATTAACGGATATAATCCGTCACCTCAGCCCAGGCGTGTGTGACTTCCTCGTTTCCAACTCGTGTTGTGTTGCAAAGAACGCCTCTTTCCCAGATCTCCCCTCTGAATAAAATCACTGCATCCACTGGGGTTCTGTTCCTTCGGCAGAATCAGTCAGTAAAACAGACGTGACAGCTGTGTGTGGATAAAGCACCAGCTACTTTCGTCTGCTTGAAGACAGGAAAGACATAAAACGTGCAAGTTCAGCGATTTGCAAGTTGACATTAAAATGAATGGAATTATCTGCCTTCAAATACTCTTAAGTGTCCCAAAGCATAATAATAATAATGATAATAATAATAATGTTCGCGGTGGGCTGCAGCGGGACGAGATCGTTAAACGGTTTTCCTTAGGTTTTAGTCCGACTTAGAAATCACGTTAACATTTCAAAAAGAATACTGCTAGATATTAGTATAAACAAAACTCTGCCAGTATCGTTTGACAGGCTGTCGCAACATTTCCAAAATTTCCAATAAAATCAGTGCGCGCAGGTTGGAGTGATCACTTTACAATCCGATCCCCTGTCCACCTTCATGGGAAGCGGGGTAAGGGGACAGAGAGTTTATCAAAGAAGATCAGTCTCAGTATCACCGCGCTCCCTCTCCCCGCCGGCTTCACACGCCGGTGTTGGTTCGCCACCTTTTGTCCAATCTGAAATTAGCGGCCGGTCAGATTGTGCCTGGTGTTTAAAAAAAAAATCATCTAATACCTGTGATAATTGGAACAAAAATGACTCTTACGAGTATGGGCTGAATTTTTGCCCTCCTCCCTGATTTTGGAAATCGAGCATGATCAAATAATCTGATGCAAAAAGTTCCCCACCCCTAAGAAAATAAGTAACTGTTGTATTTTGAAACGTTGACGGAAATGTATTTGTTCTCATTTCCCTCATTGAGAACACATTCCTGCCGGGGAACCACAAGATAACAAAAAGGTGGTCGCTGGAGGCAGAGGAACGGCTACGGAATTGTTTGAGTGGGTGGAATGGGCCATATTCAAGGACTTTCAGAGGATCTGAATGAATATGCCATGGTTGTCACGGACATTATAAAACTGTCCGTAGACAAGAGTGTCCCCACAAAATCATTCAGAGTCTTCCCCAGTCAGCAGTCCTGGATCAACCATGAGATCCGCAATCTGCTGAGGCCCAGACAGTGGAATTCAAGTCTGACGACCAAGTAAAATACAAAAGATCCAGGTATAGTCTGCGGAAAGCCATTTCAGGTGCGAAGTGGCAATTCCGGACCAAACTTGAATCACTGAAGGTTGCTAGACAGCTACGGTAGGGCTTGAATGCCATAATCTCTTATAACGTGAAACCACGCGACATAGGTGACAACAAGGCTGCGTTCCCAGATGAGCTCAGTGCCCTCTGTGCTCGCTTTGACTGTCAAAAACTGGAGGAACGTTCACGAGCTCCCATAGCCGCCAATGACCCTGTGATTTTAGTCTCCGAGGCCGAAGTGACAGCATCCTTCAGGAGGGCCTGTGAGGTTTTTCGTTGCGAGGTCGGCCATGGATGTTGCATCCCAGCTGTCTATGTGATTGCAAGCCAGGACAGTATGATATGGAGAGCAAGTTGTGGCCCATGTAGCAGGCTCCCCCTCTCCACGCAGCTGATGAATCCAAAGGAATGGCAGAGACCTATACAGTTTGGCACCAGCCATGTCGCAGGGCTAGCCAGTTAGTGTTGAACTCAACTTGGGACTGCCTGAGGGACTACAGCTCCGGATTTTTTCTTGGGGTTTACTCCCGAAGCCTTTCACATGAGTGGGTATAGCCTGAAAGTTGGAGGAGGTTTGAGATCAGAGTTTTACTTCTAGATGAGCTGCCAACAGTGGCTCTCAGCCCCATCTGCCCAAAGCTACTGGTTTAAAGGCACCAGTAACCAGCTTTTCCCCCTTCTGCTGTCAGTAGAAATTGTGCTGTGGGACTTAGTAGCTAAACCGTGTGTGAAGGCCAGAACCTGGACCTGGTTATCAGAGAACCATGGAAAGCCTCTGGCCCAGATGGGGAACCTGGCCAAATACTAAAAGCTTGTGCTGATCAACTGGCTGAATGTTCACTGAGATCCTTAACCTCTCACTTCAGCAGTCTGGGGTACCCACCTGCTTCAAGCAGGCTTCAATTATGAAGGAGGTCGTAACCTGTCTCAGTGACCACTATCCAATAACACTTACATCTACTGTGATAAAGTTCTTTGAGAGGTTGGTGATGAAACCTATCAACTCCTGCCTGATAAGTGACTTGGATCTGCTCCAGTTTGCCAACTGGAACAACCGGTCAACAGCAGGTGCCATTTCATTGGCTCTTCACTCAACCCTGGAAGATCAGGTCAGCAAAGATGCAGACATTACAATGCACTTTATCGACTACAGCTCTGCATTCAATACCATCATCCCCTCTAAAATAATCTATAAGCTCCAAGACCTTGGCCTTAATGCTCCTTGTGCAATTAGATCCTCAGTTTCCTCACCTGCAGATCCAGTCAGTTCGGATTGGCAGCAACACCTCCTCCACAATCTCCATCAGCACAGGGGCACCACGAGGTTGTGTGCTTAGTCCCCTGCTCTACTTAGAAACATAGAAAACCTACAGCACAATACAGGCCCTTCGGCCCACAAAACTGTGCCTAGCAAGGTTGTCCTTACCTGAGAAATTACCTAGGGTTACCCATATCCCTCTATTTTTCTGAGCTCCATGTACCTGTCCAGGAGTGTCTTAAAAGACCCTATCGTATCCACCTCCACCACTATCACCAGCAGCCCATTCCACGCACTCACCGCTCTGCATAAAAAACTTACTCCTGACATCTCCTCTGTAACTACTTCCAAGCACCTTAAAACTGTGCCCTCTCGTGCTAGCTATCTCAGGCCTGGGGAAAAGCCTCTGACTACTTGCTTTATACTTATGACAGTGAGGCTAAGCACAGCTCCAATGCCATATTTAAGTTTGCTGACGACACCACTGTCGTGGGCCAAATCAAAGGTGGTGATGTATCAGCATACAGGAGGGAAATTGAAAATACAGCTGAGTGATGCCACAACAACAACCTCTCACTCAATGTCAGCAAGAACAAGCAGCTGATTATAGATTACAGGAGAAGAAAACTGAAGATTCATCAACCAGTCCTCACTGGGGATTCAGAGGTGGAGAGGGCTAGCAATTTTAAATTCCTCAGTGTTGTCAATTCAGAGGATCTGTTGTAGGCCCAGCACAGAATCACAATTACAAAGAGAGTACGGCAGTGCCTCTACTTCCTTAGAAGCTTGCAAAGATTTGGCATGACATCTAAAACATTGATAGACTTCTGTAGATGTGCGGTGGAAAGAATATTGATTTGTTGCATCACAGCCTGGTATGGAAACACCAATGCCCTTGAACAGAAAATCCTACTCAAAGTAATGGATACGATCCAGTCCATCATGGGTAAATCCCTCCCCACCACTGAGCACATCTACACGAAATCCTACACAAAGTAGTGGATATGACCCAGTCCATCACGTGTAAAGCCCTCCCCACCATTGAGCATACCTACACAGAGTGCTGCTGCAAAAAGCAGCGTCCATTATCAAGGACCCCCACCATCTAGACCATGCTCTCTTCTTGCTGTTGCTATCATTAAGCTATAAGCACATCAGGACTCACACCACCAAGTTCAGGAACAGTTATTACCCCTCAACCATCAGGCTCTTGAACCAAAGGGGATAACTTCACTCGTCCCATCACTGAACTGTTCCCACAACTTATGAATTCACTTTCAAGCACTCCACATCTCATGTTCCTCAATATTTATTGATTGTTTATTTATCATTATTTTTTCTTTTATATTTGCAGTTTGTTATCTTCTGCGTGTTTGTTATCTGTCCTGTTGGGGGCAGTTTTCATTTATTCTATTATGTTTCTTGGATTTACTATGTATGCCCACATGAAAATGAATCTCAGGGTTGTATATGGAGACATATATGTACTTTGAAAATCAATTTACTTTGAACTTTGAACATTATTGGTAATCTCAGGGTCTGCACAATGTGGGACATTCAAATGTCCCAGTGAAGAGGTGGGAAAATGTCACTTAGTGCTGACCATGGAGAGGATCGGTGTACCTCCACCTGAGACACGCCATCCAATACCGCTTCTAAGTTGACACTTACAGAGGAAACGCCGACCTGACTCTGCAATGTCAGGGAACCAGCTGAACATGTCCAAATCAGCAGAAACATGGTCCTGAGTTTCGCCACACACATTCAGCCTGACTTGTTGAGTATTTCAGTAATTTCCCATTCCAGGCTCAAATTCATCTTCCTCCCCAGGTTACTTCTACGGTCAACAATGGTGGAGAGGAAGACAAATTTTATCTTTTGCAAACAGCCAAAGTGAACAAACGCCTGGTGGGAAAAAAGCCTACGTGGACCTTTTTTCAGATTATATTGGAAGCTAATGAATAATAGGGTTTCCATTTCTCCAAGGCACCTTTTCTTTTCTTCTGAGGCATTCCTTAGAACCCATTTCTTTGACCGGTGGTGTATTTTTCTTTTCATGGTTGCAGACTGCACGACAGAGCAGATGATGATTCCTTTAGCTGAAGACTTCCCAAGCATAGTCACAGCAGCACAGGACCATGGAAATTTATTAATGAAGAGGACTGTGAGTCTGCAGTTCTCTGCACCATGGGGATATTGACACTCACCTGTTGAGTATATTCAAGACTGCGGTTGGTAGCTTTTTGGACACTAAGTCGTGGAGTGGGAGATTGGACAGGAAGGTGGGTTGAAGCATAGTTTCAACATACAAAGGAGCTGAAGAAACTCAGCAGGTCTGCAGCATCTGTGGAGGGAAATAGACAGTTGAGGTTTTGGGCTGAGACCCTTCATCATGACTGGAAAAAAAGAAGGGAGGTAGCCAGTATAAAAAGGCATGGGGAAGGGATGCAGCAAGAGCTGGCAGATGGACGGTATATCTAGGTGAGAGGGCGATAAGCAGAAGAGGGAGGGGAAGAGTGGGATGGTGTCAGAAGCTGGGAGATGATAGATGGAAGTGACAAAGGGCTGAAGAAGGAAGAATCTGATAAAAGACAGTGAGACACGAAATAAAGGAAATGGGCTAAGGTTGTGAGGAGGGGTGATGGACAGATCAAGGGGGCGAGGGAAGGGAAAGAGGTGAGAAGGGAGCGAGGGGAGTGGTTCTTCTTCAACCAGTATGGAAGACAAGCTTTCCACTGTATTTTGGTACATGTGACAATAGTAAACCAATACCAATATCAAGACAGACAGCAATGTCTAGCTGAATGGTGGATGAATGTGTTACTCAATATAGTAACAATTTATATAAGCTAAAAAGGTCCGGGTTTTGTGCAGAACAAGCTGATGTTAACAGAAGCACTATTTTGGCCTCAATCCTTTGGCCCATTAAAGGAAGACTTGATTTGCCATGAAACGATCCTTACTAACTGCATTGTTGTCAAATTGTTGGGGACAGAACTGGGCTCACATGGGATGCCCTAATCACCATGACAGACAAGATCCAGTAAGGCAACTGGTATTGATGGAAATATTCTCACTTTCAGGAAATGTGGAGGAATCTGAAGAAAGGGAATCCCATTAATTCATTATGAATGGTGTATTTTAATTAACACTAGCTACTAGTGAGGCAGACGTGAGCCTTCAAGGTATTTCTTGGTTTATGATAACAAAATCTACTAAAGTTGAGTAGTTACATAAGACAATATCTATTCAGTATAATTTCTTCGATATTTGTCCAGTTTGTAGTTTGTGCCACATGAATGGAATCAGAAAATTATGGAAAATGTATTCCTCAGAATAGGCTATCCAGTCTGCAGTGCCATGCCAGTCAAAAATAATACTGTTCTTCAACCTTATCCTGCATGCATGTGGTCCTTAGTTCTGCAGATAACAGCCCTTCAAGTGCACACCCAAGCCCAATTTAAATGAGATGAGGGTTTCTGATACCACTGGCACTTCAATCAACACCTAAGTTGTGGCCTAACTACTTTTGTATATGGTACTAAGGTAGTCCTACTCATGCATTCTCTTCCCCAACTGATACATAATAACATGCTCTATGCCATTTTAACCGCCTTCTGTCCTTTTTCTCCCTACTCCTGATCTACCCAGTTCTTCATACACCTACTTCAGCTCAAAATCACCCTGTTTCTTTCCCCACCTACTCACATCACCTGCCCATCAGCCACACACTTCACCCAATGCGACCCTCTCCTCTGCTGCCTTATTTGGTTCCATGGTTCACCTTCCAATCCTGATAGACTCCATTATCTGCAGCCCTTTATTGCCTCTACCTATCACTTCCCAGCCTCCTCACCCAGATGCACTTGCCAACACTGGCTTTACCCCTCCACTCACTCCACTCACTGGCTGTCTCCTCTCCATTTTTCAGTTCAGGTAAAGGGTCTTGATCTAAAACATCAACTGTGCATTTCCCTCCACAGATGCTGCCTTATCATTACTTGACATCTTTAAACCTGCTCTCACAAAAATACACTTTCTACTGTATCATCTTAAGATCTGCATTTTTTTTTAATAGTCTAGAAGATTAAATACTTGCACGGAGACAAATGTCCTCTCCTAGTCTTGCAATTAGCAAAACAGTTATAAGCCAGGAACCTGCTTTAGAAACCTGCTCTTGTCCTCAATGGGCTCATAATCAGTGGTTCACGAGTCACAAACAACTAGGTCTGAAACCACAGCAACCCTTAAATCAGCCTCTGGTGGGTAATTAAATCGCATCAGTGACTTCTGAAATGCTTAATCTTTCTCAACCATTAAATAAAAAGTAAATTACACAGCAATATAGACAATTCAATGAGTCTTATTCTAGAAACAAGCAACCGTGAATCAAATTCCCTATTAAAAGAAAGTTGTATTGTCGTATATTTGTCAGATACTATATTATCACTGAACTCTTCTCTATCTTACTACCAACATCAATAATGAGGGATTTTGGTAAAACTGCAGGAGTTTAATTCTCCCTTTCAAATCTGTTAATTTCTCTGTTCATTTTCTTGTTGAAGCAAGTTTCACACTATGGACGCTTTTTATGCGAGAGATAGTAAATTGTATTTTTGCAGTCAGATTTTAAATATTTATGGTCATGTGGATTTCTTTCTCAATTTTCTCCTATGTCACTTACTGGTAATTTACTTTGCAAAGAAGGTTCAGACATCACAACTATTTGAAAGCCAATAGGCACCAGCAGGTCAATTGCACAGTAAACTCTGATTTATCCAATATTTATACATTCAGGGTTTTCATACAACCAGTAAACATTACTAACACTATTAAGCCATTTCATAAAATATTTTTTAAAAGGTGACTTTGAATATGGAATGCCAGGTTCTGGTGTGATTAGTAGTCAAAATAAAGGGTCTTGACCCAAAACATCGACTGTCCATTTCTCTCCCTAGATGCTACTCGATCTGGTGAACGCAGCAGGCCAGGCAGCATCTCTAGGAAGAGGTACAGTCAATGTTTCAGGCCGAGACTGTCGACTGTACCTCTTCCTAGAGATGCTGCCTGGCCTGCTGTGTTCACCAGCAACTTTGATGTGTGTTGCTTGAATTTCCAGCATCTGCAGAATTCCTTGTGTTTTCGTGCTACTCGATCTGCTGAGTTCCTGCAGCATCTTGTGTATCGATCCGGATTCCAGCATCAGCAATCTCTTGTACCTCTGGTGTGATTTTGCTCACAGCTATCTTCCATCAGTACAGCAGCTCACCCTCAGTCCATCAGGGGTGTTTACAAGTGGTGAATGTTTCACACACCTTATGCATTTGTCCATTATGTCAGATAAGAATGCTCCTGATTTCAACTGGAAATGTGTTATTCTAAAATTGAAACAAAAATTGGAAATGTGTAATAGACTGGGATGAGTGAAAATTATAATATCCTTCTGCAATATTTCAGCTCAAAGATTTATGACATTAAATCACAAGGTGCAAAGCTTAGAGTTCCTCCTGAACTCAGAGTGATTAAAGTGTTGAAAAGCATACGGCAAAGCCTAACTGTGCTTACTAATGACAGGCTTTCCTTTGAGATCAGTTTGAGCAATCTGGAAGGAAAGGCAAAGGAACTAACTGCAGGAAAAAATTAAAAGCACAGAGCCTTGTGCCTTTTGCCAAAGATAGCTTACTTGCTTCAAGATTCAGCTTGGGAATCAAAGACATGATGTTGTTATAGAACGTACAAGAGGACAGCATAGAAACAGGCCTTCGGCCCACCATGTCTGTGGTAACCATGATGCCAATTTAATCTGCTAATCCGCCTGCATGCGGTCTATTTCCCTCCATTCCTTGCCTGTTCATGCATCTAAGTGCCTCCTTAACATTACTATAATGGTGTATTTGATGAAGAGAAACCCACCCTTACAAAAGCAATGGAGGAATTTTGTAAAACTTTTAAGAAGTTATTGAATTTGTTCTGACTGCCAAGCCAATCTATAATACTGATGAAAGCAAGTAAAATATTTGCTTGAGGTTTTATGCAAGACAAAAACCACTTAACTATGCTTATGTATGAGAATGCCACAGGAATCCATCGTGTGAAATTTGTTTGATATTCAAAGTCAAGATGTTTTAAAGGTATCACTCATTGCCCCTTTGACCATAAATCTCAATGTAATGCCTGGATGGATGGAGAAACTTGTTTTTGTACTGTCACATCAGCACAGGCGCACCACAAGGCTGTGTGCTTAGCTCCCTGCTCCACTCATTTTATATTTATGACTGCAAGGCTAAGTACGGCTTCAATGCCATATTTAAGTTTGCTGACGATACTACTGTCGCAGGCCGAATCAAAGGTGGTGACGGATCAGCTAATAGGATGGAGATTAAAATCTGACTGAGTGGTGTCACAACAACAACCTCTTACTCAATGTCAGCAAGACCAAGGAGTGATTGTTGACTTCAGGACGTAGAAAGAGCCGGCATCTTTAAGTTCCTCAGTGTTTTCATTTCAGAGGGCTGTCCTGGGCCCTGCACGTAAGTGCAATTACGCAGAAAGCACGGCAGTGCCTCTACTTTCTCAGAAGCTTGCATGGATTTGGCATGTTATCTAAAGCTTTTATAGAAGCTCTGTGGAGAGTATACCGACTGATTGCATCATGGCCTATTATGGAAACACCAATGCCCTTGAGTGGAAAAACCTACAAGAAGTAGTGGATACAGCCCAGTCCATCACTGGGCCCTCTCCACCACTGAACACATTGACAAGAAGTTGATGCACGATCATCGACCCCCGCCATCCAGGCCACACTCTCTTCTCACTGCTTCCATCGGAAAGGAGGTACAGGAGCCTTAGGTCCCACACCACCAGGTTCAGAAACAGTTATTACCCCTCATCCTCTCGGGCTCTTGAACCAGCATGGATAACTTCACTCACCCCAACACCATACTGATTCCACAACCTACAGACTCACTTTTAAGGACTCTACAACTGGTGCTCTTGATATTTATTTGCTTATTTGCATTTGCACAGCCTGTTGTCTTTTGTACGTTGGTCACTTGTCAGTCTCTGTCATGTGTGGTTTTCATTGATTCTATTGTGATTTTTTTGGTAATTACTGTGAATGCCTGCAAGAAAATGAATCTCTGGGTAGTATATGGTGACATAAATAGGTATGTACTCTGTTAATAAACTTACTTTGAAACTTGAGTGTAAACAAACATTTACAAAATACAGTCCTGCCTGAAGATAGTAGAGTTGTTAGATAACTGGCATACTCACTCATCCTCCTGCAAAAGAACTTGGGAATGGAAATATTCTTGTTATTTTCCTCTCTGCCAATGTAACAAGTTTTAATTCAGCCTATTAGACAAGAAGCAATACAATATGTAAAGTGTTGCTCTGGTGTGATTTTGTAAGAAGACTAATGAACTACAAAAGCAAAATTCAAGATTTTCAGGCAAAAATTTGCCTCAAAGACCAAAGTTTCAGTGTGCCTTGTGCATGGAAAAAGGTGAAGATGCCGGCAACAATTACGGCTTGTCATGTTTGAAGAAGATCATCTCTTGAAGAAGTGTTTGAAGGATGTGTGTGTGTAAAGACAAGCCATGGTAACTGTTTGTGATGAAATCATGAACTTGGTGGACCACGTGGATACTGAGAGTCCAGTGGAAAACGTTCAATAGTTGAGTGGGATGAGTGGTTGAAGTTGACAAAGGTATTCATGTTACAATGACATTAAATACAGTGACATCATCTCTATGATGAAATCATAGAAAATATCCTGAATGATAACAAACCTTAAGTTCAAGAAGAAAAATGGCACCAGCAAACAATGCAACCAAGGGAAAAGGCCTGAGAATATGCTTTAAAATTTGTTGAGCAATAAAATTGCCTTCCTGTGCAAACTCCAATGCAATTTCATCTTCTTCATTCACAGGTTTTATATGAGAGAAGGAAAGCTTGAAAGCAAGAGGACATTTAAATCTTTTTATTATTATATTATTCAAAAAAAAAACATGAGTACATTGAAGTAACAACACTTACAATGTCTCAAGGAAAAAAACCTTTATTTTAAAGATTGAAAAATTTTGTGATAATAATTTAAAATCCCTACTAAGCAGAAAAAGTGGGAAAAAAACCCCATTAGGTGTACAACCCCGGAGCCATGCATCATACAAAAAGCTTCTAAAAATAAACATAAGAGGGGTAGTAAGCCTCATCCTTCAAATTTGATACATAAAAGCTCTGTTGAATCTGATGAAATGCCATTAGAATGTCTGGAACACAGTGAATAAATTACATTGCTCTTTTGACATTTACTGGCATTTTGACAGTTAAATTTAAGTGATAGCCCAGCCCAGGCTAGCCAATGCATAAACGCCTATGCAGGTCCTATACAAGACTGTTTCACTTTTATGAAGATAGTGGATTGTATATAATGTGTTGTTGGTGCGTGGCCAAGTAGTTAAGGTGTTGGTCTAGTGATCTGAAGGTCGCTAGTTTGAGCCTCAGCTGAGGCAGCGTGTTGTGTCCTTGAGCAAGGCACTTAACCACACATTGCTCTGTGACGACACTGGTGCCAAGCTGTATGGGTCCTAGTGCCCTTCCCTTGGACAACGTCAGTGGCGTGGAGAGGGGAGACCTGCAGCATGGGCAACTGCCGGTCTTCCATACAACCTTGCCCAGGCCTGCGCCCTGGAAACCTTCCAAGGCACAAATCCATGGTCTCATGAGACTAACAGATGCCTATTTATCTTTTTATGTATATAATGTGTTATACAAGATAAATGTGAAAAGCCATTTTTCAAACAGTGAGTTGTTTATTTCTGTGTTATGCAAGATAAGTGTGAAAGGCCATTTTTAGTTTATACACATTTATATACAGTATAAAGGCAGTGCAGTTGTAGAAGTCTATACTTCTCACTGCTTCAGAAAATCAGCCAGCATAATCAAATACCCCACACACCCTGATCATTCTTGCTTCTCCCCGTCCCATCAAGCAGAAGATACAAAGGCCTGAAAGCATGTACCACCAGGAACAAGGAGAGCTTCTATCCTGCTGATATGACTTTTGAATGTTTCCCTAGTATGTTAAGATGGACTCTTGACCACACAATCTACCTTGTTATGACCTTATGCTTTATTGTGCACCTGCACTGCACTCTCTACGTAACTGTGGCACCTTATTCTGCACCGTTGTTATTTTACCTCACACTACCTCAATGCACTGTTGTAATTAATTGATCTGCATGGATGGTATGCAGACAAATTTTTCACTGTACCTTGATACATGTAACAATAATATACCAATTTACCAATTTTGTGATGTACAGTAATTTCGTCTTTGAGCAACTCTCATGCAACTAGCATCCCGGCTTCCTGTTGATGCTAGATGGCGAAGATAAAACTGTACCTTCCTACTGCTAGTCAGTCTTTGCAAGAAAAAATCGACAGTGAATGTTGAGGGACTATCTGTCACAGATGCTACTGAAAAAAACGCTAAAACCAATTCAGTTCAAACAGGATCAAGAGCTGGAATTGTGACTATTTTAGTGCTCCCTCACCTTACAGACCAATTTCAACTTCCTTTTCACCTGCTACCTCAAACCTAAGACCGAAGTTTCACTTTTCTATAAATTTGCTGCATTGTATTTAGTCTTACACCTCACTGGGCAAAATAGTTGAGGCTTTGAACATTGAACAATGCAGCACACTAAAGGCCCTTTAGCTTACAATGTTGTGCTAGCTTTTATGCCTACTCTAAGATCAATCAAACATAGCCCTCCATTTTTCTTTCATCTATTGGATTTAAAATCACCTTGGAAAGGTGCTACTTCTGACAGAGAAGTATTTCCTCAGTACTGTTCTGGATCATCAGCCTAGAACTTTGTGTTCAAATCTCTGGAATGGGACTTGAACCACCATTTTGCTGACTCACAAGTCAGTGTGCGGTCTACAGAATCACAATGGATCCAGGTTAGATGTGTTCTTGCTCTGTTATTCTGCACAAAAATTTTACTCCAAAAGCTGCTGCAACTAGAAGATTGTGAACAAAAGAACTTCCTCTACAGAAAATCTGGCAGAGTGAAAACGGGAAGCATTTGTGCATCTCGTGAACAAATCAGAATGAAATTATCAGCATTGAGACTGATAACTATAAATTAGAAAGGTGTCAAACTGGTTATGCAAAGAGAAATAAAGATGTGGGAACAAAAATCAGAGTAAGAGAAAGAGATGAAAGAAACAAGACAAAAGAAACAGAAAGAAAACGTAATTCAACTTTCACTTGAACTTAAATATGTTCCAATAATTAATGCCCAAGGAAATAGTTCTCAGAGACAGGGAGATTATAGGCAGTAATTACCAGTTAGCATGTTGTTAAAGGAATTCTTAGAGTTGAAATGACTTGACTTGTGTCCTTTTTAGTTCTTATTCACAGCTCAAACGTGGAACTTTCATGTAATTGAATGTCAGAATTCAGAGACAAACAGGCAGGTTTGCATTGAGGCACTGTCTACCGATCTGGTTCACTGCTTCCGTAGCAAATCTCTAATTATCTTGCATACGGGCATGGTGGCCATTCTCCTTAAACAATAGCAAGCCCTGCCATTGATAAATCATCAGTTTTTGGGTGAACAACTCCATTATCTCCTTTTTCAGATGTGTTTAACATATTTTTGCTGAAGCAGTGAAGAATCCTGAAATATGCAGTGCAAAGATTGACAAGTATAAATTAGTGACACGGAGACTGCCGTTGCTGGAACGTGAAGCAACAAACATTCGGCTGCAGGAAATCTTCTGGGGGGGGGAAGGAAATGTCGACACTTCGGGTCAGAACCTTGCATTGGGATAAATTAGAAGCAGATCAATGGAATAATTCAACTTTTTACCAAGTTACTGGGACTGCTCAGTAATTTGAGAACAACGCACCAACCATCACTTAAGATCGTAATCTGGCCATGTCAAATCAAGTTATTCACATGTAAGATGCAGAATGGCTCATCTTAAAAAGACAGTAAACACAAGGAAATCTGCAGATGCTGGAATTTCAAGCAACACACATAAAAGTTGCTGGTGAACACAGCAGACCAGGCAGCATCTCTAGGAAGAGGTACAACCGACGTTTCGGGCTGAGACCGAAACGACGACCGTACCTCTTCCTAGAGATGCTGCCTGGTCTGCTGTGTTCACCAGCAACTTTTATGTGTGTTGCTTAAAAAGACAGTCATATTTTTGGTAATTTCCAGGGCAACCATTTATAATTGATAATCAGGATCTCATGTATTTCATTTCAATCTCTGATTATGACTGTTTGCTTTAATCACTGATAAATCTGACATCCTCTGTCCAATAGACATTGAACATAACAGAGTGTTCAGCAAACAGATGATAAATATCATTACACAGAGAAAAAAATCAGGATCTGAATACTGACTAAGGATGTCACAGTGAACACAGACTAGATTACTTCAGAATTATCTGTAATATTTCAATTCAATCAAAAGTTTGCTTACTATAGCAGGTAATAATAAAAAATTGATTAATGATTGGTGATTGCAAGAAGTCTTTACATAGTTTCAACTAACTCCTTAAAGTCTGCAGAAGCCAGGGCTTTAAGTAGTTGCACATTTAAGTTATTTGGGCAACATCATTTGAGATCCTTATCTCATTTAAATCCTCATTACAATAGGGCTTCTACACCCTTGTTGGTTTATCTCAGATTTTAGAAATTAAGGACAGAGAAATTCTTCCTCATCTTTGTTCTAAAGGAATATCCTTATTTTCTGAGGCTGCAAATATAGGAGGCATCCTCTCCATGTCTAATCCATCTACACCTTTCAATATTTGTCAGATTTCAGTGAAATCTCCCCCATATTCTTCTAAACTCCAGCGAATACAGCCCCAGAGCCATCAAACGGTCCTCATACATTAACACTTTCATTCCAGGATCATTCTCGTGAACCTCCTCTGGACCCTCGGTAATGCCAATTCATCCCTTCTTAGGTAAGGGGTCAAAACTGCTCACAATACTCCAAGTGCTGTCTGACCAATGCCTTAAAGTTTCAGCATTACATCCTTTGTAATGACGTGTTCAGTTTGTCTCTGTATGGACACAACTACTGAGAATGTTCATTTCACCAAGTAGAGCTATTCAGATAGTGACTGGGATGGTGGGGAGGGGGCTGGATACTTCACTATTGGATAAATTATTTCTGAAAAGTTTAAGCCTTTTAAAAACAGAACCTATGCAATTAAATAGCTTTTGTTCTGCTCAGGCTAGTAGCTTTTAAACTGACGGCACAGGAGGAAGTCATTTGGCACACAACACTTTTGGTGGAGGCCAGCCAACCCGTTCTCAGGCTCCTGACTACATCGCATTCTGCCCCTATTCACTCACAATGAGAACAGGCTGTGGAAGAGTATGCAAATCCAAATGTATTTCAATGGGCCCACTTGGCTGTTTCATTACATCCCCTCAACCACCCCCCTTCTTCAACTCAGTGGCTTGACTTTGCAGATTCATGCAGTTTCAGGTTGTGAAGTTAAACACAGAAACATAGAAAACCTACAGCACAATACAGGCCCTTTGGCCCATAAAGCTGTGCTGAACATGCCCTTACCTTAGAAATTACCTAGGGTTACCCATGGCCCTCTATTTTTCTGAGCTCCATGTACCTATCCAGGAGTCTCTTAAAAGACCCTATTGTATCCACCTCCACCACCATCATCGGCAGCCCATTCCACGCACTCACCACTCTCTGAGTAAAAAACTTACCCCTGACGTCTCCTCTGTACCTGCTTCCAAGCACCTTAAAACTGTGCCCTCTCTTGCTAGCCATTTCAGCCCTGGGAAAAACACCTCTGACTATCCACACGATCAACGCCTCTCATCTTGTACACCTCTATCAGGTCACCGCTCATCCTCCATCGCTCCAAGGAGACAAGGCCGAGTTCACTCAGCCTATTCTCATAAGGCATGCTCCCCAATCCAGGCAACATCCTTGTAAATCTCGTCTGCACCCTTTCTATGGTTTCCACATCCTTCCTGTAGTGAGGCGACCAGAACTGAGTACACAGTACTCCAAGTGGGGTCTGACCAGGGTCCTATATAGCTGCAACATTATCTCTCGGCTGTTAAACTCAATCCCACGATTGATGAAGGCCAATACACCGTATGCCTTCTTAACCACAGAGTCAACCTGCGCAGCAGCTTTGAGTGTCTTATGGACTCGGACCCCAAGACCTCTCTGATCCTCCCCACTGCCAAGAGTCTTACCATGAATACTACATTCTGCCATCATATTTGACCTACCAAACTGAACCATCTCACACTTACGTGGGTTGAACTCCAGCTGTCACCTCTCAGCCCCGTTTTGCATCCTATCAATGTCCCGCTGTAACCTCTGACAGCCCTCCACACTATCCACAACACCCCCAACCTTTGTGTCATCAGCAAACTTACTAACCCATCCTTCCACTTCTTCATCCAGGTCATTTATAAAAATCACAAAGAGTAAGGGTCTCAGTACTGATCGCTGAGGCACTCCACTGGTCACCGACCTCCATGCAGAATACGACCCGTCTACAACCACTCTTTGCCTTCTGTGGGCAGGCCAGATCTGGATCCACAAAGCAATGTCTCCTTGGATCCCATGCCTCCTTACTTTCTCAATAAGCCTTGCATGGAGTACATTGTCAAATGCCTTGCTGAAATCCATATACACTATATCTACTGCTCTACTTTCATCAATGTGTCTAGTCACATCCTCAAAAAATTCAGTCAGGCTCATAAGGCACGACCTGCCTTTGACAAAGCCATGCTGGCTATTCCTAATCATATTGTGCCTCTCCAAATGTTCATAAATCCTGCCTCTCAGAATCTTCTCCATCAACTTACCAACCACTGAAGTAAGACTCACTGGTCTATAATTTCCTGGGCTATCTCTACTCCCTTTCTTGAATAAGGGAACAACATCCGCAACCCTCCAATCCTCCGGAACCTCTCCCGTCCCCATTGATGATGCAAAGATCATCGCCAGAGGCTCATCAATCTCCTCCCTCGCCTCCCACAGTAGCCTTGGGTACATCTCATCCAGTCCCAGTGACCTATCCAACTTGATGCTTTCCAAAAGCTCCAGCACATCCTCTTCCTTAATATCTACATGCTCAAGCTTTTCAGTCCGCTGTAAGTCACCCCTACAATCGCCAAGATCCTTTTCCGTAGTGAATACTGGTAAAGTATTCATTAAGTACCTCTGCTATCTCCTCCGGTTCCATACACACTTTTCCACTGTCACACTTGATTGGTCCTATTCTCTCACGTCTTATCCTCTTGCTCTTCACATACTTGTAGAATGCCTTGGGGTTTTCCTCAATCGTGTCCACCAAGGCCTTCTCATGCCCCCTTCTGGCTCTCCTAATTTCATTCTTAAACTCCTTCCTGCTAGCCTTATAATCTTCTAGATCTCTATCATTACCTAGTTTTTGGAACCTTTCGTAAGCCTTTCTTTTCTTCTCGACTAGATTTACAACAGCCTTTGTACACCACAGTTCCTGTACCCTGCCATACTTTCCCTGTCTCATTGGAATGTACCTATGCAGAACACAACACAATTATCCCCTGAACATTTGCCACATTTCTTCCGTACGTTTCCCTGAGAGCATCTGTTCCCAATTTATGCTTCCAAGTTCCTGCCTGATAGCCTCATATTTCCCCTTACTCCAATTAAACGCTTTCCTAACTTGTCTGTTCCTATCCCTCTCCAATGCTATGGTAAAGGAGATAGAATTGTGATCCCTATCTCCAAAATGCTCTCCCACTGAGAAATTTGACACCTGACCAGGTTCATTTCCCAATACCAGATCAAGTGCAGTCTCTCCTCTTGTAGGCTTATCTACATATTGTGTCAAGAAACCTTCCTGAACGCACCTAACAAACACCACCCCATCTAAACCTCTCACTCTAGGGAAATGCCAATCGATATTTGGGAAATTAAAATCTCCCACCACAACAACCCTATTATTATTACACCTTTCCAGAACAGAAGCTTTGTGGAAAATTACCTTGTTCTGGAGAGGGTCCAGAGGAGATTCACGAAAATGTTCCCTGAAACAAAAGGGTTAACATATGAGGAGTTTTCAATGGTTCTGGGCTTGTACTCATTGGAGTTTAGAAGAACAGGGAGGCCATGTAAAATGGACATAGAGAGAATGTTTCCTTTAGTGGGGGAGTTTAGGACCAGACGGCACAGCCTCAGAACACAAGGATATCCCCTTAGAACAGAAATGAGGAGGAATTATTTTAGCCTGAGGCTGGTAAATCTGTGGAATTCATTGCCACAGATGGCTAACTCATTGGGTATATTTAAAGTAGTGGTTGATATGTTCTTGATTATTCAGGGTTGTCAAAGGAGAATGGGATTGAGAGGGTTAATAAATCAGGCATGAAGGAACGATGGAGCAGACTAGATGGGCCAAATAGCCTATTTCTGTTCCTATGTCTTACAGTCTTATGGCAAGCATAGAAGAATATTATCTCTGATTTCCCTATAATATCATTGCTGTGGGTCATTTCTCAGCTCATTGCCAATGCAAAGGTATTGGTAGTCTTTATTTGCAAAAGTTTCTTCAAGTCATATGAAAAAGAACAACAATATTTTTATCCACTGGCACATAAGCCCCTTGCTACTGCTCTATTCTATTCATATAATTGGTTATAAAATATGTGCTGTTAATTTAGGACAACTTCTTTTAATTAGTGAATATTTGGATTGGAGGCTGATCTTTCACTGAGTATTCAAGAAAATTTGCCTTTTAGTCAGTCAGTACAGGCAAGAAAAGCAGTGTGCTTGTTTTAAAAAGCATTTTTTAATATCGATGGATTCTCACCAGTTTCTCACTGAGGAAGGAACATATTTCATGTGAAGTAGTGGTATTGTAAAGATATTGCCATCTGATGAACTGAAAGTAGTTGCAATTGGTATATATCAGCTCAGCAGGGAACGGTTAGTGGCAACAAATATTGTTTCATAACAGTCCTCTTGCTCAGAGTCGAATAGAAGAAGAGGGAGAAAAGTGGGAGGAAGCGTCAGTTGAGATCTGAGTAAGAATGAGCACTCCATGGTGTGGAGTAGATACTTTTCTTGCAATCTGTTCTACTGTGTGAACTGCTAATTAATTCATACAAAATACCATTGTTAGAATACCGAAACCTTCAATGCTTCACATCATAAAAATGCGTCAAAATCAAAGTGTGAATTATTAGCAAGGTGATTATTGCTCTGGGGAGACTGGTTCTCAACCGGTCGCCTTGTGGGACTTCACTCTTTGCAAATCCTTTGTTGTGTTTCACACTCAAGTGACCACCTCAGCTTTGGCCATAAAAACTCTGGAACATCCGGAGGATGTAAAAGACATTCAATGGATCTAAGTGTTCCCACTTAACATTAACATTCTCTTCTCGGAGTTGGCCAGAAGCAGTTCTAGAGAGTCTGGCAGGCATTCAGAGGACCCATGGGAAAGTTAGGCTGGGCTACTGTGTCTGAAAGGAACATCAAGTTGTTTACAGATCTAAGTACAGCCATTAGCGGACAACAGGACTTCTGTCTTTGCGTGTAGTTTCAGATGCCATGGAAAACTTCTTCAATACAAAGTTAAGTAATGTCCTCACAGCACCATGTAGAATGTAGTGGACCAGCATTCAGATGCTCGGTCTTTAACGAAGTCATACAGCACAGAAGCAGGCTCTTTGACCAACCTTTATTGGCCATCTACTATAATCCCACTTGCCTGCATTAGGCCTGTACCTGCTATGCCTTCCCTATACAAGTCCCTGCATTAAGATAATATCCTTCTATGTCTTACCCAGGTAAGTGTCTGCCCAACTGCCTTTTAAACATAGTAATCACATCTGATTCCACCACCTCCTCTGGCAGTGCGCACCAAATATTAACTATTCTCCGCATTAAAGTACTTACACTCAAATCCCTTTTAAAACTCCTTCATCACACCATAAAATTTTGCCCTATCATGGGAAAAAAATAACTAATACCCTATCTATGCCACCTATTGTCTTATCAGCCTCATTCACTCCAGGGTAAACAAGCCCAGCCTATCTATTCCCCCCCCTTAACTAAAGTCCTCCGACCCAGACAACACCCTGGTGAAAATCCTCTGCACTCTTTGCAGAGCAGTGACATCCTTGAAATTGTGTAAGGGAGCAGCTAAAATGGGCGAGTTTCACACTTAAAACAGTTTCAGATTATTGCCTACCCTTGTTTCGGTTTTTAGTGCTCCTTAGGACTTTGATGGACATTGGATAACCCATCTCTAGGGAAGGCGATCCCAAGCTTTTTCATGCCATGGACCAATACCATTAAGCAAGGGGTCCGTGGTCCCCAGGTTGGGAACTCCCTGTTCCAGGGTCTTCCTACGCACCAAAATGATGAAATCAGGGAGTGCCCCATCCCTTAAAATTTCCTGATGCAGGGTTTCAACCTGAAAGATCAACAATTCCTTTCACCCCACAGATACTCAACCCACTGATTGTTCTTCTGCTTTCCAGCATCTGCAGTCCCTTGTGTCTCCTTCAAATTTCCTCTTACTTTAGAACATGTCTCTCATAATTTTATAAACTTCTATCAGATCTCCCCTCAGCCTCCGCTTTGTGAAGTGAATCAGTGGCATCACAGTCAGTCCCTTCCCTCCTCATCATAATAAGCTGCTTGGTAGGTGCAAGGACCAAAAGCATTGCAAGAAGAAACCTTCTGCTGAATTTGAATCTGCCCCTCAAAATGTGTGTATACTTTTGAACAGAAAGTATGACATTTTAAACAAATGGAGCAGTTGAGTATTGCCAATTCTAAAATTAGAGGAATTCCAAATGTAATAGGATTTTAAAATGAATGGATTTGTGGAGTTATATATCACACACTTCCCAGTTTCCAGATTCTGAGCAGAATAGACATTTCCTCTAAATAATTATTTATGAGTGGACTGTAACATTCCTCCCTCATTTGTTTATTTTTGGACCAAATTTGTGGTCAAGGTTTTGGCTGCTGGAGTTGGCTAATTAAAGACTTTTCCACTTCTGACATCTGGAACCCTGATGGAGAGAAATGATTCTTCCACTCTACCCTCCCTCCAAAATTCGGCGTAGTGATGAAAAATTGAATCCAATGGTCCAGTATAATTGCAGAAAGCAGCCCACACGTTGCGCAACAGGGCAAAGTTACAGCATTCATTTTCTCCAACACTAGAAACTAATGGATAAGGACGGAGAAAGGCTATTTAATTTCCGGTTTCCATTGATCTAGTACCAAGTGTAAAATGCAACTCATTTATAACTCTCAAAAAATACAAGAGATAGATTTGATACTTTTTGTGATCCATGCTCACAAACTCCATCTTTCACTGAAAAAAAGAACACAGTACAGTGATAACAGTATGAAAAAGATGGTGACTATATTGCAGACAATGTAATTCCCCAAACAATTTTAGCCTGACACAAAGAAACAATTGGAGATGTAATACAAAGTCGGAATCATACCTGGGGAGTGGGATTGGATCATTCACGTAGGTGGCAGGTGACAACAGCAACATTGGGAACATGAGGAATGGGTGCCGACTGACTACAGGAAGGATGGGATTGACTTAATTCCAGTCAATGCAGCTTTGAGAGAACTGGGTTGTTCCTGGGCTGACCAATAAGTGGTGCTCCTGAGACAATCTGCTTCCCCTTACTTCACAATGTCCAAAATGTATCTTTGCTTGGAGAGTGATATCTTATATCCCCCTAATGTCCAGAGGTACAATTGAAATTCCAGCATGACATGAAGCAGCACAGAAGTTGTTGTTAAGACACAGGAGCAGAATTAAGCCATTCAGACCATCGAGTCTGCTCTACCATTTGATCATGGCTGATTTATTATCCCTCTCAACCCCATTCTCCTGCCTTCTCCCCATAATCTTTTATGCCCTTACTAATCAGAAACCTATCAACTATTACTGTTTACTCTGGGAAAGATGAATTTTTGATCCTATCATGCTGAAAAATGAAAAATATATCTAATTAACTTTATAAACACATCTTTGATCTTGCCAAATTAGAGACTAATTTTCAGTGATCCGATAAAATTTTAAACAGTTTTCGCAAGGTTTATATATACAGTCAATAACTTTGGTAAGCAGGAATTCATAATGCAGTGCATCAAAGCAGTATAATCTTGGTATTTTCACATGTCATTCATACATTGGTTACTGAATTATGTCATATAGGCTCTCAAGCTTACAAGCCATCCAGGTAGGTACCTCATCCTCTTTCCTACCAGGTCCCTTTATCTCACAATTCCCTTTTTGAATTCTAATATCTATTGATTTCAATGATAAAGCATCAGTGGGGTTCTGTGGTACAGAAACTGAACAACTTTTTCCTAACATCACACTTCATCCAGAATCTATTTTCCCATGTTCTAGGCGGTGGGAGAATCTAGGAGGCTAAGTTATTGAGTATATGTTCGCAGACTCTAGAGAGTATGCAGAGTATTCTGACTGGTTGCCCCACTGTTTGGTATGGAGGGACCAGTGAACAGGATCAGAAAAAGTGGCTGAGGTTTTTACACTCAGCCAGCTGCATCACGGGCATTAGCTTCCACTCTGTCAAGGGTATCTTCAAAAGATGGTGCCTCAAGAAGACAGTGTGCATCATGAAGGTCTCCCACTACAGAGGACACGTCTTTTCCTCATTATCTTTAGGGCAATTTTTGGGGTTAGCCCATGTAGCATTAACTTTAACAGATTTCAGCCACTAGCCTTCTGCTTCGAACATGCATTGAAGATTAAATTTAAAATGCAGCTCAGAATAGTAAAATGCAGACCAGACAGACCAGGAAACGGACACATAACTAATTGTCTACATTTGCATGGACTCAATCAACGTCCTTTGCATAGATACGACAGCAATGAACACTTATTTTGGGTGTGATGCTGGGAAGATCCAGGATTTGAAACTGTTATATGTAGTTCAAAGGGAACATTGTACATATATGGGTGTGTTTGAATTGTCCTGAATGTTTCTTTGATCTTTAGCATGAATTACGTTGGGTCAAGCAGATCATTTGCCTCTGTAAGGGTCTCCACTTGATGCCTGCTGTATCTCACTTTGTCGAATAAAGAGGCTGCTTCATAGCCACCAGTACTTCTCGTCGGTGACTTTGTTCATGCAACAACATTATGAACATTAATGAGGAGGTGGTACAGGAACTTGAAAATGTACATTTAACATTTTAGGAACAGCTTCTTCCCCTCCGCCTTCAGATTTCTGAATGGCCCATGAACCCATGAACACTACCTCACTGTTTCATATTCTTAATTGTAACTTACAGTAATTTTTATGTATTGCACTGTACTGTTGCCACAAAACCACAAATTTCATAACATACGTCAGAGATGATTAACTTGATTCTGATAGGTTTTAAATTAGTAAGGGTATCGAAGGTTACGGGGAGAAGGCAGGAGAATGGGGTTGAGAAGAAAAATAAATCAGTTATGGCCAAATGGTGGAGGAGATTCAAAGGGCCAAATGGCCAAATCCTGCTCCTATGTCTTATGGTCCAGCTACAGGAAAGAGCTTCTTGGCATCCAGCCTCTCCATCCTTCTCAATCTTGTAAATTCCAGAAATTAAACATCAGTCTTACTCAATCTCTCTCATGACATAACCAAACAATATGTTTTTAGTCCTGTAGCCTATGGGATACAGGGTACAAAATGACAAAAAAAAGCTGAAGAATAAGAGGCAAATATTCAACAGAAATGTCTATAAACTGTTACCTTCATTCCCATTGTGCCTTCTTTCTTCACTCCTGACGGTACAGAATCCTTGTCATGGTTACAGTTCCATGGGTGAGATGCACAGATCTCAGGCAAAGAGCACCTCCACATGAGCAAACAGCATCAGTGAAAACCTAATTGATAAGCAGAGCTTTCATTGTCAGTCTTAGGCCTTGGGACTGAATCCATTCTGTGTCCTTCGAACAAAATGTCACCAGCCTCTGTCCTGAATTGCCTAATTGGCTACATTAAGTTCAAGTTTATTGTCATGGGCATACTTACTCAGTATATAAGTGCCAAAAGAATTGGCTTTTTGCAGCAGCAGTATAGTACATTACAAGCATGACAAACTTTAATTACATATTGTACACTTGCATAAATTATACATAACTTACATGACAAAATAAACAATTTGTCACGGTGGCATAGCGGTTAACATGACACTATTACAGCTCGGGGCATCAGAGCTCAGAGTTCTCTGTCAGCATCCTCTTTAAAGATTCTTTGTACATCCTCCCAGTGGAATGCGTGGACTTTCTCCAGGTCCTCTGGTTTTCATCCACTGTCCAAATATGTACCGGGTAGGTTAACTGACAATTGTAAGTTATCCCATGATTAGGTTAGGGTTAATCAGGTCTGTTGGGGTTGCTGGGGCGGCGTGGTTCAAAGGGCCTGTTCCGTGCTGTATCTCTAAATAAGTAAATAAATAAAAAGATGTAAAGTAAGCATAATGACATCCATGCAAGTAGAGAGATCTAGTCTGAGTTAGCGACCTGAAAAACCCTGATTCTACCTTGGACCAATGTTGATTTTTGGGATTAGCTAAGAACTGATACTCAAAATCAGCACCTGAAGTGTGTGTACCAGACTGTCATAGCTGTGGAAAAACATACTACTGACCCACTTTCATTACGATTCTATATATTTTTTTAGAAAAAACACGCACACATTTTGTGTCAATTGATACTACCAAAACTGTGACTGTGATTCTTCCTCCTCAGCATTAATGTTTTGTTAAGTGTGATTTTCAGTACATTGGCATGAAAATAGCACCAAAAACATAATCTCTGGGCTGCTAAACAAGACCGTCATTCTTCAGTATAAATTATGTACATGGTGCAGTGCAAATCCTAGAGTAATATGATGCAGAAATAGGTTTAATAAACTTGATAATGTCAGAAATAAGACCAGTAAACATGCTAAAATTCAACTTACTAGAGGAAAATCAACCAATCTGGTCTGGGTGTACTTCTAGGCCCACACTGCAAGGCTTAGGAAAATATTTGGCTGTTGAGAAATATCAATAGACAGCAGAAAATGAGTTGTGCGAGTCAAGAGGTAGGTCCTGCATTTCTCTATAAAATGAAACATAACGTTCTCCCTCACTCCACCCCCAAAGGTTTTGGCTAAGATACTGACCCACGGTATTGGTATATTATTGTCAATTTACCAAGATACAATGAAAATTTGTCTTGCTCTTTGTTTGTACAGATTAAATCATTACACAGTACATTGAGCAAGAATAAGGTAAAACAATAACAATGCAGAATAAAATGCAAAAGCTACAGAGAAAGTGCAGTGCGGGTAAACAAAGTACAAGATCGCCACAAGGTAGATTGTGAAGCCGGGAGTTCATCTTATTGTACAAGAGATCCATTCAAGGTCTGATCATAGTGGGACAGAAGCTGTCCTTCAGTCTGGTGGCACAGGCTTCTGCCCAATGGAAAAAGCTGGGTTGGGTCTTTGACTAAACTGGCTGCTTTACTGGGGCAGCGAAAAGAATAGACAGAATCCATAGAGAGAATTTGGGAATCTGTGAACTTAGAGGAATCAAGTTCAAGCGGTCTTGATGTAGAAGGTTGAAACAGTATCATTTTTTCCTCACTTGATGACAACGAGCAGTTCTGATATTTTGAGCAACACATGCAAAGCGCTGGAGGAACTCAGCAAGTCTGGCAGCACCTATGGAGAGGAATCAACAGTCTACATTTGGGCCTAGACCCTTCATCAGGCCTGGTGCTACATCTGTGACTCATCACTCGCTCCAAGATTGTTTATTCCCCTCCGTAGATCCTGCCTAACTCGCCGAGTCCCTGCAACACTTTGTGTGCATTGCTTAAGATTTCTGCAGAATCTCTTATGTTTCCGATATTTTGTGCTATTAGTTCAGATATTCAGCATCTGCAGCCTTTGTCCAAGTTATTTCTCACCTCTGAAGTCAAAAGCAATAGTTGGCAACTGCACAGCGACTTTGAATAACGAACACGGTGTGACTATCACCTGAACCGTACATCGCAATGCCCTGAAGCGATGACAAGGGATTCGTGCTGTTGTTAAGCTGCTGATGGTGTACAACTCACTTGTCAGGGGTGTAGCTAAGCAAAAACAATTGTCACAGTTATTACAGCTGAGCACAGCCACCCACCATCCAAGTGAGTAGCTTGATCAATTCCTGCATTTCAGCTGGTAAACAGAGCTCAGCTTACTTAATACAAACAAAAATCTGGAATCTCCCTGACAGCACAGAATTAGGCTCTGCGGCCCATGATGCCCAATGCTGACCATCCAGTACCCTTCCAGTATAATCCGTCTATCACACCAGCTTGTGTGATAACTTACTTACTTACCTACTTCCCGTTACGCCACTGGCGTTTAGGGTAGCAATGAAGGTCATCCATCTCTGGTGGTGTTCAGGGCTTCCTTCATCATGTCAGCAGCCTTCCCTTGGTTTTCACTACTGTCACTCATGCAAGTTCCGGGTGGAAACTCAGGAATACCGTCGCACTCAGATGTAGAAGGATTCTTCATTGCTGTTTCCCTAACAATTTTGTTTTACCAGTCAGGGTTGTTAGCCCTGAGCTGAACCCCCAAACCTGGAGGACTGGTAGACCACTCTTAGTCTGGCCTCAACCCTTTGACCTGTTTGGCATGGGTGACCCTACCAAGAGCCAAAGTACAAAGCCCCGATTCCAGCCAGCATAGGTCTCTGGGTCATTGAAGCACGCAAGCCTTCAAACCCTACAACAAGTTTGTGGTCCTCTTGGAGGGATGACCCACGAAGCCAACAGCTGTTCCATCATTTAGCAGCAACAAAAAAATTTATTTATATTACATTTTTAAGGTAGAGAAACCTCCCAAAGATTTTCCATATCTATAACAGAGGTGTTAGTGTTAAAGTGTTCGGTGTCATATACAGTATTAGTGGCTGTACCCAGTAACCAAAGCACTGGATCACTGATCCAAAGGCACAAAATCAAGTCCAACCATGGCAGATGAGTAATATACAATTAAGGAAGAAATAAATATTGAAATAGTTTCAATAACAACAATCATGAAACTGCTGGGTTGTTAAGAATACTCATCAATGTAGAAATGCCTTTCTATGTACCTGTGTGCTTCAATCCCAAATTCCTACTCCCTCGCTTAATAGCTGTCTTTTTAAGGCTGTAGATTACCACAGCTAGCGAGGGGCAGTTACCAAATACATGAACTGTCATGCTCCAGAATCTCATTGCTCATCTGGTGGTGACAAAACCACAAGGATCTGAGGTGGTCTCGATGATCCTCTTTCACTACGAAGCTGTGGAACATACGAAGTTCCATGTCTGCCATCACTGTGACAGACTCACACTCACTTACAGAGAACCATGTAAGGTGATGTCGGTAGTAACCAAAAGCTTATTCAAAGAAGGGAAAAAGAACAAATTGCTGGAGGAACTCAACAGGCTTCATCTGCGGAGGCCAAAAAGGGCTTTGAGCCTCATGTTATTCTAACTGATTGCATCACCATCTGGTATGGAAGGGGCACTGCACAAACACAGAAAATATTGCAGAAATTTGTTAACAGCCAGCTTCATCATGGGAACTAGCCTCCTCAGCAGAGGACATCCTCCGGCGATGCCTCAAAGAAGCAGCATCCTTCATTTATGACCCTTCTACTCATTGCTACCATCAGGGAGGAGGTACCGGAGCCTAAAGACACAGAGTCAATGTTTTAGGAATGGCTTCTTCCCCTCAATTAGATTTCTGAATGGACATTGAACCAACCCATGAAAGCTATCTTTGTTACTCTCTTTTTGCACTACCTATTGAATTTTTATTTGGATATATAAAATTAAATAAAAATTATACATATTAATTGTTCTGGCCTCTATAAGCACAATTCATTTTGTATGAGCATCACTTCCTATAGGCAAGTTACTTTTTTATGTTATTTCCTGCGCAGGTTAGTTTTGATTTGATTTGATCGCCAAGATCTGGAAGTCAGGCCAGTACGTGGCTCATCACGACACTCGGACAAAACCACGATTAGCGTAGCTGCTGCACGAGCCCCTGCCAGAACTGAAGCGGCAAGAATGAGAGCAGCACGTGCTAAGTGTGAAGTTGAAGTGCAAATGGAGAAAGCTCGAATAGACATGGTGAAAGCACGAAAAGACATGGATAGAGCCCGTGTCGAAACTACATTAAGTGCGTTCAAAGAAGACCATGAATCTGAGGCTGCATCAAAGGCAAAGTTGTATGAAGCAGCAGCTGATTTAGACAAGAGGTGAGTCTATAACTGAAATCAGTCATGCTTTGCCATCACAACAGCCAATGCAGCTTACTATAGAATATGTCCAAATACATTTTGGCTATAAAAAGTCAGTGATCCAGCTCTACAGGGAGAAGCTGTCCTCACCACTGAGCCAGCATGTCTTTCACATGGTCGAGGTAATGACAGTCAAGGTCTACAGCAGCAAAGACCCAATACACCCCCTTCTGCAGTTCAACCATGGCAAAGACTTCAGTCAAGCATTGTTACTGATGCTAATCCCATCTGCACAGACGTGGACAGACTGAACTTCCATCCATCCCAAGAAACAAATTGGCAAACCTCAATTCAGGAGCCACAAATGCATTAGACTTGGCTTGGTATCTGGCTCATCGAGAGTTGCTCACAGCAGGACTAAAAGCGTTCGACAACCAGTCTGCCAGTTATCCGTCCTGGGAGTCAAGCTTTTACAATGCTGTGGAAGGACTAACAAACCTAGTGAAGAACTGGACCTTCTCTGTAACTGGCTTGATGGGAAGTCTTTCCAACATGCAACAAGAGTTAGGGCAGTTCACATTAGTAATCCAGCTACAGGTTTACGAATGCTGTGGTAGAGGCTGGAGAAATACTGTGGCTCTCCGGAGGCAATCAAAAAATCTGTTTAGCAGACCTGATAATTTTCCAAAGCTCTTACACAAAGAGCTGCGGAAGCTACAGGAACTTGCAGATCAGTTGTTGGAATTGCAGGCCACAAAAACAAGGGGTTACCTACTCGGACTGAGTTGCTTGGACGTAGCAAGAGGAATAAACCCTACAGTGGAGAAACTACCAAACATTATGCAAGAAAAGTGGATAACTAAAGGGTTCAAGTATAAAATGAAGCATCATGTCTCCTACCTGCTATTTTCATTTTTTATGGAATTCATCTGCCGACACGCAGAAATGCAAAATGAACTTAGTTTTATGCTCTTAACTTCCAGCAACATCTCATTGAAAGAGGCGTCTCCAGCAAAGGTGTGGAAAAACAAAACCTCTATTCCAGTCATCAAAAGTGAAGTGGAAAACTGTCATGAACCCTGATAGATGATGCCCTCTTCATAAGAAATCCCACCCCTTGAGGAAATGCAGAGGATTCAGAGAAAAGCTGCTTGCAGACCACAGACGCTTTCCAAAAGAGCACTCAGTATGTTTCAAATGTTGTACTTCAACAGCACAGCAAGCAAAAGACTGTGAAGCTATCATACACTGCCTAAAGTCCAACAGTAACCAGCACTCATCAACACTTCATTCAGGGCCAGCACCTTGGGCTACGACTGGTTCCAGCATACCCGCAGCAGAGCATGGCGGGGAGCCAGCTGGGCTTCCATCAGATGAAGCTGCTTGCTCCTGCACAGAGGTATGTGGGGAAGCCTTCCAAGGCAAATCCTGCTCCAAAATATGTCCAGTCAGCATCTGCTCAAAAGGACTTCCTGAGCTGAAAAATAAAGGCATATGTGATATTAGGTGATCACAGCAATGTAGCAGTGGCAAAAATCAACATTCTTTAACATATTCAGTATTCAAAGTTCTACTTCCTCATTCACTCTAAGGACCTGTTCTGGAACATCGGAAGTTGGCAGAAGAGCCAGTGGATTTGTCATGGAGTCAACAGCGGACTGGGGGTGGGGGGGGAGAGAGGTCTGCATACCCTTGCCAACCCTCATTGAGTGTGACCATATTCCCAATGATAGCAATGAAATCCGAACTCCTGAAGCTGGTCCTGAAGCACGTGGTCATTCACATCTTAAGGACATACGTAGCTGACAAGATTCCCCCATTTGACTCTTCAACTGAGACTCTCCTGACGCATGGTAGAGACACCATCTGGGCACATACAGTGAGGCACATGAATAGCGTAATGGTCAGCTCAATACAACTTATGCCCAATGACTGGACATGGGTTGGGTCACAGTGAGTGAAGCCTGCCTCATCAGCCCACTGTCAGCCCATTTAAGATGAATGCCCTGGAGAACGGGCACCCAAGTCATTGCAGACCCTGTGAGAGGAGGATCTGTATGAACGAGAAGATTGAAGATAAGCAAACCAAGCCCCCGCTCAACCAGATTCAGGCAAACTGGTCTTCTGCCAGTCGGAAGATGATTATAAACTGGCACCTTCCATCGAAGATGAGGTATTCCTTCAGATTATCAACAAAGAGTTTAACAAATATGAGTCAAACAGTTGGGTAGCTTCGCTTCCTTTCCATTCTCCACAACAGAACCTACCAAACACAGAGAGCAGTCCTTTAGTCGACTCAAGTCCCTCAGTCACACATTAACAGGGAAACCAGAAATGAAAGATCATTACGTAGAGTTCACGGAGGGACTCTCAGGAACAATCATGCTGAATTATTGCCTCCACCAGATTCCAACAAAGAAAACTGGTATTTGCCCAACTTTGGTATTTATCACCCCCAGAAACCTTCACAAATACTAACTGTCTTTGATTCAAGTGTGCAGTTCAAAGACATATCACTGAACAAAATGGTCTTGCGAGATCCAAACCTCAGTAACAATCTGCTTGTGTTCGTTATGCACTTCAGAACTGAGTCTGTCGCAGTGATGGCAGACATGGAACTTCATATGTTCCACAGCTTCGTAGTGAAAGAGGATCATCGAGACCACCTCAGATCCTTGTGGTTTTGTCACCACCAGATGAGCAATGAGATTCTGGAGCATGACAGTTCATGTATTTGGTAACTGCCCCTCGCTAGCTGTGGTAATCTACAGCCTTAAAAAGACAGCTATTAAGCGAGAGAGTAGGAATTTGGGATTGAAGCACACAGGTACATAGAAAGGCATTTCTACATTGATGATGGTCTTAAATCATTTTCTAGTGCAGAAGAAGTAGTCAGCTTGCTGAAACCAGAGCAAAACGTAATGGCACAGTTTAATCTCAGGCTGCATAAGATCACATCCAACAGTGCTGAGGTCATGGAATGTCTCAGTCTGAAGATCTGGCCAAAGATCTACAGAACCTTGATCTTGAAAGGACCTCCCT
The DNA here is from genome assembly GCF_963921235.1 of Mobula hypostoma. Classification (NCBI taxonomy): domain Eukaryota; kingdom Metazoa; phylum Chordata; class Chondrichthyes; order Myliobatiformes; family Myliobatidae; genus Mobula; species Mobula hypostoma. Next base: position 35,690,651 of record NC_086128.1, read on the forward strand.
CCTACGCAACGCAGTCTGCACAGTCTGAGCCTTGGGATGGGACTTTGCTACCAACACCCTACTTTCCAGATTGCTGATCCAAAAGAGCGTTTACCCATTGTGGCATGCTATCAACCATCAACAGCCTACTTATCCCTTTTGGATTTGCTGCTCCAGTCTTGAGTTGGCCTCTGAGTTTCTGCACATACTACGTTTGGGCTGAAAAATGCAGCACAGACTTTCCAACGGCCGATGGACTCTGTATTAAAAGGCTTAGATTTTCATTTTGTTTACCTGGATGACATACTTGTTGCCAGTGCATCCAAATCCAAACATGTGTCTTATCTCCGCACACTTTTACGAGCGCTTAAGCCAACACGGGCTGATTATTAACCCTGCTAAATGCCAGGTTGGTTGTCAACCATTGACTTCCTCGGCCATTGCATCTCCGCAGAAGGTGTGAAACCCCTCCCATCAAAAGTAGCTGCTATTATAGATTTTCCACCACCACACACTACTAGAAAACTACAGGTATGGCGAATTTCTAATCACCGCTTCATTCCGCGAACTGCTGAACTTATCCTCCCCCTGTATAGTGCGCTTAAAGGCAATACCCCTAATCACGTGCTTGACTGGTCAGCAGACATGACCAGGGCATTTGATTATACCAAAGGGGCTCTTTCTAACGCGACCTTACTGGTGTATCCGTTCCCCCAACACACCTATAGCCATTACTACTGATGCTTCAGACTATGCTGTGCAAGTTGGTCGAAGGTGTGTGGCAGCCATTTGCCTTCTTCAGCCAGCAGCTCCGTCTCCCTGAAAGGAAGTACAACACGTGATCGTGAGCTTCTTGGTCTCTATCTGGCTGTCTGCCATTTTCTAGAGGGTTGCCATTTCATAGTGTTTGTTGACCACAAACCCCTCGTGCATGCGATGGCCAAAATGTCAGACCCTTGGACTGCATGGCAGCAATGCCAGCTGGCCTACATATACAACATAACAAGGGGAAAAATAATGTCATGGCCGATTGCCTCTCATGGCCAGGCACTGAGGCCGTACACATAGGGGTTGACTATGCCGGCATGGCAGCTGATCAAGTTACTGACTCAGGGGTCCAGGCTTACCGAACAATGGTCACGGGCCTGTAGTAGCCTGACATTAAATTCAAGGAAGCTGGGGTTTCTCTCCTGCGTTTCTCACCCTATTGTGTCTGCAAACTGGAGATGGACTGTTTTTAACTCCGTACATGGCCTCTGGCATGCAGACCAGAAAGTTTCACAGAAACTGGTTGCAGTACAGTTTGTGCGGAGCGACTTTAGAAAGGAATCAGCAGCAGCCTGTGTGGAGCGCCAGTGGGCCAAAGTTAACCGTCATGTTCAGGTGCCAATGGCACCTTTTGAGATCCCTGAGTGACGGTTTGACCATGTCAATGTAGACCTTGTTGGTCTTCTTTCCACCTCCCGTAGTTTCACGCACCTCCTTTCCACAGTGGACTGTGTTACCCAGGTGGCCAGAGGTCGTCCCTCTAGCAACAGCAACAGTTGCAGGCTTTTATCAGCACCTGGGATGCTCGGCTTGGCACCCCGTCTGATATTTCCTCTGACCAGAGTCCCCAATTCATATCAGACCTCTGGGCTGCGATGGCCCAGAACCAAATTAGTTAGGCTACATTACACCACGGCATATCACCCGCATTCCAATGGCCTTTGTGAGCTGTTTCACCGCTCCTTAGGGTCTGCTCTGAGGGCTTCCCTGACCAATGAGTGTTGGCATGATCATCTCCCGTGCATCCTGCTAGGGCTCAGAACAGCTCCGAAAGAGGACATGCAGTTTTTCGCAGCTGAGTTGGTATACCGGCAGCTGTGATTTTACTCCTGACGCCACAACCGCCTGGTCAGCCTCTCAACAGCGTTCCACTCTCCTCAGTAAATTCAATTCCTTTGAACCTATTCCTACCTCCCATCATGGCGTACAGCGCTCTTGGGTTCCTGTTGACCTACATTCCACCTCGTTTGTTTTCGTCTGCCATGACGTGCATTTCTGGGCGGTCTGTAATTGGTGGAAACATATGTACTTCACAGCCACCGACACTGAGTTGGGCTTCTCATTAAGAGGCTGGCCTGCGTGATGACGTATTTACACAAAGTACTTTTACCATGCTTTGTGCTCAGTGTTTGGAGTTCAATAAACGAGTTGTTATGGGTTTTCTTAAACATAAAACACATACCAGCAGATTCCAGGACAGTAAGCGTGGAGGTGGTTTGCTTTTCTCTACCAAATGTGGCACAGCTTGCTGTACAGTGTCACAGCTCTGGAGACACTGGTCCAATCCAACATGGAGTTTCGCACATTCCCCCTGAAACCATGCTGGCTTCCTCTGTTTTCCACCCTCATCCTTAAAATGAGCAGATCAATTGGCCCTGTAAATGGCGCTAGTGTGTTGTTGAGTGGTAGAATCTGGGGGAACTTTGTGGGAATAAGGGGAGTATAAATATAGGCCTACTGTGAAGCAAAAAAAAGCAATCTGCTGGAGGAACTCAGCAGGTCAGGCAGCATCTGTGGAGGCAAAGAGGTGGTCACTGTTTCACATCATAAGGACTTGGAGTGTAAGGGGGAGATAGATAGCCACAATAAATACATGAGGGGAAGGAGAGGATAGGAACTAGCAAGCAAAGGATGGGTGAGGTGAAGTTGATAGGCAGATGGAGATATGTAGGAGAGGAAAGGGTGGAGATAGTAACAGAAGCAGGGAAGTAACTGGTGGAGACAACCCTACATTTGGTATACAGGTACTGTAAATGGGCGTTTGATAGTCGCGCAAACTTGATGGACTGAATGGCCTGTTTCCATGCTGTGCGAGTCTACAACTCAACAGAAGCTACACCAAAACATTGTACTTTAACAGTTTAATTTTTGGAGAGCCCACCCTGCCCCAGCACCCTTACGATGACAGAGCAGTGAACAAGTCAGTCAGCAATCAGCAACGTTTTCAAACACCAATAGAAATATGGTTATAATGTTGGATGATATTAATTGATCTTTTGTTAATTGGAGTCTTGGCCAATGACTATAAATTAAAGGTACCAGCTGCTGTTCCGGTCATCAATTTATTGCTGTTAGTGGGGGCTTTGCTCTCTCATGCCCCTTTAACTGCCAAAGTACTTTTTGTCAAAAGAAAATGTTCTCCGTTTGTTCTCAAGTTATAATTTTTGGAAGTCTAATGAGAAAAGTCACAGTTATAGTCTTCATAATTTAGTTTTAAGCTTTGCCGATGAAACAGATAGACAATGAATGAGATAGACGTTTAGGCAAACAATCGAGACCTTTAAAATCAGAGCCACAGGTACCAGAAAAATTACAATTAATCTAGGCAAACAAATACAAAATCAAAATGACTCCGTAACAGTGGAATCTTTCACCTGCATAGCATTTGACTCAGAAGATTTAACATTGTATGACCTTAACTATACTTTTTTAATAAAATAAGAAAAGATCATTATACACACCTAAGCATGTCCCATTTTAAGAGTTGCACAGTCAAATGCAAATGCATTCACACTTTTAGATATAAAGAACGCTGATTATTTGTAACACAGGGCAAACACTCCCCAATAACTGAAGGTTCCCCACAGTCTGAATGAAGTTGGAAATAATACTTTAGTTGAGTAAATGAACTTTAGTCAATTTTATCTGGTGTTTAACATAACAGTAAACAGATTTTGCCAGTATAAAGTGTCACTTGGCAGCAGGAAAATAGATATGAAGAGATAAATCACACTGAAGGCCACACTGGTAAATACTATTCACTATTTTTAACAGATAAAGATCCATGACAACATTTGTTTCAAATTTGCCTCACAGGCAGTTCAAAATGCATGCAGACCATTTACCGATTTCATTTTCTCTGTGTGACATGTTGTTCAGTGGTTTAATAAAAAGGGTTGGAAGAGTTATTTACTAAAAGGAATGGGGCAGAAAATAGAACACGTTTGCAACACTGTGACAATAAATGAAGACTGTAAGCAAAACTGCAAGGTAAACCATGAACTAATTATTACTAATGTTACTGCAGTTGCACTTTACAGAGTCCTAATATTTTTTTGGAAATCATCTGAAAATAATCTGATTGTGGAAACCATAATAAAGACTGAAAAAAGACCTCTGATCTTAACCACGAATAAGATTGAAGAATTCAAGCCATACTCTTCTCCGTGCCAGCTGGCTCCTGAACCAGCGTGATAACTTCACTGATCTCAACACTGAACTGACCACTGAACACAAGCTATGAACTCCATAAGACCGTAAGAGATAGGAGCAGAATAGACTATTTGGCCAATTGAGTCTACTCCACCAATTCCATCATGGCTAATTTATTATCCCTCTCAACCCCATTCTCCTATCTTCTCCCCATGACTTTTGACAGCCTGACTTATCAAAAACCTATCAACCTTTGCTTTAAATACACACAATGACTTGGTCTGCACAGTTATCCATGGCAATGAATACCACAGATTCACTACCCTCTGGCTAAAGAAATTCCTTCTTATCTCTATTCTAAGTGGATGTACCTCCATTCTGAGGCTGTGCCCTCTGGTCCTAAACTCTCCCACTACAGGAAACATCCTCTCCACACCCACTCTATCTGGGACTTTGAAACCTATTGAATATTGAATGAAATCCTTCATCATTCTACTAAACTCTAGAAAGTACAGGCCCAGAACCAACAAATGCTCCTCGTATGTTAACCCTTTCATTCTTGTGAACCTCCTCTGGACCCTCTCCAATGCCAGCACATCTTTTCTTAGACAAGGGGTCCAAAACTGCTCACAATACTCCGTGTGGTCTGAGCAGTGCCTTATAAAGTCTCAGCATTACATCCTCGCTCTTATTTTCTAGTCCTCCTGAAATGAATCAGAATCAGGTTTAATATCAGCTGCATATGTTACGAAATGTGTTAACCTTATGGTAGCAGTACAATGAAATACATGATAAACAAATATAGAGAAAAAACTGAATTACAGAAAGTCTATATATGTCTATTAAATAGTTAAAATAAGTTGTGCAAAAAACAGAAATACAGTTTAAAAAAAAGTAGTGAGGCAGAGTTCATGGGTTCAATGTCCATTTAGAAATCCGATGGCAGAGGGGAAGAAGCTGTTTTTGATCGCTGAGAGGGTGCCTTCAGGCTTCTGTACCTCTTTCCTGATGGTAACAATGAGAAGAGGGCATGTCCTGGGTGGTGGGGGTCCTTAATGATGGATGCTGCCATAGCAATGAGAGATTGAAGATGTCTTTGAATGCCCCCGTCAGTTGGCTGACACAGGTTTTCAGAGCCTTACAAAGTATCCCATCCCTTCAAAACAGAGATCACAGGGTCACCAGATGCTGAAGGAATCCTCATTGCTAACACTGAATGCTAACATTGCAATTGCCTTCCTTACTACCGACTCAAGCTGCAAGTTAATCTTTAGGGAATCCTGCACAAGGACTCCCAAGTCCCTTTGCACCTCTGCTTTTTTAAAATTTTCTCCCTTTAGAGAATAGTCTGCACCTTTATTCCTTCTACCAAAGTGCATGATCATATATTTCCCTAGACTATGTGTGTGGCACGTGGCCAAGTGGTTAGGGCGTTGGGCTCACGATCTGAAGGTCGTGGGTTCGAGTCTCGGCCAAGGCAGCATGTTGTGTCTTTGAGCAAGGCACTTAACCACACACTGCTCCAGTCCACCCAGCTGAAAATGGGTACCGGCCAATGCTGGGGGTTAACCTCGCGATAGACTAGCACCCTATCTGGGGGCGGAGGGGTGGGGAGCCTCATACTCTCAGTCGTTTCACCCACAGAAACCAGCATAAGCACCAGCCTGATGGGCCACAAGGCTCCGGACAGACTTTATCTTTCTTTTATATTCCATCTGCCACTTCTTTGCCCATTTTCCCAATCTAAGTCCCTGCCTCCTCAACACTACCTGCCCTTCTATCTTCGTATTGTCTGCAAACTTGGTCACAAAACCATCAATTCCATCATCCAAATCGTTGACATATGATGTGAAAAGAAGCTAATACCAATATCAATTACTGCAGAACACCACTGGCCGCTGGCAGCCAACCAGAAAAGGCCCCCTTTATTCCCACTCTTTGCCTCCTGCCAGTCAGCCAATCTTCTATCCATGCCAGTATCTTTCCTGTAATATCATGGGCTCTTATCTTGTTTAGCAGCCCCTTGTCAAAGGCTTTTTGAAAATCCAAGTAAACAACATCCACTGACTCTTATGTCTACCCTGCCTGTTATGTCCTCAAAGAATTCCAACAGATTTGTCAAGCAACATTGTCCCCTAAGGAAACATGCCGACTTGTGGTCTATTTTATCAAGTGCCTTCACCTGAAACCTCATCCTTAATAATGTACTGCAACATCTTCCCAACCACTGAAGTCAGGCTAACTGGCCTATAATTTCCTTTCCTCCGTCTCCCTCCCTTCTTAAAGAGTGGAGTGATATTTGCAATTTTCCTGTTCTCTGGAACTATTCCAGAATTTAGTGATTCTTGAAAGATCATTACTAATGCCTCCACAATTTCTTCCGCCACCTCTTTCAGAACCCTGGAGTGTAGTCCATCTGGTGCAGGCGACTTATCCACCTTCAGACCTTTCAGCTTCCCAATCCTTAGTAATACCAACTACACTCACTTCGGCCCCATGACACTCTCAAATTTCTGGCATATTAGCAGTGTCTTTCACAGTGAAAACTGACACAAAATAGTTCGATAATCAATTTACTTCGAACTTTAAAAGAAAGGACAATCATATTGTTACTCCTTTCTGTCTTAAAAGCTGTAGTTCCCCTGTGCCCCAATTAATCCTTAGAGTTTAGAAGCAGCTTCACAATCTCAGATTGCCAATGTGGCACATTCACTAACTACAGCCTTTGATTTATGACAATAGCTGAAAGGACTAAATGGGAGCAGCAGGATGATGGTGGGGATCTAACGCTCATTTCTCAAATGCATGGGGAAAGCCTATCAAACGATATCTGGATAAGCACAGAACAAGTGTGAAAATTCTCAACTGCAATACAACAACTGATAATACTACGAAAGGCTGTGAGGACTCCATTCATATCATAAACATCCATGATTTTATTTGTGCTGTAGTCAATCATAAATCAAGGAAGGTAGTGCACCCGTGGCTGACAAGAGAAATTAGGGATAGTATCAATTCCAAAGAAGAAGCATACAAATTAGCCAGAGAAAGTGGCTCACCTGAGGACTGGGAGAAATTCAGAGTTCAACAGAGGAAGACAAAGGGCTTAATTAGGAAGGGGAAAAAAGATTATGAGAGAAAACTGGCAGGGAACATAGAAACGGACTGTAAAAGCTTTTATAGATATGTAAAAAGGAAAAGACTGGTAAAGACAAATGTAGGTCCCCTGCAGACAGAAACAGGTGAATTGATTATGGGGAGCAAGGACATGGCAGACCAATTGAATAATTACTTTGGTTCTGTCTTCACTAAGGAGGACATAAATAATCTTCCAGAAATAGTAAGGGACAGAGGGTCCAGTGAGATGGAGGAACTGAGCGAAATACATGTTAGTAGGGAAGTGGTGTTAGGTAAATTGAAGGGATTGAAGGCAGATAAATCCCCAGGACCAGATGGTCTGCATCCCAGAGTGCTTAAGGAAGTAGCCCAAGAAATAGTGGATGCATTGGTGATAATTTTTCAAAACTCGTTAGATTCTGGACTAGTTCCTGAGGATTGGAGGGTGGCTAATGTAACCCCACTTTTTAAAAAAGGAGGGAGAGAGAAACCGGGGAATTATAGACCGGTTAGCTTAACGTCGGTGGTGGGGAAACTGCTGGAGTCAGTTATCAAGGATATGATAACAGCACATTTGGAAAGCGGTGAAATGATCGGACAAAGTCAGCATGGATTTGTGAAAGGAAAATCATGTCTGACGAATCTCATAGAATTTTTTGAGGATGTAACTAGTAGAGTGGATAGGGGAGAACCAGTGGATGTGGTATATTTGGATTTTCAAAAGGCTTTTGACAAGGTCCCACACAGGAGATTAGTGTGCAAACTTAAGGCACACAGTATTGGGGGTAAGGTATTGGTGTGGGTGGAGAATTGGTTAGCAGACAGGAAGCAAAGAGTGGGAATAAACGGGACCTTTTCAGAATGGCAGGCGGTGACTAGTGGGGTACCGCAAGGCACAGTGCTGGGACCCCAGTTGTTTACAATATATATTAATGACTTGGATGAGAGAATTGAATGCAGCATCTCCAAGTTTGCGGATGACACGAAGCTGGGTGGCAGTGTTAGCTGTGAGGAGGATGCTAAGAGGATGCAGGGTGACTTGGGTAGGTTGGGTGAGTGGGCAAATTCATGGCAGATGCAATTTAATGTGGATAAATGTGAAGTTATCCACTTTGGTGGCAAAAATAGGAAAACAGATTATTATCTGAATGGTGGCCGATTAGGAAAAGGGGAAGTGCAACGAGACCTGGGTGTCATTATACACCAGTCATTGAAAGTGGGCATGCAGGTACAGCAGGCGGTGAAAAAGGCGAATGGTATGCTGGCGTTTATAGCGAGAGGATTCGAGTACAGGAGCAGGGAGGTACTACTGCAGTTGTACAAGGCCTTGGTGAGACCACACCTGGAGTATTGTGTGCAGCTTTGGTCCCCTAATCTGAGGAAAGACATCCTTGCCATAGAGGGAGTACAAAGAAGGTTCACCAGATTGATTCCTGGGATGGCAGGACTTTCATATGAAGAAAGACTGGATGAACTGGGCTTGTACTCGTTGGAATTTAGAAGATTGAGGGGGGATCTGATTGAAACGTATAAAATCCTAAAGGGATTGGACAGGCTAGATGCAGGAAGATTGTTCCTGATGTTGGGGAAGTCCAGAACAAGGGGCCACAGTTTGAGGATAGAGGGGAAGCCTTTTAGGACCGAGATTAGGAAAAACTTCTTCACACAGAGAGTGGTGAATCTGTGGAATTCTGTGCCACAGGAAACAGTTGAGGCCAGTTCATTGGCTATATTTAAGAGGGAGTTAGATATGGCCCTTGTGGCTACGGAGGTCAGGGGGTATGGAGGGAAGGCTGGGGTGGGGTTCTGAGTTGGATGATCAGCCATGACCATAATAAATGGCGGTGCAGGCTCGAAGGGCCGAATGGCCTACTCCTGCACCTATTTTCTATGTTTCTATGTTTCTAAATAGGCGAGATTAATAGCTGCCCAGATGTTATCGCATTCATAAGAGGACACACACTGGTTTAAGGTGAAGGTGTTGTGTCAAGTTCCCACAGCACAACCACATGATGGAACAGTTGACTGTCTGCCCTATATACAAACAAATGCTCTCTGTCAAAAAGCAATCACTCACGGGTGAGGTTGTACCATCAAAATGACCACATTTGAAACACATAGCGGTGGACCAACTCCAACTTTAATTGGGTATATCAGGACAGGCAACAACCAGGCTAAAACGTGACAGAGTAAAAAAAACTCTTTACTGTCAAGCAATGGCAGCAGTCCCCTGCAAGTAACTTGCAAGGGAAGGAACAATAAAGTTAAATTTTGCATCAATACAAGCAGATTTAATAACTGAATGTATAAGTTTACTGCTGTAAATTGCTTTAAAGCAAAAAAAAACCCAATAATTATGCAGATAAATGAGCTGTGGTTAGTTATGATAATAGTGGGTTTCTCTGGAAGAGGTTTCATCTCGGCAGATACCAAATCCCACTGACCAACAGTGCTCTCACAGAGTGTCTGAAGCAGGATTTCAGTTCATTCCAGTGCATCCAATCCACAATTTTCACTGCAGAGACCTCATAGGAAGCTACAGTATACAGTATATTAGAATCCAAATATTGGCAAAATGACAATGCCTGTCCATCAGGGTTGGTTCCACGCTCCAATGGAGCTTGTACAGTCTGACCAGCCCCAACCACAACACCCCCCTCACCCCTGCACCACCAACCCCCAGGACTGACTTCATGAAGACTCGCAACAAAAGGGTAAAAACAAAATCAGTCACAAGAGTCAGGTAGAATTACATCCAAAAGGGGCTGCTGTTGGTCTTTATCAATCCAATGCAAGGAAGAGGTGAATGAAGCTAAATTAAGGCTCAAAGACATGAAACTTAAAAAGCAAAGATTTCATGAAATCACTTTTCTTTGAATGAAGTCCAAAAATTGTTTGTTCTTCAGAACACGGGGGATTTGGAACTGATTATGCGAAGTGCCTAAATTTGCGATGATGAAATCTGTTAGCTCCTTGAAGCTGCCCATTGCAACAATGTGAACTCTCATTGGTCCAATGCTGCCCTTGCGTCGAAATAACTGATACACTGCTGAATCTTCTTGAAGGCACTGATCCAACTAAAGGAGATAGATAAGTGGATGTCAATAATAATAAAATACACCTTAGCTTTTGTTAGCAATTAAACAGAAAATAAATCTAAAATTAACTATAACGCTCTGTTGAGGTGGATAGATAAATCCACTACCAATCAGAATAGGAGAATGGCTATTTTACATGATTTCTATGATTATATTATTTATCAGATATTTTTGCTTTACAACCATCTGAAAAATTCAAAGGTGAAATAATTTTAAGCTTAAATCAGCATAATTTTTCTCCATAAAGGAAAATAAAGATGGAGTCTCACCTTGTAACGCTGATCCTCTGACAAGTTTCTGACTCCTTCTATCTCTACAAATACCTCATAATGAGGATCTGAACCACCAGAAAATTGTCCTAGAGGAAGAAATTTGAGCTACTTGTAAAGAATTCAGAATTATCAGCATAACCCTGTATTTCAGCAGTTCGTTTGACAATGAAATGCTTTACAATAATTTTGAATTAAAAACAGGCTATTTTATATCACAATAGCAGAGTTATAGTTACTCCAAGTATACTAACATTGATCGTCTTGCTACAGATTGAGAAAAATCAGCCCCTGGGTGTCACAGTCAAGAACCTTACCATAATTATCAATATTTGACACACTGTAAAGCCACCGAAAATTAAGAGCTGTCATTTCCCTTAATAAAAGTGGTAAGATGTTTACAATCCGTCATAGCATTAATCTGATGGACTATATTGGTACATTGACAGAAAGAATTTTCACTTACACATCATGTTATGGATAATTTATAACTAATTGATTAACTTTGAAGTTTATCTTTCTTTCTTTTTAAATCTTTTTATTAAATAAGTATACAAAAGGTAAACCATATAAGCACTAATACACTGTTAGAAATTACAGGAGATATTAAATACAGAAAAAAATTGATACAAACAGTGCAGTTTAAACATAAAATAATAAGGTAAATTAATAGTATACTAATTTTATATATATATATATATATATATATATATCAATAGAGAAAAGGAAAAAAAAAACCCCCAAAAAAACCCACCGTGCAACTAAACTAAAAGCAAAGCAATGGGCTAACTTGGAAACAGGTAGAGTTAAAAAACTTAAAATCACGTCCTCAAACCCGACCTCCATTAAAAACAGTTAAAAAAAGCAAGAAGAGAATATAAATATGAAACAAAAGAGAAAAAAAATAATTATATTAAATGAAACTATTGAATAAAAGATCTCCAGGTCTGTTCAAATTTAAATGAGGAATCATAAAGATTACTTCTAATTTTCTCCAAATTTAAGCCATAATATCGTCTGGGAGAACCAAAAAAAGGTAGTTGGAGCATTAGCATTAATGTTGTAAGATACATCTTTTCGCCATTAAAGTAAGAAATGCAATCATTCTACGGGCTGAAGGGGAAAGATTACTGGAAATTTTAGGTAATCCAAAGATAGCAGTAATAGGATAAGGAGAGATATCTATATTCAATACCTTGGAGATAATATTAAAAATGTCTCTCCAAAAAGTTTCCAGAGTAGGTCAAGACCAAAACATATGAGTTAAGGGAGCTATCTGCCCCGGACATCTATCACAAAAAGGATTAATATGAGAATAAAAACGAGCTAATTTATCTTTGGACATATGTGCTCTATGAACAACTTTAAATTGAATTAGGGAATGTTTAGCACAGATAGAGGAAGTATTGACTAATTGTAAAATCTGCCCCCAGTCATCCACGGAAATAATAGAACCCAATTCTTGTTCCCAATCTGACCTAATCTTATCAAATGGAGCTTTCCTAGGTTTCATAATAATATTATAAATAATAGTCGTTGCACCTTTCTGACATGGATTAAGGTTAATTATAGTATCTAAAATATATGTAGGAGGAAGCATTGGAAAGGAAGAAAGTATAGTGCTTAGGAAATTTCTAACTTGAAGATATCTAAAAAAATGTATTCTTGGTAAATTATATTTATTAGATAATTGTTCAAAAGACATAAGGGAACCATCTAAAAATAAATCCAAAAACCGTGAAATACACTTAGTCTTCCAAATTTGAAAAGCACGATCCGTAAAAGAGGGAGGAAAAAATGTTACCTAAAATAGGGATCACTAGCCCAAATTGGTTAAGATCGAAAAATTTTCTGAATTGAAACCAAATACGTAAGGTATATTTAACTATCGGGTTAGAAACCAGTTTGAGGCGTTTCAAATCGAAAGGAAGAGAGGAACCTAAAATAGAGCCAAGTGCATAGCCCTGAGCAGATTGTAATTCCAAAACTACCCATTTAGGGATGGATAGTGTATCTTGGTCAAGTAACCAAAATTTCATATGTTGAATATTAATTGTCCAGTAATAGAATCTAAAGTTAGGTAATGCTAAACCTCCATCTCTCTTAGCTTTCTGTAGATGTATTTTACCCAGTCTCGGGTTTTTATTTTGCCAAATAAATGAAGAAATTTTAGAGTCAACTTTATCAAAAAAAGATTTTGGAACAAAAATCTGTAATGCCTGAAATATATATAAAAATTTTGGCAGAATAAACATCTTAACTGCATTAATACGACCAAATCAAAGTTAAATATAATGGAAACCATTTAGATGAAAGTTGAGCAATATGATCAATTAAGGGTAAAAAATTAGTCTTAAATAAATCTTTGTGTTTATAAGTAATTTTAATCCCAAGATATGAGAAATAATTATTAATCAATTTAAGCGGAAAGTTATGACACAAGGGAAGTTGTTTATTAATCGGAAAAAGTTCACTCTTACTAAGATTTAATTTATAACCTGAAAAAAGACTAAATTGTGCTAATAAATCTAAAGCAGCAGGGATAGATTTTTGAGGATTAGAAATATATAAAAGTAAGTCATCAGCATAGAGTGATATTTTATGGGACTTTAAGCCCCGAGTTATCCCAATAATATTTGGAGATTCTCGAATGGCAATTGCAAGAGGTTCTAATGCAATATCAAATAATAAAGGACTAAAAGGACAACCTTGTCGAGTACCTCGAAAAAGAGGAAAAAAAGGTGAGCTTAAAGAGTTAGTACAGACCGAGGCCATAGGAGAATGATATAACTGTTTGATCCAAGATATAAATTTCGAGCTAAAATTAAACATTTCAAGCACCTTAAATAAGTAAGGCCATTCTACTCTATCAAAAGCTTTTTCAGCATCTAAAGAGATAACACACTCAGGAACATTTTGTGAGGGGGTATAAACAATATTTAACAGTGTGCGAATGTTGTAGAAAGAGTAACGACCTTTAATAAAACCCGTATGGTCTTCCGACATAATAAAAGGGAGAACTTTTTCTAATCTGTTTGCTAATAATTTAGAAAAAATTTTAGAATCAACATTTAATAAAGATATTGGTCTATAAGATGCACATTGAGCAGGATCTTTATCCTTCTTTAATATTAGAGAGATTGACGCTCTATAGAAGGATTCGGGAAGTTTACCAAGTTTTAATGAAGCCTCCAAAACCCTACCGAACCAAGGGATTAATGAAGGTGCAAAAAACCTATAAAATTCCACGGTAAACCCATCAGGGCCAGGAGCTTTCCCCAGGTTCATAGAGGAAATAACATTCTTAATCTCATCAGTGGTAATGCGAGTATCTAGCATAGAAGACATATCCTGTGAAATCTCAGGGAAATCTAGGTTATCTAAAAAGTCATTCATATATTTAGAGTCTCGTAAAGACTCAGATTGATATAAGGAAGAATAAAAATCAAAAAATGTTTGATTAATTTCCGCATGATCAAATATCAATCGATCATTTTGATTATAAATCTGATTAATTTGAGATTTAGTATAATTAGACTTCAATTGGTTAGCCAACAATTTGCCAACTTTGTCACTGTGTACATAAAATTCACTTCTTGTTTTCTTTAATTGGTTTACAATCGAAGACAAAAGTAATAAACTATGTTCCATTTGAAGTTCAGTTCTGTGTTTATACAACTCCTCAGAGGGAGCTGTACATATTTCTTATCAATTTCCTTAATCTTGTCCACAATGACCAGCTCCTCCTGCTTCAGCTTCTTCCTCAAAGCAGCAGAATACGAGATAATCTGACCACGAATATAAACTTTAAAAGTATCCCAAAGAATGTTCACAGAAATATCCTCTGTGTAGTTGATTGTAAAAAAAAGATCAATCTGTTCATTCATAAAGTTAACAAAATCCGAGTCCTGAAGCAGCAACAAATTAAAACGCCATTGTCTATTATTTTGTGCATTGACCTGAATTTTAATAGAAAGCTTAAGTGAAGCATGATCCGAAATGGTAATAGAGTCATAATCACATTTAATCACTGAAGAGATAAGACGAGAATCAATAAAGAAATAATCAATTCTTGAATAAGAACGGTGAACATGTGAAAAAAAAGAAAAATCTTTTTCCTGAGGATGCAAAAAACGCCAGATGTCCGTCGACCCAGAATCAGAGAGGAATGAGTTAATCAAAGTTGCAGATTTATTGGGTAAAGTCTGTAAAGGAGCCGAACGGTCCAAAACTGGGGATAAGCAAGTATTAAGATCTCCACCCCAGATCAGTGAAAACTCATTCAAATTCGGGAACCGATTAAATAATGATTTATAAAATTCCGGACAGTCCATATTGGGTGCATAAACATTGACCAAAACTACCTTTTTATTAAATAGTAGACCACTAACCAGTAAAAATCTACCATTCGGATCAGAGATAATATCATGTTGTACAAAAGTAACTGAGGAGTCTATAAAAATAGAGACGCCTCGAATCTTAGCGTTAGAGTTCGAATGAAACTGTTCTTCCTTCCAGAATTTAAAAAAACGTAGTCTGTCCCCCCTCTGCACATGGGTCTCTTGTAAAAATAGAACATGTGCTTTAAGTCTCCGGAATACTTTAAAAACTTTTTTCCTTTTAATAGGATGATTAACACCATTAGTATTCCAGGAGACAAAATTAATAATAGACTCCAAAAACCCTAAAGTCAACCCGCAAAAAAAAAGATTGACGATAGGTTCGACCCATGAACCAGGAAAGGGAGCAGAACAAACCAGAGATAACCGGAAGGAGAACGCAACCAATACTTCAGTAATGTAAGTAGCCCAAGAAGAAAAAAACTAAAACGTGAAGCCCCTCCCACCACCCCCCATCCCATGACCCCAAGGCTAAATCTAAAGCAGACCCGCCAGAAAGAAGCAAGCACTAAAACTACCCCCCATGACTTCCGATAGACGCTCACTAAAAAAAGTGTAAATATAAAAAAGATCAGCTAGTTATAAAACAGTAGAAAAATTTAAAAAGGTAGATCAATTAAGACAAGCACAATGTAAAACAGAGAAAAAGCCAGAAAATATAAAGAAAACCGTAACAGACCACAAATTCAATGAGTAACCAAAAAAAAAGAAACGAAATTATTAATATAAACTAGTTAGGAAAACCTACAAAAAAAAAAGTACATTTAAAGACTACGAAATTTAAGGCCTCAAAGGAAATACGCAAAATGATACTAAGGGACTAACCACCCATAATCCCCAAGGAAAAAGAAAGGAATGACGCAGTTAGAAAGAAAGTTTGGCAACCATATTAATTAATCAAAAATAAACTTTTCTGCCCATATAAAGCAAACAAAAATTAAACCCGACAGATTCACAGCCTCCGATCAAACAGAGATAGTTAAAAATTACGATTAAGATGTTGAAGGTGAAAATTGATCCAGGTAACTCTGGGCATCCGATGGACATTCAAAAAAACGGAAAGCTCCGTCAGGCGTGCGGATCCTTAGACGCGCTGGGTAAAGCAGCGCTGGTTTTAAATCCATCTTGTAGAGTTCCGACATCACCGATCTATAACGAACCCATTGATCCCGAATCTGTTTGCTGAAGTCCTCCACGAATCGGAACTGAAGATCCAAAAAATCAATGTAACCTTTAGATCGAACAAATCGAAGCAGTTTCTCCTTGTCTTGAAAATAATGAAAACTTAAAATGACATGCCGAGGTTTATCTGACTTAGACGAATATGATGGAACTCTGTGAGCCCGATCCAATAACGGTGGTTGGTCAGGAAATATGGTAGGAAATGCATCTTTTAAAAGTTGAGAAAAACACTTTATAGGGTTGTCAGATTCAGCAGCTTCACGAACACCAATAATTCGAATATTCTGCCGTCGCATTCTGGATTCTAAGTCAGAGTTTTTAAAAGTCAGAAAGTCAAGTTTTTTCTTCATTATAGTAATTGTTTCTTCAATTTTCTCCATCTTGAGTTCATTTTGTTGCGTGGATTTTTGAAGATTAAATATAGCCGACTGATGTTCCGTGATAGATGTTTGCATTTTATCGATTGAGTCGGCAATTTTCTGGAAATTAATTGAAATTTCCGCACGAATCAGCTCCTTTATAGAGGTTGATATTTCCCTTTGAATTAGATCCGATATAGCTTTCAGAGTCAAAGGTGGTTCAGTCGGAGGGAGATCGGTACCTTTTGGTCTAACCGGAGGTTTGCCGTCTTTCCCATTTTTTCCGTTCTTAGACATAGCAGACCTTAAAAGCATCCAAATATCAAAAAGCCCAATTTATTTCAGATTATTGTAAAAGTCGATGCCTTAATGGTTAGTTAAATATAGCTGATCATAGGAAAAAAAACTCAGAGGTGATGGAGCGAGTCAAGAACACGACTTCACTCCATGAGCTCTACCGGAAGTCCCCCTGAAGTTTATCATTGTAATTTGCTAACTTGTAACAATTAATTTAAACATAGCAAAGTACTATGGGAAGCAGACATGGACTAATTTCCAGTTAATCTATTTCTGGGTGGTGTTGACTGAAGGAACAATGTTAGCCATCAGTAACGAGAAAGCAACTATTTCTGTCTTCTCATGACAAGTGGAACCTGTTTGATTAATATCTAAGATTATTCAAGGAAGAGCAATCTTCCTGCTCTTCTTTGAAGAGGCTCTTGGGATCCATGGCACATCTACACAGCACAGGTAAAAGACTGCTTAATGACTCATCATTAAGACAAGAACACGCTTCCTCAGTAAGCCAGCCGGTGGTGTAGTGGCATCAGCACTGGACTTAGAGGCGAATGGTCCCGGGTTCGAACCTGAGTGGCTCCTTGCACACGGGGTTAAGTGCTGAGCTAGCAACTCAGCATGGTAAAAAAACAGTTAAGTGCAAGGTTGCCACCTGATGTACCACAAGACACAGAGAGGAACAATAATGCTTCCTTAGTACTGTAACAAAATGTGGAAAGAGGGAACTTGGGTGGATCTGGGTATTAAGTTTATTAGTCTTTGATCTCTGTGCGAAGCATTGCTCCTGGGAGGATTGGCTGCACCAGTCATTACAAACATTAAAATGGTTCTTAGAGACAGTGGAGTATTCCCTGTGGATCAATTGTTTGGAAGCTCTGAAAGTTTGTTTCTGTGGAAGCTGTTTTGCTAGGAAGCCTTCCAAGACTGAGTCCTTCCTCAAGTGCCAGGCAAAGTCCATGCATCAGTATTTCTGACTGGATTGAATATCATCTATGCCTGTGATCTATGTATGTATTGCATTATACTTCTTGCCTACAAAAGCAGGACAAGTTTTTCATCAATTCCACACACATCATACACTGCCATCGGTGTCCAGCTTTTTTTTTGAAAAACAAGCCTTCGGGCACTCCTCACCTGTCCTGTGCTTTGGATGAGGTATCTACAAAGGATGAGGAATTCCTCACCATTCAGTCAGTTCTGGACATAGGCACTTGTGTTGGTCTTAGAGGAACAAATGATGCATAGACAGCAAAGGCATAAATTAGTAAGTACAGAGTAAACAGTGGAACTCTGAAAAGAGAACTCATTGAAACACATAGAACTCTGAAAGAGATTGATAGGCAGTAGCTAATAAATGCAGAAACAGGATCCCATTCAGAGGAGGAGTCAGTTACGTTTATGAGCTCAGCTCTGCACTCTGACATTCAGGGAAACGTCCATCGTCTTCCCCAGCAAACCAACTCGAGCCCATCTACTTGAAGAACAGCTCATTTAAGTTTGAGTGCGATGCATCCTGATTTGACTGCATCCATTTGTAAATGGTGCATTAACACATACAGTAAAAGACACTGTCTGCAACCCTAGTGAATGCACATAACACTGATGTTCACCTTGCAACGTGCACAGTCTGACCTGATTCATCAAGTTAGGGTTAGATGTTTGATCCTCTCAGCTTCGTTCTGGTGCATCTATAAGCAGCAGTGTGATTTGAATAATTCTACATGTCTACAAAATACTTTTGCCTTCAAATGATAGAAAGAGAGGGTAAAACCAGTGTAAATTATATATTTCTGTGATAAATTTAGTAACGTTCTGATCTTGAGTTAAAATTTGGTGGTACATTCTACTCCAGCAGCTTGAGCATAAAAACAACAGCTGACACACCAGTGTAGCACTGAGAGATTGTTGAACTGATGGAGGTGCTACCTTAGGTTAAAATACTAAACTGAAGCTCTCTGCTTCTCCAGTAAAGGCCACTGTTTCTAAAAAGGGCAGGAGCATTATCCCTGGTATTTTGGAGAACAATTGCTCGCCCCACCTGTGGTATTAATAAAACAGAAAGTCTGATCCTTAGCACTTCAGTGTTTGCAGGATCTTTAATTCAGCTTCTTGAATTTACAATGTTTGTACAAGTGTTATAAAAGAATTTGAAGAAAGGAGCTACATAAATGCAAACCATGATTTATGAAAACCATGTGGAGTTTGGAACAACAGTATTTTAGTTATCCCTTGTCAATTACAAAGGTAGATGACAGACAGAGTGGACAGCTGGTATCTTTCTTCCAGGGTCAAATAATAGTGTAACACAACAAATGCTAGAAGAACTCAACAGGTCAGGATGAAGGGTCTCGGCCTGAAACGCTGACTATTTATTCCTCTCCATGGATGCTGACTGACCTGCTGAGTTGCTCCAGCGTTTGGTGCGTGTTAACTCTGGATTTCCAGGATCTGCAGAAATGCTTTTGATAAGTGCAAAGGAGATGTGTGGGTCAAGTCTTTTTTTTTAAAAGGTCAATGGTGGGTGTCTAGGGGAGGTGATGGAGGCAGATATGACAGAGGTATTTAATAAGCTCTTTGATAATACATGAATATGCAGAGAATGGAGGGATATGGACCATGTGCAGGCAGAAGGGATTAGAACAATCATCGGCTTAATTAGTTTGGCACAACATTGTGGGCTGAAAGTCCTGTGCTAAAAGCTGTTTTATGTTCTAAAGTAAAAGGAAATTTGGAGGAGACAAGCAATTGCAGATGCTGGAATCTGGAGCGACGAGCTGCTGGAGGATTCCTTGTTCTGTAATGGTCATCTTGCTCTCTCTGTTGGATTCCGCCAAAAGCCCTTTCCTTTGATTCTGGACAGCAGAGGTATACAATGTTTATTGCTTCAGCATTGTGGTGCTCCAATCACCAGCTGCAAGCTTGTCTTTCAGTTTTGAAGCAAAGGTAATACAACACACGTTATAAAATCGAACGAGGCACGTTCTCTACAATGTACAGGGAAAATCCCTTCAGATTTATCACTTATCAAATAACACTCACCCAAAAGGCCACTCTCTACACAACAGTAATCAAGGAGCACGGCACCAGGCCACAACTTCACAGCACGCAGTAGTGTTTGGTAGAAGGCCTCCTCTGTAATTTTTTCTCCTCTGACATTTAACATCTGCCCTTGCCTGACAAAGAAATTTATAAAAAGATATTAATGTATTATTTTTGAGGTAAATATTTCACAGAAAAAAAAACTAGATGAAACAAACTGATGAAAGTAAACTTGCACACCTGTACTTAAACTCAACCACTGGACTCTGATTGTGAAAAGCCACCACCTTCACAATGTCTCCAATCCGGTATCTGAAAGGATCAATAAAAATCATCATGAGGTATTCTGAGGTACAGCATGAACTTCTTAAAGTTGAATTTTGAGTTTTCTGTCTATTTCAGAGCACCTCACACATGGAGGCCCTGTGCCTGTAATTCCCCAATGAACAATGCTAAACCTCAGTTTCAGAAACTTCAAAGCAGCTTAGCTAAATGGGGCTTTATCACCCAGTGAGCCCAAAGTAGAAATACATCTGCATTTAATAAATGAGCAGAACATACCAGGGGTGATTGATAAGTTTGTGGCCTAAGGTAGAAGGAGATGAGTTATTAACTTCAAACTTTCTGCATAATCACTCGAAGAGTTGAACTGCACGTGCACGTAACGAGAGCTGTATAACTCATCTCCTTCTACCTTAGACCAGGAACTTATCAATCACCCTCGTAAAAGCTCATGACTACTATGTCAACTCAGGCCTAGGGGGCCGGCGTCGGGCACGATGACGGACTCTTCACTTCTCCCTCTCCCTCATCAGTGTGTTCAGTTCATCTACATTAGCCGCGCCGCTGTCTTCTAGGAGCGTGTTGACCATAGTCTTGGGAGGGCGCCCAGGGTTCATCCTCCCATGCTTGGGCTCCCATATGATGGCAGGTAGCTCGGGGTGGTGTAGACCGCTAGTTGCAGTCTCCTCGCCTCAGTTTTAGTGGTGAGCATCGGTAGGTCGTCATAGAGCTCGACGTTCGTCATGTGCTGTTGCCAACTCATGTCAAGAGCCATCCGGAGCATTCGTGTATAGCAAACACCTAGAGACTTTCACATAGTCTTGGTGAGTGCCCACGTCTCGCATCCGTACATGAGAATGGACTCTATGACTGCTATGAAGATCCTCTTTTTAGGCCCTCTGGTCAGGTTCGACTTCCAGATTTCCTTCATGTCGTTCATAGCCCTCCATACCAGCGCCTTCCGTTTCTTTATGTCCTTCTCCGAACTCATCATTCTTGACCCGAGGTACTCGTAGTCAAAGACTTTCTTAATGGTACCATTCTTTATGGTCTTGAGAGTACCTTTGTTGCAGTTAAATGCCATGTACTCTGTCTTTTTAGTGTTTAGGTGAAGTCCAACCTTATTGCACTCAATTTCCACTTTTGTCAGTAGCTGCTATGCTTCCTCCATCTGGTCAGAGAGCAGGACTATGTCATCTGCAAAATCAAGATCTGTGAGCATAACTGGTCTGACCCTTTTGGTTCGTCCTGGTTTTATGGTAAAACCAAGCTTGTCATGATCTTTGGTAGTTTGACGCAGAGCGTAATCAAGGACGATTATAAAGATGTCGGGTGCCAGAGTGTCTCCTTGCAGCACACCAGCTAGGAGTTCAAACACTGCTGTTTCTCCATCTGGTGATACAACTTTCGCCATGGTTTTGGTATAACTGGACTCTATTGCTCTCAGTAGATGGTCTGGCACTCGGTAAGCTTTCAGGATCTTCAGCATTTTACCTCGGTGAATGGAGTCAAAAGCTTTGCGGAAATCGATGTAAATAAGCACGGCTGGTAGGTTGTTCTTCTTGACTTCCTCGATGATTCTACAGAGAGCAAGTATTTGCATCACTATTGTGCGCTTCTGCCAAAAACCATTCTGATTGAATCTTAGCTTAGGGTCAATGGCGGTGCGAATCCTGTTCAAGATCATCTGATTGTATATCTTTGCTAAGATGCAGGTCAAGCTGATACTGTGGTAGTTATCTGTCTTCATGGGGGATCCAGACTTGGGGACTGGGATAATGTTTGAGAGTGACCACTGTTCTGGTTTGTTGCCTCTCATCAGTGCCGTATTACATATGTCCAGCAAGATGTCATCCAGGTCGCAGTTCTTCAGGACATCTGGTGATATTCCATCTGGTCCAGTGCTCCTGCCCTGTTTGAGTGCGTATTTGGCCTTCTTCAGTTCCTCAATGGTGAATGGAACGTCATCGACGTTGAATTGCGTTAGTATCGTGGGTATGTCCTCCTCTTCTTCCGTGATCATTGGAGGGCTTCCCAGCAGGTTCTTAAAGTGGGTAAACCATAGTCTGGACACGGTCCTCTGCTGTTTTATCACTTATTTGACCTGATGGGGACTTCTTCCGTCTGCTGATCTCATTGACTAGGCGCCATGCTTCTCCGTGCTGCTTGTCTTCATTAGCAGCCTCTACCTCTCTAATCCTCTCAGCTAGTTCCCCTTCCTTCAGTCGGTCGTAGGTAGCAAAGAGATTCTTCTTTGCTGTCTTGAACTTGTCTCTTAGCCCTTCTGTTTCGCTCCTTCTAAGTTCGGCATGACAAGCATTGATCACACCTCTTGCTGAGACGACATCAGGATGTTTCGAGATCCGACACTTCTTGATTCGCTTCACAGTAGGCAAACTCCTTGTTGCATCTGTGTGTGGGTCTATGAGCCGTTGATAGCGGTCGGTGGCAGTCTCTTCCTCCTCCCTTTCCAGTGGGCTGAGGTGATTTCTCACCTCCACTGTCTACTGGGCTTGAAGAACAGGTTGTGAGGAGAATGCCTTCCAGTCTATCTTCTCCTTGGGACCTGTGGCTTTGGGTTGCCGCAGGCTCAGTCTCACTTGCATTGACACTACTCTGTGGTCAGAACTGACCGAGTTGAAGGTGCTGTAGGCTTCTGTGTTGATCACACAATTATGCCATTTTGTTCTTACGAGGATGTAATCGAGCTGTTTCCTGTAGATGCAGGCTCTGTTTTCGTATGTCCACAGTTTACCAGCTCGCTTCTTGAATTGTGTGTTGGCGGCAATGAGACTGTGTTCCTGGATGAAATCAACTAGATATTGTCAATTTCTGTTGGTAAAGTCTTGGTATGAGTATGGAACATCTTCCAGTCTGACCTGGGCATTAAAATCGCGGAGCACAGCCAGGAAGTTATGTGCCGGTATTGAAGTGACAGCTTCGTGAAGTTTACTGTAGAAGGCCTCCACCTCCTTCTCCTTGCTGCAGTTGTGGGGGGGAGTAACAGATGATGACAGAGGTCGCCGGGTTTCCGTCAAATTCCACAGTAAGGATTCTGTCACTGACTGAGACTACACCCCTCAGTGCCTCCTTCGCCTTGCTGTTCAACATCAGCCCTACTCCACCTTGTGCTGACATCGTCATCGGCTCTCTCCATGCGGACGAGGCGATGAGGTGCATCCCCTCTGCCTCTGTGAACATTATCTCTTTGTCAGGGTGTACATGACGATGTTCTTGGATCCCCAGGATGGAGATCTTGTAGCTGCTTGCCTGTGATGCCAACTCTGTGCATCGAGGCAAGAGGCGGATGGTGTTTGCGTTGAAGGTTGAGATGATCGTTTTTAACTTACAACGCAAAAGAGGCGCAAGTTCGCTCAGCCCCCTTGTCGGACTCAACCCTCCCCGTGGGGTTTGAGGTTGCATCTTCATACTGCCTGTCTAGAGCAGGGTCTGGGCGTTCCGCAGAGTTCCTGAGCACTCCTGGCTCTGGAAGTATATGGTTTGTTGGCTTGTTTGTCATCATAATGCCTTACAAGCTCAGAAGGGAGTTTATTTGTCATCCTCTACAGTTTTATAACCTGCAGAGAAAATTGACAATACACTAGAAACTGCAATTCTGCCAAGTTTTTACCTCATCACCTTCCCACTGCACAGCTTGGAACCTGTGCAACGTCAATCACCAATTAACAATCAAATCACCTCCCAGTGCCTCGGCTCCAACTAAAATAACCACGGCTTCCACGCCACGGCAGTGAAGCGACTAGCACGATGCTATTACAGTTCGGGGCGTTCCGGAGTTCGGAGTCAATTCCGGTGGCGTCCTGTAAGGGGTCTCTGTACGTCCTCCCCGTAGAATGTGGGGGCTTTTTCTGGGTCCTCCGCTTTCCTCCCACAGTCCAAAGACGTGTCAGGTAGGCGCATCGATCATTGCAAGTTGTCCGGTGATTAGGTTAGGTTTAATCAGGTTTGTTGGGGATTGCTAAGGTGGCGAGGCGCAAAGTGTCAGGCGGGCCTAACTCCGCGCTGTATCGCTAAATAAAACACAATCAAATAAAACTGGCTAACTAAAATCAACCAGCCACCGCACCATTATACTAAAACATTTTTCTGCATCTCTAAAGTCCCTTGGACTTGGGAGTCATTTTCTGGAGTAATTATGCTGCCGTTACCAGAAGGAGCCATTGTCGTTAATTTCATCCACGCATTAAATTGACTAGTTATTGAGTAATTTACTCTGCTTAGCAACAGGCTATTTGTTGCAGTATATGTTACTCACCCCGCCCTATCAGCAATTCACTGGCTGATATCATGTTGGCAGTAAGTAGTCTGTCATTGGAACGAAGGCCAGAACGATTTAGAGCAACTTGATCAAAGCCCTAGTATTTTCCCTAGTGGTGCATTCCCCAATTATTGCCAAATCCGTGTCACTAAAAAATCTCATCACATTGTTATTCATGAGAGCTTGCTGTACACTGATTAAGTGTCACGATTTCTACATTATAGTAATGGCTATACTTTAAAAGAGAATAAGCTAATGATTATAAATTAGTTTGGGATGTCCTGAGCTTACAAAAGGCACAACAGGTACCTACCCAGAACTTGCTGTTTGCATGTAGTTGTCTTTCAAAAGAGCTACTGGAACCAAAATGGATGACAGTGCGTCTGGAGCCATGTTGAAGCAAGCATAAAGGACAACCAAGGAAAATTCCTTAAATGAAGGTCATTAAGGAACTAGATAGAGTTTTAATCACTGTCTGGAAGTCTCATGGTCATCATTACCAATCATGGTTCAATTTTCCAATTTGTTTTATTAACATAACTTTATATTCCCCACCTGCAGTAGTGAAAATTGAACTCTAGATAATTAGTTTGTGTCTCTGAATATTAGTTCAGTAACACAACTCATACAGCACAATTATGTGTAGCATGGACAATGATGTCTTGAAGCTGTGGAATTCTATTTCAGGTGTATGAAAATGCAGGAAGAATCGTTGTGTCAACAACAACTCCAGTACTTTGCATGTTTATGTTTGTACATATTGTATGATCACGTGCTGAGTGTGGACATTCCCGGAGATGAGAATCAGAGGGACACTCACTGTTGCACGCATTAGTTAGATCAGAGCTCCATCCTGTGGCTAAATTTGGTACTACAAGGTCATACAACATGCAGCTCATTACTCATTTTCCTCATGAACTCCAAAGGCCAAAAGTAAACCTGGACACATACAAAACTTAACAACAGCGGCAGCCAATCTTAGAGTTTAGATGAAGGAGTGGACATCTATGGATGCACATTACTGATGACACAGAGTTACATCTTGTACACTTGTATAAAGTGATCTCTCATCCTCCTTTGTTCCAAAGAGAAAAACCCTAGCTCGCTCAACCTATCCTCATAAAATATGCTCTGTAATCCAGACAGTATCCTGGTAAATCTCCTCTGCATCCTCTCTAAAGCTTCACCTTTAAGCTGTGAAGTCTGGAACACACAAAGGATGGCTGAAATGAAAGTTCTGGTTAAAATTCACGTGGAATACAATAAATTTTTTTAAAAACTGCTGGAAACGCTCAGCAGGTTGTACACATCAGCAGGAGGGAGCAAAGTTAATATTTTCAAGTCAGTGGCTCTTCACATGGGGGAGGATGTGCTAACCCTGATTTGGGTTCAGCAGGATTATACCAGAACTTAAGCAGTTACTGACAAGCTAAAAAAAACTGAGGTGAAAAAGTTGAAATAGAAGCAAAAAAAAATGTTAGAAGTACTCAGCAGATTAGACAGCATCTGGAGAGAGAGGAACAGGGTTAATGTTTTAGGACCAGTTAGTATAGTGGACTGAACTGTGCCAATGGTGACTAATGGATCGAATGGAGACTGCTTGCATTCAGCAGTTTACAGGTTAAGTAGGAAGCAGACACTCACAGGTCCATTATGAGCTCAGAACAAGATGTGTGATAGACGCTGCTCGATGAAGCTCAAGTACTTTACAAAGCATGATGATTATAAAGCTTTTAAAATGACATATGCTTTGTGAGCTTTGTTCACCTATTGACCTTCAACATTACTAGGATGCTTCCCTAAGATGGCAGTAGCAAAGAGGATAGAGAACAGACAGCCATGACAGACATCAATAGTGTCTTCAATTATCAGACTTCAATTAATAGAACAGAACCAACAGTAACAAATTTAAAAGAATTGTGCTGCATTTTTAAACCTTTGCCTTTGAATATAAGTTTGCAATATGCTGATATTTTACTTTCTTAATAATGCAAGAAAGCAAGTAATAATGTTTAAATTTGCTTTTAAATATCTGATGTTTTACCTGTACAAACCAGATGCATTGGTGATGACCAGTTCATATAACTCGTTTTCCTTCACTTCCTCCAAAAACAGTGTTTGTGGTTGTTCATCTTCAGAGAAGTTAACAGGAATAAATTCATAAAACATTGATTGCGGACATAGAAGGTAATGTCGTTCCTGCTGTTCTGGCCACAGATTCACTCCAATGAGGCCTAGGAAATAGGATCAAGATGTTTCAGCAAACATACTCACATTTGTTCTAAGCGCCCTTGAGCTAAATCGGGGAAAATAAAAGAGCCAGTGTTCCAGTTCCTCCCTGCTGTTCAATGATTCTTGTTGGAAAGTATGCACAAGGACAAGAGGGGCTGAGAGTGTCAGGCTCCAGTTATGCAGTCTGTCAGTACTCGCTGGCGGCTCGCCATAGCAGGGGCCAAATCCTTTGCTTGAGCCCAAGAGCAAACTGTAAATGGACTATTCTATGCCAGGGCTCATCTTATTTGGTTTATTTATTCACAGACTGTGTTGCTCATCGGTCATTTCTAATTGCCATTTTAGTTAACATATGAGCAGTGTTTGATGCCTCTGGGGCTGTACTCCCTGGAGTTTAGAAGACTAAAGGGAGAGGGGCTCCTCTTATTGAAACCAGTCGAATACTGAAAGGCCTAGACAGAGTGGATGTAGAGAGGAGTCTAGGACCAGAGGGCACAGCATCAGAATACAAGGCACCCCTTTAGAACAGAGATGAGGAGGAATTTCTTTTGCCAAAGGGTGGTGAATCTGTGGAATTGACTGCCACAGATGACTGTGGAGGCCAAGTCATTGGGTATATTTAACGTGGAGATTGATAGGCTCTTGATTAGTAAAGGTGTCAAAGGTTACAGGGAGAAAACAGGAGAATAGGGTAGACTCAATGGGCCAAATGGCCTAATTCTGCTCCTATGTCTTATGTCTTAGAACAAAACACACTGGTGTGGGTATAAAGGCACATAGCACAGACAAGGTGATGGAGGTACTTTTCCTTCCCTGAAAGGCATTGGTGAACCAGGTGTGTTTTTATAACAATTACGACCACAATTACAAATGTTTATTTTTTAATTCCAGATCATTTCAAATTCTTACACTTAAATTCCCCAAAGATCTGAACTCGTGTCTCTCCATCAACTTTCCTGCCCTTTGGATATTGGTTCAGTAACTCCACCACCATGCCAATGCAAGTTCAATCAGTGTCGTTAATCATGAAAATTCATCTTCGGGATTGTCCAATGGCTACATTAGGTAAAGACCAGAGGAACATTTCACGCCCACCATTCCACATCAAAACCAAGAACATAAGATCCCCTGCAGGTGCACATCAATACAGACGATCCCTATATAGGATTACACTGAAACTGCAGTATGGTATCAGGCCGTTTGAACCAATCACATGGTCCACGGCCACTTTATTAGCTACACCTGTACATCAATGCAAATATCTCATCAGCCAATCATGTGGCAGCAGCTCAATGCATAAAAACATGCAGTCGTGGTCAAAGAGGTTCAGTTGTTCAGACCAAACACCAGGATTGGGAAGAACTGTGATCTAAGTGATTTTGACTGTGGAATGATTGTTGGTGCAAGATGGGGTGGTTTGAGTATCTCAGATACTGCTGATCTCCCAGTATTTTCACAAACAGTCTCTAGTATGGTGCAAAACACGAACAGCATCCAGTGAGTGGCAGTTCTGTGGGCAAAAATGTCCTCTTAATGAGAGTGGTCAGGGGAGAATGGCCAAAGTTGAAAGGAAGGTGACAGTAACTCAAATAATCAGACATTACATTAGTGGTGTGCAGAAGAATGTCTCTAAATGCCCAACATGTCAAACCGTGAAGCGGATGGGCCACAGCAGCAGAAGACCACGAACATACACTCAGTGACCACTTTATTAGGTACAGAGGTACCCAACAAATTGATCACTGTTTGTAGAATCATCAGGATCAATTCAATCCTTTCCAGAATCAGATTTATGATCACTAACCAATATGGCGTGAAGTTTATTATTATGCAGTACACTGCAAAGTATGACTTTAAATTACAAAACAAATAAGCAGTGCAAAAAAAAAGCGATAATGAGAGTGCCCGTGGGTTGGTGTTCTGTTCAGCAACCTGATGGCACACGGGAAGAAGCTGTTCGGAAATTGGTGAGCTAAACCCATGACGTTATGCTAACGTTGCAGAAATTCTAGAATCCACCATGTTCACATTGGAAGGTGGACACCAGATGGTCAATTTCACTGGGGAGATAACTGCTCTTACTCAGCTTTATTGAGTCAGTAGTTTACGTGTTCCAAATACGTTCTCACAAAGGGCAGGCTAAATTACAAGGTTTTCACATGAAGCACCAGCTTCCTCCTCATGGCACCTCTGAACACCACAGGAGATCCTTTCTCCTTGTAGCTATAAAACCCTACAACAACAACTCCTCCTCCTCAAGTATACAAGTATATGGTTTCATTGCACATCTGTGTTTTGCATTATTACTTTTTAAAGCACATTTTGTATTTTTATACCTCAATGCTTACATTTTGTATTTATTTCTGACTGAACAACCTTGCAACAATAATTTCCTTTGGGATAAATAAAGTTTTATCTCATCTTATGGCCTCTGTCTACACTTCTCCCTACCTCTGTAAAGCAACCGCCATATTCAAATACCCTCCTATCCCCAAAATTTTCTCTTCTCCCCACTCCCATCAGGTAGGTTATATAAAAGCCTGAAAGCATGTGCCACAAGGCTCAACGACAGTTTCTATCCCACTGTGCAAGACTATTGAACAGACCTCTTGTACAATAAGGTAGACTCTTGACTTCACATCTACCTCGTCATGACCTTGCACCTTATTGTCTGCCTGCACTCCACTTTCTTTGCAACTGTAACACTTTATTCTGCATTCTTTTATTGTTTTCTCCATGTGTTACTGCAATGTACTGATGTGATGAAATGACCTGTATGGATAGCATGCAAAACACAGAGAGTGGCGGGTGCCTGCAATGCACTTGTTGAGGTGGGTAGTAGAGGCAGATACATTAGGGACTTTTAAGAGACATTTAGATAGGCACATGAATGTGAGGGAGATGGATTGTGCTGGCAGTAGGGATTAGTTTAGATGACCATTTGATTACCAATTTATTTGGTCCAGCACAATGTTGTGGGTTGAAGGGCCTGTTCCTGTACTGTACTATTATAGGAAGGTTGAGGAAGCTTTAGAGAAGTTGCAGAAGAGGTTTACCAGGATGGTCCCGGATAAGAGAATATGTCTTATCCTATCTTATATCTATCTTATAGATTGAAACGAGTTAGGGATTTTCCCTTTGGAGCAAAGGAGAATAAGAGGCGACTTGAGAGAAGTGTGCAACAGAATGAGAGGCATGTGGCCCAGGTAGGTGAGGGTGTACGGGGATGCCCTGTCCATGTATCAGTTTTGATTCCGTACCACATGAAGGTTAATGAAACCTTGGGGCAAGTGATCATAATATAATCAAATTCACCTAGATTTTAAGAAGGAAAACCTGAAGTCAGTCGTTTCAGTATTACAGTGGAGTAATTACTTGATGGTAGTGTTTCCATGGTGTTGCAGGATATGGATAGAGGAGTACACGCAATTGTATTTCATTGATGAAAATAGCATTTGAAAATACTCAGCTTCAAATGATATTGATGGATAGGATGATTTTTTCCCCCAAAATGAATGAACCTACAATGATATTGCAAAGTATAAGTTAATAGCTGATGTCTTACACCTACATTTTCTGCAACAAGAAAGCCTAGAAATGGACATCATAGCTTGGGATAGGTCTGCTATCCAGAACAAATACTTCTGCTCAGCATTGTGAATTTTTGGAATTCCCTATCCCAGAAAGCTGTGGAGACATGACACCGAGTTTACTCACAAACGAAACGAGTAGAGTGTTAGTCATTAAGAGTGTCAAATGTTAGAACAGTTGATTTGGATCAGCCTTATGTTGTTAAATGGTCAAGCAGGCTCCAGAGGCACATAAAAGATCTCAGCCCGAAACATTGACTCTGTATTCCTCTCCACTGATTGTGCCTGACCTGCTGAGTTCCTCCAGCATTTTGTGTGAATGATTATGTTGATCATGTCTCAGGATCACAAACTGATTTTAGAACAGTGCAGCACAGTACAGGCCCTTCAGCCCACAATGTTGTGCCGACCTTTTAACCTACGCCACAATCAATCTACACCTTAATCCTCCATTTTTCTTACATCTATGTGACTATCTCGGAGTCTCTTAAACGTCCCTGATGTATCAGCCTCTGCCACCACCCCCGCACCCACTGTACTGCTGTTGCAAGGAACAAGGCGATGTATGTCAGTGATATTAAATCTGATTCTGCGTAAGAAAGAAACCTACCTCTGGCATCTCCCCCCTAAACTTTGTTCCACTCACTTTAAAAGGATGCCCTCTGGTATTAGCCACTGCCACGCTGGTGGGAAAAAAAGGTTCTGGCTGTCCACTGTCTAGACCTTAATCCTGGCCTGCTGAGTTCCTCCAGCCTCTTGTGCGTGTTACTCTGGATTTCCAGCATCTGTAAAATGTGTTTATAATCATTTGCACATTTCTGTCGAGATCCCCCGTAACCCTGTACATGGGAAAGGAAAGGAGTAAGCCACTCTGGGCCAAGTTTAATACTCTGGATCCGTCTCCAAAACCATCAACCAAGCTTTTGGCTTGGCAGCTTTCTCCCTACAATGCCGTTCTGCCTTGGGATAATTTTTCTATGTTAAAGGCACAAAATAAATTCAAGCTCATGATTGGAAGTATATCTCGGCGAGCCTGAGAGCTGCTTGCCTCATTTATCTGACCTTGGAACGTGACGAAACACAGAAATTTGTTAAGTAGTTAGGGTATTACGCTAAGCCAAGCGAATCCTCGTTACCTTCAGTGGCTGCATAAATAGGAGAGTAAATAGGAACACCTTCACAGTAGAATCGTTTCAGGTGATCACCGTACAGTTTGTTTGCACCAGAATCCACAGCAACAACCAAGTTGAGGTGGGGCCACACTCTGCGAGCAATTCCCTTAAATCCACTCACAAACTCTGCAGCAAGCTTCAACGCCCTTTGCGGATCAGGCTTCAACTGGGCATTTAACTTCAGGCGAACACCTTGGGCAACAGTCAGCTCTGGATTCACACGCCCCACCCTAATGTCCTCAACCAACTGTTCCCACCGAAGCTGCAGAAAAGCAAAAGCATGATAGATTATGGAAGCAAAGCTCGCCTCCAGGATCCCCAAAGTTTGATCTTTGAGGGCAAAAAGGAGGTGGATGTACTGTGCCTCAGCTGCAGCTGTTATTTCATATCCGACCGCGGGTGTCGAGTACGAGCTCAGTGAGTGTTTGGAAGCCATTGTAGAGACATAGCCGGAGCCAATTAGAAGGTCGGATTCTGATTTTCTCCAAACGGGTGGGTAGAAAAACTTTGCAGTTCTCTGTAGATTTCTGGTCTGTGGGTAGGTATTAATCCTTGCATTATAGCATGCGCCAAAGGCCTGTAACATGGAGAAAATCAATAGTTTTAGACAGTGTTAATATAAGGCAGTGATAGCAAAGAGTTTCAATATACTGGAGAAATCACTATGGTTATTTCTATAAGAAGTATCTATCATTTTAATAATAGGAACAAACCTGACTTTAAGGAATTGTTTAAAGATGACATTCCAACTGTAAACTTCACACTGGTCTGGAATGCCAAAGGTGGCTCTCCTCCTACCCGAGTAACAAACACAAAATGCTGGAGGAACTCAGCAGGTCAGGCAGCACTTATGGAGAGGAATAGAGTCAACATTTTGGGCCGAGACTCTTCATCCAGCATTTCATGCATATTAACTCTGGATTTCCAGCATCTTCAGAATCTTGTGTTGAGGATTTGATTCCCCACCTAATTAGATCACTTCAACTCCCCTCCACCCGAGCAACTCAACACCCATCCAGGTCAAGGCAGCCAATTCACCGACTCCCTCAGCCACATAGTGGCTGCTGTACACCTATGAAATAGTCTACAGCACAAGCCAAGGCTTCTTCAGTGCCACTTCCCAGTTTGGTACGGTGCAGCATCCTCTGACAATGTACAAGAACTACGCTGAGTTGTCAGGTCAGAAGAAAAGGTCATTGGCTGCAGTCTATCATCACTGCAGGACCTGTACAGTACGTGTCAGGACAAAGATATTGGCAGGAAAAACCATTGCAGACACTACCCACCCCACAAACCGCCTTTTCCAAAACCTCTCTTCTGGAAAGCGCTATAGAGCTATTAAAACCAACAGCTTCACACCATCTTAAACATTTTCTCCCCCAGGCAGATAAACTGGTCGACCATTCTAGTTAACCCCCTCACCCCCCCCTATCTATTACTCTCATCACTGCACTGTAAACACTTTAAACCACTTGTTATAATGCTACTTACATTGTAAATACATGCTGGTATTTATGTACTTATGCACTTTTTATTCATATCCATACTTAACCTTACTTTATTTTTTACTTTAAACTCTACCTTTCGTTATATCATTTTAAAAAAGTTGTTGGACTTTTTCTGTTGCAGGTTGCACCCCGACAATACACCGCAGCAAATTCCTAATACATTTGATTTTGATTTGTATTACTAACTGGAACCACACCTCCAGTTAAATCAGTTCAGTCAAGGAATAATAAATCACAACCCAACAATGTCAATATATTCTTAATAATTTCAGTAAGATTTTAAATTGTTAATATAATCAATATCTTCATATTGAAGTAATCCTTCAAAAACTTTCAATATTTTCATTTTGAAAACTTACTAAGTTTTGCTGCGAATCAGATTTTATTACTTTATTGATTTATATAATTAATTCATTTGTTTACTGGAACCAGGATCAATCACTAAAGAGCACCTAAGTTACAGAGAAAGGTTGAACAAGTTGGGTCTTTATTCTTTGGAGCGTAGAAGGTCGAGGGGGAACTTGATAGAGGTGTTTAAAATTATGAGGGGGATAGATAGAGTTGACGTGGATAGGCTTTTTTCCATTGAGAGTGGGGGAGATTCAAACAAGAGGACATGAGTTGAGAGTTAAAAGGCAAAAGTTTAGGGGTAACATGAGGGGGAACTTCTTTACTCAGAGAGTGGTAGCTGTGTGGAATGAGCTTCCAGCAGAAGTGGTTGAGGCAGGTTCGATATTGTCATTTAAAGTAAAATTGGATAGATATATGGACAGGAAAGGAATGGAGGGTTATGGGCTGAGTGCAGGTCGGTGGGAATAGGATAGGGTAAGAGTTCGGCACGGACTAGAAGGGCCGAGATGGCCTGTTTCCGTGCTGTAATTGTTATATGGTTATGGCTGATACTTGACAATGTCTGGATACTCTGTAAGGATTTAAAGCAGACTCACTGAGGTGAACGGGAGCTGCAAGCAGAAAAGCAGCATTGAGGCTCACTGTGACTGTCTAAACCAAAAAGCATAGATTGAAATTATGTACAGAAAATAAAAAGTGATCTAAATATGAACAAACAAACACTAAAATCTAAGAATATTCTACACTTTTAACTTGAAATTTCAGGATCAGTGAGATTATTTATCATTACGACATATCACCATCATAATTTCCTACACAGGCTCCATCCATTTGCAGGTATGATCATCAGATGAAGAGTGAGCAATACCACTACTTCAAGGCATTAAGGGGGTTGTAAGGACAAAACACTGGTGAGGGACTTTTACACTACAGCCAGGCGAGAGGCAGGCATCTCAAAACTGCAATTTTCTGTGTATATGCAAACTATCAGTTATTCCACCTCGACATTGCATGCTGCCCCACATTGTATTGTTTTAACTAATATCTAATTGTCTTACACTCAGCTTGTGAGCGTATATTTGCTTCTTTAAAGCCCAAACTCCATATGCTGCTGAGTTATGGCGTAAATCTCCACCGTATACAGAATAACTCATAATACAGATGCATACACACATTTAACAGTTGCGATTTACAAATATGATAGGGGGCAGAGTCCCTTTTTTATTTGTCCCACGTACATCAATTATATTTTTAGCTCATCTTGTTCTATCTTTCTTTGACTTACTGTAATGTTTGAACTTTTGTCTTCAGTGCCCTTTTATCAGGTTGATTACGTACACAAACTGGTGCAAGGATACAAGGGGGAAGGCACCTTCTGTTCCTTTCTCTTCAGCCGCTGCAGACATACATTCTCCTCAACTCAACCACCACCAGGCAATATTTCATCTTCCAGCGGGACCCTACCATCAAGCACATCTTTACCTCCCTCTCGCCACTCTCTGTTTTCCGCAGGGGTCACTCCCTCTATGGTTCCCTTCTCCCGTTTGTCCCTTCCCCCGATCTCCCTCCTGGCACTTATCCCTGCAAGTGGAAAAAGTGGTACACCTGCCCATTCACTTCCTCCCTCACTACCATTCCTGTCCCCAAACAGTCCTCCCAGGTGAGGCAACACTTCACCTGCAAATCTGTTGGGGTCACCTACTATATCCGGCTCCCGATGCAGTCTCTTCTACATTGGTGAGACCTAATATAGACTGGGGGAACTGCTTTGTTGAGCATCTTCACTCCATCTACAAAAAGCAGGATTTCCTGGTGGCCAACCACTTTAATTCTAATCTCCAATCCCATTCCGACATGTTGGTCCATGGCCTCCTCTACTGCCATGATGAGGCCACTCTCAGGTTGGAGAAGAAACACCTCATATTCAGTCTGGGTAGCTCCAACCTGATGGCATGAACAGTGATTTCTCCTTCTGGTAATTTCTCTTCCCTTCCCCCCCCCCCCTTTTTCTTCTTGAATTCTCCCCTCTGGCACCTTCTTACCTCTACTCTTTTCCTCACATGCCTATCACATCCCCTGGTATGCCTCCTCCTTCCCTTTCTCCCATGATCCACTCTCCTCTTCTATAAAGATTCCTTCTTCTCCAGCCCTTTGCCTTTTCCACCTACCCTCTCCCAGCTTTTTACTTCATCCCCCCCTCCCCCATCCACCTGGCTTCACCTACTATCTTCCAGCTTATACTCCTTCCCTCTCTCCACCTTCTTACCCCTTCATTTCCAGTCCTGATGAAGGTTCTCAGCCCAAAATATCGACTGTTTATTTATTTCCATAGATGCTGTCGAACCTTTTGAGTTCCTTCTGCATTGTGTGTGTGTGTAGTTCTGGATTGGCAGTATCTGCAGAATCTTTTGTGTTTAACATTCCATTTTCCAGTTTTCTCCTTGTGCAAAAGCACGTTCCAGTTCTACAACCCCCTCCCCCCACTTCCTGGGGGAATGGCTCAAACTCTCCTCTGCGAAGGCATACTCTTCATTGCCTGAGCAAGGTCATTGACTAACAATTACGTTGCTCTTTGCTTAAATGTCACTGAATTTGCTGATCATAATTTGTGCAGTGAAAACTATCTGCAGAATGTCTGGTTACATTATGTTTATGATTCACACAAAGACTTCCTGATGCAACTGATATCTACTTGGTTAGTCTTTGATTTAAATACATAGGTATATTACCCATCTCCTGTAGCATTGCTCACAACAAATTAAAATTTCAAAGGAAATCAAATTCTGCTACAATGTGAAACAATTTACTGCTCATCATCACTGCACACCCAAAATCGTACTACACTTTCTGTGTTTACACACCAAGTTTTCCATTGAGCACTGTACTCAGAAGTCAGTGAGAATCACGACATGGAACCTCAAAAATATATATCTTGGAGAGCAGCGGAGAGGCTGGAGCAATATTGCCTTAATTTGATCATAAGATATAGGAACAGAATTAGGTCTGCTCTACCATTCAATCATGACCAACATTATTTTCAACCCCCTCTTACTGTCTTCTCCCCATAAACCTTAACTCCCTTTCCAATCAAGAACATCTCAATCTCTACCTTAAATACACAAATGGCCTGGCCTCCCCGGTCCTCTGTGGTAACAAGTTCTACAGATTCATCATCCTGTGGCTAAAGAAATTCCTCCTCGTCTCAGTTCTAAAGGTGTGTTCCTATATTCTGAGGCCGTGCCCTTGGATCCTCGACTCTTCAATTAATAGATGAATGAAGTAGAAAGAAATCAGTAGTTAAATTTAAAGATTAAAGATTAACTTTATTTGTCACATGTACATCAAAACGTACAGTGAAATGCATCATTTGTGTCAAACCAAATCAGCAAAGATTGTGAGGGCAGCCAGGAAAGTGACACCATGCTTCCAGTGCCAACATGGCATTCCACAACTTACTAAGCCTAACTTGTACGCCTGTAGAATGTGGGAGGAAACCAGAGCACCCAGAGTAAACCCACGCAGTCACTGGCAGAACACACAAATTTCTTATGGACCGTGGCAGGAATCAAACCCCGATCAGTGATCACTGGTGCTCTAAAGAAACTGCACTCACCACTACGCTAGCATGCCCCCCTTTAGACATTAAACACAAAGATACACCACATTATATAAAGTTCTAGTACCTGATGGAAGTCATTAATTGCCGTTTCGACACTCAGTAAGATAGTGGTAGAGCCTGAGGTCCCTGATGTCACAGAGAGGGCACTTGGTCTCTCGGAAATCAATACGTTTTCCTCTCCTTTGCCAACGCGCTGGATGTAATCTTTATAGTGACCGTATTGTGTCAGGGGGTGAAAGTTGCAGAATGATTCACGGTCTGTAACTTCAGAGAATCGGTACACTTTTCCATACTCCGTGTTTCTATCCTTGTGCAGCCTGTGCAGCAGAGTGCTTTCCTGCACTTGTCGAACATCCTTGGTGCTGAGTTCAAGTCGTTGCCTCTGCCAAAGGCTTAGGAGGCTCACATACCTCTGAAAGAGGTACTGGTGCAAAAGGCTGAAGAAAGATCTCTTCTGGCCCGGCGACTTTCTGCAGATATAATACCAGAGCAATACCAATACCCACAGGGCAGGGATTACAAAGGCAGCAAGGAGAAGCATCTGTCAAGAAATAACCACTGTGAATACATCAAATACAAGTGAAATCCCACCATTATAAATACTACCTCCTAGTGATCTGCCACCAATTCAACTTGACACAATATTGCTGATGTCCCTCACCTTCAGGATTCTAATTTTGGATGTTGTCTGGGTGTATTCACGTTCTCTCCATGACTGTGTATTCTTTATTCCAGGAGCCAAGCTTCTTCCCTCATCACAAAGGTGTGAAGGTGTGCTGGTAGGCTAACTAGTGACTGTAAATATCCTTGGTGTAGGATAATGACAAAAAAGAAACAAGTGGGGGGGGGGGAAGAGGTTGATGGACATGTATGAAACAGAGTATGTTGCAAGGGG
This sequence comes from Mobula hypostoma, assembly GCF_963921235.1. Classification (NCBI taxonomy): domain Eukaryota; kingdom Metazoa; phylum Chordata; class Chondrichthyes; order Myliobatiformes; family Myliobatidae; genus Mobula; species Mobula hypostoma. The sequence goes on from NC_086128.1 coordinate 35,728,519, forward strand.
TACATGGGGAAAAGGGAGGGGTGATGAGACAGCTGCCCTTGAAATTGGCATTAACTTTACAGGGTGAATACCCTCTGTCTGTGTTGCAAGTATATATTATATGACTTTGTATGAAAGTAAGTTAATTTAATTAAACACGCTTCCTTAATTAACATCAACAAAGTAGAAAAGTTTTTAAAATAATCATTTGATAGTACTTTTCTCCAGCCCCATGGTTAGGAAACACTTAGAGGGAGACAGGACAAATGCAGGGGAACTGGAACTAGGCATCTTGGGCTGGCATGGATGAGTTGAACTAGAGTCTGTTTCCATGCTATGGCCAGTATCAACTTATTGTTTATGATTCCTAATCTTCCCAAATGTCTCCTGTATTGAAAGTCTCCATCTGAATTGAAACTCTGTGTTCAGTTTCCAGACTTTTCTCCTGCTGTTCTTCTAAATGTCTTACGATTAACAATGTCTGAATCTTTGACATCCAGACTAGTGTAGTTCTGGCTGTACTCACTGTCGCATCCTGCATGATTTTCAACACTTTTGCATCACATCTGTACCATTGCAATGGAATAAATCCAAGTTGTCAAATTATATTTATTTTCCTCATGCTTAACAGCATCTAAGTGAATGTTAATGTACCTTCTCTAAAGCAACAACGTTCTTCCTATAGGTCCTGAACTGCAAACAGTACTTTTAACTGTGAACCCATTAATGTTTATTATCTGTGTTCAATATATTCCAATGCAAATTAATAACTTTTATTTGTGGAAAAAAAAACTTATCAACTTTACTGCAAATTTGCAAACTTCAGACCCTGACCTCCAGGGGTATTTGTTGAACGAAAATCGATTGTCGCCCCCTTTAATAATGCTGCATTAGTTTACCATCTTTCATTCAGCGTCAACTCCATGTTCCCCGAATCATGCTTATCCAAACACCCCTGGATCTCATAAATGGTATAGATAAGCACAAGGCAGGTCAAAGATTATCAATTAAAGTATCACCGTGTATTTGTTCAAAATAAGTTGCAAATTCCTTTTCTCCACAAACGTCATCAGTGTTCAGATCTATATGAAGAGACACATCTAGCGTTTTCTTTTTTCTTCCCAGATTCTGCTTGGCCTGTTTTTCAAGAGTTTCACTTTCATTTCACGAGAGTCAAATTACCCAGTGATTATGGGTGGTGGAAACAGAATCGGGAGAGATCACGTGTATTTGTAATTTATGAATATGAGGCCTGAGAATATAGCCGAGAAATAACAGGAAATCTAATTCGTTCGTATTTGTCAGTCGGCATAACATTTTCTCGTGCATCGTGCGACGGTATTAATCATCATTTTATTTTCACCGCGAGGTTTTATTTTATTCTTCCGGGAATAACTGCTCTATATTTTATAACATTCCCTATAATATTCAGAAACGAATAGAATCAGACTTAAGCATGTCGGGGTCCGTCCCTGTATCACAGAAAACGGTGGGGGATTCTGACGACCCGCTCGGATTGTCAGCGAGCCCAAACTCCACCGCCCTTCACCACGGCCGCTAGTTACAGACGGGCTTTTACTCACCTTCCGCCTCAGCCGCGCTGCGAGCTTCGCACCCGGCGCGCTGACGTTAAAGCAGCGGAGGTCATCCTATAAACAGCAGAGAGCGGAACAGTTGCTTATTGCCACCCAAGCATTAGTACTGTTCCGCGTCAGTGTGCTTTTCTTAAATTTGCGTTCCCAAAGACTGCAAGTAGTTCGACCAAAAATGCCTAAAGAAGACAAGCTCAGGGGGTCAAAATTTGCTTTGTCCCAGTGTGGAGCTTGAACCCGTCGACCACTATGGTCCCTTTCCATACCATTTTTAAACTAATATAACTATGGTCATTGTTGTCAAAGTACTTCTGTCACCTCAGTCACTTGCCTGCCATGTTACCCAACAACAGGCTGGGCTTTACCCTCTCCATATACTGCTCAAGTAAACTTTCCTGAATGCCCCATCTAAACTTTTGAAGAAAGTTAAGATCCCCTATTGTGACAACCATATAATTCTTACAGCTCCACACAATCTCTCAGCATATTTGGGGACCCTTCAGTACAATTCCAATAATGTGATTATGCCTGCTCATTTCTCAGCTTCATCCATAAGGCCTCAGTGGGTGATCTATTTTCTCACTACTGTGACATACCACTTAATTGAAAATGCAACTCCTCTTCCTCCACCTCTATCCCACCTAAAACACCTGTACTTCAGAACATTAAGCTGCTAGTCCTAACCTCCCTTAGCTATGTTTCCTTTTATGGCTAAAATATCCCAGTCCCACATAACAATCTCAACCATTAAGTTCTTCCATTTTACCTGTCAACTTCCTGTATTGAAATAAGTGCAGATTAATCCTAATAGACTTATCTCACTTCTGGCCATTCTGCTGCCTGTCATATCTATTCAACTTCCCATCACTTTCCAGTCTCTTATTTGCCTCCCTGATGCTTGGGATCCCACTCCCATGCCAATCTATTTTAAACCCACCCTAGCTGCACTAAAAAATCTGCCTGCCAGGATATTGGTCCCCCTCCAGTCCGGGTTACTTCTGCCCAGAAAAGATCTCAATGGTCCAAAAATCTGAATTCCTGAATATACCAATATTTCAGCCAGGCATTCATTTTCAATATTTCCCTACTCTTAACCTCACTAACATGTGGCACTAGAAGTAATCCAGATTTCTACCTATAAGTCCTGCATTTTAACTTGTTTCCTAGTTCCCTATATTCACTCTGCAGGATCTCATCCCTTTCTCTGTTGATGTTACTTGTGCTAACATGAACAATGATGTCTGGCTGTTTACCCTCTCCCTTGTCAATTGTACTTGGTCAGAATCAGAATTAAAATCAGGTTTAATATCACCAGCATATGGCATGAAATTTGTCATTTTTGCAGCAGCAGTCCAATGTAATACATAATAATAGCAAAAAATAGAAAAGCTGCAGATCATGGTCTCTTTTGGGAGCTTTGCTGTTGCTTGCTTAGTGGGTGGTGGGTGCTGATGCTTTTTGCTGAAATAAGTGCAGGAGGGAGAGGGTTGATGCTTTGCTGCTATTTCTGAGGGGAGGGGGCTTTGGGGTTCCAACGTTTTTACTGTCATTCATTCTTTGGGGTACTCTTCTATTTATGTGGATGTCTGCAAAGACCAAGAATTTCAGGATGTATACTGTATACATTCTTTGATATATAAAATAAATAGTGAGATAGTGTTCATGGGTTCAATGTCCATTCAGAAATCTGATGGAAGAAGCTATTCCCGAATTGCTGAATATGCGCCTTCAAGCTCCTGTACTTCCTTCCTGATGGTAGCAATGAGAATAAGGCATGAGCTGAGTGATGGAGGTCCTTAATGATGGATTCCACTTTTTGAGGAATTGCTCGTTGACAATGTCCTGGATGCTGGAGAGGCTAGTACCCATGATGGAGCTGACTAAGTTTACAACTCTTTGCAGCTTATTTTGGTCTTGTGCAGCAGCCTCTCCCCATACCATATGGTGATGCAGCCAGTTAGAATGCTCTCCACAGTACATCTGACTTGGTCCAACCAAGCAGAGTCCACTGCCAAGAAGGCCCACCAGCGCCTTTACTTCCTGAGGAAGCTAAGGAAATTTGGCCTGTCCCCTAAAACCCTCACAAATTTTTATAGATGCACCATGGAAAGCATTCTTCTGGGGTGCATCACAACCTGGTATGGAAGTTGTCCTGTCCAAGACCGGAAGAAGCTGCAGAAGATCGTGAACACAGCCCAGCACATCACACAAACCAATCTTCCGTCCTTGGACTCACTTTACACCGCACGCTGTCGGAGCAGTGCTGCCAGGATAATCAAGGACACGACCCACCCAGCCAACACACTTTCCGTCCCTCTTCCCTCCGAAAGAAGGCTCAGGAGCTTGAAGACTCGTACGGCCAGATTTGGGAACAGCTGCTTTCCAACTGTGATAAGACTGCTGAACGGATCCTGACCCGGATCTGGGCCGTACCCTCCAAATATCCGGACCTGCCTCTCATTTTTTTTGCACTACCTTACTTTCCCTTTTCTATTTTCTATTTATGATTTATAATTTAAATTTTTAATATTTACTATTGATTTGTACTCCAGGGAGCGCAAAGTGCAGAATCAAATATCGCTGTGATGATTGTACGCTCTAGTATCAATTGTTTGGCAACAATCAAGTATAAAGTATCTGCAGAAATTTGGGTGTCTTTGGTGAGGTACCAAATCTCCTCAAATTCCTAATGATATATAGCCTCTGCCATGCCTTCTTTGCAGCTGCATCAATGTTTGTCCAGGTTAGGTCCTCAGAGATATTGACACCCAGGAACTTGAAATTGCTCACCCTTTCCACTTCTGATCCCTCGATGAGGACTGCTATGTGTTAACCTGTCTTACCCTTTCTGAAGTCCACAATCAATTCTTTCGTCTTACTGATGTTGAGTGCAAGGTTGTTGCTAAGACACCACTCAGCCAGCTAATATATCTCACTCCTGAACACCCTCTCGTTGCGATCTGAAGTTCTGCCAACAATAGTTGTCTCATCAGCAAATTTATAGGTGGCATTTGAGCTGTACCTAGCCACACAGTCATGATGTAGAGAGCGTAGAGCAGTGGTGCACCAGTGTTGATTGTCAGTGAGGTGCAGATGTTATATCCAATCCACACAGATTATGGTCTTTCAGTTAGGAATTTGAGGATCCAGTTGCAGAGGGAGGTACAGAAGCCCAGGTTCTGGAGTTTTTCGATCAGGACTGTGGGAATGATTGCTTTTAACACTGAGATGATCCAAGCCTGCATGAAGAGCCAATGAGATCACATCTGCCATAGGCCTATTGGCAAAGTGCTATGGGTCTGGGATGTTATAGAGTTTTCAAAGTTTAAAATAACACCAGAGAATTCATGTTGGAAATGCTTGTATGTGCATGCAAGTGTTTGAACTATGGCTTGATTTACAAGAAATGATTGATGGAATCTCATTGTCTCTGCTGGCGCTCTGACTTTATGACTATATCATAAATTGGCTGCAAATGAGTGAACTTTTGTTATTTCTGTCACCCACTTGCTTTTCCCTTACTGAGAAATTGTCTGCTTTTGGCTCACAGATAAATTGGATTATGGACAGTTCTCAGGAATGGAACACTTACATAATCCCGGGTACCAGTTTTGGAGAGATTTGTTAGACTAATTCCTGGCATGAGAATGTTGTTTCTTTATTCTTTAGAGTTTAGAAAAATGAAGGGTGATCTTATTGAAACACACAAAATCCTTGGACTTGACAAAGGACATGGTGAAATGTTTTTATTATTGGGAAAGTTTTAAATGAGAGGACTTAGAGGATAGAGCTGCATAAGAATTTCATGCAGATGGTAGTAAACCTATAGGGTTATCGATGCTGGTTCACTATTAGTGGAAATGGAAAAATTCTTAGTGAATTGAGGGCTATGATGATACTGAATGGCATGACACACATGAAGGGCCAGATGGTCTACTTCTGCTCCTATATTCTTGTGTCCTTATACAGTAGTAGACCCAAGAAACCTTGAAAGTAATATGTTACCACTACTTGGCAATAAGTTGGCACACAAATATATGTTTGCACCCAGCTTTACACAGAATGAAGAGCTCCATTTGTACTGCCAAATACAAAATCTTGCTTTAGAATAAATGGTGGAGGAACTCAGCAGATCAGGCAGCATCCCTATAATGGAATATGCAGAATGTCATGTTTAGAAAAATGGTGAGCCTTTCAGTTGCAGTAAGTCATGAATCCAACAATTCATGTAAATGCCAGATTCTACATGCACTAAATACATGTTGGTGTTCAAAAATCAACTCTCTGCATGCATTTTTTTTTTAAGGACTACCCATATAATTCACTGTTTACCCTTAATTAAGCAACATATATTTCCTTGGTTCAACAAATTGAATTGAGTGATGTCTTGTGTACTGTTTATGGTACCCCATCATGTTTTCAAATAGTCTGAAACAATTTCTTTTGCACCACTATGAATACTGTACAAAAATGTATGTCTATAATTGGTGATTGGGAAGTCTGGGTTTTCAACAAAATGGAAAACTAATCCAAATTGTATGGCTTTAAATGTTCATTTAAATGAAATACCCACTTATCCAACAGCATGAAACAATTTTGAGATGTGATTGATGACAAAAAAATTCTGGGGACATAATTTCATTCTCTGTACTTTTAGAATCACATTTTATTAATTAAAGTTAATAGCAGCAAAGATAGATTTAGAACCAGGCAATTGTGACAGATGACCACAAGTTTGAACAACCTTTATATGGTGTGACTGAACATTTTGGAAGGTAAAATGTTTTAATGCAAAAATGCAATTATTAAAACTTAGACAAAATTACACAGCTTTGAATTATTTCAATAGATTCAAAATTATTGTACTGTAATAGGTACAGTAACATTTGAAATACATTTGGGTAAGTACATGGATAGGAGGAATTGAGGGATATGAGCTAAACAGGTGCAAATGGGACTAGCTTGGGGGGCACTGGTCATCATGGATGAGTTGGGCTGAAGGACTCATTTCCATATTGTATTACTCTGTGACTAATTCTTATTTAAACCTGAAGGTTTAATCTCTGACCCAGAGCTTGAATGTGTTTACCTCCACTAATGCTCCAATGCAGCACAGAAATGTTCTAATCCCAAAACTACTTTCACTTGATATTTACACTGGGGCTTCTTCTATCTGCTTGAGAGAAAAAGATCCTAAAGCAGTATTTTAACAGCAGGATAACTTGACCTTCTGCCTAACATTCTTCTCTCAACTAACAATAGTTCCAATTTTGTCTTCATTTAAGGGCTCCTGCCAATTATAGTCCTCAACTCTGTTCCTTGCACATTTGTCATTTAATCTCACCACCTGTCCACCTTGTTTTCTCCTGCTCTTTGCATTTTATAAAACCTGCTTATCTTTCACTTTCTTTTCCTCTCTGCCCACAGATGCTACCAGCCTGATGACCATTTTCAGCTTAGTATGCTGCAAATATTGATTGCAAAGGTGTGGAGAGAGGATGGTTAGAAATTGGTTATTTGTCCACAATCCAGGTATATAAACTGCAAAAAAAAAAAATGCTGACCTTACTCCACAAAACCAAAAACTGCTCCTGCATAAAAAAACAATGTAGACAAGTTTTTTTAAAAACAGTTCGCTTTAACTGAAACCCAGTTAACCAGATGCAAAAATGAGAAAAGCACTGAGACAACAGAGCTAGTTAAAAAATAAATCAATTTACTGGAAAGCTTATTAACAGACATACATTCTATCCAATTTAAATGAACTTTTAGATTGTAAACGTTTATGTTATTACAATACTTTTGTAACTAAATTCATGAAAAGTGTGCTGTTTTATGGATTTAGTGATAACAAACCATAAAATTGTCACTGTTAATCTGTAATCTTTTATGGTGTGCATAGCATAAGCACAATGAACATGTACAGCATAACTTAGGTACTCTATTAAAATATTGCTTTAACTAGTATTAGTAAAATTAGGTCGAGACTGCAAATTGTTCTTCCCCCTCTTTCATCATTTTTAGAGGGACAAAATACAATTACATCACTCTAGGTGAGAAGTAGAACAGGTTGAAAGTACACTGAAGGTGTAGTTGTCCACTCTTCATTTTACAAGAATCCTTCATGTACTAAATTACTTATAAAAGTGCTAGGCTAAATATAGTTGTCTTTTTAAAATTCACACAGGAATGCATTCATCAGTCCACGTCACTGAGTCATGGTGGAGACACAACCTTATTTTTATGCTTCTATAATTATTTTTTCTGACCAATGGCATCACACTCTGGAGGGGTGGAAAAAGAAAAACTGAATGTAGTTTTACATGAATTGAACTTCACGATCTCATTTTCAATAGGTGCTTGCCGCAAACATTAGGTCAATACTGAGTAAAACCTGAGCAACTAAACAGTTACAAGTATTATTTTTAGCCTCCTGATGAGTAACCGTCCTGCTAGAATTTGGTTCCTTACTCTGGTGGCTGGTCTACAAGGTCAATTTAATTTGACAGATGAAGGATCACTAGAAAAAAAAATTCTATCATCTACTTGAACTTTATGATGAGCTTAAAACTAATTGTGTAAACTCACAGCTAAACCCAATTCTGTTCTCAGTCAATGGCATACAGGTTTCTAACTGAATACTGATTGAGGTTTTGCCATCTTATTGGTTATGGTTTAGGAGAGAAAAGCAAGACTAAAGTCAGCATTGCAAGGCTCAACCTTGCCAGATATCTTGTGGGTCACAGCATCTCTGTCACAATTGTTGCTGATTCTGTGAAAAATATATTTTGGCCTTAACACCAAGATGATACCCAAGTAGCTCATACTTCCAACCATATGTACAGATTAAAAGGCATAGGTAACAGCTATTTTTATTTTTAATCCTGTACCAAGAAAAAAATTCTTCAAACTTCTGACCATCAAATTTTAATGAAATGATGAAGCATTTGAGTATTTATTGACTCTATAATTTGAAAAAAAAATAACGGTTCTTTCAAGGTTGTTCTTGATTTCTGTCTATTTCGGTTTTCTTCACATGCTTAACCACTATATAATAAAAGCTTTTATTTAAATATATAGGCCAGGTACGGGTTGCAAACAAATTTAAGGACACCTCTGCATACAAACAAGCTTGCTAATTTGAGTTTCCAAAAATTTTTGAACAATTTTTAAACAAGTACCCCAACTCTATAGCAGAACTACACAAGTGTGAAGCAAATCACAAATGATTTGGAGTTAGTCCGTGCAGTTGGAGCCCAACCACATAGCTGGATGCTGCTGAGGCAGAGGCAATATTATCATCAGTAATTAGTGGATTGAGCTGTTGTGCCAGCTGTTCCAAGGTCTGTATGGAGATAGATTTGCCAGGCAGTATAGGTTGCAAGTGATCTTTATCAGGGTTGAGCAGAGTATTTTCTCGGGTGTTTGGGAGACATGCAGGATGGATGAGACTGGATTTCCTAGCTGCTGTGCGACTGCAGACATCTTTTCCCAGGTGGGAACAGAGCATTTCCCTGTGTCTTCTCTCAACATTCCCCCTCCCCCCGCCCCCGCACTGAGCCACAAGATTAGGAGTGGCTGGGCCAAATCACGCAGACTTGAGAGAATTGAGTATGCACTTGCTCAATGAGTCAGTGAGGCTGGCTGCTCTTCCATCACAGCTGCTTCTGTGATCCTCTCCCATACAGTTTTTGTTCATTCCCGATTTACAAAATATCCAGATTTGAAGAGTCCTCCAGAAGGGAACCCTTCCTGATGTGTGGACTCATGATAAAGATTGCTTCTACTTGTGATAGTGAAGGGCATGTAACAGTGTTTTTCTGCATTCTGCCCAATTTAAGCTGCAATGTTTGGTTCTCATATTAACCCAGACCGTTCCAGGAGGGAAATTAATTGGGGAGAGACAAATGGACAAGGGAATCACGAGGGAGTAATCTCTGTGGAAAGTTGGGGGAGAGGAGAAGAGAGAGGTAAAGATATATTTGATGGTAGGATCCCTTTGGAGATGGCAGAAGTTGCAAAGGATGATGTGTTGGATACAAGGCTCATGGGATGGTAGGTCCCACAAGAGGAATTCTATCACTATTAAGGTGGCGGAAAGATGGGGCGAGTGCAGGTGTTCGGGAAATAGTGATGGCAGCATTAATGGTGGAGGAAGGGAAACCCCATTCTTTGAAGGAAGCCTTGAAAGTCGCATCCTGGGAACAGATGCAGCAGACATGAAGGAACTGAGAAAACGGAATAGCATTTTTGCAGGAGTCAGGGTGGGAAGTGGTATAGTCAAGGTAACTGGGATTTGATAGGTGCATAAAAGATGTTGATTGACAGTTTGTTTACAGAGATGGAGACATAGCTTCTGAGAGCTGGTGAAGCCCTAACCCTCCCAACTCCTTCGCTTTGCAAGCCAAAGTCATTAGGGTTTCTAAAATGTTGCTGGTTTTAACTTTTGTTACACTTTAAACATGTAAAATTGAAAAAAATTAAAAAAGTAAATTCAACTAAAAACAAGCACCATTAAAGATACAAACATCAAACAACCAAAAATAATCTAAATAGGAACTTGCATATTTTTCACTGTAGCCCTACAACCCCCATTGAAATCAATGGACTGGGGACCTGTACCAAGTCTATCGTGGCACTAGATTTGATTCAGTGAATCACAGCAAAATCCAACTCTAGCACTGTATTTCCACAGTGAATTCTACAATGCACCCACTGAAAAATGAAGTAACAAATTTTGCTGAAGAGTCTGCATTTAGGATTTATCAGCAAAATACAGGGTGTGATATTTTATGCAGTTTGCTTACAAAGCACCTTCACATTCACTGAATATTAGTTTCAGTTTAGCTGATATTCAGGATGCTGTTTTCAACAGGTCTCTGTTGGCACCAAATTTCCAGGCAAGAGGACTATTATGACTTATTATACACTACTAACCACTCTGCCGAAAACTTCCACATATACTAAATGACTTCTTTCTAGGCCACAACTTCCTTCACTAAATAAACCCAAGGCTAGGATTGAATTGAGGGTAGGGAATAAAGAACTGAGCTATATCACAGAGGTTCTGGACCTTTATAATAGAAACAGAGGATTCCAAATGATTCTGAGAAAAATACTTTCTTCAACCAAAAGTGGAAATGCTCCAATAGTGTATGCTGGGTTCCTGAAGGTCTCGAGAAAACCAGTGCTAGCTTGTATGGCTCTGTTATACTGAACGATGCCCTGCCTTGAAGATACAGCGGTGCTAGAAAGTTTGTCAACGCTGTAGAATTTTCTCTTTCTGCATAAATATGACCTAAAATGTGATCAGATCTTCACGCAAGTCCTAAAACTAGATAAAGAAAACCCAATTAAATAACACAAAAACATTGTACTTGTTCATTGAGAAAAATGATCCAATATTACATATATAAAGTATGTGAACCTCTGGGGTAACGCCTTCTACAAAAGCCATTTGGAGTCAGGTGTTGCAATCAATGAGATGAGATTGGAGGTGTGGGTTGTAGAGGTGCCCTGTCCTATAAGACGCACAAAGTCAGGTTACTGACACAGCCTGCTCTTTTCAAGAAAGGTCTGTTTATGTGCACCATGCCTCAATTAAAACAACTTTCAGAGGACTTTAGAAGAATTGTAGAGATGCATGAAGCTGGAAAAAGCTACAAAAGTATTTCTAAAGACCTGAGTGTTCATCAGTCCACAGTAAGACAAACTGTCTACAAATGGAGGAAACTCAGTACTGTTGCTACTCTCTCTAGTAGTGGGCATCCTGCAAAGAGCACAACGTGCAATGTTGAAAGAGGCGAAGAAGAATCCAAGGGTAACAGCAAAAGTCCTGCAGAAATCTCTAGAACTTGCTGAAGTCTCTGTTCGTGTGTCCATTATCAGAAAGGCACTGAACAAGATTGGTCTTCATGGAAGGATACCACGTAGGAAACCACTACTCTCCAAAAAAAAACACATTGCTGTGCGTTTCAAGTTTGCAAAAGACCACTTAGATGTTTCACAACAATTCAGGGACAATGTTCTGTGGACAGATGAGACAAAAGTTGGAACTCTTTAGCAGAAATGCACATTGCTATGTTTGTAGGAAAAAGGGCTTTGCACACCAACACCTCAATTCCAACTGTGAAGCATGGTGGAAGGAGCATCATGGTTTGGGGCTGCTTTGCTGTCTCAGGGCCTGGACAGCTTGCAATCAATTGTTGAGGGAACAATGAATCCAAAATTGTATTAAGACATTTTACAGGAGAGTGTCAGGGTAGCAGTCTGTCACCTAAAGCTTAATAGAAGTTGGATAATACAACAAGACAATGATCTGAAACACAAGAGTAAATCAACAATAGAATGGTTTAAAAAGAAGAAAATTTATGCTTTGGTATGGCCGAGTCAAAGTCCTGACCTTAATCCAATTGAGTTGTTGTGGAAGGACCTGAAGCAAGCAATTCATGCAAGGAAGACCACCAACATCCCAGAGTTGAAGTAGTTTTGTAACGAGGAACAGCCTAAAATTCCTCCAAGCCAATATGTTACCGGAAACATTTGGTTTAAGTTATTGGTGTGCAAGGAGGTCACACCAGTTACTGAAAGCAAATGTTCACATACTTTTTCCAACAAATACATGTAATATTTGATCATTTTTCCTCAATAAATAAATGAACAAGTATAATGTTTTTTTCCGTTATTTATTTAATTGGGTTCCCTTTATCTAGTTTTGGGACTTGTATGAAGATCTGATAACATTTTAGGTCATATTTATGGAGAAATAGAGAAAACTCTCCAGGGTTCACAAACTTTCTAACACCACTGTAACACTGAATTAACATAAGGCTTCAGTGTCTGCATCCGAAAACCCCCTCCCCCAGCAAACCAGTAACTGTTACAGAAATAGACACCTTAAAGACAGATCATATTCCACTAAAATTCATCTCTCAACTTACATACAATAACAGCACCACTTGAATATTAATGATAGTTTCAGTAGATTTCTTTAAATTTCATGATGAATGCCAGACAGCAGAAACTATATATGTATATAAAAGTAACAGCCACTGTAACAGATAAAATTCATTGTAACAGATTTTAGAATCACTACATTATCTCAGCAATACATCTTCATCCCATTTTCAAAGGTGATCAGTTCTCAAGCCAGCAATCTTGAATGCGCCATCTGTGCTACTAAATTGTATGACATGGACCAAGAACTGAGATAAAGCAAATCTAAAAAGAGAATGCACCCCATTCTTGTCTAAACTAAATTCACATCCTGAAGTAAACTATTCCACTGCTTTCTGCTATCACGTAAAAGGAATGAAATGCATCTTTCTCTATAGGACTTCCTTGTAGAAAAAATGCACTGGCCAATATAAGACTGCGAGTCAAATCATGCTTCAGTTGATATGCGTTAGGAAGTGATTTAACATTATGTTGCCAATGAAGTCTGGTTGGGAAGTTGTGGGAGGAATAATCTTTCCTAGGGAAGATACAGCTGAATGAAAGATACAGTATAGCATTTTATATAACAAAAACAGTGGGAGCATACCTACCAGAATTTAGAGGAATAGAATGTCTTTTTCCTGTATGGACTATATTTAGTAAATGCCAGTAATATATGCAAGTGTCCTGAAGAGATGTTTTCACCATATGATGTACAACTCCATAATTGTCTCAGAATTAAAGTTTGGCAGTAGCAATTAGCTGGTATTTTGTTAGTTTTCCCTACATTAAAGATAACCAATTATGTAACTAAATTTAAATTTGTCACATTTCAGTAGGCCCAGGCATTTGAACAGAAGCAGCCAGAATAATTGATTAAAAATGGGTAAGCATATCTAGTACTTAAAATGTAAACATCTTCATTGCTTATGTCATCCACAGTTTGCTTGTGGCTATTAGGCTGAACGTGGCATTCCTGAACAAATGATAATGGCAAATATCAGAATGGGGATCCCTTCAAAAAATATTTCAATCCCTGTTAATTGTAATAGTGGTTGCTTAAAAAATGAATGATTTCAAACATTCCCTTTACCTATTGATTAGACCAGTGGTCCCTTTAAAAAGCTTTTATTGAAACAAGAAGTTTCAGTTAGCAACTTACGTCCGAATAGTACCAACATCAGGAACAGTGACAAGTCATATTCAGGAATGCATACTTAAGTTTATGTATACTACGCAGCTTTTGCATCAATTAATTTACACTATTGCTTAAGGCATCTGAAAAGTCTGGCTGCTTTTACTCATTGTGAGCCTTAACTATCAGAGGTCAAAATGTACTAAATCCATTTTGCACATATTTCTTATTACTCACGAGACTGATCAAGATATTGAGTACAATTGATTCAGCATGGCATTTTGGCTTAACACTACATCAAACAGAAGACAGGTCTGCCATACAGGCATAAAGGCAACCAAAGTAAGACACTTTCTTCAAGTAGACCTGCAAGGATAACATTGCTCTTACATGATTAAACAGCACCTTGTACAGCTTCTCTCTGATATCTGCAACAAATTTAAGTATTCCAAACAAAGTAACTAGCTTTATGATCAAATTTAGCAAGTACTTAATTTTGCCAAAAATGATACAGTATAAAATAGTTACCTACAGAGCACATACATGCCTTAATTTTGCAAAGTGTAAATCTTGAAAGCTATGCCATTCCAAACTCATGCACTTTTTTTTAAACAAACCACATAGCCTAGATATCCAATGAAATTGTTTGAAATTGCCTTGATCCTGAAACAGTTCAAATACATAACTATCTTTTTTTAAACCCTCCTCAATGAAAGTGGTTGAATGTATGATTATTTTTAAACCCTTGTTCAATTCAGAGTGATCATAGACACAAATATAATTATGAACAAATGGTTCAGGGATACAAAAATATACAAACTATCCCTCCCACCTATCTCTTCAATATGTCACTGATATTGTGATAAGTCAATTTGTAAATTCCAAAAGAGGAGCAAAATCTCTGTTATTGTGGCCCTTTTGTGCCAATTATGAGCCAATATTCAAAGCTTCAATCAAAAACTGAGTAATCATTTCCAATAAATCATGTGAAGTAATATCTCGGTGAATGACTGAAAAATAGAATCCATGCACAAATAAAGTAGCTTTGACTGGTTTCTAAGTAAATGATCCAATTTGGGACTTAATTAAGCATTTGCCTTGGCACACTAAAATACAAATTAACACTATTTACCAAAACGTAACTAAAATTCTGGATGGGTAAATAAAAATCATGCAAATAGCAACTTGCATTTTGTACAACATAAAATAACAATAGTAATTGCAGTCTCCAAAACTGCAGCCTCTTCCAAGCAATCGGGACATTTAGAAACATTTGCACTGCTTCAACATGCACAAAAATATTAGATTCACGAGCAATATTAACATTTCACATTATGAACGATTTGGAAATGAAGCAACTTATGGAATGAAACCATAAGAAACAATTTTCTGTGAGGTGGGGGTGGCAATCATGTTGATTGATGAGGAAGCCACTGATTATCCATTGGTCTGCGTAGAAGCTCTTCCACATGTCTGGCAACATCCATTGTATCATCAAGGTCAAAATCACCATCAGGATCAAGCATGCTGTCTGGGCTGAACAACAGAAAATCATGAAATATTATAAAGAGTTCAATTTTCAGTATGCCAATTTTATCTACTAAAAATTATTTCTGTTGCATTTTCTGAATGCATCTTTGTAAACAAACCATTTCATACATCCTAAGTTAAAGCAAGAATTTGCAAGAATACACTTATTTTAGGACAATGTCCATGCCACTTTACAAACAATAATCAGATGCAAGCAGACACTATGCCAATTAGATGAGACGAGGATGGAAAATCGAAATCACAGCAAGTTGATTGCATCTGTAACTAAAGACAATGTCATGGTCCTTCAGAATATTTAGCTTAAATTGTCTTATTTAGGGCTAGATGTTGGTCAAACTATCTAATCTCAGTGGTAGCAGATGGGCTGACTGCAATGGCGATGGAGATTGTAAGTGGGTTTGCTGTAATTTTCCAATCCTTCCTACATACTGCGGAGTGCAAGAGGAGAGGAAAAATGGGAATCCCAATGTCCTTCAACTACAGACAGATCAGTTTAATCTGAGCAGCTCAAAGCTTTTCAAGACAATCACAGGAAATATAATGGGCACAACTGAAATTTGATTTAATATAACAGCCAGCATGGATTTGCTATTGACCAACTGTGTCTGACAAACTTGAAATAAATCTGCACCACCATTTTACAATATTAATGATTTGGATATAAGTGTGTTGAGTAAAGTTTCAACACTGCAGATGGCACCAAACTTTGTAACAGAGTGCTTAGCTAAAGAACAAAAGTATGCTGCGAGGTTACCAAAATGGACAGCAATTTACAGCGAATTAGTATATTTTGGTTGGAAAAAAAAACAAGCAAAAAGACTATAGATTAAATGATGCACTTCTACACACTGCAGATGAACGGCCGGGGGGGGGGGGGGCAGGTATGTGTATATTAATCTCTCAAAGATTGTTGGATACTTTTGAGATGCTTATGTGCACAAGGCTACCAAGAGAAATGCTCACATGTTAGTGCATTGCTTACATTGCTTTATTGAATCATGTGAAATGATCAAAGTAATCAAAGAAATATGGGACCCTTACAATCATGTTAACCACAAAGGCCACTTTAAAAAGCATGACTGCTAATTCATCTGATGCAGAGATCCAAGCAAAAATGGATTTTTCCTCAAGGCAACAATGTAATTTATGAATTTGTCACACTTGTCTTGAAACAGTGATGTGCTTATAAATAGCCAATAACCCATTATAGGCATTGTTTTATGTTACAGGCACATTGTAATTTTAATATTTTACCTTTAGTTATGTTACTCACTTATAAACAGATTCTGCATAGGGATAACTCCCACATTTCCAAGAGAATTTGGAACAAAAATACAGATTACAAACTTAAAGTGAAACCATCAAATACATTCCTAAGTCATAAAAATTAGTTCATTTGGATCAAAATAGGCATTTTTAAAGACATGTCGGATCTCTCCTGAACTACCTGAACACAAGTCCTCAAAATAATTAACAATCGGAGAAAAAAGCTTACTTCTGTGGGTAGAGAGGATATTGTGGTGGGTGACAAACTGCAGGCGATGTTGCTGGTTCCATATAGGTATTACTCGCTGATGATCCATCAGATGATGCTGTAGCAAATCTGCAACAAGCAAGATCAGTTTTAAACAGTATAGGTGATTGAATGATCACTCCCACAAACACTTGCAATAATCTAGAATATTGTAAATGCAGTTACAAATTTCATACAATATAGCAGCTTGGACCATAAAACTTCAGACCAACTTAATAAACCATTAACATGCCATGTTCCTTTACTGATCTAAACATTTGAGAAGATCTCTGAACAGATCACACATTAAGAATAATCAAATTCTCTATAGCTATTCCAATAGGAAAAATAATCTAGTGGCCTCGTAATGGGCTATATTTTAAATAACAGAAAATGCTGGAAACATTCAAGCAATATTTGAGGAAAACATATTAACTTATGATCAAACAAATTATAAATTGCTGTAGGCTAGTCAGCCTTTCAAAACTGCACTATTTATTTAAATCATGGCTGCTAAGGACGTAACCTCAGCTCCGCATTTCCATCTCCCTTCAGTAGTCACTTATCTCGCTTTTTAAACATCTAAAACTTCCGCCTTAATATTATTGCAATTCTACTTACTCCAACCTCAAATAAACTGAATTACAGACTTAAGACCCTCAGAGGAAAAAAAAATACGCATCAAATCTTTCTTGTTAAAAACGGACACTCTGTCCGCCAGAGAAAGCAGGATCTTACGCGCTGTTGGTGTGAAATTTAAAAGTTCTCCATGCAACTTCATGGATTTCCTTTAGGTGCTCTGGTTTCCTCCCTCATCCCAAAGACATGCAAGTTGGCTACTGTAAATTACCCAGTGTGTAAACCAGCCATGGAATTGGGCGGGGGGGGGGGGGGTAGTGGAGAGAGACAGTAAATGTCAATTGGGCATAAAAGAAAAATCAGGACTAGTGTAAATGCGTGATTCATTGTTGATGGACCCATGGACCCAAAAGGACTGAAGGGCCTGCGTCAGTGCAGCATCTATGAAGCTGCAACATATTTCAAACAAGTCTTAAGAAAGACATCTTGTACTTCAGATTTGGTCCTATGTAACTGATGCATAACTTTCCACATTTGTATTCAATATATCAAGGACCCGACATTGATCCCTATAGGATATCATTTGCTACATCTTCTCAGGAACAAAAACATACATCTGCTCTCCATTTCCTGGTAGCCAGCAAATTTCTATACACACCAATGAACTATTATTCTGAACTATTATTTCCAATAAAAACATTGGTGTGGTGTGATACCTTATCAAGTGCTTTTTGAACATTTTAATTTTCCCATAATTGATAAAAGTCACTGATCTGCAACCATATTTCTTTTCCTCTCTCTATGGTTGCTGTCTGACCTGATGAATATCTTCAGCCTTTTGTTTTATTATTGTTTGGGGTACGTGACAGAAATTAAGTGTGACAAAAAAATTAATTACATAATGAATAGCAAAGAAAAATGATAAGAAAGCACCATCAGACAATTTGCAGAAACTTGGATATGAAATTAAAACAAACTTTTAAAGTGGTCTTGAACACGTTACTGCAATACTTACTCTGGAACCACTTGTTTGATCTGTGGTTTTACATATCCATCTATTGCTTTTGCTGCAATTGGGGAAAAGTAAACAAAACAACAGAAAACATTAACACTTGGAGATCTTTAAACATTCTGAATAATATACTTGAAATCTTTGCTACAGAAGTAAAACATAGCCATGATCAGTTACACTGTAATTTGATTGTTTTGATTTTAAATATTATTGCTTCAAAATGCAAAAGAAAATTAACAAAGTACTTTTATTTTGTATTTGATAATTCAAGCAGCTACAAAAATAGTAAAGCAGAAGTATCTGTTCACAATAGCAATCAATCACATGCAGATTATATGATTGGTTTCATTTTCTCGCCTTGTAGTGGCAGGAGAAACACCCATGCTTAAGTAGTAAAAGAATTGACACTTACATAATGGTGGTGTATAATATTTAGAAAACACATCATCCTTGGGTCTGTCTGGATACAAATACAGCAAATGATTGAGATCACTGATGCGATCTGCCAGTGATCGAATTGAAAAATCTTTGGTTGTGTATGGCATAAGATTCCAAACCATCCTTTCACCTGTAAAATTTACATTTTAAAGATAATACATAACTTATGCTTTAAGAGAAGTGGCAGTTTTTTTTTAAAGAAACTAGTTTTAATGCTTTAAATATTGAACATTATGGAAGTTCGTTCATTTGCAGAGTGTTCTAAACTCTGAGCCAGTCTGTATTTAATGGATTTGAATACACTGAACTATTTTGAAAATTTAAATACATATCTTTCACAATTATCTAAACATTTTAACATTTAATCAGAAATGACTTAAAAGGTTAATTCCATGACAGCTGCCACAAGAGTCAGAAGGACAGAGATGCTTTCCTGTGATCACACCTGCTTTGTTGGGGTTATCTGCTACCCACGCTATTGTAATCCCTCCAATCTCTGAGTCACTAAATCGCAGCAGGAAGGTTCCATTTGGCTTGGAAAGCAGCATATCTTGTGCCTGTTGCTTGTTTACAAACCCCAAAATCGCCCTGTGTGAAACACAGATGAACATCTAATATTATTAAAGTTTCATTTCAAATAAAATACTCAAGTTGCTTTGTAAAAAATAACTGAACACTTTATTGCCAATTTGACTACTGAATTTCTTTTGACTAGGTACTTATTCCTGCTAGATTGTTAATCCAGAATGAGCAATAAATATTACCAGCTGTGCCAATATTGCATGAATGAAAAAAGCAAATGAATGTCCTCAACATCTGAACACAAGCAGTGTGTTCAAAGGCAGGAACACATGGAGCTACCAAAAGCAGACACAGTCAAACAGTTATAGCTTTAAAGAAATTACCCATCATTCCAATGAGGCTTCAGATGTTTTTTTGTCAGCTCCATAACTCCATCAAACCACTGCCAGAATGTGAAACTTCGACCAGGTAAACTTTCCTTTTGAAAATAAAATCAAAATGTTTCAAATTGGATCCTATTCACCTTTATGTTCATTCTTCCATCTACAAAATGAAACTAGCAATCTTTGGATAATTTCTAGCATTTTTAGCTTATGGAAATAAGATTCAAGAATGAATGGGCACATCCCTTAATTCCACTAATCACTCTACAATCATTCCCTAGACATTGGAAATGCATTAGGACCATTTTATGTTTCTTCAAGCATGAAGAAACTGGATGATTCTAATACATCCCCAATGCACAGTAAGAAAGCATTCACTGGGAAATGTCAACATGAAAAAAATCAATCTCACTTCTGCTTGTATCTGCAAATTATTAAACTGTGATAAATAGTGGGCATGAACACTGTCAAGTTTTGGTCAAAGGACAAAAGCAGGATTCAGCAAAGAGGAAAAAGACAGGACTTAAGAAAAATTAAGAAAAAAAACTGGTTCACTATTTTGCTAAAAGTAAAACAGTATACAATAGACAAACACCCATATTTTATACCCCTTACACCATCACAGAAGATCCAAAACATTTTTACAGTTAAAGTATTATTTCATTAAATACAGTCACTCACTTAGAAATCACAATGGTCAGTTTTGTTTGTCTGGGAACTCTTTCAGGTTATATCTGAAGGGTCCTCTAACTTGGGAAGATTACCTACTCTGCAGCACTTGTTTACAACAGCTTGTGAGTGCACGATAGATCTCAGATGGTGCACAGAAGCAAACTCACAGAAATGCTAATATGAGCACTAGAGGTTTCAAAGAATAACTGTAAATGTCCAGTTGATACAGTCTCATGATATTAATTGTGGAATGAGTATTGGCTAGGACTTTGGCAATTCCCCCTTGCTATATATTTGGAGTACTGGCATGGGCCTCTTTTATCCAGAGATAATAGATGGGCTTCAGTTAACCAAGTTATCCAAAAGTGGTCATCTCTGACACTTCAGAGATTGAGCATTTCAGATCAGATTTTTTTGTCTTTAAGACTCTAGAATGAAACCACAAATCAAAAAATTGACTCAGAATTAAGGGTGTTACTAACTGAATCATAGCTAATACTTCAAAGAAAAAGCATAAAAGGAGTCAAGGTAAAAAAAAATACCATCTTAAAGGGATAGGATTCAGGTGATAATCTCTGTCAGTATAAAATGGGGTGACTGGATGTTATATGGGAAAGCAGATAGGATAGAACATCATTACAAACCCAGGACAAGAATGAAGATTAGTTAAAAATGGAGAAGTAACTGACTAAGCCAGCAACTATAAACTGAGGAAAGTGTAAAATAATAAGAAGTGTCACACAGAATGTTGACAAGAGTAAAAATTGCCTTGAACAAGAATCTGGAGAAAGAAATTCACTACTCTGAAATCAGAGGAAGGTGAGGAAGATTGCTAGTATTAACCGCACTAGAGTGAGAGTAAGAAAGTGGGAATGAGGGAAGGCTGAAGAGATCGTCACTTTTGCAGATTCATAAATACTTTATCAAGCGTTTATGATAAATACTGTAGCAATGAACATAGTTAATCAAAATGGAATGAGTTACAAATGTGTTACAACTTTTCCTTCAAGGGTATTAAAATGTGGAAAACAAGTGAAGCCAAAATACATACACGCACATGCAGACTGATGAAAGGGCCAGTTTCTCATTGTTAACTTCTCCGAAACTGCGCAAGCCAGCTT
This sequence comes from Mobula hypostoma, assembly GCF_963921235.1. Lineage (NCBI taxonomy): Eukaryota > Metazoa > Chordata > Chondrichthyes > Myliobatiformes > Myliobatidae > Mobula > Mobula hypostoma. The sequence goes on from NC_086128.1 coordinate 35,749,951, forward strand.
TTGGAGGTCTTTCACACTGGCAAGTACACACAAAAGCTGCATAATGGTTAAGATAATTTCTTACCCTATTAAATTGAGACCAAGAGATGGTCATATTACTGTAATCTTCTGGATGAATAGCTGAACTGCTGAATGCTTTCTGAGCTAGGAAAACAAGATTTTCTTCCGATAATCCTCTGTTGCTCTGAACCTCTGCTTTGAATTTCATATTGAGAGCCTCACATAACTGTGGCCACAGTACCTTATCAGGGACTACAAATGGGACTCTACCCTGAAGATGCAAATAGGAAACCAGTATGAACATTTTACTGATATAAGACTTGCATTTTAACACAAATACATTCCAGCCATTCAATGATAAGCATGTTCTAAATAAGAATTTACAGAGTAAAAAACAATCAAGCAATTTAATGACTAATTTTTAACTAAACCAGGTAAGATAAATTAGTCATCTTATTTGCAGTTAAACTTGAAAAGAATCTAACATCTGAGGCCCTGTGTTATTTAGAACATAGAACAGGTTCTTTGGCCCACAGTGTTATTTTGACCTTTTAACCTTTTTTAAGATCAATCTAACCCTTCCCTCCTACATAGCCCTCCATTTTTCTATCATCTGTGTGTCTGTCTAAAATTTTCTTAGATGCCCCTAATCTATCTGCCTTTACCATCAACCCTGGTAGGATGTTCCATGTACTCACCACTCTCCATGTAAAGAACCTACCTCTGACATCCCCCTCTATACTTCGCTCCAATCACCTTGAAATTATGCCATTTCAGACTTGGAAAAAGGTCTATGGTTGCCCACTTGATCTATGTCTCTTATCATCTTGTACACCTCTTGCAAGTCATCTTTCAACCTCTTTCGTTCCAAAGAGAAAAGCCCTAGCTCACTCAACCTGTCTCTAAAGACATGTTCTCTAATCCAGGCAGCATCCTGCTAAATCTCCTCTGCACCCCTTCTAAAGATCCCACAACCTTCCTGTAATGAGACGACCACAGCAGAACAATATTCCAAGTGTGGTCTAACCAGACTTTTATAGAGCTGCAACATCTCCTTGTGGCTCTTGTACTCAACCCCCCCGACTAATGAAGGCCAACACACCATGTGCCTTCTTAAACCACTCTATCAACTTGCACATCAACTTCGAGGGATCTATAGATGTGTACACCAAGATACCCTTGTTCCTCCACACTACTAAGAATCTTAACGCTGCATTGTCTTCAAATTGGACCTTCTAAAGTGAATCACTTCACACTTCTCCAGGTTAAACGTGTCTGCCACTTTTCAACCCAGCTCTGCAAACTATCAATGTCCTATTTTAACCTACGACAACCTTCTACACTGTCCACAACTACCAACGTTCATGTTAATTGCAAACTTTCTAATCCACTCTTCCAGTTCCTCATCCAAGTAATTTACAAAATTCCTGTGGAATACCTCTGGTCACCAACCTCTAGCCAGAACATGCTCCATCTACAATGACCCTCTACCTTCTATCAGTAAGCCAATTCTATGTCCACACAGCAAAGTTTCTCCTGACTTTCTGAATGAGCCTACCATGGGGAACCTTATTAAACATCTTACTAAAATCCATAAACACCAAATCCACTGTTCTAGCTCCAATGTACTTTGTTACATTCTCAAAGGATTCAATCAGGCTTGTGAGACATGACTCACCCTTCACAAAGCCATGCTGACTATTCCAAATCTGACTATGCTTCTCCAAATACTCATAAATCCTGCCTCTAAGAATCTTCTACAATAATTTGCCAAACACTGAATTAAGACTCACTGGTCTGTCATTCCCAGGGTTATCCCTAATCCCTTTCTTGAACAAAGGAATAACATTTGCCACCTTCCAATCATCTGGTACTACTTCTGTGGCCAGATGGCCATAAAGGTCATCACCAAAGGCACAGCAATCTCTTCCCTTGTTTCCCATAGTATCCTGGGGTCGATTCTGTTGGGTCCCGGGGATTCATCTATCCTAATGTTTTATTGTTATCCTAATGGTTTCTAATGAGAGAGAAGTAAAACCTCTTCAGCATTTTCACATTGATCTTATACAATTTTTAAAAATCTAATTAAGATTCATGAATTCAACACAAAGTTTGTTTCTAAAATGACAACTTGGGAGAGGGATTTGATACAAAGCCAATCTGGGTATACACTATATACGTTGGAAGTTGCTCTTGAGCCAAATGTCTCAAAAGAGGATTATAGCTTGGAAAATCTGTATACATTCTTATTATATAATTTGATGAGCAGCACAGATGCCCAGAAATCTTTTCTGGTCAGTACAAAAAAAATCGAGGAGGATTATTTTGTTCTAAAAATTAGAAGACTGTTTGCTTTGAATACAAGTATCCTCCTTAATTATTTTATAGGTTTTCTATCTGCAACATCTCAAAGTAACTTTAGAGATGAAGATCTGAGAACTTGGCAAGTAAAAAAATCCAGATTATGTAACTGTAAAACCCAATTCTCACAGAGATTTATTAATTTTTTCTTTAGTGTTCAGACACTACCTAAATTGATGATTACTGATGTGTTCACACACATTGATCTATATTTACTGCAAATTTTATAGCTTTCCTATGAATTATAATAGTAAACTCAGTACAAGACAAATTATGCAACTTACTGGCTCTGCAAATGCATTATCCCAGAGTACAGTGGCAGTGGCATTGTTGTCTTGGCTGCCATGAACTATCACCACCACCGGAAGTGACAAAGTCTGCCAGAATGAAAACAATTATTTGGACATTAATTAGACGCAATAGCATAAAACAATTTTGCTGTTACAATCTCTCTGCAAGCTCTGTATGTAACATACCTTAACCTGAAATACTAGCTCATTTCCACCAACACTGAATTGTGATTCAAAAAGAATTGTGAATTTTTCTTCTGTGACAGACTCTGCGCCACGTCGATCTGAACGCTTGATTCGTTTCAAAGACTAAAACAATCAAAAATAAAGTGGCATCAAGATTGTGCAACACTATCAGAATTTATGAAACACAGAAACTTCATTTACATTTTGTTTATAAAAATATGGATCTTTGCATTTGACCCACCCTGTGCTCCCAAAAATATTGACAAATAAACACACATCTCCCATATACCTCATATTATTTCTCCCACTACACCGCACATTGAAGTGGCTTTGTAGTTAACACAATGGACTGTACATGCAAAGATGCAAGTTCAAATCCAATCACAGCAGCTGGGAAATTTTAATTCAATTCAAATATGGAGAGTAAGCCTCCGGAAGATGGCATGAGCGAACAATGCTACCGCAGGTGACATTCTTGAGCCCAAGCAGCTTATAGACCATTACTTGCCGATCTCACCGATTAAAGCAGAGGAAAATTAAAACATTGAGGCAAGTATGGAAGGTGAGCTAGTGTGCAGCGCCATCTACCAGCCTTTCACTTGCTGCTCCTGAGGGAAGGTCCCTGCGTTCGAATGGCCTCTCCCTCCCTTGATGCTGTCGAAAGATGGCACCAAGGCTCTGGGTCTGCTTTTTGTGGATTGGACTATTGAATACTGAGTTAACTGAATATGGACTCTTTCAATTTTGTGTTTTATTATCTGTGCTTTCGCTCATTCTTTCTTGTTGCCATTTGCGCGATTTTGTTTTTGCACTTGGGGGGATTTCTGATGTTCTTGTTGCCTTTTGCGCGATTTGTTTTTTGCACATGGGGAGGTTGATATTCTTGTTGCTGTTTGCGCGATTTGCTTTTTTTTGCGTAGGGGATTGATGTTCTTGTTGCCGTTTGCATGATTTTTTTTGCGCGGGGGTTGATGTTCTGTTACTGTTTGCGCAATTTGTTTTTTTTGTGCTGAGGGAGAGGGTTGATGTTTTTCTTCGAACAAGTTCCATGGTTTTCTTTGTTTTGTGGCTGTCTGTGGAGATTATGAATCTCAGGGTTATATACTGCATATATACTTTGATAATAAATGTACTTTGAATCCTTTGAATTAAATTAGCAAGTACGAAGCTATCAGATTACCAGAAACACTCATCTGTTCCATTCTAATGGAGTGCGCCCTATTTCTGATTGTAAAATCACTAATGTGGTTGAGTCTTAACTGCCACCTTAGTTTAGTGGAAACTGGAGGCGAACAATAGACTCTGGCAGCAGCAACAACATACAAGCACCATGAATAAACAAAAGTTATGAAGTGATCATGACATTTCAAATGATACTGCTCAGATCTTTTTCTAGTGTACAGCCACTGCCTAACAATGCCAGAGATTTCAGGTGCTCTCTGAGCATAGTTTGAACATTCTCCCTCAGGTGTTTTACTTCCCCCCCACCTCCCCCCACCCCACACACACACCTCAAAGACAAGTAGGTTGGTAGGTTAATTGGCCACAGTAATTTTGTCTCGGTGTGTGCAGGCTAGTGACAAGCAAGTTGATAGAATATGAGGAGAATAATAATGGGATAAAGGAAATAACTGGTCCCAAATCAACTGTACTGTAGTAGGGATACCAAATGTTGTACTAAAGATTTTTGCTTACCATATTTCTAAAGTTGGCACTTAAGGTTCCTGTTGCTTGATGGTACTCCATAACACAACAGTTATTTAATATTTCACCACTGCTGTCACTGCCAGAAACACAAGTGGGTAAATATTCAGTGCTGGTATTCCTCGTTGTCCTTACTAGCATACTTGTGTTTCCTTCTCTAGCTTTTCTCAACACACATCCTCCCTTATGTACTGCTCTCTTCCACTTCCATGTGTTAGCATCCATACCCTTAAATTAGTTAAAATCCTCCCATATCATAAGTGAATCTGTCCTCGAATACATAGATCCCTGTCATGTTTTAGCCTTTCCTTTTTGAACAGATGCCTTCTGTCTCAGAGCCAGTCACAATACCCCATGAAGTTGAAGCCCCGAACCCTGCATGATGCCTCAAGCTGCACATTGATCATCTTCATTTCTACTCCAGATGGTGCAGAGCACTGCAGTAATCCAGGTTACTAGTTTCACATTTCTAATTTTTAAAGATTTTCTCCCTAGCAAAGTCTGTCTCATCATAGAACCTAAATATCCACCCCATATCAATGATAACAGCCTGCATCACAAACCCTCACTCCTCCCATCCACAAAATGTACTGTTCCCTCTGATGGCAACCAAGTGGCAAGTTTAAGCAGGACACACATTGACAGAAGGGTTGAAGAAAAATGTTTTAGGAAGTTACAAATGAGAAATTTTAGATTTAGGAGGAACAGAGGAACAAATCAGAAATATCATGTACAGTACTTGGATAGGTACATCGAGGCATGAGGTTTAAAGGGACATGGGCCAAATGCAGGAAACTGGGAATAGCTGAGTGGGCACTGATTACTGAACTGGTTGGACCAAAGTGCCCATATGTATACGGTATCGCTCATGACTCCAAGTTAATCAGAGAATATTTGGAGAGTCAAAAATAATTAGTGCAATCCATAGAAAAAGGAGTTACAAAAGACAAATTAGTGAGGGAGTAGGAAGGACATAACTTTAAGCAAGGAGATGTTTAATACAGATTCCTCCATGGTGTACTTGTTTTAAAATATCACAAAGGTGAAACTGCAGATTATGAAAATTCCAGATGTTCAAAATTCAAAAGAAAAATTAAAATTATTTGATGGGATTAAAATATAAAATATTCACTCAGCTTATAAAGAACTGTGCAAAAGTCTTAGGCACATGTAAAATAATCCAGTAAAGCAAAGATGCTTAAAAAATGAAAAATTTCTGAAGTATCAAAAAATTTACAATAAAGAGCAGTAAGCAGTAAATAAACTAAATCAAATCAATATTTGGTGTGACTACCCTTTGCCCTTAAAACTGCATCAATTCTCTTAGGTACACCATCATGTACTTTTATAAGAAAACTGTCTGGTAGGTTGTTCCAAGCATCTTGGAGAACTTGCCACAGTTCTGCAGACTTTGGCATTCTCGCTTGCCTCTGTCTCTCCAGGTAATCCCAGACAGCGTGGATGTTGAGATCAGGGCTCTATGGGGGCCATACCATCTGTTGCAGAACCCTTTGTTCTTCTTTTCTTTTCGCTGAAGATAGTTCTTTATGACCTTGACCTTGTGCTTGGGTCATTGTACTGCTGCAGGATGTTGGGACCAATCATAGGCCTCCCTGATGGTATTGTGTGATGGATAAGGATCGGCTTGTACTTGTTAGCATTGAGGATTCCATTAATTCTGACCAGTTCACCAACTCCATTTGCAGCCCCAAACCTGTAGGGAATCTCTGCCGTGCTTTACTGTTGGTAGCAGGTACTCATCCATGTAGCGCTCTCCAGTTCTTCTACATACAAACTGCCTCCTGTTTGAGCCAAAATTTCATATTTTGACTCCTTACTCCAGAGCACTTGAAGCCAATGTTCAGCACCCCAGTCTTTGTGTTTTTGTGCATAGGTGAGTCTCTCGACTTGTTTCCATTTTGGAGGAATAGTTTTTTTGCAGCAACTCTTACATGAAGGCCACTTCTGACAAGACTTCTCCAGGACATAGAGGGATATACTTGGGCTCCAGTGGTTTCTGTGAGTTCAGAGCTGGTAGCAGTGCTGGACTTTTTCTGATTTAGAAAGATGTCAGCTCAATGTACTGAATCTCCCATCTGCTGCACGCAATATCCGTGACCGACCACTGTGTTTCTGGTCCTCAACCTTGCCTATTTCTTCGTGCTTCTTCAGAAGAGCTTGGATAGCACACCTTAAAGTTCCAGTCTGCTGCAAAATTTCTGCTTGGGAGAGGCCTTGCTGATGCAGAATAACTACCTTGTGTCTCGTTGCTATGCTCACCCTTGCCATGGTGTCAGAATTGATGATTTGAAGGTTAAGCTGTCATATCTGCCACACCCTCACCTTTTACTTTGGTTATCCTTCACCCAGTTTGATTTGTTCTCAATCCATGTCAGTTCAGTTAATTCTACTCGTCATGTCATTGATCATTAGCACCTGTATGTTACCTGTGTTTAATTATGCACTGAACTACACCAACAAAGTAATCAAGTTTTTATTTGAAAAGTGGTCTATTAATTAATGTTACTTTCTTTGATGAAATACAAATATTTTCTAACATTTTTTTTTAGAAATTAAATGTCTGAAAACCTAAAATTTGCTCTTTACCACTGACACACTAATGCACAAGACCATAGACATCTAAAACAAAATTTATACATAAACTCTATGATGCCTAAGACTTTTGCACAGTACTGTATATGAAATATTGGACTATGGTAAGGGATTACTAGTGGCACGTCACCAGTTTCAAAAACAGCTACTTCCTTTCAACCTCTTGAACCAACTGGCACAACCCTAATTACTAGAGCTAAGCAACATCATAAGCACTTTGATCAGTATGGACAGTGTTTTCTTTAGCTCTAATTGTATTCCTTCTTGTAAAAATTGTTTAAATTTAACTTGCTCTTCTTTTGAATGCTGCTTAGATAATGCTTTTTGCCTGTGAAGCTGCTGCAAGCTTTTCATTGCACCCGTGCATTTGAGTAACTTGTGCATATGACAATAAACTCGACTTTGAAGATAATGAATTTCTTAAGTTTCTAAATGAGGCTAAGCAAAACAAAACAGCAAATTAATGTTCCTCTATTGTGGGAAAAATTCTGGATTCTACAATACCAGGCTTAGCCTAAATTAGGTACAAGTAATATATATTCAGAATGGACGCATTTCGTTAAAATGTCAATGCATAATTAAAAAATCTTAATACAGGCACAATGAATATTATACGTGTACTCAAAATAAAACATTACTTTAACAATGGGGACATCACTGCTTAGACTAAGGAAGGAAGGAAAAATATTAGAAAGAGTAAATTCACATTTTTTAAGCTGCACAGGGATATGCCATTACTAAAGAATGTGAAAATGGTTTCAGATATTTAGAGATCTGAGTAAATGAGGAGGCTTTGGCGAGTAGGGTAAAGGAAAACCCCAAGGCATTCTTCAATTATGTGAAGAACAAAATGATGACAGGAGTGAAGGTAGGACCAATTAGAGATAAAGGTGGGAAGATGTGTCTGGAGGCTGTGGAAATGAGCGAGGCCCTCAATGAATACTTCTCTTCAGTATTCACCAATGAGAGGGAACTTGATGAAGGTGAGGACAATATGAGTGAGGTTGATGTTCTGGAGCACGTTGATATTAAGGGAGAGGAGGTGTTGAAGTTGTTAAAATACATTAGGACAAATAAGTCCCCGGGGCCTGACGGGAATATTCCCCAGGTTGCTCCACGAGGAGAGGGAAGAGATTGCTGAGCCTCTGGCTAGGATCTTCATGTCCTCGTTGTCCACAGGAATGGTACCGGAGGATTGGAGGGAGGCGAATGTTGCCCCCTTGTTCAAAAAAGGTAGTAGGGATAGTCCGGATAATTATAGCCCAGTGAGCCATAGGTCTGTGGTGGGAAAGCTGTTGGAAAAGATTCTTAGAGATAGGATCTATGGGCATTTACAGAATCATGGTCTGATCAGGGACAGTCAGCATGGCTTTGTGAAGGGCAGATCGTGTCTAACAAGCCTGATAGAGTTCTTTGAGGAGGTGACCAGGCATATACATGAGGGTAGTGCAGTGGATGTGATCTACATGGATTTTAGTAAGGCACTTAACAAGGTTCCACACGGTCGGCTTATTCAGAAAGTCAGAAGGCATGGGATCCAGGGAAGTTCGGCCAGGTGGATTCAGAATTGGCTCGCCTACAGAAAGCAGAGGGTCATGGTGGAGGGAGTACATTTGGGTTGGAGGGATGTGACTAGTGGTGTCCCACAAGGATCTGTTCTGGGACCTCTACTTTTCGTGATTTTTATTAACGACCTGGATGTGGGGGTAGAAGGGTGGGTTGGCAAGTTTGCAGACGACACAAAGGTTGGTGGTGGTGTGGATATTGTAGAGGATTGTCGAAGATTGCAGAGAGACATTGATAGGATGCAGAAGTGGGCTGAGAAGTGGCAGATGGAGTTCAACCCGGAGAAGTGTGAGGTGGTACACTTTGGAAGGACAAACTCCAAGGCAGAGTACAAAGTAAATGGCAGGACACTTGGTAGAGTGGAGGAGCAGAGGGATCTGGGGGAACATGTCCACAGATCCCTGAAAGTTGCCTCACAGGTGGATAGGGTAGTTAAGAAAGCTTATGGGGTGTTAGCTTTCATAAGTCGAGGGATAGAGTTTAAGAGTGGCGATGGAATGATGCAGCTCTATAAAACTCTGGTTAGGTCACACTTGGAGTACTGTGTCCAGTTCTGGTCGCCTCACTATAGGAAGGATGTGGAAGCATTGGAAAGGGTACAGAGGAGATTTACCAGGATGCTGCCTGGTTTAGAGAGTATGCATTATGATCAGAGATTAAGTGAGCTAGGGCTTTACTCTTTGGAGAGGAAGATGATGAGAGGAGACACGATAGAGGCGTACAAGATATTAAGAGAAATAGATAGAGTGGACAGCCAGCGCCTCTTCCCCAGGGCACCACTGCTCAGTACAAGAGCACATGGCTTTAAGGTAAGGGGTGGGAAGTTCAAGGGGGATATTAGAGGAAAGTTTTTTACTCGGAGAGTAGTTGGTGCGTGGAACACACTGCCTGAGTGAGTGGTGGAGGCAGATACACTAGTGAAATTTAAGAGACTACTAGACAGGTATATGGAGGAATTTAAGGTGGGGGGGGTATATGGGAGGCAGGGTTTAAGGGTCGGAACACATTGTGGGCCGAAGGGCCTGTACTATGCTGTACTGTTCTATAACTAGTAGGAAAATAATCTGTTGGAGAAACCCAGCGGTACAGGCAGCATCTGTAGAGCAAAGGGATGGTTGATGTTTCAGGTTGAAATGGTCTTGACCTGAAACATCAACCATCCCTTTGCTCTACAGATGCTGCTTCACCCACTGAGTTCCTCCAGCAGAACAATTCTCGCTCCCAAATCCAGCATCTGCAGTCTTCTGTGTCTCTAATTGGGAGAAACATTGCAGAATGAAGGGCAGATAAAATTATTTGCAGAGAAACATTAAGTTATGCAAGCAATGAGCAGGATAATTTAGTGGGAGAACAGAACAACTGAGATGCAAAAGGACAGATCTATAGTAAAATAGAACTGAATGGAATGCACACTGAATAGATAAACTGATTTCTGAATTTCATGGATGAGGTACTTACTTTCTTGTATTTTCATTTTTCAGAAGTGCCTTTGCTTGCTGTTCACTGATAATAGTTGCTTTTACTTGGGGTGGGTTCATGTGTACATTCAGCTTTCCACCAACTAACAAACGTACAGTGGCTGCAAACTTTGTCTGAGTCTTCAAAACCTGAGGGGGTTGTTTCTCGATAATAAAGGTGCTGTATAAAACAAATGAATAACTACTTTGTACAATCTGTTCTACTTCAATAAGCTTATGACAAATTAAACATTATAAAATAGCTTTTAATCTCCAAAAACACATCTCTTTGCAATTTTTACACAACCACAGAAAAGTTATAGCACAAGAGGCTGCTAGTTAGCCTGCTGTGACCATGCTGGTTCTGTGCAAGAATATTTCCACTTCCCTGCCGTTTCTCTATAATTGTACAATTTCTGGTGATGAAATAGCTAACATTATTGAGAGCTTCCAAGGGCAAAGTGTGTTCCATTAAAATGTTTTTATTAGGATTTGGAATGAAATGGAAATTTGATTGAAAAATTGTATTTTATATCCAGTCTTACCAGAAGACACAGAAGCAGAATTAGGTCATTTGGCCCATCGAGTCTGCTCTGCCATTCCATCACGGCTGATTTATCCTTCTCAACTCTATTCTGCAGCCTTCTCCCCATACCCTTTGACACCCTTACTAATCATATCAACTTCCGCTTTAATTATACCCAATGACTTGGCCCCCACAAGATGTCTGCGGCAATGAATTCCACAGATTCACCACCCTCTAAAATTCCTCATTTCTGTTCTAAAGGGACATCTTTCCAGCCTGAGTCTGTACACTCTGGTGCTGGACTCCCTACTCCTTCCCCATAGGAAACACCCATTCCACATGCACTCGGTCTAAGTCTTTCAATATTCAATAGGTTTCAATGTGATCTCTCGAGCATTCATCATTATGATGTGCCGTGTCGTATGATGCAAGCAATCATTATCTCATGACCATGATTGTTCTTGGCAAATTTTCTATAGAAATGGTTCGCCGTTGCCTTCTTCTGGGCAGTGCCTTTACAAGATGGGTTCCCCTTGAGCATTACTGTGTGAAAATTAGGTGACTGTGATTCCGAGAGTGAAATACTGCACATTGTTTGCAGCGAAATGTTAAATATGCGGTATGTTACATTACTGACCTGGTAACTAGTGCAGATATTACATCTGTAATTGTTGCATTGAGCTCTGTAAGCAACTCCTCCACTGGGCCTGGAATGGGAAGCTGCTGTCGTTGGTGTTCAGCTCTCCTGATCTGCTGACGATTCTGCCATATTGTCTCAGCTAATTTCTCACACCTACAAGTGTAACAGATTTTCTAGTAACAGCATGCCAAGTATAAGAGCAACTTTTGACCTGGTTACATACCATTATAATTGGAACACAGATGAACACTAAATTCTAGAAGCTGAAAGACAATTTTTTGAACATGCTTATCATTTTGCCTAAATGTATCTGTTGCTAAAGAATATGCTACTTGATTGTAGAAACCCAACAATAAATCACAGGTTGTGATCAATACAGTTTAACATCTGCAAATATGAAAAATAACTTATTTTCAACAATTATGTCTGTCTATTAAAAGGGAGAGATAAAATGAGACAATTAAAGAAATAGTGTGGAAAACATACTGGCTTGGGTTGGTGCTGGGGCCCAGCAGATTAAAAATTTGGATGAAATAATTCAAGAGCAATATAGCTAAGCTGCTGCCAAAACAAAGCTGGTTACCAGTGTGGTTCCATAAAGAAAGCAGAGGGTCTTTGTTGTATGTAGCCAGAGTAATTGAATGGATGAGGTTATAGAAGATGGAATACAATGTGAAAAAATATATTCTCTTGCACAGAAAAACTGAAAACAGTTCTTTTAAGTGATAGGAATTGAAACATTCCAAGATATTGATTCTCAGAAGGACATGGGTGCTCATGTACATGACAGTGAAGGCTAACAAGAAGGTTCAACGAACAAATAGGAAGCCATCAGCATGATGATCTTTCTTGAACATAATTGATGCATAGAAGCAATGACATCTTACTACAATTATGAAGAGCTCTAGAGAGAGCATGTCTGAAATAACATATACAGATCTGGTCTCCCTAACCAAAAATGATTTGGTTATGGAAGAGGAAGCGAAACATAGAAATTGGGAGGACTGTGGCAAAATTATCCTGTGATGAGAACTTAAAAAGGCCTGGGTCTTTTGTCTCTGGATTTTAGATGAACAAGAATGGTCTCACTGAAAATACAAATTCTTATGGCTCTCGCAACAGCAGGTACAGAGACAATGTTTTACTTAACCCGTGTCCAGAAACAGGGGTCAGTCCAAAGTATGGGATTAGGCATTTAGGACAGACAAAAAATTTCTTCAGCCAGAGGGTACTGACTGTTCGGAACATTCTACCAGAGGAAATAAAAAATGTTTCTAAATTGCAAAGAAAGATAGGAGGGGATAAAAGAACCAACAGGAAAATCTATATTTGGGTAGTGGCTGAAAGTGACTGAATAACAAAAGGCAGGTCTGCCAAAAAGGAAACAAATAAATTCAGCATTTGATAGAAGAATGGAAAAAAAATCTAAATGCTGGTAATGAAATACCAGGGTGGGAAGGCTGATTATCTAAAACTGCTGAATTTGATGTTGGACTTTAGAAGCCCATTAACATGCCAGGAAATTGTATGCCAGTGAGCCAGTGTAAGGAAATTCTTGAAGAGTGAGGGATAGGATTGATTCACATTGTTAATGTATAGACTTATTAGGGTCAACATGGATTTGTGCAGGAGAAGTCATGTCTTACAAACGATATTTTTTTGATTAATGAGGACAACCAAAACTGGTTGCCAGTATGGTTCCATAAGGAATGCAGAGGGTCTTTGTTGTATATAGCTAGAGTAATGGAATGGATGAGGACATAGAAGATGGGATACAATGTGAAAAATATATTCTCTTGCACAGAAAAACTGAAAAACAGGGCAGTAGATGTTACATAGACTTTAGTAAAGCTTTGAACAAGGTCTCCCATGGAAGCTGATCCACAGGATTAGGGCACATAGGATCTACGGACACCTAGTAGATTGAATTCAAATTTTCGTTGTCCCTGGAAGACAAAGGGTAGTGGTGAGGGATATTATGACTGAAGGCCTGGAATCGATGCTCAAGTTATTTGGACGAAAATGTATTAGCAAGTTTAGTAAGATTAATAATTCTTCAAATGACACAAAAATTGACAGATGTGGATAGTGAGGAAGACTGTCAAAGGATTCAGCATTAAACCAGTCGGAAATGCAAACAGAGAAATGGGTTAGGGATACATTGTGGATCACCTCTGCACAGCTGGCCATTCTTTTATTTTTCCATTTCATTCCCACTTTTATATTTGGCCTCCAAAAGTATTTCAAAGAAGACCAATGCAAGTTCGAGCATATCTCAACTCCTGATCAGGCACGTTAGAGTCTTCCAGACTCTGCCATGAATTCTATTATATGCAACCAGCGATTTTTACCTATTATCTCACATCACCAGCATTTTTTTCCTCTCCCTTTCTGACACGATTCCAGTTCCTCCAGTTTACACCTTCTCCAAGCAGCCAGCACCAACACCTCCACCACTTGTATCATTCAATCTCTCCCAGTCTCCACTATCACAGAACTTCCATTCAGTTCTCACTGAGAACACCATCCCGGCAACTTGCACCTATTTTTAAATCTCCAATTTATCCCAGTTTTGTTCAAAAGTCTTAAGTAAAAACTTAACTCTGTTTCTCTCTCCATTACCTGCTAAATACTTCCAAAACTCTTTATTTAGGATTTTGAGCTTTTGCAGAATTTTGTTTTGGTGATAAACTAAAAATTAGTTCAAAATAAGGGAAAATACAAATCTGGATTATATGTAAGCAAAGAGACCATGACAAGTAAGCATGATGAGGCAAAGGCATGGGGTTATTATATAGTGAAGATATACATCACATGATCAACATCTGCAGTTGCTTTATTGATGAAAGATATTGTTATGGTCTTAGAAAAGAAAACATGCTCAAGGGCTCAAAGACAGAACCTAGTTGAAATTAAAATGTAGTTACACTTCTGGGAACATGCCTTAGTCCACTAAATAATGGAAAGAGTTGGCAAGGCAAATCTGCATGCATGCAAATTTCAGAAAGATATGATTGAGACAACATAGGCATAAAAAGCCACACTCCAACCTTGTACTGACTATTTATATCTCCCTGAAATTTTTGTTGCAGATTTCTTCCTCAGATTCCTCCATGAGTCAATGAACTACTGAATAAAGTGAACAAATACATCCATGACACAAAAACTCAGCCAATACACTCAACTTCAAAGCTTCCAATTTCAGTCACGTAATAGAGGATAATGTAACTCAATCAAATCCCATTAATAACCAGATATATTTTTGACAGTTTTGTTATTTTGAAACATTCAATTTAAAAAATCAAATATGAATTTCTTACCATGACTGAAGAACGTCCAAACCTCCTTCAGACTGACCACCATTCCCTGCCAACTGCTGGCGTCGTTTCCACTGAATCAATTCATCATCTAAAATAATTGTCTGGAGCTTACGAAGCAACTGCAATGTCTTTTGGTGTTTCTCAGCTAAATCCTATAAGTACACAGGAGTTTACACTTTGTTAGAAATTGTATTGCCAATGTCGATTGTGACTGTTGGAAACAATCCAAGGTGTTTTTTTTTAAAAGGAACCAATATACCAATTGAATGAATTTCACTTGAGGAAGCTTTTCTTTGATGAGAAGTACAAAGTCTATTCAAAACTTAATATTTCTATCAGATTAATGGCTTTATACCAAAAGTGATGAAGTAATCATAAACCAAATCTAAATTGATAGGGATTTTCATGGTATGACATATTTCACTGCATGATTCGACAAACATGTGACAAATAAAACTAATCTTTATAATTTCACAGAGAGAAATGACAACAATGAGTGCTTGAAATTAACACAGGCTAAAACAAACTTACATCGACTTGAAATGTTAACTCTCTCCATAGCTGCTGCCTGGCCTGCTGAGCATCTCCAGCATTTACTTTTTTTTCCATATTTCCAATATGTGAAGGTTTTGCTTTCCAATTACAGTATTTCATAAATAGAGTGTAATTAAAAGAGTACATCGATTAATTGGGGACCTAGGTGTTAAATTATTCACTTTACAATTAATCCTGTTAACCTCCAGAAATTTTGTGTTACTCAAGATTTCCAAATATATTTAGTATATATGGACAGTGAGGAAAGCCAAAGCTTGCAGCGAGATCTGGACCAGACAGAAAAAATGGGTTGAAAAATGGCAGATGGAATTTAATGCAGACAAGTTGGAGGTGTTGCACTTTGGGAAAACAAACCAGGGTAGGACTTGTGCAGTCAACGGTAGGGCACTGAAGAGTGTGCTGGAATAGAGGGATCTAGGAAAACAAGATATACAATTCCTTGAATATGGTGTCACAGGTAGATGGTCATAAAGAGAGCTTTGACACATTGGCTTTCATAAATCAAAGTATTGAGTACAGGAGTTGGGATGTTATGTTAAAATTGTATAAGATGTTGGTGATGCCAACATTTGGAGTATTGTGTGCAATTATGGTTACCTACCTACAGGAAAGCTAAGATTGAAAGACCATAGAGAAAAAAGTACGGATGTTGCTGAGGCTTGCAGACCTGAGTTATAAGGAAAGGTTGAATAGGTTAGGACTATTTCCTGGAGCATAGGAGAATGAAGAGAGATTTGATAGAGGTATAAAAAAAATTATTAGGGGTATAAATAGCCTTACATAGCTTGCAAGCAGGCTATTTCCTCTAAGGTTGGGTGAGATTAGAACCAGAGGTCATAGATTAAGGGCGAAATGTTTAAGGGGAATATGAGGGTGAGCCTCTTCACTCAGAGTCTAGTGAGTGTGTGGAACAGGCTGCTAGCAGAATTGGTGGATGTGGGCTCAATTGCAACATTTAAGAGAAGTTTGGATAAATACATGGATAAGAGGGATATGGTGGGCTATGGTCCAGGTGCAAGTCAACAGGACTAGGTAGATTAATAGTTTGGGATGGACTAGATGGGCCAAAAGGCCTGTTCCTGTGTTGTGTGTTCTATGACTCTAAATGACACAAGAATTTGGCAAACTGCTTACAAATTTTTATCTCAGGAACAACAGGATAAAAGGTTAATTACAGAATTAATCTTTGTTAATTGCAGAAATCAATACCATTAGACCGTCATGTATGTATATAATGAATGAATTTGGGTAATAAATCCCACCAGCTCATTTCTCATTTTACATATTACGGTAACCAACTGAGCAAGGCGAACAGCTGACCATGCATCACTTGCAATTTATGTTCATTCCAAAAAAATTACGAGTGCACAGCACAAGACTGTGCTAAATTTTCATCAACTGCCAATGTCACTCAAAGTGAACATCCAGGGTCAATTCACTTTTCATCCTTTAAAGGTTATGCCCAAGATAAACAATTGATACCAGGTGGCTTCTGAAATTGGGAATAATTAATTTCACACATTCATGGGTGCAAAACTCTACCAAGATAAATGTAATTGAATCCACAATATTCTGCAGTTTAAAGCCATTATCAATTTTTATTTTCTTAGATATTATTCAGAAGGTGTCAAGCAGCACATCCTTTATTAAGAAAATATTATGAAATTGTAAATACCAGTCTGTATTGCTGTAGTGTCTGGGCTTCTCGCTGTAACCAACCCTCCAGAGACGTCCGCTTTTGTTGCAAGCTTTGTTCTCTCAAGATACGGTTCTGGTCTTGTGGGCTCAGCTGAGCAAGTTGAGCAAGCTGAGCTAGAAAAATAATATTACAGTGTTAAATAAAAATACATTTTCACATTTTAAAAATGGCTTGATCTATGTACAAGTCTTGTTGTTCAATCACCTTTACTAAAACCAATGTTAGAGAGATTTCCATCAAAAAACTGCACAAATTGTGCCTGTAACAATCTTAGTAGTAGAATTTTTCCCCTTCTGAGAATTCAGAGAATTTCGCTCAATCATGCATCCAAACCAAACCTTGCAGAATTCAAAAAACAAGAAATTAAGCAATCACCAAAGGCTTAAGAAGGAATTCCCAAAGTAGCTGTCACTGATTCAGTCCTGTTATATAGCCTTCCCTAATGATATCAAGGAACACTGGTTGAATAAATGAAAAGTTAGCATATGCAACACACTTTGCGCTGAATATGTATATCTGAGCGAGTTTTCAAAATGTACTAGGCCATAATTACTACTCAAAACGGATCCAAAAATGAAGTTCTATGCACATGTAACCCTCTAAAAATATCTAATAATTTTATTCTTCATAATAGCTTCTCAAAACCAGGGATCCCTCTGAACCACAATCAGATTGTCCTACCACAATCAATGCTGGAGAAAAGGAGAAGCCACACCATGGGGATTTCTAGATATGGGTAGTAAGCTTTATCAGGTCAGCAGCAAGTGCCATCACTGTGGGACTGATTACAAAGTACAGGCCCATTGTCTATTCACAGATAAATCAAATGGCTCACACACTACAAAATATCTGTGGCTGTTTATGAACTCCAGTCCATTAACTAATTTTTGCAGGAACAACAGCTGCTACCTCCATCGCAGATAGTGCAGGGGAAAAAAAAACTTCACCTCAGTTATCATTGGCCCTGGTAACAGAGGCTTGTGGCTAAATGAAATGACTCCGCAGATGCAAGAGCACAAACCTGTGTCATTGTGGAGTACAGCAATAACCAGGGCATCCAAACACCACCACTCTCTTGATGGAACAGACAGCCAACCTGACTAGGTACCCATTTGCTGCTGTCGTTACCAGCGCCACCAGGAATAGATTTTGCATTCTTGCATTTCCTGGCCACAACACATCAGACAAGAAAAAAGCAAGATAAGGAAAAGACCACAAAGGTCCAGAACTTTATAAGGGACTTTTGAGACTGTGGGGAGGAACACACAGATCTTGGAATGACATAGCTCATAAACCATAAATAGGAGAGGGCTGTCAAGCTATGAAAGAAAAGAACTTAAGGGTCTTGGCTCAAAATATCAACTGTTTATTCCTCTCCACAGATACTCCCAACTTGCTGATCTCCTTCAGCATTTTGTGTATGTTACTTAATAAGGACTGTGGAAGCCAAGTCATTGAATGTACTTAAAGTGGAGGTTGATAGGTTCTTAATTAGGAAGGGTGTCAAAGGTTATGGGGTTAAGGCAGGAGAATGGGGTTGACAGAGATAATAAATTACATAAATTGCTGGTTAGTCTGGCATCAGAATTTTGCAAATTTGTAAGACAACTTTACTTAAAAAACAATGGAGTGGGAATGGAGGAGATTTTTCAAGATACATGATGGCAAAAGGCTTTAGTTTTGCATAAAGTTATGCAATTTCAGGCAGTTGCAGCTCCAAAATCCAAGACATTTGACGATCCACATTCACTACATGTCCATCTGCGGAAAATCACACTTTTCCTCAGAGTTCTATTATAAACCATGTGTTTTGTTTGGTGATGAGAGAACCAGCTGCAGTAGGAAATGTTCTGATTTCGAAGATCTCCTGCTCACCTGAAAATTACAACTGAGTGCAATAGTCACATTTATGCTATTTCTTATACAATGTGCATTATAGTAAATTAGGTTTTAATTTTTCCTTTGCTTTTATTTTATTTAGAGATACAGCACAGTAACAGGCCTTTCTGGCCCAAAGAGTCCGCACCACCCAATTACACCCATGTGATCAATTAACCTACTAACCCACAAGTCTTTGGGATGTGGCAGAAAGCCGGCGCACCCCGAGGAAACCCACACGGTCACAGGAAGAATATACAAACTCCTTACAAAGGTAGAATTGAACACAGGTCGCAGGCGTTGTAATAGTGTTACGTTAACTGCTACACCATCATGCTGCCCATAGGGCACAGTAAACAATTCAAGGCTCAAATTCAACCACAGTCCACTTCATACCTTATATGATACTAGCTTGGAAATGCATTATCATCAACAGATCTAATCCCTGAACAATAAGCCCACGCTGCCCAATTACACCCATGTGACCAATTAACCTACAAACTTGTACATCTTTGGGATGTGGGAGGAAACTGGAGCACCCAAAGGAAACCCACGCGGTCATGGGGAGAACGTACAAATTCCTTATAGTGGTGGGAATGAATCCGGATTGCTGAAATAATAGCGTTATACTAACTGCTATGTTACAGTGATGCCCTCAATGAATTTTTGATTCTACATATGATAAAAACTTTATGAACAGTTTCTCATTTAACATACACAATCTTAAAATAAACAATCAGAACAAACCATTTGCAAAAAAAGTTGAAATCCACTAAAAATTCTGTTGGTGCAAAACCCTAATTACCTTGTATCCGTAGACTCTCTTGATATTGTATAATAAAGTATTCTTGGGTGTGCTGAAGCTTTCGTAGTTCATTCTCAGTATCCTGAGTCAATAGCCTTAGTTCCTCAAATGTTTGGTTTATTTGAAGGTGTTTCTGAGACATGGAGTCCAGTATACCTACTGGTGAACTTGGCTACATTTATAAAGAAACATTAGTTGATTTCACTGGTGCTTACTCAGCATTTCACTGCAAAAATCCATACCCCTATTTACTCATGTTTCTTTTACATTTACAAATACCAAGGACAAGGATTAAATGTTAAATGTTTAAAAATCCTTCCAAACAATAAATCAAAACTATCATTCCAAATATGGACAAATCAATTGTTAAAAAAACATGTTTCTATCTACCAAGTTTGATATTCAAAGGAAGAAATTCATCTTCATCCTGTTTACATTTGGCATCTATTTATAACAGTATTATAAACCCACAGGATAAATGAATAACTTGGCCTTCAACTCATCAATAAAGAAATTAAACATTCTACTAAAGCAATAAAAAGATCAATTCAAAAATAAGCATTACGAATGATATGTTCTATTGTAATTTTGATTTTGTTCTTCCTTTTTTCAGGTTTTCTGGATGTCACTAAATGCTGTGCCTAAAACAACCTGTCCTAGTTATGGCAAACAAGGTGAAGATGAATAACTGCAAATTGTTGCAGTCATTTACTCACTGTTAATGTTTCAGAGGAATGCAATCTTTCATCAATGTAATAGAACAAATAATGAAAAGGATAACCTATCAATTAAGGTAGCAGAATCACAGATTTTGGCGTCAATTTATTTGGGTAATTTTGTCTAAGTAAAAATAAACAAGATAAACTGAGTTTGTGACACTTTATATTTTAATGCATTTCTGATTTAGGGAAGACTTACAAGCAACTAATTGCCAAAAAAAAGTAGTTACTACGATTACTAATTTTCCAAGAATAATTATTTCACATTTAGGGCGCTTCATAAGTGCCTTCATCAAAAAGTAGTTTGCTCATATAGTTGAGGCAAGGAACATCCTAAGTGACAAAATGATGAATGGCCATGTGTGCTGCGCAAACAGTCTCGAAACAACTTCGAAATCTGAACACTGCATGTTAGCTAGGTGTAGTCTAAGGATGCGTACGACACTATTTTTCTAAAACTCCCACGGAAAATTCTCCCTTGCCAAAAGGGGGTGTAACTTTAATATTCCTCATTGAAAATTGAGATCTTCTTCATGAACCTAGAGCAAGAGCTTTAATCCAAAGGTATACATGAAGAAGATGGTGCCAGCGAACAACACAACCATTTATATTCTGTGTTTCTCACTCATTTTTTTGCTGTTTGTCCAATTGTTTCTTTTGGGTGTTGGGGGTTTGATATTTTTCTTTGAATGGGTTCCACAGTTTTCTTTGTTTCGTGGCTATCTATAGGAAGACTTATCTCAGTCGTATTCTGCATACATACTTTGATATTAAGTGCATTTTGAATCTATGTATGAATGGCGACAGGGTCCAAAATATTTTTTTTATATATAGTAGTTGTGGGGTTCCAAAACACATTCATTTTCAATGGAAAAATTAAGGATTTAAAATTCTGGCTGATTTTTTTTTTCTCTTTAATCAGCTAAATCAAAGAACAATGTTTATTTCAAAATAAATCACCCAAGGCTTAAATGTATTTTTTTTTAAAAGATAAAAATGATTTTGCCTGCTCAGTTAAGTGTGCACTTACAGATGGTCAGGCTGTGTATTATAGAAGCAAATTCTTTTGTGCTTGCCCAAAATGTTCAAGAGATTACACTCATAGCTTGTTTGTAGTCCCAGAGAAGATAACCCAGTAACGAGGCCAAAAAAAATAAAATATTTCAATATTGTTTTAAAATGATAAACATTGTTTAGACTGGTGCATCATTGTTCTACTGACATTATGTTGTTACTGAACTTTAAAACTTACCCTTTAGAATGCCACAAAAAAGGGGAAAGATTCTGACAGAATTCTACATAAGTGAATTATGAAGGTCGTGTGCAAACATCATGATCACTGGCAAAGCCAGATATAGCAGCTTGTATATGAAATTGGATTCAAACATCATTTTTAATATTCTGACTATCTTTAGATCCCCTTAGAAGACAATTTCCTCAGTTCTCCTGTACCTCAAATCACAACTTCAAGCTCTAGTCTTTTGCCATTTTCCTTGTCCACAATGTACCACATTCTTGACTTCATTATTTCCTCTGTCCTTGTTTGAAACTGCATACCGGTTATAACTTCTGGTAAAGATGCCGCTGGCAAGACATGGCAATGCTTTACAGGCAGCAAACAAAACTACTATTTTATTAATTATGCTTTTTCTGAACTACAATCACTGCAATCTACAGTCTGTAATTTCCCTTTGGGAGTCGTGCGTTAGAACCATCTGTACTATCTGCTGTTCTTGCAGCATTCTGAAGGATTCAACAAACTTTACTCTCAAAACTGCAAGTACAGTCGTGGCACCCATACTGGAGTGGACTTGGGGCTGGATTGAAGTAGTGGGGCCCAGGCCCAAGAGTGAAAAACAAACCAATATTTGGATGTTACTGGAGCAGATCTGGGGTCGAAACTTGAGTGAAAAATGAATCGATGATTGGCTAATTTAAGTGCCGAGCCAGATTAAAAAGATCTAGGCGTCAACGCCAAGGCTGAAGGATGAACGTGAAATTCAGCTCACTACTCGCCTCAGCACTGAACCAACTCTGCAGCTGTATCTCTTGCTGCTCTTTGTAGATCTAAATCCAATAATCTATGTGTTCTTCCTCCTCCCCTATACCGCTAACTGATGAAGGCTATTGTGCAGCTAAATAATGCTACATTCTGGCTTGCCAATGGCCTTTGAGTATTATAGACTATCAAAGTCACTTGTTGCATGTAAATATGGGATCTTTTAAAAAATAAAGTGATGCCGCATGCAGCTTAAATATCTGTTTTGCGCAGACTGGAGTAGCACCACAATTTCATTATCTTGAGCAATGACAATAAAGTTCTATTCTATTAATGGTATATCATTTACAAGGATCTCTGTAATACAGCACTCCTTATCTGCCTCAGGTTTCCATTCCTCCTACAATTTGCAGACTTTTAAGCCAATCCTGGATGAACTAATCACTACTTTCCAAATGATTCATCTTCACATTTGTTCCTTTGAATCTTGGTAAGTCCTTCACCTTAGTTTCTCAATTCAGGAAAGCTATTGTTACTTTTTATACCAGTGATTAAAGACCTAAAGCTCTATCAAAGGATTTCCTCACCCTCGAATTTAGAACTTACATTTGTAGCTTCTCTAATCAGTCTCTGTTCATGGTACAAAATGTGTTTGATTGATCTAACCAGTTCCAGTGGACAACGGTCATATGTATTCTAGAAAGAATTAAATAAAAATTCAAAAGTTACATTGTCCAAAGCTCAAATCCATACAATGAAATGCACAAGGCCTAAATTCGCACCTCTTAAACTCCTTGACATGAGAAAAATATATTTAACAACAAATTGCCTTCTTTTCTAAAACGTCAATCTTGAACTTGGTTGAAGGCAGAATTGTCAAATTCTAGTTTTACAGATCCAACAGCAATCATGAACAAATTTAGATGGGTAATTCCGGCAATCATTTAGTTGAGGAAGGTAAAGCCTTATTCCAATCCAAGTAGTAAGCCAATTCAATATCAGACAAATTAAGTCAAGCTGTCCATTTTCCCAGAAAAGGTGGAGAGCTAGAGTAAAAACTAGTGAAAGATTTGTCAGACTACTGGTGCAGAAGAGCAGGTAATATTGTTGAGTTGAATAAGTCATGCTTATAAAAGATACCCCACTCCCCGGGCCAAAAAGTGTTACATAATACATTCTTACTCAGATGTTAATATAATTGAGACACTGGCATGACACATAGAATTTGCAACTTCCTTCCACTTTGTATATCTGTTTGGTAAAAAAAAATAAAATTAACTCTGCCCTGGATGGTCCCATGCCTGGCTGCTAAAGGAGGAGGGTTGGGCATGGGGCTAGCAACATCATTCCCTTCTGTTGCCCAGTGATACAGAAAAGGCAACAGAAGCTCTAAAGACCTCATCCCTGGGAGAGGAAGGATACACCAAGAAGAGGGGCTAAACTTGGGGGAAGGGGGAACAACTTGAAAGACTGGCACAGGACAGAGGACTCTAGCGAGTTACTACTGGCAGTCTATTATGTAATACAATTGTTAATAAAAGTATGAAATTGAAAGAAACCAAATCATAACTCATAAACAATGGCGGAACAAAAATAAAATATACTTGATGTAGGTGACAGGCTGAAAAATTACCAGTAAAGGCAAAATTATCAAAAATTGTTTTTAGCCAATATTGGAAACCAATAAAATATTCTACATTTTATTTGGTTTATAATGTAAAAATACAATTTACTCATTGACATACCAAATCACAGAAATAAGGCTTTATTTATATCGGACAATATTTAAAGTTAACACCTACCTTTAACTGAGTGGCATAATTCCCTAATTTCAACTTTAGTACAAAAACATCTTCACCCATTAAATGATCAGCTTTCTTCTGCAATTCCTGTATTAATGTCTCAAGCAACCTCTGTGCTCGATATTCATCTTGCGGATTCTCCAAATCTATTGAGTCCCTGAAGAGAAGCAAGTCAACAAATAGTTTTTAACTGAAACTCTTAACCAATTAATAGCTTAAAAAAGTACAAGGGAATTGACCAAACATTGAACTGCATTTTTAACTTAAAAGATTAATGGGAAGGGATATTGAATTTGTTTGAACACCTATGGAAGCAAAGCACAAGGAAAAAAATCATAGAATCATCGACATTTATGGAATAAAAGATCATTCACTCCTCCCTGTCCACCACAGGCAAAATCTGGCTTAATTTTTCATTCAGAGCCTTGAAATTTAAAGCACTCAAATGTTCATCAAGTACTTCTTAAATGCAGTGAATGATTTTGTATTACTAACCTTCCAGGCAGTATTCCAGATTCCCATTATTTAAGAGTATTAACTCCCTAAAACCAATGCCTCCTCCCCCTCCCCCCACTCTTCTCTAATCCTTCTGATCATTTAACCACTCTATGCCTTCTGTCAAGATGAACAGATTCTTACTGTTTTTTTTCCTCTGTTTAGGTCTTACATGATTTTATATAGCTTAATTTAATCTCCTCCAAATAGCCTTTTGTCTAA
Source organism: Mobula hypostoma (assembly GCF_963921235.1). Lineage (NCBI taxonomy): Eukaryota > Metazoa > Chordata > Chondrichthyes > Myliobatiformes > Myliobatidae > Mobula > Mobula hypostoma. Next base: position 35,774,788 of record NC_086128.1, read on the forward strand.
AGAATACAATGCCAAACCGAGGAAACATAAAACACTATTCCAAGCTAAACAGTCCCTTCTCACACTGTAATTCACCACACTCTCATAAACACGAGAAAATCTGCAGATGCTGGAAACCCAAAGCAACACACAAAATACTGGAGGAACTCAGCAGCTCAGGCAGCATCCATGGAAATGAATAAACAGTCGACGTTTCAGGCCAAGATCCTTTTTCAGGACTGAAAAAGGGGGAAGAAGCCAGAGTAAAGAAAAAGTGGGGAGAGTGGAAAGAGGCTAGCTAGCAGGTGATGGGAAAGATGAAGGGCTGGAGAGGAAGGAGTCTGACAGGAGAGGAGAGTGGACCATTGGAGAAAGGGGAGGAGGAAGGGACCCAGGGGGAGGTGATAGGTAGGTGAGAAGAGGTAAGAGCCCACAATGGGGAATAGAAGAGGAGGGGGAGGGGAGGGAATTTTTTTTTACCAAAGAAATCAATATTCATGCCATCAGGTTGGAGGCTACCCACAGAGAGGGTGGCCTCACAAGTCTCTTCTGTATCCTCTCTAGTGCTATCTCATCCTTACTACAGTGTGAAAGGGAAAGTTCTCTAGTTGTGCCCTAACTGTTCTACTTTACTTTGGTCAATAAAAGTCACATTATATATGACCAATTAAAGTTACTCCAAGGCATTCTGAATGCTGGGTTTCTTGTGACATTAGCCACAGAAGCATTACACAAAGTGGCAATGAATGAACAAACACATCCATTAGCAAAACTTAAAGAATATTTTATTTTTGGCTCATATGGCTAACACTATGTAGAATTATTCTGAAATTTAGGAAACCTATAAAACCAATCTGAAATGCTGTTTTTACAAGTGCTGTAGTGAATTCTCAGCTGATTAAGTTTTTAGTGAAGCAAATTACATTTTGGCAGACAGGCACAGTATTAAAATCCAAAGGGTATACCAAGGTCATGATGCCAATAGAAGTATTAATGCACAAATTTATTTTTATTTTACCCCTACAATATATTCTGCAGCCTTCAAATATTTTACTGAAAAATAAAATTAGTGCTGCACTGCCATGCTGGCATTCAGAAGAATCAAACTAATAGATGTCTGGCCCCTCAGATATACTTCTGAATTCTATGGCATTTATCTTTTAAAACAATAGAAGTTCACTGCGGCATCTTCAAAATTAATCCTTTAAGCAACATCCAATCAAGTCAACTTTCTGGTCATTGTCTCAATGCCATTCATGAGAATCTGCTGTACTCAAATTAGTTGCCAAATTCCCAACACTAAAATTGTAGCTGCACTTCAAGGAATATCTTATGCACCAAACTTTCCAGCTCATGCAGCACAAGTTTGTTAGACTGTGTAAAAAATTATAATGATTAAAAACCATTTATAACCACACACCTTTCATGACTCCAAATCTTCTTGAAATACTTCACTGCCAATTAATTTTTTGAAATTGAGCCTCTTGTAATGTTGGAAATGCATCAGCCAACTTATGTGCAGCAAGGTAACAAACGGTTATGTGATGTGCAACAGATAATATCAAGAATTTGTTAAGGAATAATCATTGGGTAGAACAATAGCAGAACAGATATTCTTCAAACGGTAAACAGGTTAGTGTAATTAGGACAGTGAGGCCTCAGTTTGAAATCTTATGAGAAACTTACCTGTGATGGTAGTATTGCCTCAGTTATTACCAGATTACACTCAAAAGGATATTCATAATAAACCAACCTGTATCAGGGTAGTTAGTCATCAGTCAACTATAAATGCCATTGCCCATCCATCACACAACTGACTAGAGAAATATGATGTGTTGGAAACAGGCACTTACTACTAAAAATGCGGTACTGAATACTCCATATGGGGAGGTGATGAGGTACTCTTGGCGATAATTATTTATAACTGATTTTTCATAATATGAAGCCATAGCATCTGCTCATGTATCAATGCAAGTTGAAAAAAATGTAGTTTCAGAGTCAGGTTTAATATCACCGGCATATGTCGCGAAATCTGTTAATTTAGAAGCAGTGCAATGCAATATATGATAATATAGACCAAAATAAATAAGTAAATAAATTACAGTAATTATATCTGTATATTGAATAGTTAAATTAGTGCAAAAATAGAAATGATTTACTTTTTTTACAACCTAAATTTAGTACTAACAAATTTCATTCCACATCTCAAACTTTTAGGTAGTGATTTGTGAATTCAATAACGGTGAATTTCTGTTACCCAAATGACCATAATGTGGGAGTTACCTGTATCGAAAATCAAGTCAGAACCCAGAAAGTTTGTTCCAAGAAGTTAGCTCATTAGATCCATTTTTTTCATTAGTCAAAGCTGATCTCATTGGCAATTAAACCTTCTTTCCATATTTCTTAATGAATTAACATATTAATCTCAGCACTGAAGATTTATTGACTCAACATCCACAGCCATCTGGATAAGATGGGATTGCATTTCCTTCAAGAATTAACTTCAAAAACTGGCAGTGAACTACTTCATGTAGTATTGGAGTCATGAAATGTGGTATAACTGTTCTTAATCATTTACAATGTTTTTACACATTGACAAACTCACGCAACTGAAAATTACATAGGAGCAATTACATTTTTAAGTGGCTTGATTTTCAAGTGATTGGCAATATAGTCCCAACTTACTTTCTAGTGTAATTAATAAAGAATTGAAAGAAGATTGAACGAATTCCAAGTAACAGCAGAAATGTGTAGAGACTGATAACGTTAACATCCAAAATGAATGAGTTTAAGCATTGTCCAAGCTGACAAAATGTTGATAGAAGAAACTATTTCATGAAAAAAAAACACCATGTTTTTAAAAGTAGTTATCTTTGGACATGGAAAAGATGTAAAAGGACTGTAACTGATAAGTGTATCACAAGCTGTTTGAAACTTGAAATGATAAAGTATAACTGGAGACACATGGAGGGCTGCAGATGCTGTCAATCTGAAGCAACACCCAAATTGCTGAAGGATTTCAGCAGATCAGGCAACATCTATGGCGGGAAATAGAACAGCCGATGCTTCGGGACCACATTATAACTAACCTTTCCAATAGTAGCCAAATAGCACTAACTACTGAATAATTTGACTTAAGCATTTTCATCTGAATTGTACATACCATGCCTGGCTTTCAATCCACTGAGATAAATAATGCCGAACTTCAATTGGAAAATGCTGCCCATACAAGGACTGCATCTGACGCAGAGCTTCGCCCTGAAGCTGCTGGGCCTGAATCCATACTGACATGGTCTAAGATCTGAAAGGTAAATAAAAATCACTTACCCAAGCTACAAAATAAACAACCAATTCAAGTAAGTGAACATGGATTTACAAAAGACAGTTTTAATGAGAAAACAAAGTCTTGCATTCCATAAAGCAAAGGTGTCCTAAAAAAAATGTAATTTTTGAATTTGCCAATTTCTTTTTTGTTTTAAACTCTTATAGTGCTTACAGCTATTGAAATAAATGTGCACAGAATTTACTGAAATATTTTTTCCACTAGAAAGAAGCTTTTATTGTAACAGGGCCAAATCCTTTTTTAATTTTTTTTTATTAGATGACAATTGAAGAATAACCTTTATCACCCCCACTTAATTACTGGTATGTAGCCTCTCAGGAGCATTTAGTTGTAGTAAGTTACATGGTTAGTTAGCATGAGATTGGAAATTCAATTGTATGTATTTTTTAAATATCAGTTGTATAATTGAGAAGATTCATTAAAACTCTTGGCAAATCATTCAATAAAACCTACGAAGTGTTTTAATTATGAAGTGCGACTGAATAGGAAGGGTGCATTTTCATTGGAGGACCGGCTGATAGGAAACCTGATAACAGTGTAAAATATTATGAGGGACATACATAGAACACAGAACAGTACAGGCCTTTTGACCCGTGATGTTGTGTCAACCTATATAAACTTACTCCACAATCAGTCTAACACTTCCCTCCTACAAAGCCATTTTTCTTCCATCCATGTGCTTATCTAATAGCCTCTTAAATATGGCTATTATATCAGCCTCTACCACCACCCTAGCAGTGTGTTCCAGGCACCTGCTACTCTCTGTTAAATCACACAACAACCACTTCTGACATCTCCCTTAAACTTTACTCCACTCACCTTAAATGGATATCCTCTTGTATTGCCATTACTGTCCTGGGTAAAATGCACTTTATGACACCATCTACAAGTTGAACAAGTTGGGTCTTTATTCTTTGGAGCGTAGAAGGTCGAGGGGGAACTTGATAGAGGTATTTAAAATTATGAGGGGGATTGATAGAGTTGACGTGAATAGGCTTTTTCCATTGACAGTGGGGAAGATTCAAACAAGAGGACATGAGTTGAGAGTTAAAGGACAAAAGTTTAGGGGTAACATGAGGGGGAACTTCTTTACTCGGAGAGTGGTAGCTGTGTGGAATGAGCTTCCAGCAGAAGTGGTCGAGGCAGGTTTGATGTTGTCATTTAAAGTTAAGTTGGATAGATACATAGACACGAAAGGAATAGAGGGTTATGGGCTGAGTGCAGGTCGGTGGGACTAGGTGAGAGTAAGAGTTAGAAGGCAAGGATTAGAAGGGCCGAGAAGGCCTGTTTCCGTGCTGTAATTGTTATATGGTTATATCTATGCCTCACATTCTCTTATACACCTCTATCAAGTTGCTGCTCACCCTCCTTTGCTCCAAAGAGAAGAGCCTTAACTCGTTTAACTCTTCCTCAGAAGACGTGTTCTCTAATCCAAGCAACATCCTGGTAAACCTCTTCTGTACCCTCTCTAAAGCTTCCACATACTTACAAATGAACTCTCCTGTTCCAGTCACTTACACTCAAGGTCAAGATACCACCTCCATAAAGTTATGAGAGATGCCAAAACACAATACCAGTCCAAAACTGAGTCTCAGGCTCACTGTCAGTTGTGGTGGGGCTTACATGTTATAATGGACTACAAAACCAAGTCAGACAGCATTGCTAATATCATATCCCTTCCCAATGAGCTTAATACATTTTAAGCACGTTTTGAAAAGCAGCAGAGTGGTACATCACCGATCTCCCCAACAGTCTCCAATGTACTTGAACCGATAATAAACGTTATGGATATGAGATTGGTCTTTAAGGGAATCAAGCAATGGATTGAATGATGCGGCTTGGGACACCAAGTGGCCATGGAAGCCTCTGGTACCCCTGTCTGTGTCCTTAAATCCTGTACAAGTCAGCTGGCATGGGTATGTGCAGACATTTTTACCCGCTTCCGGCTTAAATTTAGGGTTCCCACCTGCTTTAAGACACCATCATTCCTGTATACAAGAAAAACAACGTAACAAACCTTAAGAACTACCACTCAGTGGCTCTGACATTCACCATCACGAGGTGCTTCAAGAAGCTGGTCACAGCATGCATTAAGTCCAGCCTCTCAGACAATCATGCCCCACTACAATTTACCTACCACTGAAACAGGTCTACAAGGAAATGCCCTTTCCCTGGCCCTGACTAGAAATGCCTGGTCATCTCTAAAACATCTAAACCAGGGATTCCCAATTTTATTTTGTGTCAATGGCCAATAACATGAAGCAAGGGGTTCTCCACCTTTCCAATGCTCAGGATACAAAAGCTTGTAATCACGCATCACCTTGCTTAAGTTCCTATCCTGCTGCTATGAGATTCTTGAATGGGCCACTTGTAGGATAAAAGACAAATTCTTGATCTATTAATCTAACTCATCCTGGCTCTTGCACGTTATTGTCTGCTACACTGCACATCTCAGTAACTGTAACACTATATTCCACATTCTGTATTGCTTTTCCCTTTGTACTTATGCTTTATGACTTGTCTGGATGGCATGCATTTTTTCCCATTCTATTTTGACACATGTGACAATAATAAACCAATGACTGATTACTTCTACTTCTACCTGATGCAAGGTGGTGCTGGTGATGTACAAAAACATTGTGCAGACAGCTAACAAAACTACTAACTATTCTACTAAATATACTTTTTCTGGACCACTATTACTGCAATCTGCAGCCTGTAATTCCCCTTTGGGAACCATCTTTTTGAATAATCTGAACGACCTAGTCATTTTTGCAGAATCCTGAAGGATTTGGCAAGACCCAGGTCAGAGAGCGATAAATGAACTGATGTTTAGCTGGCTTAAGCATGAGCCAGATTAAAAAGACTGAGGCGTCAAGGGCGAGGGCAAGGGACAAACTGGTGTTCAGCTTGGTGAGGCTTTACTCACTACCGCGCAGAACTGGTACTGCAGCCATCGGGCTCCTACATTGTCTCAATGCTAATTGGTTCTGCGGCTGTGGGCCCACTTTAGGGAACTCTGCGATTCATGTTCTGTATGTTATTTGTTTAGTTTTTTTTTGCACAATTATTTGTTTATTTGCATACTGGATGCTTGACAGTCTTTGTTGCATGGGTTTTTTAGTGGATTCTGTTGTGTTTCTTTGTTTCGTAGCTGCCTGCAAAAAGATGAATTTCAAGGTTGCATATGGTGTACATACTTTAGATAATAAATGTACTTTGAACATTTGTGACAATTGAAATTTCAGAAGTTAGGCCAAGTGTGCGTACATAGTCCTTTTTCTTACAATTTCCTCTTTCTTCTCCGAAGAGGTGGATGGGTGGGTTAGTTGGTTTGCCGATGACACAAAGATTGGTAGCAGTGTCAGGAAAGCAGGGCGTCTGCAGAAGCAGTCGGCTGAATGGCCTAACTCTGCTATGTTTTACAGTTTAAGGTCGCTGATGGATACAGCAGGATATAGATTAGTTACAAATATGGGTGGAGAAATAGCAGATAGAGTTAAATTGAGGCAAGTTAGAGGGGTTGCACTTTGGAAGATCAAATCTAACATGTGCACAGTTAATGGCAGGACCCTTAGCAGCACTGATCCTCAGAGGGATCTTGGGGTCTAATTCCATAACACCCTGAAAGTGGCTGCACAAGTTGACAGGGTAGTAAAGGCGGCATATGGCATGCTTGACTTTATTAGTCACTGAGTTCAAGTCAGGAAGTTAATGATGCAGCTTTATAAAATTCTGTTTAAGCCACATCTGGAGTATTGCATTCAAGTTCTGGTCTCATTACAGGGCGGATGTGGAAGCTTTGGAAATGGCACAAAACAGTTTCTTCTCTCCCTCTCCATCATTCCCCCACAAGGATGCTGCTTGAATAGAGGGAACATGCTATAAGGAGACACTGAACAAACCAGGGTTGTTTTCTCCGGAGCAGTGGAGACTGAGGGGAGACCTGATAGAAATTTATAATATCATAAGAGACACAGGTAGAGCAGATTGCTGGTGTAGTGTTTTTTAGAAAACAGTGCTGGGTGTCTGAAATGCACTGCCAAGGTGGTAATGGAGGCAGATATGATAGAGGCATTTAAGAGTCTCTTAGAAAGGCACATGAATATGCAGAGAATGGAGGGATATGGACTATCTGTAGACAGAAGAGATTCAGTGTCATGAGGATAATTAGTTTGACACAACATCATGAGCCAAAAGGCCTGTTCATATCCGTATTGTTCTATCATCATTTGCCATATTCATGACCATCCTCAGAGCTGCCTCTGTTGCTTCCCTCCTGTCTGAACAAGCTAAAGTTGCTTCCTAGTCAGCTCCCAATTCTGAACTTGCATCTCTCCTTGAATCGTGCTTTATAAATAAGCAAGAACAATTCCTTCGCTCTAAAATGCAAAGGAAATCACTAATGTTCTTTCAGAATTCGTACAAATCAGACTTTAGTCTTGCACGTTCACTAAAATAGAAACCTAAACATTCAAACTTTGACAGGTTCATTAAAAGTAAACAGCAAAATATTAAAAATTAACACAACCCTACAATGTACACTTCCTTGAGTAGATAAGTAAAAACAGATTCAAATAGAATTATTACAGAACAGAAGTCAGCCCATCAGGTTGGCCCCTTCGCACCCCACTTCTGCCCCCTGCGCTGTCCTGCAAATGCTTTTACCTTCAAATATTAAATTAATGGAACTAGATGGGCATCTTGGGCAGCATGGATGAGTTAGACTGAAGGGCCTGCTTCCATGCTGCATTATTCTAGAATAAACTTTTCATAATCAGTCTATTTGCAAATACTCTAAAATTAGGACAAAGATTTGATAATTGTGTAAATAGTGGAATTTTACATTAGAGTATGGGAAATAGTATGTCCCAAAAATTGAAACCTCAAGATCTTAAAACAGGCTTCACATAAAATGCAGTAGCCTGAATCTTTCTAGTAGGCTAAAAGTGGGCTCATATCTCACTTGTTATTGCAAAGGAAATCCTGAAGCAACTTTCAACCTTCTCATATACAAGGTTGAATGCAAAAATCAATAAGCTACTATCAAACCTAAGCTGCTCCTTCACAAGATTTGCAACAGTACACCAGCCGGAGGTTAGGGTAACAAAGGGTGTAAAGTGATAATACTAGCTTTCTAGACACCTATTGAGCACCACACAAAAACAGAGCTTGCCCATTCAAGTACAAGTCAATTTTATACTGTCTGACGACCTTCCTGATTCTAAAAATTTACTTTTGAGTTACGATATTGCATTCCTTCAGAGATAAATCTCTGTGGGAAATTTAAAAAGGAGACCTTAATTTTACTTGTTCTCTAATTATCTTGTTATTTCTCATTTGGCTTTCTATACTTTGCACTAAATTGAAACATCTTATATTTGCATTTCTAATATAAACTTTACATATTTCAGTAAGGATTCTTCAGTCTGAATAATTGGAGAAGTATGCTGTTACCTGCCCAAATAACAGGTCCCAGACTCTCTATAGTGGACTCCAAGCTATATTGTTCAATGACTACTTGCTGCAGTGCAAAAGGCCACCATAATACTGTAATCACACATATATAATGAATAGTGCACACCATCTTTTTCCAACTATGAAAAATCATTAAATCAGACAAAAAACCAATTCAACATCACTCAGTCTGAACACATCTCCTTCGAGGAGAGAAGCAGGGGATATTCAAAACTTAAACCATTTCTGATACATTAAATTAAATGTAATATCCTCTATTAAAATTAAGGACTATGCTTGCTTATAAAGTTTATAACTAATAAAACCTTTGACAATTTTTAATAAGTTCGGCAACAAAATGGTTGAGTTGAATAGTATAGCTCCAGCAAACTAGGATTCAAGCACCTACAAATTTCCTCGTGTTTGCGCTTTTAAACTAGGGTTCAATCCTGATTTCCAATGTTGTCTGTGTTGAGGTTGCATGCATCTACATTGGTTTCCTCTGGCTACTGCCTATAAAAGATATGCATTCTAAATAGCCACTAAATTACCCTGGAATGCCAGTGATCAGTAGATCAGAGAACAGCTCATGGAAATATAAGACAGAAGAACAAAAATGTAAATGGGTGATTGAAAATCAGTATAGATTAGGTGGGCCAAAATGCCTGCACCTGGGCAGCATGACTATGAATGGCCTGTGCTTTATATGTTAAGACAATGCTGAGTACTTCCACTTCAATGAGATTACAACCTAGGACAACAAATGTGTTCTTTACTAGCCATTACTTAAAACTAGAATATAAATTGTTGCTTGATATTTGGTAATTTATGATTTTAAAGCAAAAGTAATCCATAAAGGATTGAGAAGAAGGTTAGGATAGAAAGGCACGGGATTGGGATTGCAGATTCTCATGAGCAGCACTGTGTTACAGCTAGTGGAGAGGCTGTCTCAGCTCTAGCAATCTGGGTTCAATTCTAATCTTGGGAGTTTGTAGATGAAACAGTTACCTAGCAGTCCACAAGTAAGTGGCCCCAAAGGTAATAAAGGTAGTAAAAATAGGTCTTAAAATTTTGGAAAATTAGAAATTCAGATACAATGGTCTAGTTATGAACAAGTTCAAAGTAAATTTATCAGAAGTACATTTATGTCACCATATACAACCCTGAGATTAATTTTCTTGTGGGGCATACTCAATAAATCCATAATAGAATAACCATAACAGAATCAATGAAAGACTGCACAAGTTTGAGCAGTCAACTACTGTACAAAAGACAACAAACTGCACAAATACAAAGATAAAGAAATAATAATAAATAAATAGGCAATAAATATTGAGAACATGAGATGGAGTCCTTGAAAGTGAGCCCATAGGTTGTGGGAACATTTCAGTGATGGGGCAAGTGAGGTTATCCCCTTTGGTTCAAGAGCCTGATGGTTGAGGGGTAATAACTGTTACTGAAACCTGGTGGTCCAAGTCAGCTAATCAAATCATGTTTTGTGGTGGGATTTTAGCACTGGGCAATGATAACGAATCAAGAGATTTGACTACTGGGAAAGACCACCGACATTCACAGGAAATTATATAGTAGTGGAACTACTTATTATTCAAGCTGAATTGACCAGCCAATTACTAAGCAGAAAACTTATTAACTCAAAACATGTTCATCTATTGAATACAGACCAAGACAAAAAGTTTATAACAGCAGCATAAATAAAAAAAACACATTTGAGATGCCTGAATAACTAATTTACATTTGAGGCGGGGGGGGAGGAGAAGGTCATCGATACCAAATTAATGCTAAGCTGGGTGTACTTTCACCCAGCTCTCCAAAATGATAAGCAAAAATTTTTTTCCGGCAGTGCAGTTTACACAATTTAAGGAATTGCTATGATATCAATTCCCAAAAGTTCCACAGAAAAACTAAAGATAGCGACATATTGTATGCCCCTGAAAATTGCTGCTGCGACTACACTAACCAAATGAAATAAATTATATATCTTGTCCTCCATATTGCAATTTTGACTCAATGTGACGCACAGAAACTAATTCTTAGCACTTGCGTAGCATTCACACATTCAACAATGCTAGTAGAAGCTTCATCAAGATGGTATCTCCATTAACCCACAAAACTATCTGATTATGCTAAATGCTCCACTTTAATATATTCCTACTTAAGGTTAACTCATAACCACAAACACAGCCTTTTACAGAATTTGAGCAAGGAAAGTGACACCATACAAGTCATATTAAATTCGGGAGTAACTCAGCAAGTCAGGCTGCATCAATGGAGGATTTCAGGGCAACATCCTTCATCAGGTCCTTTCCTGTGCACCCTCTCACAACAAAAATAATGCTGGGATAATGAAACATTGCCCCAGCCCAAATTCACCTTAACATACACTAATGATTGATCAATGTCAAAAGACTTCTTCACTCTTCACCTAGGCTCTGTAAACCATCATAGACTTCACCTCCACACTGCCATCATCCTAATTAAATACATATTTAAAAAAGATGATGTGTAATGTGCATTTCTTGAAACATATTTAACATTTACACAGTACTGTAAGAATAATGTCAGAGAGGCATTAAGTCAGGGGTCCACAGGCCCCTTGTTAATTGGCATTAAGGCTGGGAACCCACGCATTAAATTACACAGCACAGGAAAAAGTCCCTTTGGCCCAACTTGTCTACCGAGCTAGTACTGTTTGTCCATGTTTGATTTCTATCCCTCTAAACTTTTCCTATCCATGTACCTATCAAATGTCTTTTAAACATTGTAGTTGTACCAGCTGCTTCTATCTTCTCTGGCAGCTTGTTCCACATACAAACTACCCTGTGTGATAAAGGTGCCCCTCTGATCCCTTTTAAATCTTTCCACTCTATGCCATCTAGTTTCAGACTTCCCTTCCCCAGGGAGAAGTCTGACCATTTGCCTTATCTATGAAACTCATCATTTTATAAAACTCCATCAAGATAGCTCTCAGGCTCAATTACAGGATAAAGCCCCAGTCTATCCAGCCTCTCTTTATAATTCGAGCCCTTCATTTTCAGCAACATTCAGGTGAATCTTTTTGGTACAATTTCCAGCTTAATGACGTCTTTCTTATAGTTAGGCAACTAAAACCGCACATAATACTCCAAGTATGTGTCAATGTCTTGTATAGTTGTACCATGGATGTCTGAACTCTTGGGCTCAGTGGGTTGACCAATGCCAAGTGTCTTTTTTACCACTCTATCTGTACCACGACTTTCAAGGAACAATATACTTATAAGTTTTTCTGTTCTGCAAGATACTCCAAGGCCCTACCATTTACTGTAAGAGTCATACCTTGGTTTAAGTTACAAAATGCAATACTGTGCAGATATCTGAGTTAAATTCCATCTGCCATTCCTTGGCCCACTTTTCCGGTTGATCTAGATGTTGTTGTAAGTATTAAATGACCTTCATTATCCACTATACCATCAATTTGATGTCATCCACACACTTCCCATGCTAACTACATTCTCAAACTGTTAATATAGATAATGAACAATACATGACCCAGCACCGATCCCTACAGTATACCACTGGTCAGCGGACAGTGATCTAGAGAGAAAAAAAAACCTCCAGTAACATTCTTCGACTTTTTCAAGCTAATTTTGCATCATATGTGATCATCTTTTGGATCCCATGTTATCTTATTTTACAGACCAACCTACCACGTGAAAGGCCTTGCTAAAAGTACCTTGTAAAAGTGAATGCAGACATTGTCTACTGCCTTACTATTGTCAATCCTCTCCGTCATATTTTGAAAAAAGGATTAAATTTGAAACATGATTTTTCACGCACAAAGTTATGGTGACTATTGATAATCCTGCTCAGTAACCTTCCTGCCACTGATGTTAAGATCACTACCCTGCCCATGCAGCCCTCCTTAAATAAGGCACATTAATCAATGCTACTATTTCCTTTTTATTTGAGTTCCTCCCATATAGCCTCACTGGTCTATTCCCTAGGAATAGACTCTATAAGTATTGTCACATTCCGTTGTTCATCAAAAAGGCAACTCCCTCTCTTCTCTTAACCCCACCTCCATCATTCATGTATCACCTGTACCCCAGCTGCAGTCTTGCCCATTCCCCAACCATACTTCTCTAACAGTTACAATATCTCAGTCCAATGTGCCTATTCATGTCCTAAGTTCACCTAACAAATCTTCCTGCTAGCATATTGGCTCTCCTTTAGTTCAGGTGAAATGCAAGCCTCTTGTATTATCTACTCTGGAAGAAATCCCGATGGCCATTTTGATTTTTGGTGAAACTATCTCTCAGAGACTCCTGTTTATGTTTACTATCTCCTGCATGATGCTCTATGAGTCCACCTGCTGCTCCAACTGATCCATATGGTCTGAGAGGAGATGCAGGAGATCGCATGTCTTGAAGACATAGTTGTGCCACTTTTAAAAACGTTGTTGCTTGTCCTCCTCACCAAAGCTTGGACTTTGCCCTCAACAATAACACCTCATATCAGCCCTTTTCAAAATGGCTATTGCTAGATTTTTCAAAGTAAATTATATTAAAGTACATATATGTCACCATTACTACCCAGAAATTCTTTTTCTTGTGGGAATACTCAATAAATCCAAGATACATAATAGAATCAATATAAGATTGCACCCAACAGGACAAACAACCGATGTGCAAAAAAAAAACACTAAACTGTGCAAATACAAAAGAAAAAATAAGAGGAAATAATCATAATAAATATCGAGAACATGAGATGAAGAGTGCTTGAAAGTGAGTCCATAGGTTGTGGGAACAGTTCAGTAATTGGGCAAGTGAAGTTATGTCCACTCATCTTCACTCACCTTTTCTTTTTTACTTTAACAAGACAAGCAACTCCATACCTGAGACACACTTTTTAAACAATTTATTTTGCTGCTACTCCTCTCTGGTCCTCACAGTTACAAGACATTATCAGTTACATGTTACAGGCCTCCAGCCACAAATAGCTCTCTCCTATAGCATACATGTCTGTTATATATTCAGTTTCTCAAAAAATCTATTTCAGGATTTTTAATTTATTCATCTCCCCCTCCCCCCCCAAAAGATTGTGAGACACTTTATCAACCTGGCTCTGGGCAACAATTTCCAGACCTTGGGTGATAGAGTTGAGTATTTGGATCACTTCCAACCCATTTGAGGATTTCACATTGACAGTTAGATTTCCTTCCTTACTCCTCTCCATGAAAACACTGTATTCTGTCTCAACTCTCCATCACCACTTTACAAGCTGGTCCTATTCCAGAGGTACACAGGATGAATTCAGGGGAAATTAACCAACTTCAAAACAACTAACTTCTTTGGTTTCATTTTTAAAAATTTAGAATCATGTGGTAGATTCTACAATGTAATTATCAACATTTGAAATTAATGTGTTGTATAAATAAATGTCTCCCAGTTAATTAGATCACGTCAGGACCAGTACCTTTTGGCCCAATTAAGCAGCTGCCCCAATTAGCCGAAGTTTCATGAAAACAGTCAAAAAGGTATTAAAATAAGGACAAACTACCATTTAACTGAGTAAAAAATTATGCATTTAAATGAAATGCACAACAAATTAGAACACTACCAATACTACAATACAATAAAACTGTATTAGTTCCTAGTTATTGACGGATTAATTCATCTAGCTTACACTGTTTTCTTCTTCTGATTGACCATAAATGAACAAAATCTGTGCAGATACCTAGCATAGATAATGGATTATCTTCATACAATGTTGATCATTGCATCCTCCAAATCTTCGTTTGCATGGTAACATTCAAAATATTCGTAATTACCTTCAAATTCTTCATAGTTCCTAACTTGAAGTAGTGAAATAGTTTCATTTTTACCTACAGCCATTTCTGGCAATTTGAAGCCTGAATGCTTGAAACCACAGTGAGCAAAACAGTTCTGAATTGTCTTACTGCTCATTTCTCACCAATTATCGGTGAAAAAAATCACTGCTTTTTGAACAGAAACACATACAACTGACGCTACTTAAAAACTATTCACTCTAAACATGGTTTAGTGTTTAACGGCCTCACAAGTGCCCACGACTGATGCTAGTTAGAAACTGTTCGGAAACAGCCCCCCATTTCAATCAAGCAGCAGTATCCCAAATAAACAAAGGGAATCCTGGCTATTTTCTCAATTAAAATTTGTTCTTTAAGGGTTGTCCCAAAAAGCTGCCACCCCAAATAACTGATGACCCAATTAACCAAAATCCACTGTGCTTATTATAAATACTAAGCATATTACAAATAACTTCTTCAAATTTTTGAAATTTGAGGATCTTCCACAAAACCTTACAATGCCAACGATAAAATCTGCAGTGGAGCATACAACCAAGGTGACATTTCTGAAAAATAGCTGGAATCAAATGGAATGTGTAAATCATGCTTCAGGTTTTGCTATATATTACACACACACACACACTTACTTGCAAATACTGGAATTTTATTTGTTCCCGAAGAATATATCTGATACAGATGACTGAGTAAATACACAAGTGAAGTGGTCTAAATTATACAGATAAAAATGCCACCTTAATGCTCCATCCCACTTCCACACTGACCTCTTGCACTGTTATTACAAAACCAGATTTTATAAGGGTACGTCCACAATACGCCAGATAATTTTGAAAACGAAGCTTTTTCTCTTCGTTTTGCCCTCCCATCCACACTGACCCGGCGTTTTCAGCCCCCAAAAACGGAGATTTTCGAAAACACTCTCCAGAGTGAATAAATCTGAAAACGCTTAATATCCGGCGTAGTGTGTATGGGATAACCGGAGAGATTTTAAAACGTTGTCATGACAACACACAACAATGCTTTTTTCTGCTTCTGCTTGGTACTGCGCAAGCACTGCCGTACGGCTGTTATAACGCGCAGTCGGTGTGAATGGCGTGAGAGTTAAATTGTAAAGTGAGTTTTTTTGACTATTTAAAAACGCTGTCATGACGTGCCGGAACAGATGTTCGTTGTTTTAACAACGAAGTGAAGAAGTGAATAAGTATACTCACTTCGCTCTGTTTTCTGTCCTTGCTTGTATGAAGGTGGTTTACCTATTTATGCAAGTACTTCTCTGACAATAGATGTGTAACAGCCTAATGTAACATTGTATGGAAATACAAGATAACACTGATATGAAACGCTGATAACGTTTTATACATTTAACAAGGTGCTTTATTAATGCAACAGAGTTAGTTTTACAATGTTCGTCGTCAGCCGGGTCATACTTTCCATGAATTCCCTGTTGGTTGCCTCCATACACTCCAGTATTTGTTTTTTTTAAAGTTTTAAGTCCTCCTGCACGACAGCCAAGAGCAATTCCTTTAAACTTTTTCTACTCTGCAACTGGGCAAACGCGCACTAACTATATCATTTCCTCTTCGATTGTTTTCTGTGTGTCCTGCGCATGCCCAGTAGGAGGAGATTCACCCAAATATCCGCCTAATGTGGACGGAGATATTTTGAAAAACGCTTAGTGTGGACGACTGTCGTTTTTACTCAAAACCGGCATTTTCAAAATTATCCGGCGTAGTGTGGACGTAGCCTTAGTTTATTTCAGTACAAGGTGTGTAAATTTAGCACTATGTGGGTGGTGATACAAAATGTGCATTATTCATGGTGGTCAAAAGGCATTAAGACATGGAAGCAAAGGCAGCTTGGCGAATAGTATGCCAGAAGACTGTGTGGAAGAGCACAGTCTAGAGGACTGAGGGCTAAAACTGAAAGAGCTGGGTGAAAGCAAACTGCAAAGCTTAGTTGGGGGGGGGTGGGAGAAGAGATTATTATAAATTGCTTAGCAGAACAGTATTCAGCATCCTGGGAAAACTTTCAAAATGGCCTAATTTTTGGATATATTAATGGAAGAAGGAGAGCACACCAATTCAAGGGGTAGAAGCTCTCAAAGGGAATCTGAATACCCATAAAATTCAGGACGTTGAGAAAATGAGAGTGGCAAATCCCACAGCATTCATGGAACTGTTTAGATTACATGGTGGTGGCAACAGAGCAGCAGTGCAAGGAATTGCAAGTAAGTATCGGGGCCTATTGAAAATCAAGGTTTGGAATATGTTAACATAAATGGAGACAAACTTCAGTTACGGAATACACATTACTCTTTAACTTGGAATGCTCCCAGTCTGACGCATTAGGTAACACACTAGAGAAACTAAGTGACTCTAATACAATTACGAGGCCAAGTATCGCTCACTTTTTGTGAAATGTCTGTTAGATGAGCTGAATGCTGGCAACTCTGTACAGACATTTATTACAGAATTTAACATGAAGGATGTTCTTTGGTTCATTGCTCAAGGGTGGGAGAAGGTAGAACCTTCAACACTAAAGAATGGCTGGCATAAGTTGTGGCCTGCCTTGACGTTTGATAATGTGCCAGAAAAGCTTGATGATGATTTCACAGGATTTCATGTACCAAAGGAGAAAGTAGTTGTTCATGATTTGCTTGTGTATGCAAAAAGTGTTACTGGACCTGCTTTCAAACATACAGTAAGTAATCTTAATGAAGAAAATCTACGTGAGTGGATGATTGTCAATGACAAAACACCTGTTGTGCATCACCTTATGGACTCGGAAATTATAGACAGTGTTCTGAATGCTAATAAAAACATTGCAAGTGATGAAGATGATAGCAATGATGATGAAATAGATGAAACTGAAAGATTTACTATTGACAAGTTAATTGAGTTGTTGGGTGATTTAATCAAAGGGCTAGAGAAACGCACCTTCGTGACAGAACAAAAGCTAATGAATTTTTATTTGATGTAAGAAAAATTACACAGGGAGGGATCAAAGCACAATGAAACAACTTCGACTGGATAAAAAGTTTAAAAAGATAACAGAGAAGCAACAGTCTTTGTAAGCACGGTAATGAATAAATTTAAATTCATTTTTTGCTTTAATTAATAACCCCTTTTAAGCTTGTACAGTCCATTTTTACCATTATTATTATTATGTGACCACTTTTAGTCCAGTAAAAACGTTAATCCGGCAATGCTCAGGAACCGAGGGTGCAAGAAAAATCGGTAGTCAACTTGTGTACCATGAAGAAATAATCCTCTTACCTTTGAGTTGCAGCCAGTGTTAACATGTAAAGACAATGTCAGGAACCTGTATGAAAACAATGATGAAAATGTTTCTGAATAAAAGTTCACAAGTACAAAACAGTACAAAGATAATCAAGTTTTAAATCAAGATAATCGACATTCCTTTCTAACAATGAAAGATGGATAACTTGAATGTAACTGAAATCATACTGCCCAACTATCTTTAAACAAATATTTAGGGGGATAGCATCATTACAAATAATAATTTATGATAATATGCAGATTTTAAATAAATAGTAATAACCATCAACCTACAGGTACATTTCATGTTACTGTACTAAACCAGTAGGGGGCTGAGGAAAACAAACACAGACCAATAAAAACTTAAAAAAATCTCTAAGTGTTACATTAGTAAGGAATTAAATTCAGTACAAACTAGAACCCAAAATGAATGTCACACATACTTTATATGGCATAAAAATGTTTGGAAAGTGGAAAGGATACAGACATTGCATGAGGTAAATTAGTAAAAATGGAGTAGTACTAAATCAATAATATCTTCAGTAATAAATTAAATAGAGTTTTCAGTTGTGTTGCTGAATAGCAGAAAAGCAGAGCATTCTCAAGTTTGGTCTCCTTGTTTGAACCTTTAGAATCTATGTCTTATAGTCTTTGAGCCCTCTGATCATGGAAATATTTCTATTTACCCCAAACACGTCTTGATTTTTTTTTACACACCTCTATCAAATCTCCCCATAACTTACTTTTTTTCAAAGATAATAATTTCAGTCTCTCCAATTCACTTTTGCAGTTGTCTTTGTGAAACTGTTTTAATACTAGGGACTGTCTCTGGGACCTTCACATCTCTCCTAAAAGTCAGTGACCAGATTGCTTAATTAGTGTTTTATAAAGGTTAATCATACTTTTTTTTTGATGAAGTCATTAACTTAAGTGCTAATATTGTTTCTCTCTCTACAGATGATACCCCGCTTAGTAATTCAACATAACCTCCGTTTTTGAAAATGGAGGCAGAGATTACAATGTCAGAGTCTCAAATGTTTTGTAAGCTGATCTCTCAGAAAGCTCTGCCATTTCAAACAAGTGTGCACACGTCTCATTATCCCAGGATATCAAGAACTGTGCCATTTGGTCTCAGTTATCCCCCTTTGCTCTTTCCAAAAATGCAGTTATTGAGTGCACATAAAATACAGTACAGTAACAAAATACTTTCTCAGGAAAAAAACTGCAATCAAAAAGCAAAACAACTGAATATTTCTGTGACTCAGTCAAAACCATGCCTCAAAATAATCAAATCATCATTAACAGTTTAGCAATTTGATAGCATGTTATTCTTACATTCCAAGAAACAATATATGAAATTTAGAGAGAGACTGCCTTCTGTGGTTAATAGAAAAACAATCGCAGGCATTGGAAATTTATAACAAAAAAGGTGCAAATATTCATCAACGATGAAAGGACAATGACTTAAAATATTAGTTCTATTTTCCTGAGGAAATTACTATCTATTAATACATACAGTTTTTGATTACTTATATGAATGTTCATATTTGAAGTTCATATACAGTATGTTACAAACTTAAGTGCATTCACATCGGGGTTTGTTATCGAAAAAAAAGCATTGCCTTCAAAGTTGTACAAGTATCCAATGCAAACATGAAATACTGGGAGTGTCTGTTGTCTAGCTGAAAACAGCTGTGTAGCACATACACAGCTCAAACAGCTTAACTGTGCAGCTAACAAAATTCCAAAGGGAATGAGCAAAGCAATGTGATTAGCTTTCCAATATTAGAAGAGTCATCAAACACTACAGCACAGAAACAGGCCATGTGGCCCATCTAGTGAGCCAAATCATAGATCTACCTAGTCCCACTGACCAACACCGGGACCATAGCATTCCCTACCCCTCTCATCCATGCACCTATACAAATTTTTCTTAATTGTTGAAATTAAACCCACATCCCCCACTTCCACATTCTCACCACCCTCAGAGAAGTTTCCCCTCATGTTCCCCTTAAACATTTCAGCTTTCACCCTTAACCCATGACCTCTAGTTCTAGCCTCATCCAATCTCAGTGGAAAATGTCTGCTTGCATTTACCCTATCTATACCCCTCATAATTTCTATCAAACCTCCCATCAAACTTCTACATTCAAGCGAATAAAGTTCTATCCTATTCAACCTTTCCCTATAACTCAGATCTTCAAGACACTGCAAAATCTTTATAAATGTTCCTTGCAGTCTTTCAATCTTACTTGCATCTTTCCTGTATGTATGTGGCCAAAACTGCATGCACACAATACTCAAAATTAGGCCTCACCAGCTTCTTATACAATTTCAACAAAACATCCCATCTCCTGTACTCAATACTTTGACTTATGAAGGCCAATGTGCCAAAAGCTTTTTTTTTTAAATGACTCTATCTACCTGTAACACCACTTTCAAGGAATTATGGATCTCTATTCCCAGAGCCCTGTTCTACTGCATTTTCTAGTGCCCTACACCTCACACTTGTCTACATTAATTTCCATGTGCCCCTGCTCCAGGTGGTCCAGATCCTGCTGTAGTCTTTGGTACTCTTCCTCACTATCCACTGCACCCCCAATCTTGGTGTCATCCGCAAATTTGTTGATCCAGTTTACCACATCATCCAGATCATTGATATAGCTGACAAACCGACATAGCACTGATGCCTGCAGCACACCATTTGTCACAGGCCTCCAGTCAGAGAGGCAATGATCTGCAGCCACTTCAGCTTTTTCCACAAAGCCAATGTCTAATCCAATTTACTACTTCATCTTGCACGACAAGCAGTTGAACCTGCTTGACCAAGCTCCCATACAGGACCTTGTCAAAAGCCTTGCTGAAGTCCACGTAAACAACATCCACAGCCTTGCCTTCATCAACTTTCTGGTAACTTACTCAAAGAGCTCCAAGATTGGTTTGACAGGACTTAGAGCCTTTCTTAAACAAAAGAACATTAGCTATCTTCCAATCCTCCGGCACCTCACTATAGCTAAAGGTATTTTAAACATCTCCGCTGAGGTCCCTGCAATTTCTGCACTAGCCTCCCACAAGGTCAGAGAGAACACCTTGTCAGGCCCTGGGGATTTGATCCACCCTAATTTGCCTCAAAACAGCAAACTCCTTCTCCTCTAATCTGTATAAGGTCCATGACTTCTCTGCTGCATTTCCTCACATCTATAGACTGTGTGCCCGTCTCCCAAGTAAATACAGAAGCAAAATAAAAATCTACTTAACATCTCCACATATCTTTTGGCTCCACCCAGAGATTGACCCTCTGGAAGATCAGAGTGATAATTTTGTCCCTTGCTATCCCTTTGCTCTTAATATATCTGTAGAAGCCCTTAGGATTCTTCTTTACCTTATCAGGTAGAGCAAACTCAAGTGTTCTTTCAGCCCACTTGATTTCCTTCGGTGTTCACTTGCATTTCTTATACACAAGTGCCTCATTTGTTCCTCAGGATTAATGCAAAGAATTCTGTATGATTGCAGTTGTATCGTAGTAGTCAGCAGTAACCATAAGTTGAACTATACAATCCATGAAGGGCCAAAGTGTGACATCCAGCAATGGTTAGTAGACCTTTGTAGCACTGCCAGAGCAGGATGAGACTGGGTTTGAATCCAGAGGGAAAAACTCATGTTTCAATGACAATTATAGTCTTCACATTGAAGTTCATTTCAACTGGGTTGTTTTGATAGGCAGTTTTTATTTTACTGTAGGTTTCTGTATTCAAGCTGCACAATGGAGTTATTATGCATTAAGTACCTAGTCACATCCATTGTCTTCAAAACATCAACACTCAATTGATCCTCCAACAAAAATAGCTTCCCGGTCAGAAGCATGAGGATCATCCTTGGTACTGATTTCAGAATTCCCTTCTTTATTCAAAGCCTTTCCAAAAGCAATTTATCAAAAACAGCCAGAAATTAAATTTCTTACTTTTTCAATTCCACACAGAGAGTTAATTAGCCCAGTAATAGTCCTGAAGGCTCAAGCTTCAGAACTCGCTACATTCTTGGACAAGCTGTTCCAAGTGTACAGCTATACTTGGGGTCAGCAGTGGAAAGCGTGAGCAGTTTCAAGTTCCTGTGTGTCAACATCTCTGAAGATCTATCCTGGGCCCAACATATTGATGCAATTATGAAGGCAGCACACCAACAGTTATACTTCATTAGGAATTAAAAGAGATTTGGTATGTCACCAAAGACTCAAGCAAATTTCAATAGATGTACTGTGGAGAACATTCTAACTGGTAGCATCAGCCTTGCAGCATGGTGTGCTTTTAACAACTTGGAGTTTAATGCTATCAAGACAGTGCTGACAAACCCCTACCTGCCTCCGTTTAGAAATGAATGGTCATGCTGTGTCTGTGGCTGAGTCATTCAAATTTCTGAGGGCTATCATTACCAATACATTGAAGTGGGACAAGCATGTTACGCTCATCACTAGAAAAGCCCAGCAGAAACTGTTCTTCCTCACCAGCTTAGGAAACTTAACATTTCAGGACGTATCCTGATGAATTTTTATTCACCCATCAAGTGTGTTGTGACCACCTCTATCAATGTAGAAGATCATTGGCTGACAGCGACCAACATTAGAAGACCTGTTCGCCGTCAGAGCAAAGAAAAGAACTGAAAAAATTACTGCTGATTCTACCCACCCTCGCAGTCACTATTCATAAAATTGCCGTCAGGGAAACCCTATAAGTCCATCACCACCAGGACCAAAGCTTCTTTCCTGCAGCTATCCAACTTCTCAACAAAACTCATTCAAGTGTAATACCCTAACTGATTCTGCACAACATCCGCTAAGTGGTCTTTGTTGTTCTCCTTGATCTGTGGATAATTTTAATCTGTTCGTATGTTCACATTCATTTAAGAATGATTATTAATATTTGTGCATGTGACCATAATTGTTGATTGCACATGGCTGTTTGCACTATCATCTTGTAAACTGTTGGTTGCCATTGTGTTGTCTGTTATGGTATTGTCCTGTGTTTTAAGCTTAGAACCGAACCACAATCACATACTGACAAATAAAGTGTTTCTGATATGGAGGGGCCACTGCTTCTGATATGGAGGGGCCACTGCACAAGAGCTGCAGAGGGTTGCAAACTCAGTCAGCTCCTTCAGGGGCATTAGCATCTACATCAGTGGACATCTTCAAAAGGTGATGCCTCAAAAAGGTGGTATCCATCATTAAGGACCCCCACCACCAGGACATGCCTTCTCATTACTATCAGAGGTGGCACAGGAGCTGAAGGCACACACTCAACATTTTAGGAACAGCTTCTGCCTTTCACCATCAGATTTCCGAACAATGAACATGACCTCATTATTTTTGCTCTCTTTTGGCACTACACAGACATACTTTTAATATACATTTATGTATTTCATAGCATATTTTATATATTGCATTGTACCGCTGCAGCAGTAAATAACAAACTTAATGACATTGGTGAGTCATAATAAACACAAGTCTGATTCTAAACACTGGCATCTACCTGACAATATGGAAAAATTAGCAAACAGGACAAACAGGACAAATTCACTCCATTAGTCTATTTAGTGGCCACCTTGATGAGTACACCTTTCCAGCTGCTCATTAATGCAAATATCTAATTAGCCAGTTATGTGGCAGCAACTCAATGCATAAAAGTATGTAGGCATGGTCAAGAGGTTCAGTTGTTGCTCACAGAATCTCAGTTTGTGTTCACCAGTTACTCAACTCCTGACTTCATGATAGCTTAAGTCCAAACAGGGAGAAAAGACCCATGATGCCAAGGCAGTATTTGATCAAGTATGGAATCAATGAGCTCTGCCTAAACTGGAGTCAATGAGAATCAGGAAGAAAATGCTGCGCAGGTTGAAATCATAACTAGCATAATGGAAAATGGTTAAAGTGGACGTCTATCAGTACCACAGGACATTACTGCAATAACTTCTCTGGGTAGTATACTATCTTCAGTTGCTTTATCAATGACCCTCCTTCAGTTGTTAGGTCAGAAGTAGGGTGTTTACTAATGATTACCCAATGTTCAGCACCACTCATGACTCCTCAGACTTTGAAGCAGCAAAATGCAGCAATACCTGGACAATATCCAAGACTGAGCTGATAGGTGGCAGGTAACATTCCTGCTATATTGCAGGCAATGATGATATCCAACAAGAGAAAATCCATTGCACAGCCCAGATCCCTTGAGTAAATATCAAAATTAACTGTTCTGTGAATAGTTAATACAATCAGTGCACAATGAGTGATCACAATATATTTTACTCTGAATTCTGTTCCTGCTCTATTATCTCAAGTCTGTTTTCATTATGCCCACATTATATGGCTTTTTGTTAATAATATTAATACTTTCATCCTTCCACCTTTTTGAAGATTTTCATTTTTCTTAATATGTTGACACCCTAATTTAGATCAAGTTGCCTGCTCTCCATCTTCCTCTGGTGCTCCCCTCCCCCTTTCTTTCTCCCCAGGCCTCCTGTCTCATGACCCTCTCCCTTCTCCAGCTCTGTATCCCCTTTGCCAATCAACTTTCCAGCTCTTAGCTTCATCCCTCCCCGTCTTCTCCTATCATTTCGGATTTCCCGCACTTTCAAATCTCTTACTATCTCTTCTTTCAGTTAGTCCTGACAAAGGGTCTCGGCCCAAAACGTCGCCTGTACTTCTTCCTACAGATGCTGCCTGGCCTGCTGCATTCCACCAGCATTTTGTGTGTTGCTTGAATTTCTAGCATCTGCAGATTTCCTTGTGTTCAAGTTGTAATTACTCATTTCCAAGTATTTTGTGAGAAGGTAATAAGGATGGGAGTCAGAAGATAAGAAAGTAAGGTTTGGAAAACATTGTTCAAAGAGCAACAAAGATTGGACAACAGCTCAGAAAAGCTCAATTCAGCACTGCCCTGGTCAGAGGTGCAGAAGCTGCACAGTTTATATAACTTATATGTTATGCTATTAGCAAAGTAACATTTTCAATCTTGGTTAATTATATAATTCTAGATCAATCATAAAAAGCGAGACACAGAATTAAAATAACACTCAATCACCAGAACACTTGACTGATATCACCATAATTCAAAACTACATTTTCTTTTGCGATTTCACCCAATGCAAGTTATAATATTTAAATAGAATCACTGAGTTATAGTTAGACCATTAAGACTATAAAACACAGAAACAGAATTGGACCATTCGACCTATCGAGACTGCTCTGCCATTCTAACATGGCTGATGCTTTTCCTAAAAGGTACATCGCCTTTAAGAGGGGAAGGGGAGGACTCCAAGCCGGGCTAAAACACAGAGGCATGAAACTTCCTCTACCCAGCATCTTATTGGCAAATGTACATTCACTGGAGAACAAGACTGAGGACCTAAGGGAAAGATCGCTGTATCAGAGGAAAATGAGGTATTGCTGCATTCTCGGAGATATGGCTCAATCCAAACAAGCCAGATTCGGTGGTAAAACCTGAGGGCTTCTCGATAAATAGGATGGACCAGGTTGCTGAAGGCAAAACAATGAGAATCAGGTTTATTATCACTGGCATGTGACGTGAAAATTGTTAACTTAGCAGCAGCAGTTCAATGCAATACGTAATCTAGAAGAGAAAAAATAATAAATTTTAAAAAATCAACTAAATTAACTACAGTATATGTATATTGAATAGATTAAAAGAACTTGCAGGAAACAGAAATATTGTATATTTAAAAAGTGAGGTAGCGTTCAAGGGTGCAATGTCCATTTAGGAATCGGATGGCAGAGAGGAAGAAGCTGTTTCTGAATCACTGAGTGTGTGCCTTCAGGCTTCTGTATCTCCTCCCTGATGGTAACAGTGAGAAAAGGGCACACCCTGGGTGCTGGAGGTCCTTAATAATGTGGGAGTTTGGGTTTCATGATAAACTGTGGTGCTTTGATGCAGCAGTCTTGTGGTCTTGTTCCCCCGACCTGCAACATCTCACAATTAAGTGCTGACTCTTCTATTTACAAAGAGAGTTCTCCTCCGCGATCTTAACCGCAATTTACATACCATCAAAGGCAGATGAAGCATTGAGTACTGTGATCAGCAAACAAGAAATGGCCTACCCCAATGCATTTCAAATCATTGTCAGGGACTTCAATTGACTTGTTTGAAGACGTCGCTACCCAATTATCAACAACATATTACAAGGCATCCCAACTCACCAGACCACTGCTATACCACGATTAGCAATGCCAACCATTCCATGTCTAGACTGTATTGCGGGAAATCAGATCACTTGGATGTCCTCTTACCTGCATACACTCAGAGGCTAAAGAGCAAAGCTCCAGAGGCAAGGACAACAAAGGTGGTCACAGGAAGCAGAGGAGTGGCTATGGGATTGCTTCAATTCAGTGGACTGGTAGTGTTCAAGGATTCAGAAAATCTGAACAAATACACCACAGTTGGCATGCACTTTATGAAAAGTTGTAGACGAGCGTGTCCCTACAAAATCATTCAAGGTCTTCCCTAACCAGAAGCCTTGAATGAACCGTGAGATTGCAACTTGCTGATGGCTACATCAGTGGCATTCAGTTTGGTGACTAAGTAAAATATAAGAGGTCCAGGTACAATCTCCAGAAAGCCATCTCACATGTGAAGCTGCAATTCTGGATCAAACCTGAAACACTGACAGCTGTGGCAGGGCCGGAATGGCATCAGCTCCTAAAAGGTGAAACCAAGCAACATAGTTGACAACAAGGTTTCACTCCTAGATGAGCTTAATGCTTTTTATGCTCACTTCAACTGTCAAAATATAGATGCACCTTCACCAACTTCTACAGCCACCAATGACCCTGTGATTTCAGTCTCGGAGGCCAACATGAGGGCATCTTTCAAGAGGGTGAACCCATGGAAAGGATGCAGCCAAAAATGGGGTACCCAACTAAGTCCCAATCAATTGGCTGGAGTGTTCACCAATATCTTTAACCTCATTTCGGCAGTGAGATACCCACCTGTTTCAATAAGGTTTCAATTATACCAGTGGCCAAGGTAACCTGCCTCAATGACTATCATACAGTAGCACTTGCATCTACTTTGAGAGGTTGGTAATGAAACATATCAACTCCTGCCTGGAAAGTGATTGGATCTGCTTTAATTTCCCTACTGTCACAACAGGTCAACAGCAGATACTTCATTGGCTCTTCACTCAACCCTGGAATATTTGGCCAGCAAAGATACAGACATCAGAATGCTATTCATCAACTACAGCTCGATATTCAATAATATCATCCCATCAAAAACTAATTAATAAGCTTCAAGACCTTGACTCAATATCTCCCCGTACAATTGGATCCTCAATTTCCTCACTTGCAAACTCCAGTCAGTTCAGATTGGTGACGTCTCCTCCACAATATGCATCAGTACAGATGCACCACAAGGCTGTGTGCTTAGCCCTCTGCTCTACTCGCTTTATATTAATGACTGAGAGGCTAATTACAGCTCCAATGCCATATTTAAATTTGTTGATGGCACCACTGTTGCTGGCTGAATCAAAAGTGACGAATCAGCATATAGGAGGGAGACTGAAAATCTGGCTGAGTGGTGCCACAACATCTCACTCAATGTCAGCAAGACCAAGGATGCTTATTGACTTCAGGAGGAGGAAACCAGAGGTCCATGAGCCAATCCTCATCAGGAAATTAGAGATGGAGAGGGTCAACAACTTTAAATACCTCGGTGTTATCATTTCAGAGGATCTGTCCTGGGCCCAGCATGCAATTGCAATTACGAAGAAAGCACATTAGTGCCTCTACTTTCTTAGAGATTTGCAAAGATTCAGCATGTCATCTAAAACTCTGACAAACTTCTATAGGTGTGTGGTAGAGAGAATATTGCCTGGTTGCATCACAGCCTGGTATGCAAACACCAATGCGCTTGAACAGAAAAGCTTACAAAAAATAGTGAATATGACCCAGTCCATCACAGTAAAGTCCTTCCCCACCATTGAGCACTGCAGAGGGAAAGCAGCAACCACTATCAGGGACCTCTACTATCCAGGCCATACTCTCTTGTAACCGCTGCCATCAGGAAGGTGGTACAGGAGCCTCAGGACCCACATCACCAGGTTCAGGAACAGTTATTACCCCTCAACTAGAGGGGATAACTTCACTCACCCCATCACTGAACTATTCTAACAACCTATGGACTCACTTTCAAGGACTATTCATCTCATATTCTCGATATATATTGCTAATTTATTATTATTACTTTTTTCTCCTTTCTTTCTTGTATTTGCACAACTTGTCTTTTGCACATTGTTTGTCCATATTGTTGGATGTGGTCTTTCATTAATTCTATTATGTTTCTTGTATTAACTGTGGATGTCTGCAAAAAATTAATCTCAGGGTTGTATATAGTGATGTGCAGTTGCAAGAAAAAGTTTGTGAACCCTTTGAAATCACCTGGTTTTCTGCATTAATTACTCATAAAATGTGGTCTGATCTTCATCTAAGTCACAATAACAAACACAATAGCTTTTTCTCACAGGTCGGTGAGACTCATTTAAAAGGAGAGCTTCGCGGGCAATCGGTGTAATCCCGGCGTCCCAATCAGCAGCGGGAGCAGCACGGGGGGAGTGACTAAAAGTACAGAAGGAACAAGTGGAGCTGCCATTTTTGGCAGTGGGCCAGTGGTGAGAGTGGGAGTATTAGACTTTGGCTCCAAAGAGGTGTCGGCTCTGGCTAAGTTGTCCAGGCAAGTTTCTATTAAGTTTCCCCTTTTTCTTACTGTGTCAGGGGTACTTAGTGTAGTTTATATGGCCAATGTGTGTTCTTTTTGCCAGATGTTAGAGTCCTGGAAGACCCAGAGTCTCCCAGGGAACGATACCTACGTGAAGTGCATCCACTGCAGCTCCTTGAAGACCACGTTAGAGATCTGGAGAAACAGCTGGCTTGAACAGGAGAGTGAGAAGATAATGGATCAGTGTTACAGGAAAGTAGTCACATTTAAGTTGCAGGAGACAGGTAGCTGGGTGACTGTCACGGGAAATAAATGAGACAGGGAATAGGCAGTTAGCACAAAGGCCGTTCCCCTCAATAATAAATATATCATTTTGGAGACTGTTGTGGGGGATGACCTCCCAGGGGAATGCCACAAAAGTCAGGTTATTGATACTGAGAATGGGTCTGTGGCGCAGAAGGGAAAGAGGGAGAAGAGGGGAGCAGTAGTGATAGGGGACTCAGTAGTCAGAGGAACAGACAGAAGATTATGTGGAAATGAACAGGACACCCGGATGGTATGTTGTTTCCTAGGCACCAGGGTCAGGGACGTCTCAGATCGTGTTCACAGCATTCTGGAGGGGGAGCAGCCAGATGTCCTGGTGCATATTGATACCAATCCAATGACAAAGGAAGGAAAAGCAAAGAGTTTCAGAAGAGAGAATTTAGAGAGCGAGGCAGAAAGCCAGGAAGCGGGTCCTCCAGGGTAGTAATTTCTGGATTGCTACCTGTGCCACACACAAGTGCGGGAAGAAACAGGATGATATGACAGATAAATGTATGGCTGAGAAGCTGGTGCAGGGGGCAAGGCTTCAGGTTCTTGGATCATTGGGATCTCTTCTGGGGGAGGTACAACCTGTACAAAAGGGACAGGTTGCACCTGAATCTGAGGGGGGCCAATATTCCCGCAGGCAGGTTTGTTAGAGCTGTTGGGGAGGATTTTGGCGGGGGGGGGGGGGGTTGTAGACCAAACTGAAGGGACTCAGAATAAGAGAGATGGTAAAAAAAAAAGGTAGCACACAGTGAGACTGTTTGATGGGACTGTTGAAGGGCAAGCAGATAATGGGACAAAATTGCAGCCAGCAGGATGAGTATCAGTGCAGTAGCAATGCAGAATCAAAGAGTAGTGGCATTCCGCAGGGGTTGGTGTTGCGACCACTTCTTTTTATGCTGTATATCAATAATTTAGATGATGGAACAGATGGCTTTGTTGCCAAGATTGGTGGAGGGGCAGGTAGCGTTGAGGAAACAGGAAAGCTGCTGAAGGACTTAGACTGATTAGGAGAATGGGCAAGAAAGTGGCAAATTAAATACAATGTTGGAAAATGCATGGTCATGCACTTTGGTAGAAGAAATAAATGTGCAGACTATTTTCTAAATAGGGAGAAAATTTAAAAATCTGAGATGCAAAGGGACTTGGGATCCTTGTGCAGAACACCCTAAAGGTTAACTTGCAGGTTGAGTCAGTGGTGAGGAAAGCAAATGCAATGTTAGCATTCATTTCAAGAGGTCTAGAATATAAGCCAGGATGTGATGCTACGGCTTTATAAGTCACTAGTGAGGCCTCACCTTGAGTGTTGTGAACAGTTTTGGGCTCCTTCTTTAAGAAAAGATGTGCTGGCATTGGAGAGGGTTCAGAGGAGGTCCACAAGGATGATTCTGGGAAAGAAAGGGTTATTATGTGAGGTACGTTTGCTAGCTCTGGGCCTGTACTCACTGGAATTTAGAAGGATTGGGGGGGGGGGGGGTAAATCTAACTGAAATCATTCAAATGTTGAAAGGCCTAGACAGAGTAGATGTGGAAGGGATGTTTCCCTTGGTCGGGGAGTCTAGGACAAAGATGGAGGGATATCCATTTAAAACAGATGTAGAGCAATTTCTTTGGCCAGAGGGTGGTGAAATTGTGGAATTTGTTACCACAGGCAGCTGTGGAGGCCAGGTCTTCAGGTGTATTTAAGGCAGAGATTGATACGTTTTTGATTGGCCGCAGCATCGAAGGTTATGGGGAGTAGGGCTGATGGGAAAAAAAGATCAACCATGATTGGTGAAGCAGACTTGATGGGCCAAATGGCCTAATTCTGTTCCTATGTCTTACGGTCTAATAACACACAAACAATTGTACTTCTTATCAAGTGAGTTCACCATTTAAACAATCACAGACTAGGTTGAAAAAAAGTATGTGAACCTTTGGGGTAATTGCCTTCTATAAGATCTATTTGGAGTCAGGTGTTCCAATCAATGAGATGAGATTGGAGGTGTAGGTTGTAGAGGTAACCTGCCCTACATTAAAAAAAAGACACACAAAGTCAGGTTACTGTCAGAGCCTGCTCTTCTTAAGACATATGTTTACGTGCACCATGCCTCAGAGGACCTTAGAAGAACTGTAGAGATGCATGAAGCTGGAAAAGGCTACAAAAGCATTTCTAAAGACATGAGTCCACACTAAGAGAAATTGTCCAC
Source organism: Mobula hypostoma (assembly GCF_963921235.1). Lineage (NCBI taxonomy): Eukaryota > Metazoa > Chordata > Chondrichthyes > Myliobatiformes > Myliobatidae > Mobula > Mobula hypostoma. Next base: position 35,805,906 of record NC_086128.1, read on the forward strand.
AAATGGAGTAATGTTGCTATTCTCCCTAGGAGTGGGAGCCCTGCAAAGACCAAACCAAGAGCACAGTGTGGAATGTCGAGGGAGATAATAAAGGACACAAGGGTAACAGCAAAAGACCTGCAGAAATCTCTAGAACTTGTCAAAGTCTCTGTTCATGTGTCCACTATAAGAAAAACACTGAATAAGAATTGTGTTCATGAAAGGACACCACAGAGGAAACCACTGCTCTCCAAAAAAAAAGTGCTGCATGTCTCGAGTTTGCAAAAGACCACCTGGATGTTCCACAATGCTTCTAGGACAATGTTCTGTGAACAGATGAGACAAAAGGTGACTTTTTGGCAGAAATGCACACCGCTACTTTTCGAGGAAAAAGGGCACTGCACACCAAAAACTCATCCCAATTGTAATGCAAGGTGGAAGGAGCATCATGGTTTGGGGTTGCTTTGCTGCCTCAGAGCCTGAACAACTCACAATTGTTGAGGGAACGATGAATTCAAAGCTGTATCAAAACACTTTACAGGGAAATGTCAGGGTAGCGGCACGTCACCTAATAGAAGTTGGATGATGCCACAAGACGATGATTCGAAACACAAGAGTAAGTCAATAACAGAATGGTTTAAAAAGAAAATTTGTGTTTTGGAATGGCCAAGTCAGAGTCCAGACCTTAACCCAAATGAGATGCTGTGGCATGATCTGAATATTGATGACCTGAACACGAGGAATTCTGCAGATGCTGGAAATTTGAGCAACACACATCAAAGTTGCTGGTGAATGCAGCAGGCCAGGCAGCATCTCTAGGAAGAGGTACAGTCGACGTTTCAGGCCGGGACCCTTCGTCAGGACTAACTGAAGGAAGAGCTAGTAAGAGATTTGAAAGTTGGAGGGGGAGGGGGAGATCCAAAATGATAGGAGAAGACAGGAGGGGGAGGGATGGAGCCAAGAGCTGGACAGGTGATTGGCAAAGGGGATACGAGAGGATCATGGGACAGGAGGCCCAGGGAGAAGGGAAGGGGGGGGGATCTAGAGGATGGGCAAGGGGTATAGTGAGAGGGACAGAGGGAGAAAAAGGAGAGGGAGAAAAAGGAGAGAGAGAGAGAGAGAGAAAGAATGCGTGTATAAAAATAAATAACGGCTGGGGTACGAGGGGGAGGCGGGACATTAGCGGAAGTTTGAGAAGTCAATGTTCATGCCATCAAGTTGGAGGCTACCCAGATGGAATACAAGGTGTTGTTCCTCCATCCTGAGTGTGGCTTCATCTTGACAGTAGAGGAGGCCGTGGATAGACATATCAGAATGGGAATGGGACGTGGAATTAAAATGTGTGGCCACTGGGAGATCCTGCTTTCTCTGGCGGACAGAGCGTAGGTGTTCAGCGAAACGATCTCCCAGTCTGCGTTGGGTCTCACCAATATATAGAAGGCCACAGTTTGGCCTTCTTTCTCTCACTCTTTTTCTCCCTCTGTCCCTCTCACTATACCCCTTGCCCATCCTCTGGGTTTCCACCCCCCTCCCCCTTTTCTTTCTCCCTAGGCCTCCTGTCCCATGATCCTTTCATATCCCCTTTGCCAATCACCTGTCCAGCTCTTGGCTCCATCCCTCCCCCTCCTGTCTTCCCCTATCATTTTGGATCTCCCCCTCCCACTTTCAAATCTCTTACTAGCTCTTCCTTCAGCTAGTCTTGACTAAGGGTCTCGGCCCGAAACGTTGACTGTACCTCTTCCTAGAGATGCTGCCTGGCCTGCTGCGTTCACCAGCAACTTTGATTGATGACCTGAAATAGTTTTGCATGGAGGAATGGTCTAAAATTCCTCCTCGCCATTGTGCAAGTCTGATCAGCAGCTACAGGAAACCTTCGGTGGAGGTTATTGCTGCTAAATGAGATTCTACCAGTTATTAAATACATAGGTTCACATACTTTTTCTAGCCTGGACTGTGAATGATTAAGCAATGTGTTCAATAAAGACATGAAAAGTACAGGTTTCCCCCGCCATCCGAAGGTAGAGCGTTCCTATGAAACGGTTCGTAAGCCGGAATGTTGTAAAGTGAAGAAGCAATTATCATTTATTTATATGGGAAAAATTTGTGAGCGTTCGCAGACCCAAAAAATAACCTACCAAATCATGCCAAATAACACATAAAACCTAAAATAACAGTAAGATATAGTAAAAGCAGGAATGATATCATAAATACACAGCCTATATAAAGTAAAAATACTTTTTTTACAATCATTGCCGCACTGTTCTTGGTAGCAAAAATCTCGCGGAAGCGCTCTCAGCAGAAACATGGCACAAGCGCTCTCAGCAGAAACACTCTCTCCAGTAACCTCTAAGCTATGAAGCTGCCAAATCACATCAAATAACACGTAAAAATACACAGCCTATATAAAGAAGAAATAATGTATGTACAGTGTAGCACTTACTGGAATCGGGAAGACAGCGCCAAGCACACTGATGATGGTGTGTTAGGCTGAGTCGTCGGAGGTTGGGGTGGTGCAGTGGTCCCCAACCTCCAGGTCACTGACCGATACCGATCTGCGAAGAATGCAGCAGTACAGCAGTGGCCAGGACGCACCCAGCACATCTTTAAGAAAAAAGCCGAAATAAACAAGCTAACTAATTAGGTGCCACCCGGCACGTAAATGTCGGGCAGCACCTAATTAATTAGCTTGTTTAGTTCAGCTTTTTTCTTAAAGATGTGCTGGGTGCGTCCCAGCTACTGCTACATTCTCTGTGGCAATGTATCGGTCCGCGGCCTGGGAGCTTGGGTGTCATCAGGGCAGGCAGGTCATCTTCTTCTATGTCTGCCTGCCTCCATGTCGAATGTCGAGGTTCGTCATCTGCTGTGGAAGGCTTGAAAAACGACAGTATGCTTGACTGCTAGCCTCGCGCATTCTTCTATCATCTCATGTAGTTGCTTCACGTTCAGTTCCTGGATGACTTCACTTTCGGTCTGTTCGCTATTGCATTCGGTTTCGATTGTTAGCCCTTCCTCTTCCAATTGCATCAGCTCTTCATTTATCAGTTCTTGGTTATGGGATGCCAAAACCTCTTCACAACATCTTCATCAACTTCCACAAGCCAAACTCACTTTGTCCTTACTTCATTCACCACGATCGAAACGCTTAATTATGTCTAGTTTTACGCTAAGTGTAACACTCTCACGAGCTCTTTTAGGCTTTTCCGATACCTTAGAACTCCTTGCTAATGGCTGCTCACACGCACGTGTTTAAGCAATGCCGGCGAGAATGCAGTTCCGAATCCGGGGGAGGAGCAGCTGCTCGGGGCGCGCGCTGCTTTTTTCGTAACAGTGATAACACCTTCTGTTAGCAAAAACAGGTAACTAATGTAGGTCTTTCGTAACAGCAATGTTTCGTAAAGTGAACGTTCGGAAAGCAGGGGACACCTGTACAATTGTTTGTGTGTTATTAGTTTAGGCAGATTGTTTGTGTATTATCGCGACTTAAATGAAGAGCAGCTCATGTTTTATGGTTAATGCAGAAAACCAGGTAATTCCAAAGGGTTCACAAACTTTTTCTTGCAACTGTCTATAAACTTTACTTTGGACTTAGAACTCTGAACCCTATTTTCCTGCCTTCTCTCTGTAACCTTTTATGCTCTTACTAATCACCCTCTGCTCTAAATATACCCCAATAACTTGGCTTCAGTCTGTGGCAATGAATTCCACAGATTCGTTGCACTCTGGCCAAAGAATTTCCTCATCTCTGTTCTAAAAGGATATCCTTCTATTGCGAGGTTGTGCCCACTGGTATTAGACTTTCCCAATATTGAAAACATCCTTTCAACATCCACTCTATCTGGACCTTTCAACATTTAGTGGGTTTCAATCAGATCCCCCTCTTATTCTTCTAAGTAAACAAGCGAGTACAGGCCCAGACCCATCGATTATATTCTAGCTCTCATGAAATGAATGGCTAACATTGCTTTTGGCTTCCTTACTACTTACTCAACCTGCAAGTTGACCTTTAGAAGATCCTGCATTAGGACTCCCAAGTCCTTTTGTACTTCCAATTTCTGAATATGCTCCCTGTTCAGAAAACCCCTGTTTATGATTTGTACACCTAAACAAAAAGTGTGGTCCCAGACACACTCTGGACCAAACGGACCACATTCTCAAGGCCGCAGTTGAAGAGATTATGCAGTGATCTTTCAAAGAATCACTAGATTTTGGAATGGTTTCAAAGGACTGGAGAATTGCAAATGTCACTCCACTCATTAAGAAGGGAGGGAGGCAGACAGAAGGAAATTATAGGCCAATTAGCCTGACTTCAGTGGTTGGGAAGATGTTGGAGTCCATTATTAGGGATGATATTTCAGGATACTTGGAGGCACATAATAAAATAGGCCAAAGTCAGCATGGTTTCCTTAAGGGAAAATTTTGCCTAAAAAATCTGCTGGAATTCTTTGAAGAAATAATTAGGATAGATAAAGCAGAGCCCGTGGATGTTATTTACTTGGATTTTCAGAAGGCCTCTGACAACGTGCCACACGAGGCTGCTTAACAGGGTAAGAGCCCATGGTATTACAAAAATTATGCTACCATGGATATAAGATTGGCTGACTGACAGGAGACAAAGAGTGAGAATAAAGGGAGCCTTTTCTGGTTGGCTGCGGGTAACTAGTGGTGTTCCACAGGGGTCAGTGTTGGGATCACTTCCTTTCACGTTATACAATATGTCAATGACGGATGAAGGAATTGATAGGTGGAGGGGCAGGTAGCGTTGAGAAGCAGGGAGGCTGCAGGAGGACAAATTAGGAGAATGGGTAAAGTAGTAGATGTAATATAGTGTAAGGAAGTGTAATGATCATGCATTTTGGTAGAAGGAATAAAGGCATACTGTGGACTATTTTCTAAACAGGGAGAATATTTTAAAAAATTAGATGCAAAGGAACTTGGGACTCTCTAAAGGATAACTTGCACGTTGAGTCCGTAGTAAGGAATCTTAGCTTTTATTTTGAAAGGATTAGAATGCAAGACAATGCTGTAACGCTAAGGCTTTATAAGGCATTGGTCAGACCACACCTGGAGTATTATGAGCAGTTTACGGCCTCTTATCTAAAAGATGTGCTGACATTGGAGAGGGTCCAGGGAGTCATGAGAATGATTCTGGGAAATAAAGGGTCAATGTGTGAGGAGTGTTTGATGGCTCTGAGTCTGTACTCACTAGAGTTTCGAATGACTGGGGGGGGAGGACTCATTGAAACTTAATAATGAAAGGACCAGATGGAGTGGATGTGGAGAGGATATTTCCTATAGTGTGAGAGTTTAGGACCAGGTGGCACAGCTTCAGCATAGAGGCATGTCCATTTAGAACAGAGGTGAGGAAGAATTTCTTTAGCTAAAGGGTGGTGAATATGTGGAACTCATTGCCACAAACAGCTGTGGAGACCAAGTCATTGTGTATGCTTAAAGCACAGGTTGATAGGTTCTTGATTATTCAGGGTGTCATAGGTTACAAAGAGAAGGCAGGAGAATGGGGTTCAGAGAGATAATAAATCAACCATGATTGAATAGTGGAGTAGGTTTGATGGGCCATATGGCCTAATTCTGCTCCTATGTCTTATGGTCTTATCCCATCAATGTGATAAACAATCTTTTGCTACTACAGGTTGAGCACCCCTTATCCGAAAATCCAAAATCTGAAGTCTGATTTCCGCCCCCCCCTTTTTTTGAGTGCTGACCTGACACCACAAATGGAAAATTTCACAAGGTACTGGGAAGGATCCCAGGCGACGTGCAGGTCTCTGAGCACCACAGACAATTTTGAGAAGTAGCCTCACACATCTTGAGTGGGGCCCTGTTGGTGCCAGTTTGTTTTCAGCAGTCATCATAGCTAGACCTTTGTGCACTACTCACAGTGATTACCATACGTTTTGCGCTTATCCTCTGCTCTGTGAAGATATTGTTAAAAATGTCAAAAAAAAGTCTGCACTTACCCCTATAGGTAATAATGAAAAGAAAAAGGAATAATTTGTTTATCTATAACACAGGAAGTTGGGTTGGAAAAACTTAACAGCGGTGTAAATGTGAAGCATCTGAGAGGTGTATGGCATAGGAATGATCACCATCTACGACCTTAAACAGAAGAACAAACTGTTGAAGTTGTATGCTGAAAGTAGGGGACAGAAGTTCATGAATAATAGAAAAACACTGCATAATGTGGAAAAATTAAGATCTCGATTGCATATTGAAAGAGTGGATTCATCAGCGAAGAGAATATGTGCCACTTCACAATATGCTGACCATGAAACAAGTAAAAATCTATCATGAGAAATGGAAAATTGAAGGTTATTGTGAATATTCAGTAGGCTGGATGCATCAATTTAAGAAAAGCCACGGCATTGAATTTATAACATCAAAAAAAGATTGCTACGACAAATATCCATGACGACGACACTGGAAGAAACATTTTAATAAGTCATCCAGCACAGTGCCTCCTCACCCAGACAGCATAGCTTCTAGGTTCCACATCCAGTTCTGATGTTCTTTCTCACAATTCCTAAAGTTTCTCAGACCTGATGTATTTGTAGTGTTTGGTGCTGCATTTATCTTCTTGTGTGTAAGTGAAGATCACCATTTTTTGTAATTACAAAACATTACTTTTACATGAAATCTCAATTTCATCTCCACCTAAAATTCCATGTTTGAGTGTAACATGACCAACATCATTACTGCGTTAAAAATAAAATGTTGACTTTTTTCAGTTCTCATTAGATTTACCTATAATTGTTATGCCTTACATAAAAATCTAAAAAAAATACAAATGCAGTGTATCATAGGTGGAGACTGGTTGTTTGTTGTTGGTGAACAGCTGATTCAGGTATTCTGCTGTGCTGCTGCTTTTGTTACCCTGCACACATTATATTTTCATTATATTAGTGGTATGTAATAATTTTTACCATTAAGTACAGACAGTATGTGTGCTAAGCAAGTGAAAGAAAAAGGCAGCTTACCAGTAGCACATAAATTCAGAGACTGCAATTATGGTGATGCTGAACAGCTACTGTGCACCTGGGCAGCTGAACTAGTGAGAGCTTACCTTTCTGATGGTTCAAGGTACACATTGTTTCATGCAGTATTAATGATACCATATAAAACTACCTTCAGGGTATATGTAGTGTAAATGGATTTTGTGTTTAGACTTGGGACCCATCCACAAGCTACCTCAAAATCCAAAAAAAAAATCCAAAATCCGTAACACTTCCAGCTGAAATCATTTTGGACAAGGAGTTCTCAACCTGTATTTACGACTGCCGTTTCCTATTACTTAATTTTCTTTTCATGCTGCGAGACTTATTTAGTGGTCCTCAATCTTGATGACAAGCTTATGATGCCATTTGAAAGCCAGAATCAAAACATGAACTCCAGTTCTTCACAAAATTGAAGTAGTTGGACATGATTTTCCTTTTCAAATCTAGGCTGCCTTCCTCTGCTAATTCGTTTCATTACTGTCATTATTATAACTTCCCCACCACTGAGGTTCACCCAACTCCTCTGTACATACTGGATTGATACCACTATCTTCATAAACACAAGAATGTAACATCGCAAACATGAGGAAATCTGCAGATGCTGGAAATTCAAGCAACACACAAAAAATGCTGGTGAACACAGCAGGCCAGGCAGCATCTACAGGAAGAGGTACAGTCGACGTTTCGGGCTGAAACCCTTTGTCAGGAGTAACTGAAAGAATGTTACATTTCCAGTTATACAGTTATCAAGCATTACGAAATAATTTAAACACCTATCATTTAAACAGTACTTACCATTTTACCTAGCCTGAAGAATTTTTCAACAAGGTTTTATTGCGTCAGAGGCTTTATTCCTGAACTCTTTAAACTCAAAATACAATGCAGCTACAGAGTTTAGCTACTTATATAATAGGTTCATTGTGAACCAGTTTCACTTTTTAGTGCTATTCACAGTACATGCCAGCACCTTAAGTTTTAAACTGATAAGAAAGTGAAAAGACAGGAAGTGTTCAGATCTGTGCTAGATAACCACTGTATCACAAGTTGGTTGCACAGATTCCTTTTAAACATGAATAGTACTACAAGGCCTCAACTAATGTGAAAGTACAAATTTTCTTTTAATATTTTATAGATGCTCAATTTAATTTCAATTTACTTCTAAATTTCAAAATATGAACTCATAATTATAGCACTCCATGAGCAATGCAAACTTAATATATTAAGTGCATAGTACACTTCTACTTTGCTGTATATAAAACACAGTAATCTTAAACCTCTAGTTTTAACAAAAAATTAAAATAGCCTGATATACAAAGTGACAGACTTTTATTTTTGAATTTCAAATTAAGTGAACATACAGAGCACAGGCAGTCAAACAATTTCAGATTTAGATACATTTATCACATGTACACGCATTTTCTGGCACCAACATAGCACGCCAAAATATTCAGCAGAATAGCAGCAAAATAAGACACTCTCCTCCCTCACTCAGAAAAGTCCTCTACCCCCAGGCAGGCCACCTCTGGGTCTCCAGCCTACATGAGACTTGCAGACTTTGGCCTCCAACTTCACCAGTGGACTTATAAACCCAGGGCTTTGCCCATCAGGCATCGGCTTCTGGCCTTCCAATTGATGTTCAAGATTCGATCTTCTGTATTGACCCCAGGACTCTATAATGGGACACCAAACTCCAGGCTTTGAATTCCAGACTCATTGATGATGGGACCCCAAATTCTGAACTCACTGACTCACGTACCTAAGGGGTCATCGGCCCTCGTGCCTCCTGTCTGCACAGATCTCCAATCCCACTGGAGACTCCTGGGGTGCAGGCACCAGCCCATGTCCTCACTGGTTTTCATCCACGGCACTTACTAGCACAACATCTGTCCATGGATGTCCTTCATCCACGTCATCGCTAGCCTTCAACCATGGGGTAGAGGTCTGACTCCAGCCTGACCTGTAAATCCTCACATCCCTGTCCCTAAACCCCAACTCCCCTCCTTCCCTGTCCCTAAAACAATCCCTACAAACCTAAAAACAACAACTAAGTCTGAGACACGACCTCAGAGACAGCAACTCTGCAACACCTTAACTGGAAGATTTCACTATTTGACTACCGATGAAGCAAATTATACAAACTCATACTGAATCACGCCTTCCTAACTTGGTATGCCAAATCTTAACCAACTATATTTTTGCAGGTTTAGTACCTATATGATGTCCAAATAACAATGAGTAATACCTGAAAACAGAATGCTGGAAATGTTATTCAGATCAAGTAGCACTTAAGAAATTAAGTTTAAAAATTCAGTTTCTTTAATGAGAAATAAAATTAGAAAACAAATGCATTTTTTTTCCTGTTGTAGAGAAAGGGAAGATGTGGAAAGAACAAAAGGCAATGCCTGCTATAGGGTAGAAACAAAGAGAATTTGAAAGTCATAAATAGTGTCCTGCTAGTTGAGAGAGTGTGGTCAAAATGACTCAGCAGTTGCCAAGAGAGGAAAAAGGAGCTAATATTACAGATGAATGACTTTATATCAGAACTGAGCAGTTCTGATGAAAACTTGAAAAACTGGCTATTTTAAATTGACTACAAAGTCCTGAAGGATGTAATGTGCCAGGTTGGAAGTTAAAAGACCATTTCTCAAGTTTACAGGAGGTTTCGTTGAAGCAATAACAAGGTTAGAGTGGGACTGGGTCGGAAAATTAAATTGACAAGCAACTGGAAGCTCAAGATTGTCCTAACAAAATGGAAATGCTCTGCAAAGTGGTCAGCCAATGTGAAGAAAACCACATAAGCACTGAATACAGTCTAGCAAACATTAAAACTCAAATGAACCATTGCCTTGTCAAGGTAAAACAGGCAGGTGTTGAGTCTCTTGTAGCTGCAAGACAGGATACTAGGAGGGGGTGAGTGCATGGTGACAAAGATGAAAGAGGGAAGCAGGGAGTCAGAGAGAACTGTTTGCACACACTGGGGTAAAACTGTCTTGTCCTCAGTTTAAATTAAAAGTTGTGAAACACAGGAACTTGTGAGCAAGTGATTCTGAATCCTAATGCATTAACGTTGATGCAAATTTCTTATGAGCACAATAATAGCTGCATAAACCATTTCCTGAATTCAGTTAAATATGCAAATATGCTCCAGACCATTACTATAGTGCAAGTGGAAAAACTAGGCAGAGCAAAATCTATCCAAGCTGTGATGTTTTTCCCCATTTCCTTTAAAGAATGGTTGAAGAAATGAAAGGAAATACATCCCTCTACCAGCTCCAGAGCATTACCATAGCCAGTTCATTCCCCACCCACAGCATGTTTGCATACATCTCTCAATGATGCAGTAGGCCCAAAGATGGTATTCATCTTTGGGTCATCTACCTCAAAAGATGAGGCACCATTTTCTTAGCTGTACTCTGACCAACCTATTTTAACCACCGATTGTAGCGCAAATATTTAGAAATGAAAATTACTAAAAATAACGGTACTCTTTAATGTTTCAATTCTTAGTTCATTTACTTCAATTTTATGATTATTTTGGTTAATTAAGGCTAGAATGAACTCTTGACTTAGCAAGATCCAGAGCCAACTTCAATTTTCCCACTGCTGCAACATGTTTACAGCAGACAATCGCATTGGCTCTCCACTCTGTTTTAGGGCACTTGAACGACAAAACAGATGTCAGGGTGCTGTTTTATCAATTACAATGAGCTTGTTCATTGAGACAATGATGGTGTTCAACAACATTACCCCTTCAATATTAATCAGCAGGCTTCAAAACATGTGCCTCTGTACCTCCCTCTGCAACTGGAATCTCGATTCTCTAAATGGAAGACTACAGTCGGTGCGGATCAGCAATAACATCTCCTCCTTACGGAATCAAGACAGGCAAAGCTCAAATGTCAACTATAAATTCACAGATGATACTATTGTTGGTAAAATCACAGATGGTGACAAGTAGTAGTACAGGAGTGAGATAAATTAGCTGGTTTAGTGGTGTCGCTACAACTTTGTATTCAACAGCAGTGAGACCAAGGAACTGATTGTGGACTTCCAGAAGGGAATGTTGGAAGAATACAAACTAGTGCTCACTGAGAGGGTCAGCAGTGGAAACAATGAGCAGCTTCAAGTTCCTGGGCGTCACTTTCTCCATATAACCACTACAGCACGGAAACAGGCCATCTCACTTCGGCACCTTCTAGTCCATGCCGAACGCTTACTCTCAACCTAGTCCATCTACCTGCACTAGATCTAGGATCTAGTGCAGGTAGATGGTAGATCCTCAGAGGATCTATTCCGTGCTTAAGCTATGCCTAGCCACACAGTCGCAAGTGTAGAGAGCATAGAGTAATGGTCTAAGCATGGATCCTTGAGGCACACCTGCGCTGATAGTGTGGATAAGTACTAGCATCTCCTCACAGCCCATCAGTGAGGAGGTACAGGAGCCTTAGGTCCCACAACACCAAGTTCACAAGCAATTATTACCCCTCAACCATCAGGCTCCTGAACCAGAATGGATAACTTCACTCACCCTAACACTGAAGTCCCAACTAATTCCATAGCCTATGGACTCAGTTTCAAGTACTCTCCAACTCCTGCTCTTAATTTATTATCTAATATTATTTTGGTTTTCTTTTTGTATTTACACAATTTGTCTTTTGCACATTGGCTGTTTGTCCATCTGTGTTTTTTTATTGATTATATTGTTTCTTTGTATTTATTGTGAATATCTGCAAGAAAATTAATCTTAGTATATGGTGACATACATATTTTGATAATAAATTTACACCCTATCCTCGTTGTATGCGAGGGATACGTTCCTCGCAGTCGACACATAATGTGAATAATTATTTAAATGGAGAAAATAGGGATGCGTTCCAGAGGGCTTCCTAAATATGTTTTATCTGTAATTTATTCACACTTTCATATCAATGTGACACAAAAGCAGTACCACAAGACAACATTTGTACTATATTTCATCAATTTAAGGTAATATTCAATGTAATAAATCATAGAAAGTTAACATCCAAGGGTGTACAGTACTCACCAACAATGGCAGGTGTGTTCGCTCCAGGAGATGAGTGGTTGTTGTGGTGTCGGGCAGCTTTACGTGGATAAGGTGGATGGTTGCGGTCGTTGGGATAATATCAAGCACAGCAAGGGGTGAAGAAAGACTCACAGAACTCTTCGGAACTGCCGGCAGCAGGAGATGACACTGATTTGAAGAAAGTGGTGAGGGTTGTTTGCTTGGCAGCATTTTGTTTTTCAGCATAAATTTGCTTGTAGGGAAGAAGGGTTGACGGCAAGGAACGACTGAAATGCTGACTCCGTTCTAAACTTGGGTCCATGTCCATCGCCATTTGTGCCAAGTGTTCCGACTTCCACCATTCCCTCACTGTTGGTAAACTCCCGGGATTTTCAAAATCGCCTGTTGCTTGCAGCAGCTAAGAGATAGTTCGCCATAAAAAAAATACGTACGCCTTGAATGTGGATCACACCTTGGTCGAGTGGTTGAATCAGCGACGTTGTAATAGGTGGCAAGAAACGCACTGTTATGTTAGGATGAATGCTGTCCAAACGTTTAGGATGGGCTGGCGCATTGTCAAGCAACAAAAGAACTTTAAAGGCAAGATTCTGTTCTGGGCAGTAGCGTCCCAGAGCTGTGTTACCTTCAGCTGATGCCGCGCTGTTTATAATTTCCAAATTTTTTCCCTAGGTGTTAAAGTGGTTCTCTGCCACTCGGCTGATGGCCCAGGGCGTGACATCAGACGCTTAGGAGGCATAGTTAAATTTTTCAAGCACAAAATCACTGCACCATAGGTAAAACCAACAAAAGTTTATGATCGTGCATCCACACCTTGCCAAAACCAATGTGAGACTGGCAGGAGTGAGATAGTGAGGTGCACGCACCTGACTTGTATTGGCGAGAAGCAGTGCTCCTCACATTGTCTGAAGACGCATATAACGAGGATAGGGTGTACTTTGAACTTCTGAACACTGACTGTGGTCTCCCAATAAGTCAAGGTTCCAGTTACAGAGAGAGGTATAGAGGTCTAAGCTTGGTTATGAGAGCTAAGAGAATGATGGGTTAAATGCCAAGCTTTAATTGATAAACAGTAGCCTGTCTTATGTCTTGTGGTTGTCTACGTGCTTCAAAGCAGAGTGGAGAATCAATGAGACTGTTGCAACCATCGGCAAATTGCCAGGGCAAGAGCTAATTCTAGCCATAACCAATCTCTTAAAGCACTTCATAATGGTATATTTGAATGCTAAAGGGCGAGTCATTGAGGCAGCTCACTCTTTTCTTCTTGTGGACTTCCAGAAGGGAATAGTTGCTGCCCTTCTGAAGCAAATAGGAACCTCGGTCCAAAGCAGTGAGAAGTTGAATATGAATTTGAATACTCTCAGTTCAAGTTTTCAGAGCATGGAGAAAAAGTGTTGAGCTCATCGGGTAATGAAGCATCACAGCCATTTATGCAGTTAGGCTTCGCCTTATAGGAAGTAACGGCCATACAAACACTGCCACGATTGACATGCATCTGATTATGTATCTAACCTCACAAAGAATTGCCTTTCTGCTCTCACGATGGCCATCCGTAAGTCATACCTGGACTTCTTATAAGGCTCTGGGTCACCGGGCTTGAATGCCACAGAGTTAGACCTCAGCAGATTGTGGATCTTCTGGTTTGGGTATATTCTCCACCTCCCCTGACCTTACCACTGGTGCTGAAGTTCTCAGTGTACACCAACATGCTAGAAGTAGAAGAAAAGCTAAGTTACGGACTTACCAAAATGTGGGTGCGGGATCGAACCTCAAGTATTCTTGATGATGGCATAACAAATGATCAAGTATGTTGGTTCCTCTTGATGCACAAGTGGTATATTGACAATAGTTAGACAGAGACCCCGTGATGATTGGGAAAATATCAGATTGCACTGGTCTCTTGAATGGTCATAGTGCTCAGCTTCCCCAGTGCCAGGCCTATGCCTGCCAGGGTGGATGACGAAAGAAAACTCCCTTGGCAAGTAGAACAAATGACACTTGATTGTCAGGTGCTCCAGGTTGGGAGAACACGACGGAGACAGAACTGCCATGTCTGTACTCCACCACAAAAAGTTAATAATGAAGCAAGCATCGCTGCCTCTGCTTTTACCTGATGCTGCTGTCTGGTCCATGTGGTGGATTGTGAAGCTCTCAGGCTGGAGTGTTGTCTCTGGAGTATTAGGGGTGAGCTGTGTCTCTGAGAAGCAGAGTACATGCTCCTGTGCTGCTGCAGTGATGCTCTGAAGTCTTCATTTTTACACCCTATCCTTGTTATATGCGTCTTCAGACAATGCAGATTCACAGTTATGCGAGGAACCTACTTCTACTAATGTCTCCTTATATACATCCAAAACTCAGTTATGCGAGGAGCACTGCTTCCCGCCAATACAAGTCACGTGTGCACGCTTCACGGTCTCACTGTTGGGATGAGAAACACCGCTTTCCCGCCAATACAAGTCAGGTGCACGCACCTATCTCACTCCAGCCAGTCTCGCATTGGTTTTGGCAAGGTGTGGATGCACGATTTTGCACTCTTAAACTTTTGGTTTTACATACGGTGCAGTGATTTTGTGCTTGAAATATTTAACTATGCATCCTAAGCATCCGATGTCACGTCCTGGGCCATCAGCCGAGCGGCAGAGAACCGCATTAACACTTGAAAAAAAGTTGGAAATTATAAACAGCGCGGCATCAGCTGAAGGTAACACAGCTCTGGGACGCTACTGCCCAAAACAGAATCTTGCCTTTAAAGTTCTTTTGTTGCTTGACAATGCGCCAGCCCATCCCAAACATTTGGACAGCATTCATCCTAACATAACAGTGCGTTTCCTGCCACCTATCACAATGTCGCTGATTCAACCACTCGACCAAGGTGTGATCCACATTCAAGGCATATGTATTATTTTTTATGGCGAACTATCTCTCAGATGCTGCAAGCAACAGGTGATTTTGAAAATCCCGGGAGTTTACCAACAGTGAGGGAATGGTGGAAGTCGGAACACTTGGCACAAATGGCGATGGACATGGACCCAAGTTTAGAACGGAATCAGCATTTCAGTCATTCCCTGCCGTCAACCCTTCTTCCCTACAAGCAAGTTTATGCTGAAAAACAAAATGCTGCTAAGCAAACAACCCTCACCACTTTCTTCAAATCAGTGTCATCTCTTGCTGCCGGCAGTTCTAAGAGTTCTGTGAGTCTTTCTTCACCCCTTGCTGTGCTTGATGATCCTGACGACCACAACCATCCACCTCATCCATGTAAAACTGCCCAACACCACAACAACCACTCATCTCCCAGAGCGAACACACCTGCCACTGTTGGTGAGTACTGTACACCCTCGGATGTTAACTATGATTTATTACATTGAATATTACCTTAAATTGATGAAATATAATACAAATGTTGTCTTGTGGTACTGCTTTTGTGTCGCATTGATATGAAAATGTGAATAAATTACAGATAAAACATATTTAGGAAGCCCTCTGGAACGCATCCTTATTTTCTCCATTTAAATAATTATTCACATCATGCGTCGACTGTGAGGAACGTAGCCCCCGCATACAACGAGGATAGGGTGTATTTTCCAGAAACTGTACATTAGTCACAAGGATTTGTTCTGAGTTTGAAGAAATTTGATATGTCACCATTCACTGGTTGCATCACAGTCTGGTATGGAGGCTCCAATGCACAAGATCACAAGATGCTGCTTTCACCCCAACCCACCAAAGACACCTTCAATAGATGGTGCCTTAAGAAGGGAGCATTCATCATTAAGGACCCTCACCATCTTGGACATGCCCTCTTCTCATTACTACCATCGGGGAGGAGGTAAAGGAGGCTGAAGACCAACACTCAGTGATCCAGGACAGCTTTGTCCCCTCTGCTACCAGATTTCTGAACAGTTCACAAACCCATGCGATATTACCTTGCCATTCCCTTTCTTGTACTACTTCTTTTGTAATTTATAGTAACTTTTGTCTTTGCAGTGTACTGTTTTAACATTTTTAAATAGAATTCAATGCCAGCAGTATTTAAAAAAAACATTTATGATCAATGATAACATTTACAGACAAAAGCCAACCCTAAATCTGCATGTTGTGAAGCCAATACTGAAAACAGAAATGTTTCAGGGCAAGGCCTCCTCTCTGGACTCTGGCTATGCAAGGTCAGCAAGATAGGCCCTCTACATTCACGCATGGTGCACCAGTCGATCACTGACACAATCTCCTGTCTGGAATAACAGCCCACTATGTTTCTCTGTTAAGAATATAACTTCCAGAGACTAATAATAATAGATTCTTCCAGACTCAGGGTTGCTGCTGCCCACAGTACTTAATGTACAATTTCCTTACCCACCATCTTAAAAATGCAGATTATTTTCCACAGAAGGCACGCATAGTATTGACTAGTATTTTATTCAACTATGTTAATCATTAACTTTGTAGAGACCTTTTAAGTATTACCAGTATTTGCTAGTTCTTTTACAAGACAATGTTGCATAATTTTATTATTCTCAAGCAAGAGTGAATTGGGAAAATTACAAAAGTATGCTTACAAATATAATTTAAACCTGCAAACTTGGTTATTTCAAAAGTTGTTTTAAATATTAGGCACACGACAACAATGGCACTGATTTGAACATTTAGACTTGGCATTATATCAAATAGATGTTAAATCTATTAACCTGAAAAGATAATGATCAAATGCTTTCATCTTTGGGTATAATTTTTGATAACTAAGTGCACAGAGCCAAATGTGCACTGTTGAACTATAGAATACACATCTGCGATGCTACTATAAAATATCCCACAAAAATTGGGAAGGTAAAAGTTGCTAATTTACATGTCTTCAATAGAACAAAAGGAGGGATGGAAAGCTTCACATTCAAGTCCAGAAGGATTGTGCAATCAAAATATCCAGTCTTCAGCCTTGGAGATGTCTGCAGGCATATCTGGTATCAACTGCTTTTACTATTCAGTGTCAATAATTTTGCTTCTCGAGGCACACAATGAATTCCACTGTGCAGTGATAAATCAAACTTTAAAGCTTTCATCATTTGCTAAAAAACTCGGTTCGATGGCCTCATCAAATGGCCTACTGCAGAATCGAGTCCCTTTAAAAAACTGCTTTTGTCACCTTGACTCTGAAATAATGAGGACCTCAACAGTAAAGATATGCTATCCTTGATAGATGCTTAGATTCTAATTAAGTTGTATTTTGGTTAAAAAAAAATGTAGATATCAACAAGGGCACACCTAGTACCTAATAACAGAATACCTTTAACATGATATGAAACAAAATCAGCAGAGCATAGGAGTGAACTCAGTTCAATGAGATGGTCCCAAATGTTAAGAACACCTAATCCCAATAGCATGCTTCCCATTGCTCCCTCACCCCCACTTCAAATTCCCAAGTTTTGGCAAGTTTCTCATTCATCCAATTTCCACCAGCTTATCAGACATACCATTCCAAACCTTAACCAAGCATTGCTAGTGCCAACTGGAAACATAACTGTACATTTACTTACACTGAGGCATAGAAGGCTATGTAGCAAGTGCCAGACATAGATTTAGGGCAAGAGGAAATAAATATAATGGAGATATGAGGGGGATTTTCTTCATCCAGAGTAGTAAGTACCTGGATTGCTCTGGCTGAGAAAGTGGTTGAAGCTGAGTTGCTAACAGCATTTAAGTGTCTAGGTCAGTGGTCCCCAACCTCCGGGCTGCAGACTGATACAGGGCCGCGAAGAATGCAGCAGTAGCTGGAGCGCACCCAGCACATCTTTAAGAAAAAAGCCAAAATAAACAAGCTAGTGCCGCCCAAAGATGTGCTGGGTGCGTTCCGGCTACCGCTGCATTCTTCGCGGCCCTGTATCAGTCCGCTGCCCGGGGGTTGGAGACCACTGGTCTAGGTGAGCACTTGATTCATCGAGGCATAGAAAGCTATGGACCAAACACTTGGAGATGGTATTAATATGGAAGGGGGCTGAACAGTAAACTTGGACAAGTTTTTTGTGTACTTTCATAAAACAAACTTTAAATACACCAAGTAAAAAAGAAAATCTAAATGATAAAACTCAAAAGAACTGGGATTTTATGGCAATTTGTAATTCTTTTTTTCTGCTTAAAGTCATATAGAGAATAAAAAGCATGAACAAACAGTACTCACTAATGAAAATATGAATCTCTATCATATATATTAATTGAGGCCAAAGCACCCAAGGTAGCCTTCATTAACTACATACCAAGTAACAGAAGGTTCAAGGAGGAAGGAATCTAGTATGACAAGAGCACCAATTACCTGGACACTGAAAGGCAGTTCAAATTTCCCTGTTGGGACAGCAAATTGAAACATAAAATTAAAAAAATAGGTCACAGATCTCAGGAAAAGCAGAGAATGTGTCAGTTAACAGGAATCGCAAGACAGCTCCTTGTATTAGCCAGATGGAGCCAATTTAACATAATGTGGTTCAATAAAAGTCTTGGCCTGTCAATGCAACTACCTAAACTAGGAATGTTACTAAACTGGCAGCTAAAGTCTGGATTCAAAACTACAGCAGTATTTTTTTCCTCAGAGAAATTGACTTTCCATTTTTTTTAACCACAGAAATTTCAGAAATTACTTTTCCGTACAAAACATTCACCTTCATTTTGGACTTACAGCAAAGTAATTCCTTACATCACAATTAATCCAGACTCTGGATCATCACAATTGATTACTTCTGGTTCACTCCATCTCTTCAATTTCAAAATGATTGACAGAATTTTGACTTCTTAAAACAGTTACACATTTTCCCTATTAAACACCTCACTTTCCCAATAACAACCAGCACCTTGTTCTTGCAATGATTAAACTAAGCCACAGAGGTGGGGTCTTTTATTCCATTTGTTCAGTCATCAGAAAAGTATTTTAATGATTTGAAGAAAATCAAGTTAAACTTTCCCTAAACTTACCTTCATAAACCAAACAACCTACGAACTTTGTAGAAAAATCATGTGCTCTGTTAATTTTGTACGTTACTTAGTTCTACATTTCAGACATTAAATGCATATTAGGTTGTCCCTTACATTTACAATAATAAATTTTAATTCCATGCTCACCACCAAAAGGGTTTCAAAGCAACACTTTATATTCCGTGTGGGTAGCCTCCAGCCAGATGGCATGAATATCATTTTCTCCTTCTGGTAAGCCCCCACCCCCTTCTATTCCCCACTCTTGCCTGATTATCTCTTCACACCTGCCTAACACCCTCTCCTGGGTCCCCTCCTCCTTCCCATTCTCCACGGTCCACTCTCCTATCAGATTTCTTCCTCCTACAAGATTCCAGCCCTTTACCTTTCCCACTCACCTAGCTTCACCTATCGAAATGAAATGAAATGAAATATCTTTATTGTCATTGCATAGTACAATTTGTCATGCACCAATACAGCAAAAATGAGTTTGCAACTCTCATACTCAATGCTATAAAACAAGTAAAATAAATAAACAATAAATAAAATCAAGTAACCAGCCTGTACAAGCAATGTCCAGCAGTACTAAAGAGCAACTCAGATGCATGACAGCCATAAAACCAGTATTAAAAGTAGCAATATAACAAATTTATGGATGATGCTTGATCGATTGGTTCAGAGCAATTATATCTCTGGGGAAAAAGCTATTTTTCAGTCTGGAAGTGCGGGCATAGAACATCTTTAAACGTCTGCCAGATGGAAGAAGTTCAAACAGATGATTGCATGGGTGTGTATTGTCCTTACAGATGCTTGTAGCTTTCCTTCAGAAGCTTATCACCTTCTAGCTAGCCTCCTTCCCCTCCGCCCCCAACCTTTTTAAATTCTGACATGCTCCCCCTTCCTTTCCAGTCCTGAAGGGTCCCAGCCCGAAACTTCACATTGTTGATTCATTTCCATTGATGCTGATTGACCTGCTGAGTTCCTCCAGCATTTTGTGTGTACTTAAAACAGATTTTCAACAACATTGCAAGGAATTAAGATGAAAGTTTTGAACTTACTTACAATTAGCAAATACATATATCCAAAATGTAGCTTAGACTGGAAATTCTATTGTAAACCTGCCAAAAACAATCTTATAATTTTCTTGCAATATCCAACCAACTAGTGCAAGAAATTATTTAAGGCTTCGAAGTAAAGCTGAAGCATAATTTTTTTTAATCACTGCCTGCACACTTCTGCATCTGTTACTTCATGCTAAATACTTATGAAAAACAAGACAATACTTTGCTTATCAAAACACACAGGTATGTTTACATGCTGCATACAATACATAGCTACAAAACTTGTTAAATTTTTAAACAAATCAAGGTGACTATAATACAGCTGAACACATGTCCTAATAAAAACCATAAACAAAACAGGCAATCTGATCTGAAGGGAAGCCTAATCCCCAATACCAGTTTAGGAAAAAAAACTGCAAATTTATCAGAGAAAGCACAAGTTAAATCTACATCAATGCAGATTAAAAACTGTACTGTAACCAACACGCTGCTTGCATTAAAATATGTTAATCTCTGAACCTTCTATTGACCATGCGAATATGTACCCTTGCACATACACAGCAAACTATTTCAAATGTTTGATGCAACCCCTTTACACTATACATAAGAAAACTATTGTGAAATTTGCATTTAACATAGCAGTGCAAAGACAAATTTTAATATGATTAATCCCAAAATACAAGGCAGAAACAAAAACTGTGGAAGGACTCAGCAGGTCAAGCAACACCCATAGAGGCACAAGTTAAAAGCTGATGTTTCAGATCAAGACCCTGCATCAGGACTTCCGTAAGTCACTGTTTTCTGTGGTTTCTGCGGCAATTCAGCCTCTGGATAACACAGACTTAATGTGGAATCTCAGCCCAAAATGATTACTTATTTACCTCAGAGATAATGTTTATCCAGATGATTTTTTTCCAGCATTCAGTTCATTGTTCCAGATTCCAGCGTCTGCAGTCTCTTTTGTGCACACATTAAAAATCAGTCCAGATAAATGAATAGGATTACACAGCCGCAATACTCTACTAATGCTAGTACTTCCTACTGACACTGGTACTTCGTCCATCAGATGTCAAACTCACATCCAAGCACAGATTCTGTAACTTTCAGTTAATCGTGTGCAAAATCTATACAAACAAATCCTTCCTAAGTTTTATTTCCACAGAAGCTTATAATTTTCACAGTGCATTACCAATGCAAATCAGAAAAAAAGCTACAAATATGCTGGAAAAAAAATACACACAAAACAAACTTCTTCCAGGCTGAAGAAACAAAATATAATTTTAATTTTTAAATAATAAAATTTAATTAAACATCCCTCAAGACTCCTGATCAAACACCAAATCACTTGCAAATCTCATTTAAGCATTTTAACTGAAATCCTACTACAAGACAGTGATAAAATTTACAAACCTATTACCAGAAAATAAAAAGTCAACTCAAAACAATGACTTAAAATGCTAGTATTATATGAACAACAAAAATAATGAATATATTAATGCATTAATCAATGAATGCAGTCTATTTTATACATTGTGGAACTTAAGCTTGAACTCTTATTTTAGTGTTATATTTTGTTTTCTCCTCCCCGACTGGTCAGTAGAAATAGAAATTTTAATATAGTTTCTTGAACAATAAACTTAATGATTAATAAAATCCACCTGATAATTTTATGAAGGAAAAGCAAGATGACAAACATTGTCTCTTAAATGATCAATATACAATAAATATCCAATAAAAGATGGATGAACAAGGGCAAAACCCTAATTAATAATTTAAGTTCAGATCAGAATGTGTACAACTTAGGGCAAATTTGCATTTGACTGCCTCCCGAAATTTGCTGTTCTTGTAAATAGCAGAATTCTGAAAAATTAGACTTACATAACATATGGAGTACTGATTACAAAAGTAGAGAAGATATCAATAATTCAAATTATGTCAGGATGACTAATCAAGGCGACCACTGGAAAGTAAGTCAGGCAGCAGCTATGAAAGAGAAACTTAATATTTCAGGCTAATGATCTTATGAAAAGTCACTGATGTGAAACATCACCCCTTTCTCTCCCCTCCTCCCGCTAATTTTTCCAACATCTTCAGATTTCCAGCAATCTTGTCTTAAACGCTACCTATCTTGAATTTTGCTATAATTGCACTCACATTGGCCCAAGTTTATTATGCTTATAACTTTAATCTTCGGGGATGTACACAATCAAAGTGAGATGATTTCATAGAATCTACAGTATTCACTGCATACCAATTTGATGCATTTACTGATGATCACTAGGATGTTCTGGATGAGGTCTCAAGAACAGTTCCATTAATGGCCACACAGAAGGCAACACATTAATCATGAAAATCCCATTAAAAATAAAAAAATAAGTCCTAAATGTTTGTAAGCCATCTTAAAAGGCCACTGCTTCTTTTAACTACACTAATCTATCTTCCAATAAAGTGGAAAAAAAACATTAAGATGTAAATAAAACAGTTTTTAAAAAACACTTTGCTGCACTGAGGACAGCCTTCATCTATACAATGAAGTCAAAAGTTGAACAGAAATTTTCATTTTTGTTAGATTATGAACAAATAGTTTATAAGGAATTTTTCCAATTCTTCAAGAAACAACCCAACAGAAGTTGCTAACATTGCTAGTACACAAAATTAAAAATTGCTCTTCACATCCTTCTTAAAAACGAGATTATTTTTAAATTGCTGGCTGTAACCTTACAAATGAAAAAAAATCACTAAAAATGATTCAGTAATCTGAATCAAGCTTCCTAGGTCTCTTACATGAAGAATTAAAATTAATTCTCCCTGTTCCAAAGATCTCAATCATGTTTAGTGACCTCATTGATCTGTTTTACAACAACCCAATATTTCTTTATAATGCCTCAAAAGTCAGCCAGGCTATCCATCTGTGCCAGTAAATAATGACAGCAAGATGCAAGATATGGAATTTTTCCTGTTCAGTAAACAAAATTATTGTATTTGAAAATTTAATATTACATGCCACCACCATCTATTATATTTTCCACATATCTTTAATACAAGTGCATGGTGTACAAAACTTCAAACAAGAGCATTTATGTGGAATTTAGAAAAACAAACAGTATCCAATACAAATTAATTTAGCAGCTTAAGCTGAAAACTTCAAAACCAGCTACAGGAGATCAGCAACCCACTACATGCAGGTACCAGTATTTATTTCCATTGCCAGCAACTAAATATGAGGGTATCA
The DNA here is from genome assembly GCF_963921235.1 of Mobula hypostoma. Taxonomy (NCBI): domain Eukaryota; kingdom Metazoa; phylum Chordata; class Chondrichthyes; order Myliobatiformes; family Myliobatidae; genus Mobula; species Mobula hypostoma. Next base: position 35,829,180 of record NC_086128.1, read on the forward strand.
TATAGAACAGTGACAATTCAATAATGCCTTTACTATGTGAGCCAATCAGATCTCCACCTTGACTGGAGTATACAAATGAGTGCTATATGCTTTTCAAGTACAAGTGAACATTCCGAGTTGTAAGGTTAGTTTCTTACTTATCTTGCATAATTAAGCAAAGTGAACACATTGGGTCAAAAAATCTTTCATCAGCAGCTTTTTCAAATATTTATTGTTTCACTCTTCACAAATACAACCAACAAGCTGATTTTATTTCAAATTTCCAGCATCTTCGGAATTTACTTTTACAGTTTCAAACATTTTACTCCACAGGAATCCACAGGGGTCAAAACAAATTATAACTAAACCACATTTTTATTACAAAGTGATGTAATCATATATAACATTCTACAATAATATTTAAAAGTATGACAGGGCTGAAAAAAATACAGACCAAGCAGCTAGATTAGACCGTGTCACATCACCCTGGCAAAGCAACTTGCAAATCCTTTCTCAAATCCACTGCGTGCTAAGCAACATGCAAAAGAGAGTTAAGCTTTAAAATATTAAAACAACTAAAGCTCTAAGAACCTACTGGAACTCTTAAATAATTGTTTGCACACAATAGTAAATGTAATTTGCATAATCTGTAAACAAAATTGAAGGAAACAGAATAGTCACAATGGGTAGTAAAGACATCAGCAAGTGAATCACTAAAGGCAAATTAACTTTTCCCTTCCTGAAAGATTTTTACTTCAGTTTCAAATTAATGGTAAATGCAACATTAAAATTTCTGCTCACTTGCTTAAAACTGTCAACACATTTGATTAGTGAACTGTTGGGTTAAACATCTTGAGGCAAGGAGCAAAATTAAAATCAGCCAAGTTGATAATTGGTCTAAATCTACAAAATAATCACAATTCTATTGTGCAACAATGACATTCTTCTTTCAAAAGGGGACTGCGATGAGATATATGCTGCATTTCAACATCACAACCTTCTGAGAAGTGAAATTCAGATAGTTTGGCAAACAAAAAGAACAATCCTAAATAACAAATACACTTGTACCTTATTAAGAACCTCTGGTGCATTATCAAGAATAAAGACTTGAATGGAATCAGTACTAAAACTCATTGAAACATTATATATACAGATGTGATACCCACAGTGCTGCTGTACAAAGAATCTGGTGCAAACCTCTGCCCTCACTGTTGTCATGAATGCTGTTGTGGGCATCTCCTCTGCAAACACTCTTGCTTGTTACCACTGCAAAATCAGCAGGCTTTGGAGAGCTCTGCAGCCAGAAGAAAACAACATAATCTTCCTATGGTGTAGATTAAACATCTCAAAAGAGAATGGAAAGCTTTATTTATCATCCAGTTACCCAATGGCTGTGGAGGTCAAGTCACTGTGTATATTTAAAGCGGAGGTTGACAGGTTCTTGATTAGTCATGGTGTCAAAGGTTATGGGGAGAAGCCAGGAGAATAAGCGAGCAGATCAATGGACTGAATGGCCTAATCCCACTCCCATGTCTTATGGGTTTCTTTGGGTAATGCTCCTTTTCTAGTAGCTTTTACAGCACATTATTTTGCTGTCTGTTTCAGGCTCAGCTTAAATCTAGCAGTGTCCACAGATACCGGATTCTGAAAAATGCTTATAGTTTTGATGACTTACATTTAACACAAACTTATAGAAATTACAGATATAAAATTCCAATATTCATCTGTGAACACAGCAAGGTAAAATTATGGAAACAATAGTACACAATCAAATACATGGATTTCAATTGCACTGATGATAACAGATTAATAACTGATTTACTTTCACATAGAAGAACAAGTCCTAATCTAACAAGTCATGGGCAAAAAAATACAAAAAACATGCATCAGAAAATACCTCTGAGGTCATCAGATTATGACCTTTGATAGATTTTTAGATCGTGCAAGTAGCTTCCTCATTCTGATAGATTAGTGTGGTTACTAACTGTTTCACAGATCAGTCTGCTGACAAGTCATTGCCTGCACTACATCTATTAAGCGTTTTCAGAAGAAAATGCTATGCTGCAGAAATCTTCCCACGCATTTAATATTGCAGATGCTTCACACAGGAACAGACAAACAGGTTATTTTGACACTACTACTCTATTTTAACTGTTTCATCAGTCATTGTTTTTGTTCTGCTGCAGTTGATAGCAATTTTATTTTGATCACTGTGAGCTCATCAAGCAAAATCTGAAAATCGTTTTTTCTGACAGATTAAGCATTCTAAATAATACACAATTAAGATTAAGCTTTGACTATAAACTTCAAAATGAAAAACACAGCAAACCTTGGCTAACACTTGTAAACTGAATTTAGGACAAAAGTGGCTGGAGAGCGGAATATTTTGACTTGTAGCCAGCATCAAGTAATCACACATTAGGTAATCATAACTTCTTGAGATGTGACATTAGCTACAAATTGATATAATAATCTGCCTGCTAATTGGTAAACATACCAACAAACCAAGAATTTTCCACAGGGAATTTCTATAACGGTCTGAAAGAGATGAATGATAACCATTCCACATGAAGTGGCCTAATCTTCCTCCACAAGATGCCGAGTACAGTATTTTATATCCACTCTTGAAGACAGAAAGGACTTCAGTTTAACTATTCAACTAAAGGGCAATACTTCCAACAGTGTATCATGCACTATCATTCAAACAGAAGGAGAAGGCAAATATAGAAGAATGTCAGTACTTTGCATCAGTAAATCAAGGCTTCAGATGTAATTAAGTAACAGTGCTCTCAAACAAGTTGCACAGCAAGATTGAAAAAACTTCATAAATGTAAAGAACTGAATAATAAATTCCAGTGTAAAGTTTAAAATTAGAATATGAATAACTTAACAAATGTAAGTAACAATACATTCAGGCCAAGTGTGAATAAAGGCAATGGGGGATGTGTTAGTAATAAAAAGTACTAAAAAACCTTTTCTAGGCAGTAAAAGAAAGTGACTGTAAGACGAGAAAATTTAAGGGGAAAAAGAGCTTAAGCGCCTTGATACGTGTAAGAAAACGAATAATGAAGCAAATTGAATTTAGATACAGAATTTGACAAGGAATCAGGGTTTCCACTTCAAAGTGTTCCATAATAAAATTACTAATCTATTAAGTGTGAAATCTGAGAGTATTAGAAAATTAGAAATGTCAACTTATTCCCTAATAGGATGAGGCAAAATAATTAACTACAGATATAATTGCTATTGCACCTTTAACACAAGAAAACTTTGCATTTCATTTATGGTTAAATTATCTGAAAACTTGGTAGCGTCAAGTTTTGGATGTCTTGGTAGCATCAGGTATGGATGTCTTCCATACCTCATGAACAAGTTAGAAACTATTGCTGCCAATCTCATTCCCATTTAGTGCTTACTCAACGGACTGCAAGGGCTTTACGTATAGTAGCAACCCTCTACACATCTCCCTCCAAAACATCAGTTTAGTTTTGCAAAAGGCCCTTGCATTCAATGAGCTGATTGAATCAACTGAATCACATACTACTACCTGGGTATGACTTGTAAACAATTTGGCAGACAATTCCATAAGCATACCAGAATACAAGGATGGTATTCCCAACCGCCTACCTCCCCTTAAACTCCTTTCCCCACCACTAAAAATTCCAATACACCTTTGGCATCATGAAGGTCAGAACTGCCTCTGCGGCTTCCCTCCTTTTCATTTTCACCCAGCCAAGCTCCAACACCTGTTTGGCCTTACTGACATCTTTCTCTTGCTTTCTCCTATCTGCCCTCATGCCTTCTCCAAATCCATCCTCTCCACAAGGTCCATCCCTGCTCCCAATGACCCTTTTGTCAGTAAACTGCTGACCACATAAATTTCTTCTTGGGCCTCCATATTAATTGATATAATTAACTGTTCCCTCTCTGCAGACAAAAAACAACCAGGAGATTCAGGACCTAATTAATCACAAATACACAGCATCTTTGGGTTGGGCACATTACTTTGCCTCAAGGGAAGAATAACAGTTCTGCAAGCACCCAAGTGCCGAAGGGCAACCCAGACAACCTGTGACCTGAAGAACAGACAGTGGGTGAAGAGTTCTCCTGAAATGGCATACATAGTTCATTACTACTCTCAATGGCATCTACAGCCTAAGCATCAAGGCACCACCCAGCTGAGAACCAAGAATGGAAGAGGGCTCATCAAGGATAGAAATGTAATCAATATCTGCCTGGCAATTCCAAAAAAAATGCAAGAAGCATAGGCATTATATATGGATTATTATATCTTACAAAAGCCTATGACTCTTTCAATCCAGCTTGTGGAGCATCATTTTCAAACTTGGCTCAAGAAATTGCCTACTCTACTGCTAAACGATTCCATACAAGCAGCAACTTTAAGCGAGGAGACTGCAATAGACCCAGTAAATTGTCAACTACAATTGCAATAACATCTCAATACTTTCCAATTTTCCTCACAATATAAACCTCACTTTCGAATTTCCCACTGCAAAATAACTATATTAAAGAATAAATGGCAAGGTCTAGAATGGAGGTGACATGTATCCAGACCCAAGATCACTCAAACTTAAAGTCATTGTGCAAACAATGTTTGCTTATGCAACTGTTTGAAGGGCTAGTTTCAAGTCAGTAAAATACTTGCGAATGAAACCTACAAGAGAATGGGCCTTACAGGAAATGTCCAAAACAAAAGTCATCTGTTGTGTTTTCAAGAAGACTAATTTCCAATGTGAAGAATTCTAGGATGTAGAACTAAATTAGCTAGCTCTTACAAAGAAACAGCAAAGACTATGAGCCAAATCATCTTTTTTCTAAATTTCAAGGTAACCAACAGGATTACAGATAAGATTTACAAGTTAATTAGATATTCAGTGATGGTGATGGGGTTGGATTTTGCTTTAACAGCACCAAACTAGAACATCATGAAAGAGGTACATGGAAACATAGAAAACCTACAGCACAATACAGGCCCTTGGGCCCACAAAACTGTGCCGAACATGTCCTTACCTTAGAAATTACCCATAGCCCTCTATTTTTTTTGAGTTCCATGTACCTGTCCAGGAGTCTCTTAAAAGACCCTACCATAAATTATATTGATTTTATTGCTGCTGATAGAAATCAGCAATATTAGAAACATCATCAGAATAATGGGAACACGATCAGAAATATAAATATTTTTAAATGTATGTTCTAAATTTCTGTGATTGTTGAACTATGCAGAAAAATTATAACTTTGTTTGCCTTCAGTATCTATCTCACAAGCTAAAACAACAAATTTGCATAGTATACCATCACTTAAGTTGTTCACTTCTCTTGATATGACTGGAAATCTGAAGGGAAATATACTTTTTCTGCGTTTAAAAGAAAGAGAAACATATCATCTCTATGAATAGACTTGGAATTGGTAGGATTGAAATTTTTACCAGAAATAGGATAAAGTTTCAAGCAACCCTGAAGTTCAGCATGTAGAGCTGCCAAAATTCAAAAGAATGAACGAAATATCGAGAAATTAACTAACATTCATGCTGATCTAAATAATGTTCACCAGTGGTATAATTAAGTCTCTGAAAAATAAAAGCCAATAGAGAAGAGGTTAGAAATTATGAGGCACAGAAAACAGAACATGCTTGGTTTCTGGCTGAATTTTGAAAAATTGAGGGGATGTCATTGATGATGTGAATACTACTTCCCCTTAGCCTATTGAAGGAGGCAGGGGAATATAAAGAAGGAATACAGTTGTAGATAGCCAAAGATTTGGGCAGGAACATAAATTAAAGAAGAAGCAATCACAAAACTCGATGTAAAATAAAAGTACAGCTTTGATGACAAAAATATATAAATCAACCAGCAAAGTATAAAGCATCAGGCTGCTTCCCTCACAACCATCTAGCCTAATGTTGCAGGAAGTGTGACATCAAAAGCAAGTCATATTACAGGAAGTGCTCCTTTGATATCTTTAACATATTGAAACAGCACATGGGACTTCAAAAAGTGTTTAATTCACATTAGGTCACCCATTTGGGAAAACCCAATTCTTCACATGCTGTTGGGAATATTAGGTGTTGAGTCAGCTCCTTGTAAGCAAACAACTGCACAATTCTGATTGTTCACTTGATCATTTCAAATTACTTTTCTTCTCATTGTTAATGGGAAAATTAATTTCTTACTGCCCAAAGCCTAGCAGTACTAATCAAATGCTGATTGAAGCTTCTCAAGGTTACCTAGAAATGAAGTTTCCATACCACCCTCCCACAAAAATGCTTAAGTAGGATCTGCTGACAGCTACACAATATAGCAGCCATGTCAAGGTGGGTACATGAAGACTCCTTGAAGATTGTCCAAACTTCATGAAAGCTTGCAATGGTGAAGTAACATTAACATCAAAATATTGGGAATTATTTCTGCCTGCTTGGAGATATTTAGCAATTTAAAGTAGGGGCAGCACAGTAGTGTAGTAGTTAGCAGAATGCTATTAAAGCATCAGCAACCCAGGTTCAATTTTGCTGCTGTCTGTAAGGAATTAGTTTCTTCCAGGTGCTCCGGTTTCCTTCCACATTGCAAAGATGTACAGGTTAGTAGGTTAATTTGTCACATGGTAAGCAATTGGGCATTGTGGATTCACTGGGCCAGTAGGGTTAATTACAGTGCTGTTTCTCGAAATAAAAAAAAATCAATTAAAATCTGCCAAAGCAACTTTTACCAGGTTAATTTTTAATTATAGTTTATGGAGTAATGTGCATGGTCTGGTAAATGTACTCCACTTTCATCACCAAATAAAAAGTAACAATTGTCAATATCAGCAAACCAAAAATAATAAAATGGTGATACTACATTGTCAAACACCATATGCACATATTTGTTTTTGATCAATGAAATTGGAAAAGTGATTCTAAATATTCAGAAAGGATAAACTATAAAAAGAAACCTTAAAAGCAGTGTATGTCAATATGTTAATTAAGTTGACAAAATTTTACTGCTTTGAACCTTGTTACCAGTACTGTAATGAGAAGATTTGACGCTGATATCTATACCAAAGTATCAATGGGTCAACATATACCTGACTTGCATGGTCCAGCCTGCAGCTGACCTCCTGTCTTGCTGTAAGATTTTTCTTCCAGTCTAGTGATTCCCAAGAAATTGCCTTTTACATAATATTTGTTTCACTCTCTCAGCAAACCATCTAGATAAAATAGAAAATGTATTACACAATATTTGACATCTAAATATGCCCTTACTTGAATTTTTTTCCTAAATCAGTCTCACCTACAAACTGCCAAAAATAAAATTAAATAGATACAAGAATTAAATATATTTACTGCATCACTCCTTCATAGCTTGGAAGAAATTTACACACTGTATCAGTCTGCCCTATGGAAACTAAACCAGTACTGAATTTCTGAGGCTAGTTGCTCCAAAACGAAAATGTGTTAATTAAATAGATGTAAACACAAGGAATTCTGCAGATGCTGGAAATTCAAGCAACACACATCAAAGTTGCTGGTGAACGCAGCAGGCCAGGCAGCATCTCTAGGAAGAGGTACAGTCGACATTTCTCGGCCTGTTCACCAGCAACTTTGACGTTAATTAAATAGATGAATGGCTCTATTTTAAAACCATACAACAAAAAAAAAGACAAAATCTGTACAAAATCCAAAAATTGGTGTGTGCGCCATGTACAGAGGAGAGGTGAATGGAACAATTATGCAGGCAAATTTAAGAAATATAGTAAAGTAGTAAGTAGACCAAGTGGCAGGAAACAACAATTCCAGAACTAACTGAGAAGAAAAATGTTTCAAGACTGAGTGCAGAATTTTTAAAATGTATTCAGGAATATTTTCTTCGCACGTGCAACAAGAAACTGGACAGCTCCAGACTTCATCTTTAGGGATGAATGAGCCGGTAAAAGGAGCATCAGTAGGAAAGCACTTGAATGATAATGACAAAGACTTGATTAAATACAAAGCAGTCATACAAAGAGCAAAAGAAGACAAGTAAAAAGCCAAATTTACTCAACCAAATTGTGTTTTAGCAAACTCGGGTTAAAACAAGCATGCGAGTTAAACGTGTCAGAGCAATGACAGGCTTTCACCTGGGAGAGAGCAAAGGTTCTATTCAAGTATGTTGCTCAAAGAAAATGTGTGGGACTCTCAAATTTAGAAACTCGACCACTTCAAATGATGTAAAATGTAAAAAGTAATCGGTGTTCCTCAGAACTAATGGCATCATCATTAGCATGAAATTGTCCCAGATTTGCACGAACTTGGTATAAGTTTAAGATTTAATGAGTATGCTCTGATGGTAGACATGAAATGGAGGCCAACAGAGGACCTCAACCTTCTCAGAAATCTCGTCTCAATGACTCTATGTTGGGCATGGGATTGGGATCAAATTCATTTCAATCCCACTCCTAGGGTAATACGTGCATCCAAAGACTGCTCTAGTGACCAGTTTGGCAGGTTAGAGAATGTAAAAAGAACAATTAAATAAAGCAACACACATCAGAGTTGCTGGTGAACGCAGCAGGCCAGGCAGCATCTATAGGAAGAGGCGCAGTCGACGTTTCAGGCCGAGACCCTTCGTCAGGACTAACTGAAGGAAGAGTGAGTAAGGGATTTGAAAGCTGGAGGGGGAGGGGGAGATGCAAAATGATAGGAGAAGACAGGAGGGGGAGGGGTAGAGCCGAGAGCTGGACAGGTGATAGGCAAAAGGGGATACGAGAGGATCATGGGACAGGAGGTCCGGGAAGAAAGACAGGGGGGGGGGTGACCCAGAGGATGGGCAAGAGGTATATTCAGAGGGACAGAGGGAGAAAAAGGAGAGAGAGAGAAAGAATGTGTGCATAAAAATGAGTAACAGCTGGGGTACGAGGGGGAGGTGGGGCCTAGCGGAAGTTAGAGAAGTCAATGTTCATGCCATCAGGTTGGAGGCTACCCAGACGGAATATAAGGTGTTGTTCCTCCAACCTGAGTGTGGCTTCATCTTTACAGTAGAGGAGACCCGACGCAGACTGGGAGACCGCTTTGCTGAACATCTACGCTCTGTCCGCCAGAGAAAGCAGGATCTCCCAGTGGCCACACATTTTAATTCCACATCCCATTCCCATTCTGACATGTCTATCCACGGCCTCCTCTACTGTAAAGATGAAGCCACACTCAGGTTGGAGGAACAACACCTTATATTCCGTCTGGGTAGCCTCCAACCTGATGGCATGAACATTGACTTCTCTAACTTCCGCTAGGCCCCACCTCCCCCTCGTACCCCAGCTGTTACTCATTTTTATGCACACATTCTTTCTCTCACTCTCCTTTTTCTCCCTCTGTCCCTCTGAATATACCTCTTGCCCATCCTCTGGGTCACCCCCCCCCCTGTCTTTCTTCCCGGACCTCCTGTCCCATGATCCTCTCGTATCCCCTTTTGCCTATCACCTGTCCAGCTCTCGGCTCTATCCCTCCCCCTCCTGTCTTCTCCTATCATTTTGCATCTCCCCCTCCCCCTCCAGCTTTCAAATCCCTTACTCACTCTTCCTTCAGTTAGTCCTGACGAAGGGTCTCGGCCTGAAACGTCGACTGCGCCTCTTCCTATAGATGCTGCCTGGCCTGCTGCGTTCACCAGCAACTTTGATGTGTGTTGCTTGAATTTCCAGCATCTGCAGAATTCCTGTTGTTTACAATTAAATAAACCTGGAATTAAATAAATCTGGAATTGCAGACACAAATAGTGACTTTCAAGAGGCTTTCAGAAAGGCACATGAATATGCATTGAATGCAAAGATACGGATCAGATACAGACAGATCAGATTAATTTAATTTGGCATAATATTCAGCATTGACACCCCAGTGGACTGAACAGGGCCTGTTCCTGTGCTGCACAGTTCTATGCTCTAAAGAAGCCAGTATCAGGAAAGATAACCACAAATCAGGGCATTTAAAAAATCTGCATTAATGACAACCTTCCAGAAATGTTTCCATTCTTACCTGGTCTGGCCTATATGACTTAAGACCCACCAGTATGGTTGAATTTCAACTAACTATTTAGCTTAATGGCATCAGGGGATGGACAAAAATTGTCAGCACCTGCCAGTGACATTCATGAATGACTAAAAGAAAATAATTCTTGGCTTGCAGAATGAGGAATTATTTAATTATTGAATCTTGGAAAACAATAGAATTGCTAAATTATGCTGACCTTACTTTTCTTGAAGGGAACTTAGTTTGCCAGCACAGTACTTATAAACAGAAAGGAGTGGGCAAAGATAAGCATTGTAGAACATGCCCCCCACTCATGCACATAATGTTCTGAACAGAAGCAAATGCTTCCCTTTCTCTACATTACAACTCCTTAATATCAATTACAATGCCCATTAATGCTCTGGCTAAGAACAGTAAAGAACAAGGGTCAAGCACTGCACTGAGGTTTCATTGCCTAGCTTGCTCCAGAACGTGCTATAGAGTGCACTTGCTAGCTAAGCTGCCATAGAAACTCAATCTCAACAGATAATTTTTGTCCAATATTAGTAAACAAACATTACGTAGCTTTGTGGGTATAATTTTAAAAACATCCCCTGTAGATAGCTAAAATGCACAAGAGTACATACTGTATATTTTATTTTTAAAATATCTTAACTCTTCTACTCAAAGTGGGAATACTAAACAAACAGCTCACATTTTTTGGACTGACTAGAGATGCTTAATTTTTTTCCCAAACCATGATCATTTTCAGCTAGTGTGTACACTGCATGTCAGCCTATGACTTTTCTACGATGTTTCTCAAATTTAAAATAACTTGTAAAATTAATGAAAAACAGTCACTACAGGACAGGTGGGAAATATGTAAACAAAAAGATGAGGCATGAAATAAAAACAGATAATACTGTAAACACTTTGTGGAAAGAGAAAATAGAAAAACAGTTCAAATCCCTTCATCAAAACAGGTAAGGCATCAAGTGAAGCAACGACAATATCATCACATACAGCATTTACACTTACAACATTTTATGGAAAAGAAGTAATTGAGAAATAGGTTGTCACTGGTCCTCATAGGAGATATTAGGACTGCTGAAAAGTGGTCTGGTCATAAAAGGGTGTTAACCAAATACGTAAGAATGGAACCAATGGAGATGTCGCAGCCACCTGATCAGCAGTAGAGGTGCTGAAGACAGATGGTCTCTTATACATCTACTTTGTCAGAAAAAAAAGTCCCATTTGTCATTTTAATTTGTGATCTTTCAATTCCAGAGTCGGATCAGAAACGTGTCTAAAGGGATTTAAACATGCTCAAGTAAAATACACAAATTTGGCATGTTGAAGTTGCAAACCCATCTGCCCCTTTTAATCCTACTACCAATTTCTTTAATTCTATGCCCCCTGGTTTTTGAACCCAGGATAAATAGATCCTAAATTATCACGAGGTACCTCATAATCTTACGTACTACAATTAAGTTTTCATTCAGCCTCCTCTTCCAAAGAAACAATTCCAAGTTAATCAGCCTTTGAACAAATCAAAAGTTTTCTACCCTTGGTCACATCTTTGTAAACCACTTTTCCCAACCTTACCTGCACATACACATCTATCCTGTATCATGGGACCAGAAATGGATGGAGAACTCAAACTGTCACATAAATACAGAGTGCTAGCATAACCTCCATGCACAAGAGATGGAGATAATTTTATATACACATGCTCATCCAAGGGATGTGGATTCCACAGGCTGAGCAAGCCTTTAATTGGCCATTCCTGATTGCCCTTGAGAAGGTGATGCAGAGTTACTGCCTTGATCTGTGGATATGCTCACAATATTGTTGGGGTTATAGAGGCAGTTATAGGGGCAGAGTTACAAGATTTTAAACAAGTGAAGGAATAGCAATATATTTTGTGTGGTGGTATTCCCATGCTTTTGCTACCCTTGTCATTCTACTTGATAGAGATCATGGATTTGGTAAGTGCTATCTGAGACATCAATAAGGCTATAGTGGATGAAACAGTATACCATTCTCATGCTTGCTGCCCCATTCAATAAGATTGCGGTTGGTCTTTTACTTCAGTGCCACTTTACTGCACTAACTCCATAGTTCCTTTGATAGATCTTTAGATATTAAGATATGTGCAACATACTTCATGATTATCCCTCCACAGTCCTCTCTGCAACAGGATTCCAAAAATTCACCACTTTATGAGCCATCAAATTTTGTCTCATCTTGGATTAAATGGTGAACCCCTTATTTTGAAGATGTGACCTCAGATTCCAGATATACCAGCAGAGGAAAGCATCATTCCTGCATCTACCACATCAAGCTCACAAGAATGCTGCACTCTTTCAAAGGAATCACCTCTTATTCTTCTATGTTCAAGAGAATCAAGGTGCAGTCTGCTTAATCTCCTGTCACAGAATAAGCCCCCCTTTCCCAAGAATCAACCTGATGAAACATTTGCTCATACAAGTATATTCCTGCCTTACACAGGGGACCAGTCCTGTACATAATGTTGCAAATGCTGCTTTAATGGGATTTTTAATACCTGCAGTAAGATATCTTTACTCTTGTGCTCAAACCTTCTTACTCCAAGGACCAATTTAACATTTGTTTCTGTTTTGTGTATTAGGATGGCAGTCCCCCCCCCCCCGGCAAAACAGCAAGTCGTTTTATTTTTTCTGCTTGACTCACATTTTTCTACATTGTATTCCAACTACCATGGCCTTGCCCATTAATATCCTTTTGCAACCTCATTACACACAATCATTCAGCTTTATATCACCAACAAACAGGGATTATTACACATGGTACAGGTCGACATTCACTAACCCAACTACCTGTAATCCGGTACCTTCGATAATCCGCACTGATTTCAAATTTTCCGCGCAACTATAATTTCAAATTTTCTGGGCCACCGTACCAACCTGCTGCGCATTGTTTTGGTTGCGCTAGATCTGTTCACGTGTTGGCGCGCTCTTGTAGGCACAGACAGGCGATTCCTGCTTCTTTTCCTACATTCATTAATATCATTTATGTGAGGCGCGGCCACTCGGCACCCGCCAGTGGCGGGGGAGCAGGCGCGCGCTGGGTCGGTCCGCCTGGCGGCAGTCACGCACTACCCTCCAGTGTCGCCCGGCCGGCACTCTGTTCTCTTCTGCCTACGACCTCAGATCAGACATGGTGATCCGCTGAATTTAAGCATACTACTAAGCAGAGGAAAAGAAACTAACGAGGATTCCCTCAGTAACTGTGCACTCACAGCGCTGAATCCCCTACCGCCTGGCAGTCGCATGAAACATGGCTTCTAGAAGACCTCCTTCCTCCGACTTCTGCTTCTGACAACCCCACACTTGCAGACATGTAACTTTGCCTGCAGGTACATTAAACGTCTCACTTTAGAAGCGGAACTGCTCAACTGTTCTGTACAAGTTAATTCCTGTACATTTACCTGTACCCTTTATTTTATCTGTGCCTGTACAGTATATTACTTCATTAAAGTTTCACTTGCTACTCATTTAATATTTCTGTTTCATTATCTAACTTATACTGATTTACATGAGTCAGCTCTTTCTCCCTTATTAGGAGAAAGAGAGAGCCTGCAGTATGTTGAATTATCGGGTGAATAATGTAGTCTTTGGGGTAACTGCAAATCTGTGTCTTTGCTATTACTTAGCTCACGCTTGAGTGCTGGTAGTGGGTGCGCTTTATTTTTGGCTAGTGGGGAGGGGATTGTTGCTCACTGCCGCTTACGCGTGGGGGGGGGAATTTGGGGTTCTAACATTTAACTGTCGCTCATTCTTTGGGGCACTTCTCTGTTTTCGTGGATATTTTGTGAAGAAGAAGCATTTTAGGGTGTATATTGTATACATTTCTCTGACATTAAATGAACCTTTGAATCCTTTGATATTTTAAAGGTATGATGAGACAGTTAGCTATTGCTTAATGCGATCCTACTGTAATTCGGCATTTTCACTAATCCGACACTCCTCAGGTCCCAATGGTGCCGGATTACAGAAGGTCGACCTGTACTCTCATTGATATAGATTAGAAGTAGTTGGGGGAGGGCATGTAGCATCCCATTTGTCAGAGCTATTTATTCCTACTCAGTTTTCTGCCCATTAAATCAGTCCCTAGTCATACTCATGACCTAATTTGTTAACAACCCCTTTGTGTGAAAAGGTCTATAAAAAAGTCCAAATACTCCTCATCCACTGATCTGCTCAATTCTGCTAGTTACACCCTCAAAAAAAAAACTAACAGATTTGTTAAACATGATCTTCCTTTTATTTTTTTTGTGTCTTGTTACCACTTCCTTAATAACAGATTTGAGCATTTTCCCTACTACTGATGTCATGCCAACTGGACAGTAGTTCCTGTTTTCAGTTTCAATCCCTTTTGAACAGTGAGGTTACATTTGTTCCCTTCCAATCAGGAAAACAATGAAATTTTAAGGAGGTTCCTAAGAAAACATTCACAGGTTTAGGCAAAAGTTAATTAGGGTAAGTGTTCCAGAAGGTATAAATATAGGGCTGGTCATACTGGAGTGAACAAGGAATCAGTTTGTTTTGGAGATATACGATGCTGTATTTGTCCAATTACTAACAAAGAAAAGGTAATTCATTCCTTTATATTTGACTGGGAATGTGTTACAAAAAAATTAAAATACAATGAGGCAGCTGATATGACAATTTTGGATACAGAGCAGATTATTAGCATGTCCCCCCTACCCCCAAGGCACAAAATGGAGAGAAATTAACAGATTAAATGACTGGGCAGGTATTGCAAATGGACTTGAACAAACGCCAAGGTAGAATCTTGAGAATCAGTGTCAGTGGGACATATATTCGACATCGATATGCCTGCTAATTAGTGTGTGGAACTGCACCCTGGTGAGAGAAAGTGCCTATGAGATACATACCTCACAGAAGGGTGGTAACGTTCCCAACAATGCAACAGATCTGTGTCTGAAGGCCTCTCTGAAAATGGCAGTACTGGAGGAGGAGCAATCCAGTGGTGGGAACCTTGTTGTACAAATCCCAGCTGTGGGACTGAGACCATGCAGACAGACCAAAGAATTAGGTAAATGGTGTTTCAGCTAAATATTGCTTTAACTTCTTAGACAGAAAGATTATTATGCAGGTGTTAAAGTTGTCCACTGACATCCAGAGTACATCAAAGATGCACTGCTTAAATACTTACACCTTTAATAGTAATAGAAAATACTACTTCTGCGGAAGGCAACCAAAATTAAATTTGAATTGTGCCATGGTGTCACAGAGTGCAAGGACAGGGTCTTTGGACCAGCAAATCTATACCGACTCAAACACCAATTTAAATTAATCCTCCTTTTATTTCATCTACATTTCCCTTCAACTCTTCTCCCTGCACCCAGGTTCTGCCACTTATCTAGACACCAGGCAGCCAAACCACAGCTTTGGGATGTGGAAGGAAACCAAAAGACTTGGAGGAAATCCAGTCACAGGGAGAACGTGTGAAGTCTACACACACCACTGGAGGTCAGAATTAAACTGGATCCCTACAGTTGTGGGGTAGCAGCTTCAGTAGTTATGCACTCAATTCTGAACTTTGTTTACCATTGAAATCTTACCAGTTCATGTTTTTGAAGGAAAAGATCAAAATGTTTACAGAAAATAAACCTGGGCCTGATCTCATTTCCAAGTTATATATTTCAGGTTTCAATACCATAGAATTTATTTCCCCTCATCCTCCATATACATTTTTCTCATAACTTAGCTGCATTATAGATCAAGCGTACCTAGAAAATCACAAATCTGCAGACTTAATTTACTTTTCAACAATAAATTTCACTGGGTATTTCTTTCATCTTAGCTTAATTGGGGAATAGTGCCATGCTTATGATAGTACATTCCTTTCAGAGGCTGTACGCACTCAATGACATGGCCAATGTGTGACTCGTATGCAATAATTCCCCGCCCCACACATACACACAAACCACAGACAATAAACTCACACCCAATCCACCTCAAGGGTGGTAAAATGATGTTGAGCGTAGGTACACTAATTGTTTTAATGAAAGAGAATTGACTAACCCTGTCTGTGCAAAGAGTAATAATGAAGTACAGCAAAAGTAACTTGCACATTTTGGAAAAGGTATGACGTTACTGTCGCAACACACACACAAAATGCTGGAGGAACTCAGCAGGCCAGGCAGCATCTATGGAAAAGAGTACAGTCGACATTTTGGGCCGAGACCCGTCAGCGGACTGGAGAGAGAAAGATGAGGAGTCAGAGTTAGAAGGTGGGGGGGGGGGAGAGCAGCGAGAAGCACAAGGTAGACAGGTGAAACCGGGAGGGGTAGGGGTGAAGTGAAGTGCTGGGAAGTTGATTAGTGAAAGAGATACAGGGCTGGAGAAGGGGAAGTCTGATAGAAGAGGACAGAAGGCCATGGAAGAAAGAAAAGGGGGGAGGGAGGAGCGCCAAAGGGAGGCGATAGGCAGGCAAGGAGATAAGGTGAGAGAGGGAAAAGGGGATGGGGAATGGTGAAGGGGGTGGGCCATTACCGGAAGTTTGAAAAATCAATGTTCATGCCATCAGGTTGGAGGTCACCCAGATGGAATATAAGGTGTTGTTCCTTCACGCACAGTAGAGGAGGCCATGGATTGACATATTGGAACGGGAATAGGAAGTGGAATTAAAATAGGTGGCCACTGGGAGATCCCCGCTACTTCTGGCAGACGGACCATAGGCGCTCAGTGAAACGGTCTTCCAATCTATGTCGGGTCTCACTGATATACAGGATGCCACACCTGGAGCACAGGACACAGTATATGACCCCAACAGACTCACAGGTGAAGTGTCACCTCACCTGGAAGGACTGTTTGGAGCCCTGAATGGTAGTGAGGTAGGCAGTGTCGGGGCAGGTGTAGCACTTGTTTCCTTTGCAAGGATAAATGCCAGGAGGGTGATCAGTGGGGAGGGACGAATGGACAAGGGAGTCACATAGTGAGCGATCCCTGTAAAAAGCAGAAAATGTGGGGTACGCTCCATCCTTGTAACAAACAGCTTCAGAGGACATCACTTTCACAAAGAATCCTGGCCTACTGGAATATAAATCCACTTACTTAGATCAAGTTGGCAAGTGGTGAATTTCACTAGTTGGAGAGACCAAGTGCAGACTTGATCATTTCTTTGTTGAGTACTTATGCTTTGCCCACCATAACCAAATGCCGCTCTCAGTTAGAAGTCATTTTAATTCCATACCACAAGCAAGAGAGAATCTGCAGATGCTGAAAATCCGAGCACCACACACAAAATACTGGAGAACTCAGCAGGCCAGGCAGCATGTATGGAAAAGAACACAGTCGAAGTTTCCGGCTAAGACCCGGCCCAGAACGTTGACTGTATTCTTTTCCATAGATGCTGCCTGGCCTGCTGAGTTTCTCCAACATTTTGTGTTAATTCCATACCAATCTGTCTGTCCTCAGCCTCTTCCACTGCCTGGGTGAATTCAAAAGCAATTTAGAAGAACAGTACCACGCTTTCTATCTGGGTAATCTACAACTTGAGAGCATGAACAATGAATTCTCCAATTTCAGGTAACATGCTCCCCTTTCCCCTTCTGATTTACCCTGACTCTCTCACACACACTTTTCCTTCCACAATAACCACCCCACCCCCTCCATCAACCAGTTCCTTTCCTCATCAGCCTATTAAACACACTCTCCTCCTGCAATGTGCCCTATACCCTTTCCCCAAATGTTCCCAATTGGTTACTCTTCACCTTCCTTTCTTACCAGATTCCATAATCTGCAGCCCTTCTGACAGCTTCCACCTACCACCTCCAAGCCTATCTCTACCTTGCCCTCCCCCATCTGGCAATCAACCCTTCCTAACCAGGAACCACCTATTGCCTGCTAGCTCTTGCCCCACCCTTCCCATCTTTATACTGGCTATCTAGACCAAAAGGATCTTGTCTTGAAACATTTATTATCCATTTCCTCCTAAAGATTCTCCCTGACCCTACAAGTTCCTCCAACAGTATTTTTTTGCTCCCAATTCCAGAATCTGCAGTCTCTTGTGGCTCCAACTTCACAATGACCTTTAGGCAGCCTAGTAAACGGAATCTTTCTCACTTAAGCTGTTTTGAACGCTACCTTCATTTTCTTTTTGGAACCATAGGTCACGAGAGCAAGATGTGCAACACTAGCTTTCAAGCTCTTCAATGTGCTTAATGAACTTCTCAAATTGCACAAACTGTGCCAGGATCAAGGAGATGCAGCAACCAAGATCCACCAGCCTGGAGTTCTTTATCATCTAAAACCAAAAATTTAAGATTTTAATAGAAGAAAAGTGACTATAGATGCTTGAATCTGGTGCACAAAACGAACTCCTGGAGGAACTCAGCACGTCAAGCAGCATCTGTGGAGGAAAAGGGATAGTCAACGTTTCAGGACAAAATCCTGAACGAGGACTCGGGTCTTTAAAAATGTTAAGTTTGAAATGATGGATGGAGAGAATCATTTTTAGCTTGTGTACAAATCAAGAACTGCTTCTGTAAAACATCAAATAAAGAAATAAGGAATTCCTTTACAAATGAATAAAAACATAGAACTTCATGCCACATAAGAAAGGTTGCAGAGGCAGGGATGACACATTTAAAGAACCTTAATAAATGAATTGAGCAAACAGATGCACAGTGGAAAGAGGAGACGAAAGCAAGAATAGGGCTTATATAGATTGCTAGTAGTAGACCGAAGAGGCAAAGAACCTGCTTTCTATGATACCAAGCCTACATAATTTTACTTGATAATTACATTTCTTTCAAATGTTTGTGGGTGGGTCATAAGGCAAGTAATGAGGACATCACTGAATGAGCCCCTTAAAGCCATTACATATCAACACACGTCTGCATACATACACACAATTCTGGTCAGGTCGTGAAACTTTTTGCTCAAAAGACTGCACAGCAATCAAATTAGCATTCCTACACATTTTGATTTTCAATCAATGTAAAAATGTTTATTCTGAATATCTTCCTTAATTTCAGTAATTAAAATGACTACTTTCCTAAGATACTTTAATGATGAATTCAAATCATTGTTTACAAAAGTAATGCATGCCATTACAAACCACACAGTATCTCCCGCTACATAAATCAGCAGCACCCACTCCTCAATCACCTAATCCTTTTTCAAAATCTCCACAATCTAGATCCCCTTTCCTCGTTTCATTCCACAAACCAGACAATGATGCCTTGTTCCTGTCTATCACCCTGCTCCATCTCTTGCCTATCCCTTTCTCAAACCCTGCTTAGCCTTGCACCCCACTCCACCTCCCTCAGTCCTGTCCTCCCTGGCCCACTACTGCCCCATCCTCCCCCTCACTGCATTCACAACCATCTGACCCACATTCCACTTCCTTGCTCATTTGCTCCCATCTGCTCACCAGCTTCATCCACACTCCCTACCTCACCCCGTCCTTCCCTTCACTCCCACTTCATCCTATCCCTCTCTACGACTCTTTGCCCATACACCACCCCACTGTCTTGCCCCCATTTCACCCAGTTCTTCATCACCCACTCCTCCATGCATCTCCCTCCTTCCACCCCATTCCTCTCTGACTCCCATAGACCCTCCCTTCTTCGGTCTCCTCCTGATCCCCTCCCATCCCTTCCATTCCTATCCGGACCCCTCCATGCCCATCCCCTTGACACCCTCCTTCATCCCCCCCAAACTCCTCCTTGAAACCCCCCCTCTCCCACCAAAACATCCTTTCTTCTCCCAACCCCCCCATCACGTACCCCCTCCCTCTGACCTTATCCTCCCTGACCATCTCCAGACTCCTTTCTCCTTCCAACCCCCTCTTCCTCCATGAGCCCCTCCACCACCATTCCCGACCCCACTCTCCCTCTTCTCCCCTCCATGCCACCTCATTTTCCCTGTGCCCATCCCCGCCAATCGGCCTCCTCCTCCTCCCTGAACCTATCTCCCCTCCACTCCTTTCTTCGTCCCATCCCGACACCCCTCTCCCCTCCCAAATCCCCCACCCTCCATTTAAGACACCCCCTTCACAATCCCACGTCCTTCCCCTTTCAAATCCATTCCCACGCCACCCACTCTCCGCTCCCCAGGGGCTCGGTGCCGGGACACGGCCGCCAACTCCACACAGACACACAACCACGACCGCCCGCCCCAGAGGAAAGAAGTCAGACCTTCATGAGAAGGAAAACACACAACTGAACCTCTCCGCATAGTAAAACTTTTACCCCCACCCCTCTAAACATAAAAAGTCGTCAACCCCACCAGAAACCAGAAACAAAACCCACCTCCGGACAGAAAGGCGAGTTTGATTCGCAATTAGTCCGAATGCGTTTTTTTTTAAAAAGAGCCACCGAATGTAAAAATGAAACTCGAAATGTGCGGTCAGCGTGCTGCTTACGGTCTCTAACTTCCCTCAGGTTTTCATTGTTACCTAGGTAAATTTTTACCTCACTTTTTTTCAAAAAGAACATTAAAAATATTTAAGGGATTAAAAAAAAAGAATTTTAAAAAACGGTTGCGAAAGCTCACGCACGAAGTAAACAGGCCGGACGATTGCGCTGCCTCCTACCTGGCTGGTTAAAGCCGCTTGCTGTACTGGTCTACGCCTGGTTTTTGCTTGGAGTTTTACTTTTATTTTTCTTGCTGGGTTAAATGTTTTATTTTTTTCTCCTCGGCTGCTCGCTCGAGCCCTCGGCCCCGCTCACGCTGACGCAGCCCCACCGCCTCCCTCCCACTTCCGCTCCACTTCCGCCCCTCAACGCCGAGCTGCTTGATTGACACACGCTTCCTCAGGACTGCTCAGGCTGCATCCCCAAATCCACGTTTGGTTTGCAAAATAACAAAGCAGTGTCCGAAGGCAATGATGTAAACAAAGCCTGTAAAATATTTATTAGTTATTTACATCACTGAAAGCATTTCTTTGTACTTGGATGGTGAATCGTTGAAAACCGTCTGAGTTTAAAAAAAGTTACTATGAGCAGATGTTTCAAGGACCGTAGGTAAAGATGAGGAAGGGTTTTCAACCTGAAATATTTACTTGTTTAACTTTCCACAAACGCTCATGGATTGGCTGACTTTTTCCAACATTTATGTTTCTGAAACTATTATGGCATTTTGAAATAGATTCAAAAGAAAGAACGCACTAAGCTATATATAGAATTTGACATGTTTCCATTGTACTTCACAGAAGTTTAATTGAATTTGAATCTCACAAAAAGCACAGCATTGTTGATTGAGAATATTGGAAAAAGTCTCTTGTACTAAAACTATCAACGTCAGCAACTGGAAATTCAACCTTGGTCAATATTACTGTATGCACAATTAAGACATGTCAATGTCATTGAAATTAATCCTGGAGGCAGAATACGCATTCTGTTGCAACTAAAAAGTGCGTTTAGTACCGGATCTTTTCGGTTCACCTAAATTATATATAAAATTTTGATTTACAGCGTCATTACAAGTTGGCAGCTCCTTTGGCAATGCAAAGCTCCTACACTGAACTATGACATTAAATCTGAGAAGATCTATTTCTTGGTTAATGCATGTCAAATTTTGCTTTCTGCTCTCTTGGGTTTGCTGACAAAGCATGGAATCTAATGCATGGAAGCGAATTGGACTCCTGTATTGTGAAAGGGACTTGGGTGGCATTTTAACCATGGCCTGGTTGACAGCCTTCTCACAGGCTGAAGCAGTTTAAAGATTAGCAAGAGATATGAAGAGACACTCCAAATAAATCAAAGTATTATTTTTTTTAGGGGGAAGAACTAAATTCAAGGAAAAAGGAAACAGACTCTAACTTCTAGATCTTCCTTCATTAATGAAAATTTCACTAACTACCCGTCCATCACATATATACTTTATACTTACATCTTCCGATTACAGCATATTATACAGTACTGAAGTGATAGAATAGATTATGAGCCCAATTCTCCGAATGCAGGTTAAACCCATAACTTTCTAGCTCAGTATCAAGATTAGCACTACTAACACACATTATCCATTGCATTCTTGTTTATTTCTTTCATTCCCAGATGTTTCCTTAATTCTGCACTGAGAAACAAAATCAACATTGTGTCTAAAAATGGATACAAGTTACAGTTACGTTCACAATAACATGGTGATCCCTTGTGACTCAGCAGCTACATAGAGGATAATCATCATCAAAGTTGCTGGTGAACGCAGCAGGCCAAGCAGCATCTATAGGAAGAGGCGCAGTCGACGTTTCAGGCCGAGACCCTTCGTCAGGCGTTCACCAGCAACTTTGATGTGTGTTGCTTGAATTTCCAGCATCTGCAGAATTCCTGTTGTTAGAGGATAATCACATTTTTTCTAAGCATTTTTAGACCACAGGACATAGGAACAGAATTAGGCCATTCAGCCCATCTAGTCTGTTCTGCCATTTCACCATGGCTGAGTTATCAACCCCGTTCTCCTACCTTCTCCCCATGACCTTTGATGCCCTTATGAATCAAGAACCTATCAACCTCCACTTTAAATATATCCAGTGACTTGGCTTCCAAAGTTGTCTGAGGCAATGAATTCCAGAGATTCAACACCCTCTGGCTAAAGAAAGTCCTCCTCATCTATGTTCTAAAGTGATGTCCTTGTATTCTGAGGCTGTGCCTCCTGCTCCTAGACTCTCCTGTTGTGTATTTAATACTTCAGTTATATTTGAGTAATATTATAAATATGTTGTTTGATTAAGCATCCTTTGCTTATATAATTCATTATGGGTTATATGTAAAAGTATGCATCATCACGCCACCACATCATAAGTGTGCACCTTGCTAAAGTAATGAAATGAAGTGTACACATTCTCCCGGTCTCCCCATGTTTTTCTTTCAATTAGTTTTATGGGTTAGAGTTACAAAACATAAAAGTGGCGATGAGGAAATTTTAAAGTACAATGAGACAACTAGCAACCTGTTGAAGTGCAGCAAGATATTTGAATAAAAAAAAAGCACAGCAATTTGTTTTCTTCACTAGGGGAGTAAGACAATCGAGTTTTTTTAAAAAAGGCAGAAAAGATTGTGTGTTCATAAACAGTAAATACCGGTGATAATAATAATAAATAAAAGAGAAGCAGAAATAACTCACTATATCAGAAAGATGTGTTCTGTTGCACAAAAGCTAACTGGCTGATGTATACTGAATAATTTGAAGCAACTGAAATATCCAATGTAAAGTGAGTGCCATTTTTGCTGAGTGCAATTGGTGGAAAAGCATACAGTTTGCTTAGAAATATGACTGCCCCAACTGAACCAGTCAAAATGAGCTTTGCTGCCATCGTGAAAGTAATGCATGAATATTTTTAAACAAAACTATTGTTGATTGCGGAGTGCTTTAGGTTTCATAAGTGGAATCAAAAAGAAGAGGAGTCCATTTTAGCATATGTGGCTGAATTGAAGAGATTGTCTGAGCATTGTCAGTTCAGTGTTGGGCTTAATGATGCCCTGAGAGGTTGTTTAGTTTGTGGAATCTAGCAAGAAAAGATTCAAAAGCTGTTTCTAACTGAAGCAAAACTCACATTTAAAGGAGTAATTGAAATTGCTATATCAATGAAAACTGCATTCAGAGACACAAATGAGTTGCAGTCAGGAATGAAAGTGAGTGTGAACAAAATTGCAACATCCAAACAGAAACTGGCCTGGCCGAAAAAATTGTGTTGTCGTTGTGGCAGGGTCTCATATACACCAGACCAATGCAGGTTTAAAAGTGAAACTTGCAGAAAATGCAACAAAGTAGGACTTCACACAAAGGGCATGTCAAGCAAACAAAAATAAATGGACTGCACAGAGAAGGGTAAAATACAAAATGTCAAGTTGAAGTTTCAGAAAGAGCACTAATCTGCATGCTGTTAATGAAAAAAATCTTATAATGATGAGAGTGACATGGGACTGAGTAGCCTTATGGCTTACAATGTGAAAACTAACAATAGACAAGCAGTACGGCTTACACCAGAAGTGAGCAGCAAATTAATTAAAATGGAATTGGACACTGGTTCAGTCATTTCACAAAAGACTCGAACAGCATTTCAAAGATAGTGAACTGAAGCCTGCAGATATCAAACTAAGAAGTTATAGTGGAGAAAAGATAACTTCTGTGAGAATCACTTTTCAAACGGTGAAATACAACAACCAACAAGACACATTAGACTTGTATGTAGTAAAAACAGGAAGGCCAGCATTGTGAGCCCGTGATTGGCTGAGACAAATACAACTTGACTGAAGATCCATTCACTATTTGCATGCCACATCTGCTGCAATAGAGTCAACTGAAAACAAATTAAGAAAGATTCTGAATGATGCAACAGCTGAGCTCAAGGATGGCATTGGAAAATTCATACATATCGAGGGTAAATTAATGTTAAAGGAAAATCCCACACCCAAGTTTTACAAAGCCTGTCCATTTCCTGAGATAAAGTTGTCACAAGTGCGGGTACAGGTGGACCAAAAGCAGGACACAAACACGTTTTGTAGCGTTAACAAGAGTAGAGTTTATTAATCATTACTAGGAAAGCAGGGAAGCAAGGATTGTTCAGAGAGAGATCAAGGAGTGAACAAAGCAGAAGCGGGAATAAGCATGGTTAGACTCGGACTTGGACTTGGAACTCGGGACCCGGACTTGGAACTCGGGACCCGGACTTGGAACTCGGGACATCAGAGCCTGGACCGTTTTTTAGACACAGGACACGGAACACTGAGCCAGGGCTCCTCCTTGGTCACAGGGCACAGAGCCGGGACTCTTCTTTTAGACACAGGACGCAGAACACTGACAGACAGGGCTCCCTAACTCAGGGTAGTGGCAAACAGCCGGACCTACCCAGCGGAGACGAGGACACAAGGAGACAGTTCCTAACTCAGGGTAGCGGCAAAACGGCCGGACCTACTCAGTGGAGATGAGGACGCGAAGGGACGGTACCACACAACGATAGAGAGTTCATACCTTGATACGGAATGGCTCCAAGTAGTGGCAAGCCCTTGACGCGGTCCAGGAACTACAGACAGCGGCTCTAGTCTCACTCCGGCGGGTTAACTTGATGGACCCGCTTCGGTGAGGTAGCTTAGCGGCTCGATCAGGCAAGGTAACTTAACAGGCTGGCTCCAGTGAAGAGAGGCGACTTACTGGCACTTGCTTCGGGGAGAAGACTTGAGTAGCTCCGGGGATGTAACTTGGCTTGTTCTGGCGGGGTGACTTGCTCACACTTGCTTCGGTGATGTCCGATGACGATCTAGCATCAAGTAGCTGTAAGCTTGACACTAAATACTGCTCGTTCAGCTGAGACTCAAGTGCCTTTAATTACAGAGCCCAAGAAACACGGGGAAACAATGAATTAAGGAAAACAAGGATTCAACGGTCCTGATCGTGACGCAAAGTAAATTTAAAGGGACCCAGGGAATAACCGATCAGGACCGTGCCAAAAGTAGCCAGTGAACTGGACTGCTGAAGGAATTCTTTCCAAGATTAAGTGGAGCACATGGGTTATGCCAGTCATCCCAGTAACCAAGAAGAATGGGTCTGTCAGGATCTGTGGTGATTTTAAGGTCACCATCAACCCAGCATTGAAAATAGATCAATACCCTCTGCCCAGGACAGAGGATATCTTTGCAGGCCTTTCTGGAGGGAAACACTCTAGCAAAGTGGACTTAGCTGAGGCCTATCTACAGATGGAGATGGAAGAAGAGTCCAAAGTGTTTCTCACCATAAACACCCACAAAGGGCTTTATCACTATAATAGGCTTATTTTTGGGGTAGCATCTGCACCTGCACGCTGACAGAAAGCTACGGACCAGGTACTGCTAGGCTGCCCAGGTACTCAGTGTCACCTGGATGACAGCATTGTTACCGGTAAGGATGACAAGGGACATCTCCAAAATCTCAGAATAGTGTTACAACGATTAGAAGATTATAGGAGCACAATGCAACAAGTGTGAATTCTTTAAACCAAGCATCACTTACTGTGATCACACCATTGACACGCAAGAATTACACATGTGTGCTGAGAAGATTCAAGCAGTGGCGAATACCTCAAGGCCAAAGGATGTGTCACAGTTGTGGACCTTTTTAGGATTTGTCAATTACTATGACAAGTTCCTATCAAACCTGGCTAATGTGCTCCACCCCTTGAACTGATAACTTCAGATCGGGAAGAAATGGCAATGGACAAAGCTGTGTGAGGTGGCTTTCAAAACTGTAAAGAATATGGTGATATCAGACACAGTACTCACACATTATGAACCATTGTCCAGTGAAGCTTGCCTGTGATGCCCTGCCTTATGGCATAAATGCAGTCATGCCACATGGTATGAGTGATGGAAGCGAACGCCCCATAGCCTTTGCATCATGTTCCCTTACCACTGCAGAGAAAAATTACACACAGATTGACTGAGAGGCCTTGAGTCTGGTTTGGCTGTAAAACATTTCAACCGGTACCTGTATGGGAGAGAGTTTACCCTCATTACTGATCATCAACTACTAGTGTCCATTTTCAATCCACAGAGGGGTATTCCACTAACAGCAGTAGCAGAGATGGGCTCTGTTTCTTGGAGGACACAATTACAAGATCAAATTCAATCTGCCGACTAATCTGGAAATGCTAATGAAGTGTTCTGGTTACCCTCGGAAAACGAAATGCCTGAAAAATTTACAAAAGAGGACACTCCTCTTGATGTATTCTCCCTAACACAAATCGAAAGTCTCCCTTTTACAGCAGAGATGATCCAAAGGGAAACCAGAAAAGACCTCACACTGTCCCAGCTCTACATGGCCACCCAAAGTGGCTGGAATGTGCTTCAGAAATTCCAGTTCCCCCATTTTTACCAGTGCCAGGATGAACTTGCCCTTGATGGGGGTTGCCCTATATGTGGGAATTGAGAGTTGTTGTACCATCCAAACTGGGAGCTGAATTGTTGGAGGAGATGCATACTGGTGATATCGATGTGGTCAAAACGAAAGCATTGGTTGAAGCTTTGTCTGGTGGCTTGGGATAGATCAGCCGATCGAGCAGTTTGCCACGCACTGTTCGTGATGCCAACATGTCCAGAAGCTGCCAAGAGCAGTGCCTCTCCATCCCTGGGAATGGCATACATTGCCCTGGCAGAGGATTCATGTGTATTGTGCCAGACTATTCATGGGCACGGATTTCTTGGTAGTAGTGGATGCAGCTACAAAGTTGCCAGAAGTGTTCCCAATAGAGTCCACTACAGCCTCACACACTGTTGATGTGCTGAGAAGCTTTTTCTCAAGGAATGGTGTTCCAGAACACTTAGTCAGTGACGATGGACCACAGTTTGTTGTGAAACAGTTTCAGTCATTCCTGAAAATGAATGGAATAAGACATATTACATCTGAACCATACCACCCAGCAGAACACACTACATTGACACTGAATCAGAAACTCGCCAATTTCCTCCTTGCATTCGCATTGCAGCACGTTCCACAACCAACAACTCACCAGCTAAGCTGTTCCTGGGTCAGCCCTTGCACTCATGCTTGGACCTTCTCAAACCCAATCTCAGAAGGGGTATGCAGGACGAACAGCTGAGACAAACTGAAGTCTCTTCAAACAAGAAGGTTCAATGTTTCGCTGCTGGACAAGCAGTCCTCACAAGGGACTACAGAGATGATCAAAAATGGGTATTTAAAAAGAACTGAACCACTCTCCTACACAGTGGAAATTGGGTCTGATGTTATCTGGAGAGGACACATTGATCAGATGAGGAGAGCAGTCAATTGTTAGAGAAGAAAGGTGGTCAGAGCTGTCAGAACCACTTCCTGCAGTCCCAGAATCAACTCCTACAACCACTAAGGATGAGGCCCAAGAACCTGAGATTATTTCACAGTCATGAGTCTCACCTGCCAAGCAGAGTGACCCCCTTGTCAGGAAAGATGTTATTCCACAAGGGTAAAAAATCCTGCACAGCGATTAAATCTTCAGGTCTGATTTACTGTGCTGTGGATGTCTGTATAGTAGCTGGATTTTAAAGATATTACAGTGTGCACATCTGGCTAAAGGATCTGAAAAGTTGCTCTGTAAATGATCAATGGTGGATCTGTAGTCCCAGATAAATAAACTACAGTTAAATATGGAGCGACTACAATAAGGGCGGAGTCACCACAATAACTGAAACTTCAGATTCTGGTAAACTTGAACATTAATGAATATACCATACCAGGTACAAATAACAAAGCAGGACACAAAATAACCTACATTAACACTCATGTCAATATAATTTCATATTGCAGGCAGAAATATAAAGGTTATTTGATAGCATACTAACAAACATTCCTTTCCAGTAAACACCTACGGCTCAGTGTGTAGAGTCGCTCATTCTAAAAGCAAAAGAAAAATGTTCCAAATCTTTGGGATGTTCACACAATGCGCATCTTGCTTTCGGTTCCATGTTTGAACCACTGGGTGTTTTTCAACATTTTAAAACTTCATGCACTATTACAATTTTTATTGTATTTTGGATTTTGCTCTTTTTTCTTAATTTGATTTTGAAACTGACGTCAATAGTTTCTTGCAGCAACTAAAGCTTTTTTTTTGTAATGCAGATAATTCTATCTACTACACAAGAGATTGATAAAAGAGCCTAGGCCCAAAACGTCAACTGTTTATTCCCCTCCTTAAATGCCATTTGACTTGCTGAATTCCTTCAGCATTTTGTGTATGTTGCTCAACAGTATCTACTTATTCTTATACATTATTTGCTACAATCCTCACAACTAAAATCTTATATAGCCAGACTTCATTTCCAGGTCCTATTCCTCACCACATATTTGCTAGTAATTGCATCTTTGTTAGGGTCTATCATATATGGTTGCATCAATGAACAAGGAAGTCTTTCAATTCATTTTTGCCTGAGAGTTACCCCAGGATATCAATCTTCTCGCATTGTCCAGTTCTCTCCTGATGGAAGGCATGGATTTTGTGGGTACTGCAGCTAGCAGGTCAGAGCGTCACTGCATCGTAGATGTGTGATCTGTCAGACGGTAACATACCCCCTCCTTCAACTCCCTGGGTGTGTAACGTGCCAGCTGGCACTTGGAAAGGGCTCACTGCAGCTAACTAAATATGAGCTACCACTGAAAATCAAAGCAAGTGCAAGAGACTGCAGATACTGGAATCTGGAGTAACAAACAATTTGCTGCAGGAACTCAGAAGGTCGAGCAGCATCTATGGGAGGCTACAGATGTTGCTTAACCTGCTGAATTCCTCTAGCTGATTGTTTGTTGCTCCTGAAAATCAAAAACTGTTTCTGGATCACAAGGGCTACATACAGATGGAATGCCATATGAGACCACACTTGAGGTATCGAGAGCAGTCTTGGATCTAAGAAAGGATGTATTGGCATTGGAGAGGGTCCAGAGGAGGTTCACAAGACTAATCCCAGGAATGAAAGGGGTAACATATGAGAAACGTTTTACAGCTCTGGGCTTGTACTCATTGGAATTTAGAAGAACGAGGAGGGATCTCATTGAAACTTATCAAATATTGAAAGGCCTAGATAGAGGGTGCAAGAAGAGGATGTTTCCTATAGTGGGAGAGGTTAGGACCAGAGGGAACAGCCTCAGAATACAAGGACATCCCTATAGAACAGAAGTATGGAGGAATTTCTTAAGTCAGAGGGTGGTGAATGTGTGGAATGCATTGCCACAGACGACCATGAAGGCCAACTCATTGGGTATATTCAAGGCAGATTTTGATAGGTTCTTGATTAGTAAGGGCATCAAAGGTTATGGGAAGATGATAGGAGAATGGGGTTGAGAAGGATAATAAATTAGCCATGATGGAATGGTGGAGATGATTCGATGGGCCAAATAGCATAATTCTGCTCCTATGTCATATGGCCTTAAAATATACAAACATGTACAGTATGCAGTGTAGATACAATAAAAGTCATTCTACCACACTCGATCTGATAGACTAGGATATTTGCATGCTAAAACACTGCTTCTGTTGTCTCAGCCATACTTGGCTGTATGGCTCTTAAGATTGTTGAAGTCTGTTGCAGCATCATGAGGAAATAAAGATGAGACAGATTAGCTTTATTTGTTTCATATACAGTATATTGAAACATGTGTTGTTTACAGACAACGATGGGAATTGGAGCCTGATCTCACAGTTCGCTCTGTGAAGCATTACACAAACCTCTATGCTACTGTGCTGCCACAGCGCCGCCCCTCACCATCAGCTGCACAGCAAGCAGTTAAAGAGAAGAAAAAGAAGGATGATGTGGAAGAGGATGGGTAAGAGTTTAAGATCAGGAACAGCCACATTTTGCCCAGTGGTCTGTGAATAACCCATCAGAGTGCAATAGAAATAACTTCATCCCATTCTCCATCACCACAGTTCTCTCCTTTGTCTCTGAATGTCAACACATATAATTCCCCACAATGCAAGAATAAAAGCTACCAGAAAGTAAATATTCCAAATCAAATAATGAATGAAATTATGCCATGTTGCACAGTAAATTAAACTAATTACCCCTGTGTGTCTGTCATTGTCTGTCTTCCACGTCCTTTTGTTTACTCCTGCATTCCTGAGCATACACAGCATCTCCATACTGTTCTCAAATATCTGAGCCATTGTGTGTGAACATGAAGCAAGAAGACAAAGTGTATCATTATTTTTGGCTTTTGCACACCACAGCGTCTGATCAGGTTGACTTCTTGGGCATACCTCATTGAGTGACTGAATTATACACAATGAAAACAGATCCTGTCGCCAAACTCATCCATGCTGACCTAGGTGTCTCATTTGCTTACTTTTCCCATATCCCTCAATGTCTTCACTATCCATGCACCTGTATAGATGACTTTTAATTTATTATTATTATTACACTTGCCTCAACCACTTCCTTTGGCAGCTCATTCCATATATAGACCACCCTCTGCACGAAGTTCAGGTCCTTTTAGATCTTTTCCCACTCATCTTAAATTTATGTTCTTTAGTTTTAGACTCCCTCTACCCTGGGAAAAAGATTGTGACTGTCTACCTTATCTATGCACCTCATGATTTGATATATAGGGTCACCCTGAACTTTCTATGCTCTAAGGGGAAAAAATTCCTATCCTATCCAGAATCTGCTTCTTGCTGAAGCCCTCCATTCCCAGTAACATCCTTGTGAATCTTTTTTCCAGCCTTTCCTGCTTATTGGCATCCTTCATATAACTGGGCCACAAGAAATGAGTGCACGTGGTCTCACCAATGATTTGTGCAGTTGCAACATGATGTCCCGACTACTGTACTCAGTATGCTGACAATAAAGGCAAGTATGTCAAACACTTTCACTACCCTGTCTACCTGAAAAGTAGAAGGAACATGATAAGATTATTGAGCAGTCTCCATTGCTGGGTAGATTGGGATGCAGAGTTGAGATTATTCTCAGATCTTTCATGATCTTACTCAGAGTCATTGAGTCGTAGAGCTCAGAAAAAGACCAGCAAGGCCACTATTTATGGTCTATTCATAATTATCCTTAACAAGGTGATGGCTGGCCACTTTGTTAATATAACAAGCAGCACTGTAGCATAGTGGTCAGCGCAATTGATTTACAGCGCCAGTGATCGCTGATTCGTGTTCAATTCTTGCCACTGTCTGTGAGGAGTTTATACATTCTCCCCGTCACCACGTGGTTTCCTCCGGGTGCTTCAGCTTCCTCCCACAGTCCAAAGACCTGTGGTTAGGGCTAAGGTTAATAAGTTACGGGCATACTATGTTGACACCAGAAGCATGGCAACACTTACGGCCTGCCCCCAGCACAATCCTCGTTGATTAGATTTGATGCAAATGACGCATTTCACTGAGTGTTTCAAAGTTTTGATGCACACGTGATAAATAAATCTAATCTTTAATCTTAAACAGTTTGACACAGTGGCTTATTAGATTGCAGGCATTAGATTATTTATTAACTATATGTACTAGATTATTAGAACATTAGGAAGTTTTTGAGAAGAACAGGCCATTCAGCCCAACAAAGCTTGCCAAATTCCTATTCACATTGTGTGTTGGAATAACTATTGAGTTTAGATTTGAAGGTCTCTAAGGTACTACTTTCAACTACATAACTAGGTAGTTTGTTCCATGTGCCCACAACTCACTGTGTAAAGAAATGCTTCCTGATGTTAGTCTGAAATCTCCCTTTAACTAGTCTCTACCTATGGCTCCATGTTCACGCTGATGGATTAATTTTGAAGTAGCAGCTGGTGTCCACCTTACGTATATCTTTAATGATTTTGAACACTTCTATCATGTCTCCTCTCATTGTACGTCCACTTGGGCTAAAAAGATTTAATTCTTTCAACCTTTCTTCATAGCTCATATCCTGCATTGCCCTTCTCTGGACTCACTCCAGTACCTTCACATCCTCACAAAATATGGAGACCAAAATTGTGCACAGTCCTCAAGGTGTGGCCTCACAAGTGCATTTTACAGCTTAAGGAGGACGTCTCTAGACTTGAACTCCACTGAGCGCATTTTATAGTCCAACATTCTATTAGTTTATTAATATGAACTATAGTTATTAGGTTATTCAAAGCAATTTAAAGTAATCAAATTACATTGAAGTGGGTTTTTATTTATGCAAAGGCTCGACTAAGTAAGAGTTGTAGGTGTTGTAGGGGGTCTCTTCTTTGTATGTCAAATTTAAAATGGCTTCTTCGTTATGTTAATCTTTTAAATGGCTGCGTACGTGGATTAAAATGGCTTCTATGTTATGTTAAATGCTGAGAAAGCCTCTAGCTAGACATTTGCTTGGGTTAATACAGACAGCAGGGTGCTATGAGACAATAGGTGTTCATGTTATCGTTTCTTGGGGTGATAATGCTGTCTCATATGACTGTGGATGGGTTTTTTGGCGGGGAGTCGGAGGAGAGACGGAGAGGATGGTGGATGTGCGAAAGTCTCCGATCGATCACTGCGGGTGGTCCCGAGCCGTGAGTCGACAGGATCCGGGTGGTCGTCCGGAATCGATTGAGCTCCAACTTGTGCACGAAGAACCTGGACTTTGATAAGTCTGGCGCCTTTTTTTTCCCCATTACTTCCTTTTCTGTATCGAGCTTATATTAATTTCATAGACTTAGTAATATCTATAAAGTGTACTGAGTAAAACGTACTGTGTGTGCTGGCTGATGATTGATGTGTGGGATCGAGTCGGGTGGCAGTGGTACAGCAACCGACCCAGCGGGAAGCGTTCAGGCCGGTGCCGGGCGGGATTTCCCCTAGACATATACGAGCTAATATAGCTGAGCGCTACATTTCCTGAAGTGAACCTATTGGATTTTAAGAACAATCCAGCAGTGTCATGGAGACTCAAGAGACTGCAGATGCTAGAATTTGCAGCAACAATCAATCTGCTGAAAGAAGTCAGTAGTCAAACAGCATCTGTGGGAGGAAAGAAATTGTTGATGTTTCAGGTCAAAGCCCTGTTTAAGTAGTGTCCTGGTCCCAATACTGATGTTAACTTCTTTTAAAAGAAATTTCCAGAGAATTTATTTTTCTGAATTTAAATTCAGCTGGCTTCATAGTCAGTTTAAACTCCTGATTCCAGATTTCTTGTCCAGCACTTTAATCAGCACACTGCCTTTCCTGTAGCTTGAAAGACGCCATTTTATTAGTTTGCACTTGACCTAATTATATGAGAGTGTTTTATTGCCTGTTTTTTGATAGGCTGGAAAAACTTGCTTGGGAGGATGCACTGACTGAATACATTCATAAAGTTCTGTTGTTACAACAGGAGGCCTGCATTCAGTGACTAGATGCTAAGTTGCATTGTCCATATTGAAAGGATTACAGGGCCCACTGAAGGGATTCACCAACAAGCTGAGGGCATCATTTAGCAACACACACAAATGAACTCAGCAAGTCGCGCAGCATCTATGGAGGGGAATAAACAGTTGATGGTTTGGGTCAAGACCCTTCATCGGGATTGGAAAGAAAGGGAGCAGGAGCCATAATAAGAAGGTCGGGGGAGGGGAAGGAATAAATGCTGTCAGGGCAGTTGATAGGTGAGACCAAATGATTACCCTCTCACCCCTTCTTCTCACCTGCCCATCATCACCCTCTGGTTACTCTCCTCCTTCCCTATCTTCCATGGTTCACTGTCTTCACCTAATAGATTCCTTCTTCTTCAGTCCTTTATAGCTTCCACCTATCCCCTCCCCACTTCGTACTTCATTCACCTCCCCCCCCCCCCGCAACAAGCTATTGGGTAATGTAATGGGTGACAGATGACACATATTGTCCGTAATAGAAACTGTTCTACATAGTTCACAAACACCATCATTAAGTTGTTGTGTTCACTCAATGGTGAGATGGTGTCTGATGTAATGACGTCAGTGTAAGGAGATTGCTTTTGCTTGGTTCATAATGGAAGTAAAGGACAGCGGCTTTTGTTAAGCCCATAAAACAACTCTCGCGTGCTTTATTCACAAAATCCTACATTGGTGACCCCGATGCTCTTGGACAATTCCAGAATTACTCAATGACCTGTCAACCAACACAGTCACTTTGAAGCTGCTGGAGTTTTTGGAACAGCATCCTATCACATGGTTTGCACGGGCGGAAGCCCAGTTCGTGCTGCAATAAATCACTGAGGATAATACCAAATTTTACAACGTCGTAGCATTGCTAAGTAGTTCCACTGCAGCCAGAGCCTACTAGAAGACCCACCTGCACATGATAAATCTGTCACTCTGAAAACTCACCTATTACAGACTTTTGAGTCTGAGCGTGCCAGTTGCTCTCCTTGCTCGGCCTGGGTGACGCTAGGCCTTCAGAACTAATGGACCACATGCTGGGCAATCACCATCCTTGTTTTATTTTTAAATAACTCTTTATACAACAAATGCCTGATCAAATTTGCACAGTTCTCACTAATACACCCATGAAGGACATCAGGGAACTTGCTAAATGGCCGGTATTCTATACTCAGCCGGGCAGAGCTGCATCGTTCCTCCTCCTTTCCCTGCATTAGTAAGCCCTGTCAGCAGAGCCTCCAGCAGACTCATGCCCACAACTCCAAACTAGTCAGTGGCGGGTCTGTGTTTTTACCATGCACGTTTCGGCACAAATGCCAATAAATGGCGGCCACCATGCAGCTTCGACAGTGCCAGCACATCAGGACATCAGAGGTCAGTGAACACCATGGGTTCCAGCTGCCAGGGTCGTCTACTGTTCATTACGGACACCCCTTTCAGGGAGACACTTCCTGCAGGACATGGGCACTCAAGTGAGTGTGCTGCTCGCATCACCAATTGAATATAAGGCAGAGAGAGACGAACCCTCAGTAAAGGCTGCCAATGGCAGCAGGATCCAAACTTATGGGACATGATGTGTGATGCTTTACTTCAGTGGATGATGCTGCTCATGGGACTTTGTCTTGGCTGAAATTGCTAGACCTCTGCTCAACACAGATTTCCTGTGTGCCAAAGGACTGCATGTGGAAACATAGAAACATAGAAACATAGAAAATAGGTGCAGGAGTAGGCCATTCGGCCCTTCGAGCCTGCACCACCATTTATTATGATCATGGCTGATCATCCAACTCAGAACCCCGCCCCAGCCTTCTCTCCATACCCACTGATCCCCGTAGCCACAAGGGCCATATCTAACTCCCTCTTAAATATAGCCAATGAACTGGCCTCAACTGTTTCCTGTGGCAGAGAATTCCACAGATTCACCACTCTCTGTGTGAAGAAGTTTTTCCTAATCTCGGTCCTAAAAGGCTTCCCCTCTATCCTCAAACTGTGGCCCCTCGTTCTGGACTTCCCCAACATCGGGAACAATCTTCCTGCATCTAGCCTGTCCAATCCCTTTAGGATCTTATACGTTTCAATCAGATCCCCCCTCAATCTTCTAAATTCCAACGAGTACAAGCCCAGTTCATCCAGTCTTTCTTCATATGAAAGTCCTGCCATCCCAGGAATCAATCTGGTGAACCTTCTTTGTACTCCCTCTATGGCAAAGATGTCTTTCCTCAGATTAGGGGACCAAAACTGCACACAATACTCCAGGTGTGGTCTCACCAAGGCCTTGTACAACTGCAGTAGTACCTCCCTGCTCCTGTACTCGAATCCTCTCGCTATAAATGCCAGCATACCATTTGCCTTTTTCACCGCCTGCTGTACCTGCATGCCCACTTTCAATGACTGGTGTATGATGACACCCAGGTCTCGTTGCACCTCCCCTTTTCCTAATCGGCCACCGTTCAGATAATAATCTGTTTTCCTATTTTTGCCACCGAAGTGGATAACTTCACATTTATCCACATTAAATTGCATCTGCCATGAACTTGCCCACTCACCCAACCTATCCAAGTCACCCTGCACCCTCTTAGCATCCTCCTCACTGCTAACACTGCCACCCAGCTTCGTGTCATCCGCAAACTTGGAGATGCTGCATTTAATTCCCTCATCCAAGTCATTAATATATATTGTAAACAACTGGGGTCCCAGCACTGAGCCTTGCGGTACCCCACTAGTCACCGCCTGCCATTCTGAAAAGGTCCCGTTTATTCCCACTCTTTGCTTCCTGTCTGCTAACCAATTCTCCACCCACACCAATACCTTACCCCCAATACTGTGTGCTTTAAGTTTGCACACTAATCTCCTGTGTGGGACCTTGTCAAAAGTCTTTTGAAAATCCAAATATACCACATCCATTGGTTCTCCCCTATCCACTCTACTAGTTACATCCTCAAAAAATTCTATGAGATTCGTCAGACATGATTTTCCTTTCACAAATCCATGCTGACTTTGTCCGATCATTTCACTGCTTTCCAAATGTGCTGTTATCACGTCCTTGATAACTGACTCCAGCAGTTTCCCCACCACCGACGTTAGGCTAACCGGTCTATAATTCCCCTGTTTCTCTCTCCCTCCTTTTTTAAAAAGTGGGGTTACATTAGCCACCCTCCAATCCTCAGGAACTAGTCCAGAATCTAATGAGTTTTGAAAAATTATCACCAATGCATCCACTATTTCTTGGGCTACTTCCTTAAGCACTCTAGGATGCAGACCATCTGCCTCTGGGGATTTATCTCCCTTCAATCCCTTCAATTTACCTAACACCACTTCCCTACTAACATGTATTTCGCTCAGTTCCTCCATCTCACTGGACCCTCTGTCCCTTACTATTTCCGGAAGATTATATATGTCCTCCTTAGTGAAGACAGAACCAAAGTAATTATTCAATTGGTCTGCCATGTCCTTGCTCCCCATAATCAATTCACCTGTTTCTGTCTGCAGGGGACCTACATTTGTCTTTACCAGTCTTTTCCTTTTTACATATCTATAAAAGCTTTTACAGTCCGTTTCTATGTTCCCTGCCAGTTTTC
Source organism: Mobula hypostoma (assembly GCF_963921235.1). Classification (NCBI taxonomy): domain Eukaryota; kingdom Metazoa; phylum Chordata; class Chondrichthyes; order Myliobatiformes; family Myliobatidae; genus Mobula; species Mobula hypostoma. The sequence continues at coordinate 35,866,512 of NC_086128.1, forward strand.
TCTCATAATCTTTTTTCCCCTTCCTAATTAAGCCCTTTGTCCTCCTCTGCTGAACTCTGAATTTCTCCCAGTCCTCAGGTGAGCCACTTTCTCTGGCTAATTTGTATGCTTCTTCTTTGGAATTGATACTATCCCTAATTTCTCTTGTCAGCCACGGGTGCACTACCTTCCTTGATTTATTCTTTTACCAAACTGGGATGAACAATTGTTGTCGTTCATCCATGCAACCTTTAAATGCTTGCCATTGCATATCCACCGTCAATCCTTGAAGTGTCATTTGCCAGTCTATCTTAGCTAATTCACGTCTCATACCTTCAAAGTTACCCCTCTTTAAGTTCAGAACCTTTGTTTCTGAATTAACTATCTCACTCTCCATCTTAATGAAGAATTCCACCATATTATGGTCACTCTTACCCAAGGGGCCTCTCATGACAAGATTGCTAATTAACCCTTCCTCATTGCTCAAAACCCAGAATGTAGACCTTAAGAACTTGAGGACACAAAGGACTTTGAGTTGCCACCCTGTACCCCCACGGTGATTCGATCAAGGGCATGCACCACCACATTTGAATTCAGTCGCCTGCTGGGCGAGTTCCTGCACCGCTCCAAACCTACATTCTCCACTACAGTCACAAAGCATGGGGTCAAGCACCACATTTCCACACCTGTGAATGTAGAGATTTTTGCTAACGTGGAAATGCTTGGCATTGTGCGCAGGTGGAATAGCCCTTGGGCTTCATCACCCCACATGGTCTCTGAGCCCAATGGTGGTTGCCGTCCATGAGGCGATTACCACTGTCTTAATGAGGCTGCTCTCTCCCCCTCCCCCGCCACCCCACCGATTGTTACCCAGTCTCACATATTCAAGACTTTTCACATGTTTAGCCAGAAAGATAACTTTTTCTAAAGTGGACTTAGTCAGGGACTACCATCAGGTGCCTGGGTGCACAGAGGATGTTCCCAAAACTGCCTTTATAAGCCCATTTAGCCTGTTTGAGTTTCTGTGCATGCAGTTTGGGCTGAAAAATGCAGCACAGACTTTTCTGTGACTGATGGACTCTGTGTTAAAATACTTAGATTTTCTTTTGGTTTACCTTGACAACATACTTGTTGCCAGTGCATCCAAATCCGAACACTCATCACATCTCCACACACTTTTCAAGCGCCTAAGCCAACATGGGCTGATTATTAACCCTGTGAAATGCCAGTTCAGGTTGTCTACTATTAAGTTTTTTGACCACCACATCTCCACAGAAGGTGCCACACCCCTGCTGTCAAAAGTTGCCGCTATTATGGACTTTCCACACTATCAAAGCACAAAGAGTTTTTGGGTGTGGTGAATTCTATCACTGTTTTATTCTATGAACCACTGAACTTATGCTTCCCTTGGATATTGCCCCTAAAGACAGTGCCCCTAATTGCATGTTTGAGTGGTCAGCGGACATGACCAGAGCATTTGACGACACTAAACAAGCTCTTTCGAACAGGTGCACCTGCTCCCCAACGCATGTATAGGCATCACTACTGATGCCTCAGACTATGCTCTGGGTGCTGTGCATGAACAGCCTCTACCTGTCATCTGCCATTTTCGTTTTCTACTAGGGGGCCGCCATTTCACAGTGTTCATTGACCACAAACCCCTCGTGCGCACAATGGCCAAAGTGTCAGGCCTTTGGTCTGCATGGCAGCAATGCCCCTGACCCACATTTTGGAATTCATGGCATCAAAGGAAAAATAATTCTGTGGCTGATTGCCTCTCATGACCCTCTGTCGATGCCATATACATCAGTGTTGGTGATGCCATGATAGCAGCCGATTAAGCTACCGACCCAGAGGTCCAGGCTTACAGGATAGCAGTCACGGGCCTGCGGTTGGGTGACGTCAAGTTCGTGAACGCAGGAGTTTCTCTCCTGTGCAATGTCTCAACCAGTCGCTGTCGCCCCACTGTGCCTGCATACTGATTTTAACTCCATTCAAGGCCTCTTGTATCCGAGCAGGAAGGCTTCACAGAAACTGGTTGCTTTAAAGTTTGTTTGACACGTCTTTACCATGGTGGACCATACCACCAGGTGGCCAAAGGTTGTTCCTCTAACATCATCAATGACTGCGGGCCTTCATCAAAACCTGGGTCTCTCAGTTCAGCACCCCAACTGTTATTTCTTCTCACCACAGTCCCTAATTTATATTAGACCTCTGGGCCATTGTGGCCTTGAACCATGACCTATCACCTGCAGCCAATGGCTTGTGCGAGTGTCTCACCTATCACCTGGCAGCCTGTTCACCTTCCCCTCCTCTACTATTTTATTCAGGGCCCTGACCCCTTCCTTTCCAGTTCTCATGAAGGGTCTCGGCCCAAAACTTTGACTGTTTATTCATTTCCATAGATGCTGCTTGACTTATTGAGTTCCTCCAGCATTTTGAGTGGGTTGATCAAGATTTCCAGCATCTGCACCATTTAGACCTGAATCTACTGATTGTTGAAGTGTATTTTTTTGAACATAAGATGGTTTGATTGATCTGCTTTGAAATCAAATGTCACTTTGCTGTTCTTTTTCTTTTCAGTTTAAAAATGCACTCATAGTAAAGTCTAGAAGTGCTAAAGGTTAGTTTTTTTTTACCAATTGAGCTGAACAATGGGCGTCTTTTGGAACATGTACAATCAACAAAAGTTGTTTGCTTTCCCCTTCAAACTTCCACATGCCTCAAAAAATGGATCAATCACTTCAATTTGAAAAGAAATTGCCATATTCCTTACTTTGACATGATGGTGCATGAAGACATGCACAAACATGTCAGATGCCCTGAAGATGCATACTCAGTCACTTTGGAACAGCTTCTTCACCTCCACTATTAGATTTCTGAATGGCCCATGAACACATGAACACAGTCTCATTATTCCATTTTTGTGCCATTTGTGTTTTTTTTGGTAATTTGTAAACTTTTATGTTTTTGTGCTGTACTGCTGCCGCAAAAGTGCAAATTTCGTGTCATATGTCAATGATAATAAACCTAATTCTGATTAAGTCCATCCTAATTCTTCTTGCAGCATTATTCTGTTCCCAATCTTCCCATTCCTTCCCCACCTTATCCCTAAACTTATATCATGGCATCTTTTTGCTGAAGACAAGTTAAACAGAGAAAAAATATCCTGGGGCTGATGTCCAATTTATCAGACAATTGAAATCAGTCCAGGAGATCACATGGTCGGGTGTTATCCAGAAAGAAACTTAACTACTCTATTATGCAATCTCATGCACAGTCAGGAACTGATCCAAATTTCATTTAACAGCATGTAGACAGCCAGCTGGCAATATAGTACAGGATTTGCAGTTCTCTGGGAAATTAAAAACTGACTAATAATATCTTGCTCATTCCCTAACCTTATATTGCTTAAAATTATGTTCTATTTAAACTCTGCCAATCTAATAACCAGGATGTTATCTTGCCTTTTATTTATTTTGTAGAGCAAACCCAGCTCTTTGAGGCTTTTTTAAAATTCAGGTTCATTAAACTAGAGATTAGTGCTTCCTCTCGCCATTTGACCTTTCCCAGTGTTCTTAAATTTGGGATGGCTAAAATTGGGCAAAAAAATCTAGACCAGGATAATGTTAAAATGGCTTTATAAGAAATTGCATTAATTCAAGCAAGTATCCTGTGAGCTTTAGTTACATGTTGCCTACACTGGTCATAAACTTTCAATGATGTTTGTTCAGTAACATCAAAAACATTATCTTAACCTTAATTAGCATGGTTACCTGCAGGTACCTGATTGGATCGTACTCCAGGCTTATTGGCAGCTTTGAGCAGGTTGGCTGGGGTGCTGAAATACATGGGTCACCATATTCCTGATCCCTGCAGTGGAGATGTGGAAGTCAGGAACAAATTAGCACTCCTTTCCTGATGAAGGGTCTCAGCCCAAAATGTTGACTGCTTTTTCCTCTCCACAGGTGCTGCCTGACCTGCTGAGTTTCTCCAGCATTTTGTGTGTGTTACTCTGGATTTCCAGCATCTGCAGAAACTCTTGTGTTTAATACATCCAAATTTTTACTCCATTTCTGGATTCCAAGCTAAATTGGAGTGGCCTGCGAGGCCAGGTACACTTCAACTTTTTCCTTCTTGACTCCGGCGTTTCTTGCACCGTTTAGTTAATCTGGATGAGTTTGCTGACCTGGTCAAAAGCTAAGTGATGGTAAGTGGATTTTTTTCTCTGTTTTATTTAACATTGATTATTTTAATTCCATTAAATTTATCATTATACTTAATATATTTAATATTTCGTTCATTAAATCTGTATGTATTTGAGACATTTAAAATTGAAAAAGACTTTAACAGCACTATTGACAGTGCTATTGGCATTTTGGGACTGAGGCCTCACTTTCCACCACCTAAGGCCTGGTTGCTGGTAATTCACAACTCCACTGTGAGAGACAATTACAGCAATGAAACCCTGAAATTCTTTAGGTGCTTACAACTACCAAAGGTTACTGCAGCTGCAGAGAGCACATGGGGAATGACTTCAAGCACAGGATTGTGTGGGAGTCTTTAAAAAAACCTAGCATGGTACCACATGTGAAATTTCATTTAACAATTTGACCTAAACTCTTAGCATATATACATATCCTTGTCATATTGCCCAGATCTCCCGGTAGTCAGCCATTTTAATTCTACTTTCCATTCCCACACTGTCCACAGCCTCCTCTGCTGCTAAATTGAGGCTAGAAACAGATTAGGGGAATGGCACCTCATACTCTGCTTTGGTGTAGACCAACTGGCTGGAGTGTTCACCAACATCTTCCGCCTCTCACAACTGCATTTGGAGGTTCCTACCTGAATCAAAAGGGCTGTAATCATACAGGTGCCCAAGAAGAGCAGGATGAGCTACCCAAATGACTATTGCCAAGTAGCACTCACATCTACTTTGAAAGGTTGGTCAGGACTAGAATTAATTCTTGCCTGAGCAAGGACCTGGGCCTGCTGCAATTAGTTTACCACCACAACAGCTCTACAGCAGATGTAATCTCGCAGTCTCACCCCTCAGCTTTGGAGCACCTAGATAACAGTAAAACATATGTCAGGCTGTTGTTTATTGATTACAACTTGACGTTCAACTCCATTATCCTCTCAGTGCTAATCAACAAGTTTCAAAACCTAGGCCTCCGTACCTCCCTCTGCGACTGGATCTTTGACTTCCTTATCGGGAAATGACAGTCAGTGCGGATCAGAAGTAATATCTCCTTGCTGACAAGTGACACTGGCACATCTCAAGATTCGTGCTTAGCCCTTTGCTCTACTCTCTGTAAACTCATGACTGTGAAGCGAGGCACAGATCAAACACCATCTATAAATTTGCCAATATTATCACTGTTGTTGGCAGAATCTCAAATGGCAACGAATAATAAATGAAACATAATGAATTGAGACAACTCAAGGTTGTTGTTGAGTAGTATCACAAAAACAACCTTGCACTGAACATCAGCAAGACCAAAGAATTTGTTGCAGACTTGAGGAAGAGGGAGTTGAAAGAACACATGCTAGTTCTTTTCAGGGGCCAGTATGGAAAGGCTGAGCAGCTTTAAGTTCCTGGACACCAGCATCTTAGAAGATCTATCTTGGGCCCAACACATTGATGCAGTCATGAAGAAGGCACTCCAGTGGCTCCACTTCAGTAGGCATTTGCTATGTCACCAAAGATTTTTACAAATTTGTACAGACATACATTGGAAAGTATTCTGTAAATTTAAGAGAGCTTGGAACAGTTTCTTCCCCTCCATTATCAGATTTCCAAAGAGCCCATGAACACATGAACACTACCTCATTATTCGTTTCTTGCACTATTTATTTATTTTTGTAATGTATTATAATTTTTATGTCTTGCTAAAGAAGAATAATGAGGTAGTATTCATAGGTTATGGACCATTTAGAAATCTGATGTTGGAGAGGAAGAACGAGTCCAGCTCTAACAATTCTTAAAAAGATAAGTTCATCCACCACAAATACATCCACTTTATTGGTACCCTGTCAATCAACCAAAGTACTACTTCCTCCACTACTTGTGCATATTAACTGCAACGTGTATCATTACTTGCCCAGGCCATCCTCATAGAACCCCTCAAACTCACAATCTCTGCTGCCCAGAAGGCCAAGGGCAGTAGGTGGATGGGAACATCAGTACTGCAGACTTTCTTCCAAGTCGCACACCATCATGATCTGGAATTTATTGCTGGTCCTTCAACATCAGTAGGTCAAAACCATGAAATCCCTCCTCAATACAATGGTGAGAGTGTTTATTCAAAAAGGCAGCTCACTCTCATCTTCCCAAGGGCAAATAAGTACCTCCTTCAACGCTTTACCTCTTCTACCTACCAGCTTCTTATTTTATCCATCCCTCCTCCATCCAATTACTTCCCTCTCACTTGGTCTCACTTATCATCTGCCAGCTTGTATTCCTTCTCTTCCTCCCACCTCTTATTCTGGCTCTGGCCCCTTCCTTTGCAGTCCTAGTGAAAGGTCTCGACCCAAAATGTCGACTGTTTATTCTCCTCCATAGATGCTGCCTGATTTGCTGCCTCCAGCATTTCATGTGTTTTGCTTAGGATTTCCATCATCTGCAGAATCTCTTGTGTTTATGGGCAGTAAATGCCTGCCACAGCAGCTATGACCAAATTGTAGAACAATGAATACATTAAAAAATACACAAGGAATAGAATATAGGAACAAGAGTAGGTCACCAAACTCTCATGCCTTCTCTACTATTCAATATGTTCATAGCTGATCTACGCTGGCCTCAAACCCTGTCCTGTGCCAGTTTTCCATAGCCCTCAATTTTTCAATCTTTTCAATATCTATCCATCTGCACCTTGAACACCGTAAATAATCTGAACTTCACCAACCTCTGGGCAGAGGATTCTATAGATTAACTAACTTCTCTTTTCTCTTTCAAATGTCTAAGAGAAGAAATTTCTACACACCTCAGATTTAAATGACCAGCCCCTTACTTTGTCACTATATCACCTTGTTTATGACCTTCCCATTAGGGAAAACATCTTAATATCTACCCTGTCAAGTCTCCTTAGGATCTTATATGTTTGAATAAGATCATCCCTCATATTACTCAGATTTGTTTTTCAGAAGTTGTGTTGTGGGTTTCAGATGGCCTCAACTATTGCCCAGTGACCATAAAGGCATCTCTTAAAATTACTTCTTGTACTATGTCAGCCAGAATAGCCTGCGGTTCCCTAGCTCTGATTTTCAAAAGTAAGAACCACATGAGCTATATTCCAGTCCAGAGGGATTATCCTTGACAATTACAAAAGATACAGGCGAGAAGCTCACACACAGTCAATTACACCTCTTTAATTACCTTGGGTTCTCCCTCTGAACCCTTATCAATTTGGAATTTCACTAATATATTCAAGATGATTTTACTACTCATAATGCTTGCCCATACGTAGAATGAGGAACAATAGCACATGAAGAAGAGTACGGATTAAAATAGAATAATAATTTAGCAATTTTGTCAAAAGCTGATAGACAGTGTTTTTCTGTCCTGCTAGATCCATTAACAGCATTTGATGATGTTTAGACTCGTGCTGCTACTAAAAAAAAAGCTATTGCAATTTGAGCCACAAATACAGACCATTTCCTCTAGCACTCTGGTAAGGCTCCACGGTGTTAAAGAACAAGGATGTGGTAGATTCTGCAGTTAATCCCAATTTTTCTTTTAATTTAATAGAGGTTGAAACCCTGTGTTGCTTCCAGAGGCCATTTCCTACCACAAATCTCAGTATTTTCGTAGATATTTATGTCCCTGCATATAAATATGTAAGTAATGTACTGTATTTCAAAATACTAACCTTTCTATTTTTATTTCTTGGCAAAGACATTTCTGGACTGTGTCCTTTCATCCCAGCTGCTTAGTAATAGAAGAGCTTTTTCATTATTTGCATGCACCAAAAGGCATAATTTTGTGTGTGATGTACTTAAAATGTCACCGAAGTACTGTAGTGGGCTGGATTAATCAGACCCAAACTTTATGAGTGTCCAGGAGATGTGGCAATAAGTGTACAAGCACAACAAAGTACCTTAAGCCTAATTTATTATCATAAAATAGAAAGCACAAATGAAACACACAAAATACTACATTGCAAATCACAAAGATTTCAGGGCTCACGTTTCTTAACCACCACTTGATTGTTGCTATTTTTGAGGAAACTCCGAGTTCCGACTCACTCGTGAAACCACCCCGGGTCCCGGATCATAATTCCGGTCCTTGGTTGAAATACAACAAAACTGGGAAAGGGTATATATTCACAAGCTTCATAATGCAGAGACACGCAGAGACAGACATACTCTTTGATCCTACATTAACTCAGCCTGTGTCCATAACACAGTGTTCATATATCAATTAAACATTGTAATGGTCACTCCTTGTTATCTCATAGCACACAACATTCCTTTGGACTTACAAAAGGAATGTCTACTTATAAGTGATGAGCCATCCATCAACCCAGCTCTCAAAGTGAACAACAGCCATTTAGTCACTAATAAGTATTAACAGACCTACTGTGTTTACTCTATACAGACACTGTGCAAACATTACTCACTAACAGACCCCAAATGCCACAAGATCAGAAAGAGCTTAATTGTCATTTTGACCTTTCAGACATTCATCCAATGTTTTACAAAACCTAGCATAACAGAAGTACTTGAATATCCTATCATTGATGGCTGTGAAGCATATTAGAGTGTTTCTCCTATCCTTTTAAATGTTTTTTTCTGCATTTGAAGTTAGGTAGCTAGGTCACAAAAAAAGCTGCAATGACACTGGTCATTGAGGAGAGACAAAACGTTACTGAATGAGTCTGCCCTTTGGGTACGAATTTGAAATAAGTTAGAAATCAAAACTTCAGTCAGTTCAACTGACATAAAGCAACATGTAGCGAGGAATTTTCTTGGGACACCTATAGATTTGCTGATGTAATTTTGGAAGGAATCCTAAAGTCATCACCAATGGTGTTTCCTCTGATCTTCCTCTGATATTCTAGTGGTTGATTGGGAAAAATCCATGAAAAAATTTGTGGAGATAAATTTTATTGATGATTTAGTGTAGTGAAGTGTCAGTTAATACTTTAGGTATAATACTCACAATTAGGGTTCAAGAAAAGGAAACAGAGTAAAGCAGTTCAAAGTAATAAAGATAAGAGTAGCTTTATTTGTCACCTGTACATCAAAACATAAAGTGAAATGTGTCATTTGCGTCAATGACCAACACAGTCCGAGGATGTCCTGGGTGTAGTCCACAACTGGCACCATGCTTCCAGCACAACATAGCATGCTTACGATTTACTTACCCTTACTGACCCCTATGTCTTTGGAATGTGGGAGGGAACTGGAGCTTCTGGACAAAATCCGCCATTCACGGTGAGAAGATACAAACTCCATACAGACAGCGGTGTGAATTGAGCTCTGACTGTGGTGCTGTAAGCTGTTACACTAACTGCTATTCTGCCGCAGATAGATTAACATCAGCATGCTGACATGTGAGGGAAATTTTCAAACTGATTTAATTAATTAGTGAAGAGTAACTAAATATAAAGTGAGATTATAAAAATAGTTTAGAAGTCTCATTTAATGTTTGGTGTTCTTTGCTGAGTTCTGGAGAAGTAGAAGATTGTCATTAAACGGACATCATTTCGGGTTCAGTTAAATCCTTCCGTGAACTGCCTGAGTACTCAGGAGATCTGGGCATGGTTAGATGAGCAATTTGACTACAGTCTGCCCATTCTGTTGATTGGGACATTCCATAATTTGCTTCATGCTATATGGTTGCTTTAGGGAATATTTTGCTGCTGTTGCCATTTCCTTGCCTTTGTGGACAGGTTCTTACTCAAAAGAATGTATCCTCTTCTCATTTTTAAGTTACATAGTATTATAAAGATCACCTGGAATAAGCACTTTGGCCCACTATGGACTTCTGAAGCCTTTTGACATCCTGCCTCATCTCACTCTCATCATCTCCTATTCCATCACGAGATTATCTAACTTCCCTTAAATGCATCTGCCCTATTTATTCAACTACTCTCTGTGGTGGCCATTTCCACATTTACTCTGTTGGCAAGAACGCTTCTCTTGGATTTGGCTTCTTTGTGACAATCTTAGATCAACTTTCTTCTTCCTTCCAGTAGAGAGAAGCTCTCTGTGCCAACAATATTAAGATGCCATTAAGATACAGATGTGCTACTTTCTCGGATTGTGGAAAATACTTCTCTTGTGAAATGCTGTGAGATTGTACGCTAATTGGCCTTCTGAAAGTCCCTATCTATGGATTTGCTTCAATAAGTTAGACATTTACTAATATATTGAAATTAAAAGCTTATAAAATCAATGCTACACATTTGTACACTCTATATAATTGAACTGAAGTGTAAAATCAATTGAGTTTTCCCATAATGGAAAATTGAACTTTGTGTTTTCATGTGTGTACAAACCAATGTACGAGGATTCAGACTTGGAGTACTGAAGGTATCAGAATGCAACACCAGCCTGATGTCACTGCTGCAATATTGGATGGTGAATAGTTGACTGGGAAAGAGTATGATCAGCAAGGCAAGTTTTAACTGAAGGAAAAAGACTTGCTCGGACAGTTATGAAAGTCAGCCTTAGGGTGTTCACTGTAGAAGTCAGCAATGGCTTTTTTTTTGCAAAGGCATTGATGGAGCAGGTGTATCAGTACTTTTCAAGAGGGATTTTCTATAACCTGTATTGGGTGACAACTGACAGAAGTGATCACTCCCACCATTGTTTAGAGCATCTATCTCTGGCACATGGTGTCTAATTGAGCATGAGATGTGGAACGCCAATTTCTGGCACTAACTTGCCAAATCAATGACCATCCCTTCTTTACTCAACCATTCAGTGCCTTCTGTCAATGAGAACCCTCCATCCCCCTTTCATTCCTTTATTACTTTACCTCCCTTTCACTGCCTCCTTAAACTCACAACTTGTAACAATTCTTTTTAGACATTAAAATCTGTGAAAGCACCCGTGATCAGCTTTCACCGTTATTGCGGCAAATCAGTTGAAAGCTTCTCTCGGTGCTGTTGTAATCCAACCAACTGTACAATATTACTATCCAGCAATGATTCTCACTCTGTTGCCATCTGACATTCATGTATGTTCTCTCTGTTCTACATTTCAACCACCATAGTCCAATCAGCTGTTATTCTACTCCCCATACTGATATGTAAATGGCAGGTTGCCCGCCTTCCTTCAGCCTCGGCTCCAGCTGCTGTTTTTAAATCTCCTCTCCCTGCATCCATCCTGACGGCTGGCCTTGGACTTACAGTAAATCAGCCATGGAAGCCTGGGTTGAGGGAAAGCTTCCATTTAAATACGTATCACAGCCCTGTGTGAGCAGACAGGAATGTGCAAGCCTGGTGCTGCTATGTCCTCCATTTTTGGAAAAACTGTTCTGCCAGGAAGAAGCCTGAAGGAGGAATTGACCTCTGCCTACTTTTAGCCCTGAACTGGGACCTCAATCCCTTGCAACTTTTGTTTCTCTCTCTCTCTCTCTCGCTGTCATTTTGCCTTTCACATCTACTTAAATGTGAATTAATGTGTTAGTCTTTTTAACTACAAAAGTATGCAATTCAAAAAAGTTCATAAAGTCTGCTCTATTACTGTTATTTTGTAACTTCTGCATTCAAGTTCTTCCTCCAACACTATTTTGTAAAGTGCTGAAGTCATGTTGCAAGATATCCTGGTGCCTTGACTTTCAGTTTCTGATACACTACCACATCATTTACATTCTGCTTCTAGACTTTTAGAGCACATACATGCAACAAGGGACCATACTTAACTAATTTATTAAATATCGCTTTAGCTTTAGCTCATAATGCATGTTAGAATGCCCCTAAAATCAACAATGTAATGGTATTTAGTACTTTTTTCCAGTAGCATATTTTTTCCAAACATATTTATATAAAAGAATGAATTTGTCATTTTATTTCACCTTTCACAACCTTCTGCCTGTAATGCCTTATAGCTGACGAAATGCACTTGAAGTGTAGACACTGCTGTCATGTTAGGATTTGAACCTGCAATTGTTGAACCCCAAGGTGAAAAAATAGTACAAGAGCAATAAAGATAAAATGGGTTAATTATTCATAAAACAAGCAAAATCATTGGAGGTTCATTGAGAGTTCATGGTTTATGAGGAGACTGATTCCCTTTTAGATATTACACAGACACAATGGATTACAATACTATTTTTGCTATCTTCACTGTGGTTTTGGTCACTACAGTGTAAATGTCTACGATAGACTTCAATGGATCAATCAAATAAACTAGTATCAAATCTTGATATAGCACAGCTGTTTTGATTATGTATTGGAGCTGGTGTCCTTCAGAAAAGAAAACAAAAAATATAAGTATTCCACTGTGGGTCCACAGATTAAGAGACCGTGCAAAGCTCTTTTGTTTTTAAGTATCTAAAAATAAAGCAAAAGCTCTTCAAAGTCAATCCATGTGAGTCTTGACTTAATGCCAGCTCAAGAAGATGCCCAAGAAGAAGCTGCTGCAAGATAGCCCACAGTTTGTTTGTATGGATGGTATTGCGTGTATTGTTTGTAGTTGTTGTTATGGCAATAATGATTTCTTTGCAGAACAATAAACTGCTCAGAAAAGGTGACATTTTCCAGTAGATGATAAACAACAAAAGAGCTAGAATATTTTATGATGCATGTAAGTCTGGAATTTTAGTATTACAAGTTTCCCTGCTGGATGCAGTGGAACTGTTGGGATGTTCTTCTTGGAGAAGAGGTGAAGTTTTGCTGGTTAGTTACCAGCTCATGAGAAAAAGAGTAAGATGCATATGTAAATATCCCAAAAGGAGGGTATTTGGTTTCAAATATACCCTGAAAGACTGAGCAGACATATCTGATTCTGGAAGTATAACTGAAATCAGATACTGCAGCACTGACATATCACAGAGAGCAGATCATGGAGAGCTTTCTAAAAATGCTTGGAGAAATAGGGGTTAAAGACATAATAAAACTTGCAGACAGATGAAATGAGAATTTTGAATGTCTCTTTTAAACTTGCTGAGTATGTTCAGTAGTAAATAATTAAGTTAGAGTAAGGCTGAGTTAAGCTGGTATTTAGAGCTAACATATGCACACTGCATTTAAGTCACAAAAAGAGTCACAGAACCAGGGAATTGCATGCAGAAATTGTAATTGATTTTGTGGATATTTCACAGAACTTATTTCATTTGTAGCAAACAGTTCCTGGACAAATAGCTTGTCTGAGTAAGCAACAGCTGAACTCTGTGTAATGCAGGGAAATGCAAGGGCATGGGAGCAGGTGACGGGAAGGGTTTTGAATAAAGTCACCCCCAAAGATAGATCCAAAATTCAAATTCCAACAAGTAAGTGTAAGGGGGTTTCGTCTTTTACTGCGTAGGCTAATTAAAATGGCTTCTTTGTTATGTTATACTTGGGAATGCTTCTTTGTTATGTTAAATGCTGAGAAAATCTCCAGCTAGACATTTGCTTGGGTTAATACAGACAGCAGGGTGCTATTAGACAATTGGGATAGTTGTTATGATTTTGCTGTATCTGGAAGATTTGTATGCACAGGGTTTTGGGGCAGAAGGCGGGAGAGAGAGAGACAGAGAATGGACCAGGTGCTGTGATGTCCGCTAACGGGGTCGGACCCCGAGGAGGGCGTTTGGCGAGGAGATGGAGATGGACTCGTGTGGAGCGTCTGGTCGACCACCGTTGTTGGTCCCAGGCGGCCGGTCGAGGTGGTCCGAGGGGTCACAGGGTGAAGAAGAAGGGTCCTGAGCTCCAACTGTTTTGTGCACGAAGAGATTGAACTTTGATCAGTGTGGCGCCTTTTATTTTCCTTTTATATTTTATCCTCTATTAATTATATAGTTCCAGTAATATCTATAAACTGTAAATCATTTAATTGCATCTGGTGTATTGTCTGTTATTTGGGCGGGGTGGGGTACATCATGCAGCATCCACACAAACTATTACCCAGTTTGGTGGGGCCGAGGCTGTTTCCCTAGACGACAGCGAGCCGAGCGACCCTGAGGGTGGCCAGGGGGGGCTACATAAGTCAACATCAAGTAGTTGTGAGCACCTTCTCCAGAATGGATTCAAGAGACTCCAAGTTATTGCTGGGGTAATATAATTAACAATACATCCTCTGGAACAGTAGAGCAGTTATGCTTATCCCACTTTGTCTGATCAACTACGATGGAATGAAGTGCCAACACCGGGAAGAAGAAGCCCGAGGCCAAAATGAAGTCTACACCTGGAATGACCGCAGACACTGATGAAGCCACTAATGCCAAATACCACCACATGTAAAATAGGGGTCGTGCACAGTCCTGATTTGATGGAGACAGACTTGAAAAGCATGGAGGAACATCTGGAGTAACTTCTGAAATGCCTGCTTCGCTGCCACTGCTACTGTGCGATCCAGAATCTCCGGAGGGGAAGGCCCCAAATCCTCGGCTTTGCCTGTTGCTGGCGGCTGGGGCTGGGGTCGAAGTGCTTGGCAGAGATGGTGCTCGGTGCTCGGTGTCAGAGGGCTGGTCAGAGACTCAAAGTTTTCGGACAGACTGAGAGTCAGACTGTGGTCGGCTGCTTCCAGGGTGCTGCATCGGCAAGTTTGCGGCGCTGGAAGCTCATGGCAGGGCGAGAGTTTTCTTCCTTCTACCGTCTGTGTGAGATGTTGGGACTTCTGAGAGACTTTGAGACATTTTTTACCGTGCCCATGGTCTGTTCTTCATCAAATTACGGTATTGCTTGCACTGTTGTAACTATATGTTATAATTATGTGGTTTTTGTCAGTTTTTAAGTCTTGGCCTGTCTTGTGTTTCTGTGATATCACACTGGAGGAACATTGTATCATTTCTTAATGCATGCATTACTAAATGACAATAAAAGAGGACTGCGTGTCCTCATAATCTAATCTAATCTAATCTAATATAGTTTCTCATTAAAGGTCAGACTCTGAAAGGTGAACTGACAGTAGACACCAGACCCAGATGGGCTGCATTTTCCTCAGATCCAATAGCATCATAGTAGACATCAAGGCTGCCTTGTTCAAAACACTGCAAATAGAGAGGATTGACCTCCACCAAGTCCTGACCAGCTGAGAGGCTGAACCCTCTCATGACCCAGAAGGGTGTCCCTAAAGATACTTAAAGTTGCAACTGGCAATGAACTATCAATAACACAAGAAACTCTGCAGATGCTGGAAATTCAAAGCAACACACACAAAATATTGGAGGAATTCAGCAGGCCAGGCAGCATCCATGGGAATGAATAAACAGTTGACGTTTCGGGCTGAGGTCCTTCTTCACAACTTCATGAACTATCAATGCGAGAAGTCCGTAACGTGACAATGCATGACTATAAGCAACCGAGATTCCATTTGCATGAAAGTATGTCTGAAGTTTCTCTTGTCTTGTTTGAAACTATATCTTTAAAATGTGTCATCTATTTGTGTTCATTATCAATCACTTCAGAGTTGTGGTATTACATTTGTTATAGGAAGGATTCAGTACAGTTTACAGTACAACATTATTATTGAGATCTTAAGTCATTATTTGCTTTGGAACTGATTTATCGTATGTGATTGTTCTGTGATCTTTAGAGTCTGATTTTTGGAGATAAAGAGGGGCCCTGAGGTCTCATGGTGTATGGTTTTAAAATAAGCTGCAGCTTGAAACTGATTTTGTTTCATTCAAAATAAGTTAAAATGAACAAGTGACAATTAATTTGCTATTCAAGTATAGTAGAGAAGTCACATGAAGGTTTTTCTATAATCACTCTATTAGTGTTCTCTCTGCAGTCTTCACTACAAACACTAAGAGTCTTAAACACAACTAACCACAGAGACAAGGAGAAACACTACGAGTCTTAGACACAACTAACCACCGGGACCAGGGAGGGAGGCCTATAATATTATTATTGTTTTTTTACAGCAATTCCAGCTGTGCAGAAAGAAGGAAGAAGTTCTTCACTATAGTTGGAATGTAGATCTTTTATAATGCGTTTACTGTTGCATCATGTTGAAAAATAAGAAGCTCTCTTGTTGAAATAGCTCATCGTAAAATTATTCCTTATTGAGGAGAAACATCCATCAAGAATAGGAGAAATTGAAATTAATCCAAAGTTTGAAGTTTTCCATGTCTTAGTAATGGTTTAAAATGTACATATTTGCATTGTGGTTTTTAAAATTAGAATTATTTTATTTACTGGTTGTAATATATTAGGATTGGATTCATTTATAATTTTGCAATTTCAGACTAATGACGTGTAAAATATACTATGAGCATAGTTACCACCACTAAGATTTCTTACACCGATTTACTCAAGTCTAAGGTGGCTCAGTGAATTCAACAGATAAATATTAGCCTTGTGCAGAAAAGGAACACAGTCTCTGTAAAATCAAATGTGTTTGTGTGCTCCTTGGAAAGGAAAGGAACAACAGCTAAAATTTCCACATTTTATAATCTTGCCCATCAATCTCTTCCAGAAATGCCAACCAGAAAAAAATCTGGCTCCAGGTTTGTTGTTAACCCTCTTCTCACTCCAGGTTTGAATATTGAGGAATAACTTTCTTATCTGAATTCAATACTGGATAATATTCAGTATGGAGTGATACCAGAGCTAAGAAGTGCTAATGGTAGTCGAGTGAGGTTGAAAATGTAATTGTACATGAACAGTAATGTGGCATTACTGTTGATATTGTTCAAGAAAAGTGTTGGGGAATATAAGATCCCTGCCAAAACTATCCCTGTAAGTATTCAGCTATCTAGAAAAGTGCCCAAAACTTCTCTACTCAAAGTCATATTACTATGATATAGAAAAGAATGTTTTCACAAAGGTAGGATGTGAATTCAATGGAAAAATAACAAATATCTCCATTATCAAAACAACTTTTGTTAATATGTTATGACCTTCATTTGCAAATCATCTAAAGAATGTGTTGTGCAGATGAAAATTGAATTAACAATTCTGAGTGTCTTGGGAAAACTACCCAAACTCTATATTTGAGCAAACAGGACTTTTTTTTTCTTTAGCCCTCAGGAAAAGGCAAAATGGGTATGGATAGTTGCCTATATTGCAGTCTTCCTCAATTACAGAGATCTCTGTCTAAAAGCATCAGACAGAGCGTGGCTCTGAAAGTGCTGGTCAGAACATGCTTCCATCCCATTCACATATTACATTCCTCTAGAAGGGAGTTTTCTACATTATTCTTCCCCAGTACCCTTCCAACTCTTTCCCAGCACTGCAGCATCCATTCATACTAGGCAATATTCTCCACTAGTCATATAGCATTACATCACTTTAAGAGTAAGCTTCAAGAATTGCACCACATTGTCACATTGCAGAACCTGCAAGAACTCAATAAACTAACAAGGTTGTTCCAGTGTAACATTGTACAGGGAAGCTTGCTAATGCTCTTTTGGAAAATCAGACATTTAACTTTCTCACACCGCCTTTTGTGACTTTCATAAAACAGCTTTAGGAGACCCTGCACCACTGTCTCAATGCCAAAGACGCGGCATAGAGCAATTTCAATGTCACCATTTATATAGAATTTATGAATTTCCAAGCAAATCCTCATTGGCCATTTCCCTAGGGCAGAAATGGCTAATACCAGGAAGTATAGTTTTCAGGTAATTTGAGGAAAATATCGGGGAGATGTCAGCGATGGGTTTTCTACACAGAGAGAAGTTGGTGTGAAGAACACCCTGCCAGAAATGGTGGGAGAGGTAGATACATTAGGGACATTTAAGACACTCTTAGATACATGGATGAAAGAAAATGGAGGGTTATGTGGGAGGGAACGGTTGGATTGATCATAGAGTAGATTAAGAGGTTAGTACAACAAGGGCCTGGACTGAGCTCTACTGTTCTTTGTTCTATTTTCTAAATCAAGAGGAATATTAAGAACAATCATTTGTTTAGGTCACTGTTTTTTATTTCAGAGACAACTTCTTCCAAAGTCAACACAGAGCACTAAAATAACATTTAAAGAAAAGACTGCTAAAATTATCATGTCGGAAAGTATGGTGAATAAAGAATTTATTGTCCTATTTGTGAATAAACTGACAAAAGTTACTTGCCAATAAAGTGGAAGGATGTAGATGGCAGAAATAAAATAGGTTTTGAAGGACAGAGAAGGGAGATCTTTCCGCTCACAACTCTGTGCACTTCAATGACAATATTTCCTTTTCAATTTTTGTCAAAAAATGTTTATTACTTCATGTTGACACCAACACTGGAGTGAATTTTGTCAATAAACAGCCATATTACCAACTACCATAGCCTTGCAATACTACTACTCAGAGGAATTTATTCTAAAATCCCATTCGCATTATTAAATATTGCTGTTTCTGCCTGATTCATGCACATCCAAAAGCATTTCTTAGGACCTCTGTTTGAATATGTACATGCATCCATGATGATATTTGGATGCCACTGCTGCAGAAGTAATTTGCATTGAAACATTGTAAGAGAGGGATTTTAATTTCTGGTGCAATGAATGTAGATAAAGGCATGTCCAGATTGTATTTACTCTATTGTGGCGGCTCGCCCACACGGCAAGCGAACCGGCTCCAGCAGTCGCGGGCGAGTCCGCAGCCAGCAGCAACCGAGAGGGCTCTGAGTGCTGGGCAGACCTCGGCCCGGAAGCCAACGTCACTTCCACTCCGCAAAGAGCGGGGAATGCTGGGAGCGGGCATTTAAACGCGCGCAGCTTGAAACAGTAAACAGTTCAACCAGACCCTGCTCAACTCAGTGTGTTGCTTTCACTCGTTGCATATCAGCGCGACTACATTGGTGACCCCGACAGTTCAATGGCATTGGGACCCAGCATGAACAACTCGGCTCTGCAAAATGCAGATTCCCTTAAACTGCCAACCTTCTGGACCACTCAACCCCTGGTCTGGTTTGAGCAAGCGGAGGCCCAGTTCCAGGTCAGGCAAATTGTCTCAGATGCCACCAGGTATTACTGCGTGGTGGGCACCCTCGACCAGGAGACAGCGGGCTGCGTTATCGACTTTCTGCAACAAACAGGTACAAGGAACTCAAGGCCCTGTTAATTCACACATTTGGCCTCTCCCGCCATGAACGGGCTGCGCGATTACTGCACATGGACGGCCTGGGCGACCGCGCGCCATCAGCCCTGATGAGCGACATGCTAGCACTGACAGACAGCCATAAGCCTTGCCTGCTTTTTGAACAGATCTTCGTGGAGCAAATGCCAGAAGACATCCGTCTCCTGCTAGCAGATGAAGACTTCAGAGACCCACGCAGGGTGGCTGCCCGCGCAGACATGCTTTGGCGCACCAAACAAAATGGCGGAACCACCATCAAAATTAGTGCTGCGGCACGGCCGAAAGCCCAGCCCTCCCGCACCCCAGCAGTGGAGCACGTAACACCCACACCAAGGGACGGCACCACTTCTGAGTCTTGGTGTTTTTATCATCAAAGGTGGGGTTCCGGGGCCCGCCGCTGCTGACCGCCATGCTCGTTCCAGGGAAACGCCAGGACCAACTGTCGCTGATGGCTACAGCATCTGGTCACTGTGATAGCCTCCTCTATGTTTGGGATAAGTACTCCGGGCGAAGATACCTGGTAGACACGGGGATGGAAATCAGTGTCCTACCCCCCTCGAGCTACGATACCTGAACTAGAAGAACAGGACCGGAACTTGCGGCAGCCAATAGCAGCACCATCTGCACCTACAGCACAAGAACCATCCCCTTGCAGTTCGGTTCCAGCCGCTTTACATGGACATTTACACTGGCCACAGTATCACAGCCATTGCTAAGTGCGGACTTCCTCCGCGCGCACTGCCTGCTCGTGGATTTGAAGGGACGATGATTGGTCGATGCGAGGACATTCCAGACTTTCTCCCTCGGTGAGGCCAGGTTACCGGCCCTGCTCCGTCACTTATTTCGACAATGAGTTCTCCAGAGTGTTATCGGAGTTCCCATCTATCATCACACCGCAGTTTTCCTCAACAATCCCCAGGCACGGCGTGATGCACCACATCCCCACACAGGGACCTCCCCTTCCTGCCCGGGCCCGCAGGCTACCGCCCAATAAGCTCCGCCTCGCGAAAGAGGAATTCAAGAAGATGGAGGAGATGGGATTCTGTGGCGTTCCGACAGCCCGTGGGCCTCCCCACTCCATATGGTGCCCAAGTCCGCAGGAGGGTGGAGACCGTGCGGTGACTATTGGAGGCTGAATGACGCCACCACATCCGATCGCTATCCGGTACCACACATCCAGGACTTTACGGCCAACCTGCACGGGGCGCACATCTTTTCGAAGATTGACCTGGTCTGAGGGTATCATCAGATCCCAGTCCACCTGGATGATGTACCCAAGATGGCCTTCATTACACCCTTTGGCCTGCTCGAGTTCCTCAGGATGCCGTTCGGGCTCAAAAGCACGGTGCAGACGTTCCAGCACTTGATGGACACAGTAGGGCGAGATCTGGACTTTCTGTTCATCTACCTGGATGACATACTTACTGCCAGCCGCTCCTGCCAGGAAAATCTAGCATATTTACGCCTGCTCTGCCACCACCTAAGTGACTACAGCCTGGCTATCAACCCCGCCAAGTGCTAGTTCCGCCTACCCGCCATCGACTTCTTGGGACACTGGATCGACCGCCATGGAGCTGTGCCCCTGCCGGCAAAAGTTGAAGCCATCTGCCAATTCACCAGACCCAGCACTGTTAAAGGCCTGCAGGAATTTGTTGGGATGGTTAACTTTTATCACCATTTCCTGCCCTCAGTGGCCCGGGTCATGCGGCCCCTTTTCGGCTTGATGTCCGGCAAGGTCAAAGAGGTCACCTAGATAGAGGAGGCGATGGCGGCTTTTGAACAAGCCAAAAATATGCTAGCAAACGCCACGCTCCTGGTCCACCCCCGGGTCGATGTCCCCACTGCCCTCACTGTGGACGCCTCCGACACAGCAGTTGGCGGCATGCTCGAGCAGCTCATCAAAGGCCAGTGGAAGCCACTCGCTTCTTTCAGCCGGCACCTACGACCCCCGGAACTTAAGTACAGCGCTTTCAACAGGGAGCTGCTGGCCCTGTACCTTGCCATCCGGCACTTCAGGTGCTTCCTGGAAGGGAGGGAGTTCGCGGTCTTCACATACCACAAGCCCCTTACTTTCGTGTTTGCCAAAGTGTCGGACCCGTGGTCGGGCCGTCAGCAATGCCACCCGTCGTACATCTCGGAGTTTACCACCACGATCAAGCACATCTCCGGGAAGAACAACGTGGTAGCCAACGCACTGTCATGAACCTCCATCCAATCAGTGCCCTCTCTGTCTCCGGAGGTGGATTATGCGGCGTTAGCGAAGGTGCAACGGCTGGACAGTGAGATGCCGGCGTACCGAACCGCAATCTCAGGACTCCACCTCGAAGACATACCCATTGGGCCCGAAGGTAATGAGCTCCTTTGCGATGTGTCCACCAGGCAACCTTGGCCCATTGTTCCGACCGCTTGGAGGCGCCGTGTTTTTGACGCCTTGCACAGTTTAGCCCACCCTTACATCCGGGCGACCATCCGGCTGATCGCAGACAGGTTTGTGTGGCACGGCCTACACAAGCAGGTCAGGCACTGGGCCAGGACATGCACGCACTGTCAAACTTCCAAAATCCAGAGGCATGTGAGGGCCCCACTGCAATCCTTCCAGCCGTCACATAGGAGGTTTGAACATGTCCACGTGGACATCGTCGGCCCACTGCCGGTTTCGAGAGGAGCGAGATACCTGTTCACCATGGTGGACAGGTTCACGAGGTGGCTGGAAGCTATCCCACTCACTGACACGGCCACGGAGACATGTGCCAGAGCCCTGATTACCACCTGTGTGGCACGGTTCGGACTCCCAGCCCACCTCACTTCAGACAGGGTTGTGCAGTTCACATCGGCTTTGTGGTCTGCACTGGCACAACTCCTCAGAACCCAGCTCCACCAAACAACTGCTTACCACCAGCAGTCCAACGGCCTGGTGGGACGTTTCCACAGGCACTTGAAGTCAGCCCCGATGGCACGCCTCCGAGGGGCAGACTGGGTTGACGAACTCCCCTGGGTGCTGCTTGGCATCCGCACGGCACCCAAGGAGGACCTGCCCGCATCATCAGCTGAACTTGTTTATGGTGCCTCGTTCACAGTTCCCGGTGAGTTTGTGCCAGCACCCTGTGGCCAGGAGGACACACCTACGGCGGTCCTAACTAAACTCCGGGAGCGGCTTGGAACACTTGCCCCAGTCCTGACATCCCATCACGGAACAACACCCTCTTTTGTGCCCAAGGACCTACAACAGAGCGAGTATGTTTTCGTTCGCCGAGGTGCGCTCAGACCACCCCTGCAGCGACCATACGAGGGACCCTACAAGGTGGTGCGCCATAATGGGACAGCCTGCGTTCTTGACATTGGCGGTCGTGAAGAGTCTTTTACCATCGACTGTCTCAAACTGGTGCACCTAGACCTTGAATGCCTGGTTACGGTGCCACCCCCACGACGACAAGGCCGGCCACCTAAAATAACTGACAGTGTGCAGGCTGTGGACTCTGCACTGCCTAGTGCCGGTTCTGGGGTGGGGGGCGGTCATGTTGTGGCTCGCCCACAAGGCAAGCGAACCGGCTCGAGCAGTCGCGGGCGAGTCCGCAGCCAGTGGCAACCAAAGGGGCTCTGAGTGCGGGGCAGACCTTGGCCCGGAAGCCGACGTCACTTCCGCCCCACAAAGAGCGGGGGTTGCTGGGAGCGGGCACTTAAGCACGTGTGGATTTTAAACAGTAAACAGTTCAACCAGACCCTGCTCGACTCAGTGTGTTGCTTTCACTCATTGCATATCAGCGCGACCACACTATGTATTACAAATGAGGAATATGCCTGGAACAATAATTGCTCATTTAAATGTTGAGAATTTTACTAGGTGTACTGTCTCATCCTTACTGCTAATATTATTTGTCTCCCCCATTCTATCTTCAATAATTCTCTTTGCACCTTATGCATGTTCAACCCTTGACTATTTGATTGTTTCTCTACTCCTTGACGCTCCATTCCCAATGTACTTTGTCACTGTTGCTGCCCTTTGCCCTAGTGTTACTCCTTCCCTCAGTGATCTTTCTCCTGCAATGGTGGAGCTGGTGTTGGAAAGGGCTTTGCGTGCATTTTCATATGTCTCCCATGACACTGGAGCATAATAGAATATTGGTACTGGGCATCTTTGGAGAAAGAGAACAGCAATTCCACATGGTGCTGATTTAATGTACAAAAATTATAAGATTCATTCTGGAAATGTAATGAAGTTGAATGTGCAGTTTTTAGTATGACGACATGTGCACAGTGAGAAATGGCTTTTCCTAAAGAAATTTTAAATTGATCTTTTAAAAAAGGCCAAATGAGAAACACATGGATTGTGCATGGAAATGGGAACACATCTCAATGATGATACATTGATGGCTTTTACTTAGCTTGTGAATCTAAATTGACTCTATAAATTGATGTACAAATTGGTAAATTAATGAACATAGAACATAGAACATAGAACAATACAGCACAGTACAGGCCCTTCGGCCCACAATGTTGTGCCGACCCTCAAACCCTGCCTCCCATATAAGCCCCCACCTTAGATTCCTCCATATAACTGTCTAGTAGTCTCTTAAACTTCACTAGTGTATCTGCCTCCACCACTGACTCAGGCAGTGCATTCCACGCACCAACCACTCTCTGAGTTAAAAACCTTCCTCTAATATCCCCCTTGAACTTCCCACCCCTTACCTTAAAGCCATGTCCTCTTGTATTGAGCAGTGGTGCCCTGGGGAAGAGGCGCTGGCTATCCACTCTATCTATTCCTCTTATTATCTTGTACACCTCTATCATGTCTCCTCTCATCCTCCTTCTCTCCAAAGAGTAAAGCCCTAGCTCCCTTAATCTCTGATCATAATGCATACTTTCTAAACCAGGCAGCATCCTGGTAAATCTCCTCTGTACCCTTTCCAATGCTTCCACATCCTTCCTATAGTGAGGTGACCAGAACTGGACACAATACTCCAAGTGTGGCCTAACCAGAGTTTTATAGAGCTGCATCATTCCATCGCAACTCTTAAACTCTATCCCTCGACTTATGAAAGCTAACACTCCATAAGCTTTCTTAACTACCCCATCCACCTGTGAAGCAACTTTCAGGGATCTGTGGACATGTACCCTGAGATCCCTCTGCTCCTCCACACTACCAAGTGTCCTGCCATTTACTTTGTACTCTGCCTTGGAGTTTGTCCTTCCAAAGTGTACCACCTCACACTTCTCCGGGTTGAACTCCATCTGCCACTTCTCAGTCCACTTCTGCATCCTATCAATGTCTCTCTGCAATCTTTGACAATCCTCTACACTATCTACAACACCACCAACCTTTGTGTCGTCTGCAAACTTGCCAACCCACCCTTCTACCCCGACATCCAGGTCGTTAATAAAAATCACGAAAAGTAGAGGTCCCAGAACAGATCCTTGTGGGACACCACTAGTCACAATCCTCCAATCTGAATGTACTCCCTCCACCACCACCCTTTGCCTTCTGCAGGCAAGCCAATTCTGAATCCACCTGGCCAAACTTCCCTGGATCCCATGCCTTCTAACTTTCTGAATAAGCCTACCGTGTGGAACCTTGTCAAATGCTTTACTAAAATCCATATAGATCACATCCACTGCACTACCCTCATCTATATGCCTGGTCACCTCCTCAAAGAACTCTATCAGGCTTGTTAGACATCATCTGCCCTTCACAAAGCCATGCTGACTGTCCCTGATCAGACCATGATTCTCTAAATGCCTATAATCCTATCTCTAAGAATCTTTTCCAACAGCTTTCCCACCACAGACATAAGGCTCACAGGTCTATAATTACCTGGACTATCCCTACTACCTTTTTTGAACAAGGGAACAACATTCGCCTCCCTCCAATCCTCCGGTACCATTCCTGTGGACAACGAGGACATAAAGATCCTAGCCAGAGGCTCAGCAATCTCTTCTCTCGCCTCGTGGAGCAGCCTAGGGAATATACCGTCAGGCCCCGGGGACTTATCTGTCCTAATGTATTTTAACAACTCCAACACCTCCTCTCCCTTAATATCAGCATGCTCCAGAACATCAATCTCACTCATATTGTCCTCACCATCATCAAGTTCCCTCTCATTGGTGAATACCGAAGAGAAGTATTCATTGAGGACCTCGCTCACTTCCACAGCCTCCAGACACATCTTCCCACCTTTATCTCTAATTGGTCCTACCTTCACTCCTGTCATCCTTTTTTTCTTCACATAATTGAAGAATGCCTTGGGGTTTTCCTTTACCCTACTCGCCAAGACCTTCTCATGCCCCCTTCTTGCTCTTCTCAGCCCCTTCTTAAGCTCCTTTCTTGCTTCCCTATATTCCTCAATAGACCCATCTGATCCTTGCTTCCTAAACCTCATGTATGCTGCCTTCTTCCACCTGACTAGATTTTCCACCTCACTTGTCACCCATGGTTCCTTCACCCTACCATTCTTTATCTTCCTCACCGGGACAAATTTATCCCTAACATCCTGCAAGAGATCTCTAAACATCGACCACATGTCCATAGTACATTTCCCTGCAAAAACATCATCCCAGTTCACACCCGCAAGTTCTAGCCTTATAGCCTCATAGTTTGCCTTTCCCCAATTAAAAATTTTCCTGTCCTTTTGATTCTATCCTTTTCCATGATAATTATAAATGCCAGGGAGCGGTGGTCACTGTCCCCCAGATGCTCACCCACTGAGAGATCTGTGACCTGACCCGATTCATTACCTAGTACTAGATCTAGTATGGCATTCCCCCTGGTCGGCCTGTCCACATACTGTGACAGGAATCCATCCTGGACACACTTAACAAACTCTGCCCCATCTAAACCCTTGGAACTAATCAGGTGCCAATCAATATTAGGGAAGTTAAAGTCACCATGATAACAACCCTATTATTTTTGCACCTTTCCAAAATCTGCCTCCCAATCTGCTCCTCTGTATCTCTGCTGCTACCAGGGGGCCTATAGAATACCCCCAGTAGAGTAACTGCTCCCTTCCTGTTCCTGACTTCCACCCATATTGACTCAAAAGAGGATCCTGCTACATTACCCACCCTTTCTGTAGCTGTAATAATATCCCTGACCAGTAATGCCACCCCTCCGGCCCTTTTTCCGCCCTCTCTATCCCTTTTGAAGCACTAAAATCCAGGAATATTGAGAATCCATTCCTGCCCTGGTGCCAGCCAAGTCTCTGTAATGGCCACTACATCATAATTCCATGTATGTATCCAAGCTCTCAGTTCATCACCTTTGTTCCTGATGCTTCTTGCATTGAGGTACACACATTTCAGCCCTTCTACCTTACTGTCTTTACACCGTTTATTCTGCTTCTCTTTCCTCAAAGCCTCTCTGTATGTTAGATCTGGCTTTACTCCATGCACTTCTTTCACTGCTCTATCGCTCTGGGTCCCATCCCTCTCGCAAATTAGTTTAAACCCTCCCGAACCATGCTAGCAAACCTACCTGCAAGGATATTGCTCCCCCTCGAGTTCAGGTGCAACTCATCCAATCTGTACAGGTCCCACCTTCCCCAGAAGAGATCCCAATGATCTAAAAATCTAAAACCCTGCTCCTTACACCAACTCCTCAGCTACGCATTCAACTGCCATCTCCTCCAATTCTTACCATCTCTGTCACGTAGCACTGGCAGCAATCCTGAGAACGTCACCCTTGAGGTCCTGTTCTTCAGCTTTCTGCCTAATTCCCGAAACTCACACTTCAGGACCTCATCCCTCTTCCTGCCTATGTCGTTGGTCCCAACATGTATCACGACTTTTGGTTGCTTTCCCTCTCGTACCAGGATGTTGTGCACCCGGTCAGAGACATCCCGGACCCCAGCATCCGGGAGGCAACAAACCATGCGGGTGTCCTTCTCACGTCCACAAAGTCTCCTGTCTGCTCCCCTGACTATAGAGTCTCCAATGACGACAGCTCTCCTCTTCTCCATCCCACCCTTCTGCACCACAGGGTCAGACTCAGTGCCGGAGGCCCTGCCACCGTGGCTCACACCTGGTCGGTCGTCCCTGCCGACAGTATCCAGGGCAGTAAACTTATTATTCAGGGGTATGGCTGCAGGGGTGCTCTGCACTACCTGTCTGCTCACCTTCGCTTCCCCCCTCTGACTGTCACCCAACGACTTGCTTCCGACAGCCTAGGTGTGACTACCTCCCTGTAGCTCTCATCTATGACTGCCTCATTCTCCCTTATGAGTCGAAGGTCATCCAGCTGCTGCTCCAGATTCCTTACACGGTCTTCCAGATCCCCCAGCCGTATGCACTTCTGGCAGATGTGCTGGAATACAAGTAACTGTGCACAAAAATCAGGACTTTAAAGTCAGCAGCTTGTACTCTCTCACAATAAAATATTGAGAGTAGGGAATAAAAGATTCAAGATACACTTATTATCAAAGAATGTATAAATTATACATCTTTGAGATTTGCTTGCTCACAAAGCAAGAAAACTGAAAGAAATTAATTAAAGAAAAAAAAGAATAAAAATAAAAATAAAAGACCAATACTCGATGTGCAAGAGAAAGAAAAAAGTACAAACATGCAAACAATCAAAGCGAACAACAGCGTTCCGAACCAAAAATCAGATGGAGTAGAAATAGTTAATCTTCCACTTCTTTTTTGAGTACAGATGGGGACTCAGTGATGATTAAAGTGCAAGGCTGCATACTGTGCCTTGATCAGCTACAAGCTCTTCATGCCACTATAAAACACGCAGGACCATTCTTTACAGTCATTAGTAGATAACAAGCACTTTACTATTGCAGACATTCACTAGG
The DNA here is from genome assembly GCF_963921235.1 of Mobula hypostoma. Lineage (NCBI taxonomy): Eukaryota > Metazoa > Chordata > Chondrichthyes > Myliobatiformes > Myliobatidae > Mobula > Mobula hypostoma. The sequence continues at coordinate 35,894,451 of NC_086128.1, forward strand.
CTTAAGGTTCCTGCTTTCAGCAGAAATCAGTCAATTATTTGTTTAATCTACTTACTAATTAGTTGTTTATTTTATAATATTTATGAACATCAGTTCAAACATTATTTTCATTAATTGCTGGAGACAGATTTCAGATGTCCGTGAATACCTAAATGTTTTGTAAGTTATGAAATTTAATTTGGATTTAATTTCAAGTTCAAATTAACCTCCAGTGAGTGAACACTTTAACTAGCTATCATTGCTTTTCTTCCGAGACTTCCGTGGATTACTCAGAATTTTTCAGGTCACTCTTGGCTAACCTCGCTCATTTTTCTGTCCATAAATAAAAAGTTATCCAAAGCTCCAAAATCCAAGTCATCCATGACTTGCATGCTCAGTGACCTAGAGTGGCTCTTGGTTAATCTAAGCCTTAATGTTAAAATGTTCCCATGCCTCATAGTCTCCAGTTACACTCTGAGATGGCTCTGCTCCTCCCACTCTTGTCATTGAATCAATCACAAATTTAACTGCTCATCTATTGTTAGCTATGTCTTCAAATGTCAAGGTCCATGTCCTTTGAATTACTTCTCAGAATCTCTCCAAGTTTCTATTTTTCTTTCATCCTTCAAGATATTTCTTCAATCCATTCTCTTTGACAAAAACATGTTATCTACTTCCGTGGTTCAGTGTTAATTTTTGTTCGATAATGCTTTTGCAAAGTCCTTTGTAACATTTTACCATGTTATGTACAGAGTCTCATTGTTACATTAGATTTTGCTTTATTATTTCGTAAGTAGAATGTCATGGAGGCATTTAGCATGGAAACAGTCCCTGCGATCCATTGAGACTGTACCAACCATCAAAAATCCATTTGCACTAATCCTGCATTCTATTATTCTCCCCATATTTTCCCCTCAATTCCCCTTAATCCTATCACTCACCTACACACTAGGGACAATTTACAATCTCTAATTAACCTACTGACACATCTGATTTCTGGACATGGGAGAAAACTGGAGCATCCAGAGGAAATCTACACTGGGAGTTAGTGTTAGTTTCACACTTACAAACACTGGAGTCAGGATTGAATCTGAGACAATGGGCAGCGTCCACACCAGCTGCACCACTGTACTGTTCACATGTGAATATAAGGATTGTTTAACATGAATTGCCCAATATGGAATGAGCTACATGCAAGAATGTGAGACCATAGTTGTTTTCCTGCGTTGCTTACTGATTTTAGCCTGTGTTCTGACGATGGAAACAAGACAAATCTGGCTGCAATAGCTACAAAGGGTTATTTCCACTGGCAAAATAATCATTAGGATCCTTCTCAATTATCACTTCCTGGTAGATGGGCAGTAGGCCCTCATGTTGCAGTTTGCACTCCATTCATTAAGAAGCATAGTTGAAAACTCCAAAAAAACACATGAAGTTGCATCAATACATGACTTTTTCTGACCTTACCAAGACCTTTAACTGTTTGCCGACAAGCATCTTCAGCAAATTTGTCAGCCCCAGTGAAGTCACTTTCATTCCAGATGTACAACGTATGTGAAGGCTTGCAAGCAGTGATCCGAACCAACAGTGTAAATGTGGACAGATGCCAAGTAAGTCTGTGCTATTGCTCTCACAATTTTCTCAGTCTTTCTCACTACAACCTCACGTCCAGACTCCATCATCACAGCATCACTTGGTTGGAGCAGAGCTCAACTAATGGATGAAAAGGAATTTTGTAATCCTATCTCAGTCATCAAGCTGAGGTAGACAGACAACTTTCTGTCAATATGCATTTAGGATCTTTGTCTTGTTGATTGAATTGGATGAGAAAATAGGTTTTACACTAAACATTTGTAAAACACAGGTCCTCAGCAAAACCTCCCCCACTTCATGCAACAAAGACTTTGGGAAGTGTAGACTAACCTCCACAATTCAAGAGCATTCTGTTGGTGTAAGTATGCATCCATTGGGAAATTCACCATTGCCTTCAGTGTGCTATTACAATCTTTGGTTGGAAGATCAAGACCTGAAATCTGGAACAAACCTCATAGTTTACCAGACAGCAGTGATTCTTGCCCTCCTGTGTGCTTTAGAGATAGGAACTGCTTAATAGACTAAACTAGAATAGAATAAAATAGAATCATGTTTATTACCACTGTGAGATTTGTTGTTTTGTGGCAGTAGTACAGAGCAAAGCATAAAAATTACTATAAGCTATAGTAAATCAATACATAAATATTGCAAAGGATGAATAATGAGATAGGGTTCATGGATTCATGGACCATTCAGAAATCTGATGGTGTAGGAGATGAGTTTGTTCCTAAAACATTGAGTGTGGGTCTTCAGGCTCCTGTACCTCCTCTCTGATGGTACTAAAGGCATGTCCTGTCTACTGGGGGTCCTTAATGATGTATGTCTCCTTCCTGAGACACTGCCATTTGAAGATATCCTCGATGCTGGGGAGGCTAGTGCCCATGATGGAATTGATTGAGCTTACAACTTTCTGCAGCTTTTTCCGAGCCTGTACAGTGGCACACACTCATCCACACAGGTCACGATGAAGTTTTGAAGATGAATCCCTGAATATTGTCCAGTCCACCAATTCAATGTCGTCCTGTAAGTGCTCCTCCACCTCCCTTTACCATACCTTTGTGGTCCTTACCACTGGTGCTATAGTTCTCAGTCTCTGCCTATACATCAGAAGAAGTACGGCCAGGTGATCGGACTTACAGACGTACAGACGTGGGATGGCATGGTAAGAGTTCTTGATGGTGGTGTGAGAGTGATCAGTATGTTGGCTCCTCTGGTTCCTCAGGTGACATGTTGGTGATAGATTGTCAGAGACGTTTTCAAGCTGGTCTGGTTGAAACACCCTGCAATGATCAGGAGGACAGCTATATTCTCTGTCTCGTGCCTGTATCCAGAGTGCTGGGGTGAGCAATGTCTCTGTGAAACAGAGGACACAACATTCCCTGCTGTCCCTTTGGTACTGCGACCTTGTTCTGAGGTCTTCAGTTTTATTTTCCAAAGACCAAACATTAGCCAGTAGGATATCGGGTGGGGCTTTAGAGCCCTGTGTTTCAGTTTTGCCAGCAGTCCTCCCGAGCAGCCACGCTTTTTGTGACAATGATGACGTTCCCTGAGCATTTAGCTGCTACACTTGCTGTGAGGTGTTCTGCAGTCCCAAGCTTGCTGATTCTGAAGATGGTTGGTTTTATTTAAATAACTTGAAACAATGTTGCTCAATACAGATATCAGCTGCAGTAGGCAGCTTCAGCACCAAGGAACCAATTACACTCAGAAGTTGTGATGAGTGGGTTAAATTCTTTGCACCCTTCCGGAGCTCCTTCATGGCAAGAGATTATCAAAAATAGAGAGGAAAGATTGCAAGAATAAACTTTAAAGATAAGCTTTATTTATCACATGTACATAGAAACATTGAAGCATGCAGTGAAATGTGCATTGAGTCAATGTCCAACACAGTCCGAGCCCAAGACTCACGAATCCTAATTCGTACATCAATGGAATTTGAGAGGAAATTCCAATCACCGAGAGAACATACAAAATCCTTACAGACAGTGGCAGGAATTGAACCCTCATCACTGGCGCTGTAAAGCACTGTACTTACTGCTGCACTACCCCGTCGCCTATGTCCAAATATCTAAAAACTTTTAAGAAAATGTAACCCTCCACTCAGCCATTGCACTCTCTGGCCATGCCAACTCACTATGTAAAAGTACTATCTGAGATGGGATAGAGAACCTCAAATCTCTTTCACTCGAGTATGCAGAAGCCGAGCAAAAATGGGAGAAAGAATGCAGTACTTCCCCCCCCCCATATTAGCCACCTTCCCAACCTATCTAACACATCCTGTCCTACCTATGGCAGAGTTCCATATTGATCCTGACACAGGATCCCACGTTGGGCTCATCAACTACATTAGAACCCACAGAAATGGAATTGAAGAGAGACATAAGAGAGCGCAGATGTGTCATCTTGAGCAAAAACCAATCTACTTGAGGAATTCAGTGGGAGAGGCAGTAGTCTGGAGGCAGAGAGGTGGTTGACATCCATCACGACTGTTAGTTGATCTGAAAGATTCTCCGCTGAGCTCCTCCAGCAGTTTGCTTTTAGCTCTGGAATTAAAGACAGTTTGGGAGGGGCGGGGGGGGGTGGGAAAAGCATAATAATAAGAAAAATCCTGTCCAGGTTCTTTTTTCTGTTTGTGAATATGAAACAATATTGTTTACCTCAAAGCAGTATGTGATGATTTGATCTGCAAGAAGAGTATGAGGCCCTCCATTGATTGGGGTTGACCATGGATGTTGGGTTCCAGCTGCCTATGTGATACACAAGTACGGTAGCCAGAGCACTACGATATGGAGTGCAAACTGTGGCCCATGCAGCAGGCTCCCCCTCCCCATGCAGCTGATGAATCCAAAGGAACGGCAGGGACCGATACAGTTTGGCACCAGCGGTGTCTCAGGAATCGCCAGTCAGTGTTGAACTCAACGCAGGGGCTCCAGGTCCGGATTTTTCCTCCCGAAGTCTTCTGCATGAGTGGGTATAGCCACAAGGCAGTCATTTGAGATCAGAGTAATAGGTAGTGGGAGCTTATCCCCCTCTATAAACCCTGAGTATAACAAATTTAAAGAACCATTAACTGTGAGCAAGACAATTTTTCACTGTGTGAGTAGATGTGACAATAGTAATCCAATTTCAAATCCAATTAAGTGTCCTTACTGCCACACAATTAGTATCAGTAAACAAAAGAAATATTTGTATTTATATAACAATGTCACATTGATATTCTGAAGTACTTGACATTACTGTTAAAGTGAAATGTCAGCTGACATTTTGGACCTGGAACAACCAATAAACACGCAAACATGATGAAATCTGCAGATGCTGGAAATTCAAGCAACACACACAAAATGCTGGTGAACGCAGCAGGCCAGACAGCATCCATAGGCAGAAGCACAGTCGACGTTTCAGGCCAAGACCCTTCGTCAGGACTAACTGAAAGAAAAGATAGTAAGAGGTTTGAAAGTGGGAGGGAGAGGGAGAGATCCAAAATGATAGGAGAAGACAGGAGAGGGAGGGATAGAACTAAGAGCTGGAAAGTTGATTGGCAAAAGGGATACAAGGCTGGAGAAGGGAGAGGATCATGGGACGGGAGGCCTAGGGAGAAAGAAAGGGGTGGGGGAGCACCAGAGGAGCATGGAGAGCAGGCAAGAAGTTATTGTGAGAGGGATAGAGAGAGAAAAAAGAAAGAGAGAGAAAAAAAAGGGAATAAATAAATAAGGGATGGGGTAAGAAGGGGAGGAGGGGCATTAACGGAAGTTAGAGAAGTCAATGTTCATGCCATCAGGTTGGAGGCTACCCAGACGGAATAAAAAGTGTTGTTTCTCCAACCTGAGTGTGGCTTCATCTTGACAGTAGAGGAGGCTGTGGATAGACATATCAGAATGGGAATGGGACGTGGAATTAAAATGTGTGGTCACTGGGAGACCCTGCTTTCTCCGGCGGACAGTGCGGCCTTCTACATATAGGTGAGACCCGATGCAGACTGGGAGACCGTTTCACTGAACACCTACGCTCTGTCCGCCAGAGAAAGCAGGATCTCCCAGTGGCCACACATTTTAATTCCACGTCCCATTCCCATTCTGATATGTCTATCCACGGCCTCTTCTACTGTAAAGATGAAGCCACACTCAGGTTGGAGGAACAACACCTTATATTCCGTCTGGGTAGCCTCCAACCTGATGGCATGAACATTGACTTCTCTAATTTCCGTTAATGCCCCTCCTCCCCTTCTTACCTCATCCCTTATTTATTTATTTATTCATTCACTTTTTTCTCTCTCTTTTTTCAGTCTCTGTCCCTCTCACAATAACTCCTTGCCTACTATCCATCTTCCTCTGGTGCTCCCCTCCCCCTTTCTTTCTCCCTAGGCCTCCCGTCCCATGATCCTCTCCCTTCTCCAGCCTTGAATCCCTTTTGCCAATCAACTTTCCAGCTCTTAGCTCCATCCCTCCCCCTCCTGTCTTCTCCTATCATTTTGGGTCTCCCCCTCTCCCTCCCACTTTCAAATCTCTTACTATCTCTTCTTTCAGTTAGTCCTGACGAAGGGTCTCGGCCCGAAACGTCGACTGTGTTTCTTC